>NC_140989.1:333514930-335008740 GCF_052327205.1 Somniosus microcephalus | reverse complement strand
GAGTGTGTGTGGCTTTCTCCCTGGTAGTTACACTGGGGGCTGGTCTTTTCCTTCTCTACTAATCCTCTCAGTGTCTGGAAGGCCGTTTCAAAGTCTTTGAGGTTGCCTTGCACCATTATTGTCCCGTTTTTGTACATGTTGACAGTTGTCGTTTCACTATCAAGGTCCTCTGATGCCCTTATTTTCAGTTTGAACCCATTATTGGTTTTTTCATGCTGAACACGGGGATAGTGTGTGGTGATTGCTTTGCGCCAAGCATCGGACTGACCTGAGTAAAAAATAAGATTACTCATATTCCCATTTTTGTACAAGTCAGCAAAAAGAGTTTCTGGCTTCTCTCTCATCCGCCTTTGCTTGAACTCTTTTCTTGCGTTGTATTTGATGTCATGGGGAAACTGAAAGGTTGCTCTTAGTGCAGCACGGGAGCTGCTGCAGCTCTTCTGATTCGCTCATTTTTGAATGCCGGCTGTTTTCAGTGTAAAAGTAAAAAATTCTTGCTGACCTTAGAATATGGGGGTGTCCTCCTCAATATTGTTGTACTCACTCAATTCAGATTTTGATAGAAGGCAAGTTTCCTTGAAGTGTTGGTCCTCCTGCTGATTGCTGTTCTGTGAGTGTCGAATCCCATTGAAAGTTTACATTCCTTGATTTTTGTTGTTTTTCCTTAGTTTGACCTCTGTATCCTATTCTTGTTGCTTTTTGCCGGGTTCCCGTCTCATTTCTCGGGTCTGTGCCGGTTTCTTCTCTCAGTCCGCGGTCTCTGGGAGTTTCTTTCGGTCTGTGGGCTGCTGTTTCTCGGTGTTTCTGGGCCGTTCTCACTCTCAGACCCCGTGGTCTCTGGGCCTCAGTCTCAGGCCTGGTCTCTCGGGTTTCAGGCCCCGGGCTCGGGTTGTTTCTCTCTCCCTACCGTTTCTCTCGGGGTTTTTCTCAGTTTTTGGGCCTCGCTCTCCTGGTTTTTCCCCGAGTTTCTTTTTCTTTTTCTCGTGGGTTTGTTTTTTTTTCAGGTTTTTTTTTCCGGGTTTTTTTCAGTCTATAGTTTATGTTGAAATTAAACTTAAATAGAATTAAATTTAACTTTTTAAACTTTTCTCGGGTTTCAGGACCCGGGCCCGGTGTTTCCCTCTCCGGACTCTCGGACTTTCTCAGGCCTCAGACTTTCTCAAGCCCCGGCCCCGCTCGCTCTCCGCGCCCCGGCCCCGCTCGCTCTCCGCGCCCCGGCCCCGCTCGCTCTCCGCGCCCCGGCCCCGCTCGCTCTCCGCGCCCCGGCCCCGCTCGCTCTCCGCGCCCCGGCCCCGCTCGCTCTCCGCGCCCCGGCCCCGCTCGCTCTCCGCGCCCCGGCCCCGCTCGCTCTCCGCGCCCCGGCCCCGCTCGCTCTCCGCGCCCCGGCCCCGCTCGCTCTCCGCGCCCCGGCCCCGCTCGCTCTCCGCGCCCCGGCCCCGCTCGCTCTCCGCGCCCCGGCCCCGCTCGCTCTCCGCGCCCCGGCCCCGCTCGCTCTCCGCGCCCCGGCCCCGCTCGCTCTCCGCGCCCCGGCCCCGCTCGCTCTCCGCGCCCCGGCCCCGCTCGCTCTCCGCGCCCCGGCCCCGCTCGCTCTCCGCGCCCCGGCCCCCGCTCGCTCTCCGCGCCCCGGCCCCGCTCGCTCTCCGCGCCCCGGCCCCGCTCGCTCTCCGCGCCCCGGCCCCGCTCGCTCTCCGCGCCCCGGCCCCGCTCGCTCTCCGCGCCCCGGCCCCCGCTCGCTCTCCGCGCCCCGGCCCCGCTCGCTCTCCGCGCCCCGGACCCCGCTCGCTCTCCGCGCCCCGGACCCGCTCGCTCTCCGCGCCCCGGACCCGCTCGCTCTCCGCGCCCCGGACACCCGCTCGCTCTCCGCGCCCCGGACCCGCTCGCTCTCCGCGCCCCGGACCCGCTCGCTCTCCGCGCCCCGGACCCGCTCGCTCTCCGCGCCCCGGACCCGCTCGCTCTCCGCGCCCCGGACCCGCTCGCTCTCCGCGCCCCGGACCCCGCTCGCTCTCCGCGCCCCGGCCCCCGCTCGCTCTCCGCGCCCCGGCCCCGCTCGCTCTCCGCGCCCCGGCCCGCCCGCTCCGCTCTCCGCCGCCCCGGCCCCGCTCGCTCTCCGCGCCCCGGCCCCGCCGCTCGCTCTCCGCGCCCCGGCCCCCGGCTCGCTCGCCGCTCGCTCTCGCGCCCCGGCCCCGCTCGCTCTCCGCGCCCCGGCCACCGCTCGCTCTCCGCGCCCCGGCCCCGCTCGCTCTCCGCGCCCCGGCCCCGCTCGCTCTCCGCGCCCCGGCCCCGCTCGCTCTCCCGCGCCCCCGGCCCCGCTCGCATCTCCGCGCCCCGGCCCCGCCTCGCTCTCCCGCGCCCGGCCGCTCGCTCTCCGCGCCCGGCCCCGCTCGCTCTCCGCGCCCCGGACCCGCTCGCTCTCTCCGCGCCCCGGACCCGCTCGCTCCTCCGCGCCCCGGACCCGCTCGCTCTCCGCGCCCCGGACCCCACTCGCTCGCTCTCCGCGCCCCCGGACCCGCTCGCTCTCCTGCGCCCCGGACCCCGCTCGCTCTCCGCGCCCCGGACCCGCTCGCTCTCCGCGCCCCGGACCCGCTCGCTCTCCGCGCCCCGGACCCGCTCGCTCTCCGCGCCCCGGACCCGCTCGCTCTCCGCGCCCCGGACCCGCTCGCTCTCCGCGCCCCGGACCCGCTCGCTCTCCGCGCCCCGGACCCGCTCGCTCTCCGCGCCCCGGACCCGCTCGCTCTCCGCGCCCCGGACCCGCTCGCTCTCCGCGCCCCGGACCCGCTCGCTCTCCGCGCCCCGGACCCGCTCGCTCTCCGCGCCCCGGACCCGCTCGCTCTCCGCGCCCCGGACCCGCTCGCTCTCCGCGCCCCGGACCCGCTCGCTCTCCGCGCCCCGGACCCGCTCGCTCTCCGCGCCCCGGACCCGCTCGCTCTCCGCGCCCCGGACCCGCTCGCTCTCCGCGCCCCGGACCCGCTCGCTCTCCGCGCCCCGGACCCGCTCGCTCTCCGCGCCCCGGACCCGCTCGCTCTCCGCGCCCCGGACCCGCTCGCTCTCCGCGCCCCGGACCCGCTCGCTCCCTCTTCCCCCCCCCCTCGCTCTCTTCCCCCCCCTCGCTCTCTTCCCCCCCCTCGCTCTCTTCCCCCCCTCGCTCTCTTCCCCCCCTCGCTCTCTTCCCCCCTCGCTCTCTTCCCCCCCTCGCTCTCTTCCCCCCTCCTCGCTCTCTTCCCCCCTCCTCGCTCTCTTTCCCCTCCTCGCTCTCTTTCCCCCCCTCGCTCTCTTTCCCCCCCCTCGCTCTCTTTCCCCCCCCTCGCTCTCTTTCCCCCCCCTCGCTCTCTTCCCCCCCCTCGCTCTCTTTCCCCCCCTCGCTCTCTTTCCCCCCCTCGCTCTCTTTCCCCCCTCGCTCTCTTTCCCCCCCTCGCTCTCTTTCCCCCCCCTCGCTCTCTTTCCCCCCCTCGCTCTCTTTCCCCCCCCTCGCTCTCTTTCCCCCCCTCGCTCTCTTTCCCCCCCTCGCTCTCTTTCCCCCCCTCGCTCTCTTTCCCCCCCCTCGCTCTCTTTCCCCCCCTCGCTCTCTTTCCCCCCCCTCGCTCTCTTTCCCCCCCCTCGCTCTCTTTCCCCCCCCCCCCCTCGCTCTCTCGCTCTCTTCCCTCTCTTGCTCTCTTCCCCCCTCGCTCTCTCTCTTTGGGCGAAGGGGAAGTGCAACGAGACCTGGGCGTCCTTGTGCACCAGTCGCTGAAGGTAAGCATGCAGGTGCAGCAGGCGGTTAAGAAGACAAATGGTATATTGGCCTTCGTAGCGAGAGGGTTTGAGTACAGGAACAAGGATGTCTTGCTGCAGTTGTACAGGGCCTTGGTGAGACCACATCTCGAGTATTGTGTGCAGTTTTGGTTGCCTTCTCTGAGGAAGGATGTTCTTGCCATGGAGGGAGTGCAGCGAAGATTCACCAGGCTGATACCTGGGATGGCAGGAATGACGTATGAGGAGAGATTGGATCGATTAGGCTTGTACTCGCTGGAGTATAAGAACATAAGAAGTAGGAGCAGGAGTAGGCCATACGGCCCCTCGGGCCTACTCCGCCATTCAATAGGATCATGGCTGATCCGAATCTAGACTCACGTCCACTTCCCTGCCCTCTCCCCGTAACCCCTAATTCCCTTATCTGCTAGGAAACTGTCTATCTCCATTTTAAATTTATTTAATGTTGCAGCTTCCGCAGCTCTCTGGGGTAACAAATTCCATAGATTTACTACCCTCTGAGTGAAGAAGTTTCTCCTCATCTCAGTTTTGAAAGGGCAGCCCTTTATTCTTTGATTATGCCCCCTAGTTCTAGTCTCACACATCAGTGGAAACATCCTCACTGCATCCACCCGATCAAGCCCCTTCACAATCATATATGTTTCGATAAGATCGCCTCTCATTCTTCTGAACTCCAATGAGTAGAGTCCCAACCTACTCAACCTTTCCTCATACGTCAACCCCCTCATCTCCGGAATCAACCGAGTGAACCTTCTCTGAACCGCCTCGAGAGCAAGTATATCTTTTCTTAAATATGGAAACCAAAACTGCACGCAGTATTCCAGGTGTGGCCTCACCAATACCCTGTCTAACTGCAGCAAGACTTCCCTGTTTTTATACTCCATCCCCCTCGCAATAAAAGCCAAGATTCCATTGGCCTTTCTGATCACCTGCTGCACCTGCATACTAACTTTTTGTGTTTCATGCACCAGGACCCCCAGATCCCTTTGTACTGTAGCACTTTGCAGTTTCTCTCCATTTAGGTAATAACTTGCTCTTTGATTTTTTCTGCCAAAGTGCATAACCTCACACTTTCCAACATTATATTGCATCTGCCCAATCTCTACCCACTCACTTAGCCTGTCTATGTCCTTTTGCAGGTTTTTTATGTCCTCCTCACTCACTGCTTTCCCTCCCATCTTTGTATCGTCGGCAAACTTGGATATGTTGCACTTGGTCCCTTCCTCCAAATCGTTAATATAGATTGTAAAGAGTTGGGGTCCCAGCACTGACCCCTGCGGAACACCACTAGTTACTGATTGCCAGCCCGAGAATGAACCATTTATTCCAACTCTTTCTTTTCTGTTAGATAGCCAATCTTCCACCCATGCCAGTATATTACCCCCAATCCCATGATTTCTTATCTTGATCAGTAATCTTTTGTGTGGAACCTTGTCAAATGCCTTTTGGAAGTCCAAATACACTACATCCACTGGTTCCCCTTTATCCACCCTGTATGTTACATCCTCAAAGAATTCGAGCAAATTTGTCAAACATGACTTCCCCTTCATAAAACCATGCTGACTCTGTCCTATTAAATTATGTTTATCCAAATGCTCTATTACTGTTTCCTTAATAATGGACTCCAACATTTTGCCAACCACAGATGTTAGGCTAACTGGTCTATAGTTTCCAGCTTTTTGTCTACTTCCCTTCTTAAATAAGGGTGTTACATTAGCAGTTTTCCAATCTGCCGGGACCTTTCCTGAGTCCAGGGAGTTTTGGAAAATAATCACCAATGCATCCACAATCCCTACCGCCACTTCTCTCAAGACCCTAGGATGTAGGCCATCAGGCCCGGGGGATTTATCTGCCTTAAGTCCCATTATTTTACTGAGTACCATCTCCTTAGTGATTTTAATCGTGTTTAGCTCCTCCCCCCCCCATTGCCCCCTGTTTGTCCAGTGTTGGGATATTTTTAGTGTCCTCTACTGTAAAGACTGATACAAAATATTTGTTCAGCGTCTTTGCCATCTCCATGTTCCCCACCACTAGTTTCCTGGTCCCATCCTCTAAGGGACCAACGTTCACTTTAGCCACCCTTTTTCTTTTTATATAGCTGTAGAAACTCTTTGTATCTGTTTTTATATTTTTTGCTAGTTTACTTTCATAATCTATCTTCCCTTTCTTAATTAATCTTTTAGTTATTGTTTGCTGGCTTTTAAATGCTTCCCAATCTTTTATCCTCCCACTAGATTTGGCTACTTTATATGCCCTTGTTTTCAGTCGGATACTATCCTTTATTACTTTACTAAGCCACGGATGGCTGTCTTTTCTTTTATTCCCCCTTTTCCTCAGTGGAATATATTTATCTTGAAAGATGTGAAATATCTCCTTGAATGTAGACCACTGCTCTTGTACCGTCTTACACTTTAATCTGTTTTCCCAGTCCACTTTAGTCAATTCTACTCTCATACCTTCATAGTCTCCTTTATTTAAGCTCAGTACGCTGGTTTGAGATCCAACTCTCTCATCCTCAAACTGAACTTGGAATTCAACCATATTACGGTCACTCATTCCAAGGGGATCCTTTACTAGGACATTTTTTATTAATCGTTTCTCATTACACAGGACCAGATCTAAGATTACCTGCCCCCTGGTTGGTTCAGTTACATACTGCTCAAGGAGCCCGTCCCTAATACACTCTATGAACTCTTCCTCAAGGCTGCCATGCCCAATTTGATTAGTCCAGTCAATATGAAAGTTTATACTCCGACCAACAGAGTTGCAACTGTTAGGAGGCCTATAGACTACGCCCACTAGTGACTTTTTCCCCTTATTATTCCTTATCTCCACCCAAACTATTTCACTATCCTGATCCTTTGACCCAGTATCATTTCTGATGATTGCAGTGATTCCATCCTTGATTAACATAGCAACCCCACCTCCCTTTCCTTCCTGTCTGTCCTTCCTAATTGTCGAATACCCTTGTATGTTTAGTTCCCAGTCATGATTATCTTGCAGCCATGTTTCAGTAATGGCCACCAGATCATACCCATGCGTAGTTATTTGTACCGTCAACTCGGCAATTTTGTTACGAATGCTGCGTGCATTCAGATAAAGAACTTTCAAATATGTTTTCTGACAATTTATTCCTGCTTTTACCCCTTTTACTACTTTACCTTTATCATTATACATTCTGTCCCTTCCTGACACGCTCTGGTTTTTAATTCCCCCACTGCTACCTTGCTCTATTGCCTTCTCCGCTGTCATTTTTATTTTTCGCTCTCTTAAAACCTCCCCCCCACTAATTAGTTTAAAGCCCTCTCTACAGCCCTATTTATTCGATTCGCTAGGACTCTAGTCCCAGCACTGGCCAAGTGAAGTCCATCCCAACGGAACAGCTCTCTCCTGTCCCAGTACTGATGCCAGTGTCCCAGGAAGCAAAACCCATTTCTCCCACACCAGTCTTTGAGCCACGCATTTAAGTCTCTAATTTTATTTACCCTAGCCAAATTTGCACGTGGCTCAGGTAGTAATCCAGAGATTATTACCCTTGTGGTTCTGCTTTTTAATTTGGCCCCTAGCTGCTCAAACTCCCTCAGCAGAACCTCCTTCCTTGTCCTATCTATGTCGTTGGTACCAACATGGACCACGACAACTGGATCCTCCCCCTCCCACTCCAAGTTTCCCTCCAGTCCAGAGGAGATGTCCTTAACCCTGGCACCGGGCAGGCAACACAGCCTTCGGGACTCTCGCTCTTGGCTACAAAGAACTCTATCTATCCCCCTAACGATACTATCCCCTACCACTACAACATTTCTTTTATCTCCCCCCACTTGAATGGCCCCCCGCTCCACGTGCTGTGGCCGGGTTGCTCATCCTCCCCGCAGTCCCCATTCCCATCCTCACAGGGAGTAAGAGCCTCGAACCTGTTGGACAAGAGCAAGGGCTGCGGCTCCTCCAACACTACCTCCTGGATCCCCGTACCTGCCTCACTTCTAGTCACACCATCCTGACCCTGGCCATCTGAATTAATTAATCTAATTGGTGTGACTACCTCCTGATACACAGAGTCCAGGTAACTCTCCCCCTCCCTGATGTGTCTCAGTGTTTGAAGCTCGGACTCCAGCTCTTCAACACGGAGCCGGAATTCCTCGAGCAGCCAACACTTACTGCAAATGTGATCACCGTGAGCATCAATGGGGTCCAGCAGCTCCCACGTATTGCAGCAGCAACACATCACCTGATCTCCCATTCTATGTAATTAATTAAATTTATTAATATTATTCTTAAATACCCTCTGCCCCGATTCTAGATGATGAATATCGCGCCTTAGAAACTATAAACCACAGAGTTAAGCTTAAAAAAGAGAGAAATACTCACCAACCAATCACTTACCCGCTTTCTGGTGACGTCACACTTGGATTACTTTTTACCTCTCTCCTTCCCTCTGAGGTCCGAGACTGGAGATTGGTACGCCTTACCTGGGTCTCTGGAGCCTTTATACACCTTCCTTCCCCCTCGCTAGCTCGCTCCCTTCCCCCTCGCTCGCTCCCTTCTCCCCTGCTCGCTCGCTCGCTCTTCCCCCTCGCTCGCTCTTCCCCCTCGCTCGCTCTTTCTCTTCCCCCTCGCTCGCGCGTTCTATCTTGCCCCTCGCGCGTTCTCTCTTGCCCCTCTCTCGCGCGTTCTCCCTTGCCCCTCTCTCGCGCGTTCTCCCTTGCCCCTCTCTCGCGCGTTCTCCCTTGCCCCTCTCTCGCGCGTTCTCCCTTGCCCCTCTCTCGCGCGTTCTCCCTTGCCCCTCTCTCGCGCGTTCTCCCTTGCCCCTCTCTCGCGCGTTCTCCCTTGCCCCTCTCTCGCGCGTTCTCCCTTGCCCCTCTCTCGCGCGTTCTCCCTTGCCCCTCTCTCGCGCGTTCTCCCTTGCCCCTCGCGCGTTCTCCCTTGCCCCTCTCTCGCGCGTTCTCCCTTGCCCCTCGCGCGTTCTCCCTTGCCCCTCTCTCGCGCGTTCTCCCTTGCCCCTCTCGCGTGTTCTCCCTTGCCCCTCTCTCGCGCGTTCTCCCTTGCCCCTCTCTCGCGCGTTCTCCCTTGCCCCTCTCTCGCGCGTTCTCCCTTGCCCCTCTCTCGCGCGTTCTCCCTTGCCCCTCTCTCGCGCGTTCTCCCTTGCCCCTCTCTCGCGCGTTCTCCCTTGCCCCTCTCTCGCGCGTTCTCCCTTGCCCCTCTCTCGCGCGTTCTCCCTTGCCCCTCTCTCGCGCGTTCTCCCTTGCCCCTCTCTCGCGCGTTCTCCCTTGCCCCTCTCTCGCGCGTTCTCCCTTGCCCCTCTCTCGCGCGTTCTCCCTTGCCCCTCTCTCGCGCGTTCTCCCTTGCCCCTCTCTCGCGCGTTCTCCCTTGCCCCTCTCTCGCGCGTTCTCCCTTGCCCCTCTCTCGCGCGTTCTCCCTTGCCCCTCTCTCGCGCGTTCTCCCTTGCCCCTCTCTCGCGCGTTCTCCCTTGCCCCTCTCTCGCGCGTTCTCCCTTGCCCCTCTCTCGCGCGTTCTCCCTTGCCCCTCTCTCGCGCGTTCTCTCTTGCCCCTCTCTCGCGCGTTCTCTCTTGCCCCTCTCTCTCGCGCGTTCTCTCTTGCCCCTCTCTCGCGCGTTCTCTCTTGCCCCTCTCTCGCGCGTTCTCTCTTGCCCCTCTCTCGCGCGTTCTCTCTTGCCCCTCTCCCGCGCGTTCTCTCTTGCCCCTCTCTCGCGCGTTCCCCCTTGCCCCTCTCTCGCGCGTTCCCCCTTGCCCCTCTCTCGCGCGTTCCCCCTTGCCCCTCTCTCGCGCGTTCCCCCTTGCCCCCTCGCTTCCTTCCTCTCTCGCTCGCTCTCTCCCCCCTCGCTCGCTCTCTCCCTCCTCTCTCGCTCGCTCTCTCCCCCTCTCTCGCTTTCTCTCTTCCCCTTCTCTCGCTCTCTCGCCTTCTCTCGCTCGCTCTCTTCCCCTTCTCTCGCTCTCTCTCTTCCCCTTCTCTCGCTCTCTCTCTTCCCCTTCTCTCGCTTGCTCTCTCTTCCCACTAGGGTTGCAAAATTCCAGGAATTTTTAAAAGAGGAAACTTTCCATGAGAATTTTCAGGAATTTATGGGAATTATGTGTTTTTTTGCACACTGATGGTTTTTGTCTCTGAACCTTATATTATCTTTGTCATCAAAATAGACATACTGTTCCATACAAATAAAAACAGGCTTTCAATACTTTATTTAGATTATGATGATTTTGAACTTTATTGAACTCCCACCAAAAAGAGCCATCTAAAATAAAATAAAATAAAAAGTGTCCGCTTATTTAGCCTGTAATTTTTCCTTATTTTGCCCCTTTGAGTCTTCCACTCATGACTCTTCTGAGTCTTCTACTCATCATTGCTCCTCCTGATTCTCTGACTCTGGCTCTGACGTGTCCATTTCCTCCTCTGTGTCACTGTCTAGCTGTGTGGTGGACACTTCTGTATCTGGCTCAATAAGTTGTAGGTTCGCCCAGATAGCCACCAGTTTCTCCACTCTCTTGTTAGTCAGCCTGTTGCGCACCTTTGTATGCGTATTCCCAAAAAAGTGACCAGTTTCGTTCAGAGGTCGCTGATGAAGGTGGGATTTGGAGTATCACCGATGCAATGGGTGACAGGGCCTCAGATGCACAAAGTCCCTTCCACCAGGTATGTTCACTGATATGCTTGCATGATTCCCATATCCCATCCCCATTCCAAAGATCTTGCTTGGTAGGGAACTTTGCCAGACTTCCCAGAACTTTGCCCACATCCAGATTGAGGTGGTGTGAGAGGGTAGAAATCACACTGTAAGCGCTGTTGATTTGTTCTCCAGAAAGTATTGGTCTCCCAACATGCTTTGGGTCCAGCATGTATGCTGCAGCATGAATCGGCTTGACACAAAATTCTTGACACGTCTGTATGAATTGAACAATTGCCTTCTCCTCTGCTTTGAGCAGCAGGGATGTGGGTAGGGCAATGCTGATTTGTTCTTTTAAATCAGCAAAAAGCCTGAGAACATCTGACAAGACAGCATCATCTCCTTCAATCTGAGCAATTGCAGATGCTACTGGTGAGAGTAGTTTAAGGCTGCTAATCACTCTCTCCCAAAATGCATCATCCAGCAGTATTTTCTTGATGGTGGTTTCCATATCCCCAGACTGGGATATTGCCATTTCTTGCAGCGTCTCCTTACCCTCCAGAAGGCTGTTGTACATTATGACAACGCCACCCCATCTAGTGTTTCTGGGCAGCTTCAGTGTGGTGTTTGACGTAATAAAACTCACGACGCACTTGGTTTGAGCATAAAGCAAGGCTTTAATCAACTTGTTTCAGAACATGGAGGTCTAGTTGAACTTCACTAGTTCCTTGTCTTACAAAATGTCCCTGGAAAGCTGGGCCCACGCCCGAGTATTTATACTCCTTGGACGGCGACACCAGCTGGCCGTCCAGTGTTATTTCACGAGTAGTTTCTTGAATTATGAGATTTATAACATTCTTCCTGCATAAAAGATTTGGAAGTCCGACGACTTCCTCTTAGCGGACCATCAATAGCCGCAGTCTTTTAGATTTTTGTTTATGGCTAGAAGGCACGTCTCCCCGGACCGTGTCTTGGTCCCTGGGCCGCTTGATCCGTACTGGTGGATTGACAGGGCCCGTGTTGCTCTGATCGACCCGAGGGAGGCTGGGGAGATCGTGACTCCGGGTGTGGGTCCCCACAGGCGCAGAACTGGCTTCATCCTGTTGGATAGCTGGGGATTGACCGGCGTCCTGGCCTCGGGTGGCCATCCCACGGGGAGCACTCGGCCCCCCGAGTGGATCCGGTGGGGCAGCTGGCAGATTTCTCGATGCCCCAGGTAGGGCGTCATCTTCGGGGAGCACAGAGTGTCGGCATCATCCCTGTGGGTCCCTCTATCGGTTGAGTCCGTGGAACCGGCCGGACAGGGAGCCAGGTCCCAGAGCGAAACGGTGGACTCCCGGCCATCAGGGTAGCGTACGTGGGGTTGACGTCCGTGAGTTCCACCTCGTCGACGAGAGGATCGATTTTAGATGATCGAATGAATCTTCAGAGCAGCACGGGGCCGGGAGCTGCCAACCATGATGGTAGAGACGTCCCATGGGTGGAGCGAAGCTGGAAGCTGAAGAATCGCTCGTGAGGTGTGACATTGGTAGACGTAGAAAGGAGAGACCTGATGGAATGTAACACGTCAGGGAGCATAGTTTCCCACTGCTGGTCTGGTAGATTGCGTGACCTCAGTGCAAGCCGAACAGCGTTCCAAATGATAGCGTTGTATCTCTCAACCTGTCCGCTACTGATGGGATGGTATGGTGTCGTTTTACTTGTGGCGATTCCCCGTTGGGAGAGAGAACTTTTGAGTTCGCTTGACATGAAGGAGGGATCCCGATCAGAGTGGATGAAATTGGCCGTACCGTAAAGGGAAAAGACTTGATCAAGGCACTTGATCACTGTGGAAGTAAGCCTATTGGGACAGGGGAAAGCAAAGGGAAAGCGTGAATATTCATCCACCATAGTCAGTAAGTAGGTGTTTCGCGTTGAGGGCAATGGCCCTTTAAAGTCAATGCTGAGTCGCTGCATAGCGTGTATGAGCGAGCCATCCGATGGACATAAGAATTGCGGTTTTAATTCCGCACAAATTCTACAGGAGGAGCACGTTCTTTTCACATCTTCCGTAGAAAATGGGTGATTTTTAGATCGCACAAAGTGCAACATACAGGTAACGCCAAGATGGCATAAGTCAGTATGAAGATCCGCAAGAGTCGAAGTTGACATAGAAGAGCAGAATGCCCACGTGAGGGTATCCGGGGCCACATTCTCTTTGCCGGGTCGATAATGTATGGTGTATCCAAAGGCGGCCAATTCCATCCTCCAGAGTTGTATTTTGTTATTCTTGATCTTAGTGCGTTTCTGGTTATCCAGCATAAAGGCCACGGAGCGCTGATCGGTTATAAGTGTGAAATGGCGACGAGCGAGAAAATGACTCCATTTACGTACCGCTTCGATGATGGCCGTAGCCTCCTTCTCGACAGGAGGATAATGGAGCTCGCTACCCTGCAAAGTTCTGGACAGAAATGCAATGGGTCGACCACCTTGATTCAAGGTAGCAGAGATCGCCACATCCGATGCATCGCACTCGACTACGATAGGAAGATTTTCATCAATGGAACGAAGCGTGGGCTTTTCCAGTTGTCACTTGAGGAGGTTGAAAGCTAAAATAGCCGTTGCCTCTAATGCAAATGACTGCGTGAAGCAGGGGCTGGATCTTGTCGGAGAAGTAGGGTATGCATTTCGCATAATAGGCGAACATGCCGAGTGCCCGACGAAGAGAGCTGAGATTCGTAGGGGGAGGGAGCTCCTGAAGCGGACGAAGTCGCTCCGGATCCAATTTGATGACACTGTTGCCCACCCAGTAGCCAAGGATGTTGACTGATGGTACTGATTTCACAGATTTGGACTCATTTAAGGTTAAGTTGCGACGACGGAGAACGTCAAAAAATTTCTGGAGGTTGGCATCATGCTCCTTCTGATCATGACCAGCAATGGTGATATCCAGATATGAAAAAGTGTCCGTTAAGTTCTCCTGTTTGACTAGGCTATCCATTGCCCGTTGAAAGACAGCCACCCCATTGGTGACCCCAAATGGAAGGCGACAAAACTGGTAAAGCCGACCATTGGCCTCAAAGGCCGTATACGTCTTGTCAGAGTCCTTTAACGGCACTTGATGATATGCGCTCTTTAAATCAAAAGTTGAAAATACCTTGTAGTTGGCAAGGTTATTGACCATGTCATCGATGCGTGGTAGTGGGTAGGCATCCAGGTCAGTATACTGGTTAATAGTTTGCGAGTAATCGATGCAAAGACGTTTCTTGTGTTGCTTCAGAGGATTTTTAACAACGACGACTTGAGCCCGCCAGGAAGATGAACATGGCTCAATGATACCGTCAGCTAGAAGGCGAGAGATTTCTGTCCAGATTGCCAAGATGCCGCGAGGGCGGGGTCGTCATCAGTGTAGGTTTCTAGGGTAGGGTTGTCATCAGTCGGGTTGGAGGAGTCATCCGTGAGGGCTTCTGCCCGAGGCCTATCGAAAGAGTCACTAAAAGTGATAGCAACAGCCCGTGTGTGTGGTGAAAGATAGGTATCTGCATTCCTCTTTGCTAAGCCCAGAGAGCATACCTGGTCATAGGCAGCCTGTAACTTGAGGGTTTTATTCTCCAACAGACGCTGATGTATGAAGGGAGATGCAATCCCATCAATAAAGGAATCACTAATTAACTCCTCCTGGTACTGCTCAGCTGTAACAGCTTTAAGATTACAACCCTTGCTGAACCTGCGAAATTTCTGAAGGAATTCGTCAAGTGATTCCCTGGGTTGTTGTCGAGTTGTGGCCAGTAAATGACGAGCAAAAATTTCATTTGGGGACTTGACATATAGCTGCTGTAGTATTTGGATAGCGACGTCATAGTCTACACAGTCTTCGATATAATCAAACACATCAGGGGATACATAATTAGCAAGCATTCGTAACTTGTTAGGAACATTCTCACCACACTCCTCAAGGAAGTTGCTAAAGGTACGATACCAGTGTTTCCATACCTTAGCGGCTGTCAGTGAATTCGGGTCCAGGTTGAGACGGGCGGGTCTGAGCAGTTCCTCCATGATGGATCGATTACTTGTCTGAGTTCCCTTCTACGGTTTGAGTCGTAGCTGGCTATTCCCGAATCACCCAAAGCGTGGAGTTGATATCAAGTTGATTAAATTGACGTAATAAAACTCACTACGCACTTGGTTTGAGCATAAAGCAAGGCTTTAATCAACTTATTTCAGAACATGGAGGTCTAGTTGTACTTCACTAGTTCCTTGTCTTACAAAATGTCCCTGAAAAGCTGGGGCTGACGCCTGACTATTTATACTCCTTGGATGGCGCCACCAGCTGGCCGTCCAGTGTTATTTCATGAGTAGTTTCTTGAATGATGAGATTTATAACAGTGTTCTTGTTCTTTGTTGTTTGCTTGGAGTTGTAGGTTGCTGCTACAGGTAGACTACCCTTTATCCGGACTTCCGAAAACCGAAACCCTCTAAAAACCGAAGGTTTTTTCGTTCAGCGTAAGTCGTGCGTACGAACGAAAAAACCTTCGGTTTTTAGAGGGTTCCGGTTTCGAAAGTTCGGATAAACGGTAAGTCGTGCGCACGACGACCCCGCCGGCCCCGACAACCGCCGACCCGCCCGCGGACCCCGCCGGCCCCAACAACCGCCGACCCCGACAACCGCCGACCCCCCCCGCGGACCCGACAACCGCCGACCCCGCCAGCCCCGACAACCGCCAACCCCCCCGCGGGCCCCGACAACCGCCGGCCCCGACAACCGCCGACCCCGCCGGCCCCGACCCCGACTGACTTACGCTGAGCGTCAGCGTAAGTCGTGCGCACGACCCCCCGCGGACCCCCGCCGACCCACCTTCCGAAATCCGAAATTCTCCTTTATCCGAAACTCGGCTGGTCCCGAGGTTTTCGGATAAAGGATAGTCTACCTGTACTACCTGTTTTCACCTGACATACTTAACAACTTGCTTGGCTCTCTTGTACAGTGTTTCCATGGTTCTCAAACCCATGATGTCCTTGAGGAGCAGGTTGAGCCCATGAGCTGCGCACCCAATGGACGTAATATGAGGGTAGGCCTCCTCCACTTGAGCCCAAGTAGCCTTCATATTCGCAGCATTGTCAGTAACTACTTTGGTGATCCAAGATCATTGATGACCGCTTTCAGCTCATCAGCAGTGTATGTGCCTGTGTGTCTATTGTCCTTCGTGTCTGTGCTCTTGAAGAACACTGGGAGAGGAGTGGAGACGATGTAGTTTATGATACCCTCCCCTCGTACACTTAACCACCCATCTGAGATAACTGCAACACAGTCTGCCATCTCTATCGTTTCTTTGAGCTTTCCTTGGACTCTGTTATACTCAGCCTCCAGCAAATAAGTAGACAAAGCATGTCTGGTGGGAGGACAGTATGCAGGGCGAATAACATTGAAAAATCTCTTCCGGTACACATTGGCTGTGAGCATGAGGGGTGGGCCTGTCGCATATACAGCTCGAGCAAGGCACTCATCTGCATTCTTCTGGTTATGGTTATCCATTGTATCAAAGAACCTTCCAAATGGGCCAGGAGTTGCTGCTGATAAGGAGCCTGATGCTGAATGTGAACCATCATCTTCTTGAATGGAAGCAGAGGAACTCTGGGCTGACTGCTGTGAGCTTTGAGTGAAGTTGTTGCATTGGATAAATGCTGCTACATCTTTGTGGCATTCTTTACATATGGCTTTGTACAGTGTTTGCACATGTACACAGTCTTTCCATCTTTAATGCCTGGGGTAAAATGCTTCCACACATCCGACGGTAAACGTGGCATTGTTCTATGCAGAGAAATAAAGGGCATTCGTCACTGTGTCGAACTGCGGTCGATCTTTACGATTGCAACAGGGTGAGTACATTTTTCCTGATGCTCCATGTGATGGAAGCATGACCTGTGCACGCACGACGCTACATCACCAATATTGGGAGCTAATCGCTCATCCACTCATCCAACCAATCAGGACACATTTGTTCACAGTCACACACAAAACTTGTAATTATTAAAACAAGCCAAGTAAGAAGATAAACATATATTGATTAAGAAATTCCTTAATAATTAAGATTCCATCTCTGTTTGTAATTTTAAGAGAGGACCTGTGGGGAAAAAAAAATGAAAGAAGTACAAAAAAAAAACAAAATTATGCAAGCATGTGCTTTTTTGGGCAAAATTCCCAAGCTAAACTTCCCGTGGAAAATTCCCGGAAATTTACCGGAAACTTTCCACCCCTTCGCAACCCTACTTCCCACTCTCTCGCTCTCTCTTCTCCCTCTCTCACTCGCTTTCCCTTCCCCCTTTCTCACTCGCTCTCTCTTCCTCCTTTCTCGCTCCCACTCTCTTCCCCCCCCTCTCGCTGTCTCTCTTCCCCCCCCTCTCGCTCTGGGCAGAAGCATGGCAGATGCAATATAACGTGGATAAATGTGAGGTTATCCACTTTGGTGGCAAAAACAGGAAGGCAGATTATTATCTGAATGGTAATAAATTGGGAGAAGGGGAAGTGCACCGAGACCTGGGTGTCCTTGTGCACCAGTCGCTGAAGGTAAGCATGCAGGTGCAGCAGGCGGTTAAGAAGGCAAATGGTATGTTGGCCTTTGTAGCGAGAGGGTTTGAGTGCAGGAACAAGAATGTCTTGCTGCAGTTGTACAGGGCCTTGGTGAGACCACACCTTGAGTATTGTGTGCAGTTTTGGTCGCCTTATCTGAGGAAGGATGTTCTTGCCATGGAAGGAGTTCAGCGAAGATTCACCAGGCTGATACCTGGGGTGGCAGGAATGATGTATGAGGAGAGATTGGGACGATTGGGCTTGTACACGCTGGAGTTTAGAAGAATGAGAGGGGATCTCATTGAAACTTAATTCTGACAGGACTGGACAGACTATATGCAGGAAGGATGTTCCCGATGGTCGGGGAGTCCAGAACCAGGGGTCACAGTCTAAGGATAAGGGGTAAGCCATTTAGGACAGAAATGAGGAGGAATTTCTTCACCCAGAGAGTGGTGAACCTGTGGAATTCTCTACCACAGAAGGCAGTAGAGGCCAATTCATTAATTATATTCAAGAAGGATTTGGATATATTTCTTAAGGCTAAAGGGATCAAGGGGTATGGGGAGAAAGCAGGGACAGGGTACTGAATTTGGATGATCAGCCATGATCGCATTGAATGGCGGAGCAGGCTCGAGGGGCCGAATGGCCTACTCCTGCTCCTATCTTCTATGTTTCTATGCTCTCTCTCTTCCCCCTCTCTTGCGCTCTCTCTCTTCCCCCTCTCTCGCTCTCTCTCTTCCCCCTCTCTCGTACACTCTCTCTTCCCCCTCTCTCGCTCTCTCTCTTCCCCCTCTCTCGCTCTCTCTCTTCCCCCTCTCTCGCTCTCTCTCTTCCCCCTCTCTCGCTCTCTCTCTTCCCCCTCTCTCGCTCTCTCTCTTCCCCCTCTCTCGCTCTCTCTCTTCCCCCTCGCACTCCCTCTTCCCCCCTCTCTCGCACTCTCGCTCGCACTCTCTCTCTTTCCACTCTCGCTCGCACTCTCTCTCTTCCCCCTTTCGCTCGCCTCCCTGTCTCCCCCCTCTCGCTCGGTCTCCCCCCTCTCGCTCGGTCTCCCCCCTCTCGCTCGGTCTCCCCCCGCTCGCTCGGTCTCCCCCCCCCCCCCCCCTCGCTCGCTCTCGCCCCCCCCCCTCGCTCGCTCTCGCCCCCCCCCTCTCGCGCGCTCTCTCCCCCCACTCGCGCTCTCTCTCCCCCCCACTCGCGCTCTCTCTCCCCCCCACTCGCGCTCTCTCTCCCCCCCCACTCGCGCTCTCTCTCCCCCCCACTCGCGCTCTCTCTCCCCCCCACTCGCGCTCTCTCTCCCCCCCACTCGCGCTCTCTCTCCCCCCCACTCGCGCTCTCTCTCCCCCCCACTCGCGCTCTCTCTCCCCCCCACTCGCGCTCTCTCTCCCCCCCACTCGCGCTCTCTCTCCCCCCCACTCGCGCTCTCTCTCCCCCCCACTCGCGCTCTCTCTCCCCCCCACTCGCGCTCTCTCTCCCCCCCACTCGCGCTCTCTCTCCCCCCCACTCGCGCTCTCTCTCCCCCCCACTCGCGCTCTCTCTCCCCCCCACTCGCGCTCTCTCTCCCCCCCACTCGCGCTCTCTCTCCCCCCCCACTCGCGCTCTCTCTCCCCCCCACTCGCGCTCTCTCTCCCCCCCACTCGCGCTCTCTCTCCCCCCCCACTCGCGCTCTCTCTCCCCCCCACTCGCGCTCTCTCTCCCCCCCACTCGCGCTCTCTCTCCCCCCCACTCGCGCTCTCTCTCCCCCCCACTCGCGCTCTCTCTCCCCCCCACTCGCGCTCTCTCTCCCCCCCACTCGCGCTCTCTCTCCCCCCCACTCGCGCTCTCTCTCCCCCCCACTCGCGCTCTCTCTCCCCCCCACTCGCGCTCTCTCTCCCCCCACTCGCGCGCTCTCCCCCCCCCACTCGCGCTCTCTCTCCCCCCCCACTCGCGCTCTCTCTCCCCCCCCCACTCGCGCTCTCTCTCCCCCCCCACTCGCGCTCTCTCTCCCCCCCACTCGCGCTCTCTTCCCCCCGCGCGCCCTCTCCCTGAGCCCCCCGCGCGCCCTCTCCCTGAGCCCCCCGCGCGCACTCTCCCTGAGCCCCCCGCGCGCCCTCTCCCTGAGCCCCCCGTGGCGGGCTCGCTCTGACCCCCCCCCCCCCCCCCCCCCGCGGCGGGCTCGTTCTGACCCCCTGCGGCGGGCTCGTTCTGACCCCCCTCGGCGCGCTTGCACTCTTCCCTCTCTTTCTCGCTCTATTCCCCCTCTCTCTTTTGCTCTCTTTGCCCTCTCTCTCTGTCACTCTCTTTGCCCTCTCTCTCTCTCTCTCTCTCTCTCTCTCTCTCTCTCTCTCTCTCTCTCTCTCTCTCTCTCTTGCTTCCCTCTCTCTTGCGTCCTCCTTTCTTTCTCGTTCTCTTCGATGGTCTGCTGGCTCCTGCAAGTCTTCTAAAACCACACTTCTGCCACGGTGGATTCTCACCAACTCCACTATCCCCTCTCTCTATTCCTCCCTCTCTTTCTCTTCGCCCTCTATCTCCCCCCTCTCTTTTCCCGCCCCTTTCGCTCTTCTCCCCTGTAAATTATCCAATAATTTGAAATGTAAATAGCTTTGAAAAGTTTGGAATTTAGTGCTAAAAATTGAATTATCAGATAATTTGAATTAAAAATCTTTAAGAGGAACAAACTGTAAATTAGAATGAATCTGTTATTCTAAAATATATATTTTAGTATCCAAAAAAGCCCTCTCACAATCTAATATTCTAGAAAAAAGTCATCATAAAACACAAACAATAGGGAAAAGATAAATAGCTAAATAATTATGCATATTTTGATGTTTCAACTCCTGTCAAAATGCTTTTTGTTTTGACAACTGCTAGCTCCTGTCTGCAACCATCACTGCTGATCCTCCAATCTGTCCGGTGTGCTCTGTTGGCTGCCACTTTCCACTCTGGTTTCCACAGGCTGATGGCCTGTTTCTGTACATTCGATGTAGCTGCCTCACATTTGCTGACTTTGAATTCCATCTGTCATTTATTTGCTTATTTCACTATCTTACCAATATCCCCTTGCAGTATTATTTTGTTCTCAAAATTATTTACTATGTCTTCAATTTGGTGTCATCTGCAAAATTGGGTGCCACTCCCTCCAGCCCTATAGTTAGAAGACGTGAAATGTATGTGCATTTTTCAATATTTTCATGTGAACACTTTGATTACTGTATGTTATGTAACTCAATGTCATCATTTTAGTAAAACCAGATATCTGATTAATCTTCCATTGAGTTCCATTGAGCCTACAGCACAGAATCCGGCCATTCGGCCCAACTGGTCTATGCTGGCGTTGATGCTCCACACAAGCCTCCTCCCACCCTTTGTCATCTAACCCTGTCAGCATACCCTTCTATTCCTTTCTCCCTCATGTGCTTATCTAGCTTCCCCTTAAATTCATCTATGTTGTTTGCCTCAACTACTCCTTGTGGTATCGCGTTCCACATTCTTACTACTCTTTGGGTAAAGAAGTTTCTCCTGAATTCACTATTGGATTTTTCATGACTATCTTATATTTATGGCTTTTATGCATCACCTCACATTCATCTACATTGAAAGTCTTGTTACTAATATAATGTTTAATTTCATAATAGTCAGTTGTCAAAATCCTATCTTAGTTATGTTGCTAACTTGGATTACAACTGAGGAGGTTCGTGTGGAGCATGAGCACCAGCATAGACCAGTTGGGCCAAATGGCCTGTTTCTCTTCTCTCTGGCTTACAACTAAGCTTTGTTGGCAGTATGACCTGGAAACTAGTGATGTTAAAATGCTCACATTTTCAGGTATTTTACAAAGTGATGGCTGTATTCTAGAACACCATGTCGGTGGAAAATGTCTTTAGATTCTGTGGCTGGGATTGTCCACCTTCACTAGGCTGATTTTTCAGTTGAACTGGCCTGAGCGAATGAGAAGTGCGATAGGGATGCGTTTGCATGCCTACCCATTTTTATGCCACTTTGATTTTCTGTAGGAAGTGATGAGTAATGTTGACATAGAATGTGTTTATTCATTACTGCATGGGCCTAGTGTGATATTTTCTAATTGATGCGAACTACCTCATCAGTTGACCCTGAGCAGCACTGGATGCCAAGGATGTCAGTTAGTCCCTAGCATTAATATTGTTGTGGCAGCTTTTAAAAGTGATCAATTACACAGACCATGACCATCCAAAAATAAAATTAAAATTTCACTGGAAGCCCAGAGGCTGCTGGAAATACTTATTATGGCAGACTCTGAGGCCCGCTGCAGCAAATGTCTGCACCACCCACTCCTGGTGATCTTCCTGGTGGAGGCCAGGAAGCCCCTTCAAAAATATTTCAATGACCCTGAGACCAGAAGGTCAGCTGGGTTCAGGAGCCTATCTTTGTGCAGGCTGGAGATTTGCCCCAGTTCTGCAAAACCAGTATATCTAAGCCAATATATGTAATATGTGCTAAATGGTGAGTTCTGTTTATTTGGTTCATTATGCAAATCTAAACTGTCCAATGTCCAGATTTTTCACATACCTACTACCAGTTAAATAATCTTCTAATGCTGTAGTTCCTGCTACTTATTGATCTCAGGAATCTATGGAAATAATATTACTCGACTTTCTGCCTGAAAACTGCTACTGTGGCACTTCAGTTTACTCTAGAGGTCCTATGGGTGTATGGAAATTTCCTCTTTCCACGAAAACTCTAACAATAGTGTTTTGTGTAAATGTAGATACCTTATAAAGCAACCTGCGGTGGACCTTTATGGAGAAGTGCATTTTCCCCTCCACCTCACCAGAGCTAATAAATGTGTTTCTTTTCATCAGGTGCTGTAGAATTCTGGGAATAATGTGAAGATGAGTTTTCTGGGATCTGTCCGCAATTTGTTGCTGGCTCTTTGTCTGATGTTGGTCCTGGGCTTTCTCTACTATTCTGCTGGGAAGTTACACATGCATGGATGGGGACAGGAACCACGTGAGTCTCAAAAACACTATTTTAAAAATGCTTTTAAATCATTTTCTGATCTCAGGATCAAGATGCAATATGCTGTGGCTTTGTAACATCCAGATTGGAGATGTCTTGCAATTGAGGGATTGTCACTTTGGGGTCGTTTTCCCTTCTATTCCTATTCAATGGAAGGGGACTCTAGCCTTTATTTTCCAAAATTTTGATCCATGTCTTATTGGTAATATCACTGAGGCATATTTAATTCAACCATGACATGTATGTATTAAAACTTTCTTGTGGCTAAAGAGCAAAGTGATCCTGCTGCATTTTTTTTTTATAGAAGTGCACTCTCAATTTTGTTATTTCATTTTAATAATGGTATGTATTACAGCAGGTTATAGCAGCTATTCTGGACGCCCTCAGAAATGGGTGCATGGAGAACAGAGGAGGAGGGAAGGAATGGAGAAGACGTTTGGTCCTTCAACTGTGCATAAACTAATCGATATGAATCCAGGTTTATGTTCCATAAAAATAGGTTGGGTTGCTTTCACTGAGCAAAATAGATGCATCCACATTTTTCAATCTCCATAGATAAGTGACTGCGACATCCAAATAGTGCAAGTGATAGGGCATTGTTTTATATTCTTGCAATAACCATGTGAGCTGTGTGATATCTACTGGCCTTCTCTAGACCTGTACCTTAGTTCTTCTTTTATCTTCTGCTCCACACTATGAACATGTTATTCAAACTTGATGGTCTTTTTCTGGCTTTTCTAAAATTCATGACTAGTTTCATAATTAGTTTACTATTTGGTTAACTGTTGAAAATCCTCCTTGTCAGTTTGCTGTAAACTGATTTCTTGTTAAACAGTGCATTTATCCTGTCTGCAGTTTTGGCATGATAGTCCATTAAATAGTTTAGTCGATAAGTATGTTGGTGAATGGCATTGCATCAATTGAAGTCTTCTCTTCCTAATCCTGATGTACCAGTAACTTTTTAAGAATTGCATATCTCTTTGTACGGCCTTTCCTGTTAGTGCTGTTAGTGTCATGAAAATATATCTATATCTATATATATAAATCGGTACTTCTGTCTGTCATTCTGTCTGTCTGTCTGTCATCGCGTGTGCGTCTGTCGGGTATGCGCTCGAAAGTTACAGGGTGTACCTACGCGCGCGTTACCTCCAAAGAAAGCTTACGCTTCCGAGATGGTTTTAAGCGTATTTACGTTTCGGCCGGGCTAAAATCGCGCCCGCGGTATCCCAAAAACCTTAACATTCCGCTCATTAGCATCTCATTATCCGCTCATTAGCGACAGAGTGACCTCGAGCTCGACCAATCATACGCCGGGTTGCTGGCGTGTGCTGCCAGGCCAATCGGTGCGTGTGTGGCCGGGCCTTATCCTTCTGAACCGAGGTGAGTCGCTGCCATCTTGATTCCAAACTTTTCCTTTCTTTTTCCCGCTTTCTGCGTCTTAAAAAAAAACGTTGCTTTTAAAACACATATTGTTTTAAAAAAAAATGATTTAGAAAGTAAACAACTTATCTAATCTCATTAATTTTCCTACCTTTCCCCGTTTTTCCAGGTAGGCCTAGAAGCCTTGGCGTCTCCTCTGCACCCACGCCCGAACTAGGCACCTCCCGGCCCCACTCGAAGGCTGGAGGGCCGAGCCTCAGCCCAGCGCCGCTAGGGTGCGCGCGCAGCAGGAGCTGAGACGCGGCGTCTCTCTCTGGCTCGGCCGGGGGGCGGGGCTTGCTGAGCGTCCAGCGTTACCCTGGCAACCGGACACGCCGGCCGTCTCGCACAGCCGCAATCGGCGGTCTTCACCTCGGGCGGGGGGGGGGGGGGGGGGCCGCGACCCTCGGGGGGGGGGGGGGGGGGCCGCGCGCGCAGCAAGAGCAGCTGAGACGCGGCGTCTCTCTCTCTGGCTCGGCCGGGGGGCGGGGCTTGGTCAGCGTCACGGTTACCCTGGCAACCGGGCCCGCCGGCCGAGCCAGAGAGAGACGCCGCGTCTCAGCTCCTGCTGCGCGCGCAATCGGCGGTCTTCACCTCGGGGGGGGGGGGGGGTGCTGCGACCCTCGGGGGGGGGGGGGGGCCGCGACCCTCGGGGGGGGGGGGCCGCGACCCTCGGGGGGGGGGCCCTGCCCTCCCTTCCCCCCCCTTTTTCCCCCCTCCCTTCACCCCCGCCCTCCCTTACCCCCCGCCCTCCCTTCCCCCCTCCCTTCCCCACCGCCCTCCCTTCCCCACCGCCCTCCCTTCCCCCCCGCCCTCCCTTCCCCCGCCCTCCCTTCCCCGCCCTCCCTTCCCCGCCCTCCCTTCCCCGCCTCCATTCCCCCCCGCCCTCCCTTCCCCCCCTCCCTTCCCCCCCGCCCTCCCTTCCCCCCTCCCTTCCCCCCCGCCCTCCCTTCCCCCCCCGCCCTCCCTTCCCCCCCGCCCTCCCTTCCTCCCCTCCCTTCCCCCCCCGCCCTCCCTTCCTCCCCCCCCGCCCTCCCTTCCTCCCCCCCGCCCTCCCTTCCTCCCCCCCGCCCTCCCTTCCTCCCCCCCGCCCTCCCTTCCTCCCCCCCGCCCTCCCTTCCTACCCCCCGCCCTCCCTTCCTACCCCCCGCCCTCCCTTCCTACCCCCCGCCCTCCCTTCCCCCCCGCCCTCCCTTCCCCCCCCCGCCCTCCCTTCCCCCCCCCGCCCTCCCTTCCTCCCCCCCGCCCTCCCTTCCTCCCCCCCGCCCTCCCTTCCTCCCCCCCGCCCTCCCTTCCTACCCCCCGCCCTCCCTTCCTACCCCCCGCCCTCCCTTCCTACCCCCCGCCCTCCCTTCCCCCCCTCCCTTCCCCCCCCCGCCCTCCCTTCCCCCCCCCGCCCTCCCTTCCCCCCCCCGCCCTCCCTTCCCCCCCGCCCTCCCTTCCCCCCCCGCCCTCCCTTCCCCCCCGCCCTCCCTTCCCCCCCCGCCCTCCCTTCCCCCCCCGCCCTCCCTTCCCCCCGCCCTCACCTTCCCCCCCCGCCCTCCCTTCCCCCCCCGCCCTCCCTTCCCCCCCCCGCCCTCCCTTCCCCCCCCGCCCTCCCTTCCCCCCCCGCCCTCCCTTCCCCCCCCCGCCCTCCCTTCCCCCCCGCCCTCCCTTCCCCCCCCCGCCCTCCCTTCCCCCCCCCCGCCCTCCCTTCCCCCCCCGCCCTCCCTTCCCCCCCCCGCCCTCCCTTCCCCCCCCGCCCTCCCTTCCCCCCCCGCCCTCCCTTCCCCCCCGCCCTCCCTTCCCCCCCCGCCCTCCCTTCCCCCCCCGCCCTCCCTTCCCCCCCCGCCCTCCCTTCCCCCCCCGCCCTCCCTTCCCCCCCACCGCCCTCCCTTCCCCCCCGCCCTCCCCTCCCGCCCTCCCTTCCCCCCCCCCGCCCTCCCTTCCCCCCCCCGCCCTCCCTTCCCCCCCCGCCCTCCCTTCCCCCCCCTCCCGCCCTCCCTTCCCCCCCCTCCCGCCCTCCCTTCCCCCCCCCGCCCTCCCTTCCCCCCCTGCCGTCCCCCCCTCCACTCCCCCTCCCCCCCGCCCTCCCCTCCCCCTCCCCCTCCCCTCCCCCCACCCTCTCCCCCTCCCCTCCCCTCCCCTCCCTCTCTTCCCCTCCCCTCCCTCTCTTCCCCCCAGTCGCTCTGTCTCTTCCCCCCCAGTCGCTCTGTCTCTTCCCCCCCAGTCGCTCTCTCTCTTCCCCCCCAGTCGCTCTCTCTTCCCCCCCAGTCGCTCTCTCTCTTCCCCCCCAGTCGCTCTCTCTCTTCCCCCCCAGTCGCTCTCTCTCTTCCCCCCCAGTCGCTCTCTCTCTTCCCCCCCAGTCGCTCTCTCTCTTCCCCCCAGTCGCTCTCTCTCTTCCCCCCAGTCGCTCTCTCTCTTCCCCCCAGTCGCTCTCTCTCTTCCCCCCAGTCGCTCTCTCTCTTCCCCCCAGTCGCTCTCTCTCTTCCCCCCAGTCGCTCTCTCTCTTCCCCCCAGTCGCTCTCTCTCTTCCCCCCAGTCGCTCTCTCTCTTCCCCCCCAGTCGCTCTCTCTCTTCCCCCCCAGTCGCTCTCTCTCTTCCCCCCCAGTCGCTCTCTCTCTTCCCCCCCAGTCGCTCTCTCTCTTCCCCCCCAGTCGCTCTCTCTCTTCCCCCCCAGTCGCTCTCTCTCTTCCCCCCAGTCGCTCTCTCTCTTCCCCCCAGTCGCTCTCTCTCTTCCCCCCAGTCGCTCTCTCTCTTCCCCCCAGTCGCTCTCTCTCTTCCCCCCAGTCGCTCTCTCTCTTCCCCCCCAGTCGCTCTCTCTCTTCCCCCCAGTCGCTCTCTCTCTTCCCCCCAGTCGCTCTCTCTCTTCCCCCCAGTCGCTCTCTCTCTTCCCCCCAGTCGCTCTCTCTCTTCCCCCCAGTCGCTCTCTCTCTTCCCCCCCAGTCGCTCTCTCTCTTCCCCCCCAGTCGCTCTCTCTCTTCCCCCCCAGTCGCTCTCTCTCTTCCCCCCCAGTCGCTCTCTCTCTTCCCCCCCAGTCGCTCTCTCTCTTCCCCCCAGTCGCTCTCTCTCTTCCCCCCAGTCGCTCTCTCTCTTCCCCCCAGTCGCTCTCTCTCTTCCCCCCCAGTCGCTCTCTCTCTTCCCCCCAGTCGCTCTCTCTCTTCCCCCCAGTCGCTCTCTCTCTTCCCCCCAGTCGCTCTCTCTCTTCCCCCCAGTCGCTCTCTCTCTTCCCCCCAGTCGCTCTCTCTCTTCCCCCCAGTCGCTCGCTCTCTTCCCCCCAGTCGCTCGCTCTCTTCCCCCCAGTCGCTCGCTCTCTTCCCCCCAGTCGCTCGCTCTCTTCCCCCCAGTCGCTCGCTCTCTTCCCCCCAGTCGCTCGCTCTCTTCCCCCCAGTCGCTCGCTCTCTTCCCCCCAGTCGCTCGCTCTCTTCCCCCCAGTCGCTCGCTCTCTTCCCCCCAGTCGCTCGCTTCGCTCTCTTCCCCCCAGTCGCTCGCTCGCTCTCTTCCCCCCAGTCGCTCGCTCGCTCTCTTCCCCCCAGTCGCTCGCTCGCTCTCTTCCCCCCAGTCGCTCGCTCGCTCTCTTCCCCCAGTCGCTCGCTCGCTCTCTTCCCCCCAGTCGCTCGCTCGCTCTCTTCCCCCCAGTCGCTCGCTTCGCTCTCTTCCCCCCCAGTCGCTCGCTCGCTCTCTTCCCCCCAGTCGCTCGCTCGCTCTCTTCCCCCCAGTCGCTCGCTCGCTCTCTTCCCCCCAGTCGCTCGCTCGCTCTCTTCCCCCAGTCGCTCGCTCGCTCTCTTCCCCCCAGTCGCTCGCTCGCTCTCTTCCCCCCAGTCGCTCGCTCGCTCTCTTCCCCCCCAGTCGCTCGCTCGCTCTCTTCCCCCCCAGTCGCTCGCTCGCTCTCTTCCCCCCCAGTCGCTCGCTCGCTCTCTTCCCCCCCAGTCGCTCGCTCGCTCTCTTCCCCCCCAGTCGCTCGCACGCTCTCTTCCCCCCAGTCGCTCGCACGCTCTCTTCCCCCCAGTCGCTCGCACGCTCTCTTCCCCCCAGTCGCTCGCTCGCTCTCTTCCCCCCAGTCGCTCGCTCGCTCTCTTCCAACAACAACATGCCCTCGAAAAAGCCTCGGCACCGCCGGGCACTTCAGCTAGTCTATATATATAAAAGGATACTTCTGTCTGTCATTCCATCTGTCTGTCTGTCTTGAATAAACTCGAAAGTTATAGAGCGTACCTACACGTGCGTTACGTCGAAAGAAAGCTGACGATTCCAGAACCGTCATAAGCGTATTCACTTTTCAGTCGGACTAAAATTGTTCGCAGCGTTATGCAAAAAACCTTCAAAATTAAACTTATCTGCTAATTAGCATTGATTGACTGACGTCAAGGTCGACCAATCCTGTGCCGTCACGATTGACCAATCCTACAGTTCAGTCGCCTGATGGTTGGCCAATCGCTGCGTCTGTGGGTGGGCTTTTCAACTCAGGCATCGGGCAGCCATTGCTTCACTACTTCCAGCTCAAAATCTGCTAATCCAGCTTCGAAAAAGTTAGTATCTCTTATAAAACGTTTTTGGTAAATGTTATGTTATTTTTAAAAGTACTTTCACTTTCATCTTTGAAGCTATTAAAAGGTAGAAATGTTGCCCGGCAGCAGATTCACACAGGGACAGACAGACAGGCCCCAAAGCCTGGGACTCGATTTAAAACGCCCGGCCCAAAACAGCCCTGGCAAAGCCGGGCTCCCCCAGCTTATATATATATATATCTCTCTCATGGCAAGAGACGTCTGTAGCGATGTTCAAATAACCAAGTCCAGATTGATGAGCCAGCTTTGAAAGAGATTTGATGTAAATCTGAGATATTGCCAGAAAACAGTCTCGAGGCAGGCACTGATTTAAATGTGGTCCAAAGTTTGCAGAAGGTGTTAACAGTCCCATGTGTTATCTCTCATCTTTCAGACGTGTAAGAAATGACTGTATCTGCTATGTGATGTTCGAAATGCTTTAATATGGACCATTGTTTCCATAGTAGGTTGAAGCCTGGGAGTTCTTTTGTGTGATCAAGGATCATGTGTTTGTTTGGGACATTAGAACAGTCACAGAAATCCTTCCAGTGTGCCTCAGGATTAAATGAGGCCGCTTTAAGAGCATTGGCTCGAATCCAAGAAAGCTTATTTCATTCAGAAAAGGGTTTGCCATAAAGAAGTCAAACAATGGATAATATTCCAGCTTGATTGGGTTGCATGATCTTACCTCCCTTCACTGAATCCTAAGAATCTAGCTTGTATTCAAAATACAGGAAGCCCAAGAATTTCTCATCAAAAGAGAATTAGTTACAGATTGTAGTTGATTCAAGGACTGTATTACTTCTAATAAAGTACTGACCAACATTCTGCATAGACTCGGAAGTTAAAGGAAAGGTGTTGGGTTCCTCGGCTGCTGATGCAATCTCCACCAGCTAAAAAGTCTTTGCTGGCTGGAGTTAAATTAACCTTGGGGCAAAAGCTATGGCTTTCCTGGCATCTGAAGTTTAGTATGCAGTACATGATTGATTCTACTGTGAAGGAGAACAAGCTGGTGCTACATTGAGGGAGGTGTCAATGAACTCAATCTCTGCATTGGGCTCAGTGATCACCAGAGGGATTGGTAGGGACAAGACTCTGATTTTAAGCCTCATCCTTAGCTAAAGTAGCTTCAGACATGGAAGGTATATCAGATGTATCACTATTTCACTCTCCAGGTTAATATACACCAATAATGACTATTGAAGAACCACCTTAATTTAGATCCAGAAAATGCTGGAAATACTCAGCATTAATGTTTCAGGTCAGTAAATGTTAACTCTGTTTCTCTCTCCACAGATGCTGCCTAACCTGCTGAGTATTTCCAGCAATTTCTATTTTTTTTCAGATTTCCAGCATCCGCAGTATTTTGCTTTTGTATTGTTATAGATCCAGGCCTTTTTGGATATGTTGGATGATGAATTTCTGCCACAAAAAATCTTATTACTACAAAGGTTTGAGCCAATTACTGTGTTGATGGAGAACTTGGCTTCATTACAGCTGGATATGCCTCTGCCTGAAAACCTTGTCTCTGAGCCATCTGCTTTCTGGCAGACCTTCATTTTTCTGTTTTTCTCCTCCCACAAGTATGGGATGCCATGAAAATAGTGGGGAAAGCTATCTAATTTTCCCCCAGCTCTGATCAGACTGGTAAAAAGCACAGTGGCCTTCATGTCTAGAGGAGACCTTGTTTGATTTGCAGATTTATCTGTGTTAGTCAATGTGTAGAAGAAATGAGGCAAATGTTCCAACAATTGAAACAGAAGCAATGTAGCTATTTGGGTATGCCAGTGGTCTCCTGTAACTGTCCAAAATCACTCAAGTGAAGGAAGATGTATTTGTTGAAGAATGTCGGTTGAAGGTAGAATTTGTGTTCCTATAATAGCCAGAACTTAATTAAAATATTATTTTAATCCATGTCACAAAGTTGGCAGAAAATAAGCCTGGTATGGGCCAGTTCTGATGGTTAATATTGACAGTGATACAATTTTTTCTTTGTAAACCAACAGTTCTAACTGGATGCCAGTTATCAGGATGGTCAAGCGAGTCATAGCCTAGCTCTGGCCATGGGAAAAATAGAGGACAGTACCCATCACTCATATTCTCAGAAGTTGAAATTTGCCTGTTGGGCTCTTGTTTCATACTTAGACTGGGGGCTGGGAGAGCAAAGAAAGCACCAAAAAGAGAAAGAGGCAGCTTTCTGCTAAACCTATTTTTTTTAAATTCATTCATGGGATGTAGTCGTCGCTGGCAAGGCGAGCATTTATTGCCCATCAGTAATTGCCCTTGAAAAGGTGGTGAGCCGCCACCTTGAACCGCTGCAGTTCGTGCAGCGCCAGGATTTTGACCCAGTGACAATGAAGGATCGGCGATATACTTCTAAGTCAGGATGGTGTGTGACTTGGAGGGGAACTTGGGAGGTGGTGGTGTTGCCATGCGCCTGCTGCCCTTGTCCTTCTAGCTGGTAGAGTTTGGGAGGTGCTGCCGAAGAAGCCTCAGTGAGTTGCTGCAGTGCATCTTGTAGATGGTCCACACTGCAGCCACGGTACGCTGGTGGTGGAGGGAGTGAATGTTTAAGGTGCTGGACGGGGTGCCAATCAATCAGGCTGCTTCGTCCTGGATGATGTCAAGCTTCTTGGGTGTGTTGGAGATGCATTCATCCAGGCAAGTGGAGAGTATTCCCTCACACTCTTGACTTGTGCCTTGTCGATGCTGGGAAAGGCTTTGGGGAGTCAGGAGGGGAGTCACTCGCCGCAGAATACCCAGCCTTGAACCTTGCACCTGCTCTTATAACCACAGTATTTATGTGGCTGGTCCAGTTAAGTTTCTGGTTAGTGGTGACCCCAGGACATTGATGGTGGGGGATTTGATGATAATACCATTGAATGTCATGGGGAGGTGGTCATTGCCTGGCACTTGTGTGGCATGAATGTTATTTGCCACTTAACTGCCCAAGCCTGGACAGTTCAGGACATTGTCCAGATCTTGCTTCATGTGGGCATGGACTGCTTCATTATCTGAGGAATTGTTAATGGAACTGAACACTGCAATCATCAGCAAACATCCCCACTTCTGACCTTATGATGGAGGGAAGGTCATAGATGAAGCAGCTGAAGACAGTTGGGGCTAGGACACTGCCCTGAGGAACTCCTGCAGCGATGTCCTGAGGCTGAGATAATTGTCCTCTGACAACTACAACCATTTTCCTTTGTGCTAGGTATGACTCCAGCTAGTGGAGAGTTTCCCCCAATTCCTATTGACTTTAATTTTACTATGGCTCCTTGATGCCCTCTTGGTCAAACGCTGCCTTGATGTTAAGGGCAGTCACTCTCGGCTCACCTCTGGAATTCCGCTCTGTTGTCCATGTTTGGATCAAGGCTGTAATGAGGTCTGGAGCTGAGTGGTCCTGGCAGAACCCAAACTGAGTATTGGTGAGTAAGTGCCGCTTGATAGCACTGTCGACGACACCTTCCATCACTTTGCTGATGATTGAGAGTAGACTGATGTGGCGGTACTTGGCCGGATTCGATTTGTCCTGCTTTTTGAAGACGGGACATACCTGGCCAATTTTCTACTTTGTTGGGTAGATGCCAGTGTTGTAGCTGCACTGGAATAGTATAGCTGGAGACAGCTAGTTCTGGAGCACAAGTCTTCAGCACGACAGCCAGGATGTTGTCGGGGCCCGTAGCCTTTGCTGTATCCAGTGCACTCAGCTGTTTCTTGATATCACATGGAGTGAATCGAATTGGCTGAAGATTGGCTTCTGTGATGATGGGGACCTCAGGAGTAGGGCGATTTGGATCATCCACTTGACACTTCTGGCTGAAGATAGTTGCAACCGCCTCCGCCTTGTCTTTTGCACTCGTGTGCTGGGCTCGGTCATCATTGAGGATGGGGATACTCATGGAGCCTCCTCCCGTTAGTTGTTTAATGGTCCACCACCATTCACGACTGGGTGTGACAGGACTGCAGAGCTTTGATCTGATCCGTTGATTGTGGGATCGCTTAGCTCTGTCTATAGCATGCTGCTTCCGCTTTTTTGCATGCATGTATTGATGTGCCAAATAACGGCCTGAATCCAAGAGGTTAAAGTTTAAAACTAAAGGCTTTTATTAAGTAAGAACATGGCATCAAGTTAACACAGGGCAACCATCATTCATCACCGACCCAGCCCTTATGAGTAAGACCCAGCTCTTATAAGCAAGACTCACACCAATCTGGAGGATCCAGAGGGGCGGGGCTAGGGAGGAGCATTAGTTGTTACACCTGTAGAACATTCCAGACATTAACAAGTACAACAACAACAGACAATACAAATGCCAGAACACAGAGTTATTTCATCACATTCACCCCCTGCTATAGATTCAGTCTGTCAGGAGGTCTGATAGTCCTCTGGGAACGACGTAACTCTTGCTGAGGCTCCTCCCGGAGTACTAACTCCGGTTCATTTGAATTCCCAGAATCATCAGTATTTTCCACACTGAGGGTTTGTGTCTCTGAAGGTCCAATACCACGATTGAAAACTCTACTCTCAGAGTCGAACTCTTTTCGAGCTCCAGCAGGTGCAAGATCTTTAATAGAGACCGTATCCTCTCGCCCATCCGGATATTGAATGTACGCATACTGGGGATTAGCATGGAGGAGTTGTACTTCCTCCACCAGTGGATCAGTCTTGTGGCCTCTCACATGTCTGCGCAACAGCACAGGGCCCGTGGTCGTCAACCATGTGGGTAACAATACTCCATTAGTAGCTTTTCTTGGAAAACTAAACATCCTTTCATGAGGGGTGGCATTCGTCGCTGTACACAAAAGAGACCTTATGGAATGCAGCACGTCTGGCAGGACATCCTGCCAGCGAGAGGTCGGCAGGCCTCGCGACTTCAGAGACAGTACGATAGCCTTCCACACTGTCGCATTTTCCTTCTCGACCTGCCCATTACCACGAGGGTTATAGCTGGTAGTTCTACTCGTTGCAATCCCTTTCGATAGCAAAAACTGTCGCAATTCTTCGCTCATAAAGGAAGAACCCCTATCACTATGTATATAGTTAGGCATGCCAAACAAGGAAAACAGTTGGCAGAGGCATTTAATTACAACAGCACTAGTCACATCCGGACAGGGGATAACAAAAGGGAACCGAGAGTACTTGTCTATAATATTAAGAAAATAGACATTACGGTCGCTCGATGGAAGGGGACCTTTAAAATCGAGGCTCAAATGGTCGAGTTGCTTTAATAAGATGAGCTGGTTCGGATGGCTTATAGAAGCGGGGTTTGCATTCAGCACAAACACGACAGGTTCTGGTCATTAGTACGATAGCAAAATACTGCAGATGTTGGAAATCCGAAATAACAACAAAATTTGAAGAAGGGTTCGACCTGAAACGTCAACTCAAATTTCTCTCCACGGATGTTGCCTGACCTGCTGAGTTTTTCCAGCATTTTCTGTTGTTATTTAGGTTCTGGTCATTGTCCGGACCTGCTCAATAGAGTAGGGTAGATTGTGGGACTTAATGAAGTGGTTCATTCTGGTAACCCCAGGGTGGCAGAGTGCGCCGTAGAGACTTTGAAGCTTACCTATACCTAGACTAGCACATACTCCTCGTGACAAAGCATCCGATGGCTCATCGAATACTCCAGGCCTGTACTGAATATCATAGTCATATGTTGACAGTTCTATTCGCCATCTTAAAATCTTATCATTTTTGATCTTGCCTCTCTGCTTAGTATTGAACATAAAGGCCACAGATCGCTGGTCAGTAATGAGCGTAAAACGTTGGCCAGCGAGATAATGTCTCCAATACCTGACTGCTTCGATAATTGCCTGTGCCTCCTTTTCCACTGAAGAATGTTGAACTTCTAGTCCTTGCAATGTACGAGAGAAAAAAGCTACTGGTCTACCAGCTGCTGCCAACGCAAAATCAAATACATCACTTTCCACTTGAAAAGGGATCTTCTCATCTGTGTTGCAGCTTCCCCAGGTTGGCATCTCATTTTTAGGTATGCCGGTGCTGCTCCTGGCATGCTCTTCTACACTCCTTATTGAACCAGGACTGGTTCCCTGGCTTGATGGTAATGGTAGAGTGAGGGATATGCCAGGCCATGAGGTTACAGATTCTGGTGGAAGACAATTCTGCTGCTGCTGCTGATGGTCCACAGCGCCTCATGGATGCCCAGTTTTGAGCTGCTAGATCTGTTCTGAATCTATCCCATTTAGCACGGTGGAAGTGCCCCACAACACAATGGAGGGAGTCCTCAGACGGAACTTTATCTCCACAAGGACTGTGCGGTGGTCACTGCTACTAATGCTGTCATGGACAAATGCATCTGCGACAGGTAGATTAGTGAGGACGAGGTCAAGTAGGATTTTGCCTCATGTTGGTTCTCTCCCCACCTGTCGCAGGCCCAGACTAACAGCTTTGTCCTTCAGGACTTGCCAGCTCAGGCAGTCATGGTGCTAGCGAGCCACTTTTGATGGACATTGAAGTCCCCCACCCATTCTGTGCTCGGTGCTTCTTCCAAGTGGTGTTCATCATGGAGGAGTACTGATTCATCAACTGAGGGAGGGCGGTAGATGGTAATCAGCAGGAGGTTTCCCTGCCCATGCTTGACCTAAAGCCATGAGACTTCATGGGGTCCGGAGTCAATCTTGAGGACTCCCAGGGCCAGTCCTTCCCAACTGTATACCACTGTGCCGCCACCCCTGTTGGGCCTGTCCTGCCGGTGATGGAGGAGTTTGGGACATTGGCTGAAAGGTATGATTCTGTGAGTATAACTTTGTCAGACTGTTGCTTGACTAGTCTGTGGGACAACTTTCCCAATTTTGGCACTAGTCCCCTGATGTTGGTGAGGAGTCCTTTGCAGGGTTGACTGGGCTGGTTGTGCCGTTGCCGTGTCCGTAGCCGGTGCCGAGGTTGATGCCGAGTGGTCCATCCGCTTTTATTCGTAACGGTGTTTTTGCAACTGAGCGGTTTGCTAGGCCATTTCAGAGGGCAGTTAAGAGTCAACCACATTGCTGTGGGTCTGGAGTCACATATAGGCCAGACCAGGTAAGGACAGCAGATTTCCTTCCCTAAAGGACATTAGTGAACCAGTTGGGTTTTTATCAGAATCCGATAGTTTCATGGTCACCATTACTGATACTAGCTTTTTATTCCAGATTTATTTAATTAACTGAATTTAAATTCCTCAGCTGCCGTGGGGGGGTTTGAACTCACGACTCCGGATCATTAGTCCAGGCCTCTGGATTACTAATACAAAAAGAAAATACTGTAGATGCTGGAAATCTGAAATAAAAACAGAAAATGCTGGAGAAACTCAGCAGGTCAGGCAGCATCTGTGAAGAGAGAAACAGAGTTAACGTTTCAGGTCGATGACCTTTCGTCAGAACTGGAAAAAAGCAGGAAATGGAACAGATTTTAAGGCAATTTAAGGGCTGGGAAAGGGGGGAGGGGATTACTAGTCCAGTAACATAATCATTATGCTACCGTTCCCGTTGTTACAAAAATAATTAACTACTTTTCTGCCACCTTTTATTTTGTTCCCTTGCTTTTACGACCTCTTTTATGCACCTCCCCTAAAGGCTTATTGGATAAAGAGACAACTTGGTGTAACATTAAGTGATACAGACCAGAAGATCCAGGATTGATGTCCAGTTTGTGCTCAGTTAGATGATCTCCACTGGGGCAGCAATAGAGTGCTACAATTGACTTTGATACTACTAGGTCAGGGAGGTGAAAAATCAGCCAGACTTTCCATTCCTGACTGCTATCCAGTGACCCATGCTGGGAAGTGTGGATGTTGGGTGAGAACAAGGATCAGGTACGTGATCCCTTCATTACTGAACAACTTGCCAGCCTTCTCTCTCTCTTCATACATAAAAAATGGCCATTTACATGAGGAACTAGAGGGCTGCTTGTAGCAATGGAATTGCAGCTAAGCAACAGTCAGTACCTTCAAGAAAGAGGGGAAAAATTACCGGGGAAGAATTAAAAAGCCCACTGTTCTGGTGGCGGTATTCTGGTTATAAGTTGACTGTTGTACAGAGTCAAATCTCTACATTATAACTAAGATGGAGAAATGTGCAGACATTTAAGGAAAAGTAATGGAAACAGAGAAGTTTTGCATTTTTTGTAAAATTTGAAGCCTGGCTTCACTGGGGTTTGGGAATCTTCTTCTGGTTGGGATCATAGTATCATATTTACATTGAGCACCACCTAGTGGTTTTTAGATGGTGTGACACAATTTGTTTAAAAAAAAGAAAAAGCTATCAAGGAGATAGAGTTAATATTATTTGCTGATTGAAAGTTTTAATGATTAATACTATGGTTGTTATCTCTGGTTAATTAATTTTGGCTGTGATATATTAATAAAAGTTGCACTAATTAGCAACTGTTATTCTATTACGTGATGTTGCCATCATCCAAATAAACCTCTTGTAGTTCTGTTAAAAAATGAAACTGCATTCCTTTTGCTTGGCCTTGAGTAACATCCATTAAGATTGTTTTCCTCCAGTGTCAGCATCTCTGCTCTGCCCATTCTCCCTCCCCATACATCATGAATCAATTGGCCAACACCCTTTATAGCCTCCTAGGTATCTCAGCAAATGGTAAGTAATGCACAGTCTCTGTCATGAACCAAATCTGTGCACTGCTCAATGATCACAACATACCTTTTTTGTGTGTCTCATTCTTTTAAATTGTGTCAACGAATTGTGTTAGCTATTGTGAAATGGTCTTGCTTGACATAGTGGAAGATCAATCAAATATTGAACTGCTCAATCAATTGAGTCAGACCCACCCTTCCCTAGCAAGTATCACTCTTCATGGGAGAAATGTACCTATCAGGTTAGCATTTTTTAGGTTAAGTTCCAGTGCTCCGCTGTCACAGATTGCAAATTAGGAAATAGCTTGAAATAGCTCATTATTAGGTTCAATAAGATTTCAACAGTTGGGAGGAGAAACGTCACTAACAATTTCTAGTTAAAGATTCTATATAGATACTGTACAGCCTATGCTGTGGTTGCTTCAGTTAACTGATTCATCATTATTTCCAAAAGTCTTTTCTTAAGGAGAGCTGTAACCTCATGGAGCTCAGATATGATGCAATTTAAAAATCCACCAATTAATTTTGGGTTTTCTTTTAACAACATTGATCAAGAAGTACAGAAAGTTGATTGTTTTTACATCTGGAGAAAAAAAGTACAAAATCTTCCAGGCTTCACTGATCTCCTTACCATAGCATGGATACACATTCTACTCCATTCTAATTATCTTGGGGTGGATGCTAATCTATTACTAATACTATTTGACTTTAGTTGTTTGAAGTCTGGGTAATTCTGATTCTATGACTGATGAATCCCAGTGTTAAAGAGCAAAGGTCAGTGCTGCAAGCACACAAAAAAGACATTGCTGAAATTGGCCCTTAATATTAGGCTTAGCACATCATCTTGATGGATAGCATTGGAAAGAATGCTTTTTAATAAGTCAAGCTCCAATCTAACAGGTCAGAAAAAAAATTGTTCTAATTTAGAAATCATTCTCTTAGGCATTGGAGCATGAAATTGGTGCTGGTGACTGACCATAATGCACCTGCACACATTTTTTAAAATTAAATGTCACTTTTTTTGTTTACTTTGTCTCTCTTAAGACCATATCTGTTAGCTTGACTTAGTTGACATCACTCTTGCCTCGAATTCAGAAAGACATGTGTTCCAATCCTCATAACATAACTTGAGCACACCAATGCAGTGCTGAGGAATTGCTGCATTATTGTGGATGTTGTCTTTTGGATGGGGTGTTAAATTGAGGCCTTGTCTACTTGTTCAGTTGGACACAAATGATCCCATGGCACTATTAGAGGGCTAGGAGGGAGTTGTCCTGGGTGGCATTCCCTCATCTACTACCACCAAAAAAACGATTAACTGGTCATTCTTCTCGGTTGCTGTTTGTGGGACCTCGCTGTGTGCAATTGGCTGTCACGCATGCTACGTAGCAGTGACTGCATTTTTAAATACACAAGTTCTCTATTTTCTGGGTATTTTGTTTGGCCAGTTACATGAGTTCTTTAGAACTGGAGCCATAATGTACGGTAGTTTTAATGCATGTCCATTCTTCTCTTTCACAATCTAATCTGCAAAATCTTGAAAATCAATGTTAACTACCAATTTTTAGCTTGCATCCCTTGTACTAAGGTAACTGATTTTCAATTATGATGTAAAAACAAAAAATGTTGCAAATACACCACAGCCCCATCAGCAACTGAAAAGGTAGGTGAATGGTTCAGGTAGAGAGCTTACTGAATGGTCTGTACCTGAAACTTAATAGTTGCTCTTTTCAGATGATAGACTTGCTGCGTATTTCTGTTTTAATTTCAGATTTCCAGAATTTAGAAGTTTATTTCTTTACATTGTTCCTACTGCTTAACTCTGTAATTTATTGAATAATTGTTTCAGACACAGTAGTACACATAAGAACCTAAGAACTAGGAGCCAGGAGTAGGCATTACAGCCCCTCGAGCCTGCTCCGCCATTCAATAAGATCATGGCTGATCGTTGACCTCAACTGCACTTTCCTGCCCGATCCACATATCCATTGATTCCCCTAGAGTCCAAAAATCTATCATAGCCTTGAATATACTCAACGATTGAGCATCCACAACCCTCTGGGGCAGAGAATTCCAAAGATTCACAACCCTCTGAGTGAAGAAATTTCTCCTCATCTCAGTCTTAAATGGCTGACCCCTTATCCTGAGACTATGCCCCCTAGTTCTAGACTCTCCAGCTAGGGAAAACAACCTCTCAGCATCTACCCTGTCAATCCCCCTCAGAATCTTATATGTTTCAATGAGATCACCTCTCATTCTTCTAAACTCCGGAGAGTTTGGCCCAATCTACTCAATCTCTCATCATAGGACAACCTTCTCACCCCAAAAATCAATCTAGTGAACTTTCGTTGCACTGCCTCCATGGCAAGTATATACTTCCTTGGATAAGGAGACCAAAACTGTGCACAGTACTCCAGGTGTGGTCTCATCAAAGCCCTGTACAAGTGAAGCAAGATTTCCTTACTCTTGTACTCCAATCCCCTTGCAATAAAGGCCAACATGCCACGTGCCTTCCAAATTGCTTGCTGTACCTACAAGCTAACTTTTTGTGTTTCTTGTACGAGGACACCCAAATCTCTCTCAACACCAACATTTAGAAGTTACACAGAAAGGAGCAGTTTACTAGCACTTTATTCAGGTGATCTAAATAGAAAATGCCTTAGATGTGTGCACAGATGTAATTTGAATGTATGCTTGGGCGGAGCAATTCTGGTACCGATGGCAGGAAGAGTTGTTTTTTTGCATAGATAATTAGAATAAAGCAATTTTGAATTAAGAGGAGTAGACTGTAGTGTTTTTCGAAATGGAGTTTTAACATTTAAGATGCCTGCTACTGTGGTGACTGCACAATACCAGTGGAGGGAGACATTGTCTTGAAGTAAAAGACTAAGGGGGGAAAATTAGTTAGCGACAATTTTGGTTCGCTAACATCACCTAGGCGCTAACCCCGAATATCGGGGTGGTGCGTTCTGCAGCGCTACGCACTGGGTCACGTAGCGCTGCCGCATGGAAGGGCTCCTCACCTCATTAAAGGGAAGGGCCCAAGCCCACAACTCTGCGGGGTCATACCTGGACCACCGGGGAGCGGGGTGCCATGGCAGCAGCCCGGCACTCGAGGAGTGGTAGGCTGCCAGATCACGGCACGTTGTAAGACTCAATGGACCGCGACAAGTAAGTTGGCCGATTTCCCCCCGCTGCCCGCCACCACCTCTTTACTTCTTGGCTTGGCATTTGTATATTGCTCAAAATAAAGCTCTGCTGACTAAACTGTGAGCCATCTGGTGCATTGTTACTGACTGATGATTCGCTAGACGCAAGAACAAATTAAATCAAAATACTTTAAGGTAACTAGGAAAGAACAGCTAAAATTGTAGTATCTTACTTTACATCCCTTCAAGTCTCCCATCTTGAGCTGTATCCTATTAACCAGTGGTCTGCATTATATCTTGCTTTGTTTTTGACTGCTGCCTCTTTCCTAAGCAGAATTGAAACTGATTAGTTTATGTAGTATTGTACAACCTTTTTATTGCCCAGGTATTGTGGTGAATTGCCGTATTTCAATATATTCCATAGGTAATGTTATAATGTAAATTTACAGTGTCACCAAAAACTGAATGTTTGTTACATTTGGACCAGAGAAGGGAGCATGGTGTACTGTCTTAGGAAATGGGATGGCAGGTGGTAGGAATGGATGCAGTGTGTTGGATGGCCATCTTGGAAAGTGAGAGAGTGTAGGATATTGGTAGACGACTATGAACACGTTGCCAGTCTGCTTGCTATCTTGGTTGGGGACTGATTTGTGGTGTGGTTAAGAAAGAAAGCTGGACCTTGCATTTATATAGTGCCATTCACATCCTCAATGTCCAAAAGTGCAGTGATTAATGTAGGCAAACATGACTGCCTATTTGAAGATAGCAAGGTCCAAGAACCAGCAAATGAATGAATAACCAGATCATTTGTTTTTGGCGCTGTTGGTTGAAGACACTGGGAGAAATCTCCTGCTCCTCTTCATTTAGTGCAATGGGATTTCTTGCATCCATGTAAACAGGCAGTGGCGGGGAGGGCTCAGTTTAATGTCTGAACCAAAAGGTGGCAGCTCTGGCAAATGCAGCACTGCCTCAGTACTGCTGTAGAGTGTCAGCCTTGATTGTGCTCCAGTCCTGCGATAAGCTTGAACTGCAACTTCTGACTCGGAGGCAAGCATGCAGCTGAGACAACTTATAAAATGGGATGGGGGTTGGAAGGAGTTTATGTTTGTATAGTGCTAAGTTGTGCAGTCAGAAGCAAAAAAATAGCTCTGCAACAAAGCAAAGAAAAAATATTATAAAAGAAATAAAAGTGCCTTTTGCATCCCAAAGCGGTTCATAGCCAATTAATTTGTTTATAAAGTGTGGTTCCTATTGTTATGTGGGAAAGCAGAAAATGAGTTAAATGACCAATAAACCTGCTTTGATGGTGTAGATTAAAGGATACGTTTTGGCTAGGACACTGGGAGAACTACCCTGCTCTCTGTCAAATAGTACCATGGAATCTTTTGCGTTCACTTGAACAGGGAGATGGGGTCTCTATTTAACATCTCAACTAACAATGCAGCACTCCCTCAGGTCTGCACTGCAGTGTTAGCCTAAATTTTGTGCTTAAATCATGGCGTGGAGTTTGAACCCACAATCTTCTGACTCAGAGGAGAGCTACCAGTGAGCCAAGCTCACACTTATATAGTAATATAGTGGTAAAATACAGTGGCCTGTAATTTGTGGTCAGCGGCGAAGCTAAGACGCTCACCGCTGGCCCCGAAGAAAGCTGCCCACAGAGATCTCGTGATCTCTGCGGTGAGATGTTTGCCTTTTTTGATATTCAATTGATTGCAGCGCTGTGAATAGGGGATTTCTATGGCGATGCTGCAGTAACATCAACAAGCTGTCTAAGCAGCCAATCACATTGAAGAATTTTCACAGACAGCAAACCAGGAAATGCGAAGCTGCTTTTATCTGGACATTTTAAAAATGTTACAGAGCGCGAAATAAAGATTGGGACTTTCACATGGAGATATGGTAGAAGATGAAATATCAAGAACTTTAAAAAAAATTAAAGATTTTTTTAAAAAATTGTTATTTTTATCATAAAAGAAATTTGACACACCACAAATATAAAAATTAATTTTTCAGGGCCAGAACGTTTGTTTAGCAGTCAATACGCTGTTAAAACCCCAATTATACCTATTCAACAAGGCTTAACATTTAATGAGGTATTTAACAGCAATAGTACTGCGGAAAAGCCCAGGTTTTCGTCAGTTTCACTGATTACACTGATGGCCGGGTGTTTGGGGGGGGTGGGGTGGGATCCGCAGCCAGTGTTTGAGCAGTGAATGACTCAGCGCAACTTCAGGATTTCCGCGGTTAGATGCGCATGTGCTAAATCCTGAAGTTGTGGTCAGTTTCAGAGGGGTAATGACGGCAACTGCTGACAGTTTGCCGTCATGACCCACCAGAAATTCTGGCCCAATGTGTTGATAGGTGAGATGGTATTCTAACATTTTGCCATGGAACACTTTCTGCAACATAATTGACTCATAGGAAACAGACAGTTTCCAGAAGCAGCCCAGTCTACCATGAGCTACAAACCTGCATTCATTTATGGAAAAGCATTCCATGGGACTTATAATTACTCTCTTACTACATTATAGTGCACTGAAGGCCACATAGGATGCCCACCATACTCTCCTGTCTACTCTGAAAGGGCAGCAAATACCATGTTGTCGCAGTCATGTGTTTATGTTCAGGTAGATTTCTTTACAAGTAAGATAATATATAGATGTAATTAACAGCAAATTACTGATTGTAAAAATAATTAGAAAGCAATAAACATAGAACAAATCACCACGGTTAAAGTATCCTTTTCAGTATGTGTAACTTTCATAGATTTCCCAATATGATCGCATGCATGCATAATGCAAAATTCCTCAGCACCTGCAGCCTATCCATCAATTAGGCTGAATTAAAGATTATGGATAAACAGAATGCTTATACAATTTTTGGGTCTCCAAAGATTGCGCCCATCATCCAAGGTCAAAGGCATTCTATGAAAGACTATTGAATGGTCTACAAATTAGCAATTTGATAGTTACTGTCTGGGTCTCTCGCCTGCCAAGGCCTTAGACAATGTGCATTTTGAACTTCTATAATAAATCCTGCCCCTTATCCATTTAATCAATCTAGCCTGTTCCCATGAAAAGCCTGACTCTGGTCTCTATTTTGATATTTAGTAAGGAAATATGGCTTCCATTTTAACTGTGGTTATTTCAAAAGAGTATAACAAAATACAGATATTTTCTTTTCTTGGCATAGGATAAAAACTGTGTTTTCATCATGTTCCGTTGTCCTGCCAAGGGGAAGTGTCAATCTGAAGTGGTCTTAGATGTCCATATATAGATATGAATGAATGAAAGAATGAACTATGAACATGAACAGTGTATTGATTTTTTTTAAAGACTTTGAAACAGATGATTCCTTAAAATGTATTTTAAGTGCAGACAATAATGGACATTATAGCCCTGATCTCCTGAAGGGAAAAATGAGGCCTAAGCTGACCCAGCACCACAGATGGTTGGCCTGGCTCAATTTTTTGATGGGAGACCTTACTCCTAATTTTAATAGGTTACAGACAGAGGACAAGCTTTCGAAAGAGCTTGGCCAGTAATACACTTTGACGATTGGAAAATATGGCAATGCCGTAACTCTTGAAGGCTACAGGATAGAAAAGTGGAGAAATTTAGAGAACTTCACAGTGGAGACATGGATAACACTGAGTTGGAGCTCCTACTGCAGGAGGTACACCAAAGGAGGTTAGCCCTTTTTGGGATAGAACACCACCTCTTAGTAAAAGCAGGGGTGCAAGCTGCTTTAAGGGAGTTCACTAATTGAGTCAATGCAGTCACTCAGGTCCTTGCACCTGGTTTCAAATGAAGAAGAACTTGGGTATTCGGAGGAAGGCAAAGGTGGGTGTGCTCCTCACTTTTTTAACACATTTTTGTGGAGCCCATCATATGAAAAAAACGAAATTGGCGACCTTTGGGAGATACCATTTCAAGCATTGTACACAACCATTTCCCTTTTACATGTGCTTTTTAATTGTGCCACGCTGAATGGCATACTTGCAGGTGGAATTGACGGATGTGGAATAGAAAACGGGTGCTCAGTGTTTTCGCCAAGGCCCTCCTCTGCTGTTGGGATATTTCTCAGTGGGTTCGCCAGCCATGAATGCAGAGGATAGCTCTGGTCTTCCAAAAGCTGTTGAGCAGGCCAGGTCCTTGGATCCCCGATGTGCCCATTCCAACTGGGATGGAGAGATGCGCTCCCTCCCACAGTTGGAAATTTAAGCAAGGATTAAAGAATTATTCAATGGTGACAAACCTCTTATGTGCCAGTGATGTGGCCTAATCTTTTCACCAAACAGCCACTGGACATGTTACGATTCGCGTGCATGCGGCTGTGGACCTGATTTGCTGACCCCTGCCTTCCTTCCTATGAGGCTCTGCACCACCAGAAGAGCATGAAGTATTGCATACTTTCAAATATCTTGCTTTAATCCACATTGTGCATACAAAATTATGTTGGCTCCTTGATGTAGTGGCTAAATACACCACCGAGTATATTACTGAATCATAAGACCAGGAAGTATACTGCATTAATGTATTCCCTGGGGTTTCTCCCCCTCCACACCAGCCCAAATAGACTTGATCACCTACACTTTTGCCCAGTTGGACATATCCCCCACTCCACTACCAGTTCTCATTTTTCCTCGTCATTCTGCTGTTTCTGCCTCCAGTTCCTCTATGATATTTCTCTATGTCTGGTGTGTCTCCATATCAGTGTCCCCTGATGTGCTTATTGTTCTTTTCTGGTCTCTGCTTTCTCTCTAACTCTAGTGCTCGATACTTAAATGTTGCCCCAGGAATGAATAAGAACTCCATACAATTAACACACCTAATACTGTGACTTTTTCCTTGAACTTAACTATTTGCACTACTTGTAAATTTCAGTAAATATTTTAAATTTGGTTACATCTAATTTTAAACTAAAGGAATGTACTGTGTTCCATTGAAGGAACAATGTGTGTGCTACACTGAATATGCACTTCATGAAGAGTGTTGTTTTAAAGCCAGAATGCGAGACCTTGAGAAGCTAACTTTGTTTTAAGTGACCAAATGGCGCAATCATAATTTTTCATTGCTAATGAGGACTTTGTTTGTGAATTATCCAAATTTGCACGTCCTTAGTTCTGCTATTGCAAATCATTTATTTCTCATTTATTAGCTGACAGAGAGGTACGACAGTCATGCGAGTTCAAAAGGTGATTTCTTGGCACTCACTTAAGATCATGTGAAAACTCAAAATGATTAATTTTTTTTGTAATGATGTATAACAAGCTCATATAAATCACTTGGCATCAAAACTGTGCCCATTTTTAGAAGCTTTTGCGAACTTGGAATAACTTGAAAGAGCAATGTACTTCATCAACAACTGGCATCTTCCTTTATTCTCAGGTTTCAGTTACAACAGCCTTTGCTCCACAGTCTTGGAGATTTCTTACAGAACTCTTGGACAAAGGCCAAGTTCCCAGGAAAGAAAGAAAGAAAGACTTGCATTTAAGGCCACTGGACGTCTCAAAGTGCTTTACAGCCAATGAAGTACTTTTGGAGTGTAATCACTGTTGTAATGTAGGAAACGCGGCAGCCAATTTTGCGCACAGCAAGCTCCCACAAACATCAATGTGATAAAGACCAGATAATCTGTTTTTGTTATGTTGATTGAGGGATAAATATTGGCTAGGACACTGGAGATAACTCCCCTGCTCTTCTTCGAAATATTGCCATGGGTTCTTTTTATCCACCTGAGAGAGCAGACGGGACGTCGGTTTAATGTCTCATCTGAAAGACAGCACCTCCGACAGTGCAGCACTCCCTCAGCACTGCACTGAAGTGCCAACCTAGATTTTTGTGCTCAAGTCCCTGGAGTGGGACTTGAACCCACAACCTTCTGACTCAGAGGCGAGAGTGCTACCCACTGACACTAGGACCCAAAATGAAAGGCAATATCTACTTTTATTTGAATTTACTGCTCGTTTCCAGCAATAGTCAATATTTTGGCAATTGGCATTTTAATAATTTTGTTTAAAAAATCAAAATGCAGAATGTGGTGATGCTGTGCATTGGAGTTCTAGCACCTATGTCACAGAGCAGCAAGCTTATGGTTTGCACTCTGTGATACACCAAGTGCCAGGTTTCGTAATCTCTTGACAAGAGGCAGCAATCTTCAGCAGAGACCAAGCATTTACCCCACACAGAGGACGGAAACTGAGAGCGAGAACCACAGTCCTTGGGCTAGTATAATATCACCTAATTATGGAGCATATTTGATTGTCATCAGAGCCCTCTTGGCCAAGAATAATGTAATTCCCTGAGAAATGAGAACATAACATAAGAAATAGGAGCAGGAGTAGGCCAATCGGCCCCTCGAGCCTGCTCCACCATTCAATAAGATCATGGCTGATCTGATCCTAACCTCAAATCTACTATCACTCTCCATCCCACCCGAACCCATGTGATCTCCCGGGAGAGGCGAAAAACCAGATAAAAAACCCAATGACCAATTTGGGAGAAAAAATCTGGGAAATTCCTCTCCGACCCATCTAGGCGATCGAAACTCGTCCAGGAGATCACTCTGTCCCTATATTTTCTACAGTACTTACCTTCTGTAAAGGCGATCTCCACCCCAGCCAGGAACAGGAATAAAACCATCTCCTGAAATCTTAACACAGAATTAGAACACAAGAAGTAGGAGCAGAACCAGGCTACACGGCCCCTGGGCCCGCTCCACTACCCACCGGGCCATGACCATTCCGAACCTAGACTCATGTCCAATTTCCTGCCCGCTCCCCGTAACCCTTAATTCCCTTTACTTCTAGGAAACTATCTATTTCTGTTTTAAATATATTTAATGATGTAGCTTCCACAGCTTTCTGGGGCAGCACATTCCACAAACCTACCACCCTCTGAGTGAAGAAGTTTCTCCTCATCTCAGTTTTGAAAGAGCAGCCCCTTATTCTAAGATTATGCCCCCTAGCTCTAGTTTCACCCATCATTGGGAACATCCTCACCGCATCCACCCGATCAAGCCCCTTCACAATCTTATATGTTTCAATAAGATCGCCTCTCATTCTTCTGAACTCCAATGAGTAGAGTCCCAATCTACTCAACCTCTCATCATATGTCCACCCCCTCATCCCTGGAATTAACCGAGTGAACCTTCTTTGTACTGACTCGAGAGCAAGTATGTCTTTTCTTAAGTATGGACACCAAAACTGTATGCAGTATTCCAGGTGCGGTCTCACCAATACCTTGTACAACTGCAGCAATACCTCCCTGCTTTTATATTCTACCCCCCCTAGCAATAAAAGCCAACATTCCATTGGCCTTCTTGATCACTTGCATACTAACTTTTTGAGTTTCGTGCACCAGGATCCCCAGATCCCTTGGTACTACAGTACTTTCCAGTTTCTTGCCATTAAGATAATAACTTGCTCTATGATTTTTCCTGCCAAAGTGCATAACCTCACACTTTCCAGTATTGTATTCCATTTGCCAAATTTCTGCCCACTTACTTAGCCTGTCTATGTCCCTTTGCAGGTTTTTTATGTCCTCCTCACTCACTACTTTCCCTCCCATCTTTGTATCATCTGCAAACTTTGATATGTTACACTCGGTCCCCTCCTCCAAATCGTTAATATAGATTGTAAAGAGTTGGGGACCTAGCACTGACCCCTGCGGAACACCACTAGTTACTGATTGCCAGTCTGAGAATGAACCATTTATCCCAACTCTCTGCTTTCTGTTAGAGAGCCGATCCTCCACCCACGCCAGAATATTACCCCCAATCCTGTGATTTTTATCTTGAGCAATAATCTTTTGTGTGGCACCTTGTCAAATGCCTTTTGGAAGTCTAAATACACTACGTCCACTGGTTCCCCTTTATCCACCCTGTATGTTACTTCCTCAAAGAACTCCAGCAAATTTGTCAAACATGACTTCCCCTTCATGAAACCATGCTGAGTTTGTCCTATTAAATTATGTTTATCCAAATGTCCCGTTACTGTCTCCTTAATAATGGACTCTAAAATTTTACCAACCACAGCTGTTAGGCTAACAGGTCTATAGTTTCCAGCCTTCTGCCTACTACCCTTTCTAAATAAGGGTGTTACATTAGCAGTTTTCCAATCTGCCGGGACCTTTGCTGAGTCCAGGGAGTTTTGGAAAATTATTACCAATGCATCCACAATCCCTACCGCCACTTCCCTCAAGACCCTAGGATGTAAGCCATCAGGTCCAGGGGATTTATCCACCTTGAGTCCCATTATTTTACCAAGTACCACTTCCTTAGTGATTTTAATCTTATTTAGCTCCTCCCCCCCTAGAGCCCCCTGTTTGTCCAGTGTTGGGATATTCTTAGTGTCCTCTACCGTAAAGACTGATACAAAATAATTGTTCCGCGTTTTTGCCATCTCCATGTTTCCCACCATTAATTTATGGGAAGCCGTATGCTTGGCAATTTTCCAAATCTGCCAAGACTTTCCTGGTTAGGGGTTATGATTTGTTTCATAAAAGGTCCAAAATTTCCTGCAAAGAAAAGAAAATCTTAAACACCCCTGACCCCTAAACAAAAATCCTGACTCCTGCAAAATGGCTTTTCAAACTTGTTTCTTTTGTTCATTGTTTGCTGTATGCTACTCGTGCAAGTAGGCTAACATTATATATGTTGGGAACCGATAAAAATTTGTCATGTTCAAGACAAGTGAATTTAGCCAGCATTTGCAGTATTTTGCTTTTAAAGAAGTGAATTTAGCCTCTAGGATTCAACTTTTGAATGTCTGTTTGTTTGTGATACCAGCAGCTACCACTACCAAACTGCAGTCCCTTATTATGGCCTTCTTGTCAGGTACTTTATCAATGAGAACCAACTCGCCGCTGTTTCCCTGCCATCTTTTTGCTGTTAATAAACTAGCAGCTTGCTGGGAACAATGACAAATTTACCACAATTTTCACCTGTTAAAACAATGCAGTTTTACTGTCTATAAAGCCAAACTGAGACTTGTTTATGTTCTTGTGCTCAATATAACTTCTTAGATTCAGATGAACCCGCTCACTTGAGGTGTTCATTCTTGGCTGCATTCTTAATAACACACTACAGACTTTCAGGATTGTAAGGTCTCGGTGAACTGAAAAACATCACAAATGCGTAATGCGAAGTGTGTCATAAATCAAACTGGTAACCTGTTAAGCTTTGTGGTGCGCTTAGAAGCTATACTGATAACATACTGGAGTTTAGATAAGTCCCACAGCTATGTTTATAGACGATTTCTCCTAGATGAGTGTTTGGCGACCATGGGAGTTATCTTTGTGAATGCAGCTGTATATTGTGATATAGACACTACAATCTAAGAGACATTAGAAGCAATTGTCACAATATAAATATAAACTTTTTATTGCAGATCAGACATTGTATTGTGAATTGAGATTGCTTTTTTCTCCCTGATTTAGATATTAACATCTTCCTCCCTCCTTTTGGATCCACCAGCATTACCTTTTTTTAAAATTTGTTTATGGGATGTGGGCATCGCTGGCAAGGCCAGCATTTATTGCCCATCCCTAATTGCCCTTGAGAGGTGGTGGTGAGCCGCCTTCTTGAACCGCTGAAGTCTGTGTGGTGACGGTACTCCCACAGTGCTGTTGGGGGGAGGAGTTCCAGGATTTTGACCCAGCAACGATGAAGGATCGGTGATATACTCCTAAGTCAGGAACTTGGAGGTGGTGGTGTTCCCAAGTGCCTGTTGCCCTTGTCCTTCTAGGTGGAAGAGATCGCGGGTTTGGGAGGTTCTGCGGAAGAAGCCTTGGCGAGTTGCTTCAGTGCATCTTGTAGATGGTACATACTGCAGCCACGGTACGCCGGTGGTGGAGGGAGTGAATGTTTAAGGTGGTGGATGGGGTGCCAATCAAGCGGGCTGCTTTGTCCTGGATGGTGTCGAGCTTCTTGAGTGTTGTTGGAGCTGCACTCATCCAGGCAAGTGGAGAGTATTCCATCACACTCCTTACTTGTGCCTTGTAGATAGTGGAAAGGCTTTGGGGAGTCAGGAGGTGAGACATTCGCCACAGAATACCTCGCCTCTGACCTGCTCTTGTTGCCGCAGTATTTATGTGGCTGCTCCAGTTAAGTTTTTGGTCAATGGTGACCCCCAGGATGTTGATGGTGGGGGATTCGGCGATGGTAATACCGTTGAATGTCATGGGGAGGTGGTTAGACTCTCGCTTGTTGGAGATAGTCATTGCCTGGCACTTCTGTGGCGCGAATGTTACCTGCCACATAACAGCCCAAGCCTAAATGTCGTCCAGGTCTTGTTCCATGCGGGCGTGGACTGCTTCATTATCTGAGGAGTTGTGAATGGCGCTGAACACAGTGCAGTCATCAGCGAACATCCCCATTTCTGACCTTATGTTGGAGGGAAGGTCATTGATGAAGCAGCTGAAGATGGTTGGGCCTAGTACACTGCTCTGAGGAACTCCTGCAGCGATGTCTTGGGGCTGTGATGATTGACCTTCAACCACCACAGCCATCTTCCTTTGTGCTGGGTATGTCTCCAGCCAGTGGAGCGTTTCCCCCCCGATTCCCATTGACTTCAGTTTACTAGGGCTCCTTGATGCCACACTCTGTCAAATGCTGCCTTGATGTCAAGGGCAGTCACTCTCACCTCACCTCTGGAATTCAGCTTCTTTGTCCATGTTTGGACCAAGACTGTAAAGAGGTCGGGAGCCGAATGGTCTTGGCGGAACCCAAACTGGGCATCCGTGAGCAGGTTATTGGTGAGTAAGTGCTGCTTGATAGCACTTTCGATGACACCTTCCATCACTTTGATGATTGTGAGTAGACTGATGGGGCGGTATTTGGCCGGGTTGGATTTGTCCTGCTTTTTGTGGACACGACATACCTGGGTAGTTTTCCACATTGTCGATAGATGCCAGTGTTGTAGCTGTACTGGAACAACTTGGCTAGAGGTGCGGCTAGTTCTGGAGCACAAGTCTTCAGCACAATAGCCGGGATGTTGTCGGGGCCCATAGCCTTTGCTGTATCCAGTGTGCTCAGCCGTTTCTTGATATCACGTGGAGTGAATCGAATTGGCTGAAGACTGACTTCTGTGATGGTGGGGACCTCAGGAGGAGGCTGATATGGGTCATCCACTTGGCACTTCTGGCTGAAGATGGTTGCAAACGATTCAGCCTTGTCTTTTGCACTCGTGTGCTGGGCTCGGTCATGATTGAGGATGGGGATATTCATGGAGCCTCCTCCTCCCATTCACGACTGGATGTGGCAGGACTGCAGAGCTTTGATCTAATCCGTTGATTGTGGGATCGCTTAGCCCTGTCTATAGCATGCTGCTTCCACTTTTTAGCATGCATGTAGTCCTGTGTAGCCGCTTCCCCAGGTTGGCACTTCATTTTTAGGTACGTCTGGTGCTGCTCCTGGCATGCTCTTCTACACTCCTCATTGAACCAGGTTTGGTCCCCTGGATTGATGGTAATGGTAGAGTGAGGGATATGCTGGCTGATGAGGTTACAGATTGTGGTGGAATACAATTCTGCTGCTGAACGCCCATAGCGCCTCATGGATGCCCAGTTTTGAGCTGCTAGATATGTCCTGAACCTACCCCATTTAACATGGTAGTAGTGCCACACAACACGATGGGGGGTGTCCTCTGTGTGAAGACGGGACTTTGTCTCCAAAATGACTGTGTGGTGGTCACTGCTACCAGTATGGTCATGGACAGATGCATCTGGCGACAGGTAGATTAGTGAGGACGAGGTCAAGTAGGTTTTTCCCTCATGTTGGTTCTCTCACTACCTGTTGCAGGTCCAGACTGGCAGTTATGTCCTTCAGAACTTGGCCAGCTCGGTCAGTAGTTGTGTTACCGAGCCACTCTTGGTGATGGACATTGAAGTCCCCCATCCAGAGTACATTCTGTGCCCATGCCACTGTCAGTGCTTCTTCCAATTGGTGTTCAACATGGAGGAATACTGATTCACCAGCTGAGGGAGGGCGGTAGGTGGTAATCAGCAGGAGGTTTCCTTGCCCATGCTTGACCTGAAGCCATTAGACTTCATGGGGTCTGGAGTCAATCTTGAGGACTCCCAGGGCCACTCCTTCCCGACTGTATGCCGCCACCCCTGGGACAGGACATACCCAGGGATGTTGATGGAGGAGTTTGGGACAATTGGCTGAAAGCTATGATTCTGTGAGTATGACTATGTCAGGCTGTTACTTGACTAGTCTGTGGGACAGCTCTCCCAATTTTGGCACAAGTCCCCAGATGTCGACTGGGCTGGGCGTGCCGTTGCCGTGTCCGTAGCTGGTGCCGCGGTCAGGTGGTCCGTCCAGTTTTATTGTTTTTCGTTGTGGTTTGCTAGGCCATTTCAGTGGGCAGTTAAGAGTCAACCACATTGCTGTGGGTCTGGAGTCACATCTAGGTCAGACCAGGTAAGGACGGCAGATTTCCTTCCCGAAAGGACATTAGTGAACCAGATGGGTTTTTGCAACAATCCGATAGTTTCATGGTTACCATTACCGATACAAGTAATTATTCCAGATTTATTTAATTAACTGAATTTAAATTCTCCAGCTGCCGTGGTGGGATTTGAACTCACGTCTCTGGATCATTAATCCAGGCCTCTGGATTACTAGCCCAGTGACATTACCATTACGCCATTCCCATATTACCTTAATAAACTAGCAACCTGCTGAGCAATTCCTCAGCTAATAGGGCGGGTTGGTAATCTGCTCCCAGCCCTTGAGCCATCCTCAGCAGGTGCAATAATGAGTTGCATCACTGTTATTTTTTCTCCTTTCCCTCCCCACTTGCATGGAGTCATGCCCACTGGGCACCTGATTAAGACTGCTCAAGATTAGTTAATAAAAATACTGTGAATATCATGTTCCACCGATTTGGTTGGTACTTGTTAGCCATGTAGGCATTTATGCGCAGTTGATCAAATGGTTACCAGGGACCAGTTGCAGTGCTTCTGGCCTGACTCTCACTTTGCAGCCCAGTTCGAGGCTCTTCACTGCCTCAAAAACTGTCCGTATGCCACTGCCACTGTGATGGCGGAGCCCATGCGTGAGACCTGCATGGGGAACACGGACACTTGCTGTCCGCTCCCAGTACAGTATCAAAAGGATTCTTAGTGGAGTTTGGTGCTTTCAGGAGAAAGTAAGCAGCATGCTGAGCAAACTCATCCCGCAGCACAAACAGGAGCAGGTACTGTGTAGTAGGACTGTTGGGCCTGTCCACTACAGGTGCAGGCTGGCGTCAACTGGGAAAGTTCCCAGTAAATCCCGGCAGGATGCAAAGGCAGCAGATGTAACGAGTCTCCACCTCTTTTATCCTCTTAACTGTATCTGGGAAATGTTGATTTACTGTTGCAGTGAACAGGAAATCTATCCTGATTTCCCCATTTGAAGAGCTAGCACTAGCACAGGCTCAGTGAGCTAACAACATCCTGATCAGAAAGCATTATAATAACATTTTGTTCCACCTTGTAGGAAAATGAGAGATCATTTTGTTCACCGCCTGATGTAATTTCTATGATTCTAGCACAGTAGACTTGCAGGATTTACAGAGTTCAAACACATGAGGGAGCTGAATTAACAGGTGCAGTTTATCTAACATAGCTCTGCTTATGATGATGATTCAGCTCTATTGCTCAGTGTCCAAAACTCCTTCAGGTCAGTTTTCCCAATTATGTTCTCAGGACTCAACATTTAAAGACTAATATTCAGAAGATTAGTAGAAGCAGACAGGGGGAACAAAAGTTAAAATTGATCAAATCTTTGCAACTGTTCAATTTAAAAATATATATATATGTTTGGTGAACTTTTATGTCCATCAAGGTTAAAGGTGTCAGTATTGGGTAAAAATGTATTCAGTCACGTTTGGCATTCACTAGCAATATGCAGCATCCCAGTTAGCTATAGCTTAAGTAGATGTAGTGGTAAGCTCCTCCTGCTCCAACAAGAAGCTGAAGCTCCACGATAACAGTGTTTTTTTCCATTTCCCACAGAGCAATCATCACGGCACTTCTAATCAAATTGTCCATTCGGCACAATTTGGTTGTGCATTAATGATAAGTTTTATGCTGTGGACTTTTACCCAATGGAAACTGGGTTGAGACTGCTCAAACCCAATTCATAGAGGATCCTTACAGTCAGCAGAGAGAAACTTTTATTCCATCAGTTTGAACTACAGGAAACTCATTGGTATCCGGCACCGACGGGACCGGGATGGTGCTGGTTAATCAAAAATTCCGGATGACGGAGAGGGTTATCTACCGAGGCTATTTTTAAACAAAGAAAAATTTTTAAAAATCAAGAAATGTGCAGTATACAGTAATTGGGTACTCACCTACAGAATGTTGTGTTAAATGGATGGTGGAAGATGCTTGATTAAGTACAGTACTGCCAGTTGAGGGTAATGCAATGCAATGACTACCAGCAGCATGGGAGGCACACAGTACCCCTGTAAAATGGCGGATCAGAAGAGACTACTGGCAGCGCAGGAGAGTCAGACTCCTGTTCTTGAGGTGTGCCGAGTAGTGGCAGTTTGGAGAACTACCCCCACTGACTAACTTGGCCACCGCAGGAGACTCGGACTCGGCAACATTGCCGGTTATTGAGGTGTTTTCGGAGTGAGAATTTTGCCAGTTTAATAGAGAATTCCGGATATTTAGGTGCCGTTTAAACGAGAGTTTCCTGTATATTCACTCCTCGACCTTAAACCTGAAAGGACATTGTGCTAACTACTGCTCCACCTAGTCCAGCTCACTTGATTTATCAAGGGAGCTTTGGTGGTTTGTCACTCTTGTAAAATCATAAACTGATGTTCAAAAATGGTGTTTAAATTTTCTTACTAGTTGCTTTTTAACTCTCAATTAACAGATTCCCAACATTTTAAATGTTTACATACAATGTATTGCATTCTCCCCTCAAGGTCACTCCACTTCAACTGTCCTTATTTATTTTTAAGGAAAAGTAGGTGACTTGTGGATTACATAAGAAAATAAGAAATGGGAGCAGGAGTAGGCTATTCGGCCCTTCGAGCCTGCTCTGCCATTCAGTAAGATCATGGCTGATCTTCTACCTCAACTCCACTTTCCTGCACTATCCCCATAAACCTTGATTCCCTTAATATCCAAAAATCTATCGATCTCTGCCTTGAATATACTCAATGACTGAGCAGCCACAGCCCTCTGGAGTAGAGAATTCCAAAGATTCACCACCCTCTGAGTGAAGAACTTTCTCCTCATATCAGCCCTAAATGGCAGACCCCTTATTCTGAGACTGTGACCCCTGGTTATAGACTCCCCAGCCAAGGGAAACATCCTCCCTGCACCTACCCTGTGAAGCCCTGTAAGAATTTTGTATGTTTCAATGAGATCACCTCTCATTCTTCTAAACTCTGGAGAATATAGTCCTAGTCTACTCAATCTGTGCTCGTGGGCAATCCCCGCATCCCAGGAACCAGTCTGGTGAACCTTCGTTGCACTCCCTCAATAGCAAGTACATCCTTCCTTGGGTAAGGAGACCAAAACTGTCCACAGTACTCCAGGTGTGGTCTCACCAGGGCCCTATATAATTGCAGTAAGATGTCTTTACTCTTATATTCAAATCCTTTTTAATAAAGGCCAACATACCATTTGCTTTCCTAATTGCTTGCTGTACCTGCATATTAACTTTCAGTGATTTGTGTTCAAGGACACCCAGGTCCCTCTGAACACCAACATTTCCCAATCTCTCATCATTTAAAAAATACTCTGCTTTTCTATTTTTCCTACCAAAGTGAATAACTTCACATTTCTCCACATTATATTCCATTTGCCATGTTTTTGCCCACTCGCTTAACCTGTCTATATCCCCTTGCAGCCTCTTTGCATCCTCCTCACAACTTACATTCCCACCTAGCTTTGTATCATCAAGCAAACTTGGATATACAGGTAGACTATCCTTTATCCGAAAACCTCGGGACCAACCGTGTTTCGGTTTTCGGAGAATTTCGGATTTCGGAAGGTGGGTCGGCGGGGGGTCGTGCGCACGACCCCCCGCCGACCCCCCCCCCCCGCGGACCCCCACCGGCCCCGACCCCCCCGCGGACCCCCGCCGACCCCGCCGACTTACGGTCAGGGTCCGCGGGGGGGGTCCGCGGGGGTCGGGGTCGGCGGGGGTCGGGGCCGGCGGGGGTCGGGGCCGGCGGGGGTGCGGGGGGGTCCGCGGGGGGTCGTGCGCACGACTTACGCTGAACGAATAAACCTTCGGTTTTTAGAGGTTTTCGGAAGTTCGGATAAAGGGTAGTCTACCTGTATTACATTTGGTCCACTCATCCAAATCATTGATGTAGATTGTAAATAGCTGAGGCCCAAGCACTGATCCTTGCGGTACCCCACTAGTTACAGCCTGCCAACTCGAAAATTACCCGTTTATTCTTACTCTCTGTTTTCTGTCCGTTAACCAATCCTCAATCCATGCTAGTCTGTTACCCTCAATCCCATGAGACCTAATTTTGTTTAATAACCTTTTGTGTGGCACCTTATCGAATGCCTTCTGAAAATCCAAATACACCACATCCACTGGTTCCCCCTTATCTATCTTGCTAGTTACAACCTCAAAAAACTCTGAACAGATTTGTCAAACATGATTTCCCTTTCCTAAATCCGTGTTGACTCTGCCCAATCCTATTATTACTTTCTAAGTGCCCTGTTACCACGTCCATAATAATAGATTCTAGCATTTTCCCTACTACTGATGTTAGGCTAATTGGTCTATAGTTCCTTGTTTTCTTTCTCCCTCCTATCTTAAATAGTGGGGTTACATTTGCTACCTTCCAATCCATGAGAACCATTCCAGAATCTATGGAATGTTGGAAAATGGCAACCAGTGCATCCACTAACTCTATAGCCACCTCTTTTAATACCATAGGATGTAGGCCATCAGGTCCAGGGGATTTATCGGCTTTCAGTCCCATTAATTTTTCCAGTACTGTTTCCTTACTAATAATAATTTCTTTCAGTTCCTCACTCTAACTGGACCCTTGGTTCTCCACTATTTCCGGAATGTTTTTTGCGTCTTCTTCTGTGAAGACAGATACAAAGGGCTGGATTTTGCCGGCGCTTGGAGGCGGGTCAAAGGTTAAAATCGTTTTGATTGACGGCGGGTTGCGATCCCGCCATCAACCCGCCTCCAAACAATTTTCCCAAGTGTTGGGTCCCCGATTTGCGAATGGACCCGACACCGAGCAGCGGGAAGAGGATTAAAGGCAATTGCCTGCCTATTAACCGGTAGTTGCTCATAGTTGACAGGCTATTTTTGAATTTTGCCGCTTCTGGCTCGGGTTTTCCGATGTCCGGACACCACGCCAGGTAAGTGTGACCTGTTGTGAATCTGCTGTAATGTTTCTGGATTGATGGCAGCTGCAAAGGTGGTGTGAAGGATCCAATGTTGCACTGGTGAGTCTCATGAAAGAAAATGTTGGGAACTGCATTTTTAATACATTGACACTTTTCTTTAGGTTACAAGTTTTTAAATCCATGTCCAGTGCCACCTCATTGGGAGAACCTCTCTTAGAAGTGACAGATCACTTCTGCCACCTCACCTGCAGCTGCCATCTATTCCAGCCTATGCAGGGCGTCATCGGAGAGCCTGGGTGCAAGAGGTCACCTTTGTGCAGTGAATGTCAGTGTTTGCAGCACCTCAATGCTGTCAAACACTGAGAAATCAACTCTCAAAAAAAAAAATTGTGTGTGGTCCCTTTAAGGAAACCGGCAGATGATGCGTCATCTGACCGGCGTCCTCTTTATTGGTCGGCAAGCCCGCCCTAAGGTCAGTCAAGGCAAAATCACGTCTGTGGGCTGGATGCAGTTGGGGGCGGGACTGGAAGCCGGAAACCACCTGACCCGCACTCAACCCACCTCCATTGATAAAATCGCGGCCAAAGTATTTGTTTAATTTCTCTGCCATTTCCTTATTTCCCATTATAATTTCTCCTGTCTCGGCCTGTAAGAGACCCACGTTTACTTTCGCTAATCTTTTCCTTTTTACATACCTATAGAAGCTTTTACAGTCTGTTTTTATGTCTCTAGCTAGCTTACTCTCATTCTATTTTCCGTTTATTTATCAATTTCTTGGTCCTCCTTTGCTGAATTCTAAAATCCTCCCAATCCCCAGCCTTACTATTTTTGGCAATATTATAGGCCTCTTCCTTTAATCTAATACTATCTTTAATTTATCTTGTTAGGCACGGGTGGATCATTTTTCCCGTGGTGTTTTTATATATATTTGTTGCGAATTATGAATTATTTCTTTAAATGTTTGCCATAGTCTGAGTACATCTTTGCAATCACAGCTGTGCCGTGATCAGCTCTGGCAGAGTCACGGGAGGTGAACAAAATGAACTCTCATTTTCCAGAGGTGGAACAAAATGACACTATAATGCTTTCCAATCAGAAGGTTTGCCAAAAACTGAGTAAATTAATATGTTGGCACTATCTATGAGCCTGCTGTGGTATTCTGTCATGCAACCAGTGATAAATAGTGTAGAACCTGAAGCAATGCTGGAACATTCAGGATTCCCGTGCATTACAGAAGTCTGCGCAATGATGCTGCAGTAGTCTGTTTCGGCCACTATAGGTCCTCAGTCAACTGCAGATATAAAAATCTTGGTAGCAAAAAGTAAGAATAGGAGTAGGGTAGATAAGGTTGGCAACGAAGAAAACAGTATGTAGGAACGTTGGCACTTTTATTATTCCAATGTGTTATGGTGGAAAAAGCTATGAACCATAGTATAAACAGAAACGAACCCATCAAACTGTCCTGACAAAATGGCGCATAAACTTTGAAGTTGCATAATGTCTGGTTCTTTTCTTGGGTCACTTTTATATTGACATGGGCTACAGTATGCTTTTTATTTATATACATGCTAGTCTACATTTTAAGGTAAATGTTTACATTTAGGATAGGTTGTGTTTTTGTTGTATATGTTGTGGAGGGTTGAACAATTACTGCTGTGTTTTGGTGATATGGCTGGCCATTATTCCATGCATGTTCTGGCTGTAAATTCATGGAATAACCCCATATCCATGTTCAACATTAAAAATATCAGTGGTGCAATGATTAACATTTAATGAAAACCATGCAATATATAATGAGAGTTATCCTGCTATTTCCAGTTTCAAGAGGAGTCCTCTGAGAGGAATACCCCAGTTTTCTATGGGTTGGAGCAGTGAAGTTCAAATGAAAATAACTCTTATGTTCTGATATACATAAGAGCACATTCATTTTCTAGATGATATAAGTGGGGCTCATTGATTTGTACCTTCTGCATTAAACACATGGGGTGTTAAATTGAATAAGGCCCGAAAATGGGCATGGGAATCCCGATGCGCGATCTGCCCGCGCCCGTTGAAAGTAGTGCAGGCTGCTCATTAACATGAATGAAACACTGAGCCCAGCGCTAAATGCGCTGATTGTTGGCTCAGCATGCAGCAGGGGATGCAATATTGTGGGAAGTCTGCTCTGTATTTAAAGGTTGCTTGCAGCGTGAAACGCTGTCTGCACTTCTTAAAGAGGAGGTGCTTTGTGAAAAAAGTACCTAATTCTGACTGGAGCTAAGCAAAGGGGAAGTTAGCAATGTCACAACAGAGCAGAGAAAGGGCCACCTCAGTTCTCGGACGCAGCACTGGAGGCCTTGGTGCAGGGATTCGATAGGAGAAGACAGGTCCTCTACCTGCAGGGGGCCAGGAGGTCTTCCAGCCAGACTGTAAGAAGGCAGTGGGAGGAGAAAGCTGAAGCGGTCAGTGCCACCAGTCCTTCCCCCAGGACTTGGATCCAGGTCCTCTACCTGCAGTGGGCCAGGAGGCCTTCCAGCCAGACTGTAAGAAGGCAGTGGGAGGAGAAAGTTGAAGCGGTCAGTGCCACCAGTCTTTTCCCCCAGGACTTGGATCCAATGCCAGAAGAAGTTTAATTACCTCACGCAAGTGGTCACGGTGAGTGAATGCATCTTGAAATGCCATATCCCACCAACTACACACACTGTTCAATGCACCAGACCTCCATCACTCACCTACCAACAATCTCTAGCAATCAGGACTCATAGCTCACAATCATAGCTTTACCTCACCCTCACACACATACCACTGTTGCAAGCCTCACACCTTGCACACAATACCAGCTATGCAACCATGCCCATCACCCAAACACATTGCACCATGCTCACTGACACACTTCCCTTTCTTTCTGCAGGCCAAGGTGGTGCATATAACTGGCGCCAGCAGGAGCTAACAGGCATGGCTGCAGAACCTGACCCAGCTGGAGGAGATGAATCTAGATATAATTGGAGGGGCCGTTACTGAGGTCGTGGCGATTGGCGAGGCTGAAAGCAAACCTTAATCCTCCTCCTCACACCCCACCTCCCCCTCATTCCACAATCTCTTCTCACTCGCAAGCTACTGATGGTGTAAGCATGCACATCTTGCTTCGCCCCCTCCCCTCATCACAACCTGACCTTGTGCCTTTTTTCTTTCAGATACCCAAGAACTGCCCCAGCCCAGGCTGTGCAGGAAGAAGTAGAGGAGGAGAGTGATAGAGAAGAAGAGGTACCCTCACTCGATCTGACACTCCCAGGCATCAGCTCAGAAAATGGCAATGTGCGAACTTTGGAGGACAGTATAGAGATGGGATCTGCATGTGGTGAGTCACCGGGCGCGAGTGGGCTGCAGCTAGGCCAGGTGGAAAGAGTAGCACAGGTGCCAGCTCCCCTGAGGGTGAGGTCGCACACAAGTTCTGCTGCAGGGAACTCAGATGAGGACTTCGAGGGGCTGCCTTCAGAAGAAGGGTGATGGGCACGTACACAGAAATGCTTGGCGCAATGGCAGGCCTGGCAGAGAGCCTGTTGTCACTGTCAAGGAGCATGAAAGAGTCCAGCTCCAACCTTGCATGGGAGCTTGGAGCCCATGATTTCCAGGATGGAAATGATGGGCAACTCCATTAAAGCACTTGTGGACCCAACCATTCTGTTGGGTGTGATGTGCAATGTTGTAGCTTCCATTGCAGCACAAGTGGAAGTGACCCATTGTCTGAGTTCTGTCATGCAGGATCAGCTTGCTGCCATACACGCTCAGACTGCTGCCATCACGGCTGGGTTTATGAGTGTGGAAAGGGGCTAGCAGGGTGTCACAGTAGTCCCGCAATCTGTCCTCCAAAAAATAGCTAGGAATGCTGAGGCACCGCCCCAGTGGAGTGGCATTGGCTCCGTGGAGCTGTCTTAACTCAGGATGACAGGATTCGTACTTCCATCACTACCACTCTGCCAGTGCCCTTGCTGTTGCCAATCAATCAGCCAGCCCAGACTGCTGCTGCCCATGCCGAAGTGGTGCAGTCTACAGCCGGACATTCTAGGCCCAGAGCTGCTCGAGATCGTCCTGCAAGGCCATCTGCAGAATCACCCACGTAAAGTCAGCAGCCTTCCACCAGCCATGCTGCAGCCATTGGGGTAGCACATCATAGGAGCACTAGAATAAGCAACGGCACATGAAAGACAGACACTAAGAGAATGCATAAGGGTGATTAGTTGATTTTGTAATGTAATATTGGAATTAATCATTTATAAATTATGTTTGGAATGTTTGTTTGTAGTGGCTTTCATTTCAGCATTATGGTCAGGAGGATGGTGTGATGTTCTGTGACAGAGGGATAGTAAGGTGGGGAAGTGTTGAGCAACGGGGATCTAGGGTTTCATTCAGGGGGAGCGAAGTCTGATGATGCACTCCTGGCTAGTCCATCCGGAACATGGATTTGCAGGCTGTTTCCTCCTCCTCTTCCTCCTTCTTCCTCCTCCTCTTCCTGAGATGGTTGCGGTACTCGTGGTGGCAAAGGCTGCGCCCTCATGATGGCCAAGTTGTGGAGAATGCAGCAGTCCACCACGAATTGGGACACCCACTCCTGTGATTACTGGAGAGCTCCTCCCGAGCGGTCTAGGCAGCAGAGCCGTGGCAGCATAGCTGTCAGTATATGATTGGCCATGAGTGGAGGGGTTGCGGAGGGGAGTCATTAGCCAGATGCAGAGTGGATAGCCCTTGTCGCCGAGCAGCCACCCTTGGATTTGACGTGGTGGCTGGAAGATTGCTGGCACAGCGGACTGGCGCAGGATGAATGCATCATGACTGTTGCCAGAATACCGGCATTCACCATCATGATGTGCTGGGCGTGGTCGCACACCAGCTTCATATTCAGTGAATGGAACTCTTTGTGGTTACGGTACATCTCAGCATGAATAGGCGGTGCCCGCAAAGCCACGTGTGTGCAGCCGATGGCGCCCTGCACCATGGGGAAGCCCGATATCCTGGCAAGGCCATGTGCTCTCTGAAGTCCTTTCTCCTAGAGTACAGAGCCTCTATGACCTCCTGGATGCAGCGGACAACGGCGAACTGCAAGATGTTTGCTATGTCGCCTGTTCCAGCCTGGAAGGATCCGCTGGTGAAAAAATTCAGGGCGACGGTCACCTTGAGGGCAACTGGCAGAACCGTCGTCACCCTGCTCTGAGGCTGCAGGCCTGGTTCCAAGAGGTGGGAGAGTTCTGTGAGCACATCTTTGGTGAAGCGGAGCTGCCGAACACACTGCTCCTGGCTTAGGTGCAGGTAGAAGTGCTCCCTGAAGACCCTAGGTGGGTAAAGCCTCCTGCTGAGAGCCCTCCTCATCCTCCCTCTGCAAGCAGCTTGTCTTTGCTGCCTCTGCTCCATCACCGTCATACTGCTGCGCGAGGGGAACTGCAAGTAGAGCCCCCATGCCTGGGAGCAAGTGGTGTAGTCAGAGGCCTTCCAGTAGCAGCCAACATCTTTCCAGCATGCACACTTTAACAATGTCATAAACGTCTTCCAGTGAGCCAGTATTTATGTAAACTCTGCAAGAGTCAGTACAAGAGAAATAATCAACTTACCTGCAAGTTGGATGTATCCCTTTAAATTGCTCTGGTGAGGGGTCCCTCGTGCAGTGGAACTCACGTTCAGCTGTGTGTTTAGGCGAGGGCATTGTTTGTAACGGCGACGTCCAAAATGGCAGGTCGTGCGTTAAATCCGTGCTACACGCTGACTGATGTCACAACCTGCCTACTCTGCATACTGCCGGCGCATGCACGTCCTGCCTGCGCTACCACTCTCACCAAGATGGCGACCAGCGTGGGCTGCGCTGGAAGTGGGCGGAAGCGAGGCGGTCACCATTTTTATCTCCAAACCAGCCTTAACTGCCGGCCATAGTGAAGTACAAAGCTACACATAACAAGGCTCCAAGTTCAGTCCCTGATCATTGATGAATTAGCTGCTCTCAGCTGCAGTGAAGGCCTTTAGTCAGCTTCCCTTGGCTGAGGAAGGAGGAAAAAAGCAACGGTTCTCACTTGTGTTTGCTACACCATGATCCTTGCTGGAAAGTGCATTTGTACAGAGATCAGGCTTAGTTATGATGGCCCCTTTGTCAAATAGCCCATTAACACTCACTGGCCAGACTCAGTCATGAAAATAGTCACTTAGGCCTGTTGGTGCTTTGAACCTATCAGCATGAGAAGAGGAGAAGAAAATAAAGAAAGTTGGAAGAGAAAATAAATGAATGAATCCTGGTTTTCAAAAATCCTGTTTAATATTTTGAAACAGCAATAATATAGAAAATTGATTATTAATCTCATGTCATACATGCATTTCCTGTTTTTCCATTATATTGTGTATAACATATACTTTTCCTTGCATCGTATGTGCATTGCTATGTGTGACATTTGACCTGCTCTATAACCTGTTTGAGGAGCTTCCTTTCCGCTGCACCCTAGCAGAGAGTTGATCTTTCTGACGACTTTTCCAGAAATTTAAATGAAACGTTTAATTGGTAATTATAGCAAGCGTTCAAAATTACAAACTTTTCATATTTTTGAAAATAATGGTTGGTATCTGTGGTATTACATAAAGGGAGTTGAGACCAAGTGTCGTATTTAGGTCAAGTAGAGTTCGAGACCAATGTGGATGTGGACTACATTTCTTACAGGGTCAAGAAAACTAGTTTGCAGAGGTAAGAGGCTCGGATTTAAATTCTCATTTGGGGTCTGGTTGGGATGCTAGGGCGGTGGGGGGGAGGGTGGGGGTAAATCACAAAAGATCTTGGGTCTGTTGCTAACTCTGGTTCCTTTAAGATTCCTGGATAGCTGTAGCACGTTCTTAGTGGGTTGCCTCTGTCTTTGATATATATATCAATGATGATTTGGATGAGGGAACCAAATGTAATATTTCCAAGTTTGCGGACGACACAAAACTAGGTGGGATTGTGAGTTGTGAGGAGGATGCAAAGAGGCTTCAAGGCGATTTAGACAAGTTGAGTGAGTGGGCAAATACATGGCAGATGCAGTATACTGTGGATAAATGTGAAGTTATCCACTTTGGTAGGAAAAACAGAAAGGTAGAGTATTATTTAAATGGTGATAGATTGGGAAATGCTGATGTACAAAGGGACCTGGGTGTCCTTGTACACCAGTCACTGAAAGCAAACATGCAGGTGCAGCAAGGAGTTAGGAAGGCAAATGGTATGTTGGCCTTCATTGCAAGAGGATTTGAGTACAAGAGCAAGGATGTCTTCCTACAGTTGTACAGGACCTTGGTGAGACCACACCTGGAGTACCGTGTGCAGTTTTGGTCTCCTTACTTAAGAAAGGATATACTTGCCATAGAGGGAGTGCAGCGAAGGTTCACCAGACTGATTCCTGGGATGGCAGGACTGTCGTATGAGGAGAGATTGGGTTGACTAGGCCTGTATTCACTAGAGTTTAGAAGAATGAGAGGGGATCTCATTGAAACGTATAAAATTCTGACAGGGCTAGACAGACTGGATGCAGGGAGGATGTTTCCCCTGGCTGGGGGGTCTAGAACGAGGGGTCACAGTCTCAGGATACGGGGAAGGACATTTAGGACTGAGATGAGGAGAAATTTCTTCATTCAGAGGGTGGTGAACCTGTGGAATTCTCTGCCACAGAAGGCTGTGGAGGCCAAGTCACTGAATATATTTAAGAAGGAGATACAGTAGATAGATTTCTAGATGCAAGAGGGGTCAAGGGGTATGGGGAGAGAGCGGGAATATGGTATTGAGATAGAGAATCAGCCGTGATCATATTGAATGGCCGAGCAGGCTCAAAGGGCCGAACGGCCTACTCCTGCTCTTATTTTTCTATGTTTGCGCTCCTTTCTCTCGTGGGCTTCTCTTTGCTATTCTGTGGCCTTTCTTTAGATTACTTCAGGTGTTATGGTCCTTGTCCAACTGATCAGCCACTGAGCAAGTTGTCTTGCTTCCTGCCTCCAATCTATGCTCCGAGATTATATCTCATATCTGGTGCAAACATTGCATTGGTGCAGTTTCACCTGGTGGAAATGTTTAGCAACAGCATGAATATTTAAACCGACAGATTAACATTATTTGATGGGCAGTCACATAACCTTTCCTCAACCCTATTGTAGTTAATCCATTACACAGCATGACCTCACAGCACCACCTGGGGGCACAATAGTAGTGGACTGTGATTTTAATACATAATGGAAATAGATGAGTATCCTTGTGAAAAATGTGCAACTTTGATATTGTAAAAGATACAACAAAGAAGGCAAACTTGAAAAATTGGGGGCCTAGAACTGGAACTATTGGTCATAGAAGTGGATTTTGTTCCAAGCTGCAGCTGTCAGTAGTAAGTTTGACAATTTGTATGGATTAGCTGTTGCTAATGATGGCCTAATGCAGATGTAGCGGTTAATTGTTAAAAGCCGAAGAGAAATCCACGCTTCATGTAGTACTTCAACAGAACATTTCTTCTCACTCCTAGCTTCATCCAGGTACACATGCTTAATGTAAATTGGAAGAAAATCTGTTTATTTAGTATTAAGAGCTTTTCTGAATCGCTGCATCTCAACATCAAGCAAAGGTCTCAAATTCTGTGATGACTGAAGAATCGATTTAAGAGAGAACGATCACCATTAAGTGCTTTTATGAGCTAACAAATTCTGAACATTTGATTTTTCCAATTCTAGAACAGACTGTATGTCGTAAACTTTTTGTCTATTTTGGGACTGACTTCAACGTTCCATGTATTATTAGACATTGATATATTTTCTTTTGTTGTCCTCCATCCAACGTGAAGGGAAAATCCTGCTACCTGATTCCATTGTAGGTTAAATTTGAAGTGATTTCTTAAAATCAGCTGCCTTTCTTGATTGAACAACTTCACTCAATCCCTAAATTGATTAAAAAATACAATTTGATTAAAAATTTTAAATGCTAAATTTTGTGCCACAAAAGTGTCTGAAGGCAGTTTACCCCATTAGGTCGCTCAACTGTAGGAATGTTGATATAAGGAATCCATAAGAGGTACACTGTGCCTACAGTATGAGACCAGTCAGACTCGCCCATAGTATAATTGTGATATTACACCAGAACACTTGGGTTTACATGCTAATCTGCAAAACTCGGAAAAGCTGAAGAACCGTTTCTAAAGAGCAGACGCAGCCCAAAAAAGTTGACAACTTAAACAATGTACAGTACAACTGAAAAACAGCCCTGAATAAAGTCTTATGACTAAAGCCTCAGCTTCAAAGCAACTGAATAAGTTAAATTCCTTTTTATTACAGTAGCTTAAGATTTTTATTAATATTCAACAATTTTGTTTAATTTCTTGTGAAAACGAGCTCCGTAGACTCGCCATATGACATACAAAAAGAAGTAGTTACAAGAGAAGTCCAATGGGACATGAGCTCGTTAGAATATTGTTTATAACAAGGTCATATCAGTTGTATCATAGGAAGAAAAAAAATGAAGTACACAACTGCGAAATTTTTGCAGTGGCAAATGTACATTTTTTTGAAGGGGAGATGGGTGGAGGTGGCCTGGGGGCACACACCTTAGTGCCCCCGATGATCGGTGGTTCCTCAATCAGCATCGGGGATGGGACATGTGCAGCTGCCCTCCCCCCCCCCCCCACTCTGAATCCAAGTTAAACAGCAGCGGCCTGCCCCCCCGGTAACATCTATCAATCCACTATTATAGCTACAATAAATTTACTGCATTCAGATAGTTGGCCAACTCCTCCCAAGCACTCTGCGCTGCTTACCTGTGCAAACAGTGCCCTGGAATACCTTTCCCTTTTAAGCTACCATTGCAGGCCTTTATATCCTGCAATAGCATCAGATCTCCTGTCCACCAAACAGCTGAAACATAGTGTATGCGCAGAAGAGATGAACCACGCTGCATTGTGTGGCGAGTACAGCAGCCTCGGAAAGTGACAATCAACTTTACTTAGTTCAATTGGTACCAAATTGTCTTTGTGTAATAACAGATGAAATGCTTCCTGATATCAGTCGTTTGTCTTGTTGACTTAAACAAACTAATTTATCCTGCGTTGTATCCATCTCCTAGCTTTTTTTGGTATTCAGTGCTTTGTCACCTAACTGGCTACATGAGTCAATAGCCTGTATTTTCCGATCGGAGGCTTCCCGCGTGCGGAAGCCTCCGATCTGGGAAAAATCTATGCACTTACCTGAGGCTCCCGAGGTGCGTATAGTTCCGATGCCGGGCCTTTCGAACTCAAGTGTGCAGGGCCTACGTATCCCAGGGGTGCATGCGGTTCGCAAGTGTCCCTGGGATCACGTGGGCCATGGGGAGCCAATCAAAGAAGGGAAATCTCCCTTCATACACTTGACAGATAGACCTGTCAAATATATGAATGGCGATCACGCCAAAACATTAAATACATTTTTTTTAAACCACATTTTTAAAATTAGTTGAAGTTACAATAAATTAAATATTATACAAAAATTTAATTTTTTGAAAAAATAAAGTTTTTTTACAGGGCTAAAAATAAACTTATCTTTTTTAAAAGTATTTTTAAATAATAAATGACTGAATTAAAAAAAAAAAAAACTTTTTTTCAACTCTTATCCTGGTAAAAGCTGGCCTTATGCCTGCTTTTACCAGGCGTAGGAATTCTAAAGATTTTCTGCGGGCGGCGGGGCTCCAGAAAGCGGAACTATCCGCCCGCAGAGGCCCTTCTCTAGGGCAGGCATCCGATCTGTCAAGAGCATTCTTGACAGGTCGGAAATGCCAGTTTTCAGCGCATGCGCTGTGCATGCCTGAAACCAACATTTCCGATGTCCCTACAGCGTGTACCCACCCGTAGAAATCGGAATATCCGGGCCCCTGTTTCTATCCCATGTTTCTCACTGTTCACAAGCTCAAAAAAGGCTTAATGACTTTCCAATGTGTTTTTGATTGCCGAGACAGGCTAACAAATTGTTTATTTACAATCTATGAAGAAAAAACATGAAAGCTAGCTGATTAGCATCTTAATTACCTATTTTCTCAGACCTCTTTAAAACTTGCATAAAATACTATACCTTAAAACACTAGTTAAAATAACTTTTTTTCTAATTCCTTTCTGTGAAAAATAGCCAAAACATCCCAAAATGTGATAGTGATTGTAAAAAATTACATATGTCTGAAAGTTTGAATATAAAAAGATTTCCGATGATTTCTGGAATACAATGTTAAGAAAATGAATACTGTGATTGGACAAGCTGTCCTTGATGACATCATAATATAATTATAAAAGTGTATTCTCTGATTTACTGTAAGCAGTGCCGCGGAAGATCCACTAGTTTTAAATTTAAAAAATATACCAACAGTATTGAATCACTGACAATATGTAGGAGACTGAGGAATTTCTAGAAAGCTCTGACTGGAGTGAGTACATCAAAATACTGGAACAATATTTTGTGGCAAATTAAATTATATATTCTGCTAAGAAATGCTCCTGAATGTGGGAGCCAAACTTGTAGTTTAATGGGAAACTTAGTCACCTTATTGAAGCAGGTGGAAAAAACATTGGATAAACTGCAACTTTGATGATGGAAATCTTGGTCCAAAACCTTTGGCTACTGCTTAATGTTTCAAGTTCCTGCAGAGAAAACTGAAGAAGGAAGAAAGAAAGACTTGCATTCATATAGCGCCTTTCACGACCTCAGGACGTCCTAAAGCGCTTTACAGTCAATGAAGTACAGCCAATGAGTCATAATTGTTTTTTTGGCTGAATTGAGGAGACTCTGTGAAAAATCTGCAGAGCTATTTTCAAAGCTAAATGGAGACAGAAATTTTTGAAGTAACTTTCTCAAGGCCTATGAAGTATTACTTGAAGTGTCCCATTTGTATGTCTCCAATGCTCAGTATATGCTGATGTACGTGTTCAGCTTTTGATGTTGCATCAACTCTGGATGCGTTACAGGAGACTGGATAAAGGTTTACAAAGATTACCTGCAGGAAGTTCTCTGGATTATTTTGTTCTGGTCAGAACAGATGATTCAGAACATTTGCAAAAACTGTAAGTTATTCAGTGTTTGGATGGCTCTGGCATTAAACTTAAATGATCAAATGTTCTTTCATGCAATTCTTGATTTTGTTTGTGAAATTTATTTTTGATGGCAAATCTGATGAGTACACTACCATTTTGATTAACCCTAGCCCTTCCAAGTCTTTTCATCTCGTCAGAGTTATTTTAAAAAAACAGCATGTGTACAGATCTTAGTTTATTTCTATTGGTAAGGCTCCAGTCCCAGTCCCAAGAAAGTCAAAGCTATTTTAGAAACATCTCCATGTAAAAATGTGCCAGCCATGGCTCAGTTGGTAGCACTCTCGCCTTTGAGTCAGGAGGTTGTGGGTTGAAGCCCCATTCCAGAGACTTGAACACATCTAGGCTGACATTCCAGTGCAGTGCCGAGTCCTGCACTGTCTGAGGTGCCGCCTTTCGGATGAGACCGTAAACCGTCTCGGGTGAATATAAAAGATCACATGACACTATTTCGAAGAAGAGCAAAGGCGTTCTCCCTGGTGTCCTGGCCAATGTTTATCCACTGAAACAGATTATCTGGTCATTGTCACATTGCTGTTTGTGGGACCTTGCTGTCACGTTTCCTCCATTTATAACAGTGACTACATGTCAAAAAGTACTTAATTGGCTGTAAAGCGCTTTGGGACATCCTGAGGTCATGTGTGTTTGTGTCCGTGTGTGTGGGTGTGTTTGAGTCTAAGGCCGTGATTTTACTTACCTCGTCGGGTCCGTGGCGGTCCTGCACCGCTGCTGGCTCCATCCAGCTCTGTGAAATAACTTTCCATTGATCGGGCTTGTTAAGCCCGCCCAGCGCATTTCCCAAGTCAGTTAGAGGAAGTGGGACTGGTGACGTCATTTTATGACACGCCATCAGCTGGTTTCCTTCAAGGGACCATGGCCAACTTTATTTTGACATTTGTGCTGTCCATGTTCTACGGCATTGAAGTTCTGCAAACACTGACAATGACTGCACAGAGGTGCAGGGCTGCATCCAGGTTCTCCCAGGGCTCCCTCCATATGGTTATGGAGGGAGTCAAAACACACAGGGCGATCCTCTTCCCTTCCCATGGGCGGAAGACACCTCCCCAGGAGACCAAGACATCCTGGTTGCACATTGCACAGAAGGGCAAAAGCAGGGATGTTGTCAGGAGGACCTGGGTGTAGTGGCGCAAACCTTTGAATGATTTCATTAGAACACAAAACGTTAGTACAAAAGCCACACTCGCCTTCATCCTGCTGTGCCTCTCATCACATCCCCAGCACGCTGCCTTCCCTACCCTACTCCTGCACATCCTTACACCAACTTACCTTGCACCTCCACCCATCCCTCTCTCGCTATCTACATTATCATGTACCCATCTCACTAGCCACCCCTCTCACTCACCCTCATTCTAGTGCAATCATACCAACTAACAACACACAAGGGTAGCTACTTGGGTGTTTTATCCAATGTTCATGTCAAGTTTCTGTTAATGTGCTGTCAAACATTGAAACCTTTATTTTCAACACTTTGCGTTCTTGGACAGATTTGTGTGCACCTTTGGAAATGGAAGTTGCAGTGAATGGTGAGACATAACGGTACCCCTGCAATGGTAGTGAGTGCGAAAGGAATGGCTTGGACATTGTCGGGATGCTTGGTGCATCATGTGGCAGCCAGGGCGTACAGCGTCAAGTGAAGTAAATCTGGCCATGATGAAGCCATTCCTGGCCTGCCAGGCAGCAATGTGGTCAGGTGGGTGTCCTTGTGCACCAGTCGCTGAAGGTAAGCATGCAGGTGCAGCAGGCAGTTAAGAAGGCAAATGGTATGTTGGCCTTCATAGCGAGAGGGTTCGAGTACAGGAACAAGGATGTCTTGCTGCAGTTGTACAGGGCCTTGGTGAGACCACACCTTGAGTATTGTGTGCAGTTTTGGTCGCCTTATCTGAGGAAGGATGTACTTGCCATGGAGGGAGTGCAGCGAAGATTCACCAGACTGATACCTGGGATGGCAGGAATGACGTATGAGGAGAGATTGGGTCGATTGGGCTTATACTCGCTGGAGTTTAGAAGAATGCGAGGGGATCTGATTGAAACTTATAAAATTCTAACAGGACTAGACAGACTAGATGCAGGAAGGATGTTCCCGATGGCCGGGGAGTCCAGAACCAGGGGCCACAGTCTAAGGATAAGGGGTAAGCCATTTAGGACAGAGATGAGGAGGAATTTCTTCACCCAGAGAGTGGTGAACCTGTGGAATTCTCTATCACAGAAGGCAGTGGAGGCCAATTCATTAAATATATTCAAGAAGGAGTTAGATATATTTCTTAAGGCTAAAGGGATCAAGGGATATGGGGGGAAGGCAGGGACAGGGTACTGAATTTGGATGATCAGCCATGATCTCATTGAATGGTGGAGCAGGCTCGAGGGGCCGAATGGCCTACTCCTGCTCCTATCTTCTATGTTTCTATGTGCTGATGCCCTCTGTCTTGTGCAGCATCAGGGGAATTGCGGATAAGGTGGGTGTTGTTGATGCTGCTGGTGTTGGGGCTGATCGTGGTTGGTTTCTGAGGACTAAGGTGAGATAGTATAAAGGGCACCCGTATTGATGGAATAGATGGCAGGTGAAGTACAGTTGACAGAAGCTTTCTGTCAGTGGTGAGAGAGTTCTTCCAAAGAGGTGATACTGGGTGGAAAGTGGAAAGCCTGCAGAATCTGTGCTGGAAATGGACTGAGAAACAGCTTGTGGCTGAGGAAAGTGAAGATCTGTCAGGTGGGAGCTTTTACTGTACATTTGGAGCAGTCAAGGAAGCAGCTGGAGCAATGGCCACTGAATTCCCACCTCAGGTTGACAGCCGAGATCCCCAAACAACGTGGTTCCCGTGGCCATGAAGTTAAAGTGAAAAGGTAAGTTAAAAAAGCCTGTTAATGATCTGCCCACAAGGCAATAATGAGCTTAATTGGGTCCCCCACTGCCGCCTGTCGGGTCTGCTCAGCGCTGACAGACACAACATTGTGGGAAAGGCGCATGGCGTCCCGACCCGCTGTAAAAAAAAAAAAAAACACTTTCCCACCTGACCCGCCACCGATCCTGCCCCCCCCCCCCCCCCCCCCGGAAAATTCCGGCCTAAGTGCGGGTGTGCGCGTGTCTTTGTGTGTGATTAGATTTACAAGTTTTCTTTCTTGACTTGCAATCATTTTTGGGATATTCATCTGGATTTGTTAATCGTAGTCAACCCTTTAAATGTTTGGAAAGATGTGCCATGGAATTGGATCAGTGCATGTCTGGCAGTTTTTTTTAGCAGTTAACAGATTCCAGTATCACCTGATCACCTGACCATGGCTGAGTTGGTAGCACCCTCACCTCCAAGTCGTAAGAACATAAGAAATAGAAGCAGGAGTAGGCCATTTGGCCCTTCGAGCCTGCTCCGCCATTCAATAAGATCATGGCTGATCATCTACCTCATCTCCACTTTCCTGCACTATCCCCATATCCCTTGATTCCCTTAATATTCAAAAATCTATCGACCTCCACAGCCCTCTGGGATAGAGAATTCGAAAGATTCACCATCCTCTGAGTGAAGAAATTTCTCCTCATCTCGGTCCTAAATGGCCGACCCCTTATTCTGAGACTGTGACCCCTGTTCTAGACTCCCCAGCCAGGGGAAACATCCTCCCTGCATCTACCCTGTCAATCCCTGTAAGAATTTTGTATGTTACAATGAGATCACCTCTCATTCTTCTAAACTTTAAAGAATATAGGCCTAGTCTACTCAATCTCTCCTCATAGGACAATCCCCCCATCCCAGGAACCAGTCTGGTGAACTGTTGTTGCACTCCCTCTATGGCAAGTATATTCTTCCTTAGGTAAGGAGACCAAAACTGTGCACAGCACTCCAGGTGTGGTCTTCATCAGGGCCCTATACAATTGCAATAAGATGTTTTTACTCTTGTACTCAAATCCTCTTGTAATAAAGGCCAACATACCATTTGCTTTCCTAATTGTTTGCTGTACCTGCAAGTTAACGTTCAGTGATTCATGTACTGTACAAGGACACCCACATTTCCCAATCTCTCATCATTTAAAAAATACTCTGCTTTTCTATTTTTCTACCAAAGTGGATAACTTCACATTTCTCCACATTATATTCCATTTGCCATGTTCTTGCCCACTCACTTAGCCTGTCTATATCCCCTTGAACTATTCCTTGCATCCTCCTCACAACTTGCATTCCCTCCCAGCTTTGTATCAACGGCAAACTTGAATATATTACATTTGGTCCCCTCCTCCAAATCATTGGTATAGATTGTGAATAGCTGAGGCCCAAGCACTGATTCTTGCTATACCCCACTAGTTACAGCCTGCCAACCTGAAAATGACCCTTTTATTCCTACTCTGTTTTCTGTCCGTTAACCAATCCTCAATCCATGCTAGTATATTACCCCTAATCCCATGAGCCTTAATTTTGTTTAATAACCTCTTGCGTGGTACCTTATCGAATGCCTTCTGAAAATCCAAATACACGACATCCACTTATCTATTCTGCTAGTTGCAACCTCAAAAAATTCTGACAGATTTGTCAAACATGATTTCCCTTTCATAAATCCGTGTTGACTCTGCCCAATCCGTTTATTATTTTCTAAGTGCCCTGTTACCACGTCCTTAATAATAGATTCTAGCAGTTTCCCTACTACTAAGGTTGTGGGTTCAAGTCCCATTCCAGAGACTTGAGCATAAAAATCTAGACACTCCAGCGCAGTACTGAGGGAGTGCTGCAGTGTCAGAGGTGCCGTCTTTCTGGGCACGATGGCATAGTGGTTAGCACTGTTGCCTCACAGCACCAGGGACCCGGGTTCAAATCCGGCCTCGGGCGACTGTCTGTGTGGAGTTTGCACATTCTCCCTGTGTCTGCGTGGGTTTCCTCCGGGTGCTCCGGTTTCCTCCCACAGTCCAAAGATGTGCGGGTTAGGTTGATTTGGCTATGATAAATTGACCCTTAGTGTTAGGGGATTAAATACGTGGGGTTACGGGGATAGGGTGGGATATGTGTCGGTGCAGGCTCAATGGGCCGAAATGGCCTCTATCTGCACTGTGGGGATTTTGTGATTCTGTGAAACCAAGGCCCTGTCTACTCTCTCAGTGGACGTAAGAGATCCCGAAGAAGAGCAGGGGAATAATCCTTGGTGTCCTGGCCAATATTTATTCCTCAATCAACATCTCAAACAGATTACTTGGTCATTATCACATTGCTGTTTGTGGGAGCTTGCTGTGTGCAAATTGGCTGCTGCGTTTCCTACATTACAACAGTGACAACACTTCAAAAAAAGTACTTCATTGGCTGTAAAGCACTTTGGGACGTCCGGTGGTCGTGAAAGGCGCTATATAAGTGCAAGTCTTTTCTTTCTTTAAATGGTGGATGTCTTATGTTTTGCTGCCATTTTGCATACTTTTCAAATTGACCTCTGCAAAAATAAATTATGTGCAGGTTGATAAGGAAGCTTATTTTTAAGATTAGCCACTGATGTTGGTACTGGTGCCAAAAAGAGGGATTCCAGTTCAATCAACTTTCAGGTTGCAAAGAAAAGCTGTGCAGTTTAAACTTACTGTGACATTAAGTATAGATTCAGTAAACAAAATGCTAATATTAACTGATTACTTTGGTTACCCTTTAGAGATACAAAATCTGAGAAGTGGTAATTACCACGGAGGCTGACATGCAATGTCATTTTTTGAACACTGCCTAGTCATAAATATTTCTTGTATCAGCAAGTGAATCTGTTGGGTTGCACTTGAAGACAAACTTTTGTCACAACCTTCGCATTATGCATTACAAGACTGGCCACATGAGAATAAGGTGATAACGGAGATGATTTGGGCACTCTCCAGATACTTCTATCTGTATTTATTGCAATTTTTAGCTTCCATAGGCAAACGTATGTCCTACGAGCCAAATCTTGATGTTTTACCAAGTATCTTGGACAGTGGATATCCTGGCATACATTGAAGCTTTTATCATTGACATACATACAGGATATCACATCCACTCCTGATATCTCCAACTGATAGCAAACACCACACTGATGTTCAGTAAAGATCTCACTGACGGACCATATGGCATAGGTGGAAAACTTTGTATCGGGTTTATTGAGAAGTAAAACTAAACAGAAGCAAGAGCAAAATTAGTATATTTACATAAATTGCAGTATTTCACTTAACTAATGGTATTTATTTCAAAACATTAAAAGCACATTGGCGCAAAATTTGAGATCGGAGGCTTCCCATGGACGGATGCCTCCGACTTGTAAAAAATCTACGAATTTACATGGTGGCCGGGAGGTATGGAGACTTGCGATCCTGGGCCTCTCCGGGTTCGTGCGGGCAGAGGCCCACATATCCCGGGGCGCATGCGGATCACGTGGGCCGGTCCAACCAATGAAAGAAGGGAATCCCCATTCATAATTATGGGAGTTCCGTACATACTGAACTCCCATAAGTATGAATGGGGATCACTTTAAAAAATACACAAACACATGAAAAAAAATTTAAATTACATATTTAAAATTAATTAAAATGCCATTTAATTAAATATTTTAAGCAAATTAAATTTTTTGGAAAGAAAATATGTATGTTTTAACGGGGCTAAAAATAAACTTACCTTATTGGACAGGGTTTTTAATGTATAAATCAGTGATAACATTTTATTCTATTTTTTAAAACTCTTATGCTGCTTCGCATGCCTAAACCCAGAACTTGTACGGCTCCTACGGGCGTATACACACCTCGTACGCACCCACAGGGGTCGCAAAATACGGCCCAATACCTTAACAATTCTTTTTGGTAATTTAGTACCACACATTTATAATAAGTTTTAGTGGGACTGAATTCTCAGCGTGGTTTACCAGTTTCTAGCATGTATAGCAGAAAATACTGAAGAATTAAGACTGCCAGTCTTCTCTTCCTTTTTGAAGCTAAGCTGCTGCAAAAGGCAGATAAAAAGGCACCTTCACAACTGTCAATTAAAGATAGATTTCAAAGCCATGGCTTATAGGAAATATGCCATCAACCGCCTGGTAATTAAGCTTTTAAACAATAACATTGTTCTGGACAGAGAGATAATGAATTATTTGCCCTCTTTTCCTTATCTGATTAATTGCCAGATTAGACAATCCAGCCTGGTTAATGCAGGCCACTTGTCTCGAGCATATTTTTTTTGTACCTTGTAAACAACAGAGTGAGAACGTTTTCAGTTCATGTAGCGAGTCTGCACACATACATATTTCCTCAATAATTAGAAACATCAGAGAAGGAAAGTTACATCATTTGAGTAGTTATAGGTTACGGAACACTAGACACTTAATGGCCTGGATTTTCAGAGGCCTGACACAGTGTACGTGGTCATAAGTGCCCCACAAGTTCCGAGTTTCCACATGTGGCGCGCATGCGCGAAAACCTGGAACTTGCGATCTGCCAAGTTTCAGCTTGACATTGTACGAATGCGCAGGAAATGGACATTTGCTGCCGCACGGTTGGGCCACGAAACTCTTAATGCCTGGTTAAAAACAGGCGTAAGGCCTTTTTACCAGCGTGAGGGTTTAAATAAATATTAAAATAATTTAAAAAAATGATTTAAACATTCAAAAGCCTTTAAAAATTAGTTTAGATTATTTTTGGCACCTTTAAAAATGTTTAAATTTATTTTTCAAAAAACTACATTTTTGATTTAAATGTTTAATTAAATTGTATTTTAATTCATTTTTAACGTGATGATTTATTTTTATTTAAGTGGGGTGAAAGTTTTTTAGGGGATTCCATACGTAAATGGAATCTCCATAAGCATAATGGGAACCCCCCTTTCTGATTGGTTGGGCTAGCCCATGTGATCCCAGGGACGCTTGTGAACCACATGCGCCCCGGGATATGTGGGCCTTTACACAGGCGTATGCCTGCAGGACCAGCACCGCAAGAGTCCAAAGGTACGGATGCACCAGGTAGGTGCGTACTTTTCTTGCTTCTTCGGAAGCATTCGCCTGCGGGAAGCCTCCGGCTGCAATTTCCAGCCCTATGTGTATTTCACATCTTTCCCCATTCAGACAGCTATCCCAGCTATAGTCACAGAAGATGTTTTTTAAACTTGTTACAATTCTGGTGAGCTATCATTTCTTAATGTAAAAGCACGGTGGCATAGTGGTTAGCACTGTTGCCTCACAGCGCCAGGGACCCGGGTTCGAATCCGGCCTTGGGTGACTGTGTGGAGTTTGCACATTCTCCCCGTGTTTGCGTGGGTTTCCTCCGGGTGCTCCGGTTTCCTCCCACAGTCCAAAGATGTGCGGTTAGGTTGATTGGCTATGATAAATTGACCCTTAGTGTTAGGGGGATTAAATACGTGGGGTTACGGGGATAGGGTGGGATATGTGTTGGTGTAGGGGTTACGGGGATCGGGTGGGATATGTGTCGGTGCAGGCTCGATGGGCCGAAATGGCCTCTATCTGCACTGTTGTGATTCTGTGATATATTAATAAAATGTAATAATTCTGAAATGGAATGGAGGGGTCTATACAACCCTCAACTGTTATGGGCAAAACGTTGCACTAACTGTACAAGAAAGCTGTCTGCTGTGGTTTATTTGAGTTATTATAATTCTGCATTAGTCAATTGCTGGTACATTTTCAGGAAAATCACCCTTGTGTATCAATGCATGTTTCATGGCCAAGTTTGGAATCTGATGTTGACCAGGTGATATGAGGTTGTCTCGACAAGATGGACAATAAATTTAGGCCAGTTACAAGTTTGGGTAATGGTGTTAAAGTTCAAGACAATGACAATGGGTTCACATTGATAATGCTGGTCTATTAATGAGTGTGAATTCTCTTATTGTGAGTGATAGATCTAAGTGGCCAGAAGTCATTTGTATGCCACCCGTAACCACCATCCATAATAGTGCTTCTATTGAATCATTGAGGTTAATTTTTTGTTTCCATGATTTACCAGATTTTAAACAACAGTCCTAAACTAAACATATCAAGAATTTTGAACATTCATAAAGCTTATTCATCTGGCACATCTTACCCTGATTTTTGTCATCCAGTTTAAATTGTTGGAACTTTCAAACAGGCAATAGAGAGGATGAAATTAGGTATTGGGACTCTAACTTGGAAAATGACCTTTTTTTATTCTATTTAATCACACCGCACAAAACAACAAATGCACTTGTTGAAATGTTGGACAAATGGCTACATGCCTAATTAGATATAATAGGCTACATTTTCCTCTGTCTTACCACCGGTTTTCAGGCATTCCCGGGGGTAGTTAACGGAAGATAATTGGGTGGTGAGGCTGAACTGCTGCCCCATGAAGCTTATCATCCCATCCTCTTTTTTGCTCTGCTTAGGGCTGCCATCAACACCCATTACATCCTTGCCTTATGCCATGTTCAACGATGGGAAACAACTTTTGTTCTCCTGTAGCCCAGTTTCCAGCTTTAAAGGTACAAAAGATATATCCCAGGCATTGTGCTGCTACTTCACCAGTTCTTGTATCACTGTAGTGCAACTTGTGTGGCGTTGATATGTTGAAACGTGGGTAGAGAAGAGCCCATTGTCCAAGTACTATGTTATAGATGTTGGTCCAGGTTTAGTATTATCAGTAGAGTAGCTAAGTGTTGTATCTTTTGTTATTTTGTACCCATAGTAGAACACAAGTTAAAAAGATTGTGCAAGATTCTGCATTGACTATTGTTGCTTATTTTCAGTTATTCTTAATAAATCTTTTCTGTAATTTATAACCTAACCATCGTCTGATAGTGTTTATTCTTCTGCTATCTGAAGTTTAAGGTATTGCAACTGGGCTCATGTCATATCTAGTAAGCTAAATACAATAACAAGGGTTTCTGTTCAACCCCATGGCAACTCTACATTACCAGATATTGTGCATGTAAAGTCACACTCTGGCTCATAGGGAGTGAGTGCTTGCTTACAGAAGTGGTCTTTGGTGCAAAGCACAAGAGGAATATTCTGGTAAAGCCTAAAAATGTAACAGTAAACATGTCCATAACACGAGAGAGATCTATTGGAGCAGGCCTGTGAAAATGATGGGGAAAGCACAACGCTGACTTCAAAGACTCGAGGAGAAAAGATTTAAGGAAAATTATCAATCATACTTTGAAAGAATCAGTGTGAGGCAATTTGGGTATTAGGATGCATCTGGAGGGCATTGGACTACAAGTCACAACATGTTTTAGTGATATGTAAGGAACTGTGGTGAGGTCAATTGTAGAGTATGCTGTTCAGATTTAGTCACCATACCTTAAAAAAAGGATATAGGCATATAGCGCTGATTTACCTCTGGGAAATCCAACGCTAAACACCACGTAAGTAAAAAAAAAAAATAAGTACTTGCCATAATCACCGCCAATCTCGGTCTTGAGATCTCCGACCACACTCCAGAGTCTGACCTCCAGGGCCCCCGATCAATCCCAACCCCAACAGTACTCTCGAGGCCTGTGATTTTCCTACCCGATCTTCCACTGACTCCGAGGCCCAACTATTCCGCCTCCAGCCCCCCGCAATCCAACCCAATCACGTACCTGGAAATTGGAGCACGAAGCTGTGCAGGCTCCTACCGCAGCGCCATCTACATTATGGTGAGGTCTGAGGCCCAGAATCCGGGGCTCCTCAGACCTCCCCACTTAAGCGCGGGCTGTGGCGCCCAAAAATAGGCGCGCCCAAATTTCGCAGCCTTTATTTTTTAAATAATGAAAGGGACAGATAAAATTGAACTAAACAAGCTACTTAACTTGAACAACTGACCATTAGGATTAGAGAAAACACAATTACAGAATTCACAAGCCTTGCGTTGGTTTTGAGATTTGAAAAAAATTCCCCACAGTTGAGTGGAACAGACTACCGGAGAAGGTAGCTGGCTCGGGTGCTAAAAAGAAGTTGAATCAATATCTGTTCAGAAGAGGAAATTAAGGGTTTTCAGAGATATTAACAACAATGTTTTTTTTCAGGCGAGGTAGAGGAAGGAATTTATTGTTTCCGAAGGTAGGAGATCAAAAGGTGGTTAGGGAGGGAAGTTCTATGATACTTGGACAGAGAGGGCTGATGGGGAAATCTATTTAGGGTCATGTTTGAATGTATTGATTTTTAGGCATGTATTTATCTTGTATGCTCAACATTATTGCAGAAACTTTCTCCAATTAAATATTGGGAAGACCAAAGCCATTGTTTTCGGTCCCCGCCACAAACTCCGTTCCCTAGCTACTGACTCCACCCCTCTCCCTAATAGCTGTCTGAGGCTGAACCACACTGTTCGCAACTTTGGTGTCCTATTTGACCCTGAAATGAGCTTCCGACCACATATCCGCAGCATAACTAAGACCACCTATTTCCACCTCCGTAACATTGCCCGCCTCCGCCCTTACCTCAGCTCATCCATGCCTTTGTTACCTCTAGACTTCACTATTCCAACACACTCCTGGCTGACCTCCCACATTCTACCCTCCGTAAACTTGAGGTGGTCCAAAACTCGGCTGCCTGTATCCTAACTCGAACCAAGCCCTGTTCACCCATCACCCCAGTGCTCGCTGACCTACATTGGCTCCCGGTTAAGCAATGCCTTGATTTCAAAATTCTCATCCTTGTTTTCAAATCCCTCCATGGCCTCGTCCCTTCCTATCTCTGTAATCTCCTTCAGCCCCACAACCCCCGAGATATCTGCGCTCCTCTAATTCTGCCCTCTTGAGCATCCCTGATTATAATCGCTCAACTATTGGTGGCCGTGCCTTCTGTTGCCTAGGCCCTAAGCTCTGGAAATCCCTGCCTAAACCTCTCTGCCTCTCGACCTCTCTTTCATCCTTTAAGATGCTCCTTAAAACCTACCTTTTTGACCAAGCTTTTGGTCACCTGCCCTAATTTCTCCTTATGTGGCTCGGTGTCAATTTTTTTGTCTTGTAATACTCCTGTGAAGCGCCTTGGGACGTTTTACTATGTTAAAGGCGCTATATAAATGCAAGTTGTTCAAAGCTGTTCCACTTGACTCTGACTGAAGTCTGTTGAACAATCTTCCCCAATTCATTTACTTTAGCTGTTCCCTTATTAAACTTTTAAACTTGCTCCTGGTCTGGGGTATTTCTGACTTCCAGATCATGTTAAACTTCATTCTGTGATTGTTGTTCCACAGGGGTGCCACTACTTTCCCACCCTGTAGGTTTTCTCAAGAATAAATCAATACCAGGTCAAGATGAGCAGTGCCTCTCGTGGCTTCCTTTGGACACTTGGTCATGAAGAAGTCATGTTTTTATCAACTCTGACTCTAAACCATTTGGCTTTTCCCAGTTTATATCTCAGGCTGATTTGAAGTCTTTCATTAAAATAACTTTCCTGATCTCTCATATTCTTTCTATCTCTTCATAGAGCAAATTGTGCTCCTTATGCCGATGTGATCTGTAGCATACTTCTATTGTTAGCTTGGATTTTTTTCACATTAGAGATGTCTAGCCAGAGCAGTTCATTTTGTAGTTTTCCCCTTCTCACAGGATCAACTTCATTTACCTCCAATGTCTCTGATAAGGGCTACACCAACTATTTTTCTGTCCACCCTTTTTTTCTGAACACTTTTATGTCCCTGAATGTTACATTGATTTCCATCCTCTGGGATTAGTCATGTTTCTGATATTTCCACTGCATTATAGTTCCTTAGTGCCACAACCTGTGTCTTATTTTAATACTTTTAGGCCTAGAAATTCAGTGCATTTGCACTTCTCGGGGCGCAAACGACTTTTCACCCAGGCACGGCGCCACTAACGACTCCCGCTAAATTCAGCGGGAGTTTAGCGGTAACCGGTAGCGCCCTGCTCCGCAGGCGATGACAAAGTCATCACCGTGCGCAGCGCCCTATTTTCGCCCCGCCTGCAAAATTGGCCCGTGCCCCCTGAATCTGCGTCGGGCGATGACCGTGACTGATTCAATGGGCGGGAACGGAGCAGCAGGAGGCTCGCGGGGTGATAAGTAAAGGGGAGGTGGGGGGGAAACAAATCTGCCGACTTACTTGTCGCGGCCCGTTGCCTCTTTCAACGTGGGGTCTGTGCCGCAATCTGGCAGTCCGGCACACCTCTTATGTACCAGGCTGCTGGCACAGCACCTCGCTCCCCGGTGGTCCAGGTAGGACCCTGCAGAGTTGTGGGCTGAATTTAGCAATCGCTGGCGCTATTTTGCACCAGGTGCTAAATTTAGCACCCAGGCGATGTTCGCAACCCAAAATGGTCGTTAATGAATTTTTACCCCCTAGTGTTCAAGTGTGTGTGTGTATTTACCTTTTTCCATGCCCTCCAGTGTCCGTCTTATTCCTGGTCTCCGATTTATGCAAGTCTCTCTGGGTATCTGTGTTCATACCCACCTGTTCCCCACCTTATACTCTTCTACCCTACGACCTGTCTCTTCTGGAATCTTCCTGCCCTCCCCCTGCACCTATCGAGTTCAACTAAAGCTTTGCATCAGCTATAATGTGTCATACTAAGCTTTGCAATTAGCTTGTTATAATTAAAGAGAAGACCTCATTCTCCACCTGTGTCCACAGCCCATAGTAAGCTCTCTAATCTAGTGCTGTATCTAGGGCCTCAGATTGCTGCCAGCAGCCACAAAATGAAAACCTTTTATACAGTTGTGAAAGCAGATCTCCAGCCCGCCCCTCCCACACACACACCCAGCCACATCTAGTGTATGTGCATTTTCTGAGAGGTAGTTATTTTTTGTCCCCATTCCCTCAATCTCCTAGTACCCCTACTTTTTGTCAGGAATTACTTGACCATTGCCTGACACCACCCCTTGAAGGAGCAGCGCTCCGAAAGCTTGTGATTTCAAATAAAGCTGTTGGACTATAACCTGGTGTTGTGTGACTTCTTACATTTGTCCACCCCTTGATGGCACATCTGAGGTTGGAAACTCACCATGTAGCGAACTGAAGCTACAAATCCATGTCCTACAACATGTTGATGTTCCAACAGAGGTCTGCAAGAAAGGTCCAAAATGACACTCCCACTTATTTTGCTCCCCTCTCCATATGGAAAACATCTCGCTTCTGCCCTGTGCCAAAACACTATCTAATGCATTTTCATTTCATATGTTGTCTTGGTAGTGCTTTACGTGGACTACAGGTACTGTGCGCTGTTCGAACAATCTTGCATTCAAGGCTACACTTTGTGCAAACAAAATACATAAGATGCCACTGAAAAGTGCAAAATCAATCACTCATGATGTTGGATGACATAACTAGCACTATGTAGCTGTGTGTGGCTTAGTTTGCTTTTGTAATCCAATACCGTGGATCACGTATCTGCCATATGTCCAGGTAATAAAAACGCATATCTTAATTAACCGCTTGAGGATGGAAAATTCCTTCTGTCTAGGAGGTGAGAGTTGCCTTTTGAGGATCAGGACCTACAAAAAGTTTCAGTAAAGCCATGAGACCTGTAGGGTAAATCGAAAATATGTTGTATTATTCTATGCCATTTGAAGGAGTTGTGTTATTTCCATTGGTTTATTTCAGTTACCAAGATCATCATAGTTTTAGTTGCCTTGATTGGGAGGCAAAATTATTATCTTCATTGAGATTTACGATGTAATAGTATTGTAACATTAGTAGTTCAAAGTAAAAATCCAGATTTGCTTGTAGATTATCCTCAGGTGATCATCTGCCAAAAAAGCCCTGTTCCAGTTTTAAACATAAATTGAAGTAACAGAAGCTGACCCTTGACTATCAGCACACCATATGGTTCATTGAACACAGACAGAAGATAGTTATCTTGATTGGGAGATCTGTTTCCTAACATTATTAGGATTCTTTTTGAAATCAAATGTTTAGCACCATGTTGTCAGTTTATATTTTTTAACTCTTATTTTAAATCTGCAGACACAGTTGAATACCCAGGAGAAATCTGTGTAGCAGGCTAAGGACTTTTTTTTTAAGTTAGAGATATTTGTCAGATGGGTATTTGAGCTAGGAAGGAAGCAATGTAGGACTTAACCTGAAATATTCCTTGTGCATTTTTTTGTGAATAAACTTTTCATCATTGATATTTCAAGCTTGCATCCTACCCATTCTTGGGCATAATTAATATTGCTGTACATAATATTTCTAAAAGTACTAAAATATTAGCAATTATCTTTTTCAGCTAATGGGTTTGCATTTAAGACTTGCAGACCAAACCTGCGCACACATTTTTTCTAATATTCAAAAAAAGTTTAGTTACAAAAAACCCTACTCCTCTCTCGCTGGTCCTTTTGCAATGCGTTATCCTTGGCCAAGATGGTGTCCTGGAATCCTCCTCCCAGACTCTTTAATCATGCTTGGAGGTGTATATGAGTGCCTCAAGATTATTTTTCTTCTGATATCTTCCTACCACTCCTTCGAATGTGGGTAAATTCCTGGTTTCGATTTTGCAGCATCCAATGATAGTGCAACTAAGATCAGGAGATGACAGTGGGAAATTGCCTAGCCTCTATTTATTGGTAGTATAGTTAGATGGCAAACTCGCCACGTAGGGAGTGTAACATTTTAATTGGAGATTTTTTTTTAAACCACATGGTCAGCTTTTAACTACAATTGATAGCCTTGTAAAATAATAAATGAGATTACCATCCATTATTTATGTGCATATTTACTTGCATGCAGGCACAAGCGTGACTTTGTTACATATCATTAGAAATAGACGGGCATGAAAAGAACAGCTGGTCCATCACGCCTACCCCACACGATGGCCAGAGCATCATGATTATCATGTTTGATAAGTATGCATCAATTTGCTCAGTGCCAGATCCCATTGTTTTCAAATGTCCATTTGGAAGACGCTTTTGGTGTTCTCTCTTTAAATTATCCAAGGAATTTGCTTGCTCCTGACGCCAGTAATGATGGCCAAGCGCTACAAAGGACTTGAGATGATGTTCTTTCTCATCCACTTCTCAAAAATCTGAAATCTTTTTAGTCCCAGGAATTGATATATAAAGTGTTACAATAAATACAATACAACTGTGACATTATTAGTATTTTAATTGAATTTTACAGTGTCATTAAACTGTTACACTTTCTTTCAAATGCTATTAAGTACCTGTTTTTTTAAAGAAAGAGCAGATCTGTATCTGGCTGTAGCTTGGCACAACTACTTCATCCATAGTCTGAGTTATGCAAAAAGTACTCTGCAGATCAGTTTCCGCTTTAGAAACATTAAAGTGCTGCTCTATTCAAGATAACGGGTGACAAATAAAACATTGGGTTTCTCTTTCAAGGTGCTGACCTTGATCCATGTTAAGAATTGATAAAAACGTAAATGTGATCTTATTTTTAACTATTGTGCACATTGTTGGTACAGTTGTAAGGCCCATGCTCTCGTACGCTTCGGTGAAGGTGTTAACGATGGTTTGGAGTTCGACCACCGAGTGTGCGCAGACGCAAGCATCGTCTGCATACTGTAATTCGACGACAGAGGATGGGACGACCTTGGATCTGGACTGGAGGTGACAGAGATTGAACAGTTTCCCGTTTGTTCTGTAAATTAGCTTCACTCCAGCGGGGAGCTTACTGAGGGTGAGATGGAGCATTGCCACAAGGAAGAGCGTTGGTGCGATGACATAGCCTTGCTTGACCCTGGTCCGTACGTGAATTGGGTCTGTGGTGGAACCGTTGGTCAGGATCACGGCTTGCATGTCGTCGTGAAGCAGGCTCTACTAACCTGCCCCCGCCACGCAATACAGGAAACTTTGGTTTATCCAGAGGTTAACTGTCCGGAATGCTCGAGCCACCGGCAAAAATCCGGAGCCATTTCGTTAGTTTTTTTTTCTTCGTTGCTTTTTTTTCACCAGTCAGGCTCTACAAGGTCTCGCTGAAGCTGTTGCTAAGCTACAGAGATGCTTGCAAGGTACGGCCGACTGTTTAGAAGCTGTCAGGGTTTGTTGCCAGATACGGAGCTCAAAATCACCGTATGTTTCAACATTAACGCTGGTTTGTCCGGCAGTTTTGATGGGACGGCAACAGCTCGGTCCCGTCGGTGCCGGATAGCACAAAGTTTCCTGTACTGCCCCCTGATTATCAAAATCCACGACAAGGCCTTGGACAACATGGACCACTTTCCATACCTCGGGAGCCTACTGTCAACAAGGGCAGACGTCGATGACGAAGTCCAACACCGCCTTCAGTGTGCCAGTGCAGCCTTTGGTCGCCTGAGGAAGACAGTGTTTGAAGACCAGGTTCTCAAACCCGGCACCAAGCTCATGGTCTACAGAGCAGTAGTAATACCCGCCCTCTTGTATGCCTCAGAGACATGGACCATGTACAGGAGGCACCTCAAAGCACTGGAGAGGTACCACCAACGCTGCCTCCGCAAGATCCTAGAAATCCATTGGCAGGATAGGCGCACCAACACCAGTGTTCTCGCTCAGGCCAACATCCCCAGCATCGAAGCTTTGACCACGCTCGATCAGCTCCGATGGCCAGGTCACATTGTCCACATGCCCGATACGAGACTTCCAAAACAAGCGCTCTACTCGGAGCTCCGACACAGCAAAAGAGTCCCAGGTGGGCAGAGGAAACGCTTCAAGAACACCCTTAAAGCCTCCTTGAAAACGTGCAGCATCCCCACCGACACCTGGGAATCCCTAGCCTAAGATCGCACAAAGTGGAGGAGAAGCATCCGGGAAGTCGCCGAATACCTCGAGTCTCTTCGCTGGGAGTAAGCGGAAGCCAAGCGCAAAGAGTGCACGTCAACCCAAGCACCCCACCCACCTGCCCCTTCAATCACCGTCTGCCCCACCTGTGACAGAGACTGTAGGTCCCGCATTGGACTCATCAGTCACCTGAGAACTCATTTTTAGTGTGGAAGCAAGTCATCCTCGGTTCCGAGGGACTGCCTAAGAAGAAGAAGGGTACAGTTGTAGCTCCGTTATGGTGCACATTGGTATAGATTGGGAATAATTGGATGAAACAGTAATTTTTCAAATGTATTCTGTTTTGCATTTATAGTTTTGAAATTGCAGACAGCTGTCAATCCTACAATTTATCCTAGAAATATAAGCAATTTGTACAGCAGAAAAATTCTATGTACAATACAATAAAAAGCAAGCTTTGTAACCCTCACATTCTGATATGCACACAGTAGTCTTCTCTTCTATTTCCTTCTGATGGACAGCAGTCTGCACAGAGTGAGCATTTCTTCTGTCCCTGTACACTGATTAGACAGTGATCTTGTATATAAAATACATTCAGGTGTTGAGTGAGTACTGTCATCATGTGTCAGTGATCTGAATGCGCACCTTCAAAGAGATCGACAGGAATACTACAAGAAATGCTCTGTGTGCGATAGGAAAGAGTGCTTGAATCCAGGTGGTGACAGCTCTCAGTACAAACACTCTTGGCTTAATACATTTAGCACAAGTATTGCTAGAGTTAAAAGTGCTGGAGGTAACTTTATGTCTGACTAAGCTCTTTTTTTTGTTCCGTGTGTGTGGCCTAATGACTGCTGTACTTGGAGACGTTTGACAAAGGCAATCTGTATGCTAATTTTCACTAATAATTTCAGAATTGTATCAGACTATTACTCTGAAGTTTGTGCTTTGCTCATTGTCCCAGACGAATTGCAATCCTGTGGTTATGCCAATAATATTTTTATATTTACTATATTACAAAACTTCCAAGGGGAAAAAAATCAATATGAATTTATTTTGAGGAAAGAAACCAACAGCAGCTAACAAACAATTTGGGAAACATTATGCAGTATCACAAATATATAGAGTAATGGATAAAAACTTGTAATAGAGTAAACTGATAGAGAAGTAAACTGAATTCAAAAAACAGAGATAGGGTAAAGCTTTCAATTAAAAAAAAAAGGATTTTTTGCAGTCATTCCTTTTTAAGGCAAGTGGAAAAAATTAGCCAAGCAAAGTGCTTCTAAGATTAGCTTGCTGCTGTAGAGCTAAAATCAGGCTATCTGGCACAATACCTATGGGATTAAACTGAAATTGGCTGATGCGATGCAACGAGCATGCATTTAGAACAGGCAGCCAGAATGAGTTCCTGAAATATTCTCCCAAAAGCAGTAAAAAAAAAAGTTTGATATTAAAATAATCACTGCGTCAGTTGTGAGTATGAGCTGTTGGAGGAATTCCAGTAGTTATCATTTACATTGAGTTACAGGGAATTAAATAGATGCCAATCCAGTATCAATGGAGGTGCTGCTGACATCAACTGACTGCTACTCTGGCAGGCTGGTGACCTGAAATATTACTTTAATAGATGTGTGGGGCATTGATTAAAATCCAAATTTTTCCTAGGAAGGTAGGAAAAGTTTTTAAACTTTATTTTGTGTGGGAAACTTAAAAGGGAATGGGTGGAGGCAATGCATTGTGCTTAAAAATACCCTTTCCCTCATATTAGTGTTCTCTTTTAAACAAACATTCTGATTAACATGACCCCCATTAACTGCTGTTTACTAATAAGAGCAACAGCAAACAAATAGAAACAGTGCAGTAAACAAGGTTCGGATTAGCCTAATGCAGCACATCAAAAAGACAGGAAAGCAGTTTTCGAGATGACAAATGCAAAGACCATTGAAAGAATTAATAAATGTTTATATAGGAGTCATTCACAGCATTCTTCCTAAGCTGTTACAATACCAGTTTCTCCATGGAACGTTTGACATTGCTGTTTATATATTGGTTACTGGCTCGGGGACTATTGGTAGAAAATTTTGTCGCTGCATATTTGATTTGTAAGATGGGGCAGGAGGAGAGGAACAGTCTAAAAGAATAACTGATAGTTCTTTTAAAAAGAATGTTAGAAATTTATGTACAGATATTGAACAGTCAAAATTTAAAATGCATGTTGGAGGCTGAGAGATTTATCTTTACAAATGAGTACCTGGTGCCAATCAGTCTTGCACCAGTAATGGGGATGAATTTTTCACTACTGAAGTAGTGGGAAAGCCCCAACAGGGTTGTTTCAAACTTTAAGAGGGAGAAATTTGGCACCTTAGCACCTCGAGTTAACCCCTAGCCAGGGCACTGAAGCAGTAGCGAGGTGAATCCAGTGACACACGCCAAATCCGGCACCCCTGTAGCGCCGCCGCTATAAGTTAGCGGCGGGGACTTCAGCGGCAGACAGATCACCCGATCTGCGAAATTGATTATCGCCTCCTGCCTTAGTGCCTCGCCCCAACAGCGACAGGGAGAGGAGGCGTGAAGCAGTCGGTAGCTGGCTCCAGGGGCGCTACTTAAAGGGATCATGAGTAATGAGTTGCAGCTCTCGGGTTAGTGCTGTTTCACTGCTTCCTTGTCAGTTTGACATTGTGCAACAGTTTAAATCAGTCATTTAAAGGTTGTTTAGTCTCCGGGAGTGTTGTGGCTACTAAAAATCAGTTACATCTATTCGCACAACATATCAAAGTGCTACACTTCATTGCATTAATGAGGGCTGTACTGGCAGTGGACCTCGCCCTCCAGGATCTACGGTGGTGGGAGCGCAGGCAGCGAGAAAGATTGGAACATGTGGCCAGAGGGAGGAGGAGGGCCATGAGGGCTCTCAACAGGAGGCCTTGCCCCCTGAGGGTATTCCGACAGCAGTTCTCCTACCTTCAATTAAGCGAGGAGCAGTGTATTAGAAGGCTCTGCTTCACCAAGGAGGTGGTCACAGAACTCTGCCACCTCCTGCAACCAGATCTCGAGACTCGGATCAGGGTGACCATGACTCTCTCAGTGGCAGTCAATGTCACCGTCGCCCTCAATTTCTTCGTCAGCGGATCCTTCCATTCTGCAACCGGAGATATAGCTAAAATCTCGCACTTCGCCGTCCATCGCTGTATCCGGGAGATCACAGAGGCTCTCTACAGAAGGTGCTATAGGAGAAGAGACTACATTTCCTTCCCCATCACCAGAGAGAAGCAGGACAAGCATGCATATGGCTTTGCCAGGATACTGGGATATCCCATGGTGTAGGGTGCCATTGACTGCACCCACGTGGATTTGCGGGCACCGTATAACAATCCTGACATCTTCTGTAACCGCACAGGCTACCACTCACTTAATGTGCAGTTGGTGTGTGACCACACACAGCGAATTCTCAATGTTAATGGCAGCAGCCACGATGCCTTCATCCTGCGCCAGACCGGTGTGCCGGCACTCTTCCAGCCACCACATCAAGCTCGCGGCTGGCTGGTCGGAGACAAGGGCTATCCGCTCTCCTCCTGGCTCGTGACTCCCCTCCGCAGCCCCAACACTCCTGCCCAGCACTCATATAATGAGAGCCATGCTGCTGCCAGGAACATCATCGAGCAGACCATCGGGGTACTCAAGCAACGGTTCCACTGCCTTGACCGCTCGGGCGGAGCCCTCCAGTACTCGGCTGAGCAGGTGTCCCATTTCATCGTCGTCTGCTGCATGCTCCACAATTTGGCCATCATGAGGGCCCAGCCCTTGTCACCAGGGATTGCAGGACCACCTCAGGAAGAGGAGGAGGAGGAGGAACATGAGCGAGAGAGGAGGCAACCTCTCAATCGGCCTTCCAGAAGGACGGTCTGTGACTGCCTTATCAGACTGCAGTTCCAATAAATTAAACCCCAGATCCCCATTGCTCACCATATCCCCATCATTCCATCCCTGTCGCAGACCATTTTACAGCGCAAAGCTGAAATGAGACACACCACAAAATAATTCAAAGTGAATTAATAAATTTATCAATAATCAGTTAACACATCTTTGCAACAACAATATTAACTATTCACCCTTGTGCAATCACTTAGTGCCTCTCGTTACTGTGCCTTTGCCTACTCTAGTGCTCCTACGAAGTGTTGGCCCAGTGGCTGCAGCACCGCTGGTGGAAGGCTGCTGAGTGTCCGTGCGGGAGACCTCAGATGGCCTTGCAGGATGCCCTCGACCAGCTCTGGGCCTGGAAGGCCTGGCTGTAGACTGCACCACCTCGGCGTAGGCGACAGCAATCTGGGATGGCTGGATGACAGGCAACGGCAATGGCAGAGTGCCAGCGGTGGGAGCAGGAATGCTGTCATCCTGAGAGAGAACAGCAGGTTCCTGCTCCACTGACCCACTGCTACTCCCCCGGGGCAACACCTCAGCATCCCTAGCAATCTGTTGCAGCACAGATTGCTGGCCTGCTGCGACACCGTGAAAGCCCCGGTCGACGGTGGTCGACCCAGCCACGATGGCAGCAGTCAGAGCTTGCGTGGCATGAAGCTGAGACGGCATGAGAGCAGTCTGAGATTGAATAGCACCAACCATAGACTGCACTAAGACGTTGCGTTGCTTTCGCCTGTGCTGCAATGGAAACTGCCAGATCGTCCATCACACGCGGCGGCATGTCTGGGTCACCACAGTCTTTGGGAGTCGACCATCCTTTCCATACTGTAAATGATGGGCTCCATGGTGTGCCATGAGCTTTGTGCAATGTTGGATGCGGACTTCTCCATGCTCCTTACCATTGCTGACAGGCTCTCAGGCACACCTGCCATTGCACCTATCATCTCCGTGTGCATGCCCATCACTTTTCTTCTAAAGGCCTCCCCATTCGTGGTCCGCATTTGAGTCCTGTGCAGCAGAACGCGCCCTCTGGGGAGCTGGCTCCCGAGCTACCCTTTCCCCCTCGCCTTGCTGCAGCCCACTCATTCCCGGTGCATCACCCTGTGCAGATCCCGCTACTATAGTAGCCTCTAAAGAACGCGTAGTGCCAGTATCTGAGCTGGTGCCTGCAGGTGAGACATGCAGTGATGCGGTGTGTTCTTTCTCCTCCTCTTCTCCCACCTCTCGCTCAACGGTGCCCTCGGACAGGCTGCTCAGGTGCTTGCTCATTATCTGAAAGCATAAAGGTGCAATAGTTGGGTTAAAGTGAGGGGAAGGGGAGCAGGAAGGGAGAAATGCATGCATACAGCATGATTAGCTGGAAAGTGCCAAAGGCTTGTGGGTTGAGGGTGAAGTGGGATGTGAGAAGGAGTACGGATGAACATACCGTTGTTGTCCCCAAAGGGGGGGGGGGGGGGGGGTCAACGTCGCCGGTGGCCACAGCGCCCACCACCTGGTACCCAATAATCTCCAGCACTCTATTTTACAGCGCAGTCAGTGGTTAGGTATCGGCTTGTCCCCTGCCTGTGTGCTCCTGCTCCCTCCTGTTGTGAGCCGCCTTGGCCTGCAAGAGAAAGGAAAGTGTGTATGAGTAAGTGTGGAGCAATGTGTTTGGGTGATGTGCCTGCCATAGTTGAATAGCTGTTGTTGTGTGCAAGGTGTGCGTGTTGGTGAGTGAGTGCTGGGGGTGTGGTACTTTGGCAGACTGGGATTCAGACGGTGGTAAGTGGCATTTTTTTTATTCGATTAGGGGATGTGAGCGTCACTGGCAAGGCCAGCATTTATTGCCCATCCCTAATTGCCCTTGAGAAGGTGGTGGTGAGCCACCTTCTTGAACCGCTGCAGTCCGTGTGGTGAAGGTACTCCCACAGTGCTGTTAGGTAGGGAGTTCCAGGATTTTGACCCAGCGACGATGAAAGATCAGTGTTATGCTTCCAAGTCAGGATGGTGTGTGACTTGGAGGGGAACTTGGAGGTGGTGGTGTTCCCATGCATCTGTTGCCCTTGTCCTTCTAGGTGGAAGAGGTCACGAAGATCCTTGGTGAGTTGCTGCAGTGCATCTTGTAGATGGTACACACTGCACCCACAGTACGCCAGTGGTGGAGGGAGTGAATGTTTAAGGTGGTAGATGGAGTGCCAATCAAGCGGGCTGCTTTGTCCTGGATGGCGTCGAGCTTCTTGAGTGTTGTTGGAGCTGCACTCATCCAGGCTAGTGGAGAGTATTCCATCACACTCCTTACTTGTGCTTTGTAGATGGTGGAAAGACTTTGGGGAGTCAGGAGGTGAGACACTTGCTGCAGAATACCTAGCCTCTGACCTGCTCTTGTTGGCACAGTATTTATATGGCTAGTCCAGTTAAGTTTCTGGTCAATGGTGACGCCCAGGAGGTTGATGATGGGGGATTCGGCGATGGTAATGCCGTTGAATGTCAAGAGGTGGTGGCTAGACTCGCTTGTTGGAGATAGTCATTGCCTAGCACTTCTGTGGCGCGAATGTTACCTTGAACTTCGTCCAGGTCTTGTTGCATGTGGGCATGGACTGCTTCATTATCTGAGGAGTTGTGAATGGCGCTGAACACTGTGCAGTTATTAGTGAACATCCCCATTTCTAACCTTATGTTGGAGGGAAGGTCATTGATGAAGCAGCTGAAGATGATTGGGCCTAGGACACTGCCCTGAGGAACTCCTGCAGCGATGTCCTGCGGCTGTGATGATTGACCTTCAATCACCACAACCATCTTCCTTTTGTGCTAGGTATGACTCCAGCCAGTGGAGAGTTTTCCCCGATTCCCATTTGACTTCAGTTTTACTAGGGCTCCTTGATGCCACACTCGGTCAAATGCTGCCTTGATGTCGAGGGCATTCGCTCTCAACTTACCTCTGGCACTCGGCTCCTTTGTCCATGTTTGGACCAAGGTTGTAATGAGGTCGGGAGCCGAGTGGTCTTGGCGGATCCCAAGCTGGGCATCAGTGAGCTGGTTATTGGTGAGTAAGTGGCGCTTGATAGCACTGTTGATGACACCTTCCACCACTTTGCTGATGATTGAGAGTAGACTGATGGCCGGATTGGATTTGTCCTGCCTTTTGTGGACAGGACATACCTGGGTAGTTTTCCACATTGTCGGATAGATGCCAGTGTTGTAGCTGTACTGGAACAGCTTGACTAGATGCGCGGCTAGTTCTGGAGCACATGTCTTTAGCACGATAGCCGGGATGTTGTCGGGGCCCATAGCCTTTGCTGTATCCAGTGATATCACGTGGAGTGAATCAAATTGGCTGAAGAGGCATTTACTCACCCTGACTACCCGAGTGAGGTTGTTAAATATCTTCCTGCACTGTGTGTGTCCTGGGGACCACAGTGCTGCCTGAGACATGCTGGGCAGCCTCCCTCCACATGGCATGGAAGACTTGCGGCGAGGGCCTCCTGCCATTTACCGGGTAGAGCACCGCCCTCCGTCTCTCCGTAGCGGGCACCAACTCCTCCAAAGCTTGGTCTGAAAATCTGCGGGCTCTATCCCTGGGGCGTGGATCTGCCATCATGTCACCTGCTTGAGTCATCTGGCTCCTTGGGCTTGGCCTGCTCCTGCTTGCTGACACAGGTTCACAGCCAGCAATGCTGAGAATGAGGTTCAGCAGCATCAATGAACCTCCCCTTTTCAGAACTGGAAAAAGCCTGTGGCAAAGATGATTTGCGATTCGACTGCACCTGATATTGGATGGCACTTTGAGTGTAGTGCCACCAAGCTAGGGCACTAGCACTTGATTTAGCGCTCCAATCCTTTCTTTGGGCGATGATACTTAATTTTGCATGCAGCGTGATTCAGTGCCTGCCACTAAATCTCAAACTTTTCTGAAGCTACTGCCCATTCCTGGGCTATAATGAATTTCTCCCCCCAAGACTTCTATAGGTAACTTCCATGATGATGAGCTCTAATCTGTGACGACAACATCACATGCATTGTTCCATCTCAGACTGATTTAATGGATACTTGTGTGAAAGCCATTACACTAGCATGAATGTTTTAAAATAACTGCAGTGGAAGCCTTGCAATGTATTTTAAGTGTATAAAAACATTAGAAAAAGTCAAGGATAGCAAAGTTGAAGCTCGTCCCTCAAGTGCTCCAACTCACCCAGCCTAGCATTCAACTGCATTATAAAAATCCCTACTGGGCCAGATTTTGCTGTCAAAATAAGGGTGATGCTAATGGTGCTCACCGTTATTTATGCGTAAATGGTATAGCAACTTCAGGCGAGGAGCAGATGTGTGGTTAAATGCCAATATCCAAAAGTTGTTGTCCGAGTGTGCCGCTATACTGTTAGCTTCGTGAAAACGGCACTTTGCTGTCTGCCTCACCATAGACATGCATTGAATGTCATGAAGTTGATGTATTTGTGTGGTAGATACAAACTACATTCGCCACAGAAAGTTACGTCTTATGAATGTAAGTACACTTTTAACAATGTGAAAATTACTGCCAATCAACCTCTATGTAAAATTAACCAAAAATTAACTATTACAAGTGTGGTGTTTCATTCCTTCAGGTATTGATTGTTGTTGGAGATTTTAAAAATGTCAAATTTAAATATGTTTCTCTTTTCCTTTTCTGTCTTCTCTTTTTCCTCTTAATCCAATCTTTCTTTCCCTGTACCTAATTTGACATTGAATTCACCCACTCTAATTTACTCTTCCTTCTCCATCCTCCCTCTATTTGTTTATTTCTCAATCCTTCAATCTGATTGGTTAAGGAGTTTCCCTGTTCACAAGGTCCCAGATGCTCTGTTACCCTCGCTGCGACGTTGTTGGCTCGCAGTTCCAGCAACTTGCCAAGGAAAAACATTTAAAAACCTAAACGTGCACAAACAAGCCTTAACTAACGCCAGATACCATTAGATGCCCTGCTACAAAATCTGGGGCAATGTGTTTTGACTTGTACTACTGTAACAGATAAATAATTCCAAAGATTTATCATCCTTTGCGTAAAGAATTTATTTCCAAAAATCAGTTTTAGATTAAACTTCAGTCGTCTCCTACTGATTTTCTGGTTTGGACGGCTAAGAATTTGGCTTTTGCACCTCATAACATTCACTTGAATTTTATTTGTACATCTCCACTATCATATCTTTTTATAATTATAAATATTCCAGAGCATCTGTACTACTGATTCATTAAGCCTGCACACTGTATTGTGATACTGGTTTTGTATTTATACCAAACCCAAATCTATTATAGAATTGAGAAATGCCAGCAGTTTATTTGCAAATATATTTGCCTGCTTAATCCTCTCACCATATAATGCTGTGGCTCATAGTATTACACTTGGGCAGTTCCATATTGCTACCTTTTTGAAGTCCATTCTGTGCAGGGCGATGAACCAGTGGAATATCAAAGCAGGATCTGTGATATTCTCAGGAATTCTAAGGAAATACGTAAAAAGCAACATATTCCTAATTTGCATGTTGGACAAATAGTGGTGGTGTATACAAAGATTGTTCAGGAGGATAATTATGATAAGGGGTAAGGCTGGGAAATGGAAATAGTGCGTTCTGATGTGTAAATGAGGTGGGTTTGTTTAAATTTAATTTGATGACTTCATTAACGCTAGCAAAGTTGTCACAAACTTTGTGTATGCCATCTCAATATTGACTTGGTATTAGGCTCCAGAAACTGCCTGAGATTACATGCACAATGGTACATAACAACTTGACCAAAGATTTATCCAGTCTAAGGTGGATTGGGGCACAATAGAAACTAATTGTTTTTGAACCCTGAAGGTTGGCTGGAAAATAATTCTTTGAATGTTATATAGGAATATTTGGAAATCTTGAAGAACTGAAAATAAGATTCAGAATGAATTAATACTGATACCAAGTTGTTAAAGTATCCAACCTTATGCTTAACGTTTAGGGAAATGTAATGTTCATTTTTCTATTTTTTTTCCAGAGTATGATAGATTGGGATTTCTGCTGAAGTTGGATTCCAGAATGTACGTAAACATTTTTTAAAAAATTAATCTTTTATTCAAATAAGTTGATGGAAGTATATTTTAGGTATTCTGAGTCCCTGCTTATGGCAGAATATCTTGCCCATTGACAGCAGGTGACAGAGAAATTGCAGGCAAGGACTCAGATTCTGAAATTGTATTTTGTATTTCCTCATTTATTAGCTATTGATGAGTGCTGCATGCACAAGCACGCACGTTAAACTTAAGAGTTTAGATCAGTGGATGTTGAATTTTCTGTGGCAGATTTCAGGTTGCAAATGTTGGGGTAGGTACCAAAATTAATAAATACATTTTCATTGTTAGATGTGGAAGGGGTTTCATAAATGGCAGGTGCATTAAGGTGCCTTAATTGAATGCATGGAATTGAGCAGACCACTAAAAGCAGGGGAAGCAAGTCGGGCTGTCAAGCGATTAAAAAGATTAATTGTGATTAATTGATACAGTGACTCTTTCAAGTTTTTTTTATACACATTTTAAAAATATCAGAGCAGAACCCCTTTAAGCATTACTACAAACTTATTAAAAGAAGAAATGACTGGAAAAAGAATTGCATTTTAATAATGAAACCAAGACCTGCTAAATTGCAGCAAATGCCTCGGCCCGGCACAAGGGCATCTAAAGCCTGCTGCTTGTTATTAGATACATTACAAATCAACAAGTTCTTAAAAAAAACCATTTAATTTAAACCTTAATCTGTACAATTACTGTATGAACAAAGTATTAAAGTTCTGCAAACAATATCTCACATGGGTCTACATTCCAATTTTCTGCAACAAACAATTTCCTTGCACACACTTCCAAAGTCAAGGCCCTAAGCTCTGGAATTCCCTCCCCAAAGCTCTCCACCTCGCCTCCATTTAAGACACATCTTAAAACCTACCTCTTTGACCAAACCTTTGGTCACCTGTCCTAATGTGGCTTTGGCTCAGTGCCAGATTTTGCCTGATTATGTTCCTGTGAAATGCCATGGGACATTTTACTACGTTAAAGGCGCAATATAAATGCAAATTGTTGTTGTTGTATTGTCTTTTTGCTCATTATCACGAAGTAGAATTGGGCACCATAGTGTCAAGATTATTTACTCAGAGTAGAGAAAAGGGCATTTATTTATTCAACAGCGCCACCAGCAGAAGAGTTCAGCAGGCTAAAGCTCTAGGTTATTGGTAGACAAAACGTATTCCTACCTAGGTACACCTGGGATAACTCCACAATTAGAGCACGTTAAAAATTAATTTCCAAAAAAATTAATACGTTAATCACAGAAGTATATGACGATTAACTGACAGCCCTAAAAGCAACATTACTTTACCAATACAATTAGGATTTTAAACCTTTGAGCATTATTTTCCTAAGTGTTCCATTCTTCAACGGAGATTTGAAAAGTTTGATCTGAAGTAATTTAGGCTAGTAAGATACTTCAAATACTGCATGCAACTAAGAAAGCTTATCTAATTTTGCAAAAGCATTTGAGGAGCTTACTTACATGCTGAGCTTCCCTTCAAGAAGTCCTGTTAGATATTGAGCTGAGCTTCAAACCCCACATCCTAGTCATCACCAAGCCCACCTATTTCCACCTGCATGACATTGCCATTTATGTCCCTACCTCAGCCACTTTTTTATGAGGGGGATGGAGAAGGAACAATTTTGTGCTTATCAGAGTGAGGGATATTAGTGCTGGGAAATGGAGGATATAACAATTTCAGGTACTCTCTTTGGTGTTCACTTCTGTACACCTTCCAGCAGTGGCTAGTAATCAGGAATTGGAAGCTTGGCTGGTTTTCTTTTTCTTCTCCTAGCTCATGGTCGTTGAAACTAGCGCGACCACTCTGCTCTAGCTGAGAACTGCTATCTCAGCACAGAACATAGAGATTGAGCCCAGTGAACTATTGGGGGAGCTCTGACAAAACCACTTCTGATATTTTTCCCTCTCTTTATTGCAATTATAAATGCATATTCAATGCAGCAATGATTGTTCTACTAATTTAGGGCTGATCCAGGAATAACAAACTCAGAACAGATGTTTGTGTGAAGTGCATGATTAATATATTTTTCTTTATTACCTTGGTTCTGCTTATTTTGTGTCAGTTTTCTTATTAATCTGGAAATGTTCCTCCCAGAGCACAATCACAGCTGTTAAAATGTCAAATGTGAACCACCTGACGTGCTCCAGCTGCCTGCTCCAGATTTTGTTGTTTTCTGAACTTCTGCTCTTTTGCTTCAGAAGACTTACTTTCATTCAAATAATGCAGACCAGCTTGTGAGCAAACACACAGAAAACTCCAGATATGACTTTTATTGAAATATCCAAGCTCCCCATGCTGATAATAATTACACACAGCAGTGATCAATGGTGAAGAAGTCTTAATAATTTTTGATTCTTTTGTCATATTGTGGGAGGTTATCAACACACCTGAATCTGTCTCTTTAACAAAATCATTTGAAAGGAAGGGCTTGACATCACTCAGATATTTGCCGTGTGTGTTTGTTTACGTTCAATGATGAGTAATTTCTTTTATGCATGCATAAGGCATTTTGCTAGAACAGGTACCCGATTCCAGTACTTGATGTACTCCTTAGTCACGGCAATCTTCCTGTGATTACTGCAGCTACTCCTCAAACCTTATTGAGAAAATGGGCTCATTTGAGCTTCCTCACAGGATTTAGCAAAGGTTATAGGTCATGAAATCCTAAATTTATTTGGCAGATAAGGGTGTGATTTTCATTTACTGGTGTAAATCGGCTCTAATTAGTTAAGAACTGATGCAAATCTCGTCAATAGTAAATTGGGAATAGCAGTTAAATTTCATGAATTAGTATACAGGTTGAGCGCCCGAATCCGGCAACCTCGGGACAGAGGCTGAGCCGGTTTTCGTGTTTTTCCGGACTTCGGAACGTGTTTCTGATGTCCGAAGTCCGGAAATATTGCAACCTGGGCTCGGGCGTTTCCGGACTTCGGACATCAGAAACACGTTCCGAGTCCGAAAATGCCTGGGCCCAGGTTGCGGTTTGACAGGGTGTCCGGATTCCGGAACATTTTACGGATTCCGGACGACCCTGCCACCAATCGTCCTGGAGTCTGGATTCCTGAACATTCTGGATTCTGGAACTCTGGATTTTGGACACTCAACCTGTATTTGCATAATTAGTTGCAGCTTCGGGTGCAGATTTAGTTGGGTGCAGGGAACACACTAGTGATCGGAGCAGAAAATTGTGTGTAGGTGAAACTTAAAGGGATGTGGGCAATTAAAGGGAAGTGGCAGAATAGGGGACACAGATCCTTGCAGCCTTTGAAAAGAATAAATGCATTGGTGGCCTTTCGCAAGGCTGAAGGAGGAGAAGGCGAAGATGTGATAAATGACAGTGCATTGAAAGGAAATCCAGTGTGCAGGCACCAGTCTATAGGCAAATGATGGAGCAGCCCAAGACCCTATTTTACGGTTGCTTAAGTGGATGTCATGTTGCATTAATTGGTTCCGTGGAGGGTAACTCTGTTTGCCACTCCTTGGCGCCATCCCTATAGGTCAGCATTGCAGCAAGACTGGAAGGAGGTAGAGACCATTACTGTCACTAGCTGTGCCAGCCCTACGCTACATGTTAGCAGCAAGAATAAAAAAGAACTTGCACTTGCCTTTCCCAACCTCAGGATGTCCCAAAGCCAATGAAGTATTTTGGAAGTGTAGTCACTGTTGTAAGGTAGGGAACCACAGCAACCAATTTGCGCACAGCAAGGTCCCACACACAGCAATGAGATAAAGACCAGATAATCTATTTTTTGGTGATGTTGGTTGAGGAATAAGTATTGGCCAGGACACCTGGAGAACTCCCCTGCTCCTCTTCGAATAGTGCCATAGAATCTTTTATGTCTATCTGATAGAGCAGACGGGCCCCCTTGGGACTTTGTTTCCTCTGACTCTGGCCTCTTGTGCATTCTCCCCCCACCCTTTACACACCACTGGCAGCTGTGCCTTCAGCCTATAGGCCCCACACTCTGGAATTCCCTCCCTAAACCCCTCTGACTCTTCACATCCTTTTACGACGTTACTTGTTGAACAAGTTTTGGTCACCTCTTCTAAATTTACTCTTTTGATTCAGCCGCCATTTTCTTGATTACGCCTCTATGAATCACTTTCGATCATTTTTTTACATTAATTAAAAATACTATATAAATGCGATTAGCAGTAGTTGTTTTCCACAACAAATCATACAATGCCTCATGCACATAGCCAATTAAAGATAGGTAGGCCATATGATTTGTTGTACAAGTGATTTGTTATCTGCCAGATCTGCTGAGAAACTAGTATTTTCAGTACCTCCAGGATTTTTAATGTAAAATTGCAGTACTCGGTTAGCAAATCACATGACGTGGCAAGTGTACAAAAGCATTGAGCCAATTCCACTTTTAAAAGTATATTGTAACAAATAGATGTGCACTTTTCTGTATTGGGGGTGGTGTAACAAACGGTTGGTTAGTTATTGACATGTTCCAAACTAATGATTGCACTATTAAGAGTGCTTCAGAATCAGTATTTGTATTAGGAGTGCTTATATATCATTCTTGTTAGAACGTTCTGAAAATATAATTTGTGGGTAACTCTTAGGGAACTGGAGAACTCAGTGGTGGACAACAGAGGAGATGGCTGTGCCTATGCTGATATCCAGAAAGACAGACCTTTTGCTCCCTGCCACCCCCCATTGAGCTACATTCGGTAAGTGCAGAAAATCAAGAGATTTATTGTGGGATCCCACACTGTGCCTGATTACTGGCTATGAGCATAGGGAACAAGTGTAATACTTCCCATCAGCAGAGGAGACAGACTCCCACACAGTACAAAGGGTTAATATTCAGGATATTTATTGGGAATGAGCACAATTTGCATGTACTGTATAACCCAAATGGGTTTTTTACTAATTGGTTTAGTGTCTTTGCAAGGAACAAATCATTTCTTTAATAGCATTGGACTGCCCTGTGAATTAAACCATTGAGTCGGTCTACTGTTTTGAACAAAGATGCAATGAGAACATTAGGTTAAGGAAACAAGCAATGAATTGTCTGTCTTATCCAGTTTGTGATCTAGAGGACTGGGATGAAGATAGAATTGGGCTTGACTGTGCTGCATCCTGTAGTTGAATAGCCTGTTTCCTCTTTGCACCAAGTATGAGCACAAAATATGTCAGATTCCATTCAGAGCAGCTTTAGTCCAAATTAGTGCTGCATTGCAAAAAGTTCCACCAGGTACACTTAACACCGCAAAGGTTTACACTGGTGCCTTCAAAAGAGTTTGAAGTAGTGCAGATCGGGTTCTATTCCATTGTGATATTATACAAGGTTATAAAGTCTTTATTTTTTATGCCTTTTTTAATATAAAATTCTGATTTTCTTTCCTATCCTAAAGTCACTGGGATTAATTTCCTTGGAGGTTAACCTAATCGACCACTAACTTCGGTGAAAAATCTGCGTAAATCCTGTTTACATGTCTAAACGGGGTTTCGCACAAAATTAAGATTGGGAGAACCTCCGAGGAAATTCTTGGCGACTGGCTGTTGCTGGGCACAATTCCACAGACATTAGCAGACCTTGGGTAACTTGTTCAAGTGGTTGGACAAGTGTTGACAAGCTATTCAGCTGTGAAGGATGTGCGACTCGGGTCCAGTGCTGCCTTCATCCAGTGGCATCACTGAGTAACAATTATTGCTGAATAAATAAATACCGCGATAAGAATGTTATTAAATGGTTTTTAAACAATTTTAAATAACCAACACAAAGCAGAAGAGGAGGAAGGAGCAAAACATTTGTTTTTGCTACATCAGTATAGTTACAGTCATTACCGCTGTCAACTGCTGTGTTCTCTAGTTTCCTAAGAATTACACACAAGTTACAATTGCAGAACTTGCTAACAGGAATGACAGCAAATTATGAGGCATAACAAACTGAGAAAGATTGCAGGAGGATGTAGTCAGGCTAGCGGATGAGCAAATAGGTGGCAGATATAGTGGGAAAATGTGAAGCAGTACATTTTGGGACAAAGAATAATGAAAGGAAGTACAGTATATCCTAAATGGCAATATCCTTAAAAGATTGAAGAACCGGGAGATCTATGGGTGTAGATGCGTAGATCTTTAAAGGTGGGAGTGCAGGTTAAAAAATAAAAAAGTCAGATAAGGCCAATGGGATTCTGGATTTTATACATGGAGCATTGATTATGATATTTAATTTGTATAAGGTATTGGTTAGGCTATGGTTGGGGTATTGTGTGGAGTTCTGGGCATCCTACTATAGGAAGGATATTGGAGAAAGCCAAGATTTTCTAGAATGCTAACAAGATTGAAAGAAAGAACTTGCACTTGTATAGCGCCTTTCATGACCCCAGGACGTCCAAAAGCGCTTCACAGTACTGACGTACTTTTGAAGTGTAGTCACTGATGTAACAGAGGTTATAGTTATGAAGAAAGGCTCAAAAATGGATCTTTTTCTCTGAACAGGATCAAATATTATGAAACTGTTGCAATGGTAAACAGTAAAAGATTGTTTCCACTGATTGGTAAATCTGTAATGAAGATGCATAAACTCAAGACTTTTGTTCGAATAAGAGAAAAATTACAACTCTTTTCAATCTATATTAATGACTTGGATGAAGGAAGCGAGTGTATTGTAGCCAGGTTTGCGGACGATACAAAGATAGGTGGGAAAGCAAGCTGTGAGGAGGACATAAAGAGTCTGCAAAGGGATATAGATAGGTTAAGTGAGAGGGCAAGAATTTGGCAGATGGAGTATAATATGGGAAAATGTGAAGTTATCCACTTTGGTAGGAAGAATAGAAAAGAAAAATATTATTTAAATAGAGAAAGACTACAGAATGCTGCGGTACAGAAGGATTTGGGTGTCCTCGTACATGAAACACAAAGTTAACATGCAGGTGCAGCAAGTAATTAAAAAGGCAAATGGAATGTTGGCCTTTATTTCAAGGGGGATAGAGTATAAAAGTAGGGAAGCCTTGCTACAACTGTACAGGGCGCTGGTGAGACCACATCTGGAGTACTGCATACAGTTTTGGTCCCCTTATTTAAGGAGGGATATACTTGCATTGGAGGCAGTCCAGAGAGGATTCACTAGGGTGATTCCTGGGATGGAAGGGTTGTCTTATGAGGAAAGGTTGAGCAGGCTGGGCCTATAGTCATTGGAGTTTAGAAGAATGAGAGGTGGTCTTATTGAAACATAGAAGATTCTGAAGGGGTTGACAGGGTAGATGTTTCCCCTTGTGGGGGAATCTAGAACAAGGGGGCATAGTCTATAGTCTCAGAATAAGGGGTCACCCATTTAAGACAGAGATGAGGAGGAATTTCTTCTCTGAGGGTCGTGAATCTTTGAAATTCTTCTGTGGAAGCTGAGTCATTGAATATATTCAAGGCGGAGATAGACAGATTTTTGAGCAACAGGGGAGTCAAGGGTTATGGGGAGCGGGCGGGAAAGTGGAGTTGAGGCCAAAATCGGATCAGCCATGATCTCATTAAATGGCGGAGCAGGCTCGAGGGGCCGAATGGCCTGCTCCTGCTCCTATTTCTTATGTTCTTATACTTTTTTCACACAGAGGGTTATTAGAACATGCAAATCCTTCCCACATTGAAGCATTTGAAGCAGAAACAGAGAAAGCAGGGGGAAGTTGGAAGTTTATTAGAAAGAAAGAACTTGCATTTACGTAGCACCTTTTCATGTCCTCTAGATGTCTTAAAGAACTTCACATTCAATGAATTACTGTTATGTAGGCAAACGGAATAGCCAGTTTACGTATGGCAAGATCCCGCAAATGAGATGAATAACTAGTTAATTTGTTTTTTATAATGGTGGTTGAGGGAAGAATGTTGGTCCGGATGTGAGATCTGTTATGTGCATCTGACGGGGCTAATGTCTCATCTGAAAGATGGTGCTTCTTATAGTGTGGTGTTTACTCAATACTTAACTGAAATGTTAGCCTTGGCTCAATGGTAGCATTTTCACCTCCTTGTTGGTCTCAGTGTAGAATGTACTGTCTACATTTGCTTTGCTACTTTAGGTAATCAGAAGCATTCTCAGTTCTGAGTCAGCAGGTTGTAGGTTCATGTTCCCCTCAAGAGACACGAGCACACCTTATTCATTGCCACCCACTCCTTGCCACTCCCTGTTCAATTCGCACCAATTCAATTTCAAATTTACTCACATGATTGAGACTACTATGGTTAAATTCACCAAAAGCATCCTGCGTGACTGAATGTAGCTCATTCTCCTGGTCTCTTCTTCTCTGCCACCTTCAACATTACTGACCACTTCATTCTTCTGCACCGCCTCTCCTTGGTCTATGCCCACAATGCACACCTCCCATGGTTCCACTCCTATGTATTCCAATATAGTCACTAAAATCTAGGAACAGGAGTAGGCCAGATGGCAGCTTTATCTTCTTATTTCCAATTACCAACCATACTCCATAGTCCTAAAAATCCTACCTCCAGAATAAGGAAGCATACCATTTCTTTTGTGGGTTTTCCTCCCATACCCTTCTGTTACATCCTGAATCAGAGCCCAAGAGCTGAATTCTTGGTCCCTTCTATTCATCATTTACTTGCTACTCCTTGAAGACATTATCCACAATTTTCACATTCTTGCTGACAATATCCAAATCTATCTCGCCCCTACCTCTATTGACTGAGTATATTGCTGTACTCTCTTGACAGCCTGTAGGACATCAAATCTAGGTTAGTTAGTAATTTCCATCAGCACAATATCTTAAAAAGTGGTCATCATTTTCTTCCTCCCACAGCTAAGGGACATGAGTTTCAGTGGTATAACTAGTAATAATAGGTGTGTTGGCAATGAGGTGTAAAGTGGTTATTCAATCAAGCTGTTTTGATAGCATTGTAAACTGTGTGAGCAGAACACACATGGGTTATAGACATCAGGAAATTCAGATTAAATTGCAAAATGCCTTGATTCTATCACAAGATATGTGGGTTCCAGTATACAGCCTGCACTTCATTTAAAATAAAACTTTTATTTTACTGGTCTGTTAGGCAGCGAAACCATTGTGCATAGTAGAGGTGGTGTGACATCAGTGAGTGAGTTGGAAAGATAATAATGGTGATATAAGATGTGAATGTATACAGGTTCATGTGACCAGCAATAGATGCTTAAGACCAACAGTTTTCAGAAATTAGGATTATTCATGCCCAGATTAATCACAACTCTTTGTGTTCTGATGGAAGTATTAGCTTGGTATTGTAGATTTAGGAGGTATACCATATTGATAGTTCACTGATCAATCAGGATACGAACCTTATTTGGCTTAATGAGTGAGAGGAAATACATTCCATATTATGAACGTTCCTTCCCTGACTATCTAGACAAAGAAGTCAGAATTGAATAGAGGTGACCGGTTTAAATTTTGATATAAAATGCACCTATTAGATCAGCCAAGAGTTAGAATATTAGGGTAGATTTTGCTCATCCGCTGCCAGTGCATGTTAGAAAATCGATAGACATTTTCTGTCAGTTGATTTCATTCGGTGGAAAACAGCAGGCAATGCACTTGCTATTTTCCAATATACGCTCGTGGCTGGCAAGTTACTTCACTATGGGCAAGGACTAGAAAAATCAAATTTACTGGAGGTGAAATTCGATAAGGCCCAAAATTGGGCATGGGCGCAGTGATGCGAGATATGCCCGCGCCCATTCAGAAAGCGCAGGCAGCACATCAATTTGGTGCTGTCTACTAATTAACATGATTGTAGCGCATAGCCTAGCGACTAACGTGCTGCTGACAGGCTGTGCGCTCAGCAGGGGGACCAAGTTCGCATCGCTGGAGCTAGGCTGGCTTTACTTAAAGCTAGCCTGCTCCTTTTCAAGGCAGCCTCTAGCTCTAAAAGCTGAACTACCTTCTGCAAAAAAAAATTAAAATCCTTCAGCACCAGGCAGTTTACAGCTCTGAAAGTTGAGCTGCCTTCAGCACATAAAAAATGATAAAAGTGCTTCAGCACTAACGCAAATGACTCAACAGGCCAGGGAAAGGGCACCCAGGGTCTCGGACGTAGCACTCCAGCTTTGTGCAGGGTTCAACACTGGAACAGAGGTCCTCTATTCACAGGGGGCCAGGAGACCCTCCAGAAAGAATGATATGGGACCAGATCACCGAGGCGGTCACTGCCAGCAGTGTCACCCCCCACCACCTGGCTCCAGTGCCCAAAGAAGTTCCATGACCTCAGATGAGTGGTCATGGTCAGTGAATGCATCTTCAGAAGGCATCTCCTACCAACTGCACGACTAGCCTCACACATTGATTCAATGCATGATGCCCCCCCCACCACCCCCCCCAATCACTCACCTACCAACAATCTCTACCAAACACAAGGCACACCTCACATTCCTAGCTTCACCTCACCCCATTGGAGTAGACGGTGCTGGTCATTCTTAGCAGGGGCATGGCTGAGCCCTTGGCCAGCGGTGGGGCAGAAAGAATACAAGATGCTGGTATCCTCATACATTATCCTCTTTCTCACATCTCTCTTCCCCCTTCACCCCATAACCTCTTCTGATTTACAAGCTGCACATGGTGTAAGCATGCACCTCTTGCTTTACCCCCCCTCCCATCACCACAAACCTACACTTGTGCCGTCCTAATTTCAGCCACTCAAGAAATACAGCCTGCCCAGCCAGTGGTTGACCAAGAAGAGGGAGAGGAGAGTGAAGAAGAAGAATAAACACAGTCACTCAATTTGACACTCCTAGCCACCAGCTCCTCGAGGTCGTCCTGCAAGGCCATCTGCAGTCTCCCCCACTGAAAGTCAGCAGCCATGCTGCAGCCACTGGGGCAGCACTGTGTGACATCACTAGGATAGGCAAAGGCACACGCAGGACAGTCATTAAGGGAATGCACAAGGGAGATTAGTTGATTTTTTAATGTAATATTGGATGCATATATGGATAAAGTTGGACTGTAAAGTTTGCTTTGTGGTGGCTTTTATTTCAGCATTGTGGCCAAGAGGACGCTGTGATGTTCAGTAAAAGAGGAAAGATAAGGTGTGGGACAAATGTTGAAAGGGGATTTGGGATTGTGGTCATTGGTACCAGGTATCCCAGCCAGAAAGGAGCTCTCTGGGTTGCCTCCTCCTTTCTGCTTTTTCCTCTTCTGCTTCTGTGAGGCGCCTTGGGACATTTAACTACATTAAAGGTGCTATATATGATTGCAGGTTGTTATTGTGTCTAATTTTGGGTATGTTATTTTAGGAAGGTTATTAAAGCCATTGAAAGGAAGCAGAAGAGATATATTGTAATAATGGGAATGTGAGGCATGTTATGAGGAGAGACGAGAGAAACTCAGGCTCTTTTCGTTAGGACATAGAAGGTTAAGAGGAAGTTTGAGAGCGGTACGCAAAATTATGAGGGGTTTTGTAAAGGTAAATAGGAAAAACTATTTCCACTTCAGCCTGTAAATAGAGGCATACATAAAGACCAAAAGAATGAAGGAAGAGGGTAGGAGATTTTTGTTTAATTATGCAGAGGGTTGTCAGGACATGGAATGCCCCACCAGAAGCAGTGTTAGAAGCAGAATCCATAAGAGTTTTTTAGAAGGGAAGTGGATAAATAATTGAATTTTTTTTTTTAAAGGGTATGGGGGAAGTGTAAGGGAATGACATAAAGTGGATTGCTCTTTCGCAGCATGAGTGCTGGTGCGATGGTCTGAATTGCCTCCTGCTGTAAAATTCCACAATTCATTTTGTGTTTGTGTCTTGTATCATTGTGTTACTAATCTTATCTGTTTTGTTTTCATCTCTGTCTTCCTACAGCTCCGCGGAATTGAACTATAAAAATGGAAATATCACAGAGGGTGGCTGCAGAAAAGGATTTGCCTCCGCACAGATGACAGCAATCTTCCCAAAGTAAGAAATCTTTGCCACTGGAAGTCCTTTCCCACTGTTTTCCCCTCACTGCTTTTAGAGAACTCTGTGGTGGATGCCAAGTGGATGGTGAATATCGGATCACTTTATATTTGCAGCTTATTGTACTCTATACTCCCATGTTTTTGACCACAGACAAGGCCATCTCTGATCACATCCTTGTATCCCTCACCATACATTTCCCCAACCCAATTCCAGCTTCATATTCTTCGGCGTCCATCCTTGGAAAAATCTCTCCCATAAGTCACGTGGGAGTGCACTTTCAAGCTGCCAACTGCCTAGCCTAGATACTTCTGCAGCTGTTGATCTGCTCAACCACTAACTCTCCTCCACCTTTGATGCTCTTGTACCCAGTAAAACCTTTACTCCCATTCATGTTGTTCTCCTAGGATAGCTCCCATCTTCGCTCCTTCAAGTTCAGAGAATGCAGTCTTGATTATATCTGGTGATTATCCGGTTTAGTCATCCATCTTCAGATCTGACTGGACCATATCAAGTGCTATCAGGCTTCACTGTCCTCTTCCAAAACTGCCCACTACTCCAGGAACTTCCTGGAGAACAAAGATAAATCCTGGCTTCTTTTGTCTACTACCAACTCTCCCATGCCCCCTCCACCTTCATCCAACAAAGTGTGAGAAACTAATGGACTTTTTGATACTAGTGCTAAGACCATCCATTCAGCTGCGTCTGCCGGTTTCTCCCCGTTCCCCTTTCCCAGCAAGCCAAAGCCGCATCATTCTCTAGTTTCTCTCCTATCTCCTCCCCATATGCCTCTCTGAGCTCATCTTGTCAATGAAGCCCACCTCCTGCTCTCTCGGGTGTCAGCCTTGGCTCATTGATGGGACTCTCATCTCCGAGTCAGAAGGTCGCTGGTTCACGCCTCACTCCAGAAACTTTAGCGCTTAATTTAGGCTGATGCTTCAGTGTAGTACTGGGGGAGTGCTGCACTGACAGAGGTGCCATCTTTCGAATGAGGCGGACGTAAAATTTCCCATGGTACTATTCGAAGAAGAGCCGGGGAGTTCTCCCAGTGTCTTGGTAAATATTTACCCCTCAATCAACATCACTAAAACAGATTATCTGGTCATGCATCTGATTGGTGTTTGTGGGAACTTGCTGTGTGGAATTTGGCTGTCGTATTTCCCTACCAGATAACAGTGGCTGCTCTTCAAAAGCAGCCCTGAGGGCACCATATAATTACTGACCATTCAACTTCCCTTCCTGATGCCCATGTTAACTGAAATTGTAAATGGTTCCCTCTTTTTTAGGTGCTGTTCCCTTTCCTTTCAAAACTGGTATCATCACCCCACTCCTCAAAAAAACCCATAATTGACCTTTCTGTTCTTGCAAACTACCGCCCAATCTCTAACTTCCTTTCTCCTTGTGTACTGTTCAACATTCCTCAATCAACCAACACTATCAAAATAGGTTAATTGGTCATGCAACTCATTGCTGTGCACAAATTGGCTGCTGTATTTGCCTACAAAAGTAACAGTGACCACACGTCAAAAATTAAATAATTGGCTGTGAAGTGCTTTTGGATGCCCTGAGCATATAAAGGCACTATATATATTCTAGCTTTGTTTTTCTTTCAACCAGCAGCACCGAAAGCATCTTATGTGGTTATTCATTAATTTGCTGTTTGAGGAACTCGCTGTATACAAATTTGCTGCGGAATTTTCCTACATAACAGTGACTGTACTTTGAAGAACACTTTGAGATGGCTTCAGGATGTGATAAGGTGCTATATAAATAACACTTTCTTTCTTGTGAGACCAACATGATTAAAAAATCTTTGTGACGAATAGAAGTTGAGTCACTATCTGAACGATAGTGTTGGTGTATTTGTGCGATGACTAGTCACTTTAAATTGTTACAATAAGTTTGGGTCGCTAAGCTTAGCTAGAATCCACATTCTGTAAGTGTGGCTAGGAATTGCAGTGTGGGGAAAGCTATGTCTACAGATGACGCTACTGCATATGGCTATTATGATACTTGTTGGTCCTGATGTGTTAATACATTTTAATTACAACGCCATTAGTGTTACTCTCACAAGAAGTAGTTTCTGATACCTGTCTGCATAATTATCATTACATTCAATCTAACTGATTGTCATCTAAGATGGCTGGCAACAAACTTTGAACCCCACTGTCAGTGACAACTGGTTGGAAATTGTGGAAACAACTCTGATTCCCTTTAACATGGGAATAAGTGAAAAACTTTAAACTGAAATAACCCTGTTATCCCAGCATAAGCGGCCCCTAAGTGTGTTTCTGAGGTGGGGGTGGTAATGATTGACTGCTTGACACTCAGTCAGAGGTGTACTTGGGTTCCTCCCACTCATCTCGCCAGTTCTTCTAGTACTATTATACTGCAGCATGTGCGGAAGAATCCTTACATAAAGTGTTATAGCCCAGGCAACAGTCCAGATGTAGTATCAATAAAGTGGTATATCTTTCATTTTTGGTACCCAAGGAAGGAGCATATATTAAAAGTGATGTTAACAATGCAAGCTGCTTCATTGTCTATTACTATTCCTTAGTTGTTGCTTTTAATATGCCGTATAGTTTATAGCCTAAATTACAATTTAATGGACCGTTAACTCTTCCACTAGGAGATCACAATGGCTTGTCAGATCCAGTAAGCTAAATAAAGTAACATGGGTAGATATTGCACAGGTAAGGTCATACTTTGATTCATGGGCAGCAAGCACTTGCTTACATGAGCAGTCCTTGATGCTGAGCACAAGAAAGGTTTTTGGGTTGCACCTGGATACCGAACAGGATTATTAACTAGACTTCGACTTTTGTGGAACAGAGAAGAATGACGGAAACAAAGTGATGTGGAAGACCTGGCTGGATCTGTCTTCTGTGACTTGATCACAAAATCCAGAGCAGCATTAATAATGGACATAAAGAAATCCATGTGTCAGACAACCCCTACTGAAAGTGAAAAATGGTGTTTGGAGTCAAGTGCAAAGAATCTCTCGAGCAAACTTTTTAAAAATTGTAACAATCTTGCGTATTGTATTGTAGTATAACTTTGGAAGTAAATACCATAATTTGTTCCTGTCCTTGTATTGGTGATTTCTTTTTGCATGGCACACTTTCGAAAGAGAAAATATACATTGAAGCTTCCTCATGTGAAAAAAAATTCAGTCATTCTTTTCAGTAAACGTTTGTTGAGGATCATGAGATTGCTGAGATTTCTATATCCTTTACAGTGATAATACAGTGATAAATAGTCTCCCTCCACGCAACACCAGTGGCAAACAGCAGAAAATGGTGGGGTAGACCAAAGGCAGTAACCAAAGTTTTCCAGTGATTTATTGAAAATACTAATTTTGTTAAATGGAAAGATTTATTTCTGGCAATATAGTCCCAAATACCAACAGTGGAATTTATTGAAGGAGTTGGTATAGTTTGCAAAGAAAGTCAACAGAAGCCCAGAAGACAATAGCAAGTGCATTAATTACTTATTTTGAATAGTCAGTTAAAGTTGTTGATTTTAAAAACATAAGATTCACTTTGAAGGACTATTGTCACTAAAGAGAAAAAAAAATCTGAACAGAATTGAATGTGACTCACTATTTTAGTTCATGAAATGAGGATCTCACCCATCTTCTGACTGCTAATTATGGTAAGTTCAATACACTTTTTATTTCACACAGCACCTCTAATTCTTTCCATATTTCTGATCCTAAATAGTATTATTTATGTAGTATATTTTGAATTTAACATAAGTCTTATATGGTATATTTAAATATTCTTGGTTCTAAATCACCTCCTTTCTAATAAGTTTAGCAGTCTTTGATGGTTCAACTGTCTGTGAAGTATTTTTGTTCTTGCTCTTTTAGTAGTCTTTTATGTATATGGTTCATATATTAAGCAAAACCATGTTATAGCTCCATAGATGAGCTGTCCACATTTTTATCCTTGAGGTTGTATTAGCAGCAATCTATTGTAATGTTAGAAGAGGAAAAAGAGGTCTCTGCATACCATGGGGAGCCTGATGTGATTGGTTTGGAAATGCAAAACAATCCATCTCGAAACAAACATTTGAATGTAGAATTAGGTGGTAAGAGGCAACCTCTCATCTGGAGGTACTCTCTGCCAATAGGTAAGAGGGAGTCACATGCTATAGTCTATAGGCGATATTCCTTCATTTGTAATAGGTTGGAGGATAATTTAATGTGCAAGCCTTATAGCTTCAGTCAAGTGCACAGGGTCACAAAGACATTGCAAAATTATGAAGACTGGTTCTTGCTGGAGATCTTCTCAATTGCTGATGCATTCTGCTAGTGATACTTGAGCAGTTTTCCAAACTATATTAATACCAGTAATGGTGACCATGAAACTGCCGATAGTCCTAAAAACCTGTCTGGTTCACTAATGTCCTTTAGGGAAGGAAATCTGCTGTCCTTACCTGTGACTCCAGACCCACAGCAATGTGGTTGACTCTTAACTCTGAAATGGCAAGCCACTCAGTTGTGAAAAACCGCTACGGAAAAAAATAATAAGAATAAAACCAGACGGACCACCCAGCATTGACCATGGCACCGGCTTCGACAAGACAAAGGCATACCCAGCCCAGTCGACTCGGCAAAGTCTTCCTCACTAACATCTGGGGACTTGTGCCAAAATTGGGAGAGCTGACCCACAGACTAGTCAAGCAACAGCCTGACATAGTCATACTCACAGAATCATACCTTTCAGCCAATGTACCAGACTCCTCCATCATCATCCCTGGGTATGTTCGGTTCCACCAACAGGACAGACCCACCAGAGGAGGTGGCACAGTGGTATACAGTCGGGAGGGATTGGCCCTGGGAGTCCTCAACATTGACTCCAGACTCCATGAAGTCTCATGGCTTCATGTCACGCATGGGCACAGAAACGTCCAGCTGATTACCACGTACTGCCCTCCCTCAGCTGATGAATCAATACTCCTCCATGTTGAACACCACTTGGAAGAAGCACTGACAGTGGCATGGGCACAGAATGTACTCTGAGTGGGGGACTTCAATATCTATCACCAAGAGTGGCTCGGTAGCACCACTACTGACCGAGCTGGCTGAGTCCTGAAGGACATAGCTGCCAGACTGGGCCTGCGGCAGGTGTGAGAGAACCAACACAAGGGAAAAACCTACTTGACCTCGTCCTCACCAATCTACTGTCACAGCTGCATTTGTCCATGACAGCATTGGCAGTAGTGACCACCGCACAGTCCTTGTGGAGATGAAGTCCCGTCTTCACACTGAGGACACCCTCCATCATGTTGTGTGGCACTACCACTGTGCTAAATGCGATAGATTCAAAACAGATCTAGCGGCTCAAAACTGGGCATCCATGAGGTGCTGTGGGTCATCAGCAGCAGCAGAATTGTATTTCGCCACAATCGGTAACCTTATGGCCCGGCATATCCCTCACTCTACCATCACCATCAAGCCAGGGGACCAACCCTGGTTCATCACCATCAAGCCAGGGACCAACCCTGGTTCAATGAGGAGTGTAGAAGAGCATGCCAGGAGCAGCACCAGGTGTACCTAAAAATGAGGTGCCAACCTGGGGAAGCTGCAATACAGGATTACATGCATGCTAAACAGTGAATGCAGCATGCTATAGACAGAGCGAAGCGATCCCATAACCAGTGGATCAGATCAAAGCTCTGCAGTCCTGCCATATCCAGTTGTGAATGGTGGTGGGCAATTAAACAACTAACAGGAGGAGGAGGCTCCATGAACATCCCCATCCTCAATGACGGAGCCCAGCATGCGAATGCAAAAGACAAGGCTGAAGCATTTGCAACCATCTTCAGCCAGAAATGCCGAGTGGATGATCCATATCGGCCGCCTCCTGAGGTCCCCACCATCACAGAAGCCAGTCTTCAGCCATTTTGATTCACTCCACGTGATATCTAGAAATGGCTGGGCGCACTGGATACAGCAAAGGGTTTGGGCCCCGACTACATGCCAGCTGTTGTGCTGAAGACTTGCGCTCTAGAACTAGCTGCGGCTCTAGCCAAGCTGTTCCAGTACAGCTAAAACACTGGCATCGACCTGACAATATGTTAAACTGCCCAGGTATGTTCTGTCCACAAAAAGCAGAACAGATCCAATCTGGGCAATTACCGCCCCATTAGTTTACTCTCAATCATCAGCAAACTGATAGAAGGTGTCGTCGACACTGCTATCAAACAGCACTTACTCACTAATAACCTGCTTACCGATGTTCAGTTTGGGTTCCGCCAGGACCACTCAGCTCCAGACCTCATTACAGCCTTGGTCCGAACATGGACAAAAAAGCTGAATCCCAGAGGTGAGGTGAGAGTGACTGCCCTTGACATCAAGGCAGCATTTGACCAAGTGTGGCATCAAGGAGCCCTAATAAAATTGAAGTCAATGGGAAGCAGGGAGAAAACTCTCCACTGGCTGGAATCATACCTAGCACAAAGTAAGATGGTTGTTGTTGTTGGAGGCCAAGCATCACAGCCCCAGGACATTGCTGCAGGAGTTCCTCAGAACAGTGTTCTAGGGCCAACCATCTTCAGCTGCTTCATCAATGACCTTCCCTCCAACATAAGGTCAGAAATGGGGGTGTTTGCTGATGACTGCACAGTTTTCAGTTCCATTCGCAACTGCTCAGATAATGAAGCAGTCCATGCCCGCATGCAGCACGACCTGGACGACTTTCAGGCTTGGGCTGATAAGTGGCAAGTAACATTCGCGTCACAGAAGTGCTAGGCAATGACTATCTCCAACAAGAGATATTCTAACCACCACCCCTTGACATTCAACGGCCTTACCATCGCCAAATCCCCCACCATCAATCTCCTGGGGGTCATCATTGACCAGAAACTTAACTGGACCAGCCACATAAATACTGTGGCTACAAGAGCACGTCCGAGGCGGGGTATTCTGTGGCGAGTGTCTCACCACCTGACTCCCCAGAGCCTTTCCACCATCTACAGGGCACAAGTCAGGAGTGTGATGGAATACTCTCCACTTGCCTATATCAGTGCAGCTCCAATAACACTCAAGAAGCTCGACACCATCCAGGAAAAAGCAGCCTGCTAGATTGGCACCCCAATCACCACCTTAAACATTCACTCCCTCCACCACCGGCGCACCCTGGCTGCAGTGTGTACCATCTGCAAGATGCACTGCAGCAACTCACCAAGGCTTCTTCGACTGCACCTCCCAAACCCGTGACCTCTACCACGCGGAAGGACAAGGTCAGCAGGCGTATGGGAACACCATCACCTCCAAGTTCCCCTCCAAGTCACACACCATCCTGACTTGGAAATATATCGCCATTCCTTCATCGCCGCTGGGTCAAAATCCTGGAACTCCCTCCCTAACAGCACTGTAGGAGCACTTTCACCACACAGACTGCAGTGGTTCAAGAAGGCAACTCACCACCACCTTCTTGAGGGCAATTAGGGATGGGCAATAAATGCTGGCCTTGCCAGCGACGCCCACATCCCAGGAACTATAAAAAAAATGGATGTCATTATTGAGACCTTCATGGAGTCAGCTGAGGGCCATCTAAAGGGGAATGTTGGTACATCATCTGGTGGCACTATGGCTAATGTATATTCCATCATGAGTGACTTTAAGGAGGCTGCTTCATATTCTGTCCCAAAGCTCCATATTTATTGAAACATATGAAATGTGCAAAATTTGGCTCATTTATTTTGCTATTTTTTTTCTTACTGTTAATATGTAACTGATCATGGACCATAACTATAGTAATCTGGGATGTTATGATTAAGGTTATCCACCAGGTGGTGCTGTAGCCAATGCTGCTGCTAAGGTCAGAGGTTTGCTTCCTGTTAAGGTCAGAGGTTTGCTTCCTGTCAAGGTCAGCAAAGGTGCAATGCCTGGATGCAAGCCTACCTGGTTGTTTCGCAGTTGTTTAATAAAGTACTCTTATTAATCCTAATACCTCGCCTCTTCGAGTCCTTGTCTCACTACATGGATTTATCACATTTGGTGATGAGGTAACTAAAGGACCCTGAATAAAGAAGAAAAGTCTGCCAGGACGTTTAAACAACAAAATTACGAGCTACGATTAGCTACCAGCTGGAAGAGAGCATGGCTGCCACGGTAGGAACGGTTTCCGCTTTTGATAGTCAAGCACAAACCTGGGAGGAATACTGTGACGTGTTGGGTTATTTTTTCGAAGCAAATGAAATAAATGATGCCGGAAAAAGGAAAGCCATTCTGCTTAGTTCAGTGGGAAGCCAAACCTACAGTTTGATGAAGAATCTGCTCAGTCCTGAAAAGCCTGGAGACAAATCATTTGTTGAATTAGTGGCCTTGCTAAAAGAACATTTCAACCCTAAGCCTAGTGAGATTGTACAACGGTTCAAGTTTAATTCAAGGAACAGGAAAGAGGAAGAGAGTGTAATGGACTATGTAGCGGTGTTGCGTAAATTAGCACAAGATTGCAATTATGGGAACAACCTGAAGGAAATGCTGAGAGATAGGCTAGTTTGCGGAATAATGGACGACCGAATGGAGCGCAGATTATTATCCAAGACTGGGCTTACTTATGAAAAAGCATTGGAACTTGCTCAAGCCATAGAGACAGCGAACCGAGATGTAAAAGAAATACAGGGTTCAGACAGGGCTAATGCTACGCAAGTTGCAGTTCAGGTTGTTGTGCACAAGTTGAACATGTGTCAGAAACCACAACGTGAGCATGTGAAGGCATTTTATAGATGCAAGGGCGATCACCTGGCAAGTGAATGCCAGTTTCTGGAGGAAAAGTGCTACAAGTGTGGGAAACAAGGACACATAAAACGAGCTTGCAGGGCGAAATCACCTGTGGAGGAATCCAAACCAAAAGGGGGAGGACAGCAAAACCAAGGGAGAGAAGTGAAAAGACATGGAGCACACCACATCAGCGGGGAAGCTGAGGAAGAAGAGGACATGTTCATAATGTATAGCATGTTAGGAGCCACTTTTGGAATGTTCTCTATCACATTGCAACTGACAGTAAATGACTCTAAGGTGAACTTTGAAGTGGATACAGGGTGCGGCGTGACCATAATGAACAAGGCAGAGTACTCAAAATTGTGGAACCGTGCAAAAGTTCCAGAGTTAAAGCCTTGCTCCCTGCATCTTAAAACATACAGGTGAACGAGTAGCGACATTAGGTACAGCTAATATAACTGCAACACAGGGACACAGTGGAACAGCTACCTGTAGTTATAGTATCAGGTACCGGACCAAACCTGTTAGGTCGGGGCTGGATAAAAGAACTTAAATTAGACTGGGGAGCAGTACATCAAATAGATGCGGGCAAACAGTTGACTTTGCAAGAAGTGTTGAGTGAACATGAGAATGTGTTCAAGGAGGAACTTGGCACATTTAATGCCCCCCCAGCTAAGATTTATGTAGACAAGGAGGTACCGCCAAGGTTTTTTAAACAATGACCTGTGCCTTATGCCATGAAGCCAAAGGTAGAGGCTGAGCTTGACCGTCTACTGAGAGAGAACATACTGGAGCCAGTGAAATGTTCAGAATGGGCAGCTCCCATAGTACCTGTTTTAAAACCGGACAATTCGGTAAGACTCTGTGGAGACTATAAATTGACAGTCAATCGGGTGTCCAAACTAGAGCAGTATCTGATTCCCAAAACAAAGGATCTCTTTGCAAACCTGGCTGGAGGAAAGAAATTCACAAAGTTGGATACGAGTCATGCCTACTTGCAGATTACACTGGATGACGAATCAAAGAAGTATGTCACCATAAATACACACAAGGGCTTGTTTACATATAACCGCTTTCTGTTTGGTGTCTCATCTAGTCCAGCTATCTTCCAGAGGACAATCGAAGGTGTACTGCAAGGGATTCCACATGTTTCCATCTATCTGGATGACATTCTGGTGACAGGAAGAACCGACCAGGAGCATCTGAGCACTCTGAGAGAGGTACTACAGAGATTGGAGAGGGCAGGGTTCTGGCTCAAGAGGAGTAAGTGCACTTTCCTGGGGAATGAGGCAGTGTTCCTGGGACACAGAGTGGATGCCACCGGGCTCCATCCACTCGAGGAGAAGGTACAAGCACTGCAGGACGCCCCTGCTCCTACAAATGTGGCTGAGTTAAAAGCTTACCTGGAACTGCTGAACTATTATAACAGGTTTTTTCCAAACTTGTCAACTGTGTTAGCACCTCTTCACAAACTACTGCGCAAGGAGACACAGTGGCAGTGGGGAGAGGAGCAGGGGGTTTCATTTGAACAGTCCAAGAAACTGATGCTGTCGTCGGATATGCTGGTTCACTACAATGCAGAGAAAGACATCATTCTCTCTTGTGACGCTTCACCTTACGGGGTGGGGGCAGTTCTTTCACACTGCATGGAAGATGGAACTGAAAGACCAATAGGGTTTATGTCCCGAACTCTAACACCAGCGGAAAAAAACTATTCCCAGTTAGACAAAGAGGGGTTAGCAGTAATGTTTGGGTTACAGAGGTTCCACAAGTACATATATGGCAGGAAGTTCACCATATGCACCGATCATAAACCTCTTCTCTCTTTTCAATGAAATGAAAGCAGTTCCACAGATGGTGTCACCCCGGATCCAGAGGTGGGCAGTGACGTTGAGGGCATATGAGTATGTCATCATCTACAAGGCGGGCAAGTACCATGGGAACGCAGATGCCTTGAGCCGTCTTCCACTGCTAGGCACACCTATCCATGCAGCTCCAGAGGACAGAGTTTTGATGTTGGAGGACACTGACACGGCACTTGTGACTGCAGAGCAAGTAAGAACATGGACAGGTAAAGATCCAGTACTGTCTAGAGTTCGAGAATATGTGGTGAGGGGATGGCCACAGCATCCGGAAGGGGCTGACTTCACACGTTACAGTGTCAGGAAAACAGAGCTGAGTGTGCAGGATGGTTGCATGTTGTGGGGAGCACGAGTGATTATTCCACAGCCAGCACGACAGTCTATCCTAGAGCAACTACATCAGTGTCATCCTGGGGTCTCGCGTATGAAAGCCTTGGCTAGGAGTTACTTGTGGTGGCCAAAGCTAGATGAGGAGATAGAAAATCTAGTCAAGACATGCAGCACTTGTCAGGAACACCGGAAGGCACCAGCAGCGGCTCCTCTCCACCCCTGGGAGTGGCCGGATAAACCATGGAGAAGATTGCACTTAGATTATGCGCGTCCATTCATGGGGAAGATGTTCCTCATAATCATTGATGCACATTCCAAATGGATGGATGTTTATCCTGTAAATTCTGCTTCCGCCACTACTACTATAGACTGCCTGCGTCGGAGCTTCAGTAATCAAGGGCCGGAGATCATGGTGAGTGACAATGCCACTTGTTTTGTGAGTACAGAGACAAAAGAGTTCTTGAGAAAAAATGGCATAGTGCAGGTGACCTCGGCTCCATATCATCCGTCCTCGAATGGACTTGCGGAGAGATCCGTACAAACATTTAAGGAGATGATGAAAAAAAGTGCAGAAGGGAGTTTAGCAGCCAAAGTGTCACGGGTTCTGTTCAGCTACAGAATAACACCTCAATCCACCACAGGACTCTCTCCTGCTGAGATGTTATTAGGTCGTAGACTACGCTCCACTCTTGACCTTGTCCACCCAGACCTAAAAAGGAAAATGGAAAACAGACAAAACAAACAAAAAGAGAACCATGACAAAAGAACAAAGAGCCGAAGTTTTGGAGAAGGAGTTGCAGTCCTTACCGGGAATTTCAGTTATGGACCAAAGTGGATTCCTGGCTTCATTGACAGGTCCAGTATCATACAAGGTCATATTGGGAGATGGTAGGGTAGTACGCGGACATGTAGATCAGATACTTCCCAGACAAGGGGAAATTGAAATGAAGGTTCCAGATGCAATGACTGAAGACTGGGTTGCCCCCAGTTATCCAAGTGCATCTGTGGTGGCACTACCAGGGACAGAGACAATTCCACAGGAACCTATTCGTCAAGAGGAAACCATCGTTGCAGAGTCAGATACTCTGAGCACTGCTCAGGAGCAGCTGGTGACTTCACCACAAACAATCAGGGACTTTACTGTTAGACGTTCACAAAGGCCTCGCAAGCCACCAGAGAGATTGATACTGAACTGTTAGATTCGTCAAGTATGGAACATGATGAATGGAGACTCCTTATGTGACCCTCAGGAATGGTTGTTTGTTAAGAAATTCATACTGAAATCTTAAGGGGGGAGGGATATAGTAATCTGGGATGTTATGATTAAGGTTATCCACCAGGTGGTGCTGTAGCCAATGCTGCTGCTAAGGTCAGAGGTTTGCTTCCTGTCAAGATCAGCATAGGTGCAATGCCTGGATGCAAGCCTGCCTGGTTGTTTCGCAGTCGTTTAATAAAGTGCTGTTATTAATCCTAATACCTCACCTCTTCGAGCCCTTGTCTCACTACATGGATTTATCACAATAACTTACAGCAAGGACTACCTCCATTGATATATTTGTTTTTGTCAAATGTAATATATTGAATCAAGCTTTCTGTAACTTTTAGTCAGTATTAAATCAGCTGTTTCACACAATTGTAACTTTCTATATGATTGGCAGTAAAAGTCCTGTGGAGGAGAAATTCATTATAGCCCCGTTTGGGGTGCTAAATTTTAAAAGTTTGGAAAATTAGCGGCAGGCGCTAATGTTTCCAAACTTAAAAAAAAATGTTTTTTGCACTCCAAGAAAGAAGTGGAGTGCTAAATTAAGCATTCCACTTCCTTCTTGGAGCGCAATCAGCAGCAAGCGGGGCGGAGACTTCAGCAGCGCCGCACACTGGGCCGTGCAGCGCTGCCACATTCAAAGGCTCCTTCTCTCCCATAAAGGGAAGGGCCATCGCTGCAGGCTCTAATAGAAAAAGTACCTACCTGGACCACCAAGGCAGCCGCGATCCAGCGCGATCAGCCCGGCACTCGAGCAGAGTGATCGATCACTGGCAGAAACCCGCGATAAAAAGCAGAACAAGAAAGGGAAGGTTTTGTTTGCTTACCTTGGCCACCTCACCTTTAATCATCACCCCCGAAGCGGCCGGCTGCCCGATGCCGCCTCCTGCAGCTGTCAGTGTTTTCGCCTGGTGCTGCTGCAGGGTGGGGGGGGAGTCAATTTTGGGTCCGTGATACTACCGGGGCGTTGCGCACGGCGATGACATCACGATCGCCGGGTGAAGGAGATTGAAGCGCAACGCTGTAGTGCCGCCGCAAAACTCCCACCGAATATGGTGGGAGTTGATGTCAACTCCGCGCCCGGTTGCAAAGGCATTTGCGCCGTGCCCTGTTAGCGCCCCCGGGAGGTGCTGACAGGAGGTGGAAAGGCACCCAGTTTCGCCTCTTGTGTGTCTGATTTCACTATTAGGCTTTTTTAAACAGATTTTGACTAAAATTTGCATTTGAGTTGTAGCTGTTATAAAGCTTGTATCACTTGTTGACATGTGAGCCTTACTGTGATGTTTTGAGGTTTTTACCTATTTAGCCTGGAAGGGATTTTGGTTGAACTTGTGTTATGATTTGGTTGTGAAGTTAGATTCAGTTCACAACGGGTTAACTCTCAGACAGACGCCATTTAGGATGTTGATTGGGACAATTAGTTGGAAGCCAGATGAAACAGCTGTCACAATGTTGTACTCTTGCATACCACCTCAATTTTGAGACAATGGGGGGGCGGGGATAGCAAAGCAGGCAATGTTACCGGAGATCTTGTGTCAAGGGAGAGGGTTTCTCATTCAAGGTGGTAACGTTGGTGGCTTGGTGACAGAGCTGAAGTCAGAGGTCAGCCTTTGTCTCTCTCTCTGGAGAAGGCAGTCAACAACAACTTTATATAGCACCTTTTAACGTCGTAAAACACCCTAGGCGCTTCACAGGAGCGTTATTAGACAAAACTTGACACTGAGTCAAAGAAGGAGATATGTAGCCAAAAGCTTGGTCAGCGGTAGCCAAAAGCTTGGTCAGCAGTAGCCAAAAGCTTGGTCAGCGGTAGGTTTTAAGGAGCTTCTTAAAGGAGCGAGAGAGGTGGCGACGTGGCAAGGTTTAGAGATTGAATTCCAGAGCTTAAGACCTAGCCAGTGTAAAGTCCGCGCCTCAATAATACACGGACTTCAGGAGAACAGTTTAACAGGTACTTTACTGAACAGGAGGCAGCGTCAAACTGAAACTACAGAAGCCTGCTAGGGCCTTTTATACAGGGGTGGTCACTGCCAGTACTGCAGTCTAAGACCAGTTATTCCCTTAAAGGTATATACACAACAGCCAGCTGAAGGCACGGCTGTCAATGGTGGGCTGATGGAAATCGGGGATGCACAAGAAGCCAGAATTGGAAGAATACAGAGTTCTCGGAGGATTGTAGGGCTGGATGAGTTTACAGAGATAGGGAGGGGTGACGCCATGGAGGAATTTGAACACAAGGATGAGAAATTTTAACTTGAGACGTTGCTAGACCAGGAGACAATGTAGGCCGGCGAGCACAGGGGTGATTGGTGAATGGGACTTAGTGCGCGTTAGGATATGGGCAGCAGAGTTTTGGATGAGCTCAAGTTTATGGTGGGAGAAAGATGGGCGAGCATTGGAATAGTCAAGTGTGGAGGTAACAAAAGCATGGATGAGGGTTTCAGCTGCAGATGGGCTGAGGCACAGGCAGTGACAGGCGATATTACGGAGGTGGAAGTAGTAGGTCTTGGTGATAGAGATTCGAATAGAGGGGGTCAGAAGTTCATTTCAGGTTCAACTAGATTGCAGAGGTTGTGAATGTGAATGGTGGTCTGGTTCAGCCTCAGCGAGTGAGTGGCCAGAGAGGGGGATGGATTCTGTGCTAGGGAACAGAGTTTGTGGCGGGTGCTGAAGACATTGGCCCGGATTTTACAGGGCCTTTGAACGCGTACACACAGCGTACATGGTCATAGGTGCCCCACAAGTTCTGGGTTTCCGCATGCGCTGCGCATGAGCGAAAACCCGGAACTTGCGATCTATCAAGTTTCATTTTGAGAGATCATCCGAATGCGCAAGAAATGGATGTTTGCTGGCGGAGAGTTAGGCTATTTGCCCAACTACTGCCTAGTGAATGCCCACGAAATTCTTAATCCTGGTAAAAGCAGGCGTAGGATCATTTACCAGTGTAAGGGTTTAAATAAATATAAAAATAATTTTTGAAAGCTCAATTAAACATTCAAAAATATTTAATTGGAGGAATTTTCTGCTCATCCAATACTGGAATTCAGACAAGCAGCATGACAAATCAGAGGCAATGGAGAGGTCGAGGGAGGTGGTGGGGTGGAGTTGGGTGTCGTCAGCATACATGTGAAATCTGATGTGTTTTTGGATGATATTGCTGAGGGGCTGCGTGTAGATGGGAAATAGGAGGAGACCAAGAATGGATCCTTGGGGTACTCCATAGATAATGGTGCGGGGGCGGGAAGAGATGCCATTGCAGGAAATTCTCTAGCTACGACTGGATAGATAAGAATGAAATCAGACGAGGGCAGTCCCATTGAGCTCGTCAGTGGAGGAGAGACATTGGAGGTGGCTGGTGTCAAAGGCTGCAGACTGGTCGAGAAGGATGAGGGACAATTTACCACAGTCACAATCACATGGAATGTAATTTCTCACTTTGATTAAGCTGTTTCAGTGCTGTAGTGGGGCGGAAACCTGATTTGGAGCGGTTCAAACATGGAGATGCGGGAAAGATTGGCACGGATTTGGAAGGTGACAACACGTTCAAGGAATTTGTAGAGTAAAGCGAGGTTGTAGATGTGGCGGTAGTTTGCAATGACATTGGGGTCAAGGCTGGGTTTTTTGAGCGGAGGGGTGATGACGGCCGATTTGAGAGTGCAGTACCAGAGGAGAGGGAGCCATTTACAATATCAGCTAGCATATGATGACCAAGAAGGAAAATTTAGTGGAAATAGAGTCGAGAGAGCAGGTGGTGAGTTTCATGGACAAGATGAGCTCAGAGAGGGCATGAGGGGAGAAAGGTTAGAAACTAGAGAATGATGCGAGTTCAGGGCTAGGGCAGGAGGGAATCTTGAAGGAAATTTGGCTTGGTGGGCTTTGGAAAGGGCGCGTTGCAGCAGAAACAGCTGAACGGATGGTCTCAATCTTAGTGACAAAGAAGCCCATGAGATCCTCGCACTTGTTGGAGGTGAGGGGAGGGAGCAAAGGAGAGGGGTGAGGGTGGGATGGCAGTATTAATAAGGAATTCTATCATAGCATTAGAACGTAATAATGTTGAGGATTAGGAGAGAAAATGGTACAATTCTCACTGCTTTACAGACCACCAAACAATAGAGAGGAAATGGAAGGGGAGATTTGTAAACAGTTCAGGAAGATATATACGAATGATAGGACAATAACATTAGGTAATTTTTACTATTTCAAGATAGACTGGGGTAAAAGTGACCCGTATGGTGAAAGTGAGGAATGCTATTCAGAACGCATCCTAGACTACTTCCTAGATCAGTATGTTTCTGGTCCATTGAGAAAAACAGCCGTGCTTAAATTCATTCTGGGAACTGAAATGGGACAAATAACTGATGTGAGGGTAGGAAAACAATTGGTAACTAGTAACCACATAGTAAAAGTCAAAGTGAAAATATGAAAGGTTAAGCAAGAAAAGAAAAAGACTTGCATTTATATAGCACCTTTCACGACTTCAGGACGTCCCAAAGCGCTTTACAGCCAATGAAGTACTTTTGAAGTGTAGTCGTTGTTGTAATGTAGGAAACACGGCAGCCAATTTGCACACGGCAAGCTTCTACAAACAACAACATGATAATGACCAGATAATCTGTTTTTTTTTAAAGTGAAATAAAAACAGAAAATGCTGGAAACACTCAGCAGGTCAGGCAGCATCTGTAGAGGGCGAAACAGAGTTAACGTTTCAGGTCGGTGACCCTTCGTCAGAACTGGAAAAGACTCCATTTGCTCTCAGGTGAACATAAATGATCCCATGGTACTATTTCTAAGGCAAGTGGGGGAGTTATCCCCAGTGTCCTGGCCAATACTTATCCCTCAATCAACATCATTTAAAAAAAGCAAAATACTGCAGATGCAGTATTTTCCACTTCTGACGAAAAATAAAGTTCAGTGAGATAATAAAGGATCTGGCCCAACTTAACTGGCAAGAAAAGTTACGGTCATTAATTTGTCACGAGATTGAGGAGATGCAGAGACCATTACATCTTTTACAGGGAGAACATATTAACATTTGGAGTAGTGGAAGATACAGAGCTACTTGAAGAGAAGCAGGGAAGTGAGATTATTTTTGGATTGCTCTAGAAGAGTTGGCACTGACACAATGAGCTTGAAAGGTCTCCTCTGGTGTAAACTTCTATAATTCTATGGATTTACTCCATAATGGATAGTTTTTTTTGGTAGATTTTAAGACTAGAGTATTTTTTCAACACGCATAGCATATGGTGGAAGGTACAAACTCGTGGAAAGTGAATCAAAAATCCATATTCATGTCCCAAACTCAATTTTCTGCTTGCTTAAAGCCAGGCAAAGTATTTACAAAACAGGCGAATATTTCCACCGTCTCCCCTTGATAGATTTTTGTTAGGCAAAGGTATTAATGGTTACGGAACCAAGGCGGGTAGATGGAATTAAGATACAGATCAGCCATGATCTAATTGAATGGCAGAATGACTCAAGGGGCTGAATGGCCTACTCCTATGTTCCCTCAGTAGAACCCAAAAGATGGAACAATATGGGCTAAAACTCTAATTATTTAATCCTGGAGTTTCCTACTTAACATCTCGGCCTTCAATTTGTTTTAAGCATCCAATATTCTGAGAAGATGAAAATATAAAGTGCATTGCTCTTAATTTTTTGGCTTTGTATCTCTGTGCATGTTTAGCAGTACCACCCTTCCCTGTCTAGATAGTCTCTTTGTGCACCTGCACTGTTAGTGGCGTTGTGCCTTTCTATGCCATTCCCATTGTCAAAGCATACCTGAAGGACTGTGACTGTTACTACGAGCAGTATCTCTTAAATCATTCTTATTCACATATAGTAAGAAGACATTGAAAATTAAATTTAAACTTTTTAAAATATGCCAAGTTATATTGCTAGGGATTTTCACCTTCAATCAATTGGTGTCTACTTAATTTCTTGATGTATAAACACTCAAAAGTTATTGCTGGAAAAATCAAAAGTTCTTTAAATTGCACATTCCTATGGTGGAATAGTAAAAAGTTTTGTGTATTTTGTTACACAGTCTGTGAGATTGATTAGGGGCACAACTGAGACTTTAGGGCTTCACTAAAAAGGCCCACTACAGTTTAAAATGTTATTAGAATCTGGAAATGGTCTCTTGCTTTATTCATTACCTCGAACAGATGGTGCTATCAAGCAGACTTCAGTGATTAGATCAGCACTTTAAGGAAACAAGGTTCTTGTCAGAACCTAGCATTGACTTGGGAGAGACAGCCTTCCTTTTGTTGGCTCACATCAGCTGTATTGAAGCCGAGCAGTATGTTTTCTTTTACGTGTCACAGCTGTCGTATAAAATCCAAGATATGGTTTAAAAGAAAATTTGGCTAACATGGTATTTGTCTGCCTCACCTCTAACACTGATGGTGAAAAAGGTAATGGGAGAGGAAATTTAATAAACATAGTAGGACAGATGTCTGTTATACTTTTAAAAGCGTGAGCCATATGGTGGACTGATGCAGTCTGTTAAATTCACTGAGGCTCTGTCACCTATAGAAGGACATAGGTTCTTTCTGTGCAACTTTTCTATGTCAGCATGAGGAACAGCACAATGCTGCCTGCCTCTTGCAGCTGAAGGATCTGGGCCCCTTAAAACCTACCTCTTTGACCAAGCTTTTGGTCACCTCTCCTGATATCTCCTCCTTTGGCTCAGTGTCAATGTTCGTCTGAATACGCTCCTGTGAAGTGCCTTGGGGATGTTTTACTACTTTAAAGGCACTATATAAATGCAAGTTGTTGTTGGGTGCTGCAGTCTCCCCTTGCCATCAAAGGATCCTTGCAATGATGCCCATTCTTTGCTGCCAGTCTGAAGTATCTGTGTGCAGTGTCCAATCCTTGCTGCTGTACTGTTAATTAGTCTTTTCAGTTATTATGTAATGCCTTCTGTAAAGCCAAGCCTCAGAATTTCAGAAAATCTGGAGATGGCACTCTTTAACAAGCTGGTAATTACCTGTATTTGTTCATGAAGGCAGGAACATTTATACAATGCCAACCAGTAATTAATACTCAATCTAGTGACAGAACAGGATCCGACGATATGTGTTGGCAGATAATACAGGGCGGCCTTATTAGAATTAACTGCCTCCTTCCCCCATTTTTAACTCCTAATGCTTTGTGCCTTTTTTGGGAAGGGAGGCTGAATTGCTTTATCTGCATGAATAGAGGTTGAGACATTCGCCAAGGGTGGTTCACATGCACTTTTGGAGGTCTTTATTTTAACATTTTGGGGAGCTTACTTTTTACACAAGTGGTGGTCTGTGTACTATTGGCTGATAATGCATTGTATGAAATGTCGACATGACCACATGTCAGAGACACTCAATGTTTTCAAGGGGAGACTGGATAGACACTTGAGGGAAATAAACTTACAGGGCTATGGGGATAGAGCGGGGGAGTGGGACTGACTAGATTGCTCTACAGAGAGCCAGCACGGACTTGATGGGCTGAATGGCCTCCTTCTGTGCCGTATGACTCTGACCACAGGAAGTATAGGTCTCTGAGTTAACTCTTACTATTAAGAAAATATAAATGGAGTGCCAAATGTGTTGTGATTTATAATAGAGGGAAGAGGTGCTGACAAGCATCTGTCAGTCCTACTCTGATTTGACTGCTGTCTGTTATAAACAGGAAGAAGCAGCTCTTGCTGACCCAGCATCTGCTGTAGTTCCTCAGTAACATCTTAGTATGTCCCTAGAGCTACAATTGTAGAGTTGAAATCTAACCTTTAAAGTGTAAGTTAGGTAGAAATGTGAGGGATCATAAAATGGCAAATGTTTAACTTTTTTTGCATCCATTGCCACAAATTAATACTGGAAATCGTGTGACCCTGTAACATAGATTTTCCAATTGGCATTATTTTAATGGCAGTCTTAACCCATTCATTTAAAATTGTGCTAAATTAATGTAGATCAGAAAATCTAAGTTTGTTAGTCCAACTGAAGAATCTTCAACATAATATGGAACTGGCAGTAAACATGCAAAGAAACTCAAAGCATTAAATGTCTAGTTGGTATCTATCAATTCCAATATGCCAAGGAAATGAATGAGGACATAATGCTTCCTGCCTTATTTCACAGTATATTTAAAGATCTATTACTAGATCACTATTAGTACTAATTTATTATCCACGTGCTTTTGTGTTTCAATTTTTGGGGGTAAAAAAGCAGATAATGCTATGCCGCTTTAATCCTTTAAAAAGGACTGGATGAATATCTGGATAGGAATGAGATTGAACATTTATAATGTAAACACAACATGTGGTCACATTTTCTGAAATAAGACTTTTCCAGTCCTGTGGGGATCCTGAAAATATAGCTTGTGGAATGAAACTGATCAAGGTTGAATAAAGTTCATTGTAATTTTAGATCAATATCCTGGAGTTTTTCCTTGATGGAGGAGGGACAAGTTCAATAGATTTTTCTTCTTGGAAATTCTACTTGTTGTTCATATCTCTCAGGAGATTGAATAAGTTGTCTAGAGTCTAATATGATCGGCTGCACAAGGGCAGCTGAAAAAAAGTAAATTTGATAGGGAAACTAGCCTTTTCTCATAATATTTCATTCTTGTGTTCCATGTATTTTCAGTGGGATTTCTATTCATTATGATTCATAATTAAGAAAACTTGTAATCATCATTGTGTTTGCTTTATTCACTATTGAGGTAATTGCAGTTATCATCTATCTCCTCTACGTCAGTTCTTTGAAGAGTTAAAACTGCTGGGTTTTCTAACATTTCTCTTTTGTGGCCCTGAAGTTATGATACACCTTTAAAAACGAGGTGGACAAGCACTAGTCCCTGTTCTGGACTAGCAAGTTCTATTTTATTAGTAATATTTGGATTCTATTCATTTTTTCTTTCTGTGTCAATGCTTTCCTCCTATTTTCATATATTTGCACTGGTGCCGTTTTGTAACGAGAGCCACTTCTGTTCTAATTTTCTTGGCGGCGAGGAAGAATGCTAATCAGATGCACATCGTCATTGCGTAAAAATTCACAGTAGTTTCCTTTGCAAAGCTGTCAAACTTATAACACTGTGCAAATATACAGAAAATAGCAAAGTTGAACATTTATGTTATTTTAAGAAATACACAAAAACCAAGTCATTTTTCACTGCACACTAACACTAAAGGACTGGATGCCCTATACATCTTTAGTTTGGCAAATCTTTTTTTATTTAATAAATATTTATGGCATATTCTAATGGTTGTTTCCTTTGTTGCTAATTGAAAAATAAATTCTCTCCTCCACTTACCAATTTTTTTCAACAATAACCAACCCAAGAAGGTGTGAGAGATTGGCTCGAGGTGACTATCCCTCTATTTTTTCTTCCTTTATGGAGAAGCACCTGATCTCCATTTGGCATTACTCCGGAATGGTAGGTAGGGAGTTTACACACAAAATTGGGCACAACTGAGATTATTCGTGTAAACTTGCCTCTGACCATTCTATGGCACAGTATGTTGGAGCTTGAGTGTACTGTGTAAAAATTGGCTGGGCTAGCAATAATCTCAGTGAGGTACATCTGGACTGGTGCCAGTCCTTAGTGATTGCTGTCTCTGTAGATACTGTTTAGGCCCTGAGTAGAAATTGGACCTTGTAGCGCCCATTTTATGCTTGTAGAACAGGCTGAATGAGGGTCAACTTTTGAGACCAACATCCTGTGCCCCAAGGACGCCTACAAGACATCCGACCTGATCATTGGGTCAGGCCATTCTTTCAGCTATCCAGAGTTACCATCTAAAACAGGTATTCGGCCCCTTGCCTGTGCTATTGAGGTACCTAACACCCCTCTTAGGACCCCTCAGGGAAATTGAGCTGCCCTGAACCTGCTCCTCAGGTTTTCCAGGTGTGGATGTGACGTCCAAGTGGTCGCCACCAAAGGGTAGGTTTCTTATAAGTTTTACGTGGCTCTCCTCCGCCCCCCCCCACCACCCGGCTTTTCCCTTTCCCATGTGTTGTGCAATGTAACTTGGATGGGTTCTATAACACCCAGAGCGCTACTCGTCAACTAACCCAGTTCTGATGAAAGATCATCGACCGGAAACGTTAACTCTGTTTCTCTCTCCCACAGATGTTGCCTGACCTGCTGAGTATTTCCAGCATTTTCTGTTTTTATTTCAGATATCCAGCATCTGCAGTATTTTGCTTTTGTGTTGTTGTAGCCCAGATTGAGTCCCTGCCTTACTTTGATAAAGTAAAAAAGAAATAAGGCAACTTGTGAGGAAAATTAGTGTGTTTATCCCTTCATATTTGATCTATTATTGTTGCTTTCTCTGCTTCTTTATTGCACCTGATCCTCTGTTACAGTTTACTGCTCCTACACTGATTAGCTTCTCTGATAAACAACAAAGGTTGTTCGAAAAGTTTTCTATTTATTTCCTACATTACAACAGTAACTATACTTCAAAAGTACTTCATTGGCTGTAAAACGCTTTGGGACGTCCTGAGGTGGTGAAATGCAAGTCTTTCCTTCTTTCATAAGGTAGAAATCCTGGGGTGTGATTCTAGAAGGAGAATGCAATATGTGGTGCAAACAAGATCTGCCGGCTTCCCGCCCTCAAGATTTGTCCAATATATAGTGCTTCAGAGGGATGGGCACTTATTTGACTCACTCTCATTACGGTGGTTCAAGAACTGAGGGTGTTCCTGGATTACACCTAGCTCACCCCTGCTATGCTCAATGGAACCTACACCTGCTGAGAGCAGGAATAATTCCTGTTGTGGGCCTACTAAAGGTCACCTCACAGCAGAAAATAAAGGTAATCAATCCTGGAGGAATCAATAACTTTGACTAAGTACCCCCTTTGTTCCCTGAGGAGAATGTGAATCATTTTGATGCTACTGTTCTATGGCCTGATTCTGGCTTTGGGTGTTCCCTTTCAGAGTGACATGCTGCTGCAACTTACATATTGGACTTGTCTTGGGGCTTGGTTAAAATTTTTCTTTAGTGGTCAAAAGTTCTAGAAAAGTTGCTGAAGATTTTGATTGTGTCAAATGCTTCTTTGAAATATTGTTGTTGACTCACACACAGTCACAGACATTGCTGACTTTTGGTTACTCTAAACATCCTATTTATCTTCTGTCATATGGTGTAACATATTGACCATACAGCAGTATGCTGTGCTGATAGCGCATGCAGTATGTTACTCATTTTGAAAAACACCCTTTTGGGAAAATCTAGATGCGTGCCTGTTGCTGCTATTTCAGTCACTTATCCAGAGAGCATCACTTAAAGCCTTTCCATTGCTGTATCTGAGAGCCAGTTTAGAATTCCCACTGCTCTGACCAAAGGGTCTTTGCGTGCAGCAAATCCATAATAATGACAAGTCAGTAGACATCCTGAGAAGTAGTTCAGAGGTTCTGTCATGCAGAATGTACTAATTTAAATAGATTTGCACATGTGACAGTAAGTGATGGCAATGACATTTAATATGGGTAAGGAACTGAATTTGGTGTTTAAGATGCAAGCTCCTGGAGAAGGGTTGTTTGCACATTACAGTAACAAGTCCGAGCATCTTTTATGTACTTTTTAAAAAATATCCAGTTAAAGTATATAATAATCTTGAGACTCTTGTAGTATTGTGTACAGTAATCATATTATTTACTCCACCTGGTTTATACTGCACAAGATGATGTTTTGCACTGACAGAACATTTAAATACCATTTGCCAATTCTATTCCTCTGGTTTTCAGTGTTTCTACCTAGAAACAATCATTCTTTTTAATGAAGGAATGCTGATGGGCACCTATTGTTTACCTCAGCAATAAGCTTTGTATATTTTCATTAGCACAAATAGAATAGCCTAAGATTATTAATGTGTAGATGTGGCATGGAAAGGATAGCAAGGAATATGACATTGAATAAAACTGTAAAATATGCATTATCAAATATTTAAATGATGCCTGAGTTGAATAACCTAAGCAGCAGTTATTAACTTTTTAAAACAGTGCAGGGAATTGTCTTTAATGCATTTAGATTGAGACAGGAGGCATACAGGAATGGAGTAATCTTGACATAAGACTGCCAAAATTCCTATCGGGGCCAAGGTGGAAACCTGGAGGATGTCTGGGTCAGGATTTGTAAAATGGGCTGTCACCGGGATTTTGCCGTGTATTTTTTTGTTGCTGCATTTTCCAGCAAGGGGAGAGAGTGTGAGCGGATCTTCTCCCCACCCTCCCTGTGCCAAGGGGGCATGTCTGTGGAAGTTTCCAGGTTATCCTAAGAATCCTGCTCTTCACGCCCTTGAAGGTTCTCGAGCCAAATTCTCACCAACTGATAGCTGGTGTAAGTTCTGTTGAGGCCTTTGGGAAGACCCCAGAAGGTCCCCTTCAGGTGCAAAATAATTTCTAGCCACATTTTTCTTTTGGCTCGGGAAAGGCCTCGAGAACAGCTACAGGTATTGGAGTGGCTGTGAGTCGCTCCACTTCACATGGTTGGATCGTGGTGAGTGCCACCGAAGCACCTTTAGTAATTGGTTGCACCCTCCCTGCATATTTAAATGGCTATTTCCCTAATTTGGGATGGGGTTTGAGCCTTTTTGCTCAGGTGGTCTTACAATCTGCTCTACCATTCTTCTGCTGGCAGAGTTGCCCTAAATGAATTTTATGGCCAAGGGCACCTGCTAAGATTCCTTAATTTCTTTGCTTTGGTGAGATTATCAACTGGGACTGCATCTATAATTTCTTCTGATTATGGGGAAACCATGGCAGATTTTTATAAAATAAATCCGAATGCACATTCGCATTATAAATTTATTAAGTTTCTAATGCTCTCAGGATATTGTTCTTAACAGGATTTTGGGCACCAAGCTCCTAACATGCAGCTCATAACTGGCATAGAACTTTTTTTTGTTAATTCGCCAGTTGCTTGTGCCATGTTTTTCCACTCCTCTGTGGTTCATACCTTGTCAAACTCCAGGAGGCAAAACAGAAAAACGATTGAACTATGGCCTGGATCACGGAACAAGTTTGTTCTACTATGAGATTTGTAATGTAGTGTTTACTGTGATGATGATAAAGTACCTTGTATTTATATTGACGTTGCAGTGTACTATTTAAGTCTGTGCCTTTGTTGATGTTAACAGGGCGGATGGCTATTGGTTCTATTTGCATTGAAACCTGCTTTTGCTCTGTAACTTGTGCATTGCAAAAGCTGTCTGGAGCTTTAAACGCCAGTCTTTTGGATTTGGATTAAAACAAACCTTATTCGTAGAATCATTACTAGGCATCAGAGAGAGGAGACCACCTTTGCCTGGGCTGGATTTGTGCCCCAGAGGTAAAATTGTTTACTGACACTGCATCACCATTGCTATTAATGGAGACACTTAATTGTTGAGGATTAATTCCTAATTCATTGTATAGACACTAACTTATTTTGAACAGTTAAGTCTTGAGTTGCTGCTTTGTGTGTATCCATAAACCGTGCTGTGACTGATTCTACTAAATTAAAGGTAAATGTAGTTTAAACAAAAGAAATATTCAGACTTTCATTCGGATAGAGTTACCTAAAAGTTGGATCTCTGACAATCGCTGGTTAGTGTTTTTCATGTACAGATGAGGTTTAGCTATCTGAACATTGTACAGTAGAGCCAATCCTAAGGAGCTCAGTCGTCCAGCTCGACCTACTTAGGATTGGCTCTACTGTACAATGCTCAGAATAGCTAAGCCTCATCTGTAAACATTAGTCCTCAGAGTTTTAGTGAGTTGGTTTGCCACTCTTTTTTTAGAGCAGCAGTCCTAAAGAGCCCAGTGGGTCAGTTCAACACCATTTTATTACTTAATGCAGACCTGTTATTAAGAGAGAAGTTTATAGTTTTAGTTCTTGGCCATTTACCAGGCACCACTGCCAATAAAGAACTGTACATGTACTTTTAATAATGTTTGCTTAATAGGAATGATCAGATAAAGAGAATGGATACTTGCCATGGAGATGTTTCCATTAAGGGGGTTTCAGCTGCATTTCAGAAACAAGTATATGGAATGTTATTGTGATAGTTTTTTTTAGTGATTTAAATGATTGTTTTTAATGTGGTTCAACCCTGCCCTGTGGATACTGGACTTCAAAGTGTGATGTGCAGCTTTTGCGTGTCTGAATACAGTCAGATGGATGACTGGGGGGTGGGACGAGGGATCTGCTTCAGTAAAATAGCCTTTAGGGTATTTGGTTTTATTTGCACATAATGAAGGCATGGAGGTGATTCAAGGAGAAGGTCATAGCCCTACCTCCAAAAGGCTTGTCTACATCAAAGAAAACAAATTCTTTAATATTTTTTGTAATTTTTCTAAAGCAGGATCCAGTATCTCAAGGGACAGACAAAAGGGGAGGAAGAGGACGAGATCTACTATGCCGACTGCAAACGCAAATGTGTTGTGTAAGGCGCGGGGACATAATGTGAACCTGTTGCTGTGCTATCGGGCCTGCTAATGTCTAGGTGCCTCACGCACCAGCTAACAAATCAGCTGACCTTGCACAAAGATGCAAGGTATGCTCAATTAAATATTTTTCTGGCAGTTGACAGATGTTTTGCCTGACTTGATGGAAGGGTCAGGAGCCAAAATGTTGGACGCTAGCAACCAGTAAAAGGATGCAAGCTGTTCATGCAACACCAACATTTGTTCCCCCAGTGGGGAAGGGGAGGATGATGGTGGTGGTGCTGGCCAAAATGCAGAAGAGGCAAGCTGGGTGGACCTGTTGAAAGGTACCCGTGCAAAATATTCTTTTTATTTGAACTGATCTTTCTCTTCAGTGACTATTGGGATTGGGCCCTAATGAGCCTTGTGCATTATCAGCATCCTAGTGTTGAGTTCTGTACAAGTCCTGTGTGCACTGTAATTCTCTTCCTCTGAAGTCGCAGTAAGAATTTTAAAGGTTCTTGAATTAACTTCTTGGTGCCACATTAGGTAGCTGCTTGTGATCCCATTAATATTCAGGGGTTTTAAGAATTATGTAATTACAAAGCATAGCCTTACTTAATATTTCAGCCCATTTTGCTCTAACCTCTGAATTTCAGTGTACTTTTAAACTCCACTTCAAATCTTGAAGATATAGCCATGATTCATGACCTAAGTATCTGGGGAATGTAGCAACTAGCAAGTTGTGAGTTGACTTGTTGCATTAAGGCCTTGCAAACTCACACAGGTCAAAATTGGGCAAAGGTGGGTTGAAGAAAAAGGAACCACTCTGATGGCTACCTGTTTCCAATCAAACTGAACTTCTATGCAACCTCCTGATGTGTCATCAGATCTGAATGCTTCCATGTCACCCATCAGACTGAGCCCCTTTCATGTTAGACAGCATTGCCTACCATACCTGAACTGTTTACATGTCATATATCATTACCTGTGGGGCCTGAACCCTTAAGCCATGTCACACTGCATTACCTACCAGACCGGAATCCCTGGCATTACTAATCAGACCTGAACTCCTGTCATATCAGACCTCATCATTCAGCATAAATATCTCTCACGTAAGCCTTTGGTGCCCATCATTCACCATCTTTATTACTATTTTTGTTTTTATCTGTTATGTTTATGGATTGGCAGAAGGGAGGATATATCATAAGACTATTGTGCACTTAACATTTCTGTGATATAGTGGGCCTGAAATTCCAGAGGTCCCACTATGTTGACACAAGTTTGGCGGAATGGGATCCCTGTCTATTCAAGCACAAAGCTGTGGACCTTGTCCGAAGTTACTGGGATTGTGTCACTTGCGTGGTTGGGGCAGGCTGTTGGCACCTCTCCTGACATCGGCCTGGAAAATCAAAGTGATGCCCTCCAATGGTGCAAGAAACTCATCATTCCTTTCTTTGGCTCCCAGTGAAGCTATCGGGGAAATTTCTTCTGGTATTAATTTACCTTTGGCTGCCTGAATTTTGGGCCTCATTGGGACTTAAGCCAGCTATCAGCTTGCAAGAGTTCCACTGAGGCCTGCCGAGGGCATAATGGGCAGAATTTCTGGGGTCGTCCGAGAGCTCCACGTACGTGCCCCCTTTATGTGGGGCTGCAAGCGGAAGATCTGTCTTCACTCCCCTCATTCATGATCTCCTTTCTATGGGGTAGAATCCTGGAAGAAGCAGGTTCTGCCACATTTTCTGGCCTGCATCCAACAGTTATGTTGGGGAAGCACCCAGGGTCCAAACAGTATTTACTGTATATAACTGGTATTCCAATTCATCATCTTGTGTAGAGAGAGGACACTAGATACAAATTTGTTGAATGCAATATTGATTTGATGAGGGAAAGACTTGTGACTTTGTCTCGAGTTAAGGATCATCTTCATGTAAACATGTGATAAACAGTGTATGATATTTTTGTGATAAGAGTTTAAAAAATTAAAAGAACTTGCATGTTACAAGAAGAATTTTGCTTAATTATTGGGAGAGGGAAGAGGAAGAGCTTTTTGTGCTCCAGGACAGAATAGTTTGTATACAAGGTTTTAGATTTTGTGTTGGTTGTCAAATCATCAGTTTATGCTTTGTTATTGAAGAGGAAAGAGTGATGAAGTTTATAGTTGATTATTCAGAGTTCAGAGTTGATCTTGATGTTTGTATACATTTATTTATAGCTACTTGCCACACTGGCAGCTACTTATTTTTGTGCTGTTTACATTTCAGTTACAATGCAGCAGTTTTTGTGGTTGTACCTGTCACTCGCCGATGGTAAAGGTGATTCCACAGCTGTTTGCTATTTTAAAAAATACTACAAGGTTGACACAAAAATAGTTCTGGTTGGGTTGTTACTCCATGTAAGTAGAGTGATTTGAAAAAAGTGAGCAGAAATCATCCTTTGGGCCACATCCATTGTATAGAAATATGTTTTTTCATCCCCATTGTGATATAAAATCTATCACCTGAAGTGATGACATTGTGCTCAGATCATTTTTTCTCTCTCTGTCTCCTTTTCCTTTGTTCACTTTCATGCCCTCATGCATGCTCTTTCTGCCTTGTTCCGTCTCTCTCTTGCTGTGGACATTTTATGGCAGACTTTTATAGTCAACTGTTTAGAATGAAAGTGACCAGACTCTCATTTTCATTCTGTACAGCTAATTTTGAACTTGGCAACATGTTCAAACATTTGATCATTGGAGTCATAGAACTAAGTGTTTCATACTAGTGTTGTGAGAGCAATGTATCTTGGACCTGAAATGGTCATAAAAATGTAGTAACTTCAGACATGACGGGGCACCATCTTGAAAGTTGAAGAGCGATGAGAGGCAACTTGCACATTTAAAGAAGAGTATTAACACATCTCTCTATGTTTGTACAAATCCATCATAAAACCAGTTTTAAAAATACATATTGAATACACCTGAATTATGATGGAATATTCATTGGGGAATGTGCCTAGTTTATCCAGTGAATAACCAAGTCTTGGGTGAGAGAAACTGTATTTCACTGTCTCCATTGTTTCTGCCTCAATATTGAACAGAGCCATTTGCTTTAATCAGTTGTAAACTTATGCAAAGCACTATTGGGAGCATTGCCTTATTGGAAAATAAACTACTAAGTGACGTCAGTGTAATAACTCACCATTCCCACAGGTGCAAGTGAATTATAGCTCCAAGTCGAGCGTTTTTTCTGGTAACTCACACAGTCCAAAATAGCTTATTTCTGTCACATATACTTGAGAGATTTTAATGTTAAATGGTCTGAGTTTAAAAACTTTTAATGAAGCACAGTTTAACATGAGAAGCAAATAAGCTATCAATTTAGGGATTTAATTTGGGCACCTTTGGTGCTGTGTGAGAGGACCATTCACACACCATTATTATACAAACGGTTTTTCACTGGATCAGTATCCGAATATATGACTGAGTGCACATTCATTTTGTGCTGGCTCCAGGATACGCTACTTGGCTTGGAGACTCATTCTGATAAGTTGAATGTGTGCAACTGAGGAAGAGAGCTAAGCACACTGGGTCTTAGTTGTCTTAGTTTTTGAGGAAACAAAGTGCTGGTAAAGTACAACATAGCATGCACAAATGAGGCAGCATTGTTTAATGCCACATCACTTGCATGGCTGCTGTCAGTATTGTAACATCAGCAGCAGAGTGATCCTGTTTCTGAAAGGTTAAAAAAAAGAAAGACTTGCATTTACATAGTGCCTTTCATGACCATCGGACGTCCCAAAACGTTTTACAGCCAATGAAGTACTTTTTGAAGTGTAGTCACTGTTGTAATGTAGGAAACGTGGCAGCCAATTTGCGCACAGCAAGGTCCCACAAACAGCAATGTGATGATAATCTGTTTTTGTTATGTTGATTGCGGGATAAATATTGGCCAGGACAGCGGGGATAACTTCCCTGCTCTTCTTCGAAATAGTGCCATGGGATCTTTTATGTCCACCTGAGAAGGCAGACGGAGCCTCGGTTTAACGCCTCATTCAAAAGATGGCACCTCCGACAGTGCAGCATTCCCTCAGTACTACACTGGAGTGTCAGTCTAGATTTTTGTGCTCAAGTCCCTGGAGTGGGACTTGAGCTCACAACCTTCTGACTCAGAGGGGAGGGTGCTACCAACTGAGCCACAGCTGACACACAGGTTAGTGGAGCTGCTGACCAATTCCTGGGGCAGGTGTGGTGATAAACACATGCATGCTATCATTTTTGATAAATGTGCAATAATTACATCCCAAGCAAGTAAAACATCCTCTGTGATTGCTATAATGTGCTATAGGACCACAAACTCAGTAGATTAAGATCCAATAAGAAACAGCAGATAGGAATTTCAAGGTCTTGTAATCATTCCTACATAACCATTATTCTATAAACCATCTGAATCTCTTGAGACATTAATTTACAGGAATCCATTATATGATGGCTATATAAACAATGGCCCGTAATTTGGCCCCGAAGTAAGCTTTGCACAAAGATCTTGCAATCTCTGTAGCGAGAAGTTCAGGTTTTTCGACGCATAATTGAAATCAATGCAAGTTAATGGGAATTTCTAGCAAAGAGTTGCTGTGACGTCAACATGTTGTCTAACCAGCCAATCAAAACGCAGTATTCTCACAGACAGCGAACCAGGAAATAAGTAAGCTTCTTTGATTCTAACTTTTAAAAAATGTTAGAGAGAGCAAAGCAAAGATTGGGACCCTCACATGGGGAAAAGGCAAACCTGAACTAAAGATGAACAAACTTAATAAAATAATTTTTTTTTAAGTTTCTTAAAAAATTAAATTTTTTATTAAAATGGCTAAATTTGAGACTGCACAAAATTTACATTCGTTTTGCAGGGCCATAACCTTTGTTTAGCAGCCAATAAGCTGTTAAAACCCCAGTTGCACCTAATCCAAAAGGGTCTCCCTTTTAATGGGTTATTTAACAGCGGTATTACCGTGGAAAAGCCCACATTTTCGCCAGTTTCCATGATTTGGCAGATACACTGATGACCAGCTCTGGGGTTGGGGAGGGGTGGCACAGCGCAGCCTGTGGAGGGGCAGTGAATGACTGAGCGCAACTTCAGGATTTCCACGTTAGGCTGTGCATGCGCTAAATCCTGAAGTTGTGGTCAGTTTCAAAGGCAAAATGACGATGAACATTGCCAGTTCGCCATCATCAGGATTGCAAATTCCAGGCCAATATAACCTCTCATTTGGGGTCCAGTCACCAACTCAGTATTCTATACATTAAAGTGAGTCACGTGACAGTTAGGTAATAAAGGCTCCAGTTGATATTTGTAAGCATAATTTAATCCATTTAGAGAAATGAATGACATTCTTACAACTGACAGTGTGGAAAGACAATGGTTTGAGTATTAGTTCGTGCATGCACATTGAAACATTGTACAGTAATTATAAGCATAAATAACAACAGAAAATGCTGGAAATACTCAGCAGGCCAGGCAGCATCCATGGAGAGAGAAACAGAGTTAACGTTTCAGGTCTGGGACCCTTAATTATAAGCATAACTGCTTTAGCTGCCAGTTTGTTTAATAAACATTAACTTCACATAGTTACACACTGCATTGATACCTTGCTATTACGGGTAACTTGAAAAGATGACCACTTATGAGGCTTATGCCATGGTAGAAGGGTTTGCACCCATGGGCAGGTGCTGTGTTGTACAGTGTTGTGTTTTGGGATACAGATATTTTCCTTTTTGTTGCCAGAGAAACAGAACAAAGCTCCTTTTTCAGATTGAACGGTATATTTTAAGTTGTATTTGTGTAGCATTTTCAATGGTAAGGTTTCTTTCTTTGGTCTAATACCTACTAAATTACATGCCAGTTATCCGGTTCTTGTTTTTACCATAAATGTACAGTCTTTAGTTCTTGGGTATCTGCAGCTGTGATGCCTCTGCTGATGAAAAGAAGTGTTGTGGAGTTTCTCAAGTGCTTTGATGCCTTTAATAAAATATGCAAGCTGTACGTTTTGAATGTTGCTTTTCATAGGTATCAAATGTGATTAGGTAGCTAGGTTGAAAGGACCATCTGGTTAAGTTGTACAGTAACCCACAGACCTTGGGTACAATAAAAATAATACAGTACACATGTGCTGCTTATTAACTCCTGTGTTCAGAGTTATTGAGCAATTACAGCAGTCACTATTTGAGAGCTTGGATTTCATTTTTTTTTAAACTGGCAAAAATATGTAATGGTTCATATTTTTCACTGTGCCAATTGACTGCAGATATGAATCCTTTGAGTATTGAAAACCATGCAATTTATATTCATTGGACCTGATTTGCTTTTCAATCACATCTGTGCTGGCCTTCTTAGGACCAGCAATATACTTTCATTTTAATTGAGTTAAGATGGTGAATTTACCATTAGTATTGTCACAGAAAGCTATACATCTAAATTACACAAACTTGTCCCTACCACAAAAGTTAACCTTGTCAAGTATAAAAATGACTAATTATATTGCTCTAACAAGCCTATCCATTCCCTGATGTATCAGGCTGCGTTATTATTTTATTAACTTTCAGTGGTGTTTTAATCCTATCTCCAGGGCTGAGATTGAAATTTATTTGGCAGATTTCTTTACTTCTTGGAAATTTTTACCTTTACCTTTGCTAAAGTAAAATTAAACTGTATTTTCTAATGTGGGCTGTCCCTTTGGCAATCATTCATGCTACCATCACCCTTGATATGGATTTTACAAAACAGCTATCTCCCTGCTGCAATTACCTTTCCATCATGAAGGCTTTACCTTATAACATCGCTTAAAATATGGCTCCACCTTTGGTCATCCCCATACTGCATGTAAAATTCAACAACTGTACAGCATGTAAAGCTCAATTGTTTCAAAATAAAGATGAACAAAGGTGTAAATATCTAATTGCAGAGTTCAGTGTTTCTTAAATGGAGTTATTACTTGCAGTAGAGAAACGGTGGAGGGCAAAATGGTTATAGGTAAAAGGAAGCTTCTTAAACTGGAAAAATGTAGTCAGCGGTACCCATTGGGGTCTGTATTGGGGCTTTTGAAATGTGGCAATTGTGGCATCTCCTGGAATTTCTCAAGGAGATTGTTTGCTGCAATATGATATCCGATGTTAGATGGCCATGCATTTGAAAGAACTGGTGACCATTTGGTGTTTGTTGGTCTTATCGTCCCTGTCATTATTCTCATTGTTTGCTTGATTTAATTGTACATCAACTAGTTTGTGCGGGAAGAGTTTAAGCACACAGGAGTGCATTATTCTCCAGCTGGGTAGCAGAGAGCTAGCACTGAGCTGCACAATGTTTGCACATTAGCTTCCCAGGTTGAGCCTGCAGGCTTGTTTAGCAAGCCATTTCTGCTTGATCTTCTGGGCTACCTTGGTGTGGTGGTCCTTGTAGGTAAGTGTGCGATCTAAATATACTTGCATTAGAAACATAGAAAAATAGGAGCAGGAGTAGGCCATTTGGCCCTTCGAGCCTGCTCCACCATTCAATATGATCATGGCTGATCCTTTATCTCAATACCATATTCCTGCTATCTCCCTATACCCCTTGATGCCTTTTGTGTCCAGAAATCTATCTATCTCCTTAAATATATTCAGTGACTTGGCCTCCACAGCCTTCTGTGGTAGAGAATTCCAAAGGTTCACCACCCTCTTGAGTGAAGAAATTTCTCCTCATCTCAGTCCTAAATGTCCTACCCCGTATCCTGAGACTGTGACCCTTCGTTCTAGACCCCCCAGCCAGGGGAAACATCCTCCCTGCATCCAGTCTGTCTAGCCCTGTCAGAATTTTATACGTTTCAATGAGGTCCCCTCTCATTTTTCTAAACTCTAGTGAATACAGGCCTAGTCGACCCAATCTCTCCTCATACAACAGTCCTGCCATCCCAGGAATCAGTCTGGTGAATCTTCGCTGCACTCCCTCCATGGCAAGTATATCCTTTCTTAGGCAAGGAGACCAAAACGGCACACAGTACTCCAGGTGTGGTCTCACCAAGGCCCTGTGTAACTGTAGTAAGACATCCTTGCTCCTGTACTCAAATCCTCTTGCAATGAAGGCCAACATACCATTTGCCTTCCTAACTGCTTGCTGCACCTGCATGTTTGCTTTCAGTGACTGGTGTACAAGGACACCCAGGTCCCTTTGTACATCAGCATTTCCCAACCTTATCACCATTTAAATAATATTCTACCTTTCTGTTTTTCCTACCGAAGTGGATAACTTCACATTTATCCATGTTATACTGCATCTGCCATGTATTTGCCCACTCACTCAACTTGTCTAAATCACCTTGAAGCCTTTTTGCATCCTCCTCACAACTCACAATCCCACCTAGTTTCGTGTCGTCAGCAAACTTGGAAATATTACATTTGGTTCCCTCATTCAAATCATTGATATATATTGTGAATAGCTGGGGCCCAAGCACTGATCCCTGCGGCACCCCACTAGTCACCGCCTGCCACCCCAAAAAAGACCCATTTATTCCTACTCTCTGTTTCCTGTCTGTTAACCAATTTTCAGTCCATGCCAGTATATTACCCCCAATCCCATGTGCTTTAATTTAGGTCATATGCTAGTTGATATCCATCCAAGAAGATACTGGTTGATATCCATCCAAGAAGATGCTATCATCTACAGGACCTACTCTATGATCTGATAATTGGGCAATAAGCTATAGTCTTTGTTTGACTATACATCCATCTGATCCCTAGTAATGTGGTGGGAAGAGAAATATGTCACTTCTTAACAGTGATGTGCTTATGTAATTGGCAGTGTAAAAGAGAGGGTAAGCATCTTCAGGGAGGAGATGAGGCCATTAGTTGCATTCCCAAGTAGTTAATTGTGAAGGGTCAAGAATAACATCGACTTGAATTTGTTAAATCTGGATATCTTTAGGTAGTGTGTCCTTCAAATAATCAACAGAGGCTGCAGATAACAATCAACAGGTGTTTACTGGATGAGTGTTGCTCCAAAACTAAAAAGTACAGATCCCTACTCAGGGTTATATACAGGTGTGGTCACTGCCGGTACTACAGTATACAGGAGCTGTAAAAAGTAGTTCTCCCCTTAAAGGTACATATACTACAATTCCTCCCTTTTTAGACTAACAGTACCATAACATTCATTTAACAATTAACACTTTTAACATGCAACATTAACTAAAAATAGTCCATTTATAAATTCAGTCTTTGGGGTGGCTTCCTGATCCGTTCTGGATAGCGCCTTTCCTGAGTGTCTTGCTCTTGGTGCGGAGGCGATTCTGGCCCCCTGTCGTCAGTTGGTTCATCAGCTTCCGATACTACTTCTGGGGTAGATGCTACCTGTATGTCGGGTTCATTACCAGGTACGCGAGACATGGGGTTGACTCGTTCCTGTGACGCTAGGATCTGGTCGACATGGCGTCTCACAATGTTCTCCCCAACATCCACTGTGTACATTAGTGGCCCCTGCCGTGTGCATATCGTTCCTGGTTGCCATTTCTCTGTTCGGTAGTCGCGGGCCAAGACTGGTTGCCCTACATCGAAGCTCCTTGTCGGCTTCTCATTGATGTGCTGGAATTGCTTATTCTCAACATTTCTTCGTACATTTGGTCTGAGCAAATCCAGACGAGATCTCAACCTTCGGTTAAAGAACATCATGGCCGGGGTCTGGTTGGTAACTGCATGTGTCGCATTTCTGTAGGCTAACAGGAAATTGTCCACCTTATGCTGCAGTGGAATGTCGTCATCGCACATGGCCCTTACTGCCTTTTTAAAGGTTTGTACGAACCTCTCAGCCAATCCATTTGTGGCTGGATGATACGGGGCGGATGTGTAATGCCTTACCCCATTCCTTTTCATAAATTTCCGAAACTCTTCGGACACAAACTGTGGTCCGTTATCAGAGCAAATCTGCTCTGGCAAGCCGTTCCTGGCAAATATGGTCTGTCGGACTGCAATAGTTTTCTCTGTAGTGGTTGAGGACATTTTGATCACCTCAGGCCATTTCAAGTGCGCATCCACGGCGATAAAAACATTGAGTCCATGAATGGACCAGCAAAATCAATATGCACCCGTTGCCATGGAGAGGAGGGCCACTCCCATGGGTGTAGAGGGGCATGTGGTGGTGCATTTTGGACCTTCTGGCATCCTGAGCAGCTCTTTGTCAGGTCCTCGATTTGCTGATCGATCCCCGGCCACCACACATAAGCCCTAGCAAGGCTTTTCATTTTCACCCCTCCCAGATGGCCTTTGTGAAGCTCATTGAGCACTCTCTCCCTTAACTTGGGTGGAATTACCACTCGGGATCCACACATCACTGTCCCCTGGCATACTGACAGCTGTTCTGTTCTGGATGAGAATGCTGGCAACAGTGAGTCGCCATGTGTTGGCCATCCCTTCACCGTCAAATCATATACCCGAGACAGTGTCGGGTCATTTCGGGTCTCCTTCTCTACATCCGCGTTAGTTACTGGCAAGCGTTCAATTATAGACGAATAAAATATTTCGACAGGGTCCACTGCTGGTGCTTCCTCCGCAGTAGGCAGTGGCAGGCGTGATAGCCCATCAGCGTTTCCATGCTGTTTCGTGCCCTTATACTCTATTTCATATTGGTTCGCCCCTAGAAAAAGGGACCATCTTTGTAGCCGTTGCGCAGTCATCACCGGAACGCCCTTCTTTGGATTAAAGATGGAGACCAGTGGTTGGTGGTCAGTCAGCAAGGTGAACTTCTGCCCGTGCAGATAGTGGTTGAACTTTTTCACTCCCCACACTAGGCTGAGGGCCTCCCTGTCAATCTGGGCGTAGTTACGCTCGGCTGAGGTTAGTGACCGAGACGCAAAGGCTACTGGCCTCTCCAAGCCGTCCGGGAATTTGTGCGACAGCACCGCTCCAATACCATAGGGTGATGCATCACACGCCAACCGAATTGGTAGTGCTGGGTTGAAATGAGCCAACACCTCTTTTGATGTGATCAATTCTTTGCACTTCTGGAAAGCTCGTTTACATTCGTCATTCCACTTCCATGGTACCCCCGTTTGCAGTAGGGTGTTCAGTGGGTGTAGTACTGTAGACAAATTCGGCAAGAACTTATGGTAGTAGTTCACCAGCCCGAGGAACGACCTCAGTTGTGACACATTTTCCGGTGCTGGAGCCTTGACTACTGCCTCAATCTTTTCAGGGGACTTCTGTAACCCCTCTTCATCAATAACGTGGGCACAATACGAGATCTGCTTCTGGAAAAACTCGCATTTGTGGCGATTAGCTCGGAGCCCATATTCCTTCAATCTAGTGAGCACCTGCTCCAGGTTGGCGAGGTGATCACTGTCATTTTCGCCCGTGACCAGGATGTCGTCCAAATAACACTGGGTCCCTGGAATCCCTTGCAGGATTTGATCCATTGCCCTTTGCCAAATAGCCGGAGCTGATGCTACCCCGAACACTAGCTGGTTGTATTGGTAGAGACCTTTTATGAGTGTTGATCGTGAGGTACTGTTTCGAGGCTTCTTCTACCTCCATTTGCAGGTACGTCTGGGCCAGATCAATCTTAGTGAAGCGTTTTCCTCCAGATAGCGAGGCGAAAATATCTTCAATCCGCGGAAGCGGATATTGTACCGTGTGAAGGACTGGGTTCACTGTCACCTTAAAGACCCCACAGTTGCGAATCTTCTTTGGTTCCCCAGGCGTATTACTCAACGACCTCTTCATTACAGGAACGATGGGTGTAGCCCACTCGCTCCAGTCTACTTTGGACAGTACTCCAGAACGTTCCAAACCTTCCAGCTCTGCTTCGACGGCTGGGCGGCTCGCATAAGGCACCGGTCTGGCCTTAAAAAACTTTGGGCTTGCATTTTCCTCTATTTTGATCGTCGCTGTTATGCCTTTTAGTGTTCCGAGTCCCTCCTGGAACACTTCTTGTGCGTCAGTTAGCATTTTTGACAGTCATCCAGGTGTGACGTCGTCATCCTTTTTGGCATCTACCGTCAGTGCTTGTATGGCATGCCAATCTAACTGTATCTTCCGGATCCATTCACGTCCTAGTAGTGGTGGTCCTCCATCTGGCAATACATATAGGTCAATTTTTGGTGTTTCCTTGCCGTTATATATAACGTTCACCCTTATTTTTCCTTTGGGGTAGACTTTTTGCCCCGTGTACGTCTTCAAGACAATCTTTGTATCTCTCAAGGGTATATGTGAGAATAGCCGCTTGTAGTCCCTTCGGTTTATGACTGTTAGGGCTGATCCTGTGTCCAATTCCATTTTCACTTGGACTCCGTCGATCTTGAGCGTGACCCAGATAGTTTGGTGATCCTCCATTTTGATTACATTATGTAGTTTCAGACAACCCAGCTCCTTGCTTCCGGAGTCTGTATCGCTTTTCTGTTCGTCTGAACTACACTCCGTCACCTTATGTACCTTTTTGCACTTCTCCTGTGGAGATTTCTTGCTGCTGGTTTTCTTTCCCGACCTGCAGACTCTTGCTATGTGTCCTACTTCTCCACACTGTCTGCACACTTGGTCCTTAAACCAACAATCCTTGTGGTCGTGTGTTGTTCTGCCGCAGCGATAACACTTCCCTGTTCCATATGACATTTCATTTGTGCCATATTCTTGCGGTCTCCGTTGTATCTCTGCAGTGCCCCGTGCGGCTGCTTCGTGTGATACTGCCATGCTGAAAGCCTTGTCCAGCGTAAGATCCTTTTCTGATAGAAGCCGTTTCTGGGATCCTTCACTTTGAAGCCCACTCACAAACTTGCCCCTTAAAGTATCTGCTAGTCCCGTTCCAAACTGGCAGTGTTTCGATAGCTTGCGCAGTTCCGTTAAATACTCAGCATTACTTTCGTCTTTATGCTGGTTCCTTTTGTGGAACTTAAATCTTTCTGTTATCAGCAGCGGTGTGGGGTTTAAGTGGTCCTGTAGGATTGCCACTATGCTTTCAAAATCCTTTTCCACTGGCTTCTCTGGGGTTACTTGGTTTCGCAGTAAGCCGTACGTTTTTGCACCCATGGAATTCAACAATACCAGTGCTTTCCTGGCATCTGGCACTTCATTCGCCTTGCAGTACACTTCTATGCGTTCTATATATGTCGTCCAATCTTCGACTTCATTGTCGAACGCTGTGACACTGCCACTCTTCGGCATCCCTGGGTGTGGTTAGACTGGCTAAAAATGGCGTCTCCCGCGCTTTCCTTTCTTCCCGCGCTCTCCCTTCTTCTCCACTGGCTCAAAATGGCGTCTCCCGCGCTCTCCCTTCTTCTCCACTGCGGCTCAAAAAAAATGGCGTCTTCCCGCGCTCTCCCTTTTCTTCCCCCGCGGACGCTGCTCAGCCCTTGAACACCGGCCGCACTCTGCGTGTTTTCCCCTCTCTCGTTGACGCCGCTCGGTCTTCAACCCCGACTGCGCCCTGTGTGCTTTACCCTCTCTCTTACCCATCGACGCTGCTCTGCCTTTTTCTGTGCCGTCGGTCGGCTCCCGCCGCCGCTGTCCAGGAAGGGTCTGCGCCGTACCTGCTGCCAGCCCGCTGCGCTGGATCATCGCGGCTGGAGAACCAAGCCCAGCTCTCTACAGCCTCCTCTGCGATGCTCAAGTTCTCCCTGGATGGTCGACGCCCGCACTGGTGGAATCGGCCTTCTTCAGAGTTGCAGGTAGGTTCGAAACGACTCGTCGCCAATGTTAAATCTGGATATCTTTGGGTAGTGTGTCCTTCAAGTAATCGACAGAGGCTGCAGATAACAATCAACAGGTGTTTACTGGATGAGGGTTGCTCTAAAACTAAAAAGTACAGATCCCTACTCAGGGTTATATACAGGTGTGGTCACTGCCGGTACTACAGTATACAGGAGCTGTAAAAAGTAGTTCTCCCCTTAAAGGTACATACACTACAGAATTTATATAGTGAGATAAGGTTAACGTAGAAAAATGTCCCAGGGTGCTTCACAGAATCATAATCGGGCAAAAATAAATGCCAAGCCAAAAAAGGAGGAATTGGGTAGGGTAACCAAAAGCTTGGTCAAAGAGATGGATTTTAAGGAGGATGTTAAAGGGGGAAGAGAGAGAGGTACAGTGATGTATGGACCGAATTCCAGAGCATAGGACCTAGACGGTTGAAGGCATGGCCACCAATGGTGGGGGCAAAGGGAGGGGGAGATGCATGAGGCCAGAGTCAGAGAAATGCACAGTTCTTGAGGTAGTTACAGAGATAGGGAGAGGTGAGACTATGAAGGGATTTAAATTTGAGGATGAGAATTTTAAATTGGAGACTGGAAGCCATTGTAGGTTAGGAAAGATAGGCTGATAGGTGAGCAGGGCTTGGTGCGCGATAGAATATGGACAGTAGAGTTTTGGGTGAGCTGAAGTTTATTCAGGTTGGAGGATGGGGGGCCAGCCTTGAGAGCATTGAAATAGTTGAGTTATAAGGTAACAAAGTCATGGATGAGGGTTTTGAGCAGCAGACGGGCTGAGACAGGGTGGAAGTGGAGTTAAGTAGTCTGTATAATGGAGAGGAGATGGGTTGGAAGCTCAGCTCCAGCTGGAATAGGATACTGAGGTTGCAAATAGTCTGATTCAACCTGAGAGGGGGATGGAATTGGTGGCAAGGATATGGAGTTTGTGACGAGGTGTGAAGAAAATGGCTTTGGTCTTTCCAATGTTTAACTGGAGGAAATTGCGGCTGACACAAAACTGAGTTTTGGACAAGTGCTTTGACAATACAGAGCTGTGGAGGGGTCGAGAGAGGCAGTGAAGAGGTAGAGCTTGGTGTCCTCAGCGTACATGTGGAGCCTGACCCTATGCCTTCGGATAATGTCACCAAGGGGCAGCATGTAGGTGAGGAGGAGGTCAGGATAGATGCTCAGGGTACTCTTTCAGTAACGATACGGGGTCGGGAAGCGAAGCAATTGCTGGAAATGCTCTGGCTTCGATTGGATAGGTAAGAGTGGAACCAAATGTGGGCAGTCCCTCTGTTGGACAACAGAGGAGAGGAATTGGAGGAGGATAGTGCTGTTGCTCATGTCAGAGGTCGAGGAGGATTAGAAGGATAGTACACCACAGTAATAGTCACAGTCGCAAAAGATGTCATTTGTGACTTTTAGTAAAACTGTTTCCGTGCTGTGGCAGGGTGGCAACCTCATTGAATCATAGAAAGATACAGCAGAAAAGGAGGCTATTTGGCCCATCATGTCTGTGCCGCTTCTTTGAAAGACCTATCCAATTAGTGCCTCTCCCCAAAGCCCAGAAACATTCCCCCCTTCAAGTATTTATCCAGTTCCCTTTTGAAAATTGCATTCCAGAGCATCACAACTCACTGCGTAAAAAGAAAATTCTCCACTTGACGCCTCTGGTTCTTTTGTCAATTTCCTTAACTCTGTGACCTCTGATAACCAACCCTTCTGCCACTGGAAACAGTTTCTCCTCATTTACTCTATCAAAACCCTTCTCTTATTGGAGAGATTCAAACATGGATTTGTACTGGATGAGCAGAAATTTCCTCCAACTAGATATTGGGAAGACTAAAGCCATTATCTTCGGTCCCCACCACAAACACCATTCCTTAGCCACCGCCTCCATCCGTCTCCCTGGCAACTGTTTGAGGCCGAATCAGACCGTTCGCAATCTTGATGTTGTATTTCAGTACTGGATGTCATCGTTGACCCCGAGATGAGCTACCGACCACATATCCGTGCCATCACTAAGACCAGTTATTTCCATCTCTCTGGTGAAGAAGGCCCAGCAGCGCCTATATTTCCTAAGGAGGCTGAAGGGATGTAACCTGTCACCCCTGATCCTCTCTAACTTTTACCGCTGCACAGTAGAGAGCATCCTGACGAACTGTATCACAGTATGGTATGGCAGCTGTAGCTACTATGACCGGAAAGCCCTGCAGCGGGTAGTCAAAACTGCCCAACGCATTACCGGCACCCAGCTACCGACCATAGAGCACATATACCAGAAACGCTGTTTACGGAGGTCACGGTCCATCATCAAAGACCCTACCCACCCCAGCCACAGTCTGTTCGCCCTCCTGCCATCTGGGAGACGCTACAGATGCATTCGCACACGTACGACCAGATTTAGGAACAGCTTCTTTCCCAGGGCTGTCATCCTACTGAACTCCACAAATAAACTCTAAAGCCTGCACATCTGCCAATGCACTTTATTATGGTTATGTTTATGTTAATGTATTACAAGCCAAATGTATGTTGAATGTTTAAATGTCTTAATCTAAATGTACACTCTCGGGAGCCGCAAGCCTACATTTCGTTGTACTGCACTTGTGCACTAACAATGACAATAAAGTTGATTATTATTATTATTATTATTATTAACATCACCTGACTCTGCCCCACCTCAGCTCATCTGCTGCTGAAACACTCATCCATGCCTTTATTACCTCTAGACCAGTGTTCCCTCTAAGCTGCGCGGCCGCGCAGTAATGGGAAAGCACTCGCACAGGCCGCTCACTGGCTTCTTCATTGTAAATACCCCGCGTGCGCATAAATTTAAAGGGACTGTGCACTTAAAAAAAACAGGCAGCACAGAACAAAGTGCAGCTTGCAGTGCAGATTGCTCTAGACTTGACTATTCCAATGCACTCCTGGTGGCCTCCCACGTTCTACGCTCTGTAAACTTGAGGTCATCCAAAACTCTGCTGCCTGTGTCATAACTCGCACCAAGTCCCGTTCACCCATCACCCCTGTGCTCACTGACCTGCATTGGCTCCCAGTTAAGCAACGCCTTGATTGTAAAATTCTTATCCTTGTTTTCGCTTCCTTCCATGGCCTCGCCCCCTCCTTATCCCTGTAATTTTCTCCAGCCCTACAACCCTCTGAGATCTCTGCGCTCCTCCAATTCTGGCCTCTTGATCATCCCCTATTTTAATCGCTCCACCATTGGCGGCTGTACTTTCAGCTGCCTAGGCCCTAAGCTCTCCAATTTTCTCCCTAAACGTCTCCTCCTCTCGACCTCTCTTTTCTCCTTTAAGACACTCAGTAAAACCTACCTCTTTAACCAAGCTTTTGGTCATCTGCCCTAGTATCCCCTTTTGTGGCTCGGTGTCAAATTTTGTTTGATAATACTCCTGTGAAGCGCCTTGGGATGTTTTACTATGTTAAAGGCGCTAGATAAATGCAAGTTGTTGTTGTTGATTTGTGGGAAAGGTGGGCATAGATTTGGGAGGCAACAACACGTCAAGGAGTTTGGAGAGGAAAGGGAGATTGGAGATGGGATGGTAGTTTGCAAGGACAAAAGGGTGGATTGTTTGAGGAGATGATAACAGGGGGTTTGAATGTGAAGGGAACAGTACCTAAAGAGAACATGGGAGCCAAGGAGAGATGTTGGATGGTAAGCTGTTTAGTGGCAATGGGGTCAAGGGTGCAAAAGCTGGGTCTCATTTTGTCAAATTTCATTTGATAACGTTACATTATAAGAACATAAGAACATAAGAAATAGGAGCAGGAGTAGGCCAATCGGCCCCTCGAGCCTGCTCCGCCATTCAATAAGATCATGGCTGATCTGATCCTAACCGCCAATCTACTATCACAGAACCATCTCCTGAATCTAACAGAGTTAGACACACGAAATAGGAGCAGGATCAGGCTACACGGCCCCTGGGCCCGCTCCGCTACCCACAGGGTCATGACCGATCCGAACCTAGACTCATGTCCAAATTCCTGCCCGCTCCCCATAACCCTTTACTTCTAGGAAACTGTCTATTTCTGTTTTAAATTTATGTAATGATGTAGCTTCTACAGCTTTTTGGGGCAGCATATTCCATGGACCTACCACCCTCTGAGTGAAGTAGTTCCTCCTCATCTCAGTTTTGAAAGAGCAGCCCATTATTCTAAGACTATGCCCCCTAGTTCTAGTTTCACCCATCATCGGGAACATCCTCCGCGCATCCACCCGATCCAACCCCTTCACGATCTTATATGTTTCAATAAGATCGCCTCTCATTCTTCTGAACTCCAATGAGTAGAGTCCCAATCTACTCAACCTCTCCTCATATGTCCATCCCCTCATCCCCGGGATTAACCGAGTGAACCTTCTTTGTACTGACTCGAGAGCAAGTATGTCTTTTCTTAAGTATGGACACCAAAACTGTATGCAGTATTCCAGGTGCGGTCTCACCAATACCTTGTACAACTGAAGCAATACCTCCCTATTTTTATATTCTATCCCCCTAGCAATGAAAGCCAACATTCCATTGGCCTTCTTAATCACTTGCTGCACCTACATACTAACCTTTTGAGTTTCGTGCACCAGGACCCCCAGATCCCTTTGTACTTCAGTACTTTCCAGTTTCTTGCCATTAAGATAATAACTTGCTCTACGATTTTTCCTGCCAAAGTGCATAACCTCACACTTTCCAGTATTGTATTCCATCTGCCAAATCTCTGCCCACTTACTTAGCCTGTCTATGTCCCCTTGCAGGTTTTTTATGCCCTCCTCACTCACTACTTTCCCTCCCATCTTAGTATCATCTGCAAACTTTGATATGTTACACTCGGTCCCCTCCTCCAAATCGTTAATATAGATTAATATAGTTAATATAGAACATTTCCTACATTACAACAGTGACTATACTTCAAAAGTACATCATTAACTGTAAAGCACTTTGGGACGTCCTGAGGTCATGAAAGGCGCTGTAGAAATGTAAGTCTTTCTTTCATGGACAATAGAAGCTCAGAGAGGGTATAAGGGAAGATGGGAATCTTGATCTTTGCCCCTACACCTCTGGTACCTTCTCCTTTGAACACCTTAACTTGTTCCATTTTGCTTGCCTCTTTTAAAATCCTTGGTCTGTACCATCCCCCCAAGTCTCACCCTAAGTTTCTCACTGAGATATCCTCCTTCCTTTCTTCCCTCAGTTTCTGCATTGAGCGGTTCCTCATCCCTGATGATTTCAACCGCCATTTCAACTCATCTTGCCCACTCTTCTTTCATTTCACTGCCTTCTTGTTTTTGCTTAACCTCTCCTACCCATAATCACAGCCAGCTTGCATCTCACGTGATCTTTACTCCCATGGTCTTTATCACAGACAAGGCCATCTTGGACCACTTCCTTGTCTCTGTCATCACCCAAAGAATTAACTTGAGCACCACTCATTCGAGTAGTTTCCAGGCTTACTAAGGTCTTCTGTCTTATGGAGAGAAATCATAGCTTCGCTGTGGAACTAGATTATATGTACCTCAATTAGAATCCTATCCTGCATCCTCAGAATAACTCCTCCAAGGCGGTACTTTTTCAAGACTATTGCTGTTCCCCCCCCCCCCCCCGCACCATCTACAGAAGCTTTTAGGAATTCAGCATGAATACTGTCTGCACCAGTTGCCCTCTAGGTGCCTCAATGCAGAATCCACTTCCTCATGTCGAAATGGCTCATTAAAACCTTCAATCTTTATAGCTCACTCCACTGGCTTTTCCAGACCCCATGCAAATGGGTCCTTATATTAATAAATAACTTAATCCTGCAGTTAGATTTTGAAGTTGCCATGTTAGCCCAGACCTTGATTTCTGATGGCATTGCTGCTTGAAATGTAGCAAGGTGAGATTTCTGCTTGACTGACTTATTTGACACTGACCCTGATGAATGTCTTGGGGTCAGCCTTATTTAAATATTTTTGGCAGGCTCTCGGTGGTATTTCTGACTGCGTTTGGATAGGTGGTGGGGGGGAGGAAGGAATTGGCTGCTGCAGGAGGAGGTAGGAATTGGCTGCTGCAGGAATCGATGCTTAAAGCAGTTTAAAGGGCCAGACAGTCTCCCCAACTGGAACTGTGTTCCTGGATGCACTACTGAAGGAATGTTGAGCATAAATAAAACTGCATTATAGTGCATAGTGCAAGCATTTAAAATTTCCTCAACGTTTCCAATTGCCTGGTACAGTAACACCAGAAGGCTGTTGAATGTTAACACAAATAGCATTACTGAGGTGATAATGGCAGAAAATGTGACGTATGATGTCACTGTTGCTATCGCTTCAATTAACTGTGCCCAACTATATTTGGGCAGCTGAATCCAGTGGAAATAATGCCAGAAAATTTGTGAGACGTTGAAATGGGCAAGGATCTGAGATGATAATGCTATCGCTAAATTTCCAGAAAGGTGGATGGAAATTCTGCCTTCTATTTATGTAACAATTAATGTTGCAATGTGATTTGGAGTACTATAAACAAGATGAAGTCTAGATATACCTGTACAAACAGAAAATGCTGGAAATGCTCAGCTGGTCAGGCAGCATCTGTGGAGAGAAAAGCAAAGTTAACGTTTCAAGTTGATGACCTTTCATTTAGATATATCTGGTTTCCTATTAATTTGTTTCAACAAGGGAATTTTGCAAAGATTATGATTGCTGCTTTGAAATTTTGAATCCACATTACAAAACTGAGTGTGTCTTTGGCGAAGGTCCATATTTTGTATAGAATGAATTGTTAATGTATGCATGGTCAATGTGATCTCCTGGATGAGTTCCGATCGCCTGAGGGAGTCCGGGAGGAATTTTCTAGATTTTACTTTTTTCCCCCCATTGGCCCTGCATTTCCCCCCCCCCCCTCTCCCAGGAGATTAATGGCTGCGAGAAGGGGTAGGAAGTGTCTAGTCATGATGCTCCAGGCATCATGAATGTGGGACAGGCTTAATAGACCAGCTGGTCTTTGCCTGCCTGTCATTTTTGTATATTCGTATGTTATATGATGACTAGTCCATTATCTTTTGTACTTTCTGTTTTGAAAGTGGAATCATGGTAAATTAGTATTTGGCTAAAATACTTGTGTCTGGGTTGCACAGTGCAATTGTTCTCTGTTATCATTTAAATTCTCATGTCTTCCCTGTTTAATCTCCTGTATCCACACTATTTCCAATTGCGAAGCAGGATAGTCAAATCTTCTGGCATTCCCTGACATGGACACTGTTGAGTCTGTGTGTTCCAGATATACTTATTTTAAATAACTGGACACAGACAACAGGAAAAACTTAAACAGGTCTTTACTACTTGAAGGTCAGGGCTGAACTGCTTTACAAATTACTACACAGAGCCCGGTGTGGTCACCACCGGTACTACAATATACAGTAGCAAGAGAAAGTAGTCCATCTTCTTAAGGTAGTTCTCTTAAGGTGGTACAGGTTACATACACCACAATTCCTCCCTTTTTAGCTTAACAGTGTACACCCCAATTTAAACATAACATGGATAACATATATACAACTTTCATGCAACTGTTCAAAGATTCAGTCTCTGAGGAGGCCTCCTGATCTGAGTTGGATAACGCCTTTCAGGGGTCTCTGATTCTGGTTGCTGGGGTGACTCCTCTAATTGATCTCTTATGGATTGAACATCCTCATGTACGTTCGCGTCTGAGGTAGATGCTACAGGTTCAATAATTGCTGGGAGTGTACTATAGGCCTCCAAACAGTCAGGGGGAGATAGAGGAACAGATATGTAGGCAAATCTCAGAGAAATGTGCAAATAATAGGGTAATAATAATGGGGGATTTCAACTTCCCCAATATTAACTGGGATAGTCAGAGTGTGAAAGGCTCAGAGGGTGTAGAATTCTTAAAGTGCATCCAGGAGAGCTTTTTGAGCCAGCATGTAGAAAGTCCTACAAGAGAGGGGGCGGTACTGGACCTAATTCTAGGGAATGTGGCCGGCCAAGTGGAAAAAGTGCTAGTAGGTGAGCACTTTGGTGACAGTGACCATAATATGGTGAGATTTAAGGTGGTCATGGAAAAGGACAGGGATGGGCCGGAAATAAAGGTTCTAAATTGGGGGAAGGCCGATTTTAATAGGATAAGGCAGGATCTGGCCAAAATGGACTGGGATCAGCTACTTGTAGGAAAATCCGCATCTGAGCAATGGGAGGCTTTCAGAAGGGAGATTGAGATCATACAATGGCAACATGTTCCCGTAAAGGTCAAGGGTGGTTCCAAAAACCACAGGGAACCTTGGATGTCAGGGGATATACGAGAATGGATTAGGAAAAAAAGGAGGGCTTTTGGTAGATACAAAAGGCTAAAGACGGAGGAAGCCCTAGAGGAGCACAAAAAGTGCAGGGGGATACTTAAAAAAGAAATTAGGAGATCAAGGAGGGGCCATGAAATAACACTGGCGAGCAAAACAAAGGAAAATCCGAAGATGTTTTATAAGTATATTAAGGGTAAGAGGATAACTAGGGAAAAAATAGGGCCCATTAGGGACAAAAGTGGCAATCTGTGTGTGGAGCCGGAAGATGTAGGAGAGGTTCTAAATGAATTTTTTGCATCTGTTTTCACTATGGAGAAGGACGATGTAGACATAGAAATAGGGCGGGGGGACTGTGATATGCTCGAACATATTAACATCGAGAGGGAGGAGGTATTGGCGGTTTTAGCTGGCCTAAAAATGGATAAATCCCCAGGCCCGGATGAAATGTATCCCAGGCTGCTGTGTGAGGCAAAGGAGGAGATTGCGGGGGCTCTAACACATATATTCAGGACCTCTCTGGCCACAGGGGATGTGCCAGAGGACTGGAGAACCGCTAATGTAGTACCATTATTCAAGAAGGGTAGTAGGGAAAAACCGGGGAACTACAGGCCAGTGAGCCTAACATCAGTGGTAGGAAAATTATTGGAAAAAATCCTGAGGGACAAAATTTGTCTCCACTTGGAGAGGCAAGGATTAATCAGGGATAGTCAACATGGCTTTGTCAAGGGAAGATCATGTCTGACTAATTTGATTGAATTTTTTGAGGGGGTGACTAGGTGTGTGGATGAGGGTAACGCAGTGGATGTGGTATACATGGATTTCAGTAAGGCCTTCGATAAAGTCCCGCACAGGAGACTGATCAAGAAGGTAAGAGCCCATGGAATCCAGGGTGCCTTGGCACATTGGATACAAAACTGGCTTAGTGGCAGAAGGCAGAGGGTGATGGTCGAAGGTTGTTTTTGTGACTGGAAGCCTGTGGCCAGTGGGGTACCACAGGGATCGGTGCTGGGTCCCTTGCTGTTTGTGGTCTACATTAATGACTTGGATATGAATGTAAAGGGTATGATCAGTAAGTTCGCGGATGACAGCACGGTGGCATAGTGGTTAGCACTGTTGCCTCACAGCGCCAGGGACCCGGGTTCGAATCCGGCCTCGGGCGACTGTCTGTGTGGAGTTTGCACATTCTCCCCGTGTTTGCGTGGGTTTCCTCCGGGTGCTCCGGTTTCCTCCCATAGTCCAAAGATGTGCGGGTTAGGTTGATTGGCTATGATAAATTGACCCTTAGTGTTAGGGGGATTAAATACGTGGGGTTACGGGGATAGGGTGGGATATGTGTTGGTGTAGGGGTTACGGGGATCGGGTGGGATATGTGTCGGTGCAGGCTCGATGGGCCGAAATGGCCTCTATCTGCACTGTGGGGTTTCTGTGATTCTGTGATACAAAAATTGGTAGGGTGGTAAATAGCGAGGAGGGTAGCCTCAGTCTGCAGGACGATATAGATGGGTTGGTCAGATGGGCGGAACAGTGGCAAATGGAATTTAACCCGGAAAAGTGCGAGGTGATGCACTTTGGGGGGACTAACAAGGCAAAGGAATACACAATGAATGGTAAGACCCTAGGCAAGACGGAGGGTCAGAGGGATCTGGGTGTGCAAGTACACAGATCCCTGAAGGCGGCGGAACAGGTGGATAAGGTGGTAAAAAAGGCATATGGGATACTTGCCTTCATTAGCCGAGGCATTGAATATAAGAGCAAGGAGGTTATGATGGAGCTGTATAAAACACTGGTTAGGCCACAGCTGGAATACTGTGTGCAGTTCTGGTCGCCACACTACAGGAAGGATGTGATCGCGTTGGAGAGGGTGCAGAGGAGGTTCACCAGGTTGTTACCAGGGCTGGAGCGCTTCAGCTATGAAGAGAGACTGGGCAGATTGGGTTTGTTTTCCTTGGAGCAGAGGAGGCTGAGGGGGGACATGATTGAGGTGTACAAAATTATGAGGGGCATAGATAGGATGGATGCTGAGGAGCTTTTTCCCTTAGTAGAGGGGTCAATAACTAGGGGGCATAGATTCAAGGTAAAGGGCGGGAGGTTTAGAGGGGATTTGAGAAAGAACTTTTTCACCCAGAGGGTGGTTGGAGTCTGGAACTCACTGCCTGAAAGGGTTGTGGAGGCAGAAACCCTCACAACATTTAAGAAGCATTTGGATGTGCACTTGAAATGCCATAGCATACAAGGCTACGGGCCAAATGCTGGAATATGGGATTAGATTAGACAGGGCTTGGTGGCCGGCGCGGACACGTTGGGCCGAAGGGCCTCTATCCGTGCTGTATTACTCTATGACTCTATGTCTCTGCCGTAGCCATGGGTTCGACCCTTGTTCTTGATTCTACAAGTTGGTCAGCATGACGTCGTATTACGTTTTCACCAATCTCTACCGTGTACATCAGGGGTCCTTGTCTGGCACGAATTGTTCCAGATTGCCATTTCTCATTCTTATAGTCCCGGGCTAACACTGGTTGTCCTATTTCGAAACTCCGAGTGGTCTTGTTATTTACATGCTGGAACTGTTTGTTTTCGACTTCCCTCCGCACATTTGGTTTTAACAAATCCAACCTGAACCGCAACCTCCTGTTATAAAACATCATGGCAGGACTTTGATTTGTCACTGCATGTGTGGCGTTTCGATATGCCATTAGGAAATTGTCCACCTTGTGTTGTAGTGGAATATGGCCTTCGCTCATGGCCTTTATCGCCTTTTTGAACGTTTGTACAAATCTCTCGGCCAACCCATTTGTAGCCGGATGATATGGGGCAGATGTATAGTGTTTCACCCCATTCTTCTTCATGAATTTCTGGAATTCTTCTGACACGAACTGCGGCCCGTTGTCTGAACATATCTGTTCTGGCAATCCATTTCTTGCAAATATGGTTCTTAGAACTGCGATCGTCTTTTCCGAGGTAGTGGTCGCCATCTTAATCACCTCTGGCCATTTAGAATGTGCGTCTACCGCTATCAAAAACATGGAATCCATGAATGGACCTGCAAAGTCGATATGTACACGTTGCCATGGGGTTGAAGGCCATTCCCATGGATGCAGCGGTGCAATTGGAGGTGCATTTTGAACTTTTTGGCACCCTGAGCAGCTTTTAGTCAGATCCTCTATTTGTTTGTCGATACCTGGCCACCACACATAAGCCCTAGCAAGGCTTTTCATCTTGACTCCCCCCAGATGACCTTCATGCAGTTCCTTTAGAACTCTCTCCCTTAATTTAGGAGGAATAATCACCCTTGTTCCATACATCAATGTTCCTTGACAAACGGACAGCTGTTCTCGTCTGGCTGAGAATGCCGGTAACAGTGGTTTGCCATGTGCTGGCCATCCCTTCACTGTCAATTCGTAGACCCGAGACAGTGTCGGGTCGTTCCTGGTCTCTCTCTCAATACTCGCATTGGTGACTGGCAAACATTCGATGATGGTCGAGTGAAATAACTCAACAGGGTCAACTGTCGGTGCCTCTTCCGCTGTAGGTAGTGGCAGGCGCGACAGCCCATCAGCATTACCATGTTGCTTTGTACCTTTGAATTCGATCTCATATTGATGTGCCCCTCGGAAAAGGGACCATCTCTGGAGCCTCTGCGCTGTCATCACCGAAACACCCTTCTTAGGGTTAAAAATGGAAACCAACGGCTGGTGGTCTGTCAGCAGCGTAAACTTTTGGCCTTGCAGGTAATGATTAAATTTTTTTACTCCCCACACGAGGCTGAGAGCCTCCCTATCTATCTGAGCATAGTTGCGCTCAGCGGAGGTCAATGATCTGGATGCGAACGCGACTGGTCTTTCCAAGCCATTTGGCAACTTATGTGATAGCACTGCCCCAATACCATATGGAGAAGCATCACAAGCTAAACGAATAGGCAGCGTTGGGTTAAAGTGAGCCAACAGTTCCGTAGAGGTGATCAATGCCTTGCTTTTGTGAAAAGCCCGCTTACAGTCCTCGCTCCACTTCCATGGCACTCCCTTTTGTAAAAGAGCGTTCAGCGGGTGTAGCACCGTGGATAAATTTGGCAGAAACTTATGGTAATAGTTAATCAACCCCAGGAACGACCTCAACTGGGATACATTTTCCGGAGCGGGAGCCTTCACAACAGCTTCGATCTTGTCAGGTGACTTGTGAAGCCCCTCCTGGTCAATGACGTGACCACAGTACGAGATTCGCTTCTGAAAGAACTCTCATTTCTGGCGATTAACTCGAAGTCCATACTCTTTCAATCTGGTGAGCACCTGTTCCAAATTAGCAAGGTGTTCCTCATCATCATCTCCTGTAATAAGAATGTCGTCCAGATAGCATTGTGTGCCAGGAATTCCCTGTAATACCTGCTCCATGGCCCTTTGCCAAATCGCTGGAGCCGATGCCACTCCAAAAACCAGTCTATTATACCGATATAAGCCCTTATGCGTGTTGATCGTGAGATACTGGCGTGACGCTTCATCAACTTCCATCTGTAAGTACGCCTGCGCCAGGTCTATCTTGAAGTGTTTCCCGCCAGACAACGAAGCGAAGATATCCTCAATCCGCGGAAGCGGATATTGCACCGTGTGAAGAACCGGATTAACAGTGATCTTGAAATCGCCACAGATGCGAACCTTCCCCGGTTCCCCCGGCTTGTTGCTCAATGAACGCTTCATGACGGGAACAATGGGCGTGGCCCATTCGCTCCAGTCTACCTTAGACAGTACTCCTGAACGTTCTAGCCCTTCCAGCTCAGCTTCCACAGCAGGTCGTATCGCATAAGGTACCAGTCTGGCTTTGAAAAATTTCGGGTTTGCATGTTCTTCAACCTTGATGTTTGCCGTAATTCCTTTCAGTGTTCCCAGTCCCTGTTGGAACACCTCCTTAGCATCGTCCAATATTCTGGACAGTCGTTTAGGTTTGACATCGTCCTTTTTACCGGAATCTACAGTTAGTGCATTTAAGGAATGCCAGTCCATATTTATTCTCCTGATCCTTTCCCGTCCCAGTAGTGGTGGACCTCCCTCAGGTAACACATACAAGTCCATTCCTTTGCTTTCTTTACCCTTGTGGACCACCTTTACTTTTATCTTTCCGATGGGGTACACTCTTTGCCCCGTGTATGTTTTTAATACAATCTCCGTATCCCTTAGGGGAATGTGTGAGAATAACCTTTTGTAATCTTGCTTATTCATGACCGTCAATGCCGATCCCGTGTCCAATTCCATCTTCACTTGGACTCCTGCTATCTGGAGTGTAACCCAAATAGTTTGGTGGTCTGCTGTGTTACCCACATTATGTATTCTTAGACAACCCAGTTCCTTACAGCTGGAGTCTGAATCCGTCTTCTGTTCATCCGAACTGTTCTCTGTCACCTTGTGTACTTTTTTGTACTTCTTCTGTGGTGACTTTTTGTTGCTGGTCTTCTTTCCTGACCGGCATACTTTCGCTATGTGCCCGAGTCTGCCACATTTTCTGCATTCTTGATCTTTGAACCAGCACTGGTTCTGATCGTGCGTTGTCCTTCCGCAACGATAGCACTTTACTGCACCCAATGCCATTTGATTGGTGCTGAGTTCCGATGGCCTTAGCTGCATTTCCGCGGTGCCTCGTGCTGCCGCCTCGTGCGATGCTGCAATGGTGACAGCTTTATCTAGCGTAAGGTCCTTTTCCTCTAGCAGTCGCTTCTGAGTTCCTTCTTTTAATAGTCCACACACGAACTTATCTCTCAGAGCATCTGCTAGTCCTGTACCAAACTGACAGTACTTTGATAGCTTGCGCAGTTCAATTAAGAATTCAGCGTTGCTTTCCTCTTTCAGCTGCGTTCTTCTGTAAAATTTAAATCGTTCCGCTATCAGCAGCGGCATGGGGTTTAAATGCTCTTGCAGGATAGTAACAATATTCGCGAAAGTCTTATCCGCCGGCTTATCTGGTGTTACAAAGTGCCTTAATAACCCGTACGTCTTCGCACCCATCGAGTTTAATAGGGTTAGTGCTTTCTTTTCAGCCGGTATCTCATTTGCTGTACAATAAACTTCAATACGCTCCACATAAGTGGCCCAATCTTCGACATCGCTATCAAAAGCAGTGATGTTACCGTTTTTAGGCATCCTTGTAAGTTTCTTTAAGTATTTTATTATTTTTTTTTTACAAAATGGCGGCTTTTCCCGCGCTTGTCTTCTTCCTGCGCCGACTAAAATGGCGGCTTCCCGCGCTTGGCTTCTTCCCCCCACTGGCTACAATGGCGATTACCGCGCTGTTGCCGTTCTCGCCTCCCAGCGGTCCTTAATTTCCCCCGACGCTGCTGCTTTTACTCCCAGCTGTCCTCGTGGGTATTAGCGCTTCCTTTCTTGCTGCGCGTCTATTCCGATTGCAGCCCGGCCCTTTACACCAGCTGCGGTCGAGTTCTCTGCCCTTTTTCCTCCGGTCTCGCCCCCCTTCTCCACTGACAACGCGGCCCACTTTCTGCCCGTGTCGCTAGATCGGCTTACCCACCACCGTGGAAGAAGGATGATCACTGCCTGTCACTGATGGTGGACTTCGTGGTCAGCAATTCCAACCCGGGTTCTCGATGCCTCCCGTGCGAATGCAGTGCTCAGCAGGATGATGAGGGCGGATGCCTCTTCTCGACGCCCGTTCTGGGGACGAAGCTGCCTTGGATGCAATTGCCGCTGGGTAAGATCGACTCGTCGCCACTGTTGAGTCTGTGTGTTCCAGATATACTTATTTTAAATAACTGGACACAGACAACAGGAAAAACTTAAACAGGTCTTTACTACTTGAAGGTCAGGGCTGAACTGCTTTACAAATTACTACACAGAGCTTATATACCGGTGTGGTCACCACCGGTACTACAATATACAGTAGCAAGAGAAAGTAGTCCATCTTCTTAAGGTAGTTCTCTTAAGGTGGTACAGGTTACATACACCACAGACACTTTGGCGGGGTTGTGGAAAGCTAGAACCGCCTCCCCCACCCCACCCTACCTTGAGCTCAATCAGTTTACTTATAGTGTAACAATAGCATTCAAATGTCAGGGTTGTAGTTGTGTGGGTGATACTATGGCCTTGTTATCATTGAACACTAGTTTTGTTGGTCCTCAGCAAATGAAAACTTTTTGGTTGTATATTGTATTTTTTTTATTTGTTTATGGGATATGGGCGTCGTTGGCAAGGCCAGCATTTATTGCCCATCCGTAATTGCCCTTGAGAAGGTGGTGGTGAGCTGCCTTCTTGAACTGCTGCAGTCCGTGTGGTGAAGGTACTCCCACAGTGCTGTTAGGTAGGGCGTTCCAGGATTTTGACCCAGCGATGATGAAGGAACGATGATATACTTCTAAGTCAGGATGGTGTGTGACTTGGAGGGGAACTTGGAGGTGGTGGTGTTCCCATGCGCCTGCTGCCCTTGTCCTAGTATGCTAAACACATGAGAGCTTGAAACCATAATAACCTTTTCACAAGTGTTTTATCCAGTGACTTTTATTTGAGATTGTCATTGTTGTGTATGTACCTTTAAGAGAATAACTGGTCTCAGACTGCAGTACCGGCAGTGACCACCCCTGTATAAAAGACGCTAGAGAGTCTCTGTTTTGTTAGATTCGTTTATGCCTTTCACCAGTAAAGTTCTGTTTGTTTCTCTCCTGCTAGTCCGTGTCTCAATCATTCACGGACTTAACACTGGCGACGAGTTAGAAGCGAACTTACCTGCAACTTAGCAGCAGCTCCGACGACGTGTTGAAGGTCGGAGCCAGAAGAAAGAAAAAAAAAAAAAATAGGCCATTGAAACTCGAGAAACGGGCGTCGACCGTCAATCATCGAGTTCAAAACTTGCAGGAGAGACTGTCCAGAGCCAGGCTGGGTTCCTCGGTCCGTGGTTTCCCAGCTAATCGGGCTGGTGGCAGGTAGTGCTCTGATCCTTCCTGGGCTGCAACGGGGCCGGGCAGCGAGTCGGGAAGCAAGGAGAGAGAGAGAGGGTGGAGCACACGGCGCGGCCGGTGTTTCAAAGCTGGGCAGCGTTCGGACCTCAGAAGAGGGAGGGACGTGTTCCAGAGGGTCCGCTCCACGACGGGAAGATAATAAAAGAAAACGAATTAATATTTAATGCGCAGGAAACCGTGGAAAGCAGCGCTAAGAAAAGCGCGGGAGGTGCCATTTTGTTAAATCGGAGAAGAAGGCAAAGCGCGGGAGGCGCCATTTTACATTTGCAAGATGCCGAAGACTGGCTGTATCACTGCTTTTGATAATACAATAGAGGACTGGACCACGTATGTGGAAAGAGTCGAGGTATATTTCGAGGCAAACGATATAGCGGAGGGGAAAAAGGCATCGGTATTGTTAAACTTAATGGGCGCTAGAACGTACGGCCTATTGCGGGACCTGATTACTCCAGCCAAACCGAAGGCGAAGAGTTTTAACGAAATTGTTGCTGTTCTGCAGGAGCACTTAAACCCTGCACCGCTGTTGATAGCAGAAAGATTTAAATTCCACAGGAGAACTCAGCACAAAGATGAGAGTAATGCTGAGTATCTTACGGAACTACGCAAGCTATCAAAGCACTGCCAGTTCGGAGCAGGACTGGCAGATACCCTACGGGACAAATTTGTCTGTGGACTCCTGAGTGAAGGAACACAGAAGAAGTTACTTGCAGAAAAAGATCTGACGCTAGATAAGGCTTTCAGCGTGGCAATATCGTATGAAGCAGCAGCCAGGGGAGCTGCAGAAATTCAACAAAAACCACAGGAATACGGGACCCACGAAATGACACGGGGATTTGCAAAATGTTATCGCTGCGGCAGAACTAACCATGACCAGAAGGACTGCTGGTCCAAAGACAAAATATGCAGACAATGCGGAAAGATTGGACACATTGCACGAGTTTGTAGGTCTGGGAAGAAGACCAGCGACAACAAAAAGGCTACTAAGGAAGCGTACAAGAAAGTACAAAAGATGACGGACAGTAGTTCCGAAGACCAGATGAGCGATAGTGAATCCGGAAACAGAAGACTAAGCTGTCTCAAACTTCACAATGTAATCGCAAAAGAGGATCACCGAACCATTTGGGTCACTCTCACGATAGCAGGGTCCCAAGTTAAAATGGAATTGGATACAGGATCAGCGCTAACCGCCATGAATCGACGAGACTACGAGCGGCTATTTTCACACATACCCTTGAGAGAGACATCCATCGTCTTGAGGACGTATACGGGGCAAAAAGTATACCCCAGAGGAAAAATAAGGGTGCCTGTCGAATACAATGGCAAGAAAATACGGAAATTGTATCTCTACATACTGCCAAATGGTGGACCACCATTATTGGGACGGGAATGGATCAAGAAGATAAACTTAGATTGGCATTCCATTCATGCAATGACGGTGGACGGTAAAAAAGATGAAGACGTCACTCCTGGACGATTGTCAACAATCTTAGCTAACGCCAAAGAGGTATTTCAACAAGAACTGGGCACGCTTAAAGGCGTAACCGCCTCGATAAAAATAGAAGAGAATGCAGTTCCCAAGTTTTTCAAAGCGAGACCGGTACCATATGCAATTCGCCCAGCCGTCGAGGCAGAGCTGGAGAATCTGGAGAAGGCGGGCGTGTTGTCTAAGGTCGACTGGAGCGAGTGGGCGACACCCATCGTTCCTGTCATGAAGAAAACGTTAACCAATAAGTCCGGAGAGCCAAGGAAGATTCGCATCTGTGGGGATTTCAAGGTGACGGTGAACCCTGTCCTTCGCACAGTACAATATCCTCTTCCAAGGATAGAAGACATCTTTGCCTCGCTGTCTGGAGGGAAGCGTTTTACAAAAGTTGACCTAGCACAAGCATATTTGCAGATGGAGATTGAAGAGTCCTCTAGGAAGTATCTCACAATAAACACTCACAAAGGTCTTTACCAGTATCATCGATTGGTATTCGGAGTAGCATCGGCTCCAGCGATATGGCAAAGAGCGATGGAACAAGTCCTGCAAGGGATTCCGGGGACTCAGTGTTACTTGGACGACATCCTTGTAACAGGTGAAGATGACAGTGAACACCTTAACAACCTAGAACAGGTGCTCACTAGACTACGGGAACATGGGCTGCGAGCCAACTGCCCCAAGTGCGAATTTTTTAAGAAACAGATATCGTATTGTGGCCACGTGATTGATGAAGAGGGGTTACATAAGTCCCCTGACAAAATTGAAGCGGTTGTTAAGGCCCCAGCGCCTGAAAATGTGTCACAGCTGAGGTCATTCCTCGGGTTGGTGAATTACTATCATAAGTTTTTGCCGAATTTGTCGACAATTCTGCATCCACTGAACGCCCTGCTACGAACGGGGGTAGCATGGAAATGGAGCGATGATTGTAAGCGTGCTTTTCAGAAGAGTAAGAACTTAATCACTTCAAAGGAAGTATTGGCTCACTACAACCCAGCACTGCCAATCAGGCTGGCGTGTGATGCGTCTCCCTACGGCATTGGGGCGGTACTGTCACATAAATTCCTTGATGGTTCGGAGAGGCCGATAGCTTTTGCGTCATGCTCGTTAACTTCTGCTGAGCGTAACTACGCCCAGATTGACAGAGAGGCCCTCAGCCTAGTGTGGGGGGTGAAGAAGTTCAATCACTATCTGCACGGTCAAAAATTTACTCTACTAACCGATCATCAACCTCTTGTCTCCATTTTCAACCCTCAGAAGGGCGTACCGATAATGACAGCACAACGGCTGCAGAGATGGTCCCTTTTCCTAGGGGCACACCAATATGACATCGAGAACAAAGGAACTAAACAGCATGGAAATGCTGATGGATTGTCACGTCTACCGTTGCCGACGGTGGAAGAAGAAGACCTTGCAGTGGATCCAATGGAGTTATTCCACTCGACCATAGTCGAATGTCTCCCTGTGACGAATGCAAACATAGAAAAGGAAACACGGAATGACCCGACACTATCACGGGTCTATGATTTAACGGTGAAGGGATGGCCAGCACATGGCGAACCACTGCTGCCAGCATTCTCGCCGAGAAGAGAACAGCTGTCAGTGTGCAGAGGAACCTTGATGTGTGGATCCAGAGTAGTAATTCCACCTAAGTTGACGGATAGAGTGCTCAATCAAATCAACTTTTATTGTCATTGTTAGTGCACAAGTGCAGTACAATGAAATGTAGGCTTGCGGCTCCCGAGAGTGTACAATTTGGATTGGACACTTAAACATTTCAACATACATTTGTACATATATATTAGCATAAATATGACCATAATAAAGTGCATCGGCAGATGTGCAGGCTTTAGTGTTTATTTGTGGAGTTCAGTAGGATGACGGCCCTGGGAAAGAAGCTGTTCCTAAATCTGGTCATACGGGTGCGAATGCATCTGTAGCGTCTTCCAGATGGTAGGAGGGCGAACAGACTGTGGCTGGGGTGGGTAGGGTCTTTGATGATGGACCGTGCCCTCCATGAGGGTCATCTGGGTGGGGTAAAAATGAAGAACTTAGCCAGAGCGCTTGTGTGGTGGCCGGGAATCGATAGAGAAATCGAAGAGATGACCAAGAGCTGTGCAGGATGCCAGAAGGTCCAAAACGCCCCACCACAAGCCCCTCTGCATCCACGGGAGTGGCCCTCATCTCCATGGCAACGGGTGCACATTGATTTTGCTGGTCCCTTCATGGACTCGATGTTTTTAATTGCGGTGGATGCACATTCAAAGTGGCCAGAGGTAATAAAAATGTCCTCAACCACCACGGAAAAAACTATCACAGTTTTGCGAACCATATTCGCCAGGAATGGGCTGCCTGAACAGATTTGCTCTGACAATGGACCACAGTTTGTGTCTGAAGAGTTCCGGAGGTTCTTAAAGAACAATGGTATTAAGCATTACACATCTGCCCCATATCATCCAGCCACTAATGGATTGGCCGAGAGGTTTGTCCAAACATTCAAGAAGGCTATCAAGGCAATGTGTAATGAAGATATACCCCTACAACACAAGGTGGACAACTTCTTGTTTGCCTACCGGAATGCAACACATGCGGTTACCAACCAAACTCCAGCCATGATGTTCTTCAATCGAAGACTACGATGCCGCTTGGATTTGGTTAAGCCAAACGTCCGAAGAGATGTGGAGAACAGGCAGTTTCAGAATATGAATGAAAGGCCGACCAGGAGTTTTAAGATAGGTCAACCAGTTTTGGCCCGGGACTACTGCACTGAGAAATGGCAGCCAGGAACGATTTGTACACGGCAAGGACCTCTCATGTATACCGCGGACGTTGGGGAGAGCATTGTAAGACGCCATGTTGACCAGATTCTAGAGTCACTGGAAAACGTCAACTCCACACCACGATCTGATACACCTGGTAATGAAATCGACGTTCCAATTGCAGCTACCGCAGAACCGGTAATATTGGAAGCAGATGAACCAAACAACGACATTGATCCCGACTCAACATTGCCAGAAGAACCTGATACCCCAAAGAGGCGTTATCCAGACAGAATCAGGAAGCCTCCTCAAAGACTGAACTTATAATTGCTTAAACTTAACCAATGTATCTAGCAACAGTAATTGTGATTGTAACTAGTTATCATTTAGTTGTTAAATGAATGTTATGTACTGTTTATCTAAAAGGGGAGGAATTGTTCTGTCTGTACCTTTAAGAGAATAACTGGTCTCAGACTGCAGTACCGGCAGTGACCACCCCTGTATAAAAGGCGCTAGAGAGCCTCTGTTTTGTTAGATTCGTTTATGCCTTTCACCAGTAAAGTTCTGTTTGTTTCTCTCCTGCTAGTCCGTGTCTCAATCATTCACGGACTTAACAGTCATCCCCTAATGACTTTGTATAATTATTAAAACAAACCTGTTTCTCTAAACAAAACCCAATTCATTCTGCAAGCGTAGGTTTTCTCTTGTTTTGGTGCTGGCCTGGGATGATGAACAACTAAGTTCTGAATCGTAGAGTCCTTCCCTTCTCCTCTCCTCCAAGGATCCCATTTAATCTAACTTCAAGGAAGATGGGGGGAACCAGAGAAGGGGCTGTTACAGTTTGCTAAAGTGAAAACTATTTCTGGTGCGTTTTTTAAACCAAGGAAGCAATAGGCATTTTTGGAAGATTTTAGTCTGTTTGCAAGCTCCCCTGTTAGCTTGGTGGGTTAATGCATCATGTGGCATGATACTGAAGCCAGACAAACCAAGGACGTTAAATCCCTAAAATAAAAGCAGAAAATGTTGGAAACACTCAGCTGGTCAGGCAGCATCCATGGAGAAAGGGAGGTCATCAACCTGAAACGTTAACCCTACTTCCCTCACTCCACGATACTGAGTGTTTCCAACATTTTTAGTTTTTATTTCAGTATTTAGCTTTTGGTGTTAAGGTTCCATCCTTGGTCTGTGCTGAGTTAGCTGTGCAATATTGGAACACGAGTAGGCCATTTAGTCCCTCAAGCCAGTTCCGCCATTTAGTGAGATCATGGCTGACCTATGACCTAACTCCATATACCCGCCTTTGCTCCATATCCTTTAATACCCTTGGTTAACAGAAATCTATCAACCTCAGATTTAAAATTAACAATTGACCTAACATCAATTGCCTTTTGTGGAAGAGAGTTCCAAACTTCTACTACCCTTTGTGTGTAGAAGTGTTTCCTAACTTCACTCCTGAAAAGCCTGGCTCTAATTTTTAGGCCATATCTCCTCCTCCTGGACTCCCCAATCAGTGGAAATCATTCCTTTCTATCTACCCTATCAGTTCCCCTTAATATCTTGAAAACTTTGATCAAATCACCCCTTCATCTTCTAAATTCCAAGGAATACAATCCTAGTTTCACAGAATCACAGAATCACAGAAACCTCACAGTGCAGATAGAGGCCATTTCGGCCCATCGAGCCTGCACCGACACATATCCCACCCCCGATCCCCGTAACCCCTACACCAACACATATCCCACCCTATCCCCGTAACCCCACGTATTTAATCCCCCTAACACTAAGGGTCAATTTATCATAGCCAATCAACCTAACCTGCACATCTTTGGACTGTGGGAGGAAACCGGAGCACCTGGAGAAAACCCACGCAAACACGGGGAGAATGTGCAAACTCCACACAGACAGTCACCCGAGGCCGGATTCGAACCCGGGTCCCTGGAGCTGTGAGGCAACAGTGCTAACCACTATGCCACCGTGCTAACCACTATGCCACTCTCTTTGTAATTTAACCCTTGGAGTCCAGATATCATTCCTGTAAATCTATGTTGCACTCCCTCCAAGGCTAATATATCCTTCCTAAAGTTTGGTCCCCAAAATTGAACACAGTACTCCAGATGTGGTCTAACCAGGGTTTTGTATAGCTGTAGCATGACTTCTAACCCCTTGTCTTCTAATCCTCTAGATATAAAGGCCAGCATTCCATTAGCCTTTTTTGATTATTTTAATGACATTTTACTGATCTATGTACATGCAATGAGCCAGAGCAGATAAGAGAAGTAAAAGTAAGGGAACATATAGGCAATTGTGACCATAATATAATACACTTTAAGATGATAATAGAGAAGGACATAAGTATGACAAAAACCAGGTTAATATATTGGAGAAAAGCTGATTTTGAGGGGCTGAGAATAGAACTTGGGACGATAAAATGGGCAACAATATTGGCAAACAATGATGCAGAACGACAATGGGAAACATTTAAAACGGTGTTCAACAAAGTGCAGGAAAAATATATTCCGCTAAAAGGAAAGAACAAACTAAACACTAATGAGACTCCATGGATGAATAAAGACATAAGGGAACAATTGAGAGTAAGGAAAGAGGCATGCATTAAGTACATAGACAGTAGAGGAGTGCATGATAAGAGCGAATATGAAGGGATTAGGAGAGAAGTAAATAAAACAATTGGGAAGGCAAAGAGGAACTATGAAATTAAATTATCAAGGAACATAAAACAAAATAGTAAAATATTTTACAGGTACATCAATAAAAAAGGAAGGCTGGGATGGGAATAGGGCCATTAAGGGATAGACAGGACAATACCACAGGTAACGATAGGGAGATGGCAGAAATATTAAACTATTATTTCGCTTTGGTATTTACTGGGGAGATAGAACAGGTGGACATGACATTGGATGATGAGATGAGTAATGAGATAAGTGCATTTAAAATTTAAAAAGGGGATATATTAAATAAACTAATCAAACTCAAAGAGGATTAAACCCCTGGTCCAGATGGATTGCATTTTAAAAGAATCTAGGGAAGAGATAGCAGAGGCATTACTACACATATTTAATAATTCGTTAGAAAAAGGTGTAGTGCCAGAGGACTGGTGGACAGTTAACGTAATACCTATATTTAAGAAGGGGGATAGAACATGTCCAGGGAATTATAGACCAGTCAGCTTAATATCGGTGGTAGGAAAAATAATGGAATCCCTACTAAAGGAGAGAATAGAAGAAGATCTAGAAACAAAAAATATAATAATGAATAGTCAGCATGGATTCAAAAGGGAAAATCTTGCTTGACCAACCTTATTGAATTTTTTGAAGAGGTAACATAGAGAGTAGACAGTGGTAATGCAGTAGATGTAATTTATCGAGATTTTCAAAAGGCCTTCGATAAGGTACCCCATAATAGTCTAATGAATAAGGTCAGAGAATGTGGAGTCAGGGGACAAGTAGCAGAATGGATTGCTAGCTGGCTTCAAGACAGAAAAGGAGGTCACTTATCACTTGGAGAGTGCGAGTCTAGGTGGGGTAGAGGAACAAAGGGATCTTGGGGTACAAATACACAAATCACTAAAAGTTGCACCACAGGTTAGCAAGGCCATAAAAAAAAAAGCAAACCAAGCACTAGGGTTTATTTCTAGAGGTATCGAATTGAAAAGTAGAGAAGTTATGCTAAACCTGTATCGAACCTTGGTTAGACCACACGTAGAGTACTGTCTGCAGTTCTGGTCACCATATTATAAAAAGGATATAGAGGCACTGGAGAAGGTGCAGAGAAGATTTACAAGGATGATACCAGAAATGTGAGGGTATACATATCATGAAAGGATGAACAGGCTTGGGTCTCTTTTCTCTTGAAAAAGAAGTCTGAGAGGTGACCTAATAGGGGTCTTTAAAATTATGAAAGGTTTTGATAGAGTGGATACAGAGAGAATGTTTCCACTTGTGGGGAAGAGCATAACTAGAGGCCATCAATATAAGATAGTCACCAAGAAATCCAATAGGGATTTCAGAAGAAACTTCTTTATCCAAAGAATGGTGAGAATGTGGAACTCACTACCACAGGGAGCAGTTGAAGCGAATAGTATAGATGCATTTAAGGGGAGGCTGGACAAGCATATGAGGGAGAAGGGAATAGAGGGTTATACTGATAGATTTAGATGAGGAAAGTCGGGAGGAGGCTCGAGTGGAGCATAACGCCAGCATGGACTGGTTGGGCCGAATAGCCTGTTTCATGCCGTATGTCCTATGCAATGTTTCCTCTGATTTTTTTTTAATGCGAGGTCTCTTTATCTGGCTGCGTGGCCCATTCAAATTTTCACGCATGGTAGCTGTTGTATCCTTGAAGCAAATGGCATGGCTCTGCAGCTGGCTCTCTGATGAACTGCGATCTGTGAAGATAATTCCCCATAGTCATTGCCAATTATGTGCCCACAATCTTCAGATATGGTTGGCATCTTGGCAAGCGTGGCCAATCAGATTTTGATCACCCTGGCATGCCTTCTTTCATGCAGTACCGCTTTCTTGAAGCAGAGAATTGTTAGAGCTTGAATTTTTTACAGCAGGAAGTAGTTGAAGCAGAGATTATTACATCTTTTAAAGAATTGAATAAGCATTTGAATCTGAGGAAGAAAATATAGGGTCATGGGACAAGAGCAGGGAAGTGGTATTAATTTTGGCTTGCTCTAGTAAGAGGTCGACACAGACATGATAGACCAAATGGCTTTGTTCTGTGTTGTAATCAGTGGGTCTCTGAATGCATGTCATACTGTGATTGGGGTGCTTCTAAAGAAGCATCCAACATTATAGTTAGTCAGACATTTACATATCTTACCAGTGCCATTGGGCCCTCTTCCCAGCTTCCTTTAGGAAAAGGAACCTCTATATCTGCTAGTCTTCTTCCAAAGCAACTGATGTTTATCTCTGTCTACAGATACAAACATGCACGTAAAGAGCACCTCTTGTGCAGGCTCACCTGCTTGATCTTCCTCCTCTTCCAAACACGTTGATAAGGGGACTAATACTGGGAAATCTATTGGTGGCAGCAAGGGTGCTGGGAAGCAAAAAAAATGAGAACAATTGAAGTAAATCCAATTACAGTAAAAATATATGCACTTTTATAAAATCTGCAGCTGTGTTCGTGGGATTTGAATTCTCAAAACATTAATAATCCCAACACTGTGTAAAACATGATGTAGTTGTCATGCAGAATGCCGAAGTAGTAGATTATTAATTTAGTAATGCTCTGTTGTAAGTCAAGTCTTGAGTCAAAAATGAAATGTATTTAATTTGCGTAGGTTGTAATCTGCCTCCAAGCTGATCATCTCTAGTTTTTGTGTATGATTGATTGTGCCAGATTTTTAATGGGAAAAGAAATAGATTATCTGCAGACCTTAGTTCCCACACTAAGGCAAGGCTTCTGGCTTCAATCCTTCACATTTTTCTATTATCTTGCCTCTTTGGAAGCTTCAGGTTTTTCCCAGTCTGCGATTCCAGACACACAACATTTTTCATGCCTTTCTCTCCTCCATTAAAGAAGCAGATCTAAATTCTCATGCATTCTCTTGAATTAATTTGGGGCTGTGGAGAACAGTTTAACGCATTCAGTCTTGTCTGGTTAACAACAAAATAGAATTTAAACTGTCCCAGCTCTTAAAATACTAGGGGCTAGAAATTCAGTTGGTTGCGCCAGCCGTTAGCGCCTTAGGAGGAGTAGATGTCGAGCGCTAGGCGCTTAGCGCCCGGGCGCAGCGCGATCTGCGCCTCGCCCCAACTTCAGTAGACATTTTGCGCCGGCGCAAAGTCTTTGCGCGCGCTCAGCTGCGCGCGCAGATCATGACGTCATTTCCTTGTGCAACGCCCTTTGTGCGCCCCCAACCGGAACTTCAGTCGCGCCGGCCCATTGTGCGCCTGGCGGCCCTCGCGACTGTTGAGTGGAACGGTGCTCAGCCGATGCGGGCCGCGGGGAGCGCAAATTAAAGGGCACTTCACCTGCACTATAAAAGGCTGCCATTTTGCAGCACTCATTCTTGTGATACGGATCTTTGGAGAGAGACCAAGGTAGAGAGCTTACTGCTTTGGCCCAACACTAGGACAGGTACTTCTGGCTTCAGGCCACAGCTTTGCAATTGTCTTTGCCTTCATTCATATCTCATTGTTTGCCAGCATATTATGGGGGCTGCAATGGGTGTCAACGCAGGCTTTCACAATTACATCCAAAGGGCTCACAGACGCCGTGAGAGAGTGCGAGCCCTGGCTAGACGGAGAGGGGGCAGCAGGCGTCGCCAAGGGAGGCCTTACCCACCCAGGGTCTACCGCCAGCAGTTCTCCTATCTCAACATGTCTGACGACCAGTGTGTTAGGAGGCTGCGATTCCGAAGGGAGGTGGTCACAGAGATCTGCCAGCTGCTTCGGAGAGATCTGCAGCCACAGCTGAGGTGCAGGACGTCTCTGTCGGTGGCAGTGAAGGTGACAGTGGCTCTCAACTTCTATGCCACCAGCTCCTTCCAATCCGCTGCTGGGGACATTGCTAACATCTCCCAGTTCGCCGTGCATTGCTGCATCCGCCAGGTGACCAATGCCCTTTTCAGAAGGAGACGTCAGTTCATCTCCTTCCCCATGACCCTGGACAAGGAGCAACAGCGTGCAATGGGATTTGGAAGAATAGCGCGCTTCCCCATGGTGCAGGGCGCCATTGACTGCACGCATGTGGCTTTGCGGGCACCTGTGGAGAATGCCGAGGATTACCGCAACTGGAAGGGCTACCATTCCCTCAATGTACAGCTGGTGTGTGACCACAGGCAGCTCATCCTAGCTGTCAATGCCCGCTTTCCAGGCAGCAGCCACGATGCCTTCATCCTGCGACAGACTACTGTGGCTGACATGTTCCAGGCACAGCCTCGGCCACGAGGATGGCTTATCGGGGACAAAGGCTATCCTTTGTGTACCTGGCTCATGACCCCGCTCCGCACGCCCAGGACCCCTGCTGAAGAGGCATACAACGAGAGCCATCAAGCGACCAGGAACATCATCGAACAAACAATCGGCGTCCTGAAGCAACGGTTCCGCTGCCTGGATCGTTCCGGCGGAGCCCTGCAGTATTCGCCAGAGCGAGTCTCCCATTTCGTGGTCGTTTGCTGCATGCTGCACAACCTGGCTATCCGCAGGACTCAGGCATTGCCACCACAGATTGGAGCACCACCTCAGGAGGAGGAGCAGGAGGAGGAGGACCAGCACAGGAGGGAGGCACAAGGTCCAAGGGCCGCCCGTCGGCGGCTTATTGAACGTAGGTTCTAGGCCCCCTCTCAGGGAATGGCTTGTGCCAATGAAAGAACATGAATGCAGCCGCTCCGCAAGCCCTCAGCCGGTCAAGGCAACAAAAACTTCAAAGTTCAAACATGGACAATCTGATTAAAGAAAATTGTTTATTCCACAAACTCTGTGCCCTTCCCACATGACAAACAGAAACAGAAAGAAAACCCCAAAAACAGTCAGACACATAACTCGCTCCCACAACCTGGAGAGGATTAACAGAACAGTGAAACAAAAAAGACCGTCATCCTCGGCCTTCATAAAAACAAACACAACATCCTCGGCCTTCATAAAAACAAACACAACATCCTCGGCCTTCATAAAAACAACACATTTGCCCACACCTTCTACTTTTTGGCCCGCGAGGGCGATGCCTTGCGCATACTTGTGCGGCCCCTGCCCGCCCTGCTGCTCCTCAATTGGAGCCCAGTGGCTGCAGCAAGGCTGGGGGAAGGCTCCTGAGGGGCACATGGCGAGACGGCAGATGCCCTTGGGGGTCGGCCTGCACGAGCTCTGGCCCTCGAGGGGCCGGCTGGTGACTGCTGCAGCTGTGGCTGGGCGGCATCAGTGTGTCCAGCAGCTGGTGGCAGCTGCACTGGTGGAGTGGCAGTGTCGGCTGCAGGAATGGGGGCAAGCTGGCTGATGGCAGGCGCTCGCTGGTCGCCTGATACAGTGGCAGTCGCCCGGGCCAGCACTGCAGCGTGCGCAGCAAACTGCTGAAGGACAGCCCGCTGGGCTGCTGCAGGGCGGCGGGTGCCCTGGCGATGCCTGGCTGATGCAGCCAGTGTGGCACCAGTTAGTGCCCGTGCTGCCCTGGTCTGTGACCGCATAAGACCAGCCAGTGACTGGACGGCACGACTGAGCACTTGGGTATTCGCCGACTGTGCTGCCCCAAATTCCTCCACACTCCCAGCCAGTGTCTGGACGGCACGAGTGAGCACTTGGGTACTCGCCGACTGTGCTGCCCCGAATTCCTGGAGACTCCTGGCCTGGGCCTGGACGGCACGAGTGAGCACTTGGGAACTCGCCGACTGTGCTGCCCCGAATTCCTCCACACTCCGAGCCAGTGACTGTATGGAGTCAGGCATCCGTGCCACTACCCCCATGAGCTCCGTGTGCCTGCGCTCCGAGTCGACGGCCATTTCCTCTAGGAGGCGCACCTCCTCTGCGCTGACCGTCGCAGGACTGGAGGCCGCACTCGCCCTCTGGGGAGAAGGCCGCCGAGCTTCCCCACCCCTCCCGCGTTGCTGCAGGCCGCTGGGCCCAGGAACTTCACTCTCCTGCGACTCTTCCCCCAGGCTCCCCTCCAGGGAAGACGTGTCCCCTACATCGCCATGGGCTGCCGCGGCTGAGGGTGCCACTGATGGGCCGGCTACCTCTTCCTCCTCCTCTTCCGAGGGGCTGTCACTGGCAGCTTCAAGGCCCGCCTCCTCACCTGGCGTCTCACCATCTGAAAGCAGGAAGGCACAAGAGTAGCTTTAGAGTGAGGACAGGGCGTCAGCGAGGGAGGCATGAGTGGTGCCATTCACCGCATTGGTCGGACAGTGGCAAAGGATGTTGATCTGATGCGCAAGTGGAACGAGAGAGGTCCAAAAGGTGATGTCCTTACCATTGGTGCCCAGAACAGGGTCGGCATCTCCAGTGGCAACGGGGCCAATCGCACGGACTCCCATAATGCGCTCCACGCGCTGGTCTAGGTCGGTGAGCTCTTGGTGCTGAGGTCGGCCTCCACCGGTCCCAATCTGGCTACGCCTGTTGTTAGCCAGCTTGGCCTGCAAGAGAAAGGACAACCTCTAAGTATGGTGTGTAGCCCTGATCTTGTCTGCACTGCCTCCCATGGTCGAATAGCTTGGACAGTGTGTAGCCCTGATCTTGTCTGCACTGCCTTCCATGGTCGAATAGCTTGGACAGGGTGTAGCCCTGATCTTGTCTGCACTGCCTCCCATGGTCGAATAGCTTGGACAGTGTGTAAAGTGCAGAATGTGCAATTGATGTTCATGCCAGTCCCATAGCTGCTGGATGAGGGCTGGCCATTAGGGCTTTCAGGTCCCTTTGTCCATAATGTGAGGTGCACATGCAAGGATGAGGAGGACACTGGAAAGGGTACTCACCCTGACAATCCGAGTGAGGTCGTTGAACTTTTTCCTGCATTGTACAGGATTCCTGGCAACCACACTGTTGGATGTCACCCTGTTGGAGACCTCCCTCCAGGCTTTGCGGTAGACGCTGGGCACCGGCTTCTTGCCACTGTCAGGGAACAAAACATGGTGTCTTCGCTCCACTGCGCTAACCAGCAGCCTCAGGTCACCCTCGCTGAAGCGCAGCGCTCTCTCCCGGGCCTTCTGCATCGTCCTGGGCGGTGAAGAGTTGCAGCAGCAGTGTTCAGGCCTAGGTGGAGGGCTGCAGTGTCCAGGGCGTGGCAGCCAAAAAAATCGACCCTTCCCCCTTTAAGAGCTGGCCGGCGCCAGCGTGTCTGCCGTCAATGAAGAAATCACCGCACCTGCGCTGCGCCCGGCCTCGGCGGTATAGCTCAGCACCGCCAGCTTAGCGCCTAAAGATACTCGTGCATCACCAGTTTTAGCGCTGCAGCAACCTCTTAGGGCGATGCTACTGAATATCGGCGAAGTGGCCTCGACTTTGCGCCGGGCGCAAACTTCAGCGGCCGCCCGACTTTACCGCCCCAAAAGTGGCTCAACTGAATTTCTAGCCCTAGGTACATAATTAGTATATTCCAACCGTTCATGGATCACCAATTAAAATGATAAAGTTTGAATGTTCAAAATTACTATTGTACATCTTTTATTGTATTGCCAGTTTTTTTGATGATATTTGTGCTCTATGGCCTATGTTCTGGATAATATAGGGTGAAACTCATAACTTACTCACTGGAATACTTCATGCAGCACAGCACAATAATTGGCAGTAAGTTGTGAGGAGTGGATTCTTGGGTTTTAATGGGGAAATTAATAGCTGTCAGAATTTATTAAGTAGACTGTTAGTTTGGAGAAGTGTTCCTGCATGAGTGATATCATTTCTAAAGAATAGAAGTGCATATTATTAATGGAAAAATTCAACTTGCAAAGAAGGGGGAAAAATTCATGCTCAAAGATGGTTTGCTACTGATCCACTTAAATGTTGGTGTGCAGGTGAGTAAGAGTTGGGTTCTTAAGGGAATATATCTGACTTGTTAGTTGGAGCTTATAGCGCTAGTAGATCTTTTCATTTACAGTTGTGATTCTCAGGCCATTTTGCATTTAGGTGCCATGCTGCTGTAAATACAGGAAACTTTGGTTTATCTGGAGGTTAAAAGTCCGGAAAGCTCTATACCGGCAAAATTCAGGAGCCGTTTCCTCTTAGTTTTTTTTACTTCTCGTTGCTTTTTTTTTTCCCGGTCAGGCTCTGCAAGGTCTGTAGCTAAGCAACAGCTTCAGCTAGAGACGCTTTTAAGCTGCAGCCGACTGTTTTGAAGCTGTTGCTAAGCAACAGGGCTTGTTGATTCACACGGAGCTGAAAACCTCCGTATGTTTCAACATTAGCGCTGGTTTGTCCGGCAGTTTTGATGGAACGGCAACAGCTCGGTCCCGTCGGTGCCGGATATCACAAAGTTTCCTGTATAACTGTGTGTTATCTCCTAAAATGTTTGAAGAAGAAAGTGAAGATAATCTGGAGAAAGAAGAAAGAGAAATGCAACAAGTGAAGATATTGAAGAAAAAATGTTAAATTGAATAAGTAAAGGAAGGTAGTTTGATGAAGCTTTCCCTTTTCAGTTCCTTTCAACACAGTATTTAATACCGCTGTGGTATGAAACAGACCTTTTGAAATTGCAAGCCACAGTTGTATTCCTCAATTTTAGTATTTTCTGACACTGGGAATGTGCTTAACAACAATACTCATTCGCACTCTGGAATGGAATAGTTGGGCAGTACCATCCTTTTTTTTTTACATCAGGTGCCTTAGTCACAATGGCAATGTTGGTTAGAGCACTTCCCACTATTATTCAAGCCCTGTCCTCCTGACCATGAAATGCCAGCATGGTATTTTGTGTGAGGAGTAGCTTTTCTTCATCCTGATTTTGGCCGCCTTCAGCTATTAGCAGCTGGTAGCATTCTGGCTTCTGAATCAGAAGTTTGTGGGTTTATACTCCACTGTAGGACTTGACCTGTTAATATAGGCTGACTCTCTGGTTCAGTACTGTTGGAGTATTGAATTGCCTGAGATGCCATCCATTGAGTGAGATATTAGCCCTCAGCCTTACCTGCCTGATCGCGTGGATTAGGTGAGCATTGAAGATCCTGTGGCACTATTCGTAAAACAGCAGGGTTCGCCATTCCTTCCTCAACCAACATCACCAAAACAGATTCACTGGGCATTTATCTAACCATTTATAGGATGTTACTGTGGGCAAAATGATGTACCTACCTAACAACTATCATTGCACTTCACTGCAGTGCTTTGAAATATTTCTTAGAGATGTGCACTCTATAAATGTGAGTCTTTGCAGACCCTGTAAATGAACATATTTTTGCAGGTACCCTGTAGTTAATTTCTTTGTCAGAATGACCTAATCGTTTCCAAACAAAGCACTCAGTAAATTTCAGGTATTTTTGCCTGACAAGAAACTCATTACATGGATTTTATACAAGTTTTTATATACACTGTTTTTATTAAATGTACATAAAGCTGAAAATCTCCATCTTCCATCAGCGTTTACTGACATTTTAATGGCCTTTTTCTTAAATCTATATTATACATTAGTGATATCTAAACCTTTTATGTGTATACTCAATCTCTCATGTTCTTGTTCATAGTTTGGATCAAGTTTCGTTCACCAGTTTTTAAAAAAACTTCAAGTGAGAGATGCCACCTGATTGAATCGCAATAAATTATACATCAAAAAACTAATCGGTACATAGCCTCTGATGTGTGGATACAAACACTGAAGAATAGATATTAACATGCCTGGCTGTAAAGGCTTCTCCAGTGTCTGTCCCTAGGCAATAGAAAGAATAGCAGATCTGACCTGCTGTCTATTCAGTATCAGAAAAATTGCCACTCTGCTCTTTTACCTGATGTATTCTCCAATTTCTTCGCTACTGTGTTGGAGAATGAGGATTCAGCCTCTGAAGCCAGTGTGGTCGGCAGACCGTTTGTATGATTTATTATGCATTGAGTGATTGGATGTCCAAGGTACATGTAGATTTTTATGTGGATTGAAAGTACAACACATACTATCAAATCAACAGCGTTGTGACTTTTACCCTGGTGGAAAGTAGGAGAGAGGTGGATTGACAGACAAGATAACTTTTGCAGTGAAGGAGCAGTGGCTGCAGTAACGTTAGTTACTGAGATGTTTAGGAGTTGGATGATTCAAGTTGTTTCTTATAAATAATGCTTAAGCAAAAGAAAAAGGGCAAGGCAGGGAACAAGTGCTGTAATTTCGAAAATTGCAATGCTGTGTTGAAAAATGAACAATTAATGTAGCTTTTAAATATTCATGAAAATGGGAGATTGGACAATTTTTAGTTGGAAGTGTTTGGTAATGCTGATATTGGAGCAGATTAGTCTTGGTGTCATTCTGCTGCTTAATAACCTTGGTTTTATCTTGAGAAAATTGCTGTGCAGTGTCAGAAATGCACTGCAGCTAGTGAATAGATAGGCTGCGTGTTCAAATCACGTCGGGGTCACCAATGTAGCGGTTCGTGTAAATCACCACTAAATGAAAGAGTTTAACTTTGACGAACTATAAATAAGTTGTTTATTTACCAGAACAGGATAATTACAGCAGGTAAGGTAGCAGGTAAGATGGCTGACTGCAGAAGCACCATATTGTAGGTCACAGGATAATTACAGCAGGTAAGGTAGCAGGTAAGATGGCTGACTGCAGGAGCACCATGTTGTAGGTCTTGTCCCAGCGGGGACTCCACAAGGACTGAATTCCCAGTCCCATGGGGAGCGTGTGGGGAGCCTCATGACCTCCTCGCACTCGGTTCTTTATTCCCGCTTTAGGCGTCACATGACCGCGTCATAACGCCAGCACGTTCACGTGCGCTTAGGCGGTCACGTGACCTGCGCCGTTGCATCGTACATCTCCCCGGTACGAAGGCTGGCTTTGAGGCCAGGGTTGTAAGGCTGAACTATGCCGGTACTTGCCGCGGGAGTGGAGGATCGCTTCACTCCCGCCTGCTGGCCGATGCGGCCGAAGTCGCGGTAGGCCGGACTATGCCGGCGGCCGGCGCGCATGCGTCACGTGATGCGTGACGTCAGCGCGTTAGGTTGCCTCTTAAAGGGGCAACGGCCCAACAGGTAAGTTAAAGGGGCAACAGCCCCAACTGGTAAGTTACACAAATAAGTTGGTTAAGTACATACAGTTAGGTAAGTTATACATACATAAGTAAGTTAAAGGGAATTATGTAACTCAATGTAAAGGACAACCCGTAGGACCGCCACACCATACAGAAAAGTTTCAGGTTCGATCCCAGGTCTGTGCTGAGTTAGCTGATCTCACCTGGTAGAAAAAAAGGGTACTGCAATTGCTGTCAGTGCTTGTAGATTAGGGAGGGAAAACTAGCCAAGGTTCCCACTTTTAACCGTTATCCAGTGATCTGTGCTGGAATTGTATGTTTGGACATAGGGTGAAGATGGGGTCAGGCCCAGCTGTTGATGCTGTCGAAGGTAAATAATTGACAGTTGGATGAGGTACTGGAGGGTATGTGGTGCCTTTGGAACTGTATTCTGGCAAAGAGGAGATGAAGAAAGAAAATTGGCAAGAGTTACAGGGACAAGTAGGACAACAACAGATCCATGAATATGTGAATGGTGTAAAATCACTATAAACATATGTGCATAATATTTAAAGAAAATGTCAACAGCAGCAGTCTCTAACCTATGACTCACATGATCCTTCTCACCCACATATGTCTTTTTAACAAGTGAAAAAGAGAATTATTAAGTGAATGGAGTATCTTTGGAGTTCTAGAAGCATCCTGGGATTGAGAATCCTATGACCTGTTACCCAGGTCTAGTAGAAGATATCTGGCAAAAGTCAGACAGGCCAGAGCTTGTCATTAACTTTTTCACGTATTTCTTGACTAAGTAAGTACTCCCCGAATCTTCACTTTCCTCAAATGATAAAATACAATTTTGACAATTGTACTTTGATCACAAAACAAGCATTCTAGATATGAGCAAAATCACTTATGTGGATACTTAATCACTGGTCTTTATAAACAATTCTATCTTGCCAGAAGGAAAACCTGGAAAATACTGGAGAATATTAGAAATACTGAACAGCATTTTGAATATTGTAGCACTCTAATTCTTCCCATTACAACAGTGACTACACTGTAAAGCACTTTGGGACGTCCGGTGGTCATGAAAGGCGCAATATAAATGCAAGTCTTTCTTTCTTAATAGCTGCTGCTAGTATGTTTATACAACTCTAACAGTATATACTGGCAGAATTCAAATACTGCAGCAAAATAGTATAACTGAATTTGCATTTGTTCTACCCAGACTTCTTGGGATGTTGACATTTGGACGCATAAATGGGTCCTGGCTTGTATTCTGGAGAACAAAAACTGTAACTCTTCGGCATGCTGCCTGGGAGTTGAAAAGGCAGAGCAGTGCAGCATACTGATGCGCTACATTGTGTATTGCTGTGAAATGTGGCTTTCTCTGCAATCCCTGATATGTTGTGTTTCCAATGCTATTCTGGTTGTTTGTGAGAGAATTAAACAGAAAAAGGTCAGATGATTGGATTTCAGCAAGAGTTCATATAACAGCTAATTCAAAACAATAACTCATCACCTGTATGCCCTCTTGGTTGTGGAATAATATGTGACCTGTGGTGACAAAGAACCTGTACCATGGAAGAAAATAGTTTTTAAAAACTGGGAGTGGTGAATCCAAGGAAAAGGCTATGTTTGTGATGTAGTAGCTTAAACATTGTTACAAGTAGCAAAATTTCTTCAGTGGCTCTGGTGAAAGTATTTCCCTGTTTACTCTGAAGATTAATTGTGGACTATTACGATAGATGTTCCAGACCATCAAAACTGGATAAACATTGACTTTAGGCCAAAATTTGAAGGTAAGCTTGAAGCAAACTGGGGAATGGGGTCACTCTTGTGTTCGGATATGCCTAACTCTCAAACAACAAAATAAATCTCTATGCTCTTACAATGCGAAACCTTACCTCAAGTTGTCAACATTTTACAGTATACTGCAATGACGAAGTCCTATGCTTGGCTGTCATGCTGTATGCGCAGGCCATTCACTGCCTATATGCTGCTGTTGCACCACTCCTTCCTGTCTTCCACATCCTCTGCAAGACCCATGCTCTCCTGCTAATCGGCTGTACCTTTCTTCCAGTTCCCCTTTTCAAATGGCTACTTTTGCCTCAAACACTAAAAATCCTCTTAGCTAGGTCTGGAAATCTCTGCTGGATGTAGTTCTGCAGTAAAATGACAAGCTCTCACCGCTTCCAGTAAGGTCCACCCTGTCCCATGCTGCTGGTTTGAAAATATCCTCTGCTGGATTTCCCTTGCTTGTAACCTGCTTTCTTCCTCTTAAGAAGCCACTGGGCCGCTGCTTTTACTTGAACCCATGGCCTCCCTTCCAGTATGGTATTCCTGCCACTGCTACCTTCTGCCAACATTGCCGCTAAATGACTTTGGCTGGTTTCAATGGCAGTTTATTTATCAGTGCCAACATTATAAGCACTGATAATGTTTTGAAAAATAAACTGCCGGCAAAACTGCCAAAAGTCAAGTAGTTCTTTTTCCCACAATTACCAGGTGGAAAATAGCATTATGATGGACATTACCTCTACTTCTGATAACTGACCAGAAGAAAATCTATTTTTAACTATAATATTTGATTGAAAAAAATTGGTGTTATGCTCACTGCTCAGTTAATTTGCTGACTCTCCCTGCATACTCAATTTATTGATTTGTTAATGTGCCCATTGCTCCATTAATTTATTGCTATGCCTTCTGGCCTGTGAATTTATTAATTCACTGGGGCCCCTTTCTCCATTAATGTATTAACTAATTGTTGCCCACTGTTCTGATAATTTATTAAATCACTGGAGTAGCTGCTGCTGTATTGTAAGTTTGCAGGTGATCTACGAATTGATTGATTTATTGATGGTCACTCTTCTTGTTAATTCACTGGTGTCTGCTTAGCTGTTCTGCAGTGTGATATACCTATCAATTCCTCCAATAAAAGGCGAAGAGTTACGAAGGTGACTAAAGGTTTTTATTGACTAAATAACAGAGCCCACTCTCGTGGGTGATCCGATCCAAGCAGGAGGAATACCAGCCAGTCGCTCACCTTTATACCTGGCCTGGTGGGTGGAGCCAAGGCGGAGTCGGCAGTGGTCATCCCAGGTATAGCAGTGTGGCAAGAGGCGACCTCGTACCGTGATACAATAGTGGTCAGTGATACAGTTATAACGAACAGTGGTGAACAGTGCTAACTACTAACAGTGATACGATAGTGAACGTGGTTTACCACATTCACCCCTTGTTTAGAATTAAGTCCGGCGGGGTGAAGTGTACTACCAATTCTGGTAGGTCAGTCCGGAGGCTTCGTAAGCCTCTCCGATCGCCGCAGCGGTGGTGTTGCCTTATCCGGTGCTGGTGCCTTATCCGGTGTTGATGCTGGTGTTTGCGTGGTCGGCGAGGGCTCGTGGGGTTCCGGCATGCCGTCTACCTGGACTGAGGTTGGGGGGGGTGGTGGCGGTGTTTCCGGATCGGCTGAGGGTGCGAGGTCTCGTAGGGAGACAGTGTCCTCCCGCCCGTCTGGGTACGCCACGTAGGCGTACTGGGGGTTGGCGTGCAGGAGGTTCACCCTCTCGACCAGGGGGTCCGTTTTATGGGTCCTCACGTGTTTCCGCAGCCAGACCGGCCCCGGGGCGGTCAGCCAGGTTGGTAGAGTGGTTCCCGTAGTCGACTTCCTGGGGAAAACGAACATTCGTTCATGGGGGGTGGTGTTAGTGGCCGTGCAAAGTAATGACCGGATGGAGTGCAGCGCTGTCGGGAGGACTTCTTGCCAGCGGGAGGTTGGGAGGCCCTCAGACTTTAAGGCTAAGAGGACGGCCTTCCATACCGTCGCGTTCTCTCTTTCCACCTGACCGTTACCTCTGGGGTTGTAGCTGGTGGTCCTGCTTGCTGCAATACCTCTCTCTAGGAGGAATTGCCGGAGTTCCTCGCTCATGAAGGAGGAGCCCCGGTCGCTGTGTATATAGTTCGGGAACCCGAACAAGGCGAAGAGGGCATTCAGGCACTTAATGACCGTGCTACTGGTCATGTCGGGGCAGGGGAAGGCAAAGGGGAAACGGGAGTACTCATCAACGATGTTGAGGAAGTACACATTACGGTCAGAGGACGGGAGGGGCCCCTTAAAGTCGATGCTCAGGCGCTCGAAGGGGCGGGTGGCCTTGATCAGGCTTGCTCGGTCCGGCCTATAGAAGTGCGGTTTGCACTCCGCACAGGTCTGGCAGTTCCTGGTCATGGTCCTGACCTCCTCGATGGAGTAGGTCAGGTTGCGGGCCTTAATGAAATGGTAGAGTCTGGTGACTCCGGGGTGGCAGAGCTGGTCGTGGAGGGTCTGAAGCCTATCGATATGCGCGCTGGCGCATGTCATTCGTGAAAGGGCATCAGGGGATTCGTTCAGCTTGCCTGGCCGGTACAAGATCTCATAATCGTAGGTGGAGAGCTCGATTCTCCATCTCAAAATCTTGTCATTCTTGATTTTGCCCTTCAGCTTGTTATTAAACATGAAAGCCACCGAACGCTGGTCGGTGAGGAGGGTAAATCGTTTGCCTGCCAGGTAGTGCCTCCAGCGCCGTACTGCCTCCACGATCGCCTGGGCCTCTTTCTCGACCGACGAATGTCGGATCTCGGGGCCCTGTAGGGTCCTTGAGAAGAAGGCCACTGGCCTCCCCTCCTGGTTTAGGGTGGCGGCTAAGGCGAAGTCGGATGCGTCGCTCTCCACCTGAAAGGGGATGGACTCGTCCACTGCGTGCATCGTGGCCTTGGCTATGTCTCCCTTAATGAGGGAGAAGGCCGCGCACGCCTCCTCCGTGAGGGGGAAGGAAGTGGCTTTCAGGAGGGGTCTGGCTTTGTCCGCGTAATTGGGTACCCATTGGGCATAGTAGGCGAAAAGCCCCAGGGTTCTCCTAAGTGCTTTAGGGCAGTGGGGGAGGGGTAGCTCCATGAGGGGGCGCATTCTTTCTGGGTCGGGGCTGATGATTCCGTTCTCCACTACGCAGCCGAGGATGGCAAGGCGCGTGGTGTTAAACACGCATTTCTCCTTATTGTAGGTGAGGTTCAGCCGTTGGGCCGTACGGAGGAATTTCTCCAGATTCGCGTCATGTTCCTGCCGGTCGCGGCCGCAGATAGTGACGTTATCTAGGTAGGGGAATGTAGCCTGCAGTTCGTTCTGGTCAACCATCTGGTCCATCTCCCTTTGGAAGACCGAGACCCCATTAGTGACACCGAAGGGGACCCTAAGGAAGTGGTATAGGCGCCCATTCGCCTCGAAGGCGGTATACTGGCGGTCCTCAGGGTGGATAGGGAGTTGGTGGTAGGCCGACTTCAGGTCGATGGTCGAGAATACTTTATACTGTGCAATCTGATTGACCATGTCAGATATGCGGGGGAGGGGGTATGCGTCCAGCTGGGTATATCTGTTTATGGTCTGGCTGTAGTCGATGACCAGGCGGTTTTTATCGCCGGTCTTTACGACTACGACCTGGGCACGCCAGGGGCTGCTGCTCCCCTTGATAATGCCCTCTTTCAGGAGGCGCCGCACCTCAGAGCTAATGAAGGCTCTGTCCCCGGCGCTATACCGCCTGCTCTTGGTAGCGACGGGTTTGCAGTCAGGGGTAAGGTTAGCAAACAGAGAGGGTGGCGGGACCTTGAGGGTGGAGAGGCTGCAGGTGTTACGCGGTGGGCGGTTTAACGTTTGCTGGTTGTTGACTGTGAGTGGGGGGAGGGGTCCACCGTATGCTAGGGTTACGCTTTGGAGGTGGGATTGGAAGTCCAGCCCTAGTAGGACGGCAGCGCAGAGATGGGGGAGGACGAGGAGTTTAAAGTTTTTATACTCCGTGCCCTTAACCGACAGGGTCACGACACAGTAGCCGCTGATGTCCGTGGCGTGGGACCTCGATGCCATCGAGATTCGGCTGCGCGTTGGTAGGACAGAGAGGGAGTAGTGGCTCACCGTGTCTGGGTGGATGAAGCTCTCCGTGCTTCCGCTGTCGAACAGGCAGGTCGTGGCGTGGCCGTTCACTTTGATGTCCATCATTGACTTGGACAGATGGTGCGGGCGGGCTTGGTCCAGGGTGACGGAAGCTAGTGTGTAGCTGAGCGAGTCGTTGTCATCTGCGGGCGAGGCGGTCGGGCGTGGTGAGTAAAATGGCGTCTCCCACAAGGTAGGGCCCCATGAGGCACTATTGGGGTCGGTTGCCTTAATCAAAGATGGCCACCCCCATGACTCATGTGTGGGGATGCTGGCCTCAGTTGCCCTAAACAAAGATGGCCGCCCCCATGACTCATGTGTGGGGATGCTGGCCTCAGTTGCCCTAAACGAAGATGGCCGCCCCCATAGTTCGCATGCGGCACTGCTGGCCTCTGAGGATCCGCTCCTGCAGGCCTTGGAGAAGTGGCCTTTCTTCAGGCAGGTTTTACATATGGAGTTCTTGGCTGGGCAGCGCGACCTCGGGTGCTTCTCCTGGCCACAAAAAAAACAGCCGGCGACCCGATCGCGGATGCCCGATGTCGGGGCCGGTGCCGGGGGTGGCGGGGCCGGTCGGGTCCGGGACGCCGACGCAGAGGTAGGTCCCGGGGGCGGCGCTGGGAAGGGTGCTGTGGTAGGGGTCGGGCCCGAGTCTCAGGGTCGCGAGCAGTACCTGGTGAATGCTTCCTGATCTTGGTGGGCCACTTCCAGGGAGATAGCGAGGGCTTCAGCTTTTTCCATGCTGAGGTCTTTAGCTTCCAGCAGTCTTTGCCGTGAGTACTCGGACCGTAGGCCTTTCAGGAATGCGTCGCGGATATTATCTTCAGTATTTTCGGCTGCCGACACCGATTTAAAGTCACAGTTCCTGGCGAGTGCATATAGCGCCTGTGAGAATTCGGCTACTGATTCTCCTGGCTGTTGCGGCCGTGATCTTAGGAGGTGCCTAGCGTACATGTAGTTTACCGGGGTCCGGTACTTCTGTTTCAGCAGGTTGATGGCGGTCTCGTAGGTAGTCATGTCCTCGATGAGAGTGTATACTCTCGGGCTCAGTTGTGCCTGCAGGACACTTAGTTTGGATGCCTGAGGGACGCTGGATTCTCTCAGGTATGATTCGAAGCAGACCAGCCAGTGTTTAAAGTCTGCGGCTGAGTTTGCTGCTCGTGGGTTCAGGTCCAGGTACGGTGGTCTGAGGGCTCGCAGCCAAGCTGGCTGGTGTGGCTGTGCTCCTGGGAGCTGCGCTGGTGGCTCCTCCGCCGGTTGTGACTCGTTGTCGGACATCATTAAATTTAGTCAATAAAATTGATATACCTATCAATTCCTCCAATAAAAGGCGAAGAGTTACGAAGGTGACTAAAGGTTTTTATTGACTAAATAACAGAGCCCACTCTCGTGGGTGATCCGATCCAAGCAGGAGGAATACCAGCCAGTCGCTCACCTTTATACCTGGCCTGGTGGGTGGAGCCAAGGCGGAGTCGGCAGTGGTCATCCCAGGTATAGCAGTGTGGCAAGAGGCGACCTCGTACCGTGATACAATAGTGGTCAGTGATACAGTTATAACGAACAGTGGTGAACAGTGCTAACTACTAACAGTGATACGATAGTGAACGTGGTTTACCACACAGTGTTCATCAGTAACTTTTCATTGTTTTGCGTGAGTGGTTTTGCACGTTGGTTTCCATGCGTTGAGTTTCACCTTGAGATTGTTTAGTGTCAAACAACGAATAATGCATTTTGTTGTATTTTTAGTTCATCAGTTTATTCCACTTCTGTTGCCCACTTCTGTTTTAGGGTATTTTACGTCATCAATGGGAACATTGAGATAAAACTTTTTAAGACTATACTATTCTTGACTCCATATGTACAACTTCATGTGAGATCGACTGGCAATATAGTAAAAGTCTTCTGTGTAGCGTGCATTTCCTGATTGTCTCACTCACTTCCTGTAAAATCCACTTTGTTGATTGACTCATAGTAAAACTGCTGAAAATCAGAACTATAGGAAATGTATGAACTGAAAATTAAGAAAGTGACTAGAAAACTGCCAATGAGAATCTATAAAAGACACGAAAAACAACCAACTCTGAATGGCCACTTAGGAGAACCTACCAATAAAAGAGAGGGGATCCAATCAAATCAAGGGGCCTATCTTCCCCTTGACTACTATATCCTTCCCCCTCCCCAATATTGCCAGAGTCTGGATCACACGATACTCCCAGTTCTCTTATTCATTCTTCCTGGACTTCAGGATAGCTTTCCCCAGGACTTTTCTCCCCATCCCCAAATCTCTTAGCAGTGCTCGCAAATCATGGATCCTGTTGAGTCTGTGTGTCCCAGTTATGTTTAGGATCAATCACTGGACACAGACCACAAGAATAACTTTTAACAGGTCTTTACTATTCGGAGGTCAGGGCTGAACTGCCCAGCAAATCCCTACACAACACTTATATACCGGTGTGGTCACCACCGGTATTACAGTATACAGCAGCCAAGAGAAAGTAGTACATCTCTTAAGGTAGTTCTCTTCAGGTGGAACAGGTTACATACACCACAATCCTCCCTTTTTAGCTTAACAGTTATATCCCCATTTAACATAACATAATAACATATATATATATACAACTTCATGCAAAACAGTTCAAAGATTCAGTCTCTGAGGAGGCCTGATTCGAGTTGGATAACGCCTTTCAGGGGTCTCTGATTCTCGTTGCTGGGGTGACTCATCTAGTTGGTCTCTTATGGATTGGACATCATCATCAGGTACATTCACTTCTGAGGTAGATGCTTCAGGTTCACTAACTTCTTCCACGGTTGTCTCTGCCGTAACCATGGGTTCGACCCTTGTTCTCGATTCTACCAGTTGTTCAGCATGACGCCGTATTACATTTTCACCAATATCTACCGTGTACATCAGGGGTCCTTGTCTGGCCTGAATTGTTCCAGATTGCCATTTCTCGTTTTTATAGTCCCGGGCTAACACTGGTTGTCCCATTTCGAAGCTCCGAGTGGTCTTGTTATTTATATGCTGGAACTGTTTGTTTTCAACTTCCCTCCGCACATTTGGTTTTAACAAGTCCAACCTGGACCGCAACCTCCTGTTATAGAACATCATGGCAGGACTTTGGTTTGTCACTGCATGAGTGACGTTTCGATATGCCAGTAGGAATTTGTCCACCTTGTGTTGTAGTGGAATCTGATCTTCGCTCATGGCCTTTATTGCTTTTTTGAACGTTTGTACAAATCTCTCGGCCAACCCGTTTGTAGCCAGATGATATGGGGCAGAGGTATAATGTTTCACCCCATTCTTCTTCATGAATTTCTGGAATTCTTCTGACACGAACTGCGGTCCGTTGTCTGAACATATTTGTTCTGGCAATCCATTTCTTGCAAATATCGTTCTTAGCACCGCGATCGTCTTTTCCGAGGTAGTGGTAGTCATCTTAATCACTTCTGGCCATTTAGAATGTGCGTCCACCGCAATTAAAAACATGGAGTCCATGAATGGACCAGCAAAGTCAATATGTACACGTTGCCATGGTGTTGAAGGCCATTCCCATGGATGCAGCGGTGCAATCGGAGGTGCATTTTGCACTTTTTGGCACCCTGAGCAGCTTTTCGTCAGATCCTCTATCTGTTGGTCGATACCCGGCCACCACACATAAGCCCTAGCAAGGCTTTTCATCTTGACTCCCCCCAGATGACCTTCATGCAGTTCCTTTAGAACTCTCTCTCTTAACTTAGGAGGAATAATCACCCTTGTTCCATACATCAATGTTCCTTGACAGACGGACAGCTGTTCTCGTCTTGCTGAGAATGCCGGTAACAGTGGATCACCATGTGCTGGCCATCCCTTCACTGTCACTTCGTAGACCCGGGACAGTGTCGGGTCGTTCCTGGTTTCTCTTTCAATACTTGCATTGGTGACTGGTAAACATTCGATGATGGTCGAGTGAAATAACTCAACAGGGTCAACCGTCGGTGCCTCCTCCTCTGTAGGTAGTGGCAGGCGCGACAGCCCATCAGCATTACCATGCTGCTTTGTACCTTTGAATTCGATCTGATATTGATGTGCCCCTAGGAAAAGGGACCATCTCTGGAGCCTCTGTGCTGTCATCACCGAAACACCCTTCTTAGGGTTAAAAATGGATACCAACGGCTGGTGGTCTGTCAGAAGCGTGAACTTTTGGCCCTGCAGGTAATGATTAAACTTCTTTACTCCCCACACAAGGCTGAGAGCCTCCCTATCTATCTGAGCATAGTTGCGCTCAGCGGAGGTCAATGACCTGGATGCGAACGCAACTGGCCTCTCCTGGCCATTTGGCAACTTGTGTGAGAGTACTGCCCCAATACCATATGGAGAAGCATCACAAGCCAAACGAATAGGCAGCGTTGGGTTGAAGTGAGCCAACACTTCCTCTGAGGTGATCAATGCCTTGCTTTTGCGAAAGGCCCTCTTACAGTCCTCGCTCCACTTCCATAGTACTCCCTTCTGCAAAAGAGCGTTCAGAGGGTGCAGCACCGTGGATAAATTTGGCAGAAACTTATGGTAATAGTTAATCAACCCTAGGAACGACCTCAACTGGGATACATTATCCGGAGCGGGAGCCTTCACAACAGCTTCGATCTTGTCAGGAGACTTATGAAGCCCCTCCTGGTCAATGACATGACCACAGTACGAGATCCTCTTCTGAAAGAACTCACATTTCTGGCGATTAACTCGAAGTCCATATTCTTTCAATCTGGTGAGCACCAGTTCCAAATTTGCAAGGTGTTCCTCGTCATCATCTCCTGTAATCAGAATATCGTCCAGGTAACATTGTGTGCCTGGAATTCCCTGTAATACCTGCTCCATGGCCCTCTGCCAAATTGCTGGCTCCGATGCCACTCCAAAAACCAGTCTATTATACCGGTACAAGCCTCTATGCGTGTTGATCGTGAGATACTGGCGTGACTCTTCCTCAACTTCCATCTGTAAGTACGCCTGCGCCAGGTCTATCTTGGTGAAGTGTTTCCCGCCAGACAACGAAGCGAAGATAACCTCAATCCGCGGAAGCGGACACTGCACCGTGTGAAGAACCGGATTAACAGTGATCTTGAAATCTCCACAGATGCGAACCTTCCCCGATTCCCCCGGCTTGTTGCTCGATGAACGCTTCATGACGGGAACAATGGGCGTGGCCCATTCACTCCAGTCTACCTTAGACAGTACTCCTGAACGTTCTAGCCCTTCCAGCTCAGCTTCCACAGCAGGTCGTATCGCATAAGGTACCGGTCTGGCTTTGAAAAATTTCGGGTTTGCATGTTCTTCAACCTTGATGTTTGCCGTAATTCCTCTCAGTGTTCCCAGTCCCTGTTGAAACACCTCTTTAGCATCGTCCAATATTCTGGACAATCGTTTAGGTTTGACATCTTTTTTACCGGAATCTACCGTTAGTGCTTTTAAGGAATGCCAGTCCATATTTATTTTCCTAATCCACTCCCGTCCCAGTAGTGGTGGACCTCCCTCAGGTAGCACATATAAGTCCATTCCTCGGCTTTCTTTGCCCTTGTGGACCACCTTTACCTCTATCTTCCCGATGGGGTATACTCTTTGCCCCGTGTATGTTTTCAATACAATCTCCGTATCCCGTAGGGGAATATGTGGGAATAACCTTTTGTAATCTTGCTTATTCATGACCGTCAATGCCGATCCAGTGTCCAATTCCATCTTCACTTGGACTCCTGCTATCTGAAGTGTGACCCAAATTGTTTGGAGGTCTGCTTCCTTACCAACATTGTGTACTCTTAGACTACCCAGTTCATTACTGCTGGAGTCTGAATCTGACTTCTGTTCGTTCGAACTGTTCTCTGTCACCTTGTGTACCTTTCTGGCGGTGACTTTTTGTTGTTGGTCTTCTTTCCTGACCGGCATACTTTAGCTATGTGACCAAGCTTGCCACATTTTCTGCATTCCTGATTTTTGAATCAGCACTGGTTCTGATCGTGCGTTGTCTTTCCACAACGATAACATTTTACTGTACCCCAGACCATTTGATTGGTGCTGAGTTCCGGTGACCGTAGCTGCATTTCCGCCGTGCCTCTCGCTGCGGCTTCTTGCGATGCTGCAATAGTGACAGCTTTATCAAGCGTAAGATCATTCTCCTCAAGCAGTCGCTTTTGTGTTCCTTCTTTTAACAATCCACACACAAATTTATCTCTCAGCGCATCTGCTAGTCCTGTTCCAAACTGACAGTACTTCGATAGCTTACGCAGTTCAATTAAAAATTCAGTGTTGCTTTCGTCTTTCAGCTGCGTTCTTCTGTAAAATTTAAATCGTTCCGCTATCATCAGCGGCGTGGGGTTTAAACGATTTTTCAGGACAGTAACAATATTTGCGAAAGTCTGATCCGCCGGTTTATTTGGTGATAGAAGGTGCTTCAATAGCCCGTATGTCTTCGCACCCATTGAGCTTAATAAGGTTAGTGCTTTCTCATCATCTGGTACCTTATTTGCTTTACAATAAACTTCCATGCGTTCTGCATATGTGGTCCAATCTTCGATATCACTATCAAAGGTATTAATGCTCCCATGTTTAGGCATCCTTGCAAGTTTTTAAATTTTTCTTTTTCTCAAAATGGCGGCTTCCCGCGCTCGTCTTCTTCCCCCGCCGACTGCAATGGCGGATTCCCGCGTTTGCCACCTTCCCCCGCTGGCTGCAATGGCGATTGCCGTGCTGCTGCCGTTCTCGCCTCCCCAGCGGTTCTCAATTCCCCGACGCTGCTTTGCCTCGCAGCCCCGCTTGCAGCCCGGTCCTTTACACCGGCTGTGTTTGATTTCTCCGCGGCTCTCGTGCCTTAAGCTGCCCCAGTCGCTGCGCCTCTTGGCCTCGATTGCAGCGCGGCACTTTTTACCGGCCGTGGTCGAGTTCTCCGCCCTTATTCCTCCGTTTTCCCTCCCCTACTCCACAGCCAACGCGGCCGACTTTCTGCTCGTGTTGCTGATCGGCTTACCCACCACCGTGGTAGAAGGGATGATCACTGCCTGTCGCTGATGGAGGGCTTCGTGATCAGAATTTTTCTTTTTAACCCGGGTTCTCGATGCCTCCCGTGCGATGGTGCTCAGCAGGATGATGAGGGCGGATGCCTCTTCTCGACGCCCGTTCTGAGGACGAAGCTGCCTTGGATGTAAAACTGCCGCAGGGTAAGATCGGACTCGTCGCCACTGTTGAGTCTGTGTGTCCCAGTTATGTTTAGGATCAATCACTGGACACAGACAACAAGAATAACTTTTAACAGGTCTTTACTATTCGGAGGTCAGGGCTGAACTGCCCAGCAAATCCCTACACAACACTTATATACCGGTGTGGTCACAACCGGTATTACAGTATTACAGTATACAGCAGCCAAGAGAAAGTAGTACATCCCTTAAGGTAGTTCTCTTAAGGTGGAACAGGTTACATACACCACAGATCCCTTTCCCAGTGCTCCCTCATCCACACTCACCCATAATACCTCTAACTGACTGTGAGCAATGCCATATGACATACTGGGTGTGTACCATTGAGCAAACAGGAGCAGGAACTACCAATCGGGAAGTACAAGAGAGGTATGAAAATTACCAATGAAGAATTGATAACACTAGAACACCAGGGGACCACTGGTGAATACTTGAAAGTAACTTTTTTGTACACCCAGTAAAAATATTGTAACTAACTTTGTGCGAGGACTAAAATGAAAAAAAGACGCTAGAAATCTGAAATTAAAAAAAAAAAAATGGAAATATACAGCAGATCTGTCAACATCTTTAAAGAGAAAATATAGCTCTGATGAATCGGAGAATGTTATAGCACAGAATCTGGCTGTTTGGTATATCAGGTCTGTGCTGATGTTTTCTCCATATGAGCCACATAATCCAAGCCCACTCACTCACTGTTTGCTTGCATCCCATACCGAACAATAATTCTCTTTTTCAAGCAATTGGGTGAAAGAAGCTTTAACTTCGTCAGTCACTCTTTGCAATTGTTATCCCCTCATTGCTCGTAACAGTGTACGTCAATCACTCCCTGTTGCAAAGCATGCCATGCTCCAACGTTCCCTCGATATATGAACCCCTAGGTTAATTCTCTGTTCATCATACCCTTCAGCGTCTTTCCATTGAGTGTATATTCCCATTCAACGTTCCCTCTAAGCTGTGCGGCTGCACAGTAATGGGAAAGGTCCCGCACAGGCCTCTCACCCGCTTTTCCATTGTAAATATGGCACATGTGCAGAAACTTAAAGGGGCTGTGCAGTAAAAGAAACAGGCTGCGCAGAACAAAGTGAAGCTTACAGGGAACATTGCTCCCATTCCTTGTTTTTCCTCCCAAAAATGCATTGGCCACGAAATCCTTAGCGCTGGTAGTTATGGCTGTTTAAAAAAAAAAAAAAATGGCGTCTGCCTTGCTTCTGCCCACTTCCGGTGTGAGCTGCGCTGTTCGCCATCTTGGTGAGGGTGATAGCATGGGCGGAACGTGCGTGCACCAGCAGTATGCAGAGTAGGCAGATCGTGATGTCAGTGATTAACGCTGGCTTGCCGGACGACCGGCCATTTTCAACGTTACTGCTCTATTCAACACCCTCTCCTAAACACACACAGCTGAGGGCCCTCCAGCAGCGCAACTCAAAGGGATACATCCAACTTGTAGGTAAGTTGATTATTGCTGTTGTACTGGCTCTTGCAGAGTTTGTAGGAGTACTGGGTTGCTGGAAGACATTTAAAAATTTGTTAAAGTGTACAAGGAGTGCTGCTGGACATTGGGAAGGCGTTGGCTGCTACTGTAAGGTCTCTGAGTACAGCGCTGCCTTCAAGGTGACCGTGGCCCTAAATTTTTTTGTCAATGGATCGTTCCAGGCTGGAACAGGCGACATAGCAAACATCTCGCAGTTCACCATCCATCGCTGCATCCGAGAAGTCACAGAGGCTCTGTACTCGAGAGAGAAGCAGGAGAAGCGCATACGTGGCTTTGTCAAGATAATGGGCTTCCCCATGGTACAGACTGCCATTGACTGCACACACGAGGCTTTGGGGGCGCCGCATCTCAAAGATGAGATGTTCCATAACTGCAAAGGGTTCCACTCACTTAATGTGCAGTTGGTGTTCGACCACACCCAGCGCATCATGATGGTGAATGCCCAGTATCCTGGCAGCAGTCATGATACCTTCATCCTGCGCCAGTCCACTGTGCCAGCAATCTTCCAGCCACCACATCGAACCTGAGGATGGTTACTAGGCGACAAGGGCTATCCACTGTACACCTGGCTGATGACTCCCCTCCGCAACCCCACCACTTGTGGCCAGCACCCGTATAATGAGAGCTGTGCTGCCATGAGGAACGTCATTGAGGAGACCATCGGGGTGCTGAAGCAACTGCTCCGTTGCCTTGACTGCTCAGGAGGAGCCCTACAGCGCTCACCAGAGCAGGTGTCCCCATTTTTGGTGGTCTGTTGCATCCTCCACAACTTGGCCATCATGAGGGCACAGCTCTTGCCACCACAGGTTCCACGGCCACCTTAGGAGGAGGAGGAGGAAGAGAAGAAGCAGCCTGCACATCCACTTTCCGGACGGGCTGTCCGTGAGCGCATCATCAGACTCCGGTTCCCCTGAATGAAACCCAGATCCCCATTACTATACCACCTTACCTCTGTCACAGAACATCACAGTGTCCTTTGGCCACAATGTTGAAATGAAAGCACTACAAAACAAACATTCCAAACCACATTTATAAATCATTAAATTCAATACTACATAACAAAGTCAACTAATCGTCCTAATGCATTCCCTTAGTGCCTGTCTTCCAGGTGCCTTTGCCTGTCCTAGTGCTCTTACGAAGTGCTAAGCCAGTGGCTGCAGCATGCCTGGTGGAAGGCTGCTGACATCCTGTGGGGGAGACTGCAGATAGCCTTGCAGGTTGACCTTGACCTCGGCATGGGCTGCAGCAGTCTGGGTTAGTTGGCTGACAGGCAACAGCAAGGACACTGGCGGAATGGCAGTGGTGGAAGTACGAATGCTGTCATCCTGAGAGAGGACAGCAGGTTCGTGCTCCACGGAGCCACTGGCACTCCCCCGGGGCAGCGCCTCAGCATTCCTAGTAATCTGTTGGAGGACAGATTGCTGGACTGCTGTGACACCCTGCAAGCCTCTTTCCACACTAGTAAGCGCAGCCATGATGGCAGCAGTCTGAGCTTGCATGGCAACAAGCTGAGCCTGCATGAGAGCAGTCTGAACTTGTGTGGCAGCACGGTGGCATAGTGGCACTGTTGCCTCACAGCGCCAGGGACCCGGGTTCAAATCTGGCCTCGGGTGACTGTCTGTGTGGAGTTTGCACATTCTCCCCGTGTTTGCGTGGGTTTCCTCCGGGTGCTCCGGTTTCCTCCCACAGTCCAAAGATGTGCGGGTTAGGTTGATTGGCCATGATAAAAATTGACCCTTAGTGTTAGGGGGGATTAAATACGTGGGGTTACGGGGATAGAGCTTGGGTGGGATGGCTGTCGGTGTAGGGACCAGGTGCTAGGGTTTGGATGATCAGCCATGATCTCGTTGAATGGCGGAGCAGGCTCGAAGGGCCAAATGGCCTACTCCTGCTCCTATCTTCTATGTTCCTAAGCTGAGCTTGCATGTCAGAAATCTGAGCTTCCACTGCAGCACTCGAGACATTGGGTCGCTTCTGCTTGTGCTGCAATGGAAGCTGAGACGTCACCCATCAGACCCTGCATCATGGTTGGGTCCACAAGTGCTATAATGGAGTTGCCCATCACTTCCATCCTGAAAATCGTGGGCTTCCAGCAAAGCCCCGTGCAAGGTTGGAGCTGGACTTCTCCATGCTCCTTGACAGTGACAACAGGCTAGGTCTCTAGCAGGCCTGCCAATGCACCAAGCAATTCTGTGTGCATGCTCATCACCCTTCTTCTGAAGGCCACCCCATCGAAATCCTTATCTGAGTCCTTTGCAGCAAATCTTGTGTGCAACCTTGCCCTCCGTGGAGCTGGCACTTGCGCTACCCTTTCCCCCTACCCTGGCTGAAGGCCCCTCATGCCCGGTGACTCCTGCCTCTATACTACCCTCTAAAGTTCACACGATGCCAGTTTCTAAGCTGGTGCCTGCAGGTGTGAGATCGACTGACTGTCTCTTCTTCTCCATTACTCTTCTCTTGCTCTTCCTGCACTTGCTGAGAACCTTGGAGTTCTTTGGTATCTGAAAGGAGAAATGCACAAGGGTAGGGTTGTGGTGAGGGGAGATGGGGAAAGCAAGACGTGCATGCTTACACCATCAGCAGCTTCCAAGTAAGAAGAGATTGTTGGATGAGGGGGAAGTGGGATGTGAGGAGGAGGATTAGGTATGAGCATACTGTCATCTTCAATGGTTTCAGCCTCTCCGATCGCCACAGCCTCGGTGACAGCCCCTCCAGTAATGTCCAGCACAGTCTCCACTAGTTGGGTCAGGATATGCAACCATGCCTGTCCCTCACCGGTTAGGCGCCACCTTACTCTACAAGAGAAAATGAATTATGTCTGAGTGTGAAGCAATGTGTTTGGGTGATGTGCCAGTCGTGGTTGAATAGCTGGCAGTGTGTACAAGGTGTGACATGTGAGTGTGAGGCTTGCATCAGTGGTAAGTGTGCGAGGGTGAGGTGAAACAATGATTGTGAGGTATGAGTCGTGATTGATAGAGATTGTTGGGTCAGGATATGTGAGTGATGGGGGTGTGGTGCATTGAACAGTATGTGAGGGTAGTGGTGCAGTTGGTAGGAGACAGCTTTTGAAGATGCATTCATTGACCTTGACCACTCGTGTGCCGTCATTAAACTTCTTTCGGCTCTGGATCCAGGTCCTCGGGGCATGACTACTGGCAGTGACCGTTTCACCTATCTGCTCCCACTGCCATCTGACTGAGAGTCTGGAAGGTCTCCCGGTCCCCTGTGGGTAGAGGACCCGTCTCCTCCATTCTACCCCCCTGCACTAATACCCCCAATGTTGTGTCTGAGAACCTAGATGCCCTTTCTCTGCCCTGTTGAGCCATAACTGCCTGACAGTTGCCTTGACAAACAGTTAAATGAGGTGCTGATTCGAGCTAGCCACGCACGAACTTGGGCCCCCTACTGAGCGCCCAGCCACTCAGCATTGCTCTCATCGCTGGGCTGCACGCATCAATAATGTTAATGAGCAGGCAGCACACGACATTTGTGCTGCCTGCATACTTTCAATGTGCCCCACCAAAGTCTTTTGTAGTCCTTCTCATTGTCAAACACCCTCTGTGTTCTTAGAAAATCATTTATGTATATCAAAAACAAAAGTGGACCTACCACTGACTCCTGAGGTAGACCACTTAAACATCTTTATCATTCTGACCAACACCTATTTATCCCAACTCTTTGTTTCTTGTCCATCAACCAACTGTCTATCCATGTTGTTTTATTGCTTTTACAACATGCATCTAATTTTTTTGTAAAAAGCCTCTTTGTGAAACACCTTATCAAACAACGTCTAAAAATCCATATACGCTATGACCATTCCCTTTATCCAATTAGTTACTGCTTCAAAAAATTCCATAATTCCAACCTTTGAAATTAACGATCATAGCTCTTGTCTGCACTACCTCCTGTGTTTAAATGTCTCCTTTGTGTCTCGGCAACCAGAACTGGTGCAGTCTGACCAGCACTCTTTATAATTTGATCACGACTTCCTCTGAATTGTAATCTATTGTTTTGGCTATGTAGTTCAACATTCTGTTAGCTTTATTATTTGCTGTTCTGTATTGGTTAGACATGTTTACTATTTAGTCTATTAAGACCCCAAGGATTCATTTAGCTTCATCCTTACCTATTATAACACCATTCATAGAGTACGTGTGTCGTCTGTTTTTCCTTCCTACTTTACAATTGTCTGCATTAAATTGCATCTGCTATTGATTTGCCCAATTGCATATTTTTTTTAAACCTTTGTTCTGGGGATGTGGGTTTATGCTGCATTTATTGCCCATCCCCAGTTGTTCTGAGAAGGCAGTGGTTGGTTTTCTCCTTGAGCCGCTGCCATACTTGTGGTGATGGTGCTCTCACATTGGTGTTAGGTATAGAATTCCGGGATATTGACCCAGTGATGAGTAGGAATGGCAATATATATCCAGGTCAGGATGGTGTGGGACTTGGAGGGGAATATAGAGGTGGTGGGGTGTCCCCATGATATTACAGTACTGCTACGGAGGTCACGGACCATCATCAAAGACCCTACCCACCCCAGCCACAGTCTGTTCGCCCTCCTGCCATCTGGGAGACGCTACAGATGCATTCGCACCCGAACGACCAGATTTAGGAACAGCTTCTTTCCCAGGGCTGTCATCCTACTGAACTCCACAAATAAACTATAAAGCCTGCACATCTGCCAATGCACTTTATTATGGTTATGTTTATGTTAATGTATTACAAGCCAAATGAATGTTGAATGTTTAAATGTCTTAATCTAAATGTACACTCTCGGGAGCCGCAAGCCTACATTTTGTTGTACTGCACTTGTGCACTAACAATGACAATAAAGTTGATTATTATTATTATTGCTCTTGTCATTCTTGGTAGGTGTCGCAGGGATCCATCTCATTCTGTAATTTCTCAGCAGCGCCTCTGACTCCACTGCACCTTCTGGTTTGGTAGGGTCGAGAATACATCTGAGAATCAGGCTAAATATAGAAAGTTCAGAGGAGAAGTGAAAAAGAAAATAAGAGGGGCAAAGAGAGGATATGAGAATAGAATGGCAGCTACCATAAAAGGTAATCCCAAAGTATTCTATAGGCATATAAATAGTAAACGGGTAGTAAGAGGAGGGGTGGGGCCGATTAGGGACCAAAAAGGAGACCTACGCATCAAGGCAGAGGGTATGGCTGAGGTACTAAATGAGTACTTTGCATCTGTCTTCACCAAGGAAGAAGATGCTGCCATAGACATAGTGAAGGAGATGGTAGAGGAGATGCTGGATGACATAAAAATTGATAAACATGAGTTACTAGAAAGGCTGGCTGTACTTAAAGTAGCTAAGTTACCAGGACCGGATGGGATGCATCCTAGGCCGCTGAGGGAAGTGAAGGAAGAAATCGCGGAGGTACTGGCCATAATCTTTCAAACCTCCTTTGAAACGGGGGTGGTGCCAGAGGACTGGAGAATTGCAAATATTACACCCTTGTTCAAAAAAGGGTGTAAAGATAAACCCAGCAACTACAGGCCAGTCAGTTTAACTTCGTTAGTGGGGAAGCTTTTAGAAACAATAATCAGGGACAAAATTAACAGTCACTTGGACAAGTGTAGATTAATTAAAGAAAGCCAGCACGGATTTGTTAAAGGCAAATCATGTTTAACCAACTTGATCAAATTTTTTGATGAGGTAACAGAGAGGGTTGATGAGGGCAATGCGGTTGACGTGTACATGGACTTTCAAAAGGCGTTCGACAAAATGCCACATAATAGGCTTGCCAGCAAAGTTGAAGCCCATGGAATAAAAGGGACAGTGGCAGCATGGATACGAAATTGGCTAAGTGACAGGAAACAGAGAGTAGTGGTGAACGGTTGTTTTTCGGACTGGAGGAAGGTACACCGTGGTGTTCCCCAGGGGTCGGTTCTAGGACCACTGCTTTTTTTGATATATATTAATGACTTGGATGTGGGTGTACAGGGCACAATTTCAAAATTTGCAGATGACACAAAACTTGGAAGTATAGTGAACAGTGAGGAGGAGAGTGATAGACTTCAAGAGGACATGGACTGGCTGGCGGAATGGGCGGACACGTGACAGATGAAATTTAATGGGGAAAAATGCGATGTGATACATTTTGGTAGCAAGAATGAGGAGAAGAAATATAAACTAAAGGGTACAATCCTAAAGTGGGTGCATGAACACAGAGACCTAGGGATATATGTGCACAAATCGTTGAAGGTGGCAGGGCAGGTTGAGAAAGCGGTTAAAAAAGCTTACGGGATCTTGGGCTTCATGAATAGAGGTATAGAGTACAAAAGCGTGGAAATTATGATGAACCTGTATAAAACACTGATTTGGCCTAAACTGGAGTATTGTGTCCAGTTCTGGGCACCGTACTTTAGGAAGGATGTGAAGGCCTTAGAGAGGGTGCAGAAAAGATTCACGAGAATGGTTCCAGGGATGAGGGACTTTAGTTACGTGGATAGACTGGAGAAGCTGGGGTTGTTCTGCTTAGAGCAGAGAAGATTGAGAGGAGATTTGATAGAGGTGTTCAAAATCATGAAGGGTCTGGACAGAGTAGATAGAGAGAAACTTCCCACTGGCAGAGGGGTCGAGATCCAGAGGGGACACATTTAAGGTGATTGGCAAAAGAACCAACGGCGACATAAGAAAAAAAAAATTTACGCAGCAAGTGGTTACGATCTCAAATGCGCTGCCTGAAAGGGTGGTGGAGGCAGACTCAATCATGGCTTTCAAAAGGGAGTTGGATAAGAACCTGAAAGAAAGAAATTTGCAGGGCTATGGGGAAAGGGCGGGGGAGTGGGACTAGCTGAGGTGCTCTTGCAGAGAGCCGGCATGGGCTCGACAGGCCGAATGGCCGCCTTCCGTTCTGTAACCATTCTATGATTCTATGGTATTACCTGCGAATTTGACCACTTTGCCTTGAGTTTCCGAATATAGGTCATTTATGTAAAATAGAAATATTATTAGAACAAATACAAAGCCTGGGGCACCCCACTTAGTACCTTCTCCTTGCCCCTAAATAACATTTAACAAACACTAGTTTTCTGCCCTTCAGCCCATTTCTTATCCATTCCCAAGTTTTGCTTTGAATCCCTCCTCCTGCCTCCACCTACCTAGTTTAAGTGATTCTCGATAGTTGCCCCAATGTTCTTCAAAAGTCTAAGGGGGCAAAATTGGGTCGTGCCCCCTTTGGGGTGATAACTTTGTCGGGGCACTACTTTTGGCGCCCTGAAAAAGTTAGCCGTGCCCGAAATTCACTGGTAGTGCCCCAAGAGGGAGGCGGGGCGCTGCGGTACTGCAGGCTTTCCTCCTTATTAAAGGGGAGGTGGCCTAGCGCAGCGCAACCTGGGGCCCAGGTGGGCCACCAGGGATCGGAGTGCTGGCAAAAATGCCCGGCACTCAAGTGGAGTGCCGGGCTCACGGAGCGCAGCTGGCACTCCACGGGGCGGGGGGGGGGGCTTCACAGGAGGTCGGGGACAGCAACGGGGGCAGATGCTGTCAGGCGGCCAGCAATGTAAATGACCGCCCGGCACCTTCCCTTTAATTTGTACCGCCTTAACCACACGTACCGCCCCCTAATCCTGTCAGACATAGCATCCGGCCGTATGTCAGGGGGCGCGACCGAAGATCGCGAGCGGGGCACTGTGCACGGCGATGACTTCATCGCCGGAGGCGTAGCGCCATGGGGCGCTAACGGTCACCGTCGCTGTTGACCTCCCGCTGAATTTCATGGGAGGCTTTAGCGGCGCTGCGCCCGGGCGCTAGTTGCTTTGCGCCCCGTTAGCGCCCTAAGACGGGGCTAACGGAAGGCACAAATCAACCAAATTTTCCCCTTAATTGTTCATGATTTGTTTAGGTACAGCCTATCTCTTTGGTACCAGAACTTTTTGTCTTGAAAATGTATCCCAGTTGCATACAAAAGTAACATCATTATTTTTTCATCAGATTATGAACCACATACTTACATTCTCCGATATGTTGGTAAATTTGTATCCCCCGTTACCCAACACCGGAACTATACCAGAGAAATTACATTGCATCCTTCATCTTTAAGTTTTGAACGATCCCGGAATGTGACTTTTTAGGCCCCTATATTCTCCCAATGCTATTTACCCCATACGTGGACTACGACCTGGAGCCTATGTTCTGGCTGCCAAGGAAGAAATCCTGAGCGTGGGTTTTTAACATTGAAGGCAAGATCTTAAGCAGGTACTCTGCTAATTATGAGCAAAACCTTGTGTGTGCTCTAAAACTTACTGGTCCATGATTTTTTGTCTCTGTGTGCTTCAACTGCACCAATGGATGAGGCCAGTGGCAGTGAAACAGAATGCGCAGCACTGTGGAGTGTGAATATAAATGAAACTGGAGCATGGTTCAGTGCAGCAACATGCTTTTTATTGCTTCTGTGCTTTAAAAAGACTACAATGTCTTCATGATTTCATGTACTGTAAGGGTGATGAATACATTCAGTGCAAAATAATCCTGTCTCTAACTCCATTTTTAAATCTCCAGTCTTTTCTTTGTTTTAATTAATATATATCCTGCATGTAATAGAGACCCAATATTACAGATCTTTTCAGGGCAAAGAGCAGTCACCTTCCCACATCTGTGTTACTACACATCTCCATTCAGTTAACAGAAATCATTATTGGCTATGAAAATACACAGGGTAGCGATCTCAGCAGCCCATGCCAGGATCATGCCTGCTGATAACCTCTCCTGTTGACTCTATATAATAAAGATAGTGAGTTTTCTTTTTAAATCGATTTTCTTACTGTTATATTGGAGTGTGTCAGTTCATGGTGTTACAGTTTAAAGATGAAAGTATCAGTGATACCCTTTGTCCTAGATCACATTAATTTACATCTGTCACCTAATCCCTGAGATCGAATTACTGTTTAAAGTACACTGACAGGTATTGGGTATTATTTACAATATATACTGGACAGTGAATTTTGAGATGTATATAATGTATATTGTTTTTATTGATGACAGTTAACTTTCTTTAATATAATGTTTTCTATTTCCTTTGTGCTGCCATACAGTACAGGATCTCAAAATAGTAGAATTTATTTTTTAGAACTTTGTTTTGGATGCTGAATTACAGAAATATCCCGTGTGCAATATATTCTACCTTTTTCAGTGTGGATTGAAAAAAATAATGAAGTGAATAACTAACCCATTACAGGAATGAACTAGAACAGATAAATATTATTCTGCGATTGTATACTGATTACTAGGTTGTGTAGCCTTTTATAAAAACAAATTGTTGTGTCCAAAACTATCATATCGTAGAACGATTCAAACATCTTTGACCAGGACAAGCACAAACCTATAGATCTGTTATGGCATCCCGACAGAGGCACATTCAATCCATATTATTAATCTAACAAGTATGCCACAGCAGGCTTAAGCAATCCTAATATTGTAGAAATAATTTCACTTTAGGGTTCAATATAAGTTCTGAAAATAAATCGTCCTTGTGCTCTACAAACCAAACTGAATGGTCAGGATTTTTAGTTCCATTACATTTAAAAGGTTTTTAACGCATCGCTCCACAGAGTAGTAAAATGCTTGTTTCTTTCAAGGCCTTAAGTAGGCTGGCAGGTAGACGTGCAAGATGTTTCGCCCAGAGGGAGGGAGGAAAGAAACCGGAGGGCTGCCCTGGTGCACCTTTTAGTTTCAACTGAAGTAGTATTGACAGAGTCCAAACACCTTTCATGAACACAATCTCTTGGCTCCGAGTGATAAGTGATAAGAGTGCAAGAAGATCACAAAGGATGGAAGGGGGGTGTGAAGAGGGGTAGAATTAAATAATGTATATGTATGTGTTGGTAACTACTTCACACTCTGTACTTTTCAAAGATAAAACACAGTTTCTGTAACAAAATCTTTATTGAAGCCCTGACCATTCAGTTTCATCTGCAGAGCACAAGGGAGATCATTTTTCAGAACTTGTCCCCAGATTAAGTACCCTTTTTAAAATGATTTCTACCTCTGTCATGATATTCCCCTAAGGCGCTGCGTCCCAATGGGGAAACGTGAGGATATAAAACTCCCTAATAAAGTTTAGCTTTGTTTGTCTCTTGAATTGTTGGTCCCAGTGGTAGAGTCAGTCAGGTCTGGGTCAAAATAGCTCTTAATCTCACAAGAGCGAAGTATTTTCTTGTTTAACTAATGGTTTCAGCAACTGTAGTGACTGTGGCTAGTTTGACTCTTGAAGATGAATTATGAGGATTTTGAACAAAGAGAATTCCATTCATTAATGTTGAATGAAATTTGTCCAGTCGTCCACCTCTACCCTACAGAGGTTGCCATTTTTAAAACTCAGAGTTGAATTGCTGTAAAAGTTTCTGTGGGAATGAAAAATATTCTCATTACCCAGAGCAAAAATATATACTAATAAATCATCATGGAATAGCAAGCCACTGCATACAGCATCTTAGAATTTAGATAACAACTTGAGACTGTCCACTCCCGTGGTATAAACTGTATTTATGGAGACACATGGTGTCTGGAGAATTTGGAGGAGTCTTTTTTTGTTGCTTCCGTTATTTTAGCTCACTGAATGTGATTTTTACTGACCACATTTCTTGTCTTAAATGAGTATAATGCATCCAAATTGGGTGCTGCAGAATACAGCATTAGGCCAGAAAGGACCAGTGAAACCACTCCCTCCCAGTGTAAGCAGAACAGTAACAGACAAATCAATTCTTGTGTATCTCTGCAAGTTGGAAAGACAGAGAAGAAAGAACTTACTTTTATATAGCGCCTTTCAGGAATTCCCAAAGCTCTTCACAACCTTTTGAAGTGGAGTCACGATTGTAATGTAGGCAACAGCATCATCATTGGCAAATATTTCTTTCTGAAATTAGAAGTGGTAGAAGGTGGAGGCTTCATGTTAAGGAATAATTGGAAATAATAATTATCCAATAAATGAATATAGCCAAATAGCACAATTGCTTATGTGTGTCATGCATTGGATAAGTATAATATTCATCAAATGCCGGATATGCTTTTTGATGGCACCTCAAACAATCGCTTCTAATTTAGTAACAAAGATAAAAATAAAATTATGTATAAAAATTGTAATGAGAGGTGATTGGGCTTTTTCTTGTTGGAGATGGTTATTTGATGGAACTTATGTGGTGTGACTATTACCTACTACTTGGACAACATCCAGACTTGGGTTGACAAGTCCTGTTTCATTGTCAGAAGCGTTGTGAATGGAGCCCAGCACTGGAATTGTCAATGGACAGCCTGACTCTTGACCTTATGATGGATGATTGATACAGCAGCTGAAGATAGTTGGGCTGAGGGCGCTACAATATTGGAATCTCTATAGCATAGTTAAAAACAGACTGGCATAAACTCCATCATCAAGCTCATGATCTGCATAGAGAAAGAAATATATCTATACACTGATTAGTACTTAGTTTTTAGCCAAATGTGAGAATAAATTAGTAGTAAAATAATAGAGAAGCACGTATATAAGGGCTGGGTATATAAGACCATTGAAAGGCAAGTTAAATTGGACATCACATGCACCTTAAACATAAATTATAGAAATTCAGTCCAGTTTCTAAATGTCTGTGTTAGGAAAAAGGTTAAAGTTTGGTCCAATATCCTTTAACGTACATAAACTGAATATTGGCAGTTCAGTTCAGATAACATATTCTTTATGCGCTGGAAGAGATTTAGCATCTACTGTAATCTTACAGTATGATCAACTCATGGAGCTTACAGGCTGAGACAGGAGAAATTATAATGGGGAATAAGGAAATGGCAGAGAAATTAAACAAATACTTTGGGCTGGATTTTACCAGCCCTGAGGGGGCGGGTTTGGAGGCGGGACTGCTGGGAAAGTCAAAACCCGCTCCCAACCCGCCTCCAACCAATCTTCCCGGGAGTCGGGTCCCCGATTTGCGCAGGGACCCAACTCCTAGCGGTGGGAAGAGGATTATAGCCACTTAACTGCCTGTTAACAGGTAGTTAACAGGCAGTTAAGAGGCTTTTCCCAATTTTTCGACTGCTGCTACGGGCTTCCTGACGTTGGGGAAACCCGCCAGGGTAAGTGAGGCGTGCTGTGGGTCTATTGTTATGTTGGTGTTTGGATGACAGCTGCAGAAGTGGTGTGAAGGATGCAATGGGACAATGGTTAGTATCAGAGGTAAGGAAATGTTGTGAAAGTAATTTTTAATATGGTTAGATGTTTCTGCAGGTGACAAGCTGTGAAGTGTTTGTGTAGCCTCATCTCATTAGGAGAAGTGACAGATGGCTTCTGCAATCTCAGCTGCAGCTGCCATCTGTTTTTATCCTAAGGAGAGAGTAATTGGAGAGCCTCGGTGAAAGGGCTCACCTGTGTACAATGATTGTCAGTACCTCAGTGCTGTCAAACACTCAAATCATCTGTCAAACAAGTGTGGTGCATATGCTTTTAAGAAAACTGGCAGATGAAGTGTCATCAACTGACGTCATCTGACACCGGCTTTCCCTTAATTGGCCGGCAAGCTCGCAGGGTGGGCTTACCGAGGCCAATCAGGGCAAAATAGCGTCTGTTCGTCAGACGTTGCTGGGGGCGGGACGAGAACCTGGAAGGCAGCAGTCCCGCCCCCAACTCATCTCGGTAAGTAAAATCTAGCCCTTTGTGTCTGTCTTCATGGAAGAAGATGCAAAAAACCTCCCGGAAATAGTGGAGACCCAAGGGACTGGCGAGAATGAGAAACTTAAAGAAATTAGTATTAGTAAAAAAGTAGTACTGGAGAAATTAATGGGACTGAAAGCCGATAAATCCCCTGGACCTGATGGCTTACATACTAGGGTTTTGAAAGAGGTGGTGACAGAGATGGAGATAGTGGATGCATTGGTTGTAATTTTCCAAAATTCTATAGCTTCTAGAACGGTTCCTGCGGATTGGAAGGTAGCAAATGTAATCCCACTATTTAAGAAAGGAGGGAGAGAGAAAATGGGGAACTACAGATCAGTTAGCCTGACATCAGTAGTAGGGAAAATGCTAGAATCTATTATTAAGGATGTGGTAACAGGGCACTTAGAAAATCATAATAGGATTGGGCAGAGTCAACATGGATTTATGAAAGGGAAATCATGTTTGACAAATCTGTTAAGAGTTTTTTGAGGTTGTAACTAGCAAAATAGATAAGGGGGAACCAGTGGATGTGGTGTATTTGGATTTTCAGAAGGCATTCGATAAGGTGCCACACAAGAGGTTATTAAACAAAATTAGGGCTCATAGGATTGGGGGTAATACACTAGCATGGATTGAGAATTGGTTAATGGACAGAAAACAGAGAGTAGGAATAAACGGGTAATTTTCGGGTTGGCAGGCTGTAACTAGTGGGGTACCGCAAGGATCAGTGCTTGGGCCTCAGCTATTCACAATCTATATCAATGATTTGGATGAGGGGACCAAATGTAATATATCCAAGTTTGCTGATGATACAAAGCTGGGTGGGAATGTAAGTTGTGAGGAGGATGCAAGGAGGCTTCAAGGGGATATAGACAGGCTAAGTGAGTGGGCAAGAACATGGCAAATGGAATATAATGTGGAGAAATGTGAAGTTATCCACTTTGGTAGAAAAATAGAGTATTTTTTAAATGGTGAGAGATTGGGAAATGTTGGTGTTCAGAGCGACCTGGGTGTCCTTGTACACGGATCACTGAAAGTTAACATGCAGGTACAGCAAGATATTAGGAAAGCGAATGGTATGTTGGCCTTTATTTCAGAGGATTTGAACATAAGAGTAAAGATGTCTTGCTGCAATTATATAGGGCTATGATGAGACCACATCTCTGGTATTGTGGACAGTTTTGGTCTCCTTACCTAAGGGAGGCTATACTTCCCATAGAGGGAAAGCAACGAAGGTTCACCAGACTGGTTCCTGGGATGGGGAGATTGTCTTATGAGGACAGATTGAGTAGACTAGGCCTATATTCTCTAGAGTTTAGAAGAATGAGAGGTGATCTCATTGAAACATACAAAATTCTTACAGGGCTTGACACGGTAGATGCAGGGAGGATGTTTCCCCTGGCTGGGGAGTCTAGAACCAGGGGTCACAGACTCAGAATAAGCGGTCAGCCATTTAGGACTGAGATGAGGAGAAATTTCTTCACTCAGAGGGTGGTGAATCTTTGGATTTCTCTACCCTAGAGGGCTGTGGAGGCTCAGTCATTGAGTATATTCAAGACAGAGAGCGATAGTTTTTTGGATATTAAGGAAATCAAGGGACATGGGGATAGTGCAGGAAAGTGGAGTTGAGGTACAAGATCAGCCATGATCTTATTGAATGTCAGAGCAATCTCAATGGGCCGAATGGCCTGCTCCTGCTCCTATTTTGTATATCATATTCGTCTTTCTAGACAGGTTTATTGACTTGCTCTTCTCAGCACTCGATAACAGACGTGTTGTCTGACCACTGTACAGTTTTGTCTGTATCTGCCTGTAGTGATTCAATCGTTGCTCATCTTTCTGTTAGGAAGTTAACCACTTTGTGCAGCATGGTAACAGCAAACGAGTAATGCAACCTTTCGTGATCTCCATTAGGCCACTGATGAAGGTGAGAATCAAAGTGTGGCTAAAGGTGCTTTCCTGAAGAACCCATGAATAAAGGTTACAACAAGAAGACAAACATCTATTTATTAAATAAAAACAGAAACACTGCTGGAATATTCAGCAGGCCAGGCAACATCTGTGGAGAGAGAAACAGAGTTAATGGTTTAGGTCGATGACCTTTCAGCAGAACTGGAAGAAGTTAGAGATTTAACTTTAAGTTTATAAGCAAGTACAGAGCCAGGGAAAAAGGGGGTTGGGAAAGAACACAAGGAAAGGTCTATGATAGGGTGGAGGGCAGGAGAAATGACAGAAGAATGATGGTGCAAGGCAAAAGTGTGTGGTAATGGGACAATAAAGAAACAAATGTTGGGTCCAGAGGAGGTGTAAATGGTTACTGCAAGAACCAGTACCAGCATCTGCTATCTGATAAAATGCGAACGCTGGTTATGATCTGAAGTTGATGAACTCCATGTTGAGCCTGGAAGGCTGTAAAAGTGCCTAATCGAAAGGTGAGGTGCTGTTCCTCAAGTTTGTTGGAACACTATACAAAGCCGAGGACAGAGCGGTCACGGTGAAAGTGAGATGGAGAATTAAAGTGGCAAGTGATCGGAAGCTCAGGGTCTTGCATCCGGGATGCTTCGTGCAAAGGAGGCGGGAGTAGCAGGAATTCTGACGACTTAAGTCATCCTGTTGACCTCACTCCTTCCTAATGCGAGGCCATTATTGGTGGGTGAAGATGGGGAATTTCCGTCTCCCAGCGGAAAATGCCTGACTGGTTTCTTCGAGGTAGAGACCTGCCGTCTCTGGAACCCATCCAATTAATGATAATATTCCAGCTGAGGAAATCCTGCACTGTTGTTCGGGATGCGGCAGTTTTTGTGTCAGTGCAGGAGATTGATATTTTCATTGAAGCCAGATGGGAATGTTTGGGAGGAGGCTCCAAACAGTTGGTTTGGCGCTCAGTCTGGCCCTGACCATGGCGAATAACTACCTATTAAAGGTGCTGCCAGTGAAGACTCGACAGTTAGAAAAACCTTCCTAGTGCATTGCTATAACAATGACAGCTTCAGCACGAATTCCAATTTCCCTGGGGATAGTAAGGGGAAGGGAGAAAAAACAGGTGCAAATAACTGAAAAGGAGGAAGGTTTTGGGAGGTAGGTGGAAAGAATAAATCAACTACGTTCACTTTAAGCAAATATTGCAAATGCAGCATGGGAGGTATAGCAACAAAAAAATATTGACCCATAAACTTGCGGTCAGTGGTGAAGCAAAGGCGCTTGCTGCTGACCCCGAAGAAAGCTGTGCACAGACATCTTGTGATCTCTGGCAAAAAGTTGGCCTTTTTCAACGTTCAATTGATTTCAGTGCTCTGATGGGAATTCCTATGACGTTGCTGCAGTGACATCAACAAGCTGTCTGAGCAGCCAATCACATTGCAGAATTCTCAGACAGGAAACCAAGAAATGAGAAGCTGCTTTTATCCGGACTTTAAAAAAGTTACAGAGTGAAATAAAGACTGGGACTCTCACATGGGGATAAGGTAGAAGCTGAAATACCCTGAAAAAATTTCAGTTTTAAAAAATTGTAATTTTTATTATAATTGAGAATTTTGACACTTCACAAATATAAAAGTTAGTTTTTCAGGGCCAGAACATTTGTTTAGCAGTCAATACGCTGTTAAAATCCCAGTTACACTTATTCCAACAAGGCTTAACATTTAATGGGGTATTCAACAGTGATATTACTGCAGAAAAGCCCAAGTTTTTGTCAGTTTCACTGATTATACTGATTGCCGGGTGGATGGGGTCCACAGCACAGCCAGTGTCGGAGCAGTGAATGACTGACTGCAACTTCAGGATTTCTGCATTTAGATGCTTGTGCTAAATCCTGAAATTGCGATCAGTTTCAGAGGGGTAATGACGGCAAACGCTGATAGTTCGCCATCATTACCCACCGCAAATTCCGGGCCATTGTGAAAATTGAGAAGCGTTTTTAGCAGGAAAAACACATTTACTTGCATTTTATACAGTTTTTGTGAAATAGGTAAATATTATTATGAAATATTCTATCTGTGAGTGCGATATTTTTCACTGCTGGTAAGCTGTGTAATATTTTTGCTTATGTATTGCTTCTGCCAATTTCTGTATTACAATGATGGACAGACTGGTGATGTGTTTAGGTTACAGCAGAACTGTGGTAAACATCAGAAACTGCGCTCCAGTCCTAGACTACCCATGAGTAATGGCACAAGAGATCTACTACTTTAAAAAAAAAATTATATCCAGAGCTGTGTTTTCCTGTGAATGTTGTTGGTTAAGGCCATTGAAGGTCTTAATCTTGACTATTTAGTTACATTTGCTATGGGAAAGTTCTTGTATGTAAGTTACTGCACCAAAAAATGTTCACTATTTTTCATCTTGACAAATCGTAGATTAGGTCAGGACATGTTTGTGCTTTCTCAGGGCCTGTTATTTACTTTAAAGATGTTCAGAATTATATATTCCACTGTCTAATATTAAATTGAAGTTTTACTGTGATCCTTTCACTGTGGCACTTGAATGTTTGCATTTTGTTCGAACGGAATCTTTTAGTGATCTGTTTTTAAACTTCTCGCTGCATCACATTATTCAATGTCAGGAAGGTGGTATACTCCACCCTGATGACTTCTATATGTATGCCATTATATTGTTTTGCCAGAAGCTTAAGTGTTTGTTTCAAGAAGACCTGTCCTGTTTACTGCTTTTTCTTGTCCCTTTCATCAGTCAATCCAGTCAAAAGCAGTGAAACTCATCACACACGGGATCCATAACTTCTAGATTAGTATTTGAACTCTGGCCTTTTAATTAGGAAACCAACATATCATAATTTTAATTATAATAGCAAAATACTGTGGATGCTGGAAATCTGAAATAACAACAAAAAATGCTGGAAACACTCAGCAGGCCAGGCAGCATCCGTGGAGAGAGAAACAGTTAACGTTTCAGGTCTGGGACCCTTCTTCAGAAATCATTTTAATTATGTCTGCATAATCGACCAACATAACAGCTTACTAATGCCTGAGTGATTTAAGCTGTTTGCTCGTTGATAGAGCAACACACCATTGTAGTAACCGCTGAACGTGGCTTTGAGACAAAGCTATTTCTCTTCAGTTTTTATTATACCACAAGCTATTTACTGAATGCGAAAGCGGTTAGATAACCTGCTGCTGGGCAGTCCACTCTTGAGCTAGCTAGTAGGAAGTGTACAAGAGCAACCCGAGTTCACACTCTAATATGCCCCCATGTAATAATGGTTGTGACTCAATATCAATATAGTGCCAAAGACCTGCTGGAGTAAATATATATAGTAAACAATTTTAGAAGCTTTTAATAGAAGATTTTTTTAATGCTTGTTGCTTATACAAGTGATGTACACATATAGTATTTATAATACTAACTTGATTGAATTTTTTGAGGAGGTAACAAGGAGGGTCGATGAGAGTAGTGCATTTGATGCACTCTATATGGATTTTAACAAAGCTTTTGATAAGGTCCCGCATGACAGACTGGTCACGAAAGTAAAAGCCCATGGGATCCAAGACAAGGTGGCAAGTTCGATCCAAAATTGGCTCAGAGGCAGGAAACAAAGGGTAATGGTTGAAGGGTGTTTTTGTGACTGGAAGGCTGTTTCCAGTGAGGTTCCGCAGGGCTCAATACTGAGTCCTTTGCTTTTTGTGGTAGATACAGGAAACTTTGGTTTATCCGGAGGTTGTATGTCCGGAAACTTCGATCTAACGGCAGAAATCAGCAGCCGTTTTGGTTAGGTTTTCTTCACCTAGCATTTTTTTTTTTTTAACAGCCAGGCTCTGGAAAGCGTCTCTGTAGCTTAGCAACAGCTTCAGAGAGGTTTCCAAGGTACGGGCCGAGTGTTTACAAGCTGTTGCTAAGCAACAGTGTTTGTTGTCAGATACGGAGATGAAAACCTCCTATCCTTCAACATTAGCGCTGGTCTATCCGGAAGTTTTGATAGAACGGCAGCAGCTTGGTCCCGTCGGTGCCGGATATCGTGAAGTTTCCTGTATCAATGATTTGGACTTGAATATAGGAAGTATGATTAAGAAGTTTGTAGATGATACAAAAATTGGCCGTGTGGTTGATAATGAAGAAGAAAGCTGCAGAATGCAGGAAGATATCAATGGACTGATCAGGTGGGCAGATCAGTGGAAAATGGAATTCAATCTGGAGAAGTGTGAGGTAATGCATTTGGGGAGGGCTAACAAGGCATGGGAATACACTATAAATGGTAGGACACTGAGAAGTGCAGAAGATCAGAGGGACCTTGGCGTGCATGTCCACAGATCCCTGAAGGTAGCAAGACAAGTAGATAAGGTGGTTAAGAAGTCTTTCAGGATACTTGTCTTTATTAACCGAGGCATAGAATATAAGAGCAAGGAGGTTATGCTTGAACTGTATAAAACACTAGTTAGGCCACAGCTAGAATACTGCATGCAGTTCTGGTCACCACATTACAGGAAGGATGTGATTGCATTAGAGGGGATGCAGAGGAGATTTACAAGGATGTTGCCTGGGCTGGGGAATTTTAGCTATGAGGAAAGATTGGATAGGCTGGGTTTGTTTTCTTTGGAACAAAGGAGGCTGAGGGGAGACCTAATTGAGGTGTATAAAATTATGAGGGGCCTAGATAGAGTGGATAAGAAGGACCTATATCCCTTAGCAGAAGGGTCAATAACCAGGGGGCATAGATTTAAAGTAATTGGTCAGAAGTTTAAAGGGGATTTGAGGAGAAATATTTTCACCCAGAGGGGGGTGGTGGGTCTGGAACTCACTGCCTAAAAGGGTGGTAGAGGTAGAGACCCTCATCACATTTAAAAAGTACTTGGATATGCACTTACAGTGCCATAACCTACAAGGCTACGGACCAAGTGCTGGAAAGTGGGATTAGGGTGGATAGCTCTTTGTCGGCCAGCACAGACAAGATGGGATGAATGGCCTCCTTCTGTGCTGTAAATTTCTATGATTCTATGAATACATATTACATAATTGTTGGCACTAGCTTAAACATTCTTTAGATGGTCTATCCCATTTACTCGAGACATACATGCTTTGCCTGGGTGATAGTTACATTTGTTATTATGTTCAGTTGGTATTAAACTGGAAAAAAATTTAATATGCTCTTAACTAATCAACCATTTTCAACTAACTACATGCAACTATAAATCACACAGTCAGAATTAAGAGGGAGCATCCTGTTCTTGATTAAGACTACAAAGCTACAATATCAATACATCTCTCCTCAAACAGAAATAAACTTTTAAATAAGAACACCTCATGAACAGCAATAATAAAACCCATTTCAATTATAAAGCTCAGTGATTCTAGTGTTAAATCACTGATAGCTAAAATTATTGTTGTACTACTTTACCAGTCCTTGTTAAATTAGAAGGCTTTCAATTCTCTCTCCACCTCTCTCCTCCTTTAAGACGCTTGTTAAAACCTACCTCTTCCCCTGTCCTAATGTCTCCTTCTTTGGCTCGGTATCAATTTTTGTCTGATTATGCCCCTGTGAAGTGCCTTGGGACGTTTTACCACGGTAAAGGTGCTATATAAATTCAAGTTGTTGATGGAAGCCTTTTCCATCAGAGATACATGCTGTACTGGCCCACAGTTGCTTACTGGTTTAGTTGACTATCGACCCCTGTCTTTTCATATGTTGTTGCTATTTTTCTGATTATTTACACTGTGATTCTGTGTATTTTGCAAGTATCTCTGGTTCCTTCTAAACATCTTCCCATCTACAATTCTTACCATGCAGGATTGGACAATCACTTGCTGTTGTAATTGCACTGGCATCCATTTCCCTTTTCCTTTTGTTGAATTCCTACAACTTCTCCTTTTCTCTAACCTTACCAGGCTATTCAGTACCTTTATTGTACATCAACGCTTGTTTGGCCTTTCTGAGGTAAAGTCTCGGTTTCAGAAGTCATCCTGCTGTAGAGAGGAGTGTATTGGTTTGTCTGCCAAATAGACTTTAAGATGGTGATCTGTCCGGATTTGTGTATTGTACCAATCAAGAAAAGTGAGTTTAAGGGTCTGGAACAGACTCTGAGGGCTGGATTTTGCCAGCGCTTGGAGGCGGGTCAAAGGTTAAAATCGTTTTGATTGACAGCGGGTTGCAATCCCACCATCAAACCACCTCCAAACAATTTTCCCAAATGTTGGGTCCCCAATTTGCGAATGGACCCGACACCTAGCGGCGGGAAGAGGATTAAAGGCAATTACCTGCCTATTAACAGGTAGTTGCCAGTAGTTGACGGCCTATTTTTGAATTTTGCCGCTTCTGGCTCGGGTTTCCCGACGTCCGGACACCACGCCAGGTAGTGTGGTGTGTTGTGAGTCTGCTGTAATATTTCTGGATTGATGACAGCTGCAGAAGTGGTGTGAAGGATCCAATGTTGCACATGGTGAGTCTCAGAGGAAAGCAAATGTTGGGAACTGCATTTTTAATACATTTACACTTTTCTTCAGGTTACAAGTTTTGAAATCCATGTCCAGTGCCACCTCATTGGGAGAACCTTCTCACCAGTGACAGATCGCTTCTGCCACCTCACCTGCAGCTGCCATCTATTCCAGCCTATGGAGGGAGTCATTGGAGAGCCTGGGTGCAAGAGGTCACCTTTGTGCAGTGATTGTCAGTGTTTTCAGCACTTCAATGTTGTCAAGCACCGAGAAATCAACTGTCAAAATAAAATTGTGCGTGGTCCCTTTAAGGAAACTGGCAGAAGATGCATCATCAAATGACGTCATCTGACCGGCTTCCTCTTAATTGGCCGGCAAGCCCACAGGGCGGGCTTAACAAGGTCACTCAAGGCAAAATCACATCTGTGGGCCGGATGCAGCTGGGGGCGGGACTGGAAGCCGGAAACCACCTGACCCACACCCAACCCGCCTCCATTAATAAAATCGCGGCCCTAGACTTTTTCTAGGGGTATCTGTGATTTTAACAGCATTTTCTGCCTTGCCATTTGTGAATTGATGATTTGACTGAACTCATATTGTTGTGCAAACTGTTGAAATTTACTTGTGTTAAATGTTGGCCATTCTCTGATATAGCCTCATTTGGGATATTATGACGTGCAAAATGAGCTTTCATCGTAGCTATGACGTCTTTCCCTTTTTATCAGTCTCTATTTCAAAGAATCAAAGTAAATGTCAGAATATGATGGTTTCTTCCTTTTGCTTTGAACAGATTGCACCTTATTTTCTCCCAGTGTCTTTGCAGTATTTAGTGATTGATAAGCAGTCCTTTTTGCTGTTTGGCTTGAAAATGCTTGCATATGTCACACCTAGATATGCATGTCTCTTCTTTGTCATAAGACAGAAAACCACTCTTCTAGATCTTCGAAGACAACTTTGGTTTCTGATGTAGCTTAAATGAGTTCTGCACTCCACTCTTCTCTCATATGGTGTGGTATAACTACCTGATTGCTCTTGAACATCAGCCCATCCTATTTGGTGAGATCATCTCTGATGTTGAGATGCACAGCAATCCGGGGTGGCACTACAGTTGTGTCAGGCCATCCATTGCTAATTATTCTCAATAATTTCAGATCATCTACTCCAGCAGCTAGATGAACCTGGGTCAGTCCATCCTCAGATAAGGGTAACTATTTTTCTATTTCCATTTTGAATATGTCTCAATTAATACGACTTTCTCATTTTCAATCTTTTTGGTCTAATGCAGTGCATATGCTCTGATCAGCACATCAGCCAGGAACAGCATCATGCCTTTCTTGTAGACAACATTAAATTTGTACTTTTGAAGACTTAACATCATTTACTGGATCCTTTAATATTTATTAATGAGATTGCTTTACAAACTGGCTTCAAGTGATTAGTAATTACTTTGCACAGAAATTTTTCTTTTCGATTTTAGCTTGGCATAAGACATTCCCTTAGTTGAAATGGGTGGCAATCAGATTTTTACAAATCTTTTATTCACCCTTTCATTTGAATGAATGGTGACATCCTACAAAAAACAAAGTTTAATGCTGCTCTGCTGTTGCTGGGCTTATTTTATTTAGGCAATAGATCTGTAGGCCTCTTAAATGTGTGCAAAATGTAGTGTAGCCCTCTAGATTGGATTAATTATTCCAGTTAATGGCCTTAGCCATTAACCTTCGTCGACCTGTTTGTGACATAGGTTTTGGAAATGATCTCCAATGGGTGAACATGTTGACTGCTGTGGCACAGCAAGTGCCGTTGAAAAAAATTCCACTGTGTGAAATTTTGACCCAGAAAGTTTCATCATTTGGTCGCTGTGTGGGGAATGAAGTAGAAAATACTGGAGGATATGTAATTTCACCACTATGAATAGAACCAGAACAGGGCAGTACCACAAAGGTGCACTAATAGAAAATATTCTAGGAGAGGAGGATCAGTAGTGGCAAAGGTAGCAAAGAGGTAAAGGATGATGAGGGACAGCAAGCTGTCATCATAGTCGCAGGAGCATGACAGTGTCATTTGTGACTTTGACTAGAGCAGTTTCGGTGCTGTGGACAGGATGGCAACCAAATTGGAGGGTTTCCAAACAGAGTCATGGGAGAGGTAGATGCATGATTGCAAGGCAACATGTTCCAGGGCTTTGGAAAGAAAGGGAAGATTTGAGATAGGATGGTAGTTGGAGACAGTGCAGGGGTTCTTTTGAGGAGGGATGTAATGATAGCTACTTTGAAAGATATATAAGGACAATTTAGGAAGATAGTGATGGGTTGATAGTGCCAGCATGCTAAGAACTGAGGAGGGAATGTTCGATGGGTCATGAGCTGAGAGGGTAGGGGCATCAAGGAAGCAGGTGGTGGGCTTCATGGAAAAGATAAGCTTGGTGAAGACAGGGAGGAGATCTGGAAACTGGAATAAGGATGGGGTGGGGATGGTTTGGAAGAGGGAAGGAATAAGCACTCGGTTCTAATATGAATGACTTCAATTTTGGACACAAAGTGCATACATTTAGAATATGAGTAAAGAATGGATGGAGTGGAAGGTGGATGTCAGAGGAAATGGTTGGTAGTGGAAAGTAGAAGTTTAGAATTGTTTCCACTTTCTGAAATAAATATGTAGTTGTAAAACTAAAAAAGTTGAAACTTTATATACTGCTTTTCACATTCTCAGTCTTGCAAAGTGACCTGTACATCAATCAATTTTGGTACTATTTTTACTGTTACACAGGTTAGTTTTGAGACGTCCTTCCTATCACATTCTTTTCACTTGAAACTGATTTTTATATTGGCCTTTATATCTGATTTCATGCACTATGTCAACTGCAGTTAGGAGTTTAGCGTCACTGAAGATGTGTTTAAGATGTCTATCCTCGTAGCACAATACCAAGTTGTGAAACATTGCCTGGGATTCTCAGCTTGCACCCACCGGAACCAAATGCAGTGGCTTCACAAAAGATTAAAGTAAAATCATATCCCCAGTCAGCTGCCCAACTGCCCAACTGCTGGTGCTGATGGCACAAAAACATTGGCTCTATCCAATCCTGTGCCATAGTCATTTAATCTGCAACAAGCTTTTAAAGAGTGTAGGAATTATTAATATTGCCACTGCCAAATTCCTACACCAACCAATACATTAGTTTGATATCAATTGGCATAAAAGCATATCACTTTGCGAAACTTTGTGTTGTCACTGACAAGTGACAGCTGGAAGCCATTTTCAGTGCTAGCTGGCACTTAGTGTTACTTTCTAATTATTACCCCATCAGTGCTGATCTGTGTCTCCATATCTCAGTTGGCACTTGGAAGACACCCAGCACTCTTCAGTGCAGAGACTTCTCATTCCTATCTTGTGCAATACCTCAGCTTCCCAAAGTGCAGTGGATCAAAAGAGACATTGGTTACCAAGGGGTGACGAATAACAATCCAGAACTTTGCAAAGATCATCTTTTTGTAAGGCTTTGTCATATATTGCAATGTTGCAGTACTGTGTTTTTATCACTAGAGGCCCCTGATAAGCTATGGAAATCAAAATATCTCAGGGTGACATTACAGATGCTGTAGTATTTTCATTACTCCATTTTATTTCAATTTACTCTACAGTCTTACCGATTACACTGATGTTCTTCTGCACTTTAGAGTCAGCTTAAAGCAGGTTGTGTGCTAGGGAGTTGTGTAATTTCCCTCTGCTGTACAACCTTATGCTCACTAAAGATACTGAAACTTTGTAAAAGCTGCACTGGACATATGGTTTTTCTACAGGAGAACTGTATTTTTCAAAAATTCCATGACCTTTATGTGTATTTCCGCCCCCCAAACACCCCCTGGATCCAAGCTACAATATATATTTCATCAGCTCGGTCAGTTTTGTGCAAGTTTAGATTGTCTCAGTTGAGAACTGTGGGCTAGATATCAGAGATCCCTTTACTAATGATTACCCTGTAGAAAATGACAAACGGACCCTGCACTAAAATTCAGTGTAACACTGCATCTGAGATGGGGTCCAGTGAATAAAACTACGTGAGGTTCACAGCCTAACTTCCGACAAAAGCCTTGTGCTTACTTTGAGAACAAGTAAGCAGTGTTGCAATTAATGCATTAACATTTTATTACCATCCTAGCTTTGAACAGACATATTTGTCTCTGTTCCTGAGCTGTTGTGTATCAACCTAGCAGGATTATCCTTTAAGTAAACTTGGTTTTAATCCCAAACGCACAATAATGGAAGTCAGAACAAAATTGACATACCAAGGACAAAATACTGTATTTTGTTGCAAGAAGAACAGAAATAATAGATTCAAGATAATGGGAAGTGTGTTATCTGTACCCACATTAAGACCTAGGCCCGAGTAGTTTAATAAAGAGATTAGAGGAAACTTAAAAAAACAAGCAGCAATTCTTTAAAAGTGATTTGGATTGATATTTGTTGAGAGGGAGAATTGAGGGTTATAGCGATATTAACATCGCTGCTTGAGGATTAACAAATCGGGTGACAAAAACCATGTCAGAATAGTCATACATGGACTCTCAATCAAGTGGGTATGATGGGTGAAATGACTTTTTCTTGCTCCAGACTTTGTGCTTGACTTGATGGTAATGGGGATGAATGCAGATGTACAGAATAGATAATGAGGTACTTGACAGAAAACTGGTTCCAACAATGTCAGGATCACAGGAATATTAACTTGGTCACAGTTGAATTGAATTAAATAAACTAATACTAGATTGAGATCCTAGAGATTTGCTTAGTTACCTTCAAAGACTTTAGGGAGAAATTTAAGAGTTTATTCTTGGATCTTTTACTTTTGGTTATTTGTCTCCTTCAGCAGGTTAAGTAAATTGGGTAAATGACATGGCAGTTCAGATTTTATATAGTCTGTTGGAAAGAGTGAGCTTGATAATTTGCTTGACTTTTCCTTGTTTAATTTTTTTAATGTAGAGCTATATTCCATTTTAGATGTATTGCGTGAACATTACAGCAATATAACTACTTTTGCATTTAAGTAGTTTTATTACTTTAATAATATTTGTTTCAGTATTGCAGTGTGTGAACAGAAAACTTGCAAAAGAAGCCAGATAGGAGATGCTAATTTCCCTGGACTTGCAAGTAGTCTGGTAGTTGGAATATTTTGCAGTATAAAATTCAGAGGTAGATCATCAGGGGAGGCAATTGAGGTACTGCTTATCTAGAATTTTGTGTGTGTACATGAGAGCGAGGGGTTATTGATACCGTCGGCAGTAGCTTGAGCCCCGAGTGAGCAGATTAGAGCTCTACAAGAAGGCTGCCAGGTGAGCGGCAGCCTGTCTGAGTGTGGGGCGTGTTTGGAGTAGGGGAGAGAGAGGCCTGGGCTGTGAGATTAGAGGGAGGCTTGCGATGTGCATATCAGGAAGAATGAGTTCAGAAATCCAGGTGGCTTTACCATACAAGTGATTGGCTTCCTCTCCTTCCATCTGTTTACTCCTACTCTTGCCCTTTTCTATGACTTTGCTTTCTTTATAATGAAAGATAGCTATTGACGAAAATAAAACTCATTGTATATGCACAAATAACCCGTTGCCATGGTAACACGCTGGCTTGGTTACGCATATATAGCTGTGCCTCACCTGTCAAAAAGGTTACCAACCGTCACTGATAAAATTCCAACAAACTTAAATGTAATGAAATCCACAGTATGGTTTAAAAAAAACTCCAAAAAGATGATGGCCCGAAATTTGTGGTTGTAATGACAGCGAAACTGTCAGCGCTTGCCGGCGTTATTGTGTAAAACTGATAGCAACACATATGTTGTTAAATGTGCAAGTTGCTGTCAGTGATACCCTGCTCCTCTACAGGGTGCACTGTTGCAGTCTTTGCAGTTGCAATCAACGCAGAATCAGTGATTTGACGTGAACTTCAACTTTTTACGCACTATTCTCACTGTAAAAAACATTGAAAAAATTGAATAAGGTGGAACTGAGTTTTTAACGGCGTACTAAGTCATAATTACTGCTGAGCAACCTCTCTGGCCCTGAAAAACTAATTTTATGAGTGTGCCGTGTCATTCCCTCCAGTCCAAGATAAAAATTCCATAGATTTTTTAAATAATGTTTTAACTTTTTTTTAGTTAAAGTTAAAAAGCTAATATTTCAGCTTCTACCTTAATCTCATGTGTATGTCCCAATCTTTATTTCACTCTCTGTAAAGTGATTAAAAAGTGAAGATAATCGGTGCTTTTTACTTCTTGGTTTGCTGTCTATGAGAATTCTTAAACCTGATTGGCTGCTCAACCTGCTTGATGACTTCACTGTTCCTGGACGCCAGAGATCCCCTATTGCCAGATTGAAACTGACGTCAGAATAGGAGAAATCAACGCCACAGCGCCTTTGTAGGCAGCTTTCTTCGAGGTCAGCGGCGAGTGCTGTCCCTTCGCCGCTGACCGCAAAATCCAGGCCATATATGTCATAAGAAATACTGCCTGAGACAGTAATTCCATCTAGACCCCATGACATTGGAGTGTCATCAGTTTGATCATTTTGAATTGCTCATTGATATAGCTGGTCTATTTCCATATTTTCTGTGAAATGTGCTGTATTCCTTTTCATGCTAAATTACACTAGCATTGTGGTGTATTTCCCATCTCATAAAAGATGATATATTTTATGCCATTAGACATTTCAATGCTTTGTAATAGTTTCACACCAGTATTTGATCGGTCATCCTCATTGTAAAAGGAGAATTCCTTGGCTACATTTGCTGTGAAAGAAACAGCTGTGGTAAATACCCTGTAACTGTAGTTATGTTGCTTCAGCTGTGTTCAGCCTTGCCTCAGTGGTCGCACATTTGCCTTTTGAGTCAGAATATTGAGAGTTCAAGCCCCGCTCCAGAGACTTGAGCAAATAATCCAGGCTGTCTTTCGGATGACATGTTAAACCAGTCTGCATAGTGGACATAAAAGATTCCATGGCACTATTTGAAGAAGAGCGGGGAAGTTCTTCTGCTCTCCTGGTCAACATTTATCTCTGATCCAACATCAGTAAAACAGATTACCTGGCCACTTATTTCATTGCTGTTTGTGAGACCTTACTGTGCGCAAAATTGGCTGCTACATTTCCCTAGATTACAATAGTGACTTCACTTCAAAAATACTTCATTGGGCATCCTGAGGTTGTGAATAGCGCAATATAAATACAAGTCCATTCCTTCTTTCTTTTTGTTGCAGCATTGTACCCAGATTATAGCTCTTGAACAATGGATGGATTTTTAAAAATACTAGTTAGCAAAACTCTTTTTTGTAAACAGCATGACCGGAGAGTGCATACTTGGCCACATTGATGGCATTCCACCCAAATGCAACCTGACTTGATGAGAGAAAAATAGTATCCTATTAGTACGGGAATCATTTAATGTTATAGACTGGGGTTTTTCTGCAATATGGCAGCACACTGCTCATAATTAAGGGTAGTGGTTGTTTTCATTTTTTCAAAATTACTCATTTAGAATATTTAAATTTTTCACTGTGGACAAGTTGTCTTCTCTGGGCATGATCAGGACACTGACACCATGGATGAAATCATTCATCCTGCAGTAGTCTTTACTAACTTGACATCAAAGATTAACCTGATTGTATCTATGACCGTCCCAGTACTCAGGAAGATGTTTTTGCTTCCAGCCTCTGCAGGCAAGATAGTGTTGGCAGCATGAGTAAATGGATGTGACCGACTGCATTTGTCGTCAGTTTGCTTTTTTGATTCTGACTTTGGGTAGGCTGACAGCCCGTAGTGGCGAGCAATGTGCTTTTTGTCATTGCTGACCTCTAGAACCTTCCCTCAACATTGGGGGAACATCTGTAGTTAGACCAATTCTGTGTATGTGTAAATGCTTTACAGTCAGTTTGGGACTTTGTGCATGTGCAGTTGTTCCGATGTTGCTGTATCTGCATCACAGCTTAAATGGGACAAATTCAGCAGTAAGGAAACAAGCTTGTATTACAGAACTGTTAAAACTAGTACTTATTGCTGATTTATAAACTTGTTTTTTTTGGATTCTACTTTTAGCATTAAGACCTGGGAAAATCAGGGCAACAAATTGGACCACAAAACCTGGGAAAATTCCAAGAAAATCAGTTTTTAATTTGAACATCACTAAAGAGAAAAAGCAAGGGATTGATAAAGACACAGTTAAGCCAATGACATTTGATCATTATTCACAGACATTATGCTTCTCAAATTGTTTAGGGAGTATTTGCTGAGAACCTTTTTTTTGTAAATATATGTTTATATGTCTTCATTTACAGAGCACTGTATTTTGGTCAGATGGTTATCGAAATATCAGATTTGGTAGGCTTTTGGATCAGTTGGCACAATTTTTTTGCCCTGTGTAATTGGGACTACCTGATGGCTCAGCAAGTTTATCCTGTGCGTAGCTAAATACAGACCAGGAAATTTCTAGTACTGTTGGTCATTAGAATCTGAATGGACCAATTGGAGAATCTATTGTGTTATTTCTGTATTTTGACTGTTTCTCTTTTATTTTCTCCCCTACACGCAGCAACTGTAGCTGAGAGTGTGAGCTATTCCGTGACTTTGTCAGTGCTCCTTTGAATGGAATATTTTAGCCATTGGATGCTCGGGTCAATTCGAGTACACCCACTGCGGTCACAGCAGAGATAACTAACTTAACACAGACCAGCGATCAAAGCTATAATCTTCTTGATCTGTATGGCTGATTGCAACGTCATGCAATGAAATTGTCCACTCAGGTAATGGGAGCTTGATGTCTAGGAACAGATACTAATGGAACATTATTCCTGGAAGGAGGGAAACATTACCTTCACCTAATTGAGACAGAGTAAATGCATAATTCACTTCAGGTGCATTCTGTGCCAGCCTTTGGATCTGAGGAAGCCAATTGGTGCATGAAGACGAGGATACCTTCTGGTCACTTAAAAGGAGAAGATCAATCAATCAATCTCCCTATATATGAGTTAAGAACAATTTTAATGGGCAACCTCTGTGTACTGTTTGTCAGGTCTGGGTCAAGAGAAAAACCTGTTAAAAGATTTAACTATACCCAGTACCACTTATTCACAGGTGGTGTGAAGGATTGTCCAGCTCCTTCATGTTCCATCCATTATAGTGAAGGGGACAGATGGAATTTTATATTGAGTTTGAAAGTGATTTAGTTAAATCCGAAATTAGGGCCTTAAATCTAAACAAAGCAAACTATGTAGGTATGAAGGGTGAGTTGGCTAAGGTAGATTGGGAAACTACATTAAAAGGTATGACAGTAGAGAGGCAATGGCTAGCATTTAAAGAATTAATACATAATTTACAACAAATATACATTCCTTTAAGGCACAAAAACCCCACAGGAAAAGTGGTCCAACCATGGCTAACGAGAAGTTAACGATAGTATTAGATCTAAGGAAGAGGCTTATAGTGTTGCCAAAAAAAGTAGTAAGCTTGAGGATTGGGAGGATTTTAGAATTCAGCAAAGGAGGACCAAGAAATTGATAAAGAAAGGGAAAATAGAATATGAGAGTAAACTAGCGAGACACATAAAAACAGACTGTAAAAGCTTCTATAGGTATGTAAAAAGGAAAAGATTAGCGAAAGTAAATGTGGGACCCTTCCAGGCTGAGACAGGAGAAATTATAATGGGGAATAAGGAAATGGCAGAGAAATGAAACAAATACTTTGGCCGCGATTTTCTCATTGGTGGCGGGTTGGGTGCGGGTCAGGTGGTCGGCGGGTTCCGGTCCCGCCGCCACTTTCAACCGGTCAAAAATTGCAATTTTGCCCTAATTGAGCTATTGAGTCCCTGCGTGCGTGCTACCCTGGCCAATTAGTGGTTTTGGGTCTGTTGCTCGCCTCTGCTGACGCCTGTCAGCCAGCTGCATTTAAGGGGCCCATGCAGCCTTCTTTCATTCTCTCATTATTTGATGCTGGATTTCGTGCTACCAACTGCTACCATGATTGCTTCAAGGGCCAAGGCTTCACCCTGTTGTGATGATGACTCCCTCCATGCTCTTGTGGAGGGAGTCAGAGGGCGCAAAGAGGTACTCTTTCCATCCTCTGGACGGAGGAAGCCGCCACAGCAAAACAAAGCAGCCTGGCTGCAAATTGCTCAGGAGGTCAGCTCCAGATCGTTGTGCACTTGATTCTGGGTGCAGTGCAGGAAAAGGTTTAATGACCTGGTACGCTCAGGAAAAGTGAGTATAACATCACACTTGCCCTCAATCTGCTCCCCATCTCCTCTCATCACCAGCACTCTGCATTGTCAACCTATTCCTGCACATCCCACTTTACCCTTACATCCCTTGCACCCTTAACCATCCCTCTCTCTCTATGTACACAATCACTTCACTATTCGACTAAGCTGCCCTCACTCGCTATCACTGTTATGCAATGCCAACAAGTAACAACACACAGGGAGGGCCCTTGGTATTGGCACCTCACTCCGTCTTTGTCTCCTTCTAAGCATCTATGCTATGGATTCTCTACACTCACTCCATCATTCTCACTCAAATTCCACTTGTCTCCCTCATTGCAGGAAAAGAGAGCCCACAATAAGAGGGAGAGGGCTATGACAGGAGGAAGGCCACCTTCCATTTCCAATCTGACCAATGCTGAGGAGGCGGCACTCGAAATCATCGGAGGTTATGAAGATGTGGAAGTGGGGGACGGTCAGATGGGCGCAGCAGAGCAAGCTGGTGACAGAATAGATTTGCATCTCTCATTTACATTGCATGAGTGACTGATATGGCATCTGATGCTCAAACAGATTGACTTACGATCTGCACAATTCAATGTACATGCCACGTTAATATCACATGTCTAACTCATGCCTTTACTCCCCCACAAGACCATCGACAGCCCCCCTCCCCACTGTCCAGGAGAAAGAGCCTGAGCCTGAAGACTCCTCAGAGGAACCTGCAACCTCTGAGGGCGCAGCGTCAGCAGAATTAAGCGGACCCAGCAACAGCGCAGATATGCACACCTCGGTGGGACCTTCGCGAGATAGAGTAGTGTTGTCACCTGGTATATCACAGCTCACAAGTAAGCATCAGCAGATGGTGGAGACAGGTACAGCAGTGAAGAGTCCTCATCGGAGGCCACAGGGCACTCCCAGCTCTGCTCAGCTGCATGTGGACCCTGTGCCTCCGGGTCCATCCAGAAAGAGAGCGGTGCTCGGACTTCAGGAACAAGTGCAGGAGTCTCTGGCAGGTTTTGCATCCAGGGTTACTGCGAGTGTGGAGAGGATGGAGGAGTCCATGTCTAACATGAGCAGTGCCTTTGTGGAGGCAATGGCGCATGAACGCACCACCACGGAAAGGATGGCAACCTCCGTGGAAAGGATGGCTACCTCCGTCGAAAGGATGGCTGTGGTAGAGGAAAGGATGGCTATGGTCATGGAGGAAATAAGTCGCCAGAGTCAGGAAAACATGGTGAATGTTCCGAATAGATTGACATCTCTGGAGGAGCGATGGGCAGCTATTGAGCAGAGAAAGCAGAGCTTCATGGAAGTCCTTTTGAGGAGGACTGCCAGTGCAGATACGGGTTCTCATGGCCCCCCTGATGTGCAGCAAGGTGCTGTCCAGCCGCTTGCTAGAACTGATGTGGGGCTGGCCCATGAGAGCGATGTTGGTGGCAGGCAACAAGGAAGTGTGGGCTCTTCTCCAAGCACTCTCACTCCCATGCCATTGCGTAGCCCTCAGTCAGAGCCCTCACCCAACTGAGATGGGCGCCTCAGCCCCTGCACAGCTGCAAGAGGAGCAGACTGTTGACGAGCCCTCAAAGGCTCGCAAACCCAGAATGACACCCGCCAAAGATGTCGAAGCAGGAGCAGCATGAAAGTGAGCAAGGTGCCTCCAGATCTGCTGAAGCCACAGGGAAAGCACCACGTAGAAGCATAAGAGGAAGATAAGGCACAATTAGTTACAAGGGTAGTCACTTGGGTGTTCTGTTCTGCTGTTTTTTGTTTTCTTTAATATATGGCATTGTCATCCTTTTGTGCATGTATTAAACAGAAGTGATGGCAAACAGTTGAAGGTCTGGCCTATGTGTTCTGGGAAATAAAAGTTGCACGTTGAGGGCTCAGGGCGACTTGCATTTGTAATGATGGTGGTGAGAGTGATAGGAGCCCATAGGTTCTTGTACATTGTGTATGGTGTGATAAGAAGGTGCCAGCCACATGTGTTTGATTCGTCTACCTAAGCGAATCTGGCAAAGATTAGTGCATCCCTTGCATCACGGGCAGCAATGTGCTCGCGTGCTGCTGGAGCTGGCTCATCCGCCTCCACAAGGTCTTCCTTCTCCTCCTCCTCATCTGAGGAGGCTATGCGCTGAGCCACTTGTTCCTCAGGCAGCTGCAAGCCACGATGCTGTGCAATGTTGTGCAGTGCACAGCAGACAACGATGATTCTGGAGACTCAGGCTGCTGAATACTGTAGGGCTCCACCTGATCTGTCAAGGCATCTGAATCGCATTTTGAGCAAGCCGATGGTTTGCTCGATGATGGATCTGGTCGAAATGTGGCTGGCATTGTATCGCTCCTCTGCATCGTTCGATTGCCTCCTCAACGGCGACAGTAGCCACGTCTTCAGGGGATAGCCCTTGTCTCCAAGTAGCCAAGTCTTGGTGGATTGAAGAGCGGAGGTACACTAGACTGCCGCAGGATGAACGAGTCATGGCAACTGCCAAGGTACTTTGCGCAAACATGCATAATATCCTTCCTGTGGTTACACACCAGCTGGACATTAAGGGAGTGGAAGCCCTTGCGGTTGACAAAAACAACTGGGTTGTGATGGGGTGCCCTAATGGCTACATGTGTGCAGTCTACAACGCCCCGCACTCTTGGCAAACCTGCCATATTTACATACGCACGCACGGTTACACTTGCTTGATCCATGGAGAAGTGGATGTAGTTGTGCGCCTTTGCAAAGAGGGCATCGGCAACCTGCGTGATGCAAGTGTGTGCGGCCGACTGGGAGATTCTGTTGATGATCCCTGGAAGGACCCTGAAGCAAAAAAGTTGAGGGCGGTGGTGACAGCCACTGGTAAGGGGTGTCCACCCGCTCCTCTGGGCTCCAGATGTTGGTGCAGCAATGCGCAGATGTCAGCGACTACCTCTCGCGAAAGTCTCAGCCTCCTTTGGCACTGTTGCTCAGTCATGTTGAGGAAGGTCATCCATGGCCTGTAAACCCTGTGTAGGGGGTATATCCTGCGGCGATGTGCAGCCCGGGCTGACGCTCTCTGCCCTGTGCAGCATCAGGTAGGTGAGGAGGAGGTTGGCGCTCCTGTTGTTACTGCTGCTGCTGTGCCTACTTCTGCTGCTGCCGTGGCTGCTCTTCCTCCAAATCTGAGGACCAGGATGACAGGGTATAAATGGTTCCCATGTTACTGGTAGATATCTTAATTAAGGAAGCACTCAGTCAATGTGGGGAGAGGGTTTTCTCAGGAGGTCACAGTGGAGATGGATCTCAGCTTCACCACTTACAAGATCAGTAGACCTGCAAAAAGATTTCAAAGACCTGAAAAAACAAAGTTCTGTCATCTGTAAGTGAGCCTTGTTGAGAGCTCCGTTTTTATGCTGCAGCTGCAGTGTCAAGAAGTCAGCCACTTGGTGAACCCAGCACAATCAGCTGGCATGGTTTGGGAATGGCGTGGAACACGAAGAAAATGTGGAAAAATGGAAAACCGCTGTGAAAATAGGCTTATCCAGGCAGTTAACAAGCTGTTAACTGCCTTAAGGGCCTCTTCCGCCGCTTGGTAGCAGGACCGATCGGGAGTCTGGGAGCCCGCATTTGGGAAAGTTGCACGGAGGCGGGTTGATGGCAGGATCGGACCCCGCCGTCAATATTTGTGATTTTTTTTATTTACCCTCTGTCTTGCCTCCAAACCCACCCTCTGAGCGCCGGCAAAATCGTGGCCTTTGTGTCTGTCCTCACGAAAGAAGATGCAAAAAACTTTCTGGAAATAGTGGAGAACCAAGGCTCTAGCGAGAATGAGGAACTGAAACAAATTAGTATTAGTAAAAAAAAAAGTACTGGAAAAATTAATGGGACTGAAAGGCGATAAATCCCCTGGACCTGATGGCCTACATCCTAGGGTTTTGAAAGAGGTGGCTATAGAGATAATGGATGCATTGGTTGTCATTTTCCAAAATTCCATAGATTCTAGAACAGTTCCTGCGGATTGGAAGGTAGCAAATGTAATCCCACTATTTAAAAAAGGAGGGAGAGAGAAAGCGGGGAACTACAGACCAGTTGGCCTGACATCAGTAGTAGGGAAAATGCTGGAATCTATTATTAAGGACGTGGTGACAGGGCACTTAGAAAATAATAATAGGATTGGGCAGAGTCAACACTGATTTATGAAAGGGAAATCGTGTTTGACAAATCTGTTGAGAATTTTTTGAGGTTGTAACTAGCAGAATACATAAGGGGGAACCAGTGGATGTGTTGTATTTGGATTTTCAGAAGGCATTTGATAAGGTGCCACACAAGAGATTATTAAACAAAATTAGGGCTCATGGGATTGGGGGTAATATACTAGCATGGATTGAGAATTGGTTAACGGACAGAAAACAGAGTAGGAATAAACGGGTCCTTTTCGGGTTGGCAGGCTGTAACTAGTGGGGTACCACAAGGATCAGTGCTTGGGCCTCAGCTATTCACAATCTATATCAATGATTTGGATGAGGGGACCAAATATAATATATCCAAGTTTGCTGATGATACAAAGCTGGGTGGGAATGCAAGTTGTGAGGAATGCAAAGAGGCTTCAAGGGGATATAGACAGACGGGCAAGAACATGGCAAATGGAATATAATGTGGAGAAATGTGAAGTATTTTTTTAATGGTGAGAGATTGGGAAATGTTGGTGTTCAGTGGGACCTGGGTGTCCTTATACACGAATCACTGAAAGTTAACATGCAGGTACAGCATGCAATTAGGAAAGTGAATGGTATGTTGGCAATTATTACAAGAGGATTTGGGTATAAGAGTAAAGACGTCTTACTGCAATTATATAGGGCCCTGGTGAGACCACACCTGGAGTATTATGTACAGTTTTGGTCTCCTTACCTAAAGAAAGATATACCTGCCATAGCAGGCGTGCAACGAAGGTTCACCAGACTGGTTCCTGGGATGGGGGGATTGGCCCATGAGGAGAGATTGAGTAGACTAGGCCTATATTCTCTAGAGTTTAGAAGAATGAGAGGTGATCTCATTGAAGTATACAAAATTCTTACAGGGCTTGACAGGGTAGATGCAGGGAGGATGTTTCTCCTGGCTGGGGAGTCTAGAACCAGGGGTCACAATCTCAGAATAAGGGATCAGCCATTTAGGACTGAGATGAGGAGAAATGGCTTCACTCGGAGGGTGGTGAATCTTTGGAATTCTCTACCCCAGAGGGCTGTGGAGGCTCAGTCGTTGAGTATATTCAATACAGAGATCGATAGATTTTTGAATATTAAGAGAATCAAGGGATATGGGAATAGTGCAGGAAAGTGGAGATGAGATAGAAGATCAGCCATCATCTTATTGAATGGCAGAGCAGGCTCGAAGGGCCAAATGACCTACTCCTGCTTCTATTTCTTATGTTCTTATGACACCAAACTCTTCAGAGGTATACTGGCCTGCGTAGGATACTTGTCCCAATTTCTTGCCTTTTTTTCTCAGTGCGACATGCAATATTGTATCCCATGTTGAATTAGTTGTCATAGAACTTAGCAGATTCATAGACAACAAAACAGAATTAGGAAAGAATAGAAGAAAAGACAAGACAGTAATTTAGTATCAGCCATTTTAGTAAAATGGAATTCCTCCAGTGTTGCTAGTGGTCTGGAAGTTCTTTGCATTACTGAAGGCTCTTACAAAAGGTGCTGCATTTGGAACCATTGGGAAAAAAAGTCAATTCCCTCAAGGCTTGTTTCAATAATAAATGGCAGCAAACAATATAACTATGTAGAAATTTTGAAAGGGGCTTGGAGCTACATACATCCCCTATTGTCTTATGGTTCCTGCTTAAGGATAAATTGTAAAGGAATGTAGAAATTACATAAAATATCCAGCCAGATTTTCACATATGCTAACCGAGTGTTACAGTTCATAAGTAACAAAATTGAGAAGGAGCGACATGGCTTGACCATATACGACATAGTTTAATTCTGGCGTTTTCTTTCCTTGAATATATGAGATGATTAAAGAAGCAACAAAACTGCATTCAGTAGCTTGCAAAATCTGTCTCTGAATTCTTTCCAACTGTGTAGAAACACGTGTTGGCAATTATAGGTTGGGGAGACCAGAGCCCAGTAATAAGTGAAAAGAGAAACTAAACACTACCAATATAATGAAGAATGGAAGTGAATCCTTTGAATCAAGGTTTGTAAAACCAACACCATTGTACTGCCAAACTGATTCTGCACTAGGCATAGCAACAGATGTTACAAACAGCCAATGTGATTGCATATGTGTGCTCATTAATACAAGCTGGAGTGATAACTCTTAGCCATAAGTGCATATGTTTGCTCATGTAAAGTCATCAGGGAACGCTTATACTTGATGTATTGTTACTTAAAACCTGAAGGAAGAAACTGATGGAATGCAAAACCACCTTTGTGTGGTTATAAACACTTTGATATTTCTTCTGAATAGTTGGCCCTCCCTCCACCAGTACCCTACAATCATAGATAGAAATGAATACACATAATTCATGAGAGCTTACCCCCCCCTCTCGCCCCACCACAACATTTTGCATGTACACATACATGCTCTCTCACGCACACACACGCACCCCTATGCCATAGACAGGAGAGACCAGCGTGTTGGGGTTACTGTAGAAAACTCTTTAAAAGAAAACACAGTGTTTTTACAACACTCTATACAAACCAAATATAGATGTGAAATTAGTTTCTTATGTTTAAAAAAAACTAGTGAATCTCCAGTGGCACTGTCCACAGTGAGTCACAGAAAAGTTTGTCTTATCAGTCTCTGTCGTTTTTTTTTGTATTGGTGCTTTTCTCTTTGTATCTGTTCTGCATCTGTTTGTTATCTTGTACATCTGTTTGTCTCATTTCTTCTGTTATTTTGGGTATGAACTTATTGAATGGCAGAGCAGGCTCAAGGGGCCGAATGGCCTACTCCTGCTCCTATTTCTTATGTTCTTATGAGGAGCTGGGTTATCAATAGTGGGAGGTGAAGCACTTAGGGCACTTAGATTGTATTTAGAGTTTGTGCACCCTATTGCAACTTTCCAGCCCACAATCTATGCTTTATGTACGTGAGTGGTAGCCCTTCTTCAAATGTGCTGCTTTGCACACACTGCTTTGTCTTGTCCCTTTTTGCTTTATCACCACCATCCCCTGTATGGACTAATGTCATCACCCTTACCTCATTGCCCCTTCTGCCCTCCCCTTTTCCTTCGCTCTCACCCTTGCCTGTCACCATGACTGCTACAGTCTCGTTCTTGTCCTTCCCACCCCCATCATCCTACATCCATTCCCCTGTGGACCGCAGTGGCCTCCTTGCATCACCTCTATTCCTCTCTTATGGCCTCTCCCACCTTTCTATGAACGCAGTCACAATGAGAACACTTCTCCCCATCTCCCCCACACCTCACTCTCCATCCCCATCTCTTTTCCTCTATTTTCTCTGAACAATCCTTTCTGAAAACAGAGCTGGAAAACAGAATGTTAGTTCTTAAGAAAAAAATAAACTTAGTGCTTATACTGTATTACTACAGAATTAGTTTTTTTTAAGGCTTTTAAACTAATGCCAGTTCCTAAGCAAGATAGAAAGGGATTTGGGTGGGATAGACCAGAAGTGGGCTGAGAGTGGGTGCAACCAGAGGCTAAGACAGCCAAGGTCCAGAATCTCTGAGAAGCAGAGCTAGGTGCTGGTGTGTATAGTTGGGTGGCTAGAGATCCCCGATGCCAGAAGTGGAAGGGGGTGTGCTCCATGTAACAGAAACGGGGATGACCTAGACCATGTTTCCTGGGTGGGGGGTCATTGGGTATTCATGGCAGGCTTCTGGGTGGATTTTTGCTAGCTAGCAGGAGCCTGCCAATGACCCAGAAAAATATCAATGAGATACTGCAGCAGGATTGCTGGTGCAGCAAACAAAGATGCAAGAGCAAAACTCAGGGGACCACAGAGTCCCAAAGACTGGAGCAGTATCTTGAGTGAAGACGTCAGCCGAGAACAGGTAGGCCCCCTCCCTCCATGTGCAACATTGGGGCGCATTCCCACCATAACCCGTGCCTGCTGTCAAAATACACAGAATATATACATTCCAACAAGAAAGAAAAATTCCAAGGGGAGGACCAACCATCCGTGGTTAACTAAAAAAGTTAAAGATAGTATTAAACTTGCATATAATTGCGCAAAGATGGGTGGCAGGCCAGAAGATTGGGCAGAATATGAAAAACAGCAAAGAATGACTAAAAGATTAATAAGGAGAGAAAAATTAGAGTATGAGAGAAAGCTAGCTAGAAATATAAAAACAGATAGTAAGAGTTTCTATAGATATTTAAAAAAGAAAAGAGTTAACAAAGTGAGTGTTGGTCCTATAAAAAATGAGTCTGGGGAATTAATAATGGAAAATAAGGAGATGGCAGTTGAATTGAACAGGTATTTTGCATCAGTCTTCACTATAGAGGATCCAAGTAACATCCCAGAAATAGCTGTAAATCAGGAAATGGAAGGGAGAGAGGAACTCAAGAAAATTATAATCACCAGGGAAGTGGTACTGAGCAAATTGTTGGAGCTGCGGGCTGACAAGCCCTCGGGTCCTGATGGACTTCATTCTAGGGGCTTAAAAGAAGTGGCTCGTGAGATAGTTGATGCGTTGGTTTTAATTTCCCAAAGTTCCCTAGATTCGGGGAAGGTTCCATTAGATTGGAAAATAGTGAATGTAACTCCTTTATTCAAAAAGGGAGGGAGACAGAAAGCAGGAAACTACAGGCCAGTTAGCTTAACATCTGTCGTAGGGAAGATATTAGAAGCTATTATTAAAGACGTTGTAGCAGGGCACTTACCAAAGTTCAAAATAATCAGGCAGAGTTCCCTTTGATGCGAGGGTGGGGGGGGCGGGTACCCAATAACATGTTAATTAATGGATATATAACTTATAGTTGTCATCATGTGCGAAAACAGTGATGAAAAATGCCGGAAAGGATATACAACCATTGCAGGGCATTGTGTGATTACCAATGTTGTTAATGTGACTGCTCCCAAAACTTCAAAGGAAAAACATCTTTATAACTCAGGAAACTTCTTGTGCATCTTTGCTCTAATGTATACCAGGAAGGTATATAAAGCTCCATGAGCAACAGTTGCGTACGTATCACGGGATATTGGCCTGGAATTTGGGATCAGCAGCGAAGTGAAGGCTTTTGCTGCTGGCCCCGAAGTACGCTTCGCCCAAGGATCTTGCGATCCCTTCGGGCTTTCCGATCTTCCGACCTAAAAACCCCAGTTACACCTAATCCTTTGTGTCTTAACTTTTAGTGGGGAATTTAACAGCGCACTTACTGCAGAAGAGCTGAAGTTTTTGTCAGTTTCCTTGGTTTGACTGATTACAGAGATTACGGTTCTGTGGGGAGGTTTGGGCACAGCGCAGCCTGGTTCGGAGCTGTCAGTGACAGACAGCAACTTCATGTGCCAAATCCCAAAGTTGTAGTCAGTTTCAAAGGTGGAATGACGGTGAACGCTGCCAGTTCGCCGTCATCCGGACCGCAAATTCCAGGCCAGTGTCTTTCTAAAAGCTTGCAGAAAGAAACTGGAAGAGCATTGAACTTTTTTTATACAATTAGATAGTTGTGTGTAACACAGATTGCCGATTATGCAGTAAATTATCTTGCTTATGTTTTCTTTGGTTTTGTGATTTATTTTGATTGCAAAATAATCTGGACAGTAGTTCAGCCTGTACAAGGTGGTCTAATGTTTTTTCCATTGTTCGAATTGACAGGAAACTTATTGGCATCCTATATATTTTCCCAGTTAACAGCTTAACGTGAATGGTAGTTATTGTCCCTGGGCTACATTAATCTCAGTGCGAGAGAATGAAGACACTAGTTTTGGTTCATAGGAGATTGTATTTACGAAAACTGTTGTCAAGCCGTTAACCAGAAAAAAAGGTGTTGAGAAAGGCTCAAACTCTGACACTTGGATCTATTGCCTGTCTTTTTGTCTGGAATATTTGAATTGTTTTGATGTTAGTGCTGTCAGAAGTATTTACTCTGTGTGGCATAGGCCTGTTTACTGAAGTGGAACCTTTGCCTTCTAAGCTGTATTAACAAAGTGCTTATACAGCTGCTTTATTCAGCTCTGTCACGCTATCTCGTAGTGATTTCAGGCACAATTTATTACCAAACATTCAACCTTTGAGATGCAGAATTTGGAACTTCAGAAGTTTTTACTCTGTATACTAATCTTCAGTGACATCTTAAGCTGTTTTCAGAATGGGTCATATTTTTAAAATCAGCTTTTGTTTATTTAAGACAAATCATGTCACCAAAATGCACCAAGGTTTGGTCTGTATGGATGCCTAACGAGAACTGAAGTGTTAAATACCAATTAAACATGAACCAATGTTTTAACAGTTTGTCTCATTTTAGTAAGTTCCAGGGCATGTTTAGAATCGCTTTAGACTGATGCTTTTGTTCAAGTGCTGAAATCCCAACCTTTGTAAGTACGTTTTAACTAGATTTTACAACACATGTGTATTCCTCCTGGCATTGCTCACAATAAGTCCGAGTTTATGCTATGCAAGGGTGGAGAGAATGCTGGAGTGTTGAAGTGGTGGCGGGGGGATCTGCAATTCCACCGAGGAGATTTGGAAAGAAGTTAGTAAAAGACCAACTTGGAAACACTGGAGGAAGTATTTTTTGATTGGCTCCTGAATAATAAATAAATACTCTTTTCCTTATTTATTGGAGGTGAATTAATTAATTTGTTCCCCTCAAATACCACGTTAAAATAAAAGTAAAACTGCCAAGCAGTTGAAACCATGTCATTAGTGTTGTAATTTGCTTTGAAGTCACCTTGGGCCTGAGGGAGGACTGAATCAGTTGGGATATTTTCAAGCAGGTGATTGAGAAGCACTCATGCAAGTATTTTTGTCGCGATCGAAACTAAATGACACAACTGCTACCTCTACAATTGACTTTGCCAAACATTGACACTCTGAGAAACAAAGGTCACACAATTCTCTGATTCCAACTCTGCTGCAAAGAAAATAAACCATGAAAAATGTTGTTGCTTTGGTTTGAACTAAGTTGTGGCAAATGAAAGGTGATAGAAACACAGAAGATAGGAGCAGGAGTAGGCCATTCGGCCCCTCGAGCCTGCTCCGCCATTCAATGCGATCATGGCTGATCATCCAAATTCAGTACTCTGTCCCTGCTTTCTTCCCATATCCCTTGATCCCTTTAGTCTTAAGAAATATATCTAACTCCTTCTTGAATATATTTAATGAATTGGCCTCAACTGCCTTTTGTGGTAGAGAATTCCACAGGTTCACCACTTTCTGGGTGAAGAAATTCCTCCTCATCTCTGTCCTAAATGGCTTACTCATCTTTAGACTGTGACCCCTGGTTCTGGACTCCCCCGCCATCGGGAACATCCTTCCTGCATCTAGTCCTGTTAGAATTTTATAAGTTTCAATAAGCTCCCCTCTCATTCTTCTAAACTCCAGCGAATATAAGCCCAATCGACCCAATCTCCTCATACGTCATTCCTGCCATCCCAGGTATCAGTCTGGTGACTCTTCGCTGCACTCCCTCCATGACAAGAACATCCTTCCTCAGATAAGGCGACCTAAACTGCACACAATACTCAAGGTGTGGTCTCACCAAGGCCCTGTACAACTCCTTGCTCCTGTACTCGAATCCTCTCGCTATGAAGGCCAACATACCATTTGCCTGATTGGTGGACAAAACGAAACTGATGAAATCTAATCTTACGCAGACAAAAATGATAAAAAGCACTCTACGATATGCTAAAGGAGATGTAGTCTTAGGTATACCGATACTGCACCTCTGAAGAGTGCAGATGGTACCGCTCTTACCACTTGCAAGACTAAGATCGTACAGAGATGGTGCAAGCAATTTGATGCTGTTGAATAGAGCGTCCATCATTATGGGTGGAATCTTTAACAGGGCCAAAACATAACAACATGGGTGCAAGTCACATGATTGCCGAGATTATTGAAACCATCAATACAATAAAGACTTGTAAACATAAGAATTAGGAGCAGAATTAGTACAGTAAAGCTACAGTACTGGATGGGATCCCTGCACAAATTTACAAGTTCACCCTAAAAGGGGCCCTCGCTGGCTACATTTACTTTCAAACCATCTAAGGAGATATCCCATCGTTCCACGACAGCTAAATGCTACAACTGATACCATTTTTGAACAGGAGAGGAAAGTGACTGGAAATTATGTTTGGACAATAATGTTTCAGTGGGCTTACTAACAGTAAGAAATGCATGTTTGAGATAAATTACACCAGAAGTAGGATCAATGTTAAAATAACTGCTAAAAATGCAAGCGATGAATGGAAAATTAAAAATAAAAGTACAATGTAGTACAATTTTAAAGCCACTTTGTTATTATACCCTAGCCAACACACAATGAATGTAGTAATACAACAATGCTGTATTAATAGCTTTTGCATAAACAGATTTTGCCAGTAGGATTTTGATTGCTTAAGCATAGAACGAGATCTGGTTGACCGGTAATATGGAGGTTAATGAAGTGACGCAAACAGGTGTGCACATTTTGAACTCCTTTCTGATGCAAAGAACTACTTGCAGCAGGATGTGATTGTAGAAGAAGGGGAACAATCATTTTACAATGACAGTTGGCCATGAAATTGGGTTCCTTCACGCCGGTAGTTATGGCTGTTTTAAAAATAAAAAATGGGGACCGCCTCGTTTCCGCCCACTTCCGGTGTGGCCCGTGCTGTTCGCCATCTTGGTGAGGGCAATAGCGCGGGCGGTACTTCCATGCATAATGCTGACTTGACGCATGACTTGCCATTTTCAATGTCTCCACTCCATTCAACGCCCTCTCCTAAACACGCACAGCTGAGCGTGCGTTCAGCTCCATGAAGGACCCCCACCGGTGCTACCTAAAGGTTGATTACTGGCTCTTGCAGAGCTTGTAGGAGTACTGGGTTGCAGGAAGACATTTAAAAAGGTGTTAATGTGTGTAGGGAGAGCTGCTGGGTGTTGAGAAGGCATTGGCTGCTATTGGAAGGCCTCTGAATACACCACTTGCTCCCAGTCATGGGGGCTCTAGTTGCATCATCGCCACTCCGTTTCCCTTGAAAGAAATCACTGTTGCTCAACACTTCCCCACCTTACCATCCCTCTGTCACGGAATCTCTTGGCCGTATTGCTGAAATGAAAGCTACCACCAAACAAACATTCCAAACCACATTTATTAATCATTCAATCCAATACTGCATAACAAAGTCAACTAATCACCCTTGTGCATTCCCCTAGTGCCTGACTTCCATGTGCCTCTGCCCATCCTAATGCTCCTATGAAGTGCTACCCCAGTGGCTGCAGCATGGCTGGTGGAAGGTTGCTGACTTTCTGTGGGTGAGACTGTAGATGGCCTTGCAGGATGACCTCGAGCAGCTCTGGGCCTAGAAGGACGATAGCAAAATACTGCAGATGTTGGAAATCCGAAATAACAACAGAAAATGCTGGAAAAACTCAGCAGGTCAGGCAACATCCGTGGAGAGAAATTTGAGTTGACGTTTCGGGTTGGACCCTTCTTCAAAACTGGAAAGAAAAGAGACTAGATCGGAGGCAGGGCTGCGATCGGACAAAAGAATAAAAGAAACAAAAGAAGTAAAAGAGATTAGAAGCTAGACGAGATGGTGATAGGCTGGGATTAGGTGTAAAGTGTACTGGCAGGGCAAAAGATAGCCTAGAAGGCCCGGCTGTAGACTGCACCACCTCAGGATGGGTGGCAGCAGTCTGGGCTGGCTGGCTCACAGGCAACAGCAAGGGCACTGGCAGAGTGGCAGTGGTGGAAGTATGAATGCTGTCATCCTGAGAGAGGTCAGCCGGTTCCTGCTCCACAGAACCACTGCCACTCCTCCGGGCGGCTCCTCAGGGAGGACAGATTGCTGGACTGCTGTGACACCCTGCCAGCCCCTTTCCACACTAGTAAACACAGCCATGATGGCAGCAGTCTGAGCTTCCACTGCAGCACTCAAAACGTTGGGTTCTTTCCGCTTGTGCTACAATGGAAGCTGAGACATTGCCCAGCAGACCCTGCTTCATGGTTGGGTCCACAAGTGTTCTAATGGAGTTGCCCTTCACTTCTATCCTGGAAATCATGGACTCCAAGCTCTGCGCAAAGTCCTGTGCAAGGTTGGAAACGGACTCCTCCACGCTCCTTGACAGTGACAACAGGCTTTCTGGCAGGCCTGCCAATGCACCAAACATTTCTGTGTGCATGCCCATCACCCTTCTTCTGAAGGCCGCCCCATTGAAGTCCTCATCTGAATCCTCTGCAGCAGAACTCGTGTGCGAACTTGCCCTCCGGGAAGCTGGCACCTGCGCTACCCTTTCCCCCTACCCTGGCTGCAGGCCACTTGTGCCCGGTGACTCACGATGTGCAGATCCTGCCTCTATACTACCCTCTAAAGTACGCGCTGCCTGTTTCTGAGCTGGTGCCTGTGAATGTCAGATCGCGTGACAGCGTGTCCTCTTCTCCATCACTCTCCTGTTGCTCTTCCTGCATTGGCTGGGAAGCTTAGAGTTCTTGGGTATCTGAAAGGAGAAAGGCACAAGGGTACAGTTGTGGTGAGGGAAGGTAGGGAAAGGAAGATGTGCATGCTTACACCATCAAGCAGCTTGTAAGTGAGAAGAGATTGTGGGATGGGGGACAAGTGGGATGTGAGGAGGAGGATTAGGTATGAGCATATCGTCATCTCCAATGGTTTCAGCCTCTCCAATCGCCGCGGCCTCAGTGACAGCCCCTCCAATAATGTCAAGCACAGTGTCCTCCAGCTGGGTCAGGATATGCAGGCTTGCCTGTCCTCCGCCCGTTAGCTGCTACTGTCTCCTGTTATGCACCACCTTGCCCTGCAAGAGAAAGGGAAGTCTGTCAGTGAGTGTGGTGCAATGTGTTTGGGTGATGTGCCTGTCATGGTTGAATAGTTGGCAGTGTGTGCAAGGTGAGAGATGTAGGTATGAGGCTTGCAGCAGTGGTAAGTGTGTGAGGGTGAGGTGAAACAATGATTGTGAGGTATGTGTCGTGATTGACGGTGATTGTTGGTAAGTGAGTGATGGGGTTTTGGTGCATTGAGCAGCGTGTGAGATTAGTGGTGCAGTTGGTGGGAGGCGGCCTTTGAAGATGCATTCACTGACCTTGATCACTCGTGTGAGGTCATTAAACTTCTTTCGGCACTGGATCCAGTTCCTCGAAGCAAGACTGCTGACAGTGACCGTTTCAGCTATCTGCTCCCACTGCCTTTTGACCGAGAGTCTGGAGGGCCTCCTGGCCCCCTGTGGGTAGAGGACCTGTCTCCTCTGTTCTACCCCCTGCATTAAGACTCCCAGTGCTGAGTCTGAGAACCTCGGCGCCCTTTCTCTGCCCTGTTGAGTCATAACTGCCTGACAGTTGCCTTGACAACCAGTTCAATGAGGTGCAGAATGCACCTCCCCTTTAAGAAGTGCAGACTGCCTTTAAAAGTGGAGACTAGCTTTAAATAGAACTAGCCTTGCATGAATTTGGCCTCCCTGCTGAGTACTCAGCCACTCAGCAGCGCTCTCATCGTTTGGCTGCACACATCAATAATGTTAATTAGCAGGCAGCACGAATGTCACGATTCAAAGATTTGTGTACGTACATCCCCAGGTGTCTCTGTTCCTGCAACCTCTTCAAAATTATACCATTTAATTTATATTACCTCTACATTCTGATAACTCGCACTACTTGTCATGCTTCATGTGTTACTCGACCATGAAGGGGAGAATCGGATTAGATAGTGATTAGGAGTGGGAATCCTGGGTGACTTTGCTTCAGTAGCCCAGTGTTGCCAAGGCCAGTTGCAGCACCACAGCTGCTGCTCTGGCTGAGATCAGGCTACTCAGGACAGAGTGGGATATTAACTTGGAACTTTTTGGTCTACAGGAAACTTTCTGGTATCCGGCACGGACGGGACCAACGTGTTGCTGGTTCATCAACAATTCCGGATAACCGAACGCTGTAGTAAAAGATACGGAGCTCAGAGCTCCGTATAAAGCAACAAACCCTGTTGCTACAGCTTCAAAACAATCGGCACAAGTTGCAAGCGTCTCTGTAGCTTAGCAACAGCTTCAGCTACACCCTTGCACAGCAACAAATGGAGTAAAAAAAAGTAACTAAAAGTAAAAAAAGTTACCTGAACCGACTCCTGAATTTTGCCGGTGGATAGAGCGTTCCGGTTATTTAGGGGCCGGTTAATCGAAAGTTTCCTGTATATAATTTAGCGAATAACACTAGCTGGTGCTTTCCCCATTAGGCCATTGAGGTGCTGTTTTCTGCAGAAAAAAAAGTTGCTGTAAAGGTCTGAGAAATGGGTGTTTTCAGTTATGTTAGCTTTCAATCAAAGGGCCTTGATTGTGACGAATCATGTCACCAAAATGCACCGAGCCTCGGTCTGTATGGATGCCTAAGAACTGAAGTAATATGTTATATTGCACGTCAGCCTGTCCCAGGGAAATTGTCTGTCCTTTTACTGGATCCACTCAGGACCCCTGACTGGTTCAGGGCACCGTGCAATTGCACAGGTTACATGGCCCTATGCCACCTTTTGGATATAGGATTGGGCTTTCCCATCTGTATGCAAGTTGTTCAGTCTTGTGCATTTGCATCATTAACTTCAAGCACCATCTTGGCAGAAGATGGTTCACTCCTGTTTAATATCTGCAATTTTAACTTCAGGTCCTTTGTTATTGTCGAGTGCCAGTGTCTCACCCGTGTATCTGGCCCATAAACAAAGGGAAGCAAGCTCAAGTCATAGCCAGTTCATCAAGGACAACTCTGGTTTTGAGACAGAGGCTCTGTTGCCTGTGCTACTGAGCTAGCCTTATACTTTGGTATCTTGGAAATGCAATGCAACATTTTCAGAGCCCCCAGTAAGATGAAACAAATGTTGCCTCGATAACCAGCTGATATACTGGAAAAGGATGTGTTATATCTTTCGCATCATCGATTTTTGGAACTAGACTTCTCTGGTTAGTAATGGGACAACCTTTGAAAAGTAGTTATATTAAATCCTTTTTCTTTAAACTATTGCACAGGCTGTACTGACCCTAAAATTTTGTCATGTGAGTCTGGAATTAGGTCCCAACCTGACTCTGGAACAAAGCAAAGTGAGACTCCTTTCTCTTGGGAAACTACAAAGTGAAATTGCTTTGCACCAATGCTACAATTCTGGTGTAAATGCACCAATACTCTTATCTGTTTTATATCCCGCCACTACAGGCATACTGCATAGACATTAGTAATGTGTTACAAAACTAGAATCTAGTTAAGGGGATTAAATTACATCAGAAATGAAAGCATAAATAGTTTAATAAAGAAAAAACTTGCATCTATATAGCACCTTGTGTCCTGAGGACATCCCAAAGTGCTTCACAACCGGTTAATTACTTTTGAAGTGCAGTCACTGTTGTTTTGTAGGCAAATACACCAGCCAATTTTGAACTCTGAGTTTGATTCAGCATTTTGTTGGTTCAAAAGCCTTTTTTTTACCTTTTTGTGGTGGGGTCAGCTTTCGGCACTGAGACTGAAGACAGGAATACATAAAAAGACCTGTAGCATCACAAATCATGTTGGTATATAAGCAGTGCTGCAATAATACGAAGAACACATCAGAAAGTATTTTATCATTATTGCACTTTTGACTTTTTCTTCTGTCTTATGTTTCAGATTCTCAAAACCAGCACCAATGTTTCTCGATAACACCTTTAAGCGATGGACGAAACTCAAAGACTTTGTTCCTCCATTTGGAATCAAAGGGCAAGGTACTGTTGCAGCAAAAGGTTTGGAACCCTGATTTTGAATTCTGTGACATGGGGAATTTGCGTGAATAATGGGGGAGGAGTTTGATCAAATATCTTAATTTTCTTTTGTTTCCTCCTTCCTCACCATCCCCTTTTGTAATCAACAGAGCAAAGACATTCTTGCACAATCTTCCTGTCACACAACTAACTGAAGTTATTTTAATTTGGATTTACCCTGTCTAAAATCATGTAAAATAAAGACAGAAGTGTTGAGATACCACGGCAAACGTGGGAGTCGAGACAGAGCTATTGAAAACGCAGCTTCTTTATTCTGACCACATGGCAAACAGGAACTAGAAAAGCCCGCGCATCCACTTAAATACTTCCCAGACAGGAAGTGCTCCCGGCAGCCTGTCCCTGCAGGAAACAAGTTGCTGGAGGAAAGGGCCCCCGGCTGGGGGCTTCTGCTTAGACTGTCTGTGCCGCCGTGAGCGGATTATGTCCAGTGGTGGCGTGTCGCCACAGAAGTTCCTTTTGTTTGACACCATTTATACAGGCCACCAATGGCAAAAATGAAAGTAGAAGCTAAAAGGTCTGGTCACCTACAGCCAGACCCAAAATGGAGAGCCCAGTAACAAATAATGTTAACAGGAATCAGTTAGCTTTGCTGTCAGCAGTTACTTATCATCGGTGGCATCCAAGAATGCCCCCACTCAAGCTGAGTTGCAATGGCAAATCCTGGCTTTACATTTAAGGTTGCTTCTGATGCTTTTGGCACCAGAGGAGGTAGGGTGCAAATCACTTTCCACTTGCTGAGCAGTATATACTGTCCTGAGATATCATTCGAGTTTTAATCTGTGTGTTAAATTCAGTTACAAGGCTTTATTATTACAGTGTTATGTATGAAAGAAATATTATAAATTGCATCCCCTATAATATAGCAGAGTGGGTTGGTATTTTTAATATTCCTTCAGTTCTAATTATTACCTTCATTTTACTGCACCCCTTCCCCAGTGACCATGCTGATATAAGGCACTTGTGTGTAGGAGTAGTCGTATCCTAATAGAGTAGTAGATTTTCACTTGTCCAATGCATTGTTTACAGAAAGAGTTGCAGACATGCCCATTTATTTTTTGCTGCAGTTTTGTACTTGCATTTTATTGAAAATGATTCTCACACAAACAATTGATTGTATAAATATTAGAATGATGTTAAATGAGAGTTTCTTATTCTAATAAAGATGCTATTTGTAACCATTCTAACCCATTTTCGACAAACTATCAAGTTGGAAAGTAACTTGAAGTTTCAGGGGACTTATATAGTGTTCGAGTGATTTGATATAATCTAACTTGGGCCTCTGTTGGCACCACAGAAACCACGATCTGTAAAATACAGCAGAGTATGAGTGAATAATAATGCTGGCTTGATACCCCAGGAGTTACTGTTGAAAATTCTATCTGCGGCTATTCATCTCCCTCAGAAGATGAAATAAGTTTGTAAGAGCTCATGATTCTGCAAGTTGTGTGTAATCTGTTGGATAGAATAGGCTTGCTGAGCTAAATACCCATCTCTCATTCAGCTCTTAAAAAGTTTGATTCTTTGATTGAAAAACTACTGTTGTTTCAAAATGCCATTTTTCTAGATTACACCTTTTGTTTGCACCATAGTTGCAGTCATACAAACTATTAAGTAACATTTTTTCTTTGCACCAGTTGTAGGATATCTTGTTAGAAGCATGTTAATTATAATGCCATTTTCAGTTATATATATTTCATCGTGCTATCTTTATATTATGGTATGCTCACTTACTGACAGAAGAATAAATACAGCAAATGGCCCTTGTCTTAGTTACCTAGTCAATCTACCATTCTCCTGTTCTCTTCCATCTTTACAAACATATAAGATGGATGGCTGACTATGCTTCCTTCGTAAAATTTGTAATAAAATTTTCCATTTTTGTATTTAGGTCAATGTACGATGAGAATAATTTCCAGCATTAGATTTTTGTAAGGGAATTTGTTATACTGTTAATATCTTTATATTGACAATAAGTTATGGAGCTGTATGACAACAACTTGCATATATATAGTGCCTTTAACATAGAAAAACGTCCGAAGGCGCTTAACAGCAGGGTAGCCAGACATAAATTGACACCGAGCCAAAGGAGGAGGAGATATTAGGAAGTGTGACTGAAAGCTTCATCAGAGAGGTAGGTTTTAAGGAGGGTCTTAAAGGAGGAGGAGAGGTTAGGGAGGAAATTCCAGAGCTTGGGGCCTAGACGGCTGAAGACACAGCTGCCAATGGTGGTTCAAAGGCACTGGGAGATGCACAAGAGGCCAGAGTCAGAGGGCTGGAAGAGGTTACAAAGATAGGAAGGGGCAAGGCCGTGAAGAGATTTAAATGCAACAATGAGAATTTTAAATTGAAGGCATTGGGGGACTGGAACCAATGTAGGGCAGTAAGTACAGGGAGAATGGCTGAGCGGGCTTTGGATGGGCTGAAGTTTATGGAAGGTGCAGGATGGAAGGACAGCCAGGAGAACATTTGAATAGTCAAATCTGAAGACAACGATGGCATAGATGAAGGCTTTTGAAAGCACTTGTTGGAGATAAGATGGGGGAGTGATGAGGGGTTTAAGGAGCTGGTTTGTCATAGAAAAAAGAAGTGGGCTATCTTTTGCTCTCCAGGATAATCTTAGAGTAGTGGGCAATTTTGGCAGAGGAGAATGAGGCCTGATACGGTTCAGACAATTTTCTTTTTTTAAGCGCAGCAACTGTTATTAAGTTGGCAAATGTGGCTGCTATTTTGCACTAGCAACACCCCACAAGTAGCTATGAGATAAATGACCAGTCTTGCTATTTTTAGCTGGTATTGGTTGAGGGAAGAATGGTGTCTAGGAAACAGAGAGAACTCATTACTCCTGTTAGAAAAGCATCATTGGACCTTTAACATCCCATGCATAGGACAGCATTTTTAATAATTCAGTTAGCATTGTACAACAATTGCAGGTTGGTTAATAGCACTCCTCCAGTTCTTCACAAGAGTGCCAATCAAGATTATGTACTCAGTTTCCAATATGAGGCTCAAACCCACAACCTTGGGTCCCAGAGGTGAGTACCAACTGTACCTGACTGACAATTGAAAACAGCACATTGTACATTAAAAGTGGAATGTTCTCTTACTTACAGTCTGTCTTGACATCTGTGTTTATATTTAATACTGATGATTTACATAAATGTGTTTGAGAGTTTTTACAGCAATATATGGAGGGGTTGACCTTTAGGAATGCGGGTTCTTGATTTGCAATCACGGTAGTTTCTGGGTTTGCTGGATGGTTGATCTCAGATTGAGGAATTGTGACCTGAAATGGACACATTTTGAATGAGAAGGGTATAATGCATGTCACTATTGTGAAATGTTGGAGCTTTCTTTATAACAGTTGTATACATGACAGTTACTTGATAACCACCTCATCACCTTATGAATAGACTTCTGGATTCCAGAGCCCCACAAGTATTTTAAAACATGTTGCTCTGACAAAAGATGCCATCCTTGTTAAATTTCAAGTTGCCAGCTGAATACTTTGGAAATGCATTGCATTTTTATGATGACAACCAAATTATTACATGATAAATTGTGCATGTTTTAATCACTAAAGGAGAAGCAGGAGTATCCACTTAATTTATCGCAGAATCTACCTTTTCTATGCTAAATAATTCAGACAGTAGCAACAGCCAACTTCAGGACTGATACTGTGTCAGTGTGTTACAACTGTCTTTACTAGTGTAAGTTTTCTGTCTCCACACTTTGCAGCTGTAGTTAACTCTAAGATGACTGGATTTAAATATTTTTAACTGGTGTCACCAGAATACTTTCTGTCACTAATGTCAATGCACTCCAGTCCACTTTAAGGGGACATGTCACAATGCAAGTAAAAGTCTTGGAAAGTAACACTTTCTGGTCTGTAAGTATTAAGCACACATCTGATGATGATGATGTCAATGTCAACCCACAATGAGCAAATTTGAATTGCATCAGTTTATATCTGTGAAATCACTCACTTGCAGCAATCTGCTTTTTTGATTTTTTTTTTGGGAAAAATTGTTCTTCGAATGTGACCAACACTGGCAAGGCTGCATTTATTGCCCATTCCTCGTTGCCCTGTGAAGGGGATGGTGGGCCACCTTCTTGAATCACTGCAGTCCTTGTGGTGATGGTGCTCCTATGATAGATTAAGACAGAAATTCCAGGACTTTGGGCCAGTAACCGTGAAGGGACAGTGATATATGCCCAGTCAGCACGGTGTGTGACTTGAAGGTGATGGTGTTCCCAAGACATTGCTGTTTTTGTCGATCTCAGTGCAGGAGGTCTGGGGGAGGACGATGCTGTTGAAGTATGTTTGGTGAGTTGATGCAGTGCATAGTGTAGATAATACATACTGCAGCCACAGTGCCCCAGTGATGAAGGGAACAGTAATTAAACAAACTACCCTGATGTGGAGGACAGAATTGTGAGGAAAAGTACAAAAAATACTTGGGAGAAATTCGGTCTTGTTTTTCAACTTATAAAAAATTCGGGGTTGTGCTCCAGGAAGGAAGTGGAGCGCAAAAATCAAGCGCTCCACTTCCTTCCTGGAGCGCAACAGACAACAGATAGGTGTGCAGGTAGGTGTGCAGCGCTGCTGTGTTGGAAGGCACCTTCTCTCCCTTAAAGGGAAGGACTATTGCTGCAGGCTCTGCAAGGGGAAAACTTACCTGGTCCCTGACAGCAGCCACAATACAGCTCAATGCACTGCAGCAGAGTGCCGGGCTGATTGATCGCTGGCGAAAATAAATGAAAAATAAAAGCGAGCATTTCAGAATTTTTTTTACTTACCTCGGCCACCTCGCCTTTAAGTATTGCCTGGCCTCCCGATGAGCGCCTCCTGCAGCTGCCAGTGTTTTCGCCCAGCGATGCTGCAGGGGGTGGAACCGAAGCTCGGGTCCGGGGCAATGCGCACGACAATGACATCACGATCTCCGGGCGAAGGAGATCGGGGCGCAAAGCCAAACCGCTGCCGTAAACCTCCCGCCGAATATAGCGGGAGCCGATCTTCTCACTGCGCTCGGTCGGTAAGTGCTTAGCGCCCCGTTATCGCCACCCGGAGGCGATAACTGGAGGCGTTAACGGGGTCAATTTCTAGGCCTTGGAGTCTTCAGGCTTGGAAAGAGACATATGTGAGGGGACCTCATTGAGGTGGCTAGCATATTAAGTGGAATATAAAAATAGAAATTTGTAAAAGACAAATTCAGTTCTGAGGTAAGGATGTACACCTTGCAGAAAGTGTGAATATCTGGAAGAATATTCTGGATAGGATAGAGGAGGCAAAAACTCTGGAACCATTCAGATTGAATACTGTGATGAGGGCCTCCCGGTAAGTGCTCATTGAAATGGGAATTCAGAGTCTAGCACCCTGCCCAGGCACTCCAGTTGCATTAGGGGAAAACCTGGTAAATTGCATCATATATGGGGTTCAATGAGCCTTGTACATATTTAGTAAACAGGCTTGTTTTTTTTATTTAATCGACGTGGGCGATATTAGCAAGGCAGTACTTATTGCCCATCATTGGCTGCCCTGCGGGTGTTAAATTCCAACCATATAGTGTGGGACTGAAGTTACATGTAGGCCAGACTAGGCAGCAGTGGCAGGTTCCCTTTCCTGGAGGATATTAGTGAAATAGTTGGGTTTTTATGACAGTGCATCAGCGTTCATGGTAACTCTGCTCCCAGCCCACAAGTTACCAAATTTATTGAATTCAGTTTTACAACTTGCCATGGTGAGCTTTGAACTCATGACCTCGTTAGGCTTGCTGCCTGCATTTCCCTGTGCTTATCATTTCAGGTGCAGGATAGGCATCAAGCTCCTGTGCCCAGCTCTATGAGACATGTATCCTTTAGTATTCAGACTCCTTAAAACGCTGGTTTTTATACCCCACCCAGCTTTACTCTCCATTAAAGTCAATGGAAAGTAAAATTGGGCTGGGTGTAAAACCGGTGTTCCACCCAATCCAGACAGTTTCTCGACTGGCAAGTTAGGTTAAAATTACTCCCATAATGGCCCAGATTTTGCTCTCGCTGACAGCTGCCCACAGACTCTTTGCGAGTTTGTCAGTGGAGATTTCCTCTCAACTGTTGTCTTTTCCAGCACAGCGCTGTCTACAGGGGATCTGTGGCGTCTGTGAAGAGGGCAATAAACAGCGAGACTCTTCAACCATACAGATTGAAGTCTCCTCACTGAGACATGCAGGGCTCGATTTTAACAGGCAGGTTTGGAGGCGGGTCTGTTGGGAAAATCAGAAAAAATGGCTTCAGACACCCAACCCGCCCCCACCCAATTTTCGTGAGTGTCTGTTTAGCTGCTCCCAAACTGACCCGTCTGCAACCGGTGGGACAAGTAGTTAAGGCAGTTAACAGCCTGTTAACTGTCTTGCTAATCCTATTTTTATAGTGGTTTCCAATTTTCGTGCTTCTGGTTCCTGTTTCCCGACTTGTCAGAAACAGGCCAGCTTCAAGGAGACAAGTTGCTGGAGGACATAACTTGTATGCATTGGTGGAGCGCTTTAAAAGCATCCCTGAAACATGGCTGATATTCAAATGCAACAACTTTGCTGTTGTAGGCATGGGATAACATTTTGCACATCTACTGACCTTCTGACTGTTCAAGCTGAAACCCATCATGAATGGAATTATTTCAGGCCACTTCGACTGTGTGTTTGCAAGATTGTTGCCTCAAATGAAATCTATAGCAAGGGGATGGGAAACATTTATGCCCTCTCATCCTGGTCCTCATAATCGGAGGAGTAGCAGCCGCGTGGCTCAGCGCAGATCTTCCTGGGAAGAGGAGGAGGCTGAGGGGAGCCTTGCATGCCCTGTTGTGACCAATGCAGCTACCCTCCAGTTCACTGCTGCTTGTCAACCAGGGTATACACACTGCCATGCCACATTAGCATAAGCTTACTCTTCAACCATAGGTGGCCACCATATGGCTCTGTAATTGCAGGCGACACTTGTTCAACATCATACTTCATCTCTGCTATAACCTGTTATTTCCTATCACTTTTACCATCAACATTACAAAAGCAAGTCGCCCTGAGCCCTCAATGCGCTTTTGCCATTTCCCATAACACATAGGCCACACAATCACCTGTTTAACATAATTTATCGTTAACACATGACAAAAGGATAATAAACCAGCAAGAGTCAGTGTCAGTAAAAAAAGAAACATCACCCAAGTGACTCCCCTTGTGACTATACGTGCTTAATCTTTCTCTGCTTCTACGTGGTTCTTCCTCTGTGGCTTCAGCAGATGACTAGGATGCTGTGCCTGCTTAAGATGCATTTGGCAGGCGTCCTCTGGGTTTGGGAGCCTGGGAGTGCTCTTCAACAGTCTGCTCTTCCTGCGGCTGTGCAGGGGCTGAAACGACCATCTCAGTTGTCTCTGCAAAGTGGGTCTCTGACCGAGGGCTCCGCAGTGGAATGGTCGTGTGAGCGCTTTGAGAGGAGCTCACACTTCCTTCTGTCCTGCCAACAGCATCCCTGTCATGGGTCAGCCGCACCTCAGTGCTGGCAAGTGGCTGGAGAGCACCTTGCTGCACTTCAGGGGGACCATGAGGATCCGTATCTGCACTGGCAGTCCTCCTCAAAATGACGACCATGACCTCCCAAACCCGCGACCTCTTCCACCTAGAAGGACATGGGCAGCAAGCGCATGGGAACACCATCACCTCCAAGTTCCCCTTCAAGTCACACACCATCCTGACTTAGAAGTATATCGCCGATCTTTCATCGTTCCTGGGTCAAAATCCTGGAACTCCCTACCTAACAGCACTGTGGGAGTACCTTCACCACACGGACTGCAGCGGTTCAAGAAGGCGGCTCACCACCACCTTCTCAAGGGTAATTAGGGATGGGCAATAAATGCTGGCCTTGCCAGCGATGCCCACGTCCCATAAAACGAATAAAAACATTTTTTAGAAAATGAAGCTCTGGTCTCTGCTCAATTGCTGGCCATCGCTCCTCCAGAGATGTCAATCTATTTTGAACAGTCTCCATGTTTTCCTGACTCTGGCGACTTATTTCCTCCATGGCCATAGCCATCCTTTCCGCTGAGGTAGCCAGCCTTTCCACGGAGGTTGCCATTCTATCCATGGTGGTGCGTTAATGCACCATTGCCTCCACCATAGCAGTGCTGATGTTAGAGATGGACTCCTCCATTCTCTCCACACTCGCACTAACCCTGGAGGCAAACCCTTCCAGAGACACCTGCACTTGTTCCTGTATTTCACAAACTGCTCTTTTTCTGGATGGCCCCAGAGGCACAGCATCTGCACGTAGCTCGGCAGAGCTAGGAGAGTCCTGCGACCTCCGCTGAGGACTCTCCACTGCTGTCACTGTCTCCACCATCTGCTGATGCTCACTTGTGCGCTGTGATAGACCAGGTGGTAACACTACTCTAACTCGCGATGGCCCCACCGAGGTGTGCGTTGCTGTGCTGTTGCTGGGTGCGCTGAGTCCAGGTGATGCTGCTCCCTCAGAGGCTTCAGGTTCCTCTGAGGATTTGTCCGGGTCTTCGTCCTGGATCGTGGGGAGGGGGGCGCTCGATGGTCCTGTGGGAGAGTAAAGGCATGATTTAGACATCTGATATTGATGTAGCAGACACATCCTTTTGAGCAGATGATACAAAGCGATTCTCCATGAACATCATATGCCATTGCTTTCTGAGAGGGATGAAACTCTATTATGTCACCAGCTTCCTCTAGTGTGCCCGTCTCTCCATCGCCCACTTCAGGTCCTCGCCACCTCCAACAATCTCGTTAGCAACCTCCTCAGTATTGGTCAAAGTTGCTAGCATAGGTGTTCCTCCTCCAGTCATTGCTCTCTCCCTCTTATTGTGGGCTATCTTTTCCTGCAAGGAGGGACAGGAGCGGTGTTTCAGCCACACTGATGGAGTGAGTGTGAATAATCCCTACCATAAAAGCTTTGAGGGAGACGAAGATGGAGTAAGGTACCAAGAGGAAGGTAGCTCCCTGTGCGCTGTTAGTTGTTGTCACTGCATGACAGTGAGAGCGAGTCTAAGGGGTGCATAGGCAGGATGCTAAAGCGATTCAGTGCAGAGACAGCGATGGATAGGAAAGGTGCAAGTGAAGTAAGAGTAAGGTGGGATGTGAAGGAGGAGGTTTACAACGCAGAGTGCTGGTGATGAGAAGAGAAGGAAAGCAATGTGAAGGCAAGCGAGATGGGATACTCACTTTTGATGTTCTCACAAGATCATTAAACCTTTTTCAGCACTGGATCCATGACCGTGTATAAATGGACCTTGCGCTCACCTCCTGAGCAATGTGCAGCCAGGCTGCCTTGGTCTGCTGAGGAGGCTTCCTCCAGCCATCAGGAGGGAAGAGAATCTCCCTGCGCCCTCTGACAGCATCCGCAAGAACTTGGAGGGACTCATCATTGAAACGAGGAGCTGTCTTGCCTCTGGAAGAAGTCATAGCGTATAAATCAAGTTGAGGAATCCACAAGAGAAAGGCTCAGGCTGAATGGCAGCTTTAAAAGCAGCTGCTATTATGATGTCATCAGAGGCAGCCAGCCGACCCGATCCCACTCATTGGACCAGCTAGCGCGCCTCATTGAAATTAACAAGCTCATTGAATCAAAATCGGATATCAGCAGCTGATCTCGCCGGAAGCGGCTCCAGAACCCGCCCACCACGCAACCCGACTCCAACCCACCTCGGGAATTAAAATTGAGCCGCAGAGTCCAAACCAGAAAGTATAAAGCAGGAAATATAAATTAGATTTAAATGATTTATAGAAAGAGAAATAAAGATTGTGAAATACAGATGGGATTAAGGGGGAGAGAGATTGAATAAAAAAATTTTTTTTTTTAATCTCCAACATTAATTTTCTTCTGAGGGAATGAGTCTCCACACTTGTAAAATTAATTTTTCAGAGTTGGAGAGGTTGTTCAGCGGTAATTAGCACTTATCACGTTGTTAAAAACTCACTTCTGAATGCACCGGTCCTAACTTACAGCCATTTTTAGTGCAGAACTAGTGGGCAAGTACAGCAAGTTCATGCCGTTGCAGTCATTTCAAGGCTGAGTCTATGGGCGAGGACTGCAACAGCGCACCCTGTGGAGGAGCAGGGTATCTCTGACAGTAACTTCTGGATTTCCGCGCTTAGCTGCGCATGTGTGGACTCCAGAAGTTGCTGTCAGATTTCCTTCATTATAACGGTGAACGGTGATAGCCTCACCGTTATTCTCATGGCAAATTCCGGGCTAATGTCACTTAGTTGCTGTCCTGTATCTTGATTTTTTTTTTAATTCTTTATATTTTTGTTTTTGTTGCTTTAGCTCATAGTTGTTTCTCTGCCGTTCAAAAACAGCAAATATAAAAAAAACTACAGTTCCCATAATGCTGCTTGCTTCCATAATTACTTGTGGAATGTGAAGGGTTAAACGTTTGCTGGTAGCCTTTCAGCTGTGTTTGCCTTGTTTTCTTCTTTACATCTAAGTGAAGACAAATAGTTAAATCTTGAGTGGATTCGTTGACAGAATCTAATACTATAGTATTTCAGGGGTCAGAAAAAATGAGGAATCTGCAATGCATTTGAAGCAAGCATGTCTGAAATGCAGCTCTATTGTACACAACATCTCTACATTATTACATTCTTTTATCACTCTTAGCTTGTCAGATAAGAAATATGTGTTGTGAGGTTATATATCTTTATGCGGGTATATTTATCAATAAGCAGGTGGATAACGTATAAAATCTTTTTTTTAAAAGGGGAATAGCAGAGGAAGCACAAAGACATTATATCTAGATGCTGTTCCTAGGAGTTTTTCTGTGCTAGCTGGATAACTATTGGCCAGAATAAACATATATTGTATCAAAAGTAGCTTTAAAACAGAAAAACATTGCAATATTCCAGGGATGAGGGAGTACAGTTGTGTGGATAGACTAGAGAAACTGGGGTTGTTCTCCTTGGAGCAGAGAAGGCTCAGAGGAGATTTGATAGGTGTTCAAAATCATGAAGGGTTTAGATAGAGTAAATAAAGAAAAACTGTTTCCAATGACTAAAGGGTCTATAACAAAAGGGCACAGATTTAAGCTTATTGGCAAAAGAAGCAGAGACGACATGAGGAAAAACTTGTTTACGCAACGAGTGGTTAGGATTTGGAATGCACTGCCTGATAGGGTGGTAGATACAAATGCAATAGTAGCCTTCAAAATGGAATTGGATAAATACTTGAAGGAGAAAAAATTGCAGGGATATGGGGGAGTGGGACTAACTGGACTGCTCTTCGAAAGAGCCGGTGCAGACTCGATGGGCCAAATGGCCTCCTTCTGTGCTGTACTATTTTATGATTTTATATCATTATGACACTCTGCAGTCTATATCTTGTCGTACATAAACGATAGTACCTAGGTACCACAGCATGCTCACCTCAGCACACCCAACACATAATGGCAAGAAAGAAAAATGCAGATTTTCTAAGTAAAAAAAAAGAATATGCAAAATAACAAATGCCTGGGAATAACTTAAAGGCTGTGATTCAGTCTCTGGACTTTCTTTGCTGCCAACCACTTCCTTAAACCCCTCTCTTCTGCTCCATCAACCCTCACGTCTAATGACAGGTACGAGGTGCTCATGGAGATTTTCATCTCCAAGACAGAGATCATTGCTCAGCTGTCCCCCTTCCCCTTTCCAGCTAAGCTAGCTCCCTACTCCCCCTTCCACTGTATCTCTAAGCCCTCATCTCTTTATAGTTTCTCTCCCATCTGTCACTGCCATCTTCAACTCATCTTGTCCATGACATCTACTTACTGCTCCCTTGACCTCGTCCCACTGAGCCCCTGACTATCTGTCTCCCTTTCCTGACCTACATGCAAACTGGCATTGTAATGGTTCCTTCTCCTCCAACACTGCCCTCCTCCCTTTCAAAACCGCAAAGATCACTCCCTCCTCTCTGAGGCCCTTGAAGATGCTCCTTCCTAGATTCGGGCCTATTTCCCTGGAAAAATCCCAACTTGAATCCCTCCAATCTGGCTTCCCCCTCTCGTACATCACCAAAACAGTCTTAACCAAAATCACAAATGACCATATCTGTGACTTTGACTGTGGTGCATTATCTCTCCTTCTTGTCCTTCACCTCTCTGCAACCTTTGGCACAGTCAATCACACCATTCTCCTCCAAGGCTTTTGCTCCGTTCGCCATCTCGGTATCTTACCTCACACCAAGTCCCACTCATCCATCACTCCATCCTCGCTAACCTTAGTTCAAGTCCACTAACTCCATAAACGTAATATTTTGTTTGTGTCTTAAAATTCTTCCATGACCTTGCCCCTCCTTATTTCTGTAACTTTATCCTGTCGTACAAGCCCCCTCCCTCTGAACCCTTTGTTCCTCTGACTCTGGCTTCTTGTGCATCCCACTCTCTCTTTTCACTTCACCATTAGTGGCCATGCCTTCATCTGCTTAGGCCCTACACTCAGAAATCCCTCCACCTCAATCCACTCCTATAAGACTCCTTAAAATTCACTTCTTTGAATAACCCCACTTAATCTCTACATTCTTCACATGGTATCCATTTCCTCACACCTCTGTGAAGCACCTTGGGATGTTTTTCTATGTTAAATTCCTCAAGAAGATACAGCAGCATATTGGGACACAGAAGTGTGGGTTGTATGAGTACATGAGATGGCTGCGTGTACAATACTGACATCACTGTAATTTGCAACATCACATATGTAGTAATGATTAAATAATTTTGCAGTTCAATTATCTTAGTTTCTGTAAGGTTGGATTTTGTAGCAGCCTAGTAATCTGTCTGATGATTCTCAGGCTGTTGATTGCTTCCCTGTGCCAAGTTTGGAATGACTCATTTATTCCTGAAGCATGGCTGTGAGGTCGAAACCATCATCATAACATAGTATTTCATTATGGTGGAGGGTGGTTGAAGAATGGGCTAACTTATATCACCACAACTTATTTAAAGTGTGTAGTGTGATGTCTGGTTCTGTAATATAGAAACATAGAAGATAGGAGCAGGAGTAGGCCATTCGGCCCCTCGAGCCTGCTCCGCCATTTAATGAAATCATGGCTGATCATCCAAATTCAGTACCCTGTCCCTGCTTTCTCCCCATATCCCTTGATCCTTTTAGCCTTAAGAAATATATCTAACTCCTTCTTGAATATATTTAATGAATTGGCCTCAACTGCCTTGTGTGGCAGAGAATTCCACAGGTTCACCACTCTGGCTGAAGAAATTCCTCATCTCTGTCCTAAATGGCTTACCCTTTATCTTTAGACTGTGACCCCTGGTTCTGGACTCCCCCGCCATCGGGAACATCCTTCCTGCATCTAGTCTGTCTAGTCCTGTTAGAATTTTATAAGTTTCAATGAGATCCCCTCTCATTCTTCTAAACTCCAGCGAATATAAGCCCAATCGACTCAATCTCTCCCCATACGTCATTCCTGCCATCCCAGGTATCAGTCTGGTGAAACTTCACTGCACTCCCTCCATGGCAAGAACATCCTTCCTCAGATAAGGTGACCAAAACTGCACACAATACTCAAGGTGTGGTCTCACCAAGGCCCTGTACAACTGCAGCAAGACATCCTTGCTCCTGTACTCGAATCCTCTCGCTATGAAGGCCAACATACCATTTGCCTTCTTAACCGCCTGCTGCACCTGCATGCTTACCTTCAGCAACTGGTGCACAAGGACACCCAGGTCTCGTTGTACTTCCCCTTCTCCCAATCTATTGCCGTTCAGATAATAATCTGCCTTCCTGTTTTTGCCACCAAAGTGGATAACCTCGCATTTATCCACATTGGGCAGATGCATGGCAGATGCAGTATAATCACCCAACCTGTCCAAATCATATTGGAGTTTCTCAGCATCCTCCTCACAGCACACATGCCCACCCAGCTTTGTGTAGTCTGCAAACTTGGAGATATTACATCTAGTTCCCTCGTCTTGATCATCATTAATATATATTGTGAATAGCTGGGGTCGTAGCACCGATCCCTGAGGTACCCCACTAGTCACTGCCTGCCACTCGGAAAAAGACCCGTTTATTCCAACTCTTTGCTTCCTGTCTGCCAACCAGTTCTCTATCCAAGTCAGTACCTTACCCCCAATACCATGTGCTTTAACTTTACACGCTAATCTCTTATGCGGGATCTTATCGAAAGCCTTCTGAAAGTCCAAATACACCACATCCACTGGTTCTCCCTTCTCTATTCTACCAGTTACATCCTCAAAAAATTCCAGTAATTAGTCAAGCACGATTTACCTTTTGTAAATCCATGTTGACTTTGTCCGATCCTGTCACTGTTTTCCAAGTGCTCTGCTATTACATCTTTTATAATGGACTCTAGCATTAATGACCTTGTGAGTACTTGTGAAGGAGTCTCTCAGTTAAAGGACCTCTTCTGGAGCTGGAAGGTTTTGTGGGGGGAGGTTCAAAAGAAAATCACGACAACAGAACCACAGCAATTGCAAGAGATTAATGTAGACTGAATCATCTTGGAGCATCAGCATTTTGGGCAAATTGTGACTGCGTAATCAAGTAACTAACAAGGTTGGTACCCATTGGTGTTGGCAATAGTATAACTGTACATTATAACATGGATTGTTGATTTTTGACTGCACTGAGTACCTCATCTCAGCCAGCTTAGCTGAGTGGATTATGGGCCATTTTTGTATACCTCAAAGAAGTTACCAAATAATATTTGCAGATGCCTTGCCTCAGAATTTCTTGCAGTATGTGCAATAAATGAGGGATGAGACAATCTATAAAAGGAAGAAAAGTAAATAAGGAATGGGATAATGATGACATTATGGCCTAGAAATTCAGTAGCGCCCTGTTTGGGCGCCAGCCTCGGAGGCATTCGCGGCCGCCCGCCGGAAATTCAGTTGGAGCGCCCCAAAGGGAAGTGCGGCGCTACTGGAGGCGCCCCGCATCCCTCTTGGGGCGCTGCAACTGAATATCGTTGCGAAACGTGCCGCAGCGCCACACGCTGCGGTACTGCAGGCCTTCCTCCCCTTCTTAAAGGGGAGGAGCCTTGTTCTGCGCGATCTGGGGCCCAGCTGAGCCACCGAGGATTGCGAGTGCCGGCAAAACAGCCCGGCACCGAGGAGAAGTGCCGGGCTCTTGCAACGCAGCCGGCGCGCCGGGGGGGTGGTTAGGAGGCCGGGGACGGGAGCGCAGAGAGGTGCTGACAGGCGGCCAACAACAAAGATGGCCGCCCCGCACCTCCTTTAATTTGCGCCTCTACCGCCGCAGGTAGGCCCCCCTGAACCGGTCGCACATAACGTCCGGCGGTAAAGCAGGGGGCGCTTCCTAATATTGCGGCCGGGGCGCTGCGCACACCGATGACGTCATCAGTAGCGGCGCAGCACTAATGGCTAGCGCCACCATTAGCGTCCCGCTGAATTTGGCGGGAGGCATGGCCAGTGGCTTGCGACCCACTTATCGCCCTCTCAAGGCGCTAACGGGTGGCACAGCCACCTGAATTTCTAGGCCTATGTGTTCCACAATATTCCAATTATTATTCTGTTATTATTGACATAGTGTAATTTAAATAATTATCAGAATATTAGAAAATGTTTTGGTGGGATTTATGGTCACTGAGGCGTTGGATGCTGGTGCTGGGGAATGGAACACTCCCATAGTTGGATGCAGACTGAAACTCTCCCCAACCTGCCTAGCAAAGTTGGAAAAGCAACTGAATCACAAAATTGTTCCCATTAGTACACCAATATATTCTGTTCCCACACCAGTCATCCTATGACTTCTCTGAACAAGATTACTAATTGGCACCAAGTTAGGAGCAGTTTGTGCTGTGGGGTCCTGCCTACTAGGGACTCTATTACAAAAGCAAAATATTGTGGATGCTGGAAATCTGAAATAAAAACAGAAAATGCTGGAAATACTCAGCAGGTCAGGCAACATCTGTGGAGAGAGAAACAGAGTTAACGTTTCAGGTTGATGACCCTTCGTCAGAACTGGAAAAAGCTGGAGATGGAACAGGTTTTTAAGCAAGTGCAGGGGCAGAGAAAAGGGGGAGGGGAGGAAAGAACAAAAGGAAAGGTCTGTGACAAGATGGAAGGCAGGAGACATTAAGAGAGATTAAGAGATGGTGCAAGGCAAAAGGAGATGGTAATGTGACAAGTTAAGAAACAAAAGATGGCTCTAGATGAAGTGTAAATGGCACTGGCAGAATGAAAGACAGCTGCCATGTGGGAGACAGAGAAAACAAATTAAATAAATGGGGAAAAAAAGGATAGGGGCAGAGGTTATGGTCCGAAATTGTTGAACTCTATGTTGAGTCCAGAAGGCTGTAAAGTGCCGAATTGAAAGACGAGGTGCTGTTCCTCGAGCTTACATTGAGCTTCATTGGAACAGTGTGAGAGGCCGAGGACGGTGAGGTCTGAGTGGGAGTGGAGCGGAGAATTAAAGTGACAGGCGACCGGAAGCTCGGGGTCACCCTTACGGTGAACTCTATTGATGCTTGTGGTGTTTCAAGGGCCTAGTTAAATCATATTGATAGTTTCATCCTCCCAGGGAACATTTATTAAAATATGAAAAAATCCTTATTGATTACAGAAATCTAACCAAGTTTGTTGAAAAATGTAATTACTGGTTACTAGCCGGGGACTGAAGCAGTCCCAAAATAAAAGTGCAATTAGGAAAAGACAGTAATTATTCTCGTAAGATTGAGCCATCTTTGCTTTATTGTGTTTATACACCGTCTCCCAAAACAATCAATGCATAGAAGTGGAAGAGAGTTTCTGGTTTTGGAAAGCTTAGTTTTATTTGGAAAACCTCTGAGCTTCCCATTAGCTTTGGAACATGTTGAATTTCTTTTTCAACTTTCCACCTTGCCCTGGGTCCTATAATGATCAGATACGTAAACAGTGGCAAATGTGTCAGGTCATTCTGTCAGCATAGCACTGCCAAGAGGAACAGCCTATGGCACCCTGATTAAAAGCCAGAGCAATTAATCTTGTACCGTATTTACAATATTGTCTCCGGCTTCCTCTTGACAGTGTTTCTCAGCTCACGCATTCAAGTCATATTCAGGAATGTACTGGTGTAGCGCAGGAAACATCTGTAGTTATCACTTTCAGTGCAGAGCAGTGGCTCATCACATAAAAGAAGTGACTTGTCCCACTCTCCCAGAAATGGGCTCTCATTTAGTAAATTAACAATGAAATCACATGGAGGAACTGAACCACACTATTACAATTCCTTTACAGCTTTGACATCATGAACTTAAATTCTCTTTCAAGCAGACATCCTTGGGGTTAAACCTGGTTTGTTGCTCTGTTCAGTGATAAGTGATAATGTACTTCATTGACCGTAAAGCGCTTTGGGAGATCCCTGAGATCATGAAAGGCACTATATAAATGCAAGTTCTTCCTTATAAGGGACTATTGATGGCCTCTTAGATCTGAATTATTTTTGCACTTTTTTATAGTGTTCAAAGAGTGATTCTGATTATCAGTGTGGAAATCAGGTATTTCCTTCAAAGTCTTTGTTACAAATTAGGTATCCCCTAACACTTGAAACTCATGCTCACAGCAAAAAGTTTCCATAAGCAGACCTAGTCTCCTATGAACCTGCACCCCTGTTGATGATGTGCATGAACAGGATTAAGAATTACTCTTCTTACCTGGTATTAAGCATTGGGGTCGACGTGGGAAGCTCACCACACTTTCCTGTTCATTCCAAAAGACACTAAAATATTAGTGTCCGACTGTTAAGTTCAGGATAAAACTAATATTTAATAAGATCATTACAAAGAAGCAGAAGAATATAGCAAGATCAGCAGTACAATATTTGACTTGCACAATCCTTCCGATCCTATATATTCTACATTGCAAAGACTATCCACTACTTCTGTATCATCAGTCATCTCAGTCCATCTGCGCTTGAAACCCACACCCATGCCAGACTCAACTATTCCAATCTTCTCCTGGCCAACTTCCCATTCTCCACTTTCTGTAAATTTCAGCTCATCTAAAACTCTGCTGCCCATATCATATCATAGCATATCACTCCTATCCTTGCTGACCTATATTGGCTGCTGGCCCCCCAATTTAAAATTCTGATCCTCATATTTAAATCCCATCATGGCCTCACCCCTTTCTAGCTCTATAATTAAGTTTACCAAAAGTTCATATGCAAATACCTTTTGGAGCGATGTTTAAAGTTATTTTTTAACTAACAACATGATGCTAGATTAATAAGTCAGTTAAAATTAATTCCTCGGTTCCCTCCATGGTTCGACAAGCTCATTCAGCTGAGTCAGTCTGTAGAGTTAGCTGAACCCAGTTGTTGGGTTCTACACTTGGCCTTTAGATTAGGGAGGGGGAAAGTGGCGAGAGTCCTTGCTCCTGATCACTATCCAGTAACCTTTGCGAGGGAATGTACTATATGAATATCTGATGAAGACAGAAACAGGTTCACCTCCTGCAGTGGAATACTCACTGCTAATTTGGCTTATACTCGCTGGAGTTTAGAAGAATGAGAGGGGATCTCATTGAAACTTATAAAATTCTAACAGGGCTAGACAGACTAGATGCAGGAAGGATGTTCCCGATGGCGGGGGAGTCCAGAACCAGGGGTCACAGTCTAAAGATAAGGGGTAAGCCATTCAGGACAGAGATGAGGAGAAATTTCTTCACCCAGAGAGTGGTGACCCTGTGGAATTCTCTCATACAGAAGGCAGTTGAGGCCAATTCATTAAATATATTCAAGAAGGAGTTGGATATATTTCTTAAGGCTAAAGGGATCAAGGGATATGGAGAGAAGGCAGGGACAGGGTACTGAATTTGGATGATCAGCCATGATCTCATTGAATGGCGGAACAGGCTCGAGGGGCTGAATGGCCTACTCCTGCTCCTATCTTCTATGTTTCTATGTTTAAGACTTATATACATAAATAATGGCCATGTGAATGGGGCACTGGAGGGCAGCTGCTGCCTATTAAACCATATCCCACCAAGTAATCAACAGCTTCAGAAGGGGAAAAAGGAAAAATAGAGAAGATTTGCTGAGGGGGAAAAAGTGCAATCCTTCGAAATTCTATATTTACACCTTACATTTATTATTTTTAATTATATTGCAACTTTGTCTTTATATGAATTCTTCAGTTGAATGATATCATGGGCACAAATAATGTCACAAACTCAGAAATAAAGCACACTGCAGAGAGCAGAAAGAGTAACATGCATTTATCATAAAAATCAAAGGAACATATTAGCTGAATGATTGCCAGGGAGTTGTGCTGAAAGAATTTACTGAATGACGTTGGACCACATCATCTTGTGAGTTCATGTGGTCCAACCTCATAAGGTGAAATATTTTGCTGTATCTTTCCATCACTAAGTCAATTATCCTGCATGTAGTTATGGAAGCAAAAGCAATGGTTGGGTTTAGTGTGCTGTTGGTACTATAATGTCACTATTATGATTTTTGGGTTGCTATTTATCTTATCCTCTGCAACAAGGACCACTCCCTTAAGTGAACCCTAACTTCTATTAACCTAAGTATGACCTTATACATACAGTAGCTGGTAATGTAGTGTTGCCCAGAGTAAAACTGAACATTATTGTTACTGTAATTAGCTTTCTGAAAATGGCACAAGCCCTCCCATATTTGGATAGTTTTCAAATAATGGAAGAACCATCACCCCGTTAGCCTATGTGGCTTAGGCCATAATCACAAACTCTCCTGATTAATACTAAACTTATATGTGACATGGAGACTGTCCTGTGCGCTTTCATGTGCTCATATCTATGTTGATGAAACAGAAGGAACTGCTGAATTTGCCAAAAGCTGGTGACTATATTTCTCTTTCTGGGCATGGAGTTGTAATGTAGGCAAACACAGCAGCCAAATTGCAGACAGCAAGGTTTCCACAAACCTCAGTGATTTTGGTTGAGGGATAGATTTTGTCAAGGACACTGGGAAAACTCCTATTTTCTTGTCAAATAGTGTCACGAGAGCTTTTATATCCACCTGAGAGGGCAGACGAGGTCTTGGTCATCTGACAGTGTAGCACTCCCTCAATACTATACCGAATTGCACAACCTTCTGACTCCGAAGTGAGTGTTCTACCACTGAGCCAAGGCTGACACCTTGAAAGATTTCTGATCTGTCACAGTTGTGCCTTTTGTCCTGGTGGGGCAGGGAAGACTAGGGCCTAGAAATTCAGTATCGCCACGTTTGGGGCGCTACAGCCGGGCGTTTGCTAAATTTAGCGCCCGGCGCCACCTTCACCGAAATTGAGTTGCATCGCCCCAAGAGGTTGCTGCTGCGCTAAAGCAGGCGATGCACGACTGTCATAAGGCGCTAAGCCGGCGAGCCGAGGCGCTAACACCGAGGGCGGGCGCAACGCAGGTGCGACGAGTTGCTGATTGAAGGCAGACACGCTGGTGCTGGTCAGCTCTTAAAGGGGGAGGGTCGATTTGTTTGGCTGCAACGCCCTGCACACTGCAGCCCTGAAGCAAGGCCTGACCATTGCTGGTTCAACAGTTCAACGCCCAGGACCATGGGGAAGCCCGCTATTCTTCCAAATCCCATTGCACGCTCTTGCTGCTTGTCCAGGGTCATGGGGAAGGAGATGTACTGACGTCTCCTGAAAAGGGCATTGGTCACCTGGCGGATGCAGCAATGTACCGCGAAGTGGGAGATGTTGGCAATGTCCCCAGTAGCGGATTGGAAGGAGCTGGTGGCATAGAAGTTGAGAGCCACCGTCACCTTCACTGCCACCGACAGAGATGTCCTGCTCCTCAGCTGTGGCTGCAGATCTCTGCGAAGCAGGCGGCAGATCTCAGTGACCACCTCCCTTCTGAATCGCAGCCTCCGAACACACTGCTCCTCAGACATGTTCAGATATGAGAACTGCTGGCGGTGTACCCTGGGTGGGTAAGGCCTCCTGTGCCGACGCCTGTTGGCCCTTCTCTGTCTGGCCATGATTGGCACTCTCTCACGGCATCTCTGAGCCCTTTGAATGCAATGCAGAAAGCCAACGTTGCCACCCATTGCAGCCCCCATTATATGTGGCGACTCAAGGCTATGGCACTGAAAGTTAAATCCAAGTGCAAAGCTCTGGCCTGAAGCCAGAAGTACCTGTGCGAGCGCTGAGTCAAAGCAGAAAGCTCTCTCCCTTTGTCTCTCTCCAAATATCTGTCTCTCAAACAGAAGGATTGGCACAAAATCGCTGCCACTTATAATGCAGGAGGAGTCCCCTTTAAATAGCGCCCCCCGCGCCCCGCAGCGACTGGGAACCGTTCCCCTCTACCAGTCGCTGGGAGCGCCAGGCGCACAGAAGGGCGGCGCCACTGAAGTTCCGGTTCGGGGTGCACCAAGGGTGTTGCACCATGAAATGACGTCAGGATCTGCGCACGCAGCTGAACGGGCGCTGCGGTTTTGCGCCGCTGCTAAATCTTGACTGAAGTTCACGAGAGGCGCAGATCGTGCCGCGCCCGGGTGCTAGCCGCTTCGCGCCCCACTTCTCGCCATCTTAAGGCGCTAACAACTGAATTTCTAGGCCTAGAGGTTTTAGGTACGAGTGGCGAAAGTTTCACAATGCCTTATCTTTGAGTATATCTCAACACTCAGGATTCAAGATTTTAAAAATATTTTCTGCAAGATTTGTTTTTCTCTCTCTCTTCATGGAGTTTTTTGTATTTGCTTATATTTAGCACTATCAGCCGCAAGGCCATGTCTGGAATCACAAGCCGTTGTCAGAATAGAGACTAATCCTACCAAATAACTGCTCTAAGTGTAAATAAATACAGAATCTTCATATGTCAGTAACTCAAAGGAATTAGATGCTAATCTGTTCTAGGTTGGGATTATCTGAAATAAAATAGATCATTGCCTTTAGCAAATAAGGATTCATACTGTCATGTATGTTTTGTGACAGCAGTCCTCAGGAGTTATGGCATTATTCCTGGCGCGGTCTAATAAAATTAACTGGTTTTGATTTAGGGTCCTTCTGGTATCCTCCATTTATACTGCATGTTTGATCAGCCACTTACCTTAAACTCGTCAAGAGCTCCACTAATGCTACGATATAGCCAGACACCAGAAGGCATACAATAGTACCCCTTGTCGTGGATCCTTAGCCTCCACTGTCCATTGGAAAGCAAAGCTTTTACGTCCTCGCAGGTACATGCATGAAACTCGGAACTTGTCATGAGGGTATAAATAGAATTCTGCATTGCAATAGCCCAAAGGGATCTCTTTTTTTATCTCAACAGTCCTTCTTACCTGTACAACATGATACTTACCAATGTGTTATCAGTCATGCAATCTCATAAACTTACTGGAGTCTGCCGTCTGGAAGAGGGGCTGCGTTCTGGCCCCATCTTCTGGATGAGGGGCTGTAAATTGTTTCTTTCCTCTGCACATAGTGGTTTGGAAGATTTAGTGAACACATTGATCATTGACCCACATAATGCATGTTCATGTCTGATCTGTAGTGGGATTTAACTGGCTACTATAGCGAGGTGTTGTTTTCACCAGTTTCATTACATCTCTGTTCCTGATCCAGCATTGGTTTGCAGATTGTGGATATGCATAACACCACATTCACAAATCCTTTTTGTTCTAAGTTAAACATTGTACTGTAAATAGCCATGATTTTTTGTAGTGATTAGACTTCCTGCAATCAATATTTTGCATGTGATGCACACATTTTTATCTTACTGGTCTCATTACATGCTGTTAAGGTTCCTCTCTCCCTTCCAGTACCAAGATCTGCAATCACAGTTAAAACTTCTCTACTGGTTTGGAAACGACAGAGATTTTATATTTCAATAAAACTTAATTCTTGTACCCACAGAAAACGCTGGAAAAACTCAGCAGGCCAGGCAGCATCCGTGAAGAGAGAAACAGAGTTAATGTTTCAGGTCGAAGACCTTTCGTCAGAACAGTTTGACGAAAGGTCTTCGACCTGAAATGTTAACTCTTGTTCCTCTCTCCACGGATGCTGCCCTGGCCTGCTGAGTTTTTCCAGCGTTTTCTGTTGTTATTTCAGATTTCCAGCATCCGCAGTATTTTGCTATTGTATTAATTCTTGTACCCATTGGTTTATGTAGGTGCAACTAAAGATGAGGTGCAGAGTAAAAGTAGAACCATTACTGAAACTCTTACAGAAAATATATGTATAATAATTGGAATTCAAAAATTAAAACCGGTTATGATACTGTTTTTGACTTTAAGGTTCATAGATATTTTGATTTTACATGTAGTTTTCTGATCCTTTTTCTACTGATTAGAATGCCTAGGTCCACTTGAGCATGTCTAAACAGCATCTAAGCATACTATAGTGAAGTACTCCTTGTTCTGCCAAACTGAGGTATGTACTTCTATGTTGCAGGTTTTATACTGTTACTTGGTTTCAGTTCATAAAGTGGGGAATTTCTTTTTATCCTTAAAGTGTTGACATTCTAAGGAATTTTGTCCCTTTGCGCAGGACATTTTAAAAAAAAGATTTCAGCTCACAGTCCAGCTTTTATATTGCAAAAGCCCCATGCTGGTGATGCTGATTACCAATGCATTGGTTTTGCGCTGCTAACTACAACTCAAAAGCTAAGGTTCCAAAAGCCAACTTCACCAGGCCCACACGTCTGAAGCTGGTGCCACTAGCACAGGTCCAGTACAATATAAAAGCAACTTCAGTCATGCTTCAGGGCCACCTACAGTAATCATTTTACTGCAATGTAATATTGTAATGCTAGTGCTGGAAACTGGTTTGTAAGGCCAGTGGAGCAATAGGTGATAATTTTGATGTGTTTTATGGTCAACAAAATAGCAGCTAGGCAAATGGGCACACTGAAGCCGAGAAGCAGGACTCCTGCCTTCCTGCATTGTCAACCAGAGAATGGTATCTGGTACTGCATGGAGAAAATAAATTTACAAGTGGAGAAAAAGGAGGCAGAAATAATTTTAAAATAAGGAACCATTTTATTGAAAAATTGGAGGTCATATTTAAGTCTCTATTTTAAAGACTACCTACTATGTGCACACAGAAATACAACAAAACAATAAGAGATTCTTACAAGTCGGCATGTTCTGCTATACAAATGCGAGGTGTGAAATAACTGCCTTCCCAATGTATTTTAGCCTGGAGGCATCTTGTGTAACAGTGTTTTGATAGGTTTTGAAACTGGTCCATGCAGAATCAGCAGCAACAACAACAAATCATGGAGCTGTCATTATTTGAGACCTGGTGAGCAGTATTGGCTTGTATAACACGATGGTAAAGAGAAAAGCTGCAGTATTGTGTTGTCATTAATGAATCAAGTCAGAAAATTTCTCTTGTCTTGAGGGAAAAGAAGCATGAAATGTGATTCACCAGTTCTGTGTGATTAAAAACACGGGAATGGAATGTAGTAAGAAGGAGAAGAAAGCAATCATATTGAGGTACTTGTTTGCTGAATACATTTTTTTCCTATCATTTTTGTATTTTGCAGAAGCAGTTATACAGAAGATCCTGGGGATAACTAAACACTACACCTTGACTTCATATCTGGATAGGTAGGTACAGTGCAACATACAAGGATATAAGAAGGAACAGTACACTTGTGACTTTAAGGGGAATGTTAGTGCTTTGGGGAGAGGAGTTGGTTCTGGTTGACAATTTTATGAAATTATTACTGATTTTGAGCAGCCTAGAAGCTCCAGTAATAGCCTAAGGGGGAAAAATTCGGTGGCGCCCCCTTTGGGGCGCTAATTTTAGCACCCCGAAAAAGATAGCGCCCCGTGCCATAAATTCAGTAGTAGCGCCCCAAACAGGAGGTGGGATGTTACTGGAAGCGCACCCCTCCTTTTTGGGGCGCTACCAGTGAATTTCGCAGCGCTACGTGCAACAGCGCCATGCGCGTCGGCACGTAGCACCGCGTCATTGTAGGCCTCCCTCCCCTGATTAAAGGGGAGGGGCCTAGCGCTGTGCACACCGGGGCCCTGCTGGGTCACCGGGGAGCGGGGTGCCGTGAAAACAGCCCGGCACTCAAGAGGAGTACCGGGCAGAGCGATCGCGGCCGGCACCCCGAAGTAAAAAGGGGAAGGGGGCAGGTGCTGGCAGTCGGCCAAAAAAAAAATGGCCGCCCAACACCTGCCCTTTAAGTTGCGCCGCTGCGGCTGCAAAAACGCCACCCTGACCTTGTCAGACATATCGTCCAGCGATAGGTCAGGGGGCGCAACTCAAAGTTGCGGGCGCTGCGCACGGCGATGATGCCATCATGGGGCACTACCAGCTACTGTCGCCGCTAACCTCCTGCTGAATTTCGCGGGAGGACCTTACGGTGCCGTGACCGGGCGCTAGGGGATTAGCGCCCCGGAGGCACAAATCAACCCAATTTTTACCCCTAAGACTCTCAACCTAATGTGCTGTCAGTTTGATCTAATAGGTGGAATTTTTTTTCCAGTGTCATAGTCATAACAGCACAGAAGGAGGTCGTTTGGCCCATTGAGTCCGTGCCGGCTCTCTGTAGAGCAATCCAATCAGTCCCATTCCCCCACTCTATCCCCGTAGCCCTGCAAGTTTATTTCCCTCAAGTGCATATCCAGTCTCCCCTTGAAAACATTGCGTGTTCCAGGTCCTCACCACTCGCTGCATAAAAAAGTTTTTCCTCATATCCCCCCTGTATCTCTTGCCCAAAACCTTAAATATGTGTCCCCTAGTCCTTGTACCATCAACTAGTGGGAACAGCCGTTCCCCGTCTAGCGTATCCAAACCCGTCATAATCTTGTACACCTCTATCAAATCACCCCTCAACCCCTCATGGAATGAGTAGTTGTCAACCAGGCTTGATCTTTCAGGTGTATTTTGCCTTTAGATGTTGGATAGGGTTCCCAGGATGACAATAGGTTGCTCCCCATTTTCTCTGATATGACGGAGGCTATTTCCTTATGCATGGTCTGAGTTGGGCAACTCTTCAACTGCACCTCCCAAACCCGTGACCTCTACCAGCTAGAAGGACAAGGATAGCAGGTGCATGGAAACACCATCACCTCCAAGTTCCCCTCCAAGTCACACACCATCCTGACTTGGAAATATGTCACCGTTCCTCAATCGTCGCTGGGTCCAAATCCTGGAACTCCATCCCTAACAGCACTGTGGGAGTACCTTCACCATACGGACTGCAGCGGTTCAAGACGGCGGCTCACCACCACCTTCTCGAGGGCATGGGCAATAAACGCTGGCTTTGCCAGCTACACCTGCATCCCACAAACGAAAAAAAAACTTCAAGTTTGTGAGTGGTATTCAGAGGTGATGAAACAAGTGTTTATTTTTGTGAGTTCTGAAAAGTGCAAATCCTACCAATTGCAGGCAGATAAGTAAAGATAAAAGGATAAAGGATGGCTCAGGGTCATATGGCTGCATAATTATTTTATCCAGTAGTGCAGTGTATCATGAAATGATGTATATACTGCAAAATTTGTATTGGTGTTCATGGAAGAAGCTGTTGAATGCGTCCCAGAAGCTATGACTCACTCAAAATGCAATCACTGCGTTTTCACCTGTACTACATCCTGCTCCCCTATCCTTGCCAAGCTCCAATGGCCCTCTGTGGTTCAGAGAATTGACTTTAAGATCGCAATTTTCTCCTTTAAATCCCTCCGTAGCTTCACTGCTTCCTACCTCTGCGATCACTCCTCCAGCATTATATCCTTGAATGCATCCTCCTTTTCTCCGAGACCACCTTATTATACATTTTCCATTCCACAATCAGTGACTGCTGCTTCAGCCAATCTACCTTGCCTTTTGGAACCCCATCTCTTGGCACCTTTGTCCTTTGCTTCCCTCTTTGCTTTCAAAAGCTTCCTAAACTGTGCTTTTGCCTCTCCATCCATCTTTTCCCTTTCTCCCTCCTGCTTGTTGTCCACTAGTTGTCTACCTCACTGTGAAGCCGTTTGGAATGTCTTTCTGTATGTGAGGAGCATTATAGAAATGTACATTACTGTTTTTAATAAAGAAACTTTGTACCTTTCGGCATACAAGTTATAAATTTATGCACATTCTGAAATGTAACTCCTAATTTTTTAATGTTGATTATCACTAGTTTGGTACTGTCTCTTCAATCAATCACTTCTGATCATGAAGCACTGTGGAACGCTCAACAAAGCAACTATTTTAACTTGCAGGTTTTCCCAAGCTGAGCACTGAATGTCACTTGAGACTTCCTGTTCGTATTGCATATGGCCCTATTTCAAACACGATGCAATGAGCAATGCCATGGGAGATCCATTAATATATAAATATGGGACAATGATGAGTCAATTGTGCACCCTCTAGCAGCAACCAAAACATTTAATATTCAATTAATATCAAATGGCAGTGTATCATCTTGCAACCAAGTACACTCATTGAACAGTGCTCACTAATGATGAATTTGATGATGCCATGTTTGAGAGCCATCTCCCTGGAGATTGTAATGATTTTTGAAAGAATATGAATTTTAATAGAATCAGTAGGAACAAGAAGAGGCAATACATGGCAGGTCCATCACCATCTGTAAAGAGTAGGTTGTTTGAACCTACCCCAGATAATCTGGTCCAAAACCAGATTTCTTCAAGGAACAGAATAAATATTGTCAATCCACCTTATCAAAATGCATTTTTGCATCTTGGAAAATGAAGGCCACTGTGACCACCTGTTCTTCTAATTCACAAAAGCTTACACCATGTGTTGGACATAATCAGCTGCATATTGTCTTTTAATAAACTCCACGTGATTTTGATTAATGTTATTAATCCCTCCTCGTCAGGCCAAGACCTTGCCAGAATTGTAACGCCCACCTTCAGGAGGGATATTGGCTGATACCTAGCACATGTTTGCCCTCTTCTAGGTTTTCAGTTTGCTACTTATGTGTTCATTGTCCTAAAATTATTTGAGAGATTTAATATATGTCTTGTGATTCACTGGATGATTGATTATACATTTCAAACTTTCTTGCACAGTCCAAGAGTTGACATTCTTAAAAACAAAAATACTTTTGAGAATTAAAAAATACATTTTTTATAAATCATTTTTCTCTCATATTTTATATTCACAATACCTTCATTGAGTGCTTTAATAAATATTATGAACGGCAGGAATTCCAGGTTAGATTCCTGTGGGACTTTGATGGTCACAGCTGCTCAATTAGAATTATTGCCATTGATAACTCCTCTCTGTTTCCTATTATCTAGCCAGTTAATATTACAATTCCAAATTTCCTCCTTGATCCCACGAGATTTCACTTTAGCCATTAGTTTCATGTAAAAGACATATCAAGTGCTTTCTGAAGGCAAGACGTATGACATCCACCCACTTGCCTTCATCCAGCAGCTATGGTGCATCCTCAAACTTTTAATAAACCTGTTGGGCACAACCTGCTTTTTATAATTCCATGTTGGTTTGTATTTATTTCCTTTACTCTCCCTCGGTGCTTTTGATTTGGTTCCTGTATAATAAACTTTATTTTCCTACCATATCTGTCAAACTAATGTTCCTCTAATTACCAGCTCATGGTTCTGTGCTTTGAGAAAAAATGGAGTCATATTCAAATGGAGTCTTGCTTCTCCTTTGCCCAATGAGTTGATAAAACTTTCTGCCAGAGGACTCTCCACTTCTATGCTAAAAATGATCACTGTCCAACCTATCAAAATGTTTGCACTTTTTTCTCGACATTAAATATATTTATTTCTGTATAAATAAGACTTTGCCAGGCATGGAGGTTTACAATATATTTGGGAGCTGTTTCCAATTATATAAATATTATGCACCAGCTGTAAGCCTATTTATATCACCATTTGTACATTTAGATTGGTTTCAAATGTACAGCTTTTTCAAGTTAAATGCAATGTCATGCATGCAAGTTATGCAGTTTGATTATTCAACAGGTTAAGGTTTAAACCACTAATCACCACATTTGTTATCTAGCACTGATTATACTGCAGGGTAAGGGTTACTCACTGTCTAACAAAATAGAGTTCATCCCTGTTCATTGGGATAAGTCAACAGCACTTCTAAAGGTGAAATGGAGCCGGTTTCTTTTCTTGCCTTTAGCATACGACAATACAGTACACTTTTTAAGCCATGGCCCTACTGTGGGTGCCTCCATAACCACTGACAGTGGAATCAGTGGAATCTTGTATTACACCTCTATTAACAATGGCAATAGCGTGATGAACATCAGAACTGTAGTGCAGATTTTGGTTTGACATTGAAATTTAGCTTTTCGTTGGAAACTTTTAGGAACAGTTAATGATAAACATTTGTCTCTTTCAGTTTAAGCTGCAAGCGATGCATCATCATGGGCAATGGAGGAATAGTGGCCAACAAATCCCTTGGGTCAAGAATTGATGAATATGATGTTGTAATAAGGTGAGTTTTTATTTAATCTGTATAGTCATTCTTTGTATTTCTTGTACATTTGCCAGATCCATCCTAAACGTAGCTGAGTTACATGTTTATATTTTAGATACTAGATGGACAACTGGTGGTGAGAAGCAGACCATGATATTAATATAAAATTAACAAGATTCAAGAATGGGAACTGTACCAGTGGAATGACAAGGTTGCAGGACACTGAGTCATTTGGTGGGAAGAAGGAGTTAAAGATAGAGGCAAGTGAGCAAGTCAGCAGCAGCAGAGTTGTTGAGATGGTTGAGGACCAGTGGAGAGGGTATTCTGTTTTGCTCTTCCACTGACTTCTGGACCCTACTTGTGAAAACCTCTGTTTTCAGCTGAATTTCTGCACCAAACTCCTCTTGGTCTTGTGGATCAAACCACCCTTCTGTTGTGGCCCTGGATCAATCTTCACTGGTTCCTGGTTCATACTATGCTCTTCCGATGGCTCCTGAATAATTCTGCACTCCCTTGGCAGCTCCTGAAACATTCTCCATCACTCCAGTGTAGCAGTCTTGTAAAGCTCTGAAGCCAATAGAGCAGTGCAGTACCGTCCAGGAACCCAGGAAACAACTTCTCACATAATGAGAGTTATCTTTCCTTGGATGCCTGGATGTCCAGTAGCAGAAGAGTCTCAGGTGGACTAGTGGAGGAGCAGAGTCCCGGCAGAGGAATCCAAAAGCTCAAGTGGTAGTGGAGTGCTGATGGTGGAAACAGCATCAGGTGAAGGTCATAGCAGTTGGGGTTGGATAATATAGTCTGGAGCAGCTAGCTTTAACTTGTGGATTTCGTTAAGATGTACAAAATTAAGAAGTGGGGTCCTCAAGCAGTAGGAAACTGGGGAGAAAGGGGCAGTGGATGGCCATGGACAGAGTTGGTGAGCAGAGCAACTCAGCAGGGTCAGCCTAGGTGCCACCAAGCAATAAGACAAACTGTATCAGTGTACAAGTTGTATAACTTTATTCTGAGCACTAAACAATTTGGATTAAGGTGCTAATTAAGCACCAGGTTTATAATCCTATATTTTCCTTCTGGATAAGATTCCCACAAAAATGTACTCCAGAGGAAAGTAGGGAAAAATACCAGCTTTGCCCCACCGCATAATTGCTAAATATCTCATTTAAACATAATTTGCACATAGTTCAGGTATGATTGCACTGAGTATATTTTCACATACTGTAATGGCTCAGAATGGAATGGACTTACAGAAAATAATGACATTTAGCCCATGCCTTATTTACTTGTGATTCCTTTTTTATCAGCATCAGTGATTCAGAAATGAGAATTAGTCACAATATAATTTTATTTTTCTTGTTGTGGATAAGCAAGCAAGTTTTTCATTTGATCTTTCTCATTTACTCATGTGTGAAGCACTAGCTTTTACATCTGTTACTACTTCTTTGCAGTCACCCTTGTTTGGTATTGGAGGTGGCCTGCCAGCTATCTCTCACACACACACACGATTTCCATTTGCTTGCTGCATATTCAAACTCTTTTAACCTCTTCACTTTGACTGATGGCCAGAGCCTGGCCATGTGGGAACCTGACTGAATCTTTTGTCAGCACGCTGCATTTTCTTTATAATTCATGTGTTATTAAAACGAGTTCTCTTTCTTTTCTGCCCTTCACTGTCCTTGCTTCCTGTGGTTCTGAGTTTCTGCTGCTGCTTTTGTCTGTCTGGAACCTTTTTAGAAATGAAATGTTTCTCAATTAATTCTAGAAGAAGCATGAGTACAATACAACAGTGCTGGGATAGTCCATCAATGCTGGTGCCCATTAGGCTGTTATTCAAAATCCACCATGAGCAGGGGGGGGTTAAAATGGATTCAGTTACATTACTTTCACAAGCAATACTATTTTTCAAGACTCTCAACCTGTGTAAATCAGAATGTATTATTGCTGAATAACACCTTTTCTTTCTGTCATCTGATCCTACCACACCTGTGACCTAATGTCACAGCGTTGTAAAATGCCCGATCTAATGATATAATATTGGAACCTCATAGCAAACTAGAGTCCAAAGCAATGGGGTGGTTCCGAAATAATGCAAATTGCCTATGTAAACTTGTCACACTGTAATTACTGCTTGCCAGTGTTCGTACTTTAGCACCTCCGTTTTGCAAACCCAGTTGCACACCCTCTACTGCAGAGATACTGCTTTTCTGCAACCAACTCTGCTTGCTAAGGTGCTATAAATTTTGTTGTTTAATTATGAATAATATTAAGGTATAAAAAATAAGGACATAATGCATGACTTTAAATATTGGGACTGAATAACTTTTGTGCCCTCTGGCCCATTTAACCCATGCCCACTAATCCTGCTTCATCTGAAGACGACACTTGGTCTTGACTCAACAACAACTTGTATTTTATAGCGCCTTTAATGTAGTAAAACGACCCAAGGCGCTTCACAGCAGTGTTAGCAAACAAAATTTGATACTGAGCCACGTAAGGAGATATTAGGGCAGATGAGGTAGGTTTTAAGGATTACTCCCGGTGCCACGAACTAGTGAGTATAGAAATAAGAGGATAGAGCAGATGAATGCGTAGCTGGAGAAATGGTGTTGGAGGGAGAACTTTAGATTCCTGGGACATTGGGACCGGTTCTGGGGGAGGTGGGACCTGTACAGGCCTGATGGGTTGCACCTCAACAGAGCCGGTACCAATGTCCTCGTGGGGGGGTTTGCTAGTGGTGTTGGGGAGGGTTTAAACTCATTTGGCAGGGGAGTGGGCCCCAGGATGTAGCATTAGAAAGGAGAAACAAGGTGCACAAAGGATTGGGAGAGACAGATAGCACTAAAGTAAGAAATAGTACGGTATTAGGTGGGGTCAGACTAAGAGAGAACAGAAGAAGGTCCAAGATAGATTTACAGTGCATGTGTGTGAATGCACGAAGTGTGGTAAATAAGGTTGGTGAGCTGCAAGCGCAAATAGACACATGGGAATATGATATTGTGGCGATAACGAAGATTTGGCTCAAAAATGGGCAGGATTGGGTACTAAATATTCCTGGATATCAGGTGTTCAGGGAAGGAAAGATAAGAGGTGGTGTGGCAGTATTGATTAAGGAGAATATTATAGTGCTGGAGAGAGAGGATGTCCTGGAGGGGTCAAGGACAGAATCTATTTGGTTAGAGTTGAGAAACAATAGAGGTACCATTACACTACTAGGTGTATTCTATAGGCCGCCAATTAGTGAGAAGGATATAGAGGAGCAAATTTGCAGGGAAATTAGAGAGGTGCAAGAACTATAGTGTAGTGATAATGGGGGACTTCAACTATCCTAATATAGACTGAGATAGTAATAGTGTAAAGAGCAGAGAGGGGGAAGAATTTCTGAAGTGTGTTCAGGAGAACTTTCTTGATCAGTCCGTTTTCGGCCCAACGAGGAAGGAGGCATTGCTGGATCTGGTTCTGGGGAATGAGGTGGGTCAAGTAGAGCAAGTGTCAGTAGGGGAACATTTAGGGAACAGTGATCACAGTATAACAAGGTTTAGACTAGCTATGGAAAAGGACAGGGAACAATCTAGAGTAAAAAATACTTAATTGGAGGAAAGCCAATTTCACTGGGTTGAGAATGGATCTGGCCCGGGTAAATTGGAATCAAAAGTGTAATCGAACAATGGGCTGCCTTTAAAGAGGAGATGGTTCGGGTACAGTCAAGGTGCATTCCCACGTGGGGGAAAGATAGGGCAACCAAAGCCAGAGCTCCCTGGATGACGAAAGAAATAGAGAGTAAGATTAAGCAGAAAAAGGGAACGTCTGACAGATGTCAGGTTGAGAATACAAGTGAGAACCATGCTGAATATAGAAAGTTCAGAGGGGAAGTGAAAAAGGAAATAAGAGGGGCAAAGAGAGAGTATGAGGATAGATTGGCAGCTAACATAAAAGGGAATCCAAAAGTCGTCTTTAGGCATATAAATAGTAAATGGTTAGTAAGAGGAGGGGGTGGGGCCTATTAGGGACCAAAATGGAGACCTACACATGGAGGCAGAGAGCATGGCTGAGGTACTAAATGAGTACTTTGCATCTGTCTTTACCAAGGAAGAAGATGCTGCCAAAGTCATAGTGAAAGAGGAGGTAATTGAGATACTGGATGGGATAAAAATGAATGATGAGGAGGTCTTGGAAAGGCTGGCTGCACTTAAAGTAGATAAGTCACCAGGACCGGATGGGATGCATCCTACGATGTTGAGGGAAGTAAAAGTGGAAATTGCGGAGGTCCTGGCCATAATCTTCCAATTCTCCTTGGATACGGGGCTGGTGCCAGAGGACTGGAGAATTGTAAATGTTACACCTTTGTTCAAAAAAGGGTGTAAGGATAAACCTAGCAACTACAGTCCAGTCAGTTTAACCTCGGTAGTGAGGAAGCTTTTAGAAATGATAATCCAGGACAAACTTAACAGTGACTTGGACAAGTATGGATTAATTAAGGAAAGCCAGCACGAATTTGTTAAAGACAAATTGGCCTAGAAATTCAGTTGCCTTAGCGCCGCTTTTGAGGTGCTAGAGGGACTAGCGCCAGAGTTATGGCCAGTTTAAAAATTCCCTGGGGCCCTACATCGGCGTTGCACCGGTAGCGCTGCGCCGGCACCGATGACGTCATCGGTGTGCGCAGCGTCCCGGTTGCCATGCCGACGGGCCCTAGCGCCGAAATTCAGTTGCGGCCGCCTCGCCCATGGCAGCCGCAACTAAGACTCTGGCAACAGAGTCTTGCATGAGTTTGCGCCGGCGCATTAAAGGCCCCGCGGCGGCCGGCCGCTTTCCCGCCGGCCGCCTGCCCGCAGCTCCCTCCCCGGACTTCTCCCCCCCACCCCCCGGAACAGATGCAAGCCTGGCACTTGTCCGAGGTGCCGGGCTCATTTTTAGACAGATTTGCGCGGGCCGCGGCCGGGTGCAGGCAGCTCCTCCTTAACGGAAGGAGGAGGCCTGCACTTCCCGAGCCTGCCGCACCGCATCGGGTGCCGCAGCGCCGGAATTGCGGCGCGAAACGGCAGTTAGCGCCGATTTACCGCCGCAAAGACCCTTCAGTAGCGCCGGCAGCCGTTTGGGCGCGGCCCTGCTGAATTTTTGGCGCGCGCAGGGGGACTTAGCGCCGGCACTAACTTCCGGCGCTAAAGCCCTGGCTAAGCCAAAACCCAATTTCTAGGCCATTGTGTTTAACTAACTTGATTGAGTTTTTTGATGAGGTAACAGAGTGGGTTGATAAGGGCAATGTGGTTGATGTGGTGTACATGGACTTCCAAAAGGTTTTTGATAAGGTGCCACATAATAGGCTTGCCAGCAAAGTTGAAGCCCATGGAATAAAAGGGACAGTGGCATGGATACGAAATTGGCTAAGTGACAGGATACAGAGAGTAGTGGTGAATGGTTGTTTTTCAAACTGGGGAAGGTATACGGTGATGTTCCCCTGGGGTCGGTACTAGGACTACTGCTTTTCCTGATGTATTTTAATGACTTCGACTTGGGTGTACAGGGCACTATTTCAAAATTTGCAGATAACACAAAACTTGAGAGGAGATTTGATAGAGGTGTTCAAAATCATGAGAGGTCTGGACAGAGTAGATAGAGAGAAACTGTTCCCATTGGCAGAAAGGGTCGAGAACCAGAGGACACAGATGAGGAAAAACTTTTTTGCGCAGTGAGTGGTTAGGATCTGTAATTTACTGTCTGAAAGGGTGGTGGTGGCAGATTGAATTATGGCTTTCAAATGGGAATTGAATAAGTATCTGAAGGAAAAACATTTGCAGGCCTACAGGGAAAGGGCGGGGGAGTGGAACTAGCTGATGTGCTCTTACAGAGAGCCGGCACAGGCTCGACAGGCCAAATGGCGGCCTCCTGTGCTGTAACCATTCTATGATTCTAATTAGGCTTTGCTATAACTACTCACGACATCAGATTAATGGTTAAATGTATAAATAGGACAGTTTCTATTTTAAAACCCTACATGCATGTCTGTACAATGTGCACGTAGCTATGTAGTGCCCTGATTACTCTATGTTACACCTCAGACACGCTGCTGCATGAACGATATTTGAAAGTCTCTCTTAATCGCTGCCTTCTTTGTTGACATATGTGAGTAATACATTCGTGCTTAGTTTATAATGAAAAGAAACCAAAAGCTGGAAGATTCTCTGGTCTGCGTGACTCAAATCAAAATATCTACCATGGATCAGATCCTTAGAATTGCAAAGGGAAAGTTTCACCTATATATATTGACATGTTTACAATTTCATACAAAATTCAAAATAAAGGAAAATCCCAAGGTGTTTTATTATAAGTATACTAAGGGCAAGAGGATAACCAGGGAAAGAGTAGGGCCCATTAGGGACCAAAGTGGCAATCTGTGTAGAGCCGGAAGATGTAGGTGAGGTTTTAAATGAATATTTTGCATTTGTGTTCACTATGGAGAAGGATGATGTAGGCATAGAAATCAGGCAGGGGGATTGTGATATACTTGAACAAATTACTATTGAGAGGGAGGAGGTACTAGCGGTTTTAGCGGGCTTAAAAGTGGATAAATCCCCAGGCCCAGATGGGATGTATCCCAGGCTGCTGTCTGAGGCAAGGGAGGAGATTGCAGGGGCTCTGACACAAATTTTCAGAACCTCTCTGGCCATAGGGGAGGTGCCAGAGGACTGGAGAACAGCTAACGTAGTATCATTGTTCAAGAAGGGTAGTAGGGATAAACCAGGGAATTACAGGCCAGTGAGCCTAACACCAGTGGTAGGGAAATTATTGGAAAACATTCTGAGACACAGAATTAGTCTGCACTTGGAGAGGCAGGAATTAATCAGGGATAATCAGCATGGCTTTGTCAGGGGAGATCATGTTTGACCAATTTGATTGAATTTTTCGAGGGGGTGACGAGGTGTGTGGATGAGGGTAGTGCAGTTGATGTAGTCTACATGGACTTCAGTAAGGCTTTTGAGAAAGCCCCGCATGGGAGACTGGTCAAGAAGGTAAGAGCCCATGGGATCCAGGGCAATTTGGCACATTGGATCCAAAATTGGCTTAGTGGCAAGAGGCAGAGAGTGATGGTCAAAGGTTGTTTTTGTGACTGGAAGCCTGTGTCCAGTGGTGTACCACAGGGATCGGTGCTGGGTCCTTTGCTGTTTGTAGTGTACATTAATGATTTAGATATAAATGTAGGAGGTATGATCAGTAAGTTCGCAGATGACACGAAAATTGGTGGAGTGGTAAATAGCGAGGAGGGAAGCCTCAGGCTACAGGACGATATAGACAGGATGGTTAGATGGGCAGAACAGTGGCAAATGGAATTTAACCCTGAAAAGTGTGAGGTGATGCATTTTGGGAGGACAAACAAGGCATGGGAATACCCAATGAATGGTAGGATCCTAGGAAGGACAGAGGATCAAAGGGATCTTGGTGTGCATGTACATACATCCCTGAAGACAGCAGGACAGGTAGATAAGGTGGTTAAAAAAGCATATGGGATACTTGCCTTCATTAGCCGAGGCATAGAATATAAGAGCAGGGAGGTTATGATGGAGCTGTACAAAACACAGCTGGAATACTGTGTGTAGTTCTGATCACCACACTATATAGGAGGGATGTGATTGCATTGGAGAGGGTGCAGAGGAGATTCACCAGGATGTTACCTGGGCTGGAGCGCTTCAGCTATGAAGAGAGACTGGACAGGCTGGGGTTGTTTTCCTTGGAGCAGAGAAGGCTGAGGGGGAACCTGATTGAGGTGTACAAAATTATGAGGGGCATAGATAGGGTAGATAGAAAGGAACTTTTCCCCTTAGTAGAGGGGTCAATAACCAGGGGGCATAGATTCATTGTAAGGGGCAGGAGGTTTCGAAGGGATTTGAGGAAAAACTTTTTCACCCAGAGGGTGGTTGGAATCTGGAACTCACTGCCTGAAAGGGTGGTAGAGGCAGGAACCCTCACAACATTCAAGAAACATTTAGATGAGCACTTGAAACACCATAGCATACAAGGCTACGGACCAAATGCTGGAAAATGGGATTAGAATAGACAGGGCTTGATGGCTGGCGCGGACACGATGGGCCTCTTTCTGTGCTGTATGACTCTATGACTTTGTTCACCTTTTCATATTTTTTACTTTCCTTCCGTTCTCCCCACTCCTTACTCCAGATGGACAAAGGTGCTAAACAGTTAGTGCACTGCCTGTGGAGGGAAAGAAGTGTACCAGTTAGAACATAAGAAATAGGAGCAGGAGTAGGTCATTTGGCCCTTCGAGCCTGCTCCGCCATTCAATAAGCTCATGGCTGATCTTCTACCTCACCTCCAGTTTCCTGCACTATCCCCATATCCCTTGATTCCCTTAATATTCAAAAGTCTATCGACCTCTGTCTTGAATATACTCAACGACTGAGCCTCCACTGCCCTCTGCAGTAGAGAATTCCAAAGATTCACCACCCTCTGAATGAAGAAATTTCACCTCATATCAGTCCTTAATGGCCGACCCCTTATTCTGAGACTGTGACCCCTGGTTCTAGACTCCACAGCCAGGGCAAACATCCTCCCCATCAAGCCCTGTAAGAATTTTGTACGTTTCAATGAGATCACCTCTCATTCTTCTAAACTCTAGAGAATATAGGCTTAGTCTACTCAATCTCTCCTCATAGGACAATCCCCCCATCCCAGGACACAGCCTGGTGAACCTTCGTTGCACTCCCTCTACGGCAAGTATATCCTTCCTTAGGTGAGGAGACCAAAACTGTCCACAATACTTCAGGTGTGGTCTCACCTGCATGTTAACTTTCAGTGATTCGTGTACAAGGGCACTCGGGTCCCTCTGAACACCAACATTTCCCAATCTCTCACCATTTAAAAAATACTCTGCTTTTCTATTTTTCCTACCAAAGTGGATAACTTCACATTTCTCCACATGATATTCCATTTGCCATGTTCTTGCCCACTCACTTAGCTTGTCTATATCCCCTTGAAACCTCCTTGCATCCTCCTCACATCTTGCATTCCCACCCAGCATTGTATCATCAGCAAACTTGGATATATTACATTTAGTCCCCTCATCCAAATCATTGATGTAGATTGTGAATAGCTGAGGCCCAAGCATAGATCCTTGCAGTACCCCACTAGTTACAGCCTGCTAACCCGAAAATGACCCATTTATTCCTAATCTCTGTTTTCTATCCATTAACCAATCTTCAATCCATGCTAGTATATTAACCCCAATTCCATGAGCCCTAATTTTGTTTAATAACCTCTTGTGTGGCACCTTCTCGAATGCCTTCTGAAAATCCAAATACGCCACATCCACTGGTTCCTCCTTATCTATTCTGCTAGTTGCAACCTCAAAAAAACTCCAACAGATTTTTATTTTCTAAGTGCCGTTACCACATCCTTAATAATAGATTCTAGCATTTTCCCTACTACTGATGTCAGGCTAACTGGTCTTTAGTTCCCCGTTTTCTCTCCCTCCTTGCTTAAATAGTGGGGTTACATTTGCTACCTTCCAATCCACGGGAACTATGGAATTTTGGAAAATGACAACCAATGCATCCACTATCTATAGTCACCTCTTTCAAAACCCTAGGATGTAGGCCATCAGGTCCAGAGATTTATTGGCTTTCAGTCCCATTAATTTCTCCAGTACTATTTTTTTACTAATACTAATTTCTTTCAGTTCCTCATTCTTTCTGGAGCCTTGGTTCTCCACTATTTCCAGGAAGTTGTTTGCGTCTTCTTCCGTGAAGACAGACACAAAGGGCTGGATTTTGCCAGCGCTCAGAGGGCAGGTTTGGAGGTGGGTCAAAGGGTAAAATCGTTTTGATTCACCTTGGGTTGTGATCCCGCCGTCAACCCGCCTCCAAACAATTTTCCCAAATGTCGGGTCCCCGATTTGCGCATGGACCCAACACCTAGCAGCGGGAAGAGGGTTAAAGCCAATTACCTGCCTAATAGCAGGTAGTTGATAGTATGTGACAGGCTATTTTTTAATATTGCCGCTTCTGCCTTGGGTTTCCCGACGTCCGGACACCACACCAGGTAAGTGTGGCGCATTGTGAGTCTGCTGTAATGTTTCTGGATTGATGACAGCTGCAGAAGTGGTGTGAAGGATCCAATGGTGCACTGCTGAGTCTCAGAGGTAAGAAAACATTGGGAAATTCATTTTTAATGCATTTACACATTTCTTTAGATAACAAGTTTTGAAATCCATGTCCAGTGCCACCTCATTGGGAGAACCTCTCTCACCAGTGACAGATCGCTTCTGTCACCTCACCTGCAGCTGCCATCTATTCCAGCCTATGGAGGGAGTCGTTGGAGAGCCTGGGTGTAAGAGCACACCTTGTACAGTGATTCAGTGTTTACAGCACCTCAGTGCTGTCAAACACTGAGAAATCAGCTGTCAAAAAAAATTGTGCGTGGTTCCTTTAAGAAAACCAGCAGATGACGCGTCATCAAATGACGTCATCTGACCGGCTTCCTCTTAATTGGCCGGCAAGTCCGCAGGGCGGGCTTATCAATGTCAATCAACATAAAATCACGTCTGTGGGCCGGATGCAGTTTGGGGTGGGACTGGAAGCCGGAAACCAGCTGACTCGCACCCAACCTGCCTCCATTGTAAAAATCGCGGCCAAAGTATTTGTTTAATTTCTCTGCCATTTCGTTATTCCCCATTATAACTTCTTCTGTCTCAGCCTGTAAGGGACCCACATTTACTTTCACTAATCTTTTCCTTTTTACATACCTATAGAAGCTTTTACAGTCTGTTTTTATGTCTCTCGCTAGTTTACTCTCATTCTGTTTTCCCTTTCTTTATCAATTTCTTGGTCCTCCTTTGCTGAATTCTAAAATCCTCCAATCCTCAGCCTTATTACTCTTTTTGGCAACATTATAAGCCTCTTCCTTTGATTTAATACCATCTTTAACTTCTCTTGTTAGTCACTGTTGGACCACTTTTCCTGTGGGATTTTTGTACCTTAAAGGAATGTATATTTGTTGTAAATTATGTATTCTTTAAATGCTAGCCATTCCTTGTCTACCATCATACCTTTTAATGCACATAAGAACATAAGAAATAGGAGCAGGAGTAGGCTATTTGGCCCCTCGAGCCTGCTCCGCCATTTAATGAGATCATGGCTGATCTGATCTTGGGTTCAGCTCCATTTTCCTGCCCACTCCCCATAACCTTTCACTCCCTGTCTATCTCCACCTTAAATATAGTCAATGACCCAGCCTCCACAGCTCTCTGGGGCAGAGAATTCCACAGATTTACGACCCTCTGAGAGAAGAAATTCCTCCTCATCTCAGGTTTAAATGGGCGAACCCTTACTCTGAATCTATGCCCCCTAGTTCTAGATTCCCCCATGAGGGGAAGCATCTTCTTTGCATCTACCTTGTCGAGTCCCCTCAGTATCTTGTATGTTTCAGTAAGATCACCTCTCATTCTTCTAAACTCCAATGAGTATAGGCCCAACCTGCTCAACCTTTCTTCATAAGTCAACCCCTTCATCTCAGGAATCAACCTTGTGTACCTTCACTGAACTGCCTCCAATGCAAGTATATCCCTCCTTAAATAAGGAGACCAAAACTGTACTCGGTACTCAATGGGTGGTCTCACCAATACCCTGTACAGTTGTAGCAGGACTTCCCTGCTTTTATACACCAACCCCCTTGCAATAAAGGCCAACCTTCCATTTGCCTTCTTGATTACTTGCTGTACCTGAATGCTAACTTTTGTGTTTCATGCACAAGGACCCCCAGGTCCCTCTGTACTGCAGCATTTTGTAACCTCTCCATTTAAATAAAAACTTGCTTTTTTATTTTTCTTACCAAAGTGGATAACCTCAGACTTTCCCACATTATATTCCATCTGCCAAATGTTTGCCCACTCACTTAGCCTGTCTATATCCCTTTGCAGATTCTTTGTGGCCTCTTCACAACTTGCTTTCCCACCTATCTTTGTATCATCAGCAAATTTGGCTACATTACACTCAGTTCCTTCATTCAAGTCATTAACATAGATTGTAAATAGTTGAGGCCCCAGCACTGATCCCTGTGGCATCCCACTAGTTACTGTTTGTCAACCGGAAAATGACCCATTTATTCCCACTCTCTGCTTTCTGTTAGCTAGCCAATTCTCTATCCATGCTAATATATTACCCCCAACCCCGTGAGCTCTTATCTTGTGCAGTAACCTTTTATGTGGCACCTTACCGAATGCCTTCTGGAAATCCAAATACACCATATCCACTGGTTCCCCTTTATCCACCCTGCTCGTTACATCCTCAAAGAACTCCAGCAAATTTGTCAAACATGACTTCCCTTTCATAAAACCATGCTGACTCTGCTTGACTGTATTATGATTTTCTAAATGTCCTGCTACTGCTTCCTTAATAATGGACTTCAGCATTTTCCCAATGACAGATGTAAGACTAACTGGTCTATAGTTTCCTGCTTTCTGTCTCCCTCCTTTCTTAAATAGGGGCATTACATTTGCGTTTTTTCAATCCGCTGGGATCTCTCCAGAATCCAGGACATTTTGGTAGATTGCAACCAATGCATCCACTATCTCTGCAGCTACTTCTTTTAAGATCCTAGGTTGCAGGCCATCAGGTCCTGGGGACGTGTCCACCTTTAGTCCCATTATTTTACCAAGTACTTTTTCTTTAGTGATAGTGATTGTTTTAAGTTCCTCCCTCCCTGTAGCCCCTTGATTGTGTATTATTGGGATGGTTTTAGTGTCTTCTACCGTGAAGACTGATACAAAATAGTTGTTCAAAGTCTCTGCCATTTCCCTGTTCCCCATTATTAATTCCTTAGTCTCGTCCTCTAAGGGACCAACATTTACTTTAGCTACTCTCTTCCTTTTTATATACCTGTAGAAGCTCTTACTATCTGTTTTTATATTTCTTGCTAGTTTACTCTCATAATCCATCTTCTCTTTATTATTTTTTCTGTCGTCCTTTGCTGGTTTTTAAACATTTCCCAATCCTCTGGCCTCCCACTAATCTTGGCAACATTATATGCCTTTGTTTTCAATTTGATAGCATCCTTTACTTCCTTAGTTAGCCACGGATGGTTCTCCCTTCTCTTAAGGTCTTTCCTTCTCACTGGAATATATTTTTGTTGAGAGTTATGAAATATCTCCTTAAATGCCTGCCATTGCTTATCAACCGTCTTACCCTTTAATCTGTTTTCCCATTCTACCGTAGCCAACTCACCGCTGATACCTACATAGTTTGCTTTGTTTAGATTTAAGACCCCAGTTTTGGATTTAATTAAATCACTTTCAAACTGAATATAAAATTCTATCAATTATGGTCACTCTTCCCTAAAAAGACCCCTTTAATACAAGGTTATTAATTAACCCTTTCTCATTGCACAATACTAGATCTAAAATAGCTTGTTCTCGAGTTGATTCCTCAACATACTGATCTAGAAAACTATCTTGCATACATCCCATGAATTCGTCCTCCACACTATTACTGCAAATTTGGTTTGCCCAGTCTATATGTAGATTAAAGTCCCCCATGATCACTGTATTACCCTTGTTACATTTGCCTCTAATTTCCTGATTTATACTCTGCCCTACATTACAACTACTGTTTGGGGGCCTATAAACAACACCCACCAATGTTTTCTGCCCCTTGCTGTTTCTTAACTCCACCCAAACGGATTATACTACTTGATTTTCGGAGCTAAGATCCTTTCTCTGTTCTGTCTTTATTCCATCCTTTATTATCAGGGCTACGCCTCCTCCTTTTCCATTTTGCCTATCTCTTCTAAATGTTAAGTATCCTGGAATATTTAGTTCCCAACCTTGGCCACTTTGCAACCACGTCTCTGTTATGGCTATTAGATCAAACCTGTTAATTTCTATCTGCGCTATTAATTCATCTATATTGTTGCGAATGCATCGCACATTCAGATATAGCCCCTTTAGCTTTGACTTATTTCTATTTTTCCCTGATGTCACCTTGGTCACTGATGCCTTATTACCTTTGTTACTCTCTCTGTCCCTTTCTGATCCACTCTGCTTATTTTTACCCAAAGCTCTGCTCTAGAGCCTTGACATTTCTATCGCTGCTTTTAAATTTACTCTTCTCTGAATCCTCCCACCCCCACTTCATTAGTTTAAAGCCCTGTCTGCTACCCTAGTTATTCGGTTCGCCCGGACACTGGTCCCAACGGAACAGCTCCCTCTTTCCCCAGGGCACCATACTTACCCCTACTAGCCTTGAGATAAACCAAAGACACAGTTAAAACATCGTATTGCTTAAATTTTATCTGTAGGTATTGACCTGAAGCACAGGGTTTTTTTCAACAAAAGAAATGAGCTCTTGGCTACTTTGCGACAGGAGCCCAAATATTGAGACAAGAGTTTTTGAAATGCATTATTTCAATACCATTGCTGAACAGTAAGCCACCTTTTTTGGAAGGATGCTTTCATTCTTCCTGTTAATGTTAAAAATTGCTGCAAAGTACCCTCATCATATTTCATTATATTCAGCATATTTACTGCGGCTGCTATACCTTGGGTGAAGAATTGTGCTGATGGCTACAAACTGGTGCCATTGCTACTGAAATAAACAGTGCCTTGGCATGGGGTGCGCTAATTTTGAATTAGTCTTACTTATGCCATGCTTATAATGTTTGAATATATTGAAAAATGTCTAGGAATTATGTCTCAATGGAGTCTTTGGAACAGTTGCCAGGGGTTGGTAAAGGTCACACATGTTAACTGGATGCAACCCCTGCCCCCAAAGACTATTCAACACCACTTCCAAATCCTGCCAATGCCTTTAATTTCCAGCCAATTACTAGCTAGTACAAAAGTAATCACAAAAACATCTTGCAGTTGTGATTGGCATGCAGAGTTTTGTTCCTGAAAGGCTCTGGAGCATGCACAATTTTGTAAAAAGTAATAGTGGTGAAAGGTTGCTTAATACTGAATTAATAGTTGAGATGCGGGTGAAGACTGGTATTCCACAACATACTAATTAACTGAGTAGTTCTAAGTTGCAATAAAGAGACTGTAATTGTATATAACGATAACACAAAACACAAAAACATCATTCCACTTTCAGATGCACGTAACTTTGTCTGTCACTCCTTTAATCATCTGTGCAGTAGTTTCCCACTAAAGCCTTCATTTGCAATAAGAAATGGCCCGGGCTTTGCAGTCAGCTGACCTCGAAGAAGGCTGCCCATAAAGATCTTACAATCTCTGTGGCGTCGATTTCACCTCTCCCAACGTTAATTTGAATCTGACACTAAGTCTAGGGGTTCTCCAGCGTCCAGCAACAATGATGTCATCAAGCTGGCTGAGCAGCCAATCACATTAAAGTATTCTACGGACAGCAAACCAGGAAGTAAAATGCACTGATTTTCCTTCACTTTTTAACCATCTTCCAGAGAGCGAAATAAAGATTGGGACATACACATGGGATTAAAGTAGAAGCTGAAATACAATAAACTTTTTAAAATCTAATTTTATTAAAAACCATGGAATTTTTATCATAATGGAAAAATTTGACATTCCACAAATATAAAATTAGTTTTTCAGTGCCAGAACAGTTGTTCAGCAGTAATTATGACACAGTACGTAATTAAAAACCAAGTTACATCTCATTTGACAAGGTTTAATTTTTATGGGGGTTTTAAGAGCAATATTCCAGCGTAAAAAGGGAAGTTTTCGTCAGTTCAGTGACTTCAATTGATTGCCGGCACTGGGGATATCAACAGCGCGCTCTGTGGAGGGTGAGGGAATGACTGACAGCAACTTCTGGATTTATGCGTTTAACAGCGCATGTGAGTATTCCAGAAGTTGCTGCCAGGTTCACAGTTGTAATGATGACGAACACTGACAGTTTCACCGTCGTTACAACTGAAATTCTGGGCCATTATGCTTTCTATATACTGCTTTCTTATCTTTTACCTTTGCAAAACGTCTTGTATAGTAAGTAAACCACAAACTCTGAGACTTATCCCTTGTACTGAATTAACAACTTAATCAGAGAGCTACTTTGTGCAAAGTAAACTCAGTCTGAGTAATATTCCTTATACTCCTTCATTCAGAAAGATGCTCCTTGTGTTGAATAAACCACTCACTGATGTAACAGCAGAAAATGCTGGAAACACTCAGCAGGCCAGGTAGCATCAGTGGACAGAGAAACAAGAGTTAACGTTTCAGGTCGATGACCCTTCGTCAGAATTGGAAAAAGTTGGAGATGTAACAGGTTTTAAGCAGGTGCAGAGGCATCCACAGTATTTTGCCATTGTACTCACTGATGGTTGCTTGTAAAGACATCCTTTGGAGAGATATTCCTCAAACTGAATAAACTACCCGCTCAGAAAGATGCTTCTTGTACCAGCTCAACTCCTTACTTGTACTGAATAAATATATTGCTGAAGGATTACGTTTGCTTGTGTTCCTTTTGTATTTTGAGCCTTAGAACTGGTTTTAAAGACCTCTTTCTATGCCCCTATGTAAAATGGTTTATAAACTGAATAAGCTATTAGTGAACCCATAATTGTTTTCTTTTGTTCTGCTTCTAAGGTTTGATCCAATTTTCACGACAAACATTTGTGCAGAAGTAACAATGGAATAGTCAGGGAATTAAATTGGTTGCCAATATCAGGGAAACAAAACTTTGGTCCTGAGAAAAGCATCACGGTGTCTTGGTGCTTAATTGCAACTTCCAAATTGGCGAGTCCAGGTCCTCCTTGTCTGATTTCAGAAACCTGCATTTCTCTCATATGAAGTGCTGACACATGAGAGAGTTGTTTGGACATATAGCATGTCACAAGTTTAAACTGCATTGGGACTACTCTGTTATTCAAATAAGACAAGAAAGACCATAGTGCACTTTGCTTCTTTTCAGCTAGTACCAAAAGTCTGTAGACTGTGTCCAGGCTGAAGTTGGCATCGACCAAAATACTCCAGTTGAAAATGAGCACTGGCACAGACACGATTGGCCAAATGGCCTCCTTTTGCTTTGTAAGTTCCAAAAAATGTTATGATTCTATGACCGTCAGATACAGATATGAATCAACAATTGGGGCCATTTAAGGAATAAACTCCTGATTGAAGCCACATAAGAAGTGAGGCTAAGTGACAAAATGGCATGTTTCCCTACTTGCTTCAGAAACATGCCAAAAATGGTGACTTCAATCAAGAGGCAATTCACTGCAGTGGCTATGAAAGTATACCCTTCATTGACTTGGGGACAATTCTTTGATTTAATCCTATTCTTCCATACTTTACATTCTGGTATTTTATATTTACATTACTAGAATATTGTTTTTTTTCCCAGCTTTTAATTTGCCCTTTTTATGTTCCACGGTTTTTGCAACAGCTTCCATGCCATGTACCATTTGCTGATGATATGAATGGTCTTAAAACCCCATAGACATTGTTACATATCTTTAGAGGATGACTGGAGTTTGAATTGAAACCTGTCATACAAGTAGTAGTTAGTTTATTAGATTCATGTTTTTAAAAGACTGATCAGTCCTAAGTGACGCAGACATGAAGATCTTGCTGAAATTCTGTAATTAATGTTTATCTTTGTGATCTATTTATTCTGTGTTTGCAAATGTTGAGCAGATGTGTGTGTATACGGATGTATGTGTATTAAATAATATACACCCACATTTCCTTTTTTTTTACAAGTTTCTGACACATGCACATTTTTCAATGACGTACGAGGAGAGATTGTGTCAATTGGGCTTATACTCACTGGAGTTTAGAAGATTGAGAGGGGATCTCATCGAAACCTATAAAATTCTGTCAGGTCTGGACAGACTAGATGCAGAAAGGATGTTTCTGATGGCCAGGGAGTCCAGAACCAGGGGTCATAGTCTAAGGATAAGGGGTAAGCCATTTAGGACTGAAATGAGGAGGAATTTCTTCACCCAGAAAGTGGTGAACCTGTGGAATTCTCTGCCACAGAGGGCGGTGGAGGCCAGTTCATTAAGTATATTCAAGAAAGAGTTGGATATATTTCTTAAGGCTAAAGGGATCAAGGGATATGGGGAGAAGGCAGGGACAGGGTACTGAATTTGAATGATCAGCCATGATCTCATTGAATGGCGGAGCAGGCTCGAAGGGCCGAATGGCCTACTCCTGCTCCTATCTTCTATGTTTCTATGTTTCTATGAGACTAAGGATCTAAGGGGGAAAAATTCAGTATCGCCCCGTTTGGGGCGCTATTATTGGTGGTGCGCAAAGTTTAGCGCCTGGCGCTAATTATCGTCTCCGACAGCAAAGTTGGCTTTTATCGCCCCTGGAGGTGATTGGAGCGCTAAATCAGGCGCTACACACCTCTCTTAAGGCGCTAAGGCCGAGGAGCGAGGCGCTACCTCACAGTGCTGGCGAAGCTCATGTGATTTCAGTCAGCAATGTAACACAGACACACTGGCACCATCCAGTTCTTAAAGGGGAGTTCTGACGAATAGTCATCGACCTGAAACGTTAAATCTGTTTCTCTCTTCACAGATGCTGCTTGACCTGCTGAGTTTCTCCTGCATTTTCTGTGTTTATCTTAAAGGGGAGGGTTGATCTTGCTCTGCATCCACATCCTGCTCATTGCAGCCTTGAATCTCGGCCTGGAGAGACCTGTACATCAAATCTGCTGGAAAGAACAATGGAGAGAGCCAGGGGAACAGCTCAGAGTGCAGACCCCATAGTCTCTTCTAAATCGATACAAGGAAGGGCAAATCAAAACCAACCTTCCAAGTGCTGCTCAGTACCCAAAACTCCTTCACACAGCGTTGAATCTCTCCAGAAGTCAGTCTCTCTCTCTCAGAATGTGTGGTACAAAAATGTCACCGACAAAAAAAGGCAGGAAGTGATCGCCTTTAAATAGCGCTCCCCTAGTCCCTTTCTGACAGCAGAACGCTCCCCTCAACCTGTCGTTGCTAGCGGCAGGTGGTAAGGCAGGGGGCGCCACTCAATTTCCGGTCCGGGGCGCTAACGGGGCATTGCGCACTTGACTGACGTCACGATCTGCCAGCGTGGGAGATCGTGGTGGTATTGTTTAGCGCTGCCGCAAAATGTCCAGTCAATTTCGCGAGAGCTGCAGATATCGCCGTGCCCGGGCGCTAGTTGCTTTGTGCCGCACTTAACGCCCTCAAGGCGCTAATGGGTGGCGCTACCAACTGAATTTTTCCCCCTAAGTCTTTAATGCAGTATACCCTGCTGTAGCGTTTTGGGTTTTACCTATATTGCCTGAATGGAATTTTCTTACTATATAATATTATGATGCTAAATGCAGCATTTTTGACCACATTAAGCCAGTAAATGTAGAATACATATTAGTTGCCATGTTGGAATGTTAATTAAACCATGTGGTTCAATGAGCTTGTCCTTGTTTTGATTAATCTCAAGCTCACCTTCGTATCTACTTTGCATTTCTTTCCATCTCTTCTTCCTCCAAAAGCATATCGAGGTGTCTCACGAATAAATTTACACTCTTCATTTCAGTGACCTTCCCTGGTAACTTATTCTTTATATCTATTGGCCCAGAAATTCAGGTCGGGGGCTTCCCGCGGGTGCAAGCCCCCGACCTGTACTTACCTTGCGCGCCGGCCGTTGAGTGTGGGCCCCCGTGGAATTCCAATCCGGGGCCTGCTCCTGCTGCCGGCGCGCAGTGCTTGTGTATCCCAGGGGCGCAGTTAGTTCGAAGCGTCCCCTGGGATCACATGGGCCATGGGCAGCAATTCGGAGCAGGGAATAAGAACATAAGAAATAGGAGCAGGAGTAGGCCATACGGCCCCTCGGGCCTGCTCCGCCATTCAATAGGATCATGGCTGATCTGAATCTAGACTCACGTCCACTTCCCTGCCCTCTCCCCGTAACCCCTAATTCCCTTATCTGCTAGGAAAATGTCTATCTCCATTTTAAATTTATTTAATGTTGCAGCTTCCACAGCTCTCTGGGGTAGCAAATTCCATAGATTTACTACCCTCTGAGTGAAGAAGTTTCTCCTCATCTCAGTTTTGAAAGGGCAGCCCCTTATTCTAAGATTATGCCCCCCTAGTTCTAGTCTCAGCCATCAGTGGAAACATCCTCACCGCATCCACCAGATCAAGCCCCCTCACAATCTTATATGTTTCGATAAAATCGCCTCTCATTCTTCTGAACTCCAATGAGTAGAGTCCCAACCTACTCAACCTTTCCTCATACGTCAACCCCCTCATCTCTGGAATCAACCGAGTGAACCTTCTCTGAACCGCCTCGAGAGCAAGTATATCTTTTCTTAAATATGGAAACCAAAACTGCACGCAGTATTCCAGGTGTGGCCTCACCAATACCCTGTATAACTGCAGCAAGACTTCCCTGTTTTTATACTCCATCCCCCTTGCAATAAAAGCCAAGATTCCATTGGCCTTCCTGATCACCTGCTGCACCTGCATACTAACTTTTTGTGTTTCATGCACCAGGACCCCCAGATCCCTTTGTACTGTAGCACTTTGCAGTTTCTCTCCATTTAGATAATAACTTGCTCTTTGATTTTTTCTGCCAAAGTGCATAACCTCACACTTTCCAACATTATATTGCATCTGCCAAATCTCTGCCCGCTCACTTAGCCTGTCTATGTCCTTTTGCAGGTTTTTTATGTCCTCCTCACTCACTGCTTTCCCTCCCATCTTTGTATCGTCGGCAAACTTGGATATGTTGCACTCGGTCCCTTCCTCCAAATCGTTAATATAGATTGTAAAGAGTTGGGGTCCCAGCACTGACCCCTGCGGAACACCACTAGTTACTGATTGCCAGCCCGAGAACGAACCATTTATCCCAACTCTTTGTTTTCTGTTAGATAGCCAATCTTCCACCCATGCCAGTATATTACCCCCAATCCCGTGATTTTTTATCTTGATCAGTAATCTTTTGTGTGGAACCTTGTCAAATGCCTTTTGGAAGTCCAAATACACTACATCCACTGGTTCCCCTTTATCCACCCTGTATGTTACATTCTCAAAGAATTCGAGCAAATTTGTCAAACATGACTTCCCCTTCGTAAAACCATGCTGACTCTGTCCTATTAAATTATGTTTATCCAAATGCTCTGTTACTGTTTCCTTAATAGTGGACTTCAACATTTTGCCAACTACAGATGTTAGGCTAACTGGTCTATAGTTTCCAGCTTTTTGTCTACTTCCCTTCTTAAATAAGGGTGTTACATTAGCAGTTTTCCAATCTGCCAGGACCTTTCCTGAGTCCAGGGAGTTCTGGAAAATGATCACCAATGCATCCACAATCCCTACCGCCACTTCTCTCAAGACCCTAGGATGTAGGCTATCAGGTCCGGGGGATTTATCCGCCTTAAGTTCCATTATTTTACTGAGTACCATCTCCTTAGTGATTTTAATCGTGTTTAGCTCCTCCCCCCCCCATTGCCCCCTGTTTGTCCAGTGTTGGGATATTTTTAGTGTCCTCTACTGTAAAGACTGATACAAAATATTTGTTCAGCGTCTTTGCCATCTCCATGTTCCCCACCACTAATGCTCCATTCATAAGTCTGACAGGAAGTGCTGTCAAACTTAGAAATACTACGGGCCCTTTCTTCTTACAAAACATCACTAAATCTTCAAATAATTTTTTTTTAATCACATTTTTTAAATAAACTATAAATTAAATGAAATAACTATTTTAAACAATAATTTAAATTTTTGAAAAAAATAATTTTATTTTCTAACGGGGCTAAAAATAAACTTACCTTGCTTTAAAGTATTTAAAAATAGTAAACCTGTGGAAAAAATGTTTTAATTTTAATTAATTCACCACTTACCTTGTAAAAAAACAGGCCTTACGCCTGCTTTTTACATTTCTAAATTCTGCAGGCTTACCTTACTGGGAAAACCTGTTTAAAAAAAAAAAACGAAGTTCGATGCGCACGCGCAGCCTCTCCCGCGCACGCGTTCGACCTCTGAACCCCTGCTTTCAGGGGAACGGAAGTGCCTGTTTCCCGCGCATGCGCAGTGCATGCAGGAAACCGGCACTTCCATTGGGCCTACGGGTGAGTACCCCGTGCGTACTCGCCCGTGGAGACCCGAATTTCTGGGTCAACACCTTTTATGTAAAACAGTTTTTTTTTCCAAATTTCCTAATTTTAAAATTATTTTAGCCAGTTTATGAAGCCTTCCTCCATGTTAAACAATTTGCCCCAATCAACTTTATCAGCACTCTTTGTAATTTTGTAAACTTCTATTGAATTACCTTGTAGTCACCTCTTTTTTGAATGAGAGCATGTCCCAGTTCCTTATCTTTTTCTGATAGTTCAGATTTCTGAGTGCAGGCATTATTCTGGTTGCCATGCAATGTCCTGTGCAGTAATAAAAGAAGTACTTTTGATTTCTTTTCTATCCCACTGCTAATTCAACCTAGTACCTTGTTTCCCTTTTGTACTTCAGTTGTGCCCTGGGCTTGTGATTTCCACAATTTTGCTACAATAACCCTCAAAATTCTTCCTGATCAGTTTGTCAACTGTGGTCCATTTGGCATGTATGAACCATTCTGGTTCCTTGCTCCATTTGCCATATGCTGGCCTCTTTTTCCCCAAAATGCAAATCTTTTAAATCTGGTTATCTTATTTCTCATAATTTCTCTGCCTCTGATTTTATTACTTTTCTGGAAACTTTTATTATGCTCATCTAAACCATAGAGGGAGAATAAGGAAATGTGACAGCAAGCTTGACGAGGAAAGGTTTTTAAAGCAGAGAAAAGTTGAGATGGAGGGGCTTACAAAGTTCCAGGAGTATAGTTGAGGGAGCTGAAGACTCTGCACCAATGGTAAGGCAAAGTGAGGGGGAATGCACAGAAGTCATGAGTCAGAAGATTAAGAGACATGGCAGGGGTAATGCTGGAAGAAGATGCAGAGACAAGAATAGGGTGAGGCCATGGATGGATTTGAGAATGAGGACAAAGATTTTAATTTAGTATGTTGGGGAACAGGGAGCCAGTACAGATGCATAATTGAGTTATGAGTCAGTCATGAATTACAATGCACAGTTATTCAAACAGTGAAGTTTGCATTTCCAGATACCTCAATTATTACCCAGATAAGAAATAGATTGAAGTAGCATTTTGAGATGGGGACAGGGGAAATAAAGGGCATGGAGGATGAAAAATGGGAGCATCATCACATCCAGAGACTGTCACAATCAAGGCTGATGAAGAGAGCGGTAACTTTAGTAGGTGGGAGGGGCAGAGTGAACATTCCACTCACACTGATCCTGCCCCAGTAAAGCTTTGGGTGCTCAGATTGAGCAAATAGTTAAAGGAAATTTTTCATTATTGCTGAATTCCTGTTAATTTCTCCTACAGACTGAATGAAGCCCCTGTGAAAGGTTTTGAAAAAGATGTTGGTGCAAAGACGACCCTCCGAATCACATATCCAGAAGGTGCCATACAGAAACCAGCGCGGTATGAGAAAGACTCACTATTTGTGTTTGCTGGATTCAAACCTCAAGATTTCAAATGGTTGAAATACATTGTTTACAAAGAAAAAGTGGTAAGAATTCTCATTCCCGGATGGTAGTGGCATATTGTCTAGAACTATAAAGACACAGCAGATTAGATCTATGTGTTTAGTGATACTGGCCTATTAAATGTCCAGTGTAGTAAATCTTCAAGTTCAATTCTTCCTTTGGGATGGAATGTTAAATATGATTAATTGAATAACATGTACATAAGGAAATAATTTTTTATTATTCCCTGGTGACTTAATGTGAATAAGTTGCATTCTTGAATGATCACAGTTGGGAAATAATCTTCAGTGAGCAGTAGTCTTCATTGGGAGTGACAACAGAGGCCAATGTTTATCAGTGAGTGGCATCAACAAGCATTAATCTTCAGTCAGAAAACACAGCAGGCAATAATAATCTGTGAGTGATGACAGTGGGCAGCAGTTCAGCAAATTGGTCTGACTAACCCAGTACAGTACTAACTGTCTAGCAGACTTAACTGTCCCATTAATGACTATGCATTTGTTTTACAGTAGCATTCGGAGAATTTTGAAATTGCTTCAGATCTCATGCCAATCCTGATTGTGTTGGCAGTGCATTAGGACGTAGTAAATATTTGCTTCTTTACAATGGGCTTGAAGTGTATTATAGTTTAGTTAATAGATCAACACATGCTGCCACTCGTGGGTTATCTGATGTTTTATGGGATACGTGAGGAGAAAAATATAGATCTAATGATTCCACTTTATACGGTGAGAAGTATCAATGTAACACACCAGTACCCATTAGATGTCCTATTTATGTAATGAAATATGCTGAAATTTCTCAATAGTACTCACTTATTCTTTTTCTGCAATAATTGTGTGAGAACTGTCTACCTCACACTGGTAACCGTCAATAATTGTATTTATAGATCAACAGTGTGAGAAGTCTCAACACAATCATTAAAACGTACCAGTTTTATTGCAATCATATAAATTTTTGTATGCGGTCCTCATTACTGTGGTTTTTAAGTTCACCAGTGAGGTCTAATGCCATTGCTGTACCATGTTGTTGTGTTTTTAGTGGTCTTTTGTGGTGTCACTTGCAATATAGAAAATGGGTTGGACTGTATGGCCTTGAATTTCTTCTGCTGTTACATTGAGAAACCAGTGTAATCTTGGCAGGCAGAGGTGCAAAATATGATGAGTCCATTGTGTTGCATTCCTGCCCCTTTTTGTACTCACCAATATTCCACCACATAATAGGCACACCCAGATATGACGACATGCAACTGGATGAATTACATCACATGATGTGTTTCCCGTCTTTTACATCAATGAATACAACAAGTTGAGTTTTTTCGCTCTTCCCCTGGGACTACCTCAGAAAGCGCTGTTGTGAATTCCCTGGCCTATACACTTATTGCTCAGTTGTGTGATTTGGCATCAGCCCCATCATCAACAGCTGGAAATAGCCACATGCAACAAGACCTAGACAACATTCAGGCTTGGCAGATAAGTGGCAAGTAACATTCACACCACGCAAGTGTCAGGCAATGATCATCTCCAACAAGAGTGGGCCAAACCACTTCCCCTTGATTTTGATGGCATTACAATTGCCAAGTCACCCACCATCAATATCCTGGGAGTCACCATTGAGCAGAACCAGCCACATAAATGTCATGGCTGCTAGAGGAGTGGCTCACCTCTTGACTCCCCAAACCCCCTCCACTGCCTACAAGGCACAAGTCAAGAGTGTGATGGAATGCTCTCCACTTGCTTGCATGGTTGCAGCTGCAACAACACTCAAGAAGCTCAACACCATCCAGGACAAAGCAGCCTGCTTGATCAGCATCTCATCCACTAGCCTAAACATCCAACTCCGGCATGCCGTGGCTGCACTGTGTACTATCTACAGGATGCACTGCAGCATGTCGCCAAAGCTTCTTTGGCAGCCCCTCCCAAACCCACACCCTTCACCAGAAGGACAATGACAAGAGCATCAGGTGCATTGGAACACAATCACCTCCAAGTTCCCCTCAAAGTCATACACAATCTTGACTTGGACATATATTGCCATTCCTTCATGGTGGTTGGGTCAAAATCTTGGAACTCCCTACCTAACAGCATTGTGGGAGTACCTTCACCATATCGACTGGCAACGGTAGCATAGCGGTATTGTCACTGGGCTAGTAAATCCCAGAGCACTGGACTAATGATCCAGAGACGTGAGTTCAAATCCCACCACGGCAGCTGGGGAATTTAAATTCAGTTAATTAAATAAATCTGGAATTTTAAAAAAGCTAGTATCAGTAATGGTGATCATGAAACTATTGGCTTGCTGTAAAAACTCATCTGGTTCACTAATTCCTTTAGGGAAGGAAATCTGCTGTCCTTACCTGGTCTGGCCGATATGTGACTCCAGTCCCACAGCAATGTGGTTGACTCTTAACTGCCCTCTGAAATGGCCTAGCAAGCCACTCAGTTGTAACAAACCGCTATGAAACAAAATAATAAAAATGAAACCGGACGGACCACTCGGCACCGGCTACAGACACGGCAACGGCACACCCTGCCCAGTCAACCCGGCCCAGTCAACCCAGCCCAGTCAACCCAGCCCAGTCAACCCAGCCCAGTCAACCCAGCCCAGTCAACCCTGCAAAGTCGTCCTCCTCACCAACATCTGGGGACTTGTGCCAAAATTGGGAGAGCTAGCCTGACACAGTCAAATTCACAGAATCATACCTTTCAGCCAATGTCCTCCATCAACATCCCTGGCTATGTCCTGTCCCACCGGCAGGGCAGACCCACCAGGAGTGGCAGCACAGTGGTATACAGTTGGGAAGGAGTGGCCCTGGGAGTCCTCAACATTGACTCCGGACCCCATGACGTTTCATAGCTTCAGGTCAAGCATGGGCAAGGAACCCTCCTGCTGATTACCACCTACTGCCCTCCCTCAGCTGAAGAATCAGTACTCCGTCATGTTGCACACCACTTGGAAGAAGCACCGAGAGTAACAGGGGCACAGAATGTACTCTGGATGGGGGACTTCAATGTCCATCACCAAGAGTGGCTCGGTAGCACCACTACTGACTGAGCTGGCCGAGTTTTGAAGGACTTAGCTGCCAGTCTGGGCCTGCGACAGGTGGTGAGAGAACCAACATGAGGGAAAAACCTACTTGACCGCATCCTCACCAATCCACCTATCGCAGATGCATCTGTCCATGATAGTATTGGAAGCAGTGACCACCGCACAGTCATTGTGGAGATGAAGTCCCATCTTCACACTGAGGACACCCTCCATCGTGTTATGTGGCAGTACCACCATGCTAAATGGGATAGATTCAGAACAGATCTAGCAGCTCAAAACTGGGCATCCATGAGGTGCTGTGGGTCATCATCAGCAGCAGAATTGTATTCCACCACAATCTGTAACCTCATGGCCAGGCATATCCCTCACTCTACCATTACCATCAAGCCAGGTGACCAACCCTGGTTCAATAAGGAGTGTAGAAGAGCATGCCAGGAGCAGCACCAGGCATACCTAAAAAATGAGGTGCCAACCTGGGGAAGCTGCAACACAGGACTACATGCATGTCAAAAAGCGGAAGCAGCTGGCTATAGACAGGGCTAAGTGAGCACACAATCAACGGATCAGATCAAAGCTCTGCAGTCCTGCCACAACCAGTCATGAATGGCGGTGGACCATTAAACAACTAACTGGAGGAGGAGGCTCCATGAATATCCCCATCCTCAATGATGGTGGAGCCCAGCACGTGAGTGCAAAAGACAAGGCAGAAGCGTTTGCAACCATCTTCAGCCAGAAGTGCCGAGTGGATAATCCATATTGGCCTCCTCCTGAGGCCCCATCATCACAGAAGCCAGTCTTCAGCCAATTCGATTCACTCCACGTGATATCAAGAAACGGCTGAGTGCACTGGATACAGCAAAGGCTATAGGCCCTGACAACATCCCGGCTGTCATGCTGAAGACTTGTGCTCCAGAACTAGCCACGCCTCTAGCCAAGCTGTTCCAGTACAGTTACAACACTGGCATCTATCCGACAATGTGGAAAACTGCCCAGGTATGTCCTGCCCACAAAAAGCAGGACAAATCCAATCTGGCCAATTACTGCCCCATCAGTCTACTCTCAATCATCAGCAAAGTGATGGAAGGGGTCATTGACAGTGCACCAATAACTTGCTCACTGATACCCAGTTTGGGTTCCGCCAAGACCACTCGGCTCCTGACCTCATTACAGCCTTGGTCCAAACATGGACAAAGGAGCTGAATTCCAGAGGAGAGGTGCGAGTGATTGCCCTTGACATCAAGGCAGCATTTGACTGAGTGTGGCATGAAGGAGCCCTGATAAAACTGAAGTCAATAGGAATCGGGGGGGGGAAACTCTCCACTGGCTGGAGTCATACCTAGCACAAAGGAAGATGGTTGTGGTGATTGAAGGTCAGTCATCACAGCCCCAGGACATCGCTGCAGGAGTTCCTCAGGGCAGTGTCCTAGGCCCAACCATCTTCAACTGCTTCATCAGTGATCTTTCCTCCAACATAAGGTCAGAAATGGGGATGTTCGCTGATGACTGCACAGTGTTCAGTGCCATTCACAACTCCTCAGATAATGAAGCAGTCCATGCCCGCATGCAACAAGACCTGAACGACATTCAGGCTTGGGCTGATAAGTGGCAGGTAACATTCGCGCCACAGAAGTGCCAGGCAATGACTATCTCCAACAAGCGAGAGTCTAACCACTGCCCCTTGACATTCAGTGGCATTACCATCGCCGAATCCCCCACCATCAACATCCTGGGGTCACCATTGACCAGAAACTTAACTGGACAAGCCAAGTAAATACTGTGGCAACAAGAGCTGGTCAGAGGCTAGGTATTGTGTGGCGAGTGTCTCACCTTCTGACTCCCCAAAGCCTTTCTACCATCTACAAGGCACAAGTAAGGAGTGTGATGGAATACTCTCCACTTGCCTGGATGAGTGCAGCTCCAACAACACTCAAGAAGCTCGACACCATCCAGGACAAAGCAGCCCGCTTGATTGGCACCCCATCCACCACCTTAAACATTCACTCCCTCCACCACCGGCATACCGTGGCGGCAGTGTGTACCATCTACAAGATGCACTGCAGCAACTCGCCAGGGCTGCTTCGGCAGCACCTCCCAAACCCGTGACCTCTTCCACCTAGAAGGACAAGGGCAGCAGACGCATGAGAACACCACCACCTCCAAATTCCCTTCCAAGTCACACACCATGCTGACTTGGAAATATATCACCGATCCTTCATCGTCACTGGGTCAAAATCCTGGAACTCCCTACCTAACAGCACTGTGAGAGTACCTTCACCACACGGACCGCAGCAGTTCAAGAAGGTGGCTCACCACCACCTTCTCAAGGGCAATTAGGGATGGGCAATAAATGCTGGCCTTACCAGCGACGCTCACATCCCCATAAACTAATATTTTTTTAAAAATCAAGGCAGTGGCCCACCACCACCTCAGCAACTGGGATGGTCAATTTTTTAAAAATTCCATGATGGCAGGGTTTGTGCTAGTCACTTTATGGAATGTCAGCTAGTGAAATTTGCATTAGAAGCCAGTCACTGTACCAATGGTGTAGGTGTTTAATAATTGTAAAATTTGGAATGTTTTCTGTGAGATGGTGAGCTCAAAAAACTTGATAAAATAATGAACAACCCTGTTTCATTCAGTGTAAAAGTGTGCAATCGTACCTTGCTGAAAATTGGAGCCAGTCCTGTAGGATTAATGTTCCCTTCTCATCTGTCATTAGCACATTAGTGCAGTAATATGACCATCAGTAAAGTTCCAGTGAAAAGTTAAATCTGTATCTTACTGAAAGTGACAAGTCTGTAATGTACACTTCTATTGTGCACTATAGATTAATGTCAAACTTAACTCTGGAATGACAGTCCAGAAATATTAACATTTTTTGAATCACTGCACTCAACAGATATTAAGGAGCCAATGGAAAAACATAAAGGAGTGGGCACATTTTTTTTCACAAAATTCCCAGTTTTTCCATTTGTTTCTTGGTCAAATGTCAGTTCTACTATTGAAAATCACTGGGGATTGTAACAAATTATTTCTCTTTTCTGCAGGGCACATTTTGTTTGTACAGATTGAGAGCATTAGGTCAACCATTACTAGTGAATTTTTAATGCTGTCGTATACAGCAAACTTTCTGGTATCCGGCACTGACGGGACCGAGTTGGTGCCGTCCCATCAAAACTGCCGTATAAACCAGCGCTAATGTTAAAACATACGGAGAAAAGCTCCGTATGAAACAACAAACCCTGTTGCAACAGCTTCAAAACAGTCAGCCGCAGCTTAAAAGCGTCTCTGTAGCTAAGCAACAGCTTCAGCTAGACGCTTGGGAGCCACGACGGGGAAAAAAAAGCAACGAGAAGTAAAAAAAACTTATAGGAAACGGCTCCTGAATTTTGCTGGTAGATGGAGCTTTCCGGACATTTAACCTCCGGTTAAACGAAAGTTTCCTGTACTTTAATTTTTCCCATTGTGTTTAATACTAACAGTTTGGCCCAGCATGAAAAAATGACCTCCTTCTACAGGATCAGATATAAAGGCCCCGATATTTAGGGGGAGGCAGGGGCGAGGGCAATTTTGCATTCGGGAAACCTGGAAGAATTTAACGGCAGGACCTGATTAACAATTTTTGTCTTCATTTCCCAGCCTCAGCCAGACTGGAAATCGGAGGCTGGGGCGATAGGGAGAGATCAGAAGGGGTGGGGAGGTTGGAAGGATTGGAGTGGTGGGGGGGAATCGGAGGCTGGAGTGGGGGTAGTTGGGGGAGATTGTAAGGGTGGGGGAGAGAACTAAAGGGTCAGAAGGGGAGAGAACGGAAAGGTCAGAGGGGGGAGAATGGAAAGGTCGGGAGGAGAACGGAAGGATCGGAGGGGGAGAATGGAAGGGTCGGGGGGTGAATGGAAGGGTCGGGGGGGAGAATGGAAGGGTCGGGGGGAGAACAAAGGGTCGGGGGGGAGAACAGAAGGGTCGGGGGGAGAACAGAAGGGTGGGGGGAGGATCAGAAGGGTCGGAAGGGGGAGATCAGAAGGGTCGGAAGGGGGAGATCAGAAGGGTCGGAAGGGGGAGATCAGAAGGGTCGGAAGGGGGAGATCAGAAGGGTCGGAGGGGGAGATCAGAACAGAAGGGTGGGGGGGGAAATCGGAAGGGTCGTGGGGGAGATCGGAAGGGTCGGTAGGGAGACCGGAAGGGTCGGTAGGGAGATCGGAAGGGACAGGGGAGTTCGGAAGGGTCTGGGGGCGGGGGGGGGAGATCGAAAGGGTCAGGTAGGGGGAAGATCGGAAGGGTTGGGTACAGGGGAGATCGGAAGGGTGGGGGGGGGAAGCAAAAGGGTCAGGTGGGATAGAGATTGGGGAGGGTGGGGCTGGATATCGGAGGCCACAGCCTGGGAGCAGCGAGGAGAGGGAGGGATCGGAAAGACCAGGTGGGGTGGGGTGTGGGAGATCGGAAAGGCTGGGTCAGTGGGAGATTGCTGGGGAGGGGGGGTGGAAATGACCGATCGCGAGAGCGGGAAGCAGGTTTGCTTGGGGGGCTGGGAGGAAGCACTCCTGCTCCTCCTGCCGCACAAGCAGTGCTGGAAAGACACTTACCTCTTCCACGTAGAAGTTGTCACCTCCCTTTCGCTGCCAGATTTCCCGAGGCCCGGGAAACCCGGCCGGCTCAGGTTAAACCTAAAATGGAGATAAAAATCTGAGGCCCGTGGCCTCATTAAAATATTTAAATGAACACCCCACCTTCTGGGAGCGGTTTGGTTGCCTGCCCCCCCATCCGCCTTTGTTAAAACCAGAGGTGGCCGGGTTCGAGGCAGGTTGGTTTCCGGTTTGAGATTTTAAAAAGTTTTACGTCCCACCCGATCCAAACCCACCCATTTTTGGGGATTAAAATTACCTTATAAACCACAGCAATTCAGATTCTGTTGAATTGACTGGGACCTCCATTACAAATATGTATAAAAATCAATTGTGCTACTTCATACCTGTGAAGTATTACTAAATGGTTGAAAGGATTGTATAGGATTTGAGAACTGATTTAAAGGGGAGCATTAGTATTGCAGACAATGCTGGTCCCTTTGGGTTCTATTAGATGGAAGGACTGACCATGAGTTTGACATTACAAATTAAGGATACACATCAGTTATTCCTGGAATATACGCATCAGAAAAAGTGAGTGATCATAAGAAGAATATAAGTATGGAATGAGATCTGACCATACAATCCATTGAGTTTTACCTTCCACAAATTATATAGAATTTGTCTTATAGACTCTACCAAAATACTTTAGTCATCTGATGGAGGTGAATAACTAGAGTTAGAACTTAAGAAGATAAATCTCTCTGAAATTTCTCCATGATCTCCATTGTACTCTGTTTTATTTGTCAACATCATCTAACTAGGAGTGGACATTGCTGGCTGTTGTTTTAATAATCACAATATTCACTCAGGTGGCCATGCAGGAATTGCTGAAATCAAATTCTGGGAGATGGGATCCTCTGGGTGGTGGATTATGTACCATTTCTGGAGATTAACTATTCTGGACTCTCTGGCTTTTCCCACCTATTTTAGTTAATGTAAATGCATAATGACATTGAGTAAGTTATCTAGACACACCAATGGCAAAATGTACCTGCCAGAAACCAATGGTATCAATTCAGTATTTTTACCATTAATATTAATACTTATAATAAAATTGAGATGTCATGTGTCAGAACTACTAAATTCCAGCTGCCATTTGAATGCAGATCAGAATGGTTTATGTCTCAATTTGTGCTTGTACCTTTATTCACTGGGTAGAGATGTAACCTTATTGTAAGGTAGATCAATAAATGGAAAGTGACTGGAGCTGTTGTGACAAACCCAGTTCAAAGAGCTTCAGTAAAGCTTTATGATTCCCATTACCCGTGATAACTGCTCTGATGATAAGTGTTCTTGTAGCCATTTTATTGTTGAATGCAGAAGGAAACAATGATATTAATGATAGCTGCAGTCTGTGATGCACCTTCAGAATATTGGTGCAAAGATTTATGGCCACAATCACCTGCATGCTGAGTTCCCATTTTCAGCCTTTCCCCTCTGGTGAAGTGCCAAGTAGAGGTCAAGTGCTTCCCCATTGTAAGGGGGAGAGAGAGCCCCTGCTAGCATTGAGTGCCATTGGTGAGGTGCCTGCCCCCTTGGCTATAGGTGGCACAGGGAAACAAAATAAATGAAGAGGGAAGTAAATAATCTTAAAAAGGAGAAGTATCCTCTAAAAGAATTGTGATAACATCTATGCATGCAGCAAAGGCCCCAGTTAAATCTCAGATTTTAGAGGCTTTTGATAATAAGGATCATTTAACTGTCTGGCGATGATGGCTTGCTGCTAATACTGATTGTGCCTACATACTCCAACCTACTAAAAGCCTTGGCTCAGTTGGTAGCACACTTGCCTTTGAGTCAGAAGGTTGTGGGTTCAAGCTCCATTCCAGAGACTAGAGCACAAAATCTAGGCTGACTCTCCAGTGCAGCACAGAGGGAATGCTGCACTGTCAGAGATGAGCTGTTAAATCGAGGCCTCATCTGCCCTCTCAGGTAGATGTAAAAGATCCTATTTGAAAAAGAGCAGAGGAGTTCTCGCCAGTGTCTGACCAATGTTTACCCCTCAACCAAACATCTGGCCATTATCACATTGCTGTTTGTGGGAGCTTGCCGTGCGCAAATTGACTGCTGCATTTCCTACATTACAACAGCAACTACACTTCAAAAGTATTTCACTGGCTTTAAAGTGCTTTGGGACATCCTGGGGTCGTGAAAGATACTATATAAATGACTTTCTTCTTTCTTACGCTGAGCTATGTTATTACAAACTCCATTAGAACAAAAGTTCTGTTGCAGAAGTTAATTCTCTCATCATTTAAAAAAAATCTTTTTTCCCCCAATCCCAGCTGGATTTCCAATCCAGTTGAGGAACTATGACTTAATTAAGAACATAAGAACATAAGAAATAGGAGCAGGAGTAGGCAATTTTGCCCTTCAAGCCTGCTCCGCCAATCAATAAGATCATGGCTGATCTTCAACCTCATCTCCACTTTCCTGAACTATCCCCATATCCCTTGATTCCCTGAATATTCAAAAATCCATCGATCTCTGTCTTGAATATACTCAACGACTGAGCCTCCACAGCCCTCTGGGGTAGAGAATTCCAAAGACTCACCACCCTCTGAGTGAAGAAATTTCTCCTCATCTCAGTCCTAAATGGCCGACCCCTTATTCTAAGACACTGACCCCTGATAATATCCTCCCTGAATCTACTCTGTCAAGTCCTGTAAGAATTTTGTATGTTTCAGTGAGATAACCTTTCATTCTTCTAAACTCTAGAGAATATAGGCCCAGTCTACTCAATCTCTCCTCATAGGACAATCTCCCCATCCCAGGAACCAGTCTGGTGAACCGTTGTTGCACTCCCTCTATGGCAAGTATATCCTTCCTTAGGTAAGGAGACCAAAACTGTCCACAATACTCCAGGTGTGGTCTCACCAGGGCCCTATATAATTGCAGTAAGACGTCTTTACTCTTATACTCAAATCCTCTTGTAATGAAGGCCAACATACCATTTGCTTTCCTAATTGCTTGCTGTACCTGCATGTTAACCTTCAGTGATTCATGTACAAGGACACCCAGGTCCCTCTGAACACCAACATTTCCCAACCTCTCATCATTTAAAAAATACTCTGCTTTTCTATTTTTCTACCAAAGTGGATAACTTCACATTTCTCCACATTATATTCCATTTGTCATGTTCTTGCCTGTCTATATCCCCTTGAAACCTCCTTGCATCTTCCTCACAACTTACATTCCCACCCAGCTTTGTATCATCAGCAAACTTGGATCTATTACATTTGGTCCCCTCATCCAAATCATTGGTGTAGATTGTGAATAGCTGAGGCCCAAGCATTGCTCCTTGCGGTACCCCACTAGTTACAGCCTACCAACCCAAAAATGATTGTTTATTCCTGCTCTCTGATTAAGCAAACCCTTTTATCTTTGTTGGTCACTGTGAGTTTGCAATAGCAAACTTTGGTTCTATTTGTATGGAGGAGATTACCCTGTATAACTAGGTCATGGTAAAACATTTTTTAATTATTATTAATTACTCTTCTGGATCCAAATATTGATTTTTAATTTTGTATCTTTTTTTGAACTAACTCACAATTGGAGCATTTTTTCCCTTTTCCTCATACGTTTGAACTTTTTCAACTGTAAGATATTAGTACTCGGAACATTTAGAATTTCAATGAGAAATATAATGAAATTGCTTCAGGGGAAACTTTTCTTCTGATATTAATGGTTGCAAATAGTTTAAAGGATTTGCTTTCTAAACGGTTAGATGGCAGAGTCACTGTTTGTGTCCTTAACCCTCACTGTCCAGCCTGTGACCAGTTGGTGCAGTGTATCCTTAGACTCTTGTCTGGACTGTGCTAAACATTGAGAAGTATGCTCAGTAGTTTTAATTCTCTGCATCCAGACTAATTATACAGGTTGACTATCCCTTATCCGAAAACCTTGGGACCAGCTGTGTTTCGGTTTTTGGAAATTTTCGGATTTCAGAAGGTATTATTTCAGACTGGGAAACTCCTAGCATTCTTTTCACAGGCAGGCTCTGGAAAGCGTCTCTGTAGCTTAGCAACAGCTTCAGAGACGCTTCCAAGCTACTGGGCCGAGTGTTTACAAGCTGTTGCTGAGCAACAGTGTTTGTTGTCAGATACGGCAGGCTCTGGAAAGCGTCTCTGTAGCTTATCAACAGCTTCAGAGACGCTTCCAAGCCACGGGCTGAGTGTTTACAAGCTGTTGCTGAGCAACAGTGTTTGTTGTCAGATACGGAGATGAAAACCTTCGTATCTGACAACATTAGCGCTGGTCTATCCGGAAGTTTGGATAGAACGGCAGCATATCGGACGGGCCGCTGTATTGTTGGGTTCACTCTCCCGGTACCTCCTTCACACTGCCCAGCTCGGCCTGCAATCTCCTACCCAGGAGGGAACTCTGTGACCCTCTGCCCTGCTCACAGGGAAAGGCAGAGCTCCCTCAGTCACACTTAACATCGAGAGCGAAGGCCGGCGTGTCGACAATCTGCAGGAATTCTTGTTCTGGGCCCCAGAGGACCACTCCTGTCATGTTTTGTGCCATTCGGGTCATGTCGTGCGCACGACTTACGCTGAACGAAAAAACTTTCGGTTTTCAGAGGTTTTCCGTTTTCGGAAGTTCAGATAAAGGATAGTCTACCTGTAATATGGAATGTTTTCACATTGGGCAGCATGTCAGGAAAGAAAGGAAGAGCTTATGCCGCGGGATATTCGTCTTGGACAGTAGCAGAAAATGTGCGATAATGAATTGGAAGCCAATTTTGCACTCTGCCCGATTTTTATCTCCATTCACTTCAATGGAAAAGAAAATGGGGCAGAGTGTAAAACATCCTCCCAATTCGCTATCGCCTGTTGTGCCCTACCGGCCAATGCGAATTTATACCCCATTGTCTTTTTAACCGTCTCCATCCAACAAAGTACTTTGTTCCCAGAAACAGTTGTGTAAATATACATTAGAAGCCCCGTACAAGTATCACAGCTTCCACTGTTAGGTTCAACATTTTTTTGTTTCTGTGGATTAAGCCTGGATCACAAGATTGAGCATCCTTTAGGAAGATAGGCTTTAAACCATTTCTCCAATTCTTGCTGACATTTCAAAGTTCATTGAGGAGATTTGAAAGAGAGAGAGTGTGCCTTTTGATGGTCTCATGCAAATGCATGGTTGATTCACATGGTGGCAAGATTATCATCTCATCGCCTTCAGTGGAAACTAATGTGAGCTTATGTTTGAAGTTATGTCACATTTATAATAAGTACATTTTTAATCTGATTCTTAGGGCTGGATTTTCCGATTGGAGGCGGGTTGGCGGTGGGAATGTTAGTTGGTGGGTTCTGGTCCCGCTCCTGGCTCCAGACAGTCTGCTGACACAATTTTCTGTTGCTTGGGCTCGTTAAGACCGCCGTGCACGTTACCCAGCCTCATCACAAGGTGTGGGTCTGCTGAGCTGCTCTGATGACGCGTTTGCAGCAGGTGCATTTAAGGGGACCATGTCCCCAATAGCTCTCACTTTGCTTTTGATGCTCCTGAGTGCTGGTGCTGTCAACGATGTCTGCAGAGAGACCAAAGGCTGCTCCCCGCTTAACACAATACTAAGGAAGGATATTAGCTCTGATGATGTGGAATCTGTATAGGTAGAGCTGAGAAATACCAAGGGGCAGAAAACGTTAGAGAGAGTTGTATACAGACCCCCAAACAGTAATGCTGAGGTTAGTGATGGCATTAAATGGGAAATTAGAGAAGTGTGCAATAAGGGCACAGCAGTTATCATGGGTGACTTTGATCTACATATAGATTGGGCTAACCAAATTAGTAACAATACTGTGGAGGAATTCCTGGAGTGTATACAGGATGGTTTCCTGGACCAATATGTCGACAAACCAACTAGAGATCAGGCCATCTTAGATTGGGTATTATGTAATGAGAAAGGATTAATTAGCAATCTTGTTGTGCGAGGCACCTTGGGGCGGAGCGATCATAATATGATAGAATTCTTCATTAAGATGGAGAGTGAAGTATTTGACTCAGAGACTAGGGTCCTGAATTTAAGTAAAGGAAACTACGATGGTATGAGGCGCGAGTTGGCTAGGATGGATTGGGGAACGTTACTTAAAGGGTTGACGGTGGATAGGCAATGGCAAACATTTAAAGATCGCATGGATGAACTACAGAATTTGTTCATCCCTGTTTGGCATAAAAATAAAACAAAAAAGGTGACTCAACCGTGGCTAACAAGGGAAATTAGGGATAGCATAAGATCCAAGGAGATGACATATAAATTGGCCAGAAAAAGCAGCAATCCTGAGGATTGGGAGCAGTTTAGGAGTCAGCAAAGAAGGACAAAGGGATTAATTAAGAGGGGGAAAATAGAGTATGAGAGTAAGCTTGCAGGGAACATAAAAACTGACTGTAAAAGCTTCTATAGATCTGTGAAAGAAAAAGATTGGTAAAGTCAAGCGTAGCTCAGAATCAGGGGAATTTATAATGGAGAACAAAGAAATGGCTGACCAATTAAATACATACTTTGGTTTTGCCTTCACAAAGGAGGACACAAATAACCTCCCAGAGATGTTGGGGAACATAGGGTCTAATGAGAGGGAGGAACTGAATGAAATCAGTATTTGTAGGGAAATGGTGTTAGGGAAATTGACGGGATTGAAGGCCGATAAATCCCCAGGGCCTGATAATCTACATCCTAGGGTACTTAAGGAAGTGGCCCTAGAAATAGTAGATGCATTGCTGGTCATCTTCCAAAATTCTATAGACTCTGGAACAGTTCCCATGTATTGGAGTGTAGCTAATGTAACCCCACTATTCAAAAAAGGTGGTAGAGAGGAAACAGGGAATTATACACCGGTAAACCTGACATCGGTAGTGGGGAAAATGCTAGAGTCCATTATAAAAGCTGTAATAGCAGAGCACTTGGAAAACAGTGACAGGATCGGACAAATTCAGCATGGATTTACAAAAGGTAAATTGTGCTTGACTAATCTACTGGAATTTTTTGAGGATGTAACTGGTAGAATAGGTAAGGGAGAACCAATGGATGTGGTGTATTTGGACTTTCAGAAGGCTTTCGATAAGGTCCCGCATAAGAGATTAGCATGTTAAGTTAAAGCACATGGGATTGGGGGTAAGGTACTGACTTGGATAGCGAACTGGCTGGCAGGCAGGAAGCAAAGAGTTGGAATAAACGGGTATTTTTCCGAGTGGCAGGCAGTGACTAGTCGGGTACCGCAGGGATCAGTGCTAGGACCCCAGCTATTCACAATATATATTAATGATCTAGACGAGGGAACTAGATGTAATATCTCCAAGTTTGCAGACGACAGAAAGCTGGGTGGGTGTGTGTGCTGTGAGGAGGATGCCGAGAAACTCCAATATGATTTGGACAGGTTGGGTGATTGGGCAGATGCATGGCAGATGCAGTATAATGTGGATAAATGTGAGGTTATCCACTTTGGTGGCAAAAACAGGAAGGCAGATTATTATCTGAACGGCAATAGATTGGGAGACGGGGAAGTGCAACGAAACCTGGGTGTCCTTGTGCACCAGTCGCTGAAGGTAAGCATGCAGGTGCAGCAGACGGTTAAGAAGGCAAATGGTATGTTGGCCTTCATAGCGAGAGGATTCGAGTACAGGAGCAAGGATGTCTTGCTGCAGTTGTACAGGGCCTTGGTGAGACCACACCTTGAGTATTGTGTGCAGTTTTGGTCGCTTTATCTGAGGAAGGATGTTCTTGCCATGGAGGGAGTGCAGCGAAGATTCACCAGACTGATACCTGGGATGGCAGGAATGACGTATGAGGAGAGATTGGGTTGATTGGGCTTGTACTCGCTGGAGTTTAGAAGAATGAGAGGGGATCTCATTGAAACTTATAAAATTCTAACAGGACTAGACAGACTAGATGCAGGAAGGATGTTCCCGATGGCGGGGGAGTCCAGAACCAGGGGTCACAGTCTAAAGATAAGGGGTAAGCCATTTAGGACAGAGATGAGGAGGAATTTCTTCACCCAGAGAATGGTGAACCTGTGAAATTCTCTACCACAAAAGGCAGTTGAGGCCAATTCATTAAATATATTCAAGAAGGAGTTAGATATATTTCTTAAGGCTAAAGGGATCAAGAGATATGGGGAGAAAACAGGGACAGAGTACTGAATTTGGATGATCAGCCATGATCTCATTAAATGGCGGAGCAGGCTCGAGGGGCCGAATGGCCTACTCCTGCTCCTATCTTCTATGTTGCAACGATGATTCCCTCCATGTTATTGTGGAGGGATTCAGAGGATGTAGGAAGGCACTATTCCAGGGGGATGGAAGAAGGAAACCTGCTCAGCAGACAAAGGCAGCCTGGCTGCAAATAGCTGAGGAGGTAACTGCAAGGTGTCTGGTCAGTCGCACCTGGATCCAATGCAGGAAGAGGTTCAGTGATCCTCTGCGTTCTGGAAAAATGAGTATAAAAGCTCACTTACCTTAATTCTGCTGTGCCTGTCATCACATCCTCATCACTCTGCATTGCCAACCCTAGTCCTGCACATCCTAACTCACCCCAACATCCCTTGCACCATCACCCATCCCTCTCTCCGTATGTACAGAATCACATCCCCATCTTACTATGCACCCCTCACACCCACCCTCACTGTTATGCAATGACAACAACTAACAACTGAAAAGGAACAAACTTGGTAATGGGAACCCACTCCATCATAGTCTCCCTCTAAACATCTCTCCTGTACATTCTTTACACTCATTCCATCACTCTCACTGAAACTCCACTTCTTTCCCTCATCGCAGAAAAAGAGAGCCCAGAGGGAGAGGGAGAGAACAGGAGGATGACCACCATCGTTCTCACAGCTCACCCATGCTGAGGAGTCCGCTCTCGACATTGCAGGAACAGTCGAACAGCTCGAAGTGGGGACGGAAAGAGGGGCTCAGTAGAACAACCTGGTGACAGAATAATTCTCCATCCATGGTATTTAGCCTTCATATGGGCTCTGATGTCAATAGAAATTGAATGCACATCACGTGCGCAATGGGATATGTCTGCAATCTATATATCACATTTCTAACTCATGTCTTTACTCTCCCACAGGACCATCAAGAGCCCCCCTCCCTACTGTGCAGGAGGAAGAGCAGGAGGACTCCTCAGAGGATGCTGTATCCACTGAGGGAGCAGCATCAGCAGAAATGAGCACACCCTGCACCAGCACAGAGAGACACACCTCGGTGGGTCGTATGCGACATAGAGTAGTGTTGTCACCTGGTGTATCACAACTCACAAGTGAGCAAGAGCAGATGGTGGAGACGGGGACAGCAGTGGAGAGTCCTCATTAGAGGCCGCAGGACGCTCCTTGCTCTGTTCAGCTGCATGTAGACACTGAGCCTCGGTGGCCATCCAGAAAGGGAGCGGTGCTTCAGGAACAAGTGCAGAAGGCTCTGACTGGGTTTGCAACCACGGTGACTGCGGGTGTGCAGAGAATGAAGGAGTCCATCTCAAACATGAGCAACGCCATGGCGCTCGCAATGGCGAATGTAGGTGCTGCCATAGAAAGAATGGCAACCTCCATGGAGGACATAAATAGATGGTCAGCTATGGAGGATAGATGGGCATCTATCATGGAGAGGAACCAGAGGTACATGGACGTCCCCTTTATGAGGACTGTCAGTAGTGAGACGGGTCCTCATGGCCCGACTGATATGCAGCAAGGTGCCCTCCAGCTACTTGCTAGCAGAGAAGTGTGGGTGGCCCATGAGAGGGATGAAGGTGGGAGGGGGCACGCAAGTGGGGGCTCCTCTCCAAGCGCTCAAACTGCCATCCCCTTGCCAACCCCTCAGGGTCAGAGCCAGCAGTGATGGCCCAGTCTGCCCCTGCACAGCTGCAGGAGGAGCAGACTTTGGCGAGGCCCTCACAGGCTCCAAAACCCAGAGGACGACCGTCTAAGCAGGCACAGCAGGGAAGTGAACAGGCTGCCTCTACATCTGCTGAAGCCACAGGGGTAGCATGACGTAGAAGCGCGCGTAAGAGAATGCTGCCACATAAATAGTCACAAGAGTACTCACTTGGGTGTTCTGCTAGAAATCAATGTTAAATTTATGATCTTTTGTTCTGCTGTAATAAATTAATGTTCTGTGAATGTTTGACATCATTGCCATATGTGTGCTCACAATTTGAAGTGGCACAGTGAAGGGTGAGAGCGCCTTTTATATCCAGTAATGGAGGTGACCGTGGATATAGAGTTAACACCACACAGCCTCAAGACAGAATGTGTCTCCCAAATCCTGAAATCAGCAACATCTGACATTTGAAAGTGAACAGATGTGAGAGTGCAGCTTTTAGACTGCAGTTGCAGCTGTGAACTATTCAGCTTGTTGGTCCTCCCGACACACTTACCTGGCGTGATCTCTGAACGTCGTGAAACCCATTGAAAATGTGGGAAAATAGGAAAAGGCTGTCAAAATAGCAGTGAATAAGCACGTAACAAGGAGTTAAGTGTCTTAAACTCCTCAGCTGCCGCTTGGTGTCGGATCTGTTGTGAAATTGTAGACCTGACACTTTGGAAACTCAGACGGAGGCGGGATCGCAGCGGGTTTCCAACCCGCCGTCAATCATTTTGAATTTAACAGCTAACCCGCCCTCTGAGCGCCAGCAAAATCGCAGCCTTTGTCTTCATTGAGCCCTGTTGTTTCATGTTCTCTGTTAAATTTATCCTTTTGTGACCATTTTTGTTTTTAAAAAATCTTTCAAGCTGCAGAGTGTACAACTGAGGACGATTTAAAAATGAATAGATCGAGGATTTCTGGAACATTTTTATGGCAAAAAGGTATCCATTGAATTGAAATATTATGTAGGCTTAAAGAGCAAAAGAATGTTAGTAGAGTATTTTGATTATAAAATACTTTCCACCATCTTAATGAAGTTAACAAAAGGTATCAACTCTATTATGTAGGATTAGATGATACAGGTGAGTTTGGGTCGTCTCAACCCAGCTTCCAATGGACATGGACAAACAGAACAAAACTACTCACAAATTGGCACTAAATTAGCAATCACACTCAGAAAGGGCACAAGAATTTCTGTTGCAGTGCTCTTCTGAAGGGGAAGTAAACGTGTATTTTTGAAGCAAATTAGAGGGAGTTTATTCTGCATCTGCCTGTGCTAATCCTGAGCTTGAAATTCTTCGTGCTGACCTGCTGCCTCTTTGTCTTCTGACCAGGAATCGGTTTTCTGGCTCTGTTATTTCTCTGCTCACTCTCCCGTCTTCCAGCATGTTTCCTGGATCTGCTCACTCCGGAAAACGCTGGCCTAGCTGTGCTCCTCACCATTCCAGTTGCTTACTCCAACCTAGGACACTGCTTGCTGTTGTCTCCACTGGCGGTGCTGCTGGCTCTAACTCCAATGCTGTTCTTTATTGCTGGACCCCATCTAAGTGACTCCTGGGCTGAACTCCATTGATTGGCTGGCTCTTGAGCTAATTTCCACTACTACATGGGCGCCTCTGGATTGTACTACGGTTCTGCTCTTGCCCCTGTAATGAAATGCACTAACAAATCAAATGTGGACCTGATTGAGGTGTACAAAATTATGAGGGGCATAGATAGGGTAGATAGAAAGGAACTTTTTCCCTTAGTAGAGGGGTCAATAACAAGGGGGCATAGATTCAAGGTAAGGGGCAGGAGGTTTAGAGGGGATTTGAGGAAGAACTTTTTCACCCAGATGGTGGTTGGAATCTGGAACTCACTGCCTGAAAGGGTGGTAGAGGCAGGAACCCTCACAACATTCAAGAAGCATTTGGATGAGCACTTGAAATGCCATAGCATACAAGGCTACGGACCAAATGCTGGAAAATGGGATTAGATTAGACAGGGCTTGATGGCCGGCGCGGACGCGATGGGCCGAAGGGCCTCTTTCTGTGCTGTATAACTCTATGACTCTATGACCTTGGATGTACAAAATGGGAAGTAATTAGTTCTCCAGCCCTAACATCGCTCAACTTGAGCACAAATCAATATTCATAAATACAGAAGTTAAAAATATGAAAGCATGGGGCTATTTGATGTCTTATTTTTACAATCACACAGAGACTCACTTTTTTCAAGTCTCTATCCTCATCAAGGAGCTGCTCTGCTGACATCTACAGGAAACTTTGTTATATCCGGCACCGACGGGACCGAGCTGTTGCCGATCTATCAAAACTGCCGGACATACAAAGTTAATGTTGAAGCTGATGCGCTATCAATTACTCATAAAAGACGGAGAGTTAGGAGAGTAACTAAAGGCTTTTATTAGCAAAGAACAGAGCATGCCTCTCGTGGTTGACTGGGTTCCAAGAAGGCCGAGGGCTGCAGGGCAATCACCTTTGTACCTGGGCCTGTGGGTGGAGCCAGCAGAGACATGCTGAGGCATGCATAGGTACAACAGTGTGCAACAACAACAACAACAGTGAACAACAATAACAGTGGTTTACCACAGAAGCATACGGAGGTTTTCATCTCCGTATCTGACAACAAACACTGTTGCTTAGCAACAGCTTGTAAACTGTCGGCCCGTACCTTGGAAGCGTCTCTGTAGCTTAGCAACAGCTTCAGAGAGACTTTCCAGAGCCCGACTGTTGAAAACAAAGCCACGAGAAGAAGAAAAACCTAACAAAACGGCTCCTGATTTCTGCCGGTAGATCGAGGTTTCCGGACAGACAACCTCCGGATAAACCAAAGTTTCCTGTATAATGGGACTGTCACTAAGCAGCTCAGTTGAATTAAGTGCTGAATGGCATCCAGGGCTAGAAAGGATACCAATTAAGGAGTATTTGAGGCAGGAAAATTTGGTACTGAGCATGGACAAGTACTCTGTATCTAGCTGTTATAGAATCTTCCTGTCTTGGATGCCACTTGATTAGCACCCAGGTCTGGAAAGATGGTAATCACTGCTATTTCTAGTAGACATTAGATGAACAGCTCTTTGATGATTGAGGCCTGAAATGGTGGAAGGCTATTTAGTTGCAAACTAAAGTGTCTACTAACCAAATTGAAATGATTAGAATTCTTTAAAAAAATATTTAAATTGGGGAGCATGTTATATTGAATGACTCCGATCTATGATAATCTTTTCCTTTAAATTTTGTGAATTTGTCAAAAACTCCTGAAAAGCTTCTAATTAGGTTTGTATGTTTTAGTTAAGAATGTAATCCATGGATATATGGAATGAGAAAAGACAAGTCAGACCAATAAGCCTATTACTTCCACAAACCATTTGCAACTTGCCCTTTCATGAACTTTACTCAACACGTAATCTCCTGAGGGTGGTCCAAAAATAACTGTTTACCTTGAGATATGTCCCAGGTACAGTAAGATCTAGATTTACACCTGCATTTATGTTTTTATGTCTCCTAAATATAGGGTGCAACTTAGAAGCATTTAATGAAATGGCAACTATAAACACAGGAGTTGTAGACTTGTGACATAAGCACTGCTTTATGTTTATTAGCTGTTTAAAATACTGTGTATTGCTTCTTTACCATCTTTGCCAAGTGTGTTGTCTTTTAGCAAAAACGTGGTGTAAATTGAGAGGAAAAAAAGGCTGCTCACAATCTGTCTGAAAACAGACTACTCTGACAGTGATGGTAAGAAGTGGATGTGTTCCAAATAGATTTCCTTGGGCAGACATCACTCTAGCATGTCTGCTTCACAGAATGAAGGATTATGAAGAGTTGCACAGAGGAGTTATGCAAGTTTGATTGTTTTTAAAAAGCAAATGATAAAAGAAAAAAATAATGATCAGGTGTGTCGGGGTAAGTAGCTACATAAAAAAGTTACTGCACTTCAAAGTGATTCACTGAAGTATTTTGAGGCATTTCTGAGAGATGTGATAAGGTGTTATCTGAAGTCTTTTCTTGCCTATCTCTCATGTCTCATTCTTGTTCTCTTTTAGCACACCTAAAAACAAAAAAAACAATGACTGTTTTCTGCATATTTATATCATACTGTCAGAATTTTAAATCTCACTTGAAACTGCATTGTGCATTATCTGACCAAATGAGTAAAAATGCATTACAAAGGAATGCAGAGTTTATTTTTCTTGCACTGTTGTGAAAGACTCTCCCTGCTTAGTTACTGGTCTTTTAAACTCATGAAATAAACTGTGTTCCTGTCGTCAGGGTGAGTTATTCAGTACTTCAGTGAATACAGCAGTGTCTCTGACCTCACAAAGACTCTTTCCTTTAATGATACAGAGGAAATCCTTAGGAAAACTCAAACAAGATACAATGTACTTTTATATTTATGTATTTTAAGACCTAAAAAGAGACTCAAGGGAAAAGGATACTGTAACTTTTTTTTCCTTCAATAAGCCTTTTGTGCCATTTTAGTTGAAGGTAAAATAGAAGAGTTTTTCTGCTTACAGTGTCAACTACTTCTAGGTTAGGTATATTGCAGGTTAGATGCACAGTAAGTCTTCTACTCTGCTAAAACCCTAAAGCCAGAGAGCATTCTCTGCTGAACGCTGACATTTTTCCAACGTTATGCAAGCCTCGAGTCATAAAACAGAACCATTGAGATTTACAGCACAGAGAAAGCCATTCAGCCCATTGATACTTTGGTAGAGCAATCCAAAACAAATCCTATTGTCCTGCCCTCTCCCCAATAGCTTTGTATCTTCCTCTGCTTCAAATGCTTATGCTGAACGAGACTAAAAATTGCCAATTGCTGTCGTCATATGGGCAATTTTGTGCCATGGACTCATACCCAGCAGAAACTGAATTGAAACTCAAATTCATTTCACAAGATTTCAAAGAAGAAAGGGGGCTTCCATCCCATCAGTCTGAGCTAGTGTTAGAGAGGGGAAAAGGTTTTTAACCATTATGCTCCCTTAGTATAATGCAACTTTAGCCCATAATATTGTGTTGTGAATGTATTGCCTTATCCATCCATTACTGTCCTGATTAGCATAGATGGGATGCTGTTGCACCATTGGGATTATGTAGTCTAACATGTACTGTTCAACTTAATACTCAGTTGACAGTCTGCATTTATTACTGTCACTATATTTCCCCAATGGGGAGATTGTATGAGAGCATTTTCTGTTCATACACTGCTCCAAAACAAATTGCAGGCAATATTGTCAGTTTTCATTGGCACTAAGAGCAACTCCCCCTCCCCAAGTTCAAGAATTAGACCCTCTGATTCTCATTATAATTTTATTTTTAAAAGCTTATCTAAGTCCATCCAGAAATAGCACTTAAAAATAGCACCACTCACCCACCCCCCCCTCCCCGACCCCCCAACCCATCTAGGATTTGCAACATTCAACAGTGAAACAGCTCCTTTGCTACTGTTTCTCAGAGTGCAATTATTGCCTGTTTCAACCTCTTCCACCTCTTCCCTCCCCCTAAAACACACAAACCTGCATTTTGAAATTAATTTATGGTTAGAGCAAAGGAGGTTGAGGGGTGATTTGATAGAGGTGTACAAGATTATGATGGGTTTGGATAGGCTGGACGGGGAAAGGCTGTTCCTACTCGTTGATGGTACAAGGACTAGGGGACACAGATTTAAGGTTTTGGGCAAGAGATACAGGGGGGATGTTAGGAAAATCTTTTTTATGCAGCTAGTGATGAGGACCTGGAACTCGCTGCCGACGGAAGTGGTGGAGGAATGTTTTCAAGGGGAGACTGGTAGGCACTTGAGGGAAATAAACTTGCAGGGCTACGGGGATAGAGCGGGGGAATGGGACTAACTGGATTGCTCTACAGAGAGCCGGCATGGACTCCATGGGCCGAATGGCCTCCTTCTGTGCCATTATGAATCTATGACTCTAATCTATGACTATCTAGTTCCTTGCCCCTTGCTCAATTCCCCTGCTGAGACAGGCAGTCTGCTCTCAGACCCCTGCTAATGTCAAGCAGTCACAAAATACTAGAAGGTGCGTGTGAATGAGTCGGAGATTTGATCTCTGATTTTCCCTTCCAGCATAATCTATGCTAGGGCACCCCTAATGTCTCTGTGGGTAAATGCACTGTATAAAGTGTTGACGAAACATAAGTAACAGTAAGGTCCTTGCTTCAGATCTTGGTCTATGCTGAGTTAGCTAATGTCAGCCAGGGCACTGATAGGGATCCCATTCACTATTTGTACCGCTCCTGCTGCCAGTTGAGATCAGCAAACTCAAGGGACCAAACCTGGGACCTTCTTGGTCTGTGTGGCTCTGCTACTTATTGAGTAAACATGCTTGAACCACTGGGGGAAGGGGCATACTTTTGTCTGAAAAAAACTCACTTGATCATCTTGGCATGGTAATTCTCTAATCTTGTTTTGTCACCCTTTCCCTACATTTTGCTTTTGCTATGGGATAGTTCCACAGGTCCTTGTAGCTCTTAAAACCTTGCCCGATTACAATTATTTGTGTTTGAGCCTGAACAGTGAATGTTGACAGGTATCTGATTATTCTGGCTGACATCCATGCATTTTCCTGAAAAGGTCACTGAATAACAATCGGAAGCAGGAACATGGCTGATTTTTTTCACCCTTCCCTACCCCATGGAATCCTGCAGCTTCTGTACTGGATACGGGATGCTAACTCAGCACAGATCAGGAACTAAAACTAGGTCCTGGTCCTTATGCCTTACTGTGAACTTGGCTTCGTTGGTAGCACTTTTGTTTGTGAGTCAGATGATTGTAGGTTCAAACCCTACTCCAGGACTTGTGCACATAATCTAAACTGACACTCCATTTTCAGAGATGCTGTCCTTCAGATGAGGCATTAAAGTTCAGATGGACCTTAAAGATCTTGTGACCTTATTTGAAGAGAAGAAGCAATTCTTCCAAGTTTCCTTGCCGACATTTCTCCCGCAACAAACAGCACTAAAAAGTAGCTGATCATTCATCTCATTGTTGTTGATGGGATTTTGCTGTATGCAAAAAGGCAAAACGTGGTGTTTGCTTACAGCACAATGATAACTGCACTTCAAAGTAGTTCATTATATGTGTGAAAAATTTTCAGAAGTTTCTGACAATTCTGATAAATTGCAGTATAAATACAAGTCAGTTCTTTCAGTGTCACACTGCGGTGCACCCACTGAGTCATGGGAACAATAACTTGGTAATAATGACTGAATCTTGGAGTTCGCACGATATAAGGCGAATGGAAAAACTTGAAATTGTGCTGTGAATATAATAGGATACCAATGTGTAACATGCTCATTTGAAATTTCTTTATCATTATTTTAATGGAAATGCTTTTTAAAAATTGATTTTCAGGATGTGGCCATCGCTGACGAGACCAGCATTTATTGCCCATCCTTAGCTGCTTTTGAGAAAGTGGTGGTGAGCCGCCGCCTTGAACTGCTGCAGCCTGTGTGGGGAAGGTGCTCCCACAATGCTGCTAGGTAGGGAGTTCCAGGATTTTGACCCAGCAACACTGAAGGAATGCGATTATATGTTCATGGAAGGATGGTGTGACTTGGATGGGAACTTGGAGGTGGTGGTTTTCCCATGTACTTGCTGTCCTTGTCCTTCTTGGTGGTTGAGAAGCAAAAAATTATAAAATTTATAAAAGTCCAATATTCATTCTAACTCATGGCTGTTTTAGTAAGGCAAAGGCATTTCATTTCTTGTATGTTAGTATAGGACTGTAAAAAAATAAAAATAAAATCCATTTGGCCTGTCCCCAAAAAAAAATTAAATCTAGAATTAAAAAGCTGCTATCAGTAAAAGTGACTGAAGCTAACGGATTGTTGCAATTCAACTAATTCACTAATGGGAAAGAAACTTGCCGTCCTTACTCAGTTCTGGCCTATGTGTGACTCCAGTCCTATACCAATGTGGTTGACTCTTAACTGTCCTCTAAAGGGCCCCAACAAGCCACTCAGTTGTATCAAACCACTACCAGCGGTTGAAGAAGAAAACCCACCACCAGCTTCTCAGGGCAGCTTGAGATGGTCGGTGCCCACATCCTGAGAATAAATAATAAAAATAGTTGAGAAGTAAAATTACTTGGCCCTGAATTTTTCTTCCTCTTCCCTTTAATTAGTAAAGTAACTCACCTCCTACCACTGTTCCTCCTGGGAACAGAGGTGAAATCTCGATATTTTTTTGTACAGCTGATTGCTGCTGTTCCCATCCCTTTTGGTTTCATTAGTTGAAACAGTTACAATAGCACATGGTCTCAATCTCTCTCAACATCCAAATACATGACCAGCTGGGGACAGCAGTGTAGGTCAGCTGAGTTTCTGCTCTTGCTTTTTGTGTGTGTGTGTGTGTATACACGTGTGTGTGTGTGTGTGTGTATACGCACGTGTGTGTGTGCACGCATGCATGCACGTGTGTGTGTATATATATATCATGTGAAAAGACCTGGTTCTGTGACTCAGACAGATTGTAAACAGTCCATAAACAGTGGCGGAGTGAGTCAACAACCAGGACTTGAAAGGACTTCAATAATCCAACAGTTGAGGCAGTGGAAGAGTCGGCCATTTTCAATAACTGACTCATAACAGACTTATTAAGAATTGACGAGCAGTGTTTCATACACGTTACAAAAGCTTGAAAGATGAATTGCTTTGCAATTAAGAAACCAATCGAATTAATTATTATTTTACAATACCTACTAACCATAATTCTGTGTAGATATTGTTCAAGCTGTCTGTTTTGAGGTATCTAAGAAGGCTTTTGTATGTGAAACAAATGCAAAAATAAGTCGGTGATGTTATCTGTGAAGTCCCTCACTGCTTTGGGTGGGAGAATTGTAGCTGCTGAAACTACATCTGTACTTATAAAAACAAAAAATATATTCTTAAATCTTCAAGCACAAAAAACAATGGGGAATATCTGTATTGAATATTTTATTTCAAGTGAAAACTTCCAAAAACGGTGAGAATCTTATTGAAAGAATTTGGTAAAACTGGGCAGATATTGTGCCAAATCAGGATCTCTGGAACAAGAATTACAAACTTTTGGGGGAAAAGTCAACAATGGAAGCTGATGATAAGTCTAACCCATTATATGAACTATTGGCATAAACACGCATATAAACTCTTGCAGTAAAAATTGACATTTTTGGCACACTCGATGCTTTCTATAAACAAGAGTCGTTGCTCTTCAGTAGGAAAAGAACTCTAAACTGTGAAGGATATCTCCATTCTCTGAGGGGAATGGTTTGTTTACTGCAAAGCCTATGGCCCAGAATTTGCAGTGGGTAATAACGGTGAACGAACAGTGTTCACTGTCATTACCCCTTTGAAACTGACCACAACTTCAACATGGGATGTATGCTCATCCTAACGCAGAAATCCTGAAGTTGCAGTCAGTCATTCACTGCTCCAACACTGGCTGCACTGTGCCCCCCCACCCCCACAGCCGGAAATCAGTGTAATCTGTCAAATCATGTAGCTTACAAATGAACCCTGGGCCTGATTTCTTTGATTCCAGGGTGCACTTCAGTTTATTGTCAATCCTTAAATAATCATCAACATTTCATTTATCTGCTCGTTTGTGCCAAATGACTGGAAATGCAGAAGAGCTATTGTAACTAACATGAAAGATACTGAATGATGTTTGGGTAAGGGTGGGAGTAGAGGGACAGTTATGATCCTTAAACTTATTAGAAAGTTGACCCCACCACTGATGATTTGTATATATATTGTATTTCTGATTTTAATTTTTTTTTCTGAAGCACAGTTTTGATATTACTGGTTAAAAATTAAATGTTCCTGGGCCTATATATGGCCTTTATATTGGTGAAAATAATCCAGATCTTTAAAAAGCTCAGCAGCATGGCTGATGTAAATTTAAGATGCTGCAGGAAACTTTGGTTTATCCGGAGGTTGTATGTCCGGAAACCTCGATCTAACGGCAGAAATCAGCAGCCGTTTTGGTTAGGTTTTTTCTTCTAGCATTTTTTTTTAACAGTCAGGCTCTGGAAAGCGTCTCTGTAGCTTAGCAACAGCTTCAGAGACGCTTCCAAGGTACGGGCCGAGTGTTTACAAGCTGTTGCTAAGCAACATTTTTTGTTGTCAGATACGGAGATGAAAACCTCCGTATCCTTCAACATTAGCGCTGGTCTATCCGGAAGTTTTGATAGATCGGCAGCAGCTCGGTCCCGTCGGTGCCGGATATCGCGAAGTTTCCTGTATTTGGCTTTAATTTTGAGCACAGAACTAGATGACACATTTAAATGAACAAACGTGAATGGTGGTGGACCATTAAACAACTAACGGGAGGAGGAGGCTCCATGAATATCCCCATCCTCAATGATGGTGGACTGTGAGTGCAAAAGACAAGACTGCAGCATTTGCAACCATCTTCAGCCAGAAGTGCCGAGTGGATGATCCATATCGGCCTCCTCCTGAGGTCCCCACCATCACAGAAACCAGTCTTCAGCCAATTTGATTCACTCCACATGATATCAAGAAACGGCTGAGTGCACTGGATACAGCAAAGGCTATGGACCCCGACAACATCCCGGCTATTGTGCTGAAGACGTGCTCCAGAACTAGCCGCGTCTCTAGCCAAGCTGTTCCAGTACAGTTACAACACTGGCATCTATCCGACAATGTGGAAAACTGCCCAGGTATGTCCTGTCCACAAAAAGCAGGACAAATCCAACCCGACCAATTACCGCCCCATCAGTCTACTCTCAATCATCAGCAAAGTGATGGAAGGTGTCATCAAAAGTGCTATCAAGCGACACTTACTCACCAATAACCTGCTCACTGATGCCCAGTTTGGGTTCCGCCAAGACCGCTCGGCTCCCGACCTCATTACAGCCTTGGTCCAAACATGGACATAACAGCTGAATTCCAGAGGTGAGAGTGACTGCCCTTGACATCAAGGCAGCATTTGACTGAGTGTGGCATCAAGGAGCCCTAGTAAAACTGAAGTCAATGGGAATCAGGGGGAAAATGCTCCACTGGCTGGAGTCATACCTAACACAAAGGAAGATGGTTGTGGTGGTTGAAGGTCAATATCATAGCCCCAGGACATCGCTGCAGTGTCCTAAGCTCAACCATCTTCAGCTGCTTCATCAATGACCTTCCCTCCAACATAAGGTCAGAAATGGGGATGTTGGCTGATGACTGCATAGTGTTCAGCGCCATTCACAAATCCTCAGATAATGAAGCAGTTCATGCCCGCATGCAACGAAGCAGTTCATGCCCGCATGCAACAAGACCTGGAAGACATTCAGGCTTGGGCTGATAAGTGGCAGGTAACATTTGCGCCACAGAAGTGCCAGGCAATGACTGTCTCCAACAAGCAAGAGTCTAACCACCTCCCCATGACTTTCAGTGGTATTACCATCGCCGAATTCCCCACCATCAACATCGTGGGGGTCACCGTTGACCAGAAACTTAACTGGACCAGCCACATAAATACTGTGGCAACAAGAGCAGGTCAGAGGCGAGTGTCTCACCTCCTGACTCCCCAAAGCCTTTCCACCATCTACAAGGCACAAGTAAGGAGTGTGATGGAATACTCTCCACTTGCCTGAATGAGTGCAACTTCAACAACACTCGAGAAGCTCGACACCATCCAGGACAAAGCAGCCCGCTTGATTAGTACCCCATCTACTACCTTAAACATTCACTCCCTCCACCACCGGCGTACCGTGGCTGCAGTGTGTACCATCTACAAGATGCACTGTAGCAACTCACCAAGGCTTCTTTGGCGGCACCTCCCAAATCCGTGACCTCTTCCACCTAGAAAGACAAGAGCAGCAGGTGCATGGGAGCACCACCACCTCCAAGTTCCCCTCCAAGTCACACACCATCCTGACTTAGAAATATATCGCCGATCCTTCATTGTCACTAGATCATTATCCTGGAACTCCCTCCCTAACAGCACTGTGGGAGTACCTTCCCCACACGGACTGAAGCGGTTCACCACCACTTTCTCAAGGGCAATTAGGGATGGGCAATAAATGTTGGCCTTGCCAGCGACACCCACATCCCATAAAACTAATTTTTAAAAAAGTAAGACTGGAGATTAGAAGCTTATCTTTTCCCTACAGAGTAGTGGCTATGTGGAAAGAGGTTTCCTTCAAAATTACTTGATGCTTTGTTGACCAAAGACTTCAGAAAGGAAATGTGTGGACAAGAATTGGATTAGAAGTTAAACAGATTGGTACAGACTGGGGTAATCCAAAACTGCACAGGGCAGGATGGTTTTTCTCCTACTGAGATGGGGAATATAGGTACAGGAGTTGGCGATTCAGCCCCTTAATCCTTTTCTGCCATTCAGTGAGATCAGTGAGGTCCTAAAAGCTGAATATAGGGAGTTAGGAGGTACATTAAAAAATAGGACCTCAAAGGTAGTAATCTCAGGATTGCTACCAGTGCCACGTGCTAGTCAGAGTAGAAATAGGATATTTCAGATGAATACGTGTCTAGAGGAATGGTGCAAGGGGGAGGGATTCAAATTCCTGGGACATTGGAACCGGTTCTGGGGGAGGTGGGACCAGTACAAACTGGACAGTTTGCACCTGGGCAGGACTGGGACCGATGTCCTAGGGGGAGTGTTTGCTAGTGCTCTGGGGGAGGGTTTAAACTAAAATGGCAGGGGGTTGGGAACCTGAGCAGGGAGACAGAGGAAAGGGAAACAAGGGTAGAAGCAAAAGACAGGAAGGCGAAAAGCAAAGGTGGCAGTCAGAGAACTCAAGGGTTTAAATCAAACATGGCCACAGTAAATAATAATTCTAAAAGGTCTGAGTGTTAAAAAAAACAAGCCTGAAGGCTTTGTGTCTTAATGCGAGGAGCATTCGTAATAAGGTGGATGAATTAGCTGCGCAAATAGAGGTAAACGGATATGATATGATTGGGATTACGGAAACATGGCTCCAGGGTGACCAAGGCTGGGAACTCAACATCCAGGGGTATTCGATATTCAGGAAAGACAGGCAAAAAGGAAAAGGAGGTTGGGTAGCATTGCTGGTTAAAGAGGGGATTAACACAATTGTAAGGAAGGATATTAGCTCTGATGATGTGGAATCTGTATGGGTAGAACTGAGAAATACCATGGGGCAGAAAACGTTAGTGGGAGTGGTATACAGACCCCCAAACAGTAATGCGGAGGTTGGGGATGGCATTAAATGGGAAATTAGAGACACTTCCAATAAGGGCACAGCAGTTATCATGGGTGACTTTAATCTACATATAGATTGGGCTAACCAAATTAGTAACAATACTGTGGAGGAGGAATTCCTGGAGTGTATACGGGGTGGTTCCCTGGACCAATATGTCGAGGAACCAACTGGAGACCAGGCCATCTTATACTGGGTATTATGCAATGAGAAAGGATTAATTAGCAATCTTGTTGTGCGAGGCCCCTTGGGGCGGAGCGATCATAATATGATAAAATTCTTCATTAAGATGGAGAGTGAAGTATTTGACTCAGAGACTAGGGTCCTGAATTTAAATAAAGGAAACTACATTGGTATGAGGCGCGAGTTGGGTAGGATTGATTGAGGAATGTTACTCAAAGGGTTGACGGTGGATAGGCAATGGCAAACATTCAAAGATCGCATGGATGAATTACAGAACTTGTTCATCCCTGTTTGGCATAAAAATAAAACAAAAAAGGTGACTCAACTGTGGCTAAGAAGGGAAATTAGGGATAGCATAAGATCCAAGGAGAGGACATATAGATTGGCCAGAAAAAGCAGTAAACCTGAGCAGTTTAGGATTCAGCAAAGGAGGACAAAGGGATTAATTAAGAGGGGGGAAATAGAGTATGAGAGTAAGCTTGCAGAGAACATAAAAACTGACTGTAAAAGCTTTTATAGATAGGTGAAGAGAAAAAGATTGGTGAAGTCAAGCGTAGGTCCCTTGCAGTCAGAATCAGGGGAATTTATAATGGGGAACAAAGAAATGGCAGACCAATTAAATACATACTTTGGTTCTGTCTTCACAAAGGAGGACACAAATAACCTCCCAGAGATGTCGGGGAACATAGGGTCTAATGAGAGGGAGGAACTGAATGAAATCAGTATTTGTAGGGAAATGGTGTTAGGGAAATTGACGGGATTGAAGGCTGATAAATCCCCAGGGCCTGATAATCTACATCCTAGGGCACTTAAGGAAGTGGCCCTAGAAATAGTAGATGCATTGCTGGTCATCTTCCAAAATTCTATAGACTCTGGAACAGTTCCCATGGATTGGAGGGTAGCTAATATTACCCCACTGTTCAAAAAAGGTGGTAGAGAGAAAACGGGGAATTATAGACCGGTAAGCCTGACATCGGTAGTGGGGAAAATGCTAGAGTCCATTATAAAAGATGTAATAGCAGAGCACTTGGAAAACAGTGACAGGATCGGACAAAGTCAACATGGATTTACAAAAGGTAAATTGTGTTTGACGAATCTACTGGAATTTTTTGAGGATGTAACTGGTAGAATAGCTAAGGGAGAACCAGTGGATGTGGTGTATTTGGACTTTCAGAAGGCTTTCGATAAGATCCCGCATAAGAGATTAGCGTGTAAAGTTAAGGCACATGGGATTTGGGGCAAGCTACTGTCTTGGATAGAGAACTGGTTGGCAGACAGGAAGCAAAGAGTTGGAATAAATGGGTATTTTTCCGAGTGGCAGGCAGTGACTAGTGGGGTACCGCAGGGATCGGTCCTAGGACCCCAAATGATCTAGACGAGGGAACTAGATGTAACATCTCCAAGTTTGCAGACGACACAAAGCTGGGTGGGCGTGTTTGCTGTGAGGAGGATGCCGAGAAACTCTAGTATGATTTGGTGATTGGGCAGATGCATGGCAGATGCAGTATAATATGGATAAATGCGAGGTTATCCACTTTGGTGGCAAAAACAAGAAGGCAGATTATTATCTGAAAGGCAATAGATTGGGAGAAGGGGAAGTGCAACAAGAACAGGGTGTCCTTGTGCACCAGTCGCTGAAGGTAAGCATGCAGGTGCAGCAGGCGGTTAAGAAGGCAAATGGTATGTTGGCCTTCGTAGCGAGAGGGTTTGAGTACAGGAACAAGGATGTCTTGCTGCTGTTGTACAGGGCCTTGGTGAGACCACACCTTGAGTATTGTGTGCAGTTTTGATCGCCTTATCTGAGGAAGGATGTTCTTGCCATGGAGGGAGTGCAGCGAAGATTCACCAGACTGATACCTGGGGTGGCAGGAATGACGTATGAGGAGAGATTGGGTCGATTGGGCTTATACTCGCTGGAGTTTAGAAGAATGAGAGGGGATCGCATTGAAACTTATAAAATTCTAACAGGACTAGATGCAGGAAGGATGTTCCCGATGGCGGGGGAGTCCAGAACCAGGGGTCACAGTCTAAAGATAAGGGGTAAGCCATTCAGGACAGAGATGAGGAGAAATTTCTTCACCCAGAGAGTGGTGACCCTGTGGAATTCTCTCATACAGAAGGCAGTTCAGGCCAATTCATTAAATATATTCAAGAAGGAGTTGGATATATTTCTTAAGGCTAAAGGGATCAAGGGATATGGGGAGAAGGCAGGGACAGGGTACTGAGTTTGGATGATCAACCATGATCTCATTGAATGGCGGAGCAGGCTCGAGGGGCCAAATGGCCTACTCCTGCTCCTATCTTCTATGTTTCTATCACGGCTGATCTGTATACTAACTCCATTTACCTGCCTTGATTCCATATTGCTTAATATGCATCGCTAGCAAAAATGTATTGATCTCCAATTTACAATTATTAATTCAGCTCGAATCTACTGCTTTTTGTGGGAGAGATTTCCACACTTCTACCTCCCTTTGTGCGAAGAAGTGTTTCCTAACTTCTCTGGCTCCGATTTTAAAGTTATGTCGATAGCAAAATACTGCAGATGTTGGAAATCCGAAATAACAACAGAAAATGCTGGAAAAACTCAGCAGGTCAGGCAACATCCGTGGAGAGAAATTTGAGTTGACGTTTCGGGTTGGACCCTTCTTCAAAACTGGAAAGAAAAGAAACTAGATCGGAGGCAGGGCTGCGATCGGACAAAAGAATAAAAGAAACAAAAGAAGTAAAAGAGATTAGAAGCTAGACGAGATGGTAATAGGCTGGGATTAGGTGTAAAGTGTACTGGCAGGGCAAAAGATAGCTGCCAGGTGTGAGAGAGAAACAAAAGGAAAGGGGGCGGGGGGGGGGGAAAGGAGTGGAACAATTACAAGAGAAAATGAAATGGGGGGCCGATCTTATGATCTGAAATTGTTGAACTCGATATTGAGTCCGGAAGGCTGCAGACTGCCTAATCGGAAGATGAGGTGCTGTTCCTCGAGTTTACGTTGAGCTTCCGTGGAACAATACAAGAGGCCAAGGACGGTGAGGTCCGAGTGGGAATGGAGCGGTGAATTAAAATGACAGGCGACCGGAAGCTCGGGGTCACCCTTACGGACTGAACGGAGGTGTTCCGCAAAGCGGTCACCCAATCTGCGTTTGGTCTCTCCAATGTAGAGGAGACCGCATCGTGAGCAGCGAATACAGTATACTAGATTGCGAGAAGTACAAGTAAATCGCTGTTTCACCTGGAAGGGGTGTTTGGGGCCCTGGACAGTGGGAAGGGGGGAGGTATATGGGCAGGTGTTACATCTCCTCCATCCCCCACCCGGATGGCCTGAGGGCGCTCCGCTTCTTCCTTGAACAGAGGCCCGACCAGTCCCCATCCACCACGACCCTCCTCCGCCTGGCTGAACTTGTTCTCACATTGAACAACTTCTCCTTTAACTCCACTCATTTCCTCCAAATCAAAGGTGTTGCCATGGGTACCCGCATGGGTCCTAGCTATGCCTGCCTTTTCGTGGGCTATGTGGAACAATCTTTGTTCCAGTCCTACTCGGGTCCCCTCCCTCACCTCTTTTTCCGATACATTGATGACTGTATCGGTGCCGTTTCCTGCTCTCGCCCCGAACTTGACAATTTCATTCACTTTGCCTCCAATTTCCACCCTTCCCTCACCTTCACATGGTCCATCTCGGACTCTTCCCTTCCCTTCCTCGACTTCTCCGTCTCCATCTCTGCGGATAGGTTATCGACCAATATTTACTACAAGCCCACTGACTCCCACAGCTACCTGGACTACACTTCCTCCCACCCCGCTTCCTGTAAGGACTCTATTCCATTCTCCCAGTTTCTCCGCCTCCGCCGTATCTGCTCCGACGACGCCACCTTCCACACCAGTGCTTCAGACATGTCTTCCTTTTTCCGCAACCGAGGATTCCCCTCTACTGTGGTTGACACTGCCCTCGACCGTGTCAGTTCTATCTCCCGCACTTCTGCCCTCACCCCTGCCCCTCCCTCCCGGAACCACGATAGGGTTCCCCTTGTCCTCACCTTTCACCCCACCAGCCTCCACATTCAACGGATCATCCTCCGGCATTTCCGCTACCTCCAAAGTGATCCCACCACCAAACGTATCTTCCCCTCCCCTCCCCTTTCAGCATTCCGCAGGGACCGCTCCCTCCGAGACACCCTAGTCCACTCCTCTATCACCCCAAACAGCCCTTCCTCTTCGCCTGGCACCTTCCCGTGCAAGCGGAGGAGATGTAACACCTGCCCATATACCTCCCCCCTTCCCACTGTCCAGGGCCCCAAACACCCCTTCCAGGTGAAACAGCGATTTACTTGTACTTCTCGCAATCTAGTATACTGTATTCGCTGCTCACGATGCGGTCTCCTCTACATTGGGGAGACCAAACGCAGATTGGGTGACCGCTTTGCGGAACACCTCCGTTCAGTCCGTAAGGGTGACCCCGAGCTTCCGGTCGCCTGTCATTTTAATTCACCGCTCCATTCCCACTCGGACCTCACCGTCCTTGGCCTCTTGTATTGTTCCACGGAAGCTCAACGTAAACTCGAGGAACAGCACCTCATCTTCCGATTAGGCAGTCTGCAGCCTTCCGGACTCAATATCGAGTTCAACAATTTCAGATCATAAGATCGGCCCCCCATTTCATTTTCTCTTGTAATTGTTCCACTCCTTTCCCCCCCCCCCCCGCCCCCTTTCCTTTTGTTTCTCTCTCACACCTGGCAGCTATCTTTTGCCCTGCCAGTACACTTTACACCTAATCCCAGCCTATTACCATCTCGTCTAGCTTCTAATCTCTTTTACTTCTTTTGTTTCTTTTATTCTTTTGTCCGATCGCAGCCCTGCCTCCGATCTAGTTTCTTTTCTTTCCAGTTTTGAAGAAGGGTCCAACCCGAAACGTCAACTCAAATTTCTCTCCACGGATGTTGCCTGACCTGCTGAGTTTTTCCAGCATTTTCTGTTGTTATTAAAGTTATGTCCCCTTGTTCTGGACTCCCCCACCAGCGGAATACATTTTTCTCTACCCTATCAATTCCTTTCAAAATCCTAAAAACCTCAATCAAATAACCCCTTAACCTTCTCTATTCCTGGGAATGCAAGCTTAGTTTATGTAATTTAACCCTTGAAGCCTCGGTAACATTCTGTTGAATCTGTGCTGCACTCCTTTCTGAGGTGCGGTGCCAGGAACTGTACACACTACTCCAGATGTGGTCTAACCAGGGCTTTGTATAGTTGTAACAAAACTTCCTCCCTAATATATTCTAGCCCTCTAGTTATAAAGCTAACATTCCATTAGGCATTTGGATTAATTTTTGTACCTGACCACTACATTTTAGTGATCTGTGTACATGGACCCCTAAGTCATTGTTCCTAACTTTTCACCAATTAAATAACACTCTAATCGATCTTTTTGGTCCAAAATGGATGACCTCATACTTACCTGTGTTGCAATCCGTCTGCCACAGTTTTGCCTACTCACTTAATCTACCAATGTCTCTTTGTAATTTCATGCTCCAGTCTACACTACTTATTATGCCACCAATCTTTGTGTCATTGGCAAACTTGGATATAAGCTCTCTATTGCGTTTTCTAAGTCATTAATAAATATAGTGAATAGTTGAGGCCACAGCACAGATCCTTGTGGGACATCACTACTTACTTCCTTCCAATTCGAGTACATACCCAATGGGCTGGATTTTCTCAATGGAGGCGGGACTGCTGCTTGTCGCGTCTAAGTCCCGCCTCCATCATGTTCTGGCCAACCAGAGGGATTTCCCCCTGATTGACCTTGTTAAGCCCGCCCTGCGGGCTCAGCTGGCCAATTAGGGGGAAGTCATTGACAGAGCATGTCAACATCTGATGTGCCATCTGTCAAGACTTCTTGAAAGAAGAAATGTCAGCGTTTGACAGCTCTGACATTCTGTGTAGTTTGATGAGGCCTTGTGTTCAGGACTCATCAAACCTTTCAACTTTATAGAAAGCAGATGACTGTTGGTTCGGAGAAACAAAGGTAAGTGAACATTTTATAACACTTAACACTCACCTCACATACTTACCACTCCACACTTGCACCCATCACTCACCTCTACATCTCACTTTCAGGCCCCTCCGACCCCCGCAGACCTCCTACTCGACTCCTCCAACCCAGCGGGGTTCTCCGAGGTCGAGAAGCCTTCACCTAAAAAGATAAAAAGGCACTAATCCTTTTTTCTGCCTGTTAACTACCTGTTAACAGGCAGTTAAAAGGATTTCCTTCCTTTCCTGCCTCGAGGAGATGGGACCCAAAGCAGGACATCTTCCTGCCTCTTGGCAAAAGGGCACAGAGGCGGGATGGGGGCATGTTTGCCATTCGCCCCCACTTTCTGCAACTTTACCGGCTGTCCCGCCTCCATATCCGCCTCCTCGGGGCTGACAAAATCCAGCCCATTATCCCTACTCTCTGTCGTCTTCTGCCTACTCAATCTCCTAACCAGGTCAATAATTTTCCTTCAGTTTCATGAGCTTTCATTTTAGCTAATAATCACTCATGTGGAACCTCATTGAAGGCCTTTGTGGAAGTCCATATAAACTACATCCATTCCCCTGTCTGCTACTTTAGTTACTTCCTGAAAAAATTTAATTAGGCTCATTAGACATGACCTACCCTTTAAAAATCCACGTTTGCCCTCTCTAATCAGCTCAAATTTCTCTAAGTGCTCAGTCAAACGGTCCTTAATTATAGATTCCAATAATTTCCCCACAACAGATGTTGGACTAAGAGGCCTATAATTTCCTGGTTTCTGCCACTTTTCTTAAATAATGCAATTTTCCAATCTGAAGGGACAATTCCTGAATCAAGAGAGCGTTGGAAGATTATGGCTAAAGCATCTGCAATTTTAGGTCCTGGGAATTTGTCAGTCTTTAGTGCCATTGGGTGGAATTTTAACACCCAAAAACGGGTGGGTTGGGCCAGGTCAGATGTTAAAAATCTCTAACCCGACCCCAATCCGCCCACTTCCGGGTTTAACTGAGGTGGGACAAGGGGCAGGCAGCCAACCCGCTCCCAGGAGACGGGTTGGCAGTTCAAATATTTTAATGAGGTTGGCAGCCTCTGATTTAACCTGCTTTGCACAGCTTATGTGCTAGGAGGAGCAGGAGTGCTTTCCCCAGCCTCCCCAAGCTCTGTCCCCCCCGCCCCACCATCAGATACCCTTCATACAAAGACCCCCGGAGTCAGGGATCGAACCTACTTGCTCCTGTGGCCTGCTCCGGAGTCCTTCCTGCCCAACTGGAAGCCAAGGCCGTCAATCAGGCTGACTTCCAGGCGGGGAACCTGTCAAGGAGAAAAGATGCACACTGTGGCGTTAAAACTCCACAGCATGCAAGGAAACCCGGACTTCGGGTTTCCAGTCCGAGACTCTCTCCTTCCCCCCAGCCTACACAACCCGCCCCTGTTAATATCCAGGCCATTATGTCTTTCAGGGAGTGGTGGTATTTGCAAAGTGGAGCAAGACAGTATTGAATAGTGGGGTTGGATGAATATTGCTAAATTTTGCTTTATTTCTTTTGGGGATCAGGGAATATTTACCCTCAGTAGAATGGAATGGGGTAAAGTCCATGATGGGGTTGATTGCAAGCGTCCAATTGAATAAGCGGTGATGGAATGCCCTTTCAGGAAAGCAAAGAAGCAATATCGGAAAAGTACATGGTGAAAGTGGCTCAAGAAGTGATTTTCTGGAATCTTTTAAAAGTGTTGTTCATTCAACATAATTTGATCCACACCGTAACTGTTCCAAAATGAGATCTTTTGAAAAACAAGCCACTCCTTAGACCTTGCATGGAGTTTCTCATTTTGTGAGAGTACCGAAGAATTTATGGTATGCGAGAGTGTGTTCGGTTGTATAGTCCATAAATGCGTATCAGAGAATGTTATTTTGAGAGTGTTTTGTATGGGCCCTTTGTAATTGAGGCAGGGGAAAGCAATGTGTCATATCAGATAGTGATATAAAAGGGCATGTTACTAACTATGTATTTTCAGCTGTGGCTCAGTTGGTAGCACACTCGCCTCTGAGTCAGAAGATTGTGGGTTCAAGTCCCACTCCAGGGACTTGAGCATATAAAGCCAGGCTGACAGTCCAGTGCAGTGCTGAGAGAGTGCTGCACTGTCGGAGGTGCCGTCTTTCGGATGAGACATTAAACCGAGGCCCCGTCTGCTCGCTCAGGTGGACATAAAAGATCCCATGGCACTATTTCGAAGAAGAGTAGGGGAGTTATCCCCAATGTCCTGGCCAATTTATCCCTCAACCAACATAACAAAAACAGATTATTTGGTCATTATCACATTGCTGTTTGTGGGACCTTGCTGTGTGCAAATTGGCTGCCACGTTTCCCACATTACAACAGTGACTCCACTTCAAAAGTACTTCATTGACTGTAAAGCGCTTTGAGACGCCTGGTGGTCATGAAAGGCGCTATATAAATGCAAATCTTTCTTTCTATTACAGATGAAGTAGTAAACAGCATTCTCAACTAAATATTGCAGAGTGTATTCCATTGCTAGTATCTGGTACAAGATGTAAAATGCAACTTGTTGAATATACCTGTAGTACATTGATGGTATAGCTTTTACTTTTACTGTAGTGCGATGCACAAAAACAAAATTGTTCTTAAATAATGGTGATCTGTTACCGTACTGAGGTGTGTGTTGATGGTGAACATTGCTATGATACAGAGGTGTGTGTTAGTGATGGAGAAAACTACAGCTGTTTTGAAATGTATGTGACCAATGAAAGCAGCTTGCTGCCATATTGAAATGTCTGTTTATAAGAGAGAGATTCTGCTGCCATATTATGTTGGTAATGGTCACCACTAAATTTAGCAACAGACTAGTGACATGGCATATCACTATTTGTTGCTTGGTTCAGTTGACCAATGCTGTCCAACTGCATTGCATCTTCATTGCACTGTGATCCTTTATGGAAAATGGAAACGGGAATAGGTCATTCAACCCCTTGAGCTTGTTCCACCATTCAGTTAGATCATGGCTGATTTGTACTTCAACTCCATTTGTCCGCCTTTGTTCCATATCCCTTGGTACCTTTATCCAAGATAAATCTATCAATCTCATTCTTGAAAAATTACAGCATCCGTAACCTTTTGGGTATTCGAGTTCCAGATTTCCTTTGTGTGACAAAATTCCTTCTGATTTCACTCCTAAATGGCCTCGCTCCTATTTTAAGATTATATCCTCTTTATGGATTACCCCTATCAGGGGAAATGGTTTCTCTGTATTTACCATATGGGATTCCCTTAATCATCTTAAACACCTCAACTTTCTAAGCTCAAGGGAATGCAACAAGCCAATTTTATGCAATCAGTCCTCATAATCTTCAGCTGTTTCATCAATGACCTTCCCTCCATCATAAGGTCAGAAGTGGGGATGTTCGCTGATGATTGCACACTGTTCAGCACCATTCGAGACTCGTTCAGATACTGACGCAGTCTGTGTCCATATGCAGCAAGACCTGGACAACATTCAGACTTGGGCTGACAAGTGGCAAGTAACATTCGCACCACACAAGTGCCAGGCAATGACCATCTCCAACAAGCAAGACTCTAACCATCTCCCCTTGACATTCAATGGCATTACCATCGCTGAATCCCCCACTATCAACATCCTGGGGGTTACCATTGATCAGAAACTGAACTGGACCAGCCATATAAATACTGTGGCTACAAGAGCAGGCCAGAGGCTTGGAATTCTGCAGCGAGTGTCTCACCTCCTGACTCCCCAAAGCCTTTCCACCATCTACAAGGTACAAGTAAAGAGTGTGATGGATTACTCTCCACTTGCCTGGAAGAGTGCAGCTCCAACAACACTCAAGAAGCTCGACACCATTCAGGATAAAGCAGCCCGCTTGATTGGCACTCCATCCACCACCTTCAACATTCACTCCCTCCACCACCGGCGCACTGTGGCTGCAGTGTGTACCATCTACAAGATGCACTGCAGCAACTCGCCAAAGCTCCTTCAACAGCACCTTCCAAACCCGCGACCTCTACCACATAGAAGGACAAGGGCAGCAGACGCATGGGAACATCACCACCTACAAGTTCCCCTCCAAGCCACACACCATCCTGACTTGGACCTGTATCGCCGTTCCTTCACTGTCGCTGGGCCAAAATCCTGGAACTCCCTAACAGCATTGTGGGTGTACCTACACCATATGGACTGCAGCGGTTCAAGAAGGTGGCTCACCACCATCTTTTTTTAAATTCATTGATGTGATGTGGGCGTCGCTGGCTAGGCCTGCATTTAGTGCCCGTCCCTAATTGCCCTTGAGAAGATGGTGGTGAGCCGCCTTCTCAAGGGCAATTAGGGATGGGCACTAAATGCAGGCCTAGCCAGCCAGCGACGCCCACATCCCATCAATGAATTAAAAAAAATAATAATAATTTCACCCTTTAGGCCCTGGTATAATCCCTTCCAAGGCCAGTGTATCTTTCCTCAGGTTCGGTACCCAAGACTGAATGCAGTACTCCACATGGAGTCAGACCAATGTTTTGTACAACTGAAGCACCACTTCCTCCCCTTTGTATTCCAGCCCCTTTGAGATAAAGGCTAACATTCCATTAGCCTTTTTGATTACATTTTGTACCTGTGCACTAACCTATAGTGATTTTTGTACCTGGACACCCAAATCCCTTTGCTCCTCCACAGTTCCTAGTTTCTCGCCGTTTAGAAAATATTCCGATTTGTCTTTCTCAAGATCCAAAGTGGATGACCTTACATTTCCCAAATTGAACTACAGCTTTGCTCACTCACCCAGTCTATCTATGTCCTTTTGTAATTTTCTGCTCCCATCCACACATCTTACTGTGCCTGCTAACTTAGTGTCTTCTGCAAACTTGGATATACAACTCTATTCCTTCATCTAAGTCATTAATAAACAGTAAAAAGCTGAGGCCCCAGTACAAATCCCTGGGGAACACCACTTGTCACATCCTGACAATCAGAGACCATTCCCTTTATCCCTACTCTCTGTCTTCTATCTTCCAACCAATGACTGACCCATATTGCAAGGATACCTCCAAGCTTGTGCGCTCTCACTTTTGCTGCTAATCTCTTGTGAACAACTGCCCTATACAGTATGCTAGGAACCTCCTTAAAAAAATTGCTAGATTAGTCAGACATGATCTACGCTTCACAAATCCATGCTAACTCTCTTTGATTAACTGGTTCTTGTCCAAGTCCTCAGTCACTCTGGACTTGATTTTGCCAGCGCTCAGAGGGCGGGTTTAGAGGCGGGACCACTGTCAAAATAGCAAAGATTGACAGCGGGTACGAAGATGGCTGGGCCTAGAACACTGCCCTGAGGAACTCCTGCAGTGATGTCTTGGGGCTGAGATGATTGGCCTCCAACAACCACAACCATCTTCCTTTGTGCTAGGTATGACTCCAGCCAGTGGAGAGTTTTCCCCCTGATTCCCATTGACTTCCGTTTTACTAGGGCTCCTTGATGCCACACTCAGTTAAATGCTGCCTTGATGTCAAGGGCAGTCACTCACTTCACCTGTGGAATTCAGCTCTTTTGTCCATGTCTGGACCAAGGCTGTAATGAGGTCTGGAGCCGAGCGCTCCTGGCGGAATCCAAATTGAGCATCAGTGAGCAGGTTATTGGTGAGTAATGCCTATATAGCTCCAGTTCAATTCTAACTATAGGAGTGTCACAACAGCTCTGTTTGAACAACATCAGGTTTACTTTCTGAAGTTTTTATTTGTTTGCCTTTCGTATTGGCAAGAATTTTCAGTTTAATTTATTGGGTGCTACCGATTGTTATTTGTTTTCCGAAAGTTGCAAAAAGTAGAGTTTATGATGGTACATATTGTATGTAGCCCTGAATCCATACTGATTGCTTTTCAGCAATCTTATGCTGTTCCAACACAATAGCTAGTTTTGCTATACCAACACACTATTCTCTCAAGATTATTTTGGAAAGTTTCCCACTTATGTTAAACTTAAAGGTCTAGTTTGCAGGTATTTTTTTTTGCTCCTTTTAATAAAAGAAGAGGGAGAAATTCGGTATCGCCCCGTTTGGGGCACTAAATTTTGAAAGCTGGAAAAATTAGCGCCAGGCGCTAATGATTCTCAGCTTTCTTTAAATTGGGTGTTAGCGCTCCAGGAAGGAAGTGACTACCACTTCCCTTCTGGAGCGCTAAACCATGCAGGAGGGGCGGTAGGAGTGCAGCACTGCACAATGTCCCGTGCACTGCTGCCGGGATCCGAGGGCTCCTTCACTCCCTTAAAGGAGGAAGGGCCATTGATGCAGGCTCTGCATTTCAACAATGTCCCACATCGCCGACGGCAGACGGGATCCGTGATGATCAGCCCCAAGCACTCTAACAGAGTGCAGGGCTGATCAATCGCAGCAGTTAAAAATTTTCAAAAGACAACCTAAGGGATGGAAACTAATTTTTTCTGCAGACCAGCAGCCTTACCTTTACTGACCACTCCCTAAGCGCCCGGCCTCCCAACCAACGCCTCCGCCTCCTGCAACTGTCGGTGTATACTGCAAGGGGCGGAACCAAATTTTGGGTCCGGGGCGCTACCAGGGTGCTGTGCAGCCAGATGACGTCACGATCTCCGGGCACAGGAGATTGTGGCGCATGGGGTTACCACTGCCACAAACCTCCAGGTGAATTTCACGGGCGGCGGTACTATCACCGCACCCGGGTGGTAAATCGTTCGCGTCCTGTTATCGCCCCCCGGAGGTGTAACGTGAGGTGAATTTCTAGCCCAATATATTTATGTTAGTGGTTCTCCAATACTCCGTAATCTTTCTTGATGTTAGCTAAACAACAAAAATGTCAGTCAAAACTTGACTAATTTCAACTCCCCATCTCCTTTAAGGCTCGTGACACGTTAGGCAACTTTCCGGAAACTAAATTGACACATGGATAGTTCAAACAGGGAGTGGTTTGGCAACAAGGCAGAAGGGAGATGCAAGTGGTCTGTGAAAGTCTTTGAAACTAAACAATGAGGCAGGTTGAATAAATGTCTTTTCATGCTTTTTGTATATCTCATATTTGTCATTTTGTAATTGTGGGGTTTCAGAACTTTACTTGGAGTCACTAAGGAAAGTAGTACACAGTGAGCTTAAAGAAAGAAAATTGCATTTATATAGCGCTTTTCATGACCACCGGACATTCCAAAGTGCTTTACAGCCAATGAAGTACTTTTTTGAAGTGTGGTCACTGTTGAAAGTTTAGGGCATGTCATTATTGACTCCCATATACACAACATATGCTGTAAGATGAGTAAGCTGTGCCCCACCACAATGGAGGCTTTGGAATATGAGAGTAAGACAAACTGTGTTGGTGACAGAGAAGCCAATATCTGAGAAGGTTAAAGATTGTATTGGTGATGGAGAGACTGGTATTTTAGAGTGGGAGATATGTTAGTGATGGAGCAACTGGTATTTTACTTGAGAGGAGGGCAGGTCATTTTGGTGAGGGAAGAGCCAATATTTAGTGCCTTCTATGTTCATACCTGAAAAATTCAAAGCAAAACCAATTTGGAAAAATATCCAAATTGGACCTCATACAATTACACCATCTCTCCTATACGTGGATGCCATTACTATTGCTGTACTGTTGGTACCTCTTCAGATGCTAGGGACATTCAGCAAACCAAGGGTTAAGGCTTGCTTCTGTTGTTTGCTCTTGGCCCTATAACCTGTTTATATTTCGAAATGAGATGATGCAGAAAGGATAAGGTAAGTGTAAAGATAACTAACAATATTCCTTGACTGTGTTCCCCTGTCATGTTTACCGATACGCAGTTGATACCTGATATACTGCAGACAGTTAACACTGGCCTGCTTGTGTTCTTAGAAAAAGCCTGTTGATTGCTTTAAAGAATCCGAACATTTGTTGAACTAAAAATCCTATGATCTCTTTACTAAAAAATAAAATAAAAGTAAACATGTTTTCACTAGCAGCATTTTAAACAATAGAGACAATGAATGATAGAAGTCCACAAACCTTTGCTGTGTTCGGTCATTGAAACCCTCCCTAGTGTTCATTCAGTGAACAAGAATAATTTATTTGTATAAAAATGCCTTTGAACTGGACTGATTTACCAATCAGTCAGAGCTTTGAAGTTGTTGTTTTGTAATGTACTGTTTGTTGGAAGTTTATGCTTACTGAGTGACGAGGAATATGCATCTATTCAGCTCCATCAGGGGAAAAAGCAGATTATTTTTCTCTGAACTGTAGAGAACGTGACACTTCACTAAGCACAAAAATCCTTAAAGCAAAGATTGCTACCATATGGGAGGGAGTGTTTACATTCATAATAAACTTTAACGGTAGTGCAGTGTAGTAGTGAATAAGGAAGATGTCCTATGGAGTGGAAGGATGATTTCTCTCACTTGAACACTTCCCAGTCTATGTCATGCAGTGGGCACAGACATTTCTCTAGAGGAAGGGAGAAGTTGAACATAAGTCAACTTAAGCATTCTCAACTTATTGTAGCTGCTTGCAGAGTGTGTTTCGAACCGGCCTGGGAGGAAGTCGCTCCTGATTACCCTTTTAGTTGGGAAATTGTGCATGGCGTGGGAATAGGAAAGGTAAAGAAGGGAGAAAAAGTAACATAAAATTATTTTTGTCTTTTTTAACTCTTGCAATTTTAAAATAATTTTAAAATGGAATATAGTATTCATGTACTAACCAATGGGGATAAACCCCTAAGCTGTTTGCAAATCTATATTGATTTGAATTTAATCCATTTAGATATTTTTCAAAATCTTTGTTTAATCTTTTCTGATTCGTGCAACATTCCTGCTTAATTCCAGGAGTATAGAGTGGATCTTGAGTGTCTATTGTTCTAGTTATTTTTAATTGTTGTTCTTTATAGTATTTTCCTTTCTCTGCTAATAACTGGCAGTAACGGTTAGTTTCTCTCTGATACTGATCAAATCAAATATGTTTTAAGAACATAAGATATAGGAGCAGGAGTAGGTCACTCACCCCTTCGAGCCTGCTCCGCCATTCAATGAGATCATGGTTAATCTTCTGCCTCAACTCCATTCACCGGCCCCATTGCCATATCCCTTGATGTCCTTACTAGTCAGAAATCTATCGACTTCTGTTTTGAATATGCCCAATGACTGAGCCTCCACAGCCCTCTGGGGTAGAGAATTCCAAAGATTCACCACCCTCGTGTGTGAAGAAATTTCTTCTCATCTCAGTTCTGAATGGCCTACCCTTTATCCTGAGGCTGTGATCCCTGGTTCTAGACTCCCCAGCCAAGGGAAACATTCTCCCAGTATCCATCCTATCAAGCCCTGTAATAATTTTGTATGCTTCAATGAGATTCCCTCTCATTCTTCTGAATTCAAGAGAATACAGGCCTAGTTTACTCAATCTCTTCTCATACGACAGTCCCGCCGTCCCAGGAATCAATCTCGTGAACCTTCGTTGCACTCCCTCTATGGCAAGTATATCCTTCCTTAGGTAAGGAGACCAAAATTGTACACAGTACTCCAGGTGTGGTCTCACCAAGGCACTATATAATTGGAGTAAAACTTCTTTACTCCTGTACTCAAATTTCTATGGTTCTCTTTCTTGGAGTGATGTGCAGATGCAATTTTTCATCAATTTAAGAATAAAATGAATCTAACATGTAAGTGTCGACTAAAGCTATCCCAGGATTTCATAATGTATATTCATTAAAATTGTCACCCCCACTTTTGTCACTCGGTTAACTTCATTGCCCTCCTGAGCTTCAGCCAACACAAACTCCAACTCAAAATTCAGCTGATAACGTTTTATCCCAAAGCAGGTCCTGTTTATCTTTCAGCCTTGTCCTTCCAGACCTCCATGGGTTCCATATCTTCCACAGCATTCATTTTAAATTGCTCATCATTGTTTACAAATGTCTCTATAGCCTTACCCATCCTACCTCTGCAGATTGCTCTAGTACTAACCTGCTGCTAGCATTCACCTGACTGCTCTACTGTGTGCTCCCTTCACTCCATGATCTGTGGCAGAGCTTTCAGTCATCACACACTTGCATTCTAAAATTATCTTCATAAACTTGTCTGCTTTGTTACATCTCTCCCCACCTTCAAAAGCTTCTTCAAACTAATCTCTTTAATTACACCTTCCATCACATGCCACAATATTTCTATGAACTCATGCTTGCTGTCCATTATCCCCCCTCCCCCCCCCCCCCCCCCACAGATGTACTGTATTGTGAAGCATCTGTGATGTAGATGCTATACAAGTACAAATTGTAATCACTGATTCTGGTCATTACTCTCAATCGTTTTGTTTTCATAGAGAATATTGGAGAGCAGTGATGAGCATAAAACAAAGTACATAGAGAGAGAGTCACCAAAGGCTGTCCTAGCATGACTCCTGTCATTTTGTAATGGAACAATGTGGCATAGGCTAAAGCGTAGGTCACCTCCTCTCAAGTGAAATGTGGTGAATGGTGTGAGGAAACCAAAGAAGGGAAAGGTTAAAAAAAAGTCTCTTTTTTAGGTTAGGGCCATTTCAAGCTGTAAAAAAACAATTGTAAAATAATACACTGCAACCTTAGGGACTGCTTTGGGGGAACGGTTATTTTAGTCTGACATCCCAAACCTGCCAAAACGGTTCAAAAGAAAATCTCTTTATTTTATAGTTTTACTTTAAAACCATAAGGGGAAAACGGCAAATGTTTTCAAAACTCAAAATAAGTGACTCACGCAGTCTGGCTTCAAGTTAATTTTGGAAAAGGCTAGTCGCAGTTAAATAGCAGAATTAGTGTTTCAGTTGGCCAGTTGTAAAGTTTTTGTTATTGAGACTTTGGCCTAGAAATTCAGTACAGCCACGTTTGGGGCGCTACAGCATGGCGTTCGCTAACTTTTGCGCCCGGCGCAACTTAGCGCCACCTTCGCCGATATTCAGTTGCATCGCCCCAAGAGGTTGCTGCTGCGCTAAAGCAGGCGATGCACGACTATCGTTAGGTGCTAAGCCGGCGATCCGGGGCGCAAACACCGAAGGCGGGCGCAGCGCAGGTGCGGCGAGGTGCTCATTGAGGGCAGACAGTCAGGCGCCGGTCAGCACTTAAAGGGGGAGGGTGGAATTGCTTGGCTGCCACGCCCTGCACACTGCAGCCCTAAGGCAAGGCCTGAACACTGCTTCTGGAACAGCTCCACGCCCAGGAGAATGGAGAAGGCCAGGAAGAGAGCGCAGCGCTTCGGCGAGGGTGACCTGAGGCTGCTGGTTGGCGCAGTGGACCGCAGGCGCCATATCCTCTTCCCTGAGGGTGGCAGGAGGCCGCTGCCTGCCGAATATCGGAAAGCATGGAGGGATGTGGCAAACAGGGTCACGTCCAACAGCATGGTTGGCAGGACACCAACCCAGTGCCGGAAAAAATTCAACGACCTCACTCGGGTTGTCAGGGTGAGTACCCTTTCCAGTATCCTCCTCATCCCTGCATGTGCACCTCACTTTATGGCCAAACAGGTCTGAAAGCCCTAATGGCCAGCCCTCATCCAGCAGCTATGGGACTGTCATGAAAAGCACTTGCGCAATCAGGACTTTAGACACTGTCAGGGCTATTCTACCATGGGAGGCAGTGCGGGCAAGATCAGGGCTTGACACTGTCAGGGCTAATCGAACATGGGAGGCAGTGCGGGCAAGATCAGGGCTTGACACTGTACTTAGAGGCGGTCCTTTCTCTTGCAGGCCAAGCTGGCGCATAACAGAAGACAGCAGCGACAGACCGGGGGAGGCCGTCCTGACCTGAAACAGCTGAGCGACCTCAAGCAGCGAGTGGAGCGGATCATGGCAGGCCGGCTGAGTGGCCCCGTCGCCACTGGAGATGCTGACCCTGTTCTGGGCGCCAATGGTAAGGTCATCACCTTTTTGACCTCTCCCTTTCCACTTGCACCTCACACCAGCATCCTTTGCCACTATCGAACCAATGCAGTGCACAGCAGCACTCATGCCTCCCTCGCTGCCGCCCTGTCCTCACTCTAAAGCAACTCTTGTGCCTCCCTGCTTTCAGATGGTGACTTGCCAGGTGAGGAGGCGGCCCCTCAAGCTGGCACTGTGTCCGAGTCAGACATAGAGGAGGAGGAAGAGGAAGCCAGCCCATCAGGGACACCCTCAGCCGAGGCAGCCCATGGCCATGATGGTGACACGTCTTCCCTGGAGGGGAGCAGGGGGGAAGGGTCGGAGGATAGTGAAGCTCCGGGGACCAGCGGGCTGCAGCAACGCGGGAGGGGTGGGGAAGCTCGGCGGCCTTCTCCCCGGAGGGCGAGTGCGGCCTTCAGTCCTGCTACGGTGAGCGCAGAGGAGGTGCGGCTCCTAGCGGAGATGGGCACCCAGGCTGAGCGCAGGCACACTGAGCTCATGGCTGCAGTGGCAAGGATGCCTGACTCCATAGAGTCACTGGCAAGGAGTGTGCAGGAATTCGGGGCAGCACAGGCCAGGAGTCTGCAACAATTCAGTGCAGCACAGGCCAGGAGTCTGCAGGACATCGCGGCAGCACAAGCTAGGAGTCAGCAGGACTTCGCTGCTTCACAGGCGGCTTCTAGCCAAGTGCTCAGTCGTGCCGTGCATTCACTGGCTGCTGTCATGCAGACACAGACCAGGGCCACACGGGCACTAACTGCTGCCACACTCGCTGGATCGGCCAGGCACCGCCGGGGCACTTGCTGTGCCGCAGCGGCCCAGCAGTCTGTGCCTCAGCAGATTGCTGCGCGTGCTGCAGTGCTGGCCCGTGCGCGTGCCAATGTATCAGCCGACCAGGGAGTGCCTGTGATCTGTCAGGTTGGCAGCATTCCTGCAGCCAACACTGTCACTCCTCCATTGCAGCTGCCACCAGCTGTTGGACAGACTGCTGCCGCCCAAGCAGAGTTGGAGCAGTCAGCAGTCGGCCCCTCCAGTCCCAGAGCTGGTCCAGGCCGACCCCCAAGGGCATCTGCCGTCTCATCATCTGACCCTCAGCAGCCTTCCCCCAGCCTTGCTGCAGCCACTGGGGTCCCATTGAGGAGGAGCTGCAGGGCGGGTAGGGGCCAGTCACGGAAGCGAAACGGATCACCCTCGCAGGGGAAAAAGTAGAAGGTGTGGCCAAATGTTTTGTTTTACTTATAAAAGCCGAGACTGGTGTATTTGTTTCATATATAAAGGCCGAGACTGCTGTATTTGTTTCATATTTAAAGGCCGAGACTGGTGTATTTGTTTTACTTGTAAAGGCCGAGACTGGTGTATTTGTGTTTTTTGGGGGGGGGTTTCTCTCCATTAGTTTGTCATGTGGGAAGGGCACAGAGGTATCACAGTAAAAAAAAATCTTAAATCGCACTGTCCATGCTTTTTTTTGGAAGTCCTGGTTGCCCTGCCCGGCTGAGGGCTTGTGGAGCGGCTACATTCATCTTCTGCCATTGGCACAAGCCATTCCCTGAGAGGGGGCCTAGAACCGACTTGCAATAAGCCGCCGACGGGCGGCCCTTGCACTTTCTGCCTCCCTCCTGTGCTGGTCCTCCTCCTCCTCCTCTGGTGGTCCTCCAATGTCTGCTGGCAGTGGCTGAGTCCTGCGGATAGCCAGGTTGTGCAGCATGCAGCACACGACAACGAAATGGGAGGCTCGCTCAGGCGAGTACCGTAGGGCTCCCCCGGAACGATCCAGACAGCGGAACCGTTGCTTCAGCACGCCGATTGTTTGCTCAATGATGTTCCTGGTTGCTTGATGGCTGTCATTGTATCCCTCTTCAGCAGGGGTGCTGGGCGCACGGAGCAGGGTCATCAGCCAGGTGCACAAAGGATAGCCTTTGTCCCCGAGAAGCCATCCTCGTGGGTGAGGCTGGGCCTCGAACATGTCTGCCACAGAAGTCTGGCGCAGGATGAAGGCATCGTGGCTGCTGCCTGGAAAGCGGGCATTGACAGCTAGGATGAGCTGCCTGTGGTCACACACCAACTGCACGTTGAGCGAATGGTAGCCCTTCCGGTTGCGGTAATCCTCGGCATTCTCCAGAGGTGCCCGCAAAGCCACATGCGTGCAGTCAATGGTGCCCTGCACCATGGGGAAGCCCGCTAATGCCGCAAAGCCCATTGCACGCTCTTGCTGCTTGTCAACGGTCATGGGGAAGGAGATGAACTGACGTCTCCTTCTGAAAAGGGCATTGGTCACCTGGCGGATGCAGCAATGTACCGCAAACTGGGAGATGTTGGAAATGTCCCCAGTAGCGGATTGGAAGGAGCCGGTGGCATAGAAGTTGAGAGCCACCGTCACCTTCACTGCCACCGACAGAGACGTCCTGCTCCTCAGCTGTGGCTGCAGATCTCCGCGAAGCAGGTGGCAGATCTCAGTGACCACCGCCCTTCTGAATCGCAGCCTCCGAACACACTGCTCCTCAGACATGTTCAGATATGAGAACTGCTGGCGGTATACCCTGGGTGGGTAAGGCCTCCTTTGCCGACGCCTGTTGCCCCTTCTCCGTCTGGCCATGACTGGCACTCTCTCACGGCGTCTCTGAGCCCTTTGAATGCAATGGAGAAGCCCAACGTTTCCACCCATTGCAGCCCCCATTATATGTTTCCAATCAATGCTATGACACTGAAGTTAAAGACAAGTGCAAAGCTGTGGCCTGAAGCCACAAGTACCTGTGCGAGTGTTGAGCCAAACCAGAAAGCTCTCTACCTTTGTCTCTCTCCAAAGATCCGTCTCTCACAAAGAAGGAGTGGTGCAAAATGGCTGCCATTTATACTGCAGGAGGAGTCCCCTTTAATTAGCGCGCCCCGCAGCGACTGGGAACCGTTCCCCTCTACCAGTCGCTAGGGGCGCCAGGCGCACAATAGGCCGGCGCCACTGAATTTCCGGTTCGGGGCGCACAAAGGGCGTTGCACGATGAAATGACGTCAGGATCTGCGCGTGCAGCTGAACGCGCGCAAAGGTTTTGCGCCGCCGCTAAATCTTTACTGAAGTTCGCGAGAGGCGCAGATCGCGCTGCGCCCGGGCGCTAGCCGCTTAGCACCCCACTTCTCCTCCTAAGGCGCTAGCGGCTGACGCAAACAACTGAATTTCTAGGCCTTTATTTTTATTTGAGGAGGACAAGGAGAGAAAACTTGGTTAATGAAAAGCAGGTATGGTGCAAACTTAGTTATTCACTGGTCAAAGGGCATAGGCAGGCGTGAAATAGACATGCAGAACGTATGGATGAAACAAAGCTTTCACTGTGCAGCAATGTGGTGGGAGGAGATGTGGAGGGAAAAATTGGGTGAGTAACGCCACCTGTTAGCGCCTAAAGAGGCAGTCAGTGGCTGTAGCGCCACTGGCTGCGCCTCCCGCGATATTCAGCAGGGGCGCTAATGGTGGCGTTAGCCTTTTGCGCTGCGCCGCCACTGATGACGTCATCGGTGTGCTTCGCGCCCCGATCGCGATATTCGGTAGCGAACGCCGCTGTAGCGCCGTTCGCTGCCCGGTTCACGGGGCCTTGCTGCGCCGGCAGAGGCGTAAGTTAAGGTGGAGGTGCGGGGCGGCCGCTTTTTCGGCGGCCGCCTGCCAGCACCTCTGTCCCCGGCCTCCTGGTACCCCCCCCCCCCCCCCCCCCCCCGCGGCATTGCCGGCTGTTCCCCGAGAGCCCGGCACTTCTTGGTGCCGGGCTCTTTTGCCGCCACTCGCGATTGGGGCTCGCGCTGTTGCAGGCCTCTCCCCCTTAACAGTGGGAGGAAGGCCTGCAGTACCGCAGCTTGCCGTGCTGCAGTGTGTGGCGCTGCGGCACGTAGCGCTGCGAAATTCACTTTCAGCGCCCTAAGAGGGACGCGGAGCGCCTCGAGCCGCGCCCCATCTCCCTCTAGGGGCACTTCAACTGAATTTGTGGCGATCGCGGCGCAAATTCCAGCGCCCAGGCGAACTTTGCGTCGCTTGGGCGCCTCAGGCCAATTTCTAGACCGTGATCTCTCAATAGCGCAATAGTACAGACGATACACATTTTGTATCCATCTGAATAGGCAAGTGGGGCCTTGGTTTAATGTCTCATCCAAAAGACAGTGGGCTAAAATTTATGGGGCTTTATGCCACCCGTTACAGGCAAAATATAGCGAAACGAGCGCAACCACCGCTCTTTCGCCAGCTGGTGGCGGGCCCTGCGGCGTCCTCCATTTCCCAGGCCCAGCAGCGCTGCTGGTAAGATCCATCACCCTGCAAATTAGAATGAGGGAGAGGTGATGTCAGTAAATTTCCCAGGGTCAACCTGATTTTACATTTTTCGATGGGCTCCCAGTGCCAGAGAGCCTGCTATTGGCAGAAAATCCCTGCTGCTGCAGGACTTGGGTGTCTACAGTATGCTAGAGGGACATGCTGCCTCCAAGACATCATGCACTGAGGGCCTGGGAAAAAGAAATTTAAAAGTGGTAGACTGCAAAAGTGTATAATTTGCCTGTGTAACCTCCTTCCAATGTCCTTACACATGCTTTCCAGGAGGGAGATTATAGAACAGTAATAAGGAGTGGAAACCTCAGCTGATTCTGGTTCTCCCATTTGTGACCCACAGCTGCTGAGGCTAATTATATTGCCCCTTCTGCCAAACTGGCCAAAAGCTACTAACTCAACAGAGATGAAAGATTCAAGCTAGGACCTTCCAGATCTGTGTAGCTCACTATATTTGCCTATTTAGAATTGTTATAGTGCAACAACTTATGTTTATATAGCACTCCTCACATCATAAAGATGTTTCCAAGTGCTTTACAGGCCCACATCTAATGGAAGTGATGCTGAAAGATGGAGATTTGGGCAGGGGTGGTGGTGAAATGAGAAATTGGAAGGGCGGCCTCAATGAGGGGAGGAGGAATCTATATTTGTAAGCTGAGTTTCAGTATGGCCTAGAATGTTGACATATCTATGCAACAAGGTTGTGGATGATGAGGGACTTAGTTGAGAGGGAACAAATGTAAACGGGCAGGGCCGAAAAGCTGGAAGGAAACTTGCAGAGGGTGTTGAAGATCATGGAGGAAAAAAGAGGAACGGAAAGGTGGTTGGAGAAAATCAACTCCAAAGGAATGGGGTGGGCAGGTAAAACACCAAGAAAGAAGAATAGGACTATTTAGATAGCTGCCAATGGATGCTCACACTGTAATATAGGGAGGCTGTGGGTGCAGTAAGGTAGGACAAAGACTGGGGTGGTGGGGAGAGAGGATTTCTGTAAGGGCGAAATGACACATGGGAGCCACGGTGAGGTTTAGAGGATAAGAAAGGTGAGAGAAGACAGGTGGGGGTGGAGAGTGTCCAGTAAAGAGCCAAGCAAAATGGAGAGGAGGAATAAAGTACAGAGATGAGGGGAGCTTAGGTCCAGGCAGAGTAGATCCATTTTGCGCACACTGGTGTAACAGAAGCAAAACACTGTTAGAACAGAGTAGAAAATATTGGAAAAGGAAGCATAGAGTGGGTACAAAGAAGGAAACAAGGTACAAAAGAGGAGGTGGTTGAGGGGAGATAATTTAAAGTATTTACATGGAAGATCAGTTTCGCCCAGAACAGCTTGTTTACAGTGAGGTCTTGCTGTGAAGGTCAGGACGGATGGGATTAATAACAGTGTAAACTAAACAAAATATAAACAGAATAGCAGAGTCACAGTAAAGTATCAGACTGGGTACAAATGGCAAAAATAAATAACACAACAGAGTAAACAGACTAAGAATTATAATCAGTGCCAATAAACCAGTCCATTCCAGGCGTGTTTCTTCAGTGAATTAGTAGGTTAGTGTGCGGCTGGATTTCCCTGTGAAGTGAGTTCCTTATTATGCGAGGATGAGGGTTAGTGGATTTCCCATAGCATTGCTCATGGTAAGTCAGAATGTTCCATTGTGCAGAAGGAGAGGCGGGGAGGAAGTTCAGCCTAATATATAAAGGTGTACAGCGTTGCTAAGTGCTGAACTTTATATGGAAGTTTCCACCCTTCGTAAACTTGAGGTCATCCAAAACTCGGCTGCCAAGTCCCATTCGCCCATCACCCCTGTGCTCGCTGACCTACATTGGCTCCCGGTTAAGCAGCGCCTTGATTTCAAAATTCTCATCCTTCTTTTCCAAATCACTCCATGGCCTCGCCCCTTCCTATCTCTGTAATCTCCTTCAGCCCCACAACCCCCCAAGATATCTGCGCTTCTCTAATTCTGTCCTCTTGAGCATCCCTGATTATAATCGCTCAACCATTGGTGGCCATGCCTTCTGTTGCCTAGGCCCTAAGCTCTGAAATTCCCTGCCTAAAACTCTCCGCCTCGCTACCTCTTTCCTCCTTTAAGACGCTCCTCAAAACCTACCTCTTTGACCAAGCTTTTGGTCACCTGCCCTAATTTATCCTCATGTGGATCGGTGTCAAATTTTTTGTCTTAAAATACTCCTGTGCAACGCCTTGGGACGTTTTACTACGTTAAAGGCGCTATATAAATACAAGTTGTTGTTGTTTGTTTAAAGAGTGCAGCAAGAAAATTCGTTCTACAGTTTTAAGACTCTCTTCTGTGCTGTTTTTCTCCCTATTGTCACTTAGCTTCTCACAAGTCATTGTGACAATCTTTCTAAGGCTACTTTTTCCCCACCGCCATCTTAAGTACCATCAATGGGTTTCCCAATGGATTTCTTCCTTTCTGAGAAGAGGACAACTAACAGAAGGATATTAGTGAATCCAATATGAATCCAATATGAAACCCTATATGAATCCAAGGTTAAATTCCTCCTCTATGCAGACGACCTGGTTCTGCTGTCACCTACTAAAGAGGGGCTACAGCAAAACCTGGACCTGCTGGAGTCGTACTGCCAGACTTGGGCCCTGACAATAAATCCCCAAAAAACCAAAGTCCTTGTGTTCCAGCAAAGATCCAAACATCAGGGACCCAAAATAAATTTCACAGTAGGAACAACCAAAATTGAACAAACCACTAACTACACATACTTGGGCTTAAAAATCAGTTCTACGGGAAACTTCAAACTGGCTGTGAATGAACTGAAAGAGAAAGCAAGAAGGGCTTTCTATGCCATCAAAAAATCAATCCAAATAGAAATCCCAATTAGCATTTGGCTCAAAATTTTCAAATCAGTAATTGAACCAATTGCACTCTATGGCAGTGAGGTATGGGGACCGCTAACTCAACAAGAATTTGCAAAATGGGACAAACACCCAATTGAGATCCTACATGCAGAATTCTGTAAAAGTATCCTCCGGACTCAAAGGAAAACAGTAAACAATGCATGCAGGGCGGAACTAGGCCAATATCCATTAATAATCACTATCCAAAAAAGAGCCACCAAATTTTGGAATCACCTACAAATGAGCAATCCCCAATGCTATCACTACGACGCCCTGAAATGCCAAGAGCTGACCATAAAGAAGAATACCCTCAGTCAACTAGTCCTGGGACTCAGTGAAGTAACTACTAACAATACTAACAATAACCAGCCCCAGGACAGTGACAGGGTAACACAAAGAATTCGACCCAACACGATCGTCGCTAAGCAAAAGGAAAAATATCTGACATATTGGGCAGAAACAACAAAAACCCAAAGCAAACTCAATTGCTACTTGGCCCTAAACAGACAATACAACATAGCTGATTACCTGACCATGGTAAAGGATAACAAACTGAGAAGAACCTTGACAAGGTACAGACTTAGCGAACATAGCCTAGCGATCGAAAAAGGCAGACACAGGCAGACCAGGCTGCCAAGAGAGGACAGGATATGCTCGCACTGCAGTCAGGGAGTGGTGGAGACAGAGATGCACTTCCTCACAGCTTGTGGAAAATATCAGGGCATCAGGGAGAATTTCTACCAAAGATTCTCACAAATATGCCCTGATTTCAGAAATCTGAATGACAACCAAAAACTCCCATTCCTACTGGGAGAGGAGAGAAGCTGTATAACACTGGCGGCACGCTATGTTACAGCTTGCCATGAACAGAGAGCCAACCAGTAAACTAAGAAAAGAATATATATAAACAATGCGAATGTATATTTATACACTCAGGGATATACCTGTTTATACACTGTATGAATAGAACTGCGTTTATGTGGTAAACCATAAATGTATTTTGATGCTTTGGCAACATAAGATGTAACTTATCATGCCAATAAAGCGATTTGAATTGTGAATTGTGAATAGTGAGGTCTGTCTGGACCAGAGGTATTCTGTGTCATTCACCGGTACCCTCATGCTTGCATCTACAGGCAGAAGTCCACATACCTCAGGTCGGAGAGTATTGGTGTGTGCGGAGCCGCCTAATCCCAAGGTAGATAGTGACAGCAGACCTGATGTCTCAGATATATGAAGACCTGACTAATCATAATACTGGATAACTGTTTGAAAGCAACCCAATTACAGTGTGTTCTGCTTTCAGTGCCAGGGTGATTCGAGAGGCCACCAACATGCAGACACTGGCAATAACTGTGGGGAATAGTCTTCACAGGCTCTGGGTCAGATTCAAAGCTCTGCAATCTGCTGTAAGGACACCTGCTACTCATATGCACTATTGTGCCGGTACAGCCAATGATGGCCTCCATCCTCCCTTCAAGCAGAATGCAAGAAGTGCCCATCCAAAAATGGGCAGGCTTATTTAAATGGGGCGATTATGACATAATGCTGTCATAACTCCCACTTTCCGTCATTTTTGCCTCATCATAGAATCATAGAATGATACAGCACAGAAGGAGGCCATTCGACCCATTGTGTCTGTGCCGGCTTTTTGAAAGAGCTATCCAGTTAGACCCATAGCCCTGCCACTTTTTCCCCTTCAAGTATTTATCCAATTCCCATTTAGAAAGTTACTATTGAATCTGCTTCCACCAGCCTTTCAGGCAGTGCATTCCAGATCATAAAATCTTGCTGCCTAAATTTCATGTCACCTCTGGTTCTTTTGCCAATTACCTTAAATCTGCATCTTCTGGTTACTGACCCTTCTGCCACTAGAAACACTTTGTCCCTATTTACTCTATCAAAACTTTTCATGATTTTGAATACCTATCAAATCTCCCATCATCCTTCTTTGCTCTAAGGAGAACAATCTCCGCTTCTCTAGTCTCACCACATAACTGGTACCATTCTCGTAAATCTCATCTGCTCCCTCTCCAAGGCCTTGACATCCTTTCTAAAGAGTGGTGCCCAGAATTGAACACAGTACTCCAGCTGCGGCCTAACAATTGTTTTATAAACGTTTAGCATAACTTCCTTGCTCTGTACTCCATGAGCTGGATTTTCTCAGCCCCGAGGAGGCAGGTATGGAGGCGGGACTGTTGGTAAAGTAGCAGAAAGTGGGGGCGGATGGCAAACCCGCCTCCCTGCCCTTTTGCCAGGAGGCGGGAAGATATGCTGCTTCGGGTCCCTTCTCCTCGTAGTTAACAGGCAGAAAAAAGGATTAGTCCCATTTTACCTTTTTAGGTGAAGGCTTCCCGACCTTGGAGAACCCCGCCGGGTTGGAGGAGTCGAGTAGGAGGTCTGCGGGGGTCGGAGGGACCTGAAAGTAAGATGTAGAGGTGATTGATGGGTGCAAGTGTAGAGTGGTAAGTATGTAAGGTGAGTGTTACGTGTTAAAAAATGTTCACTTACCTTGGTTTCTGCCTACAGCCTTCATCTGCTCTGGATTGGGAGTCCCGACGTCTTCCTTGTCGATTTCACAGACTGGCTGTTGGATCCTTCGAACCAACAGTGATCTGAAATCTACAAAGTTGAAAGGTTTGATGAGTCCTGAAATACACAGAATGTCCGTGTTTGATAGCTTCACAGAGCTATCAAACGCTGACATTTCTTCTTTCAAGAAGTCTTGACAGATGGCACATCAGACATTGACATACTCTGTCAATGACTTCCCCCTAATTGGCCTGCTGAGCCGGCAGGGCAGGCTTAACAAGGTCAATCGGGAAAATCCCGCTGGTTGGCCAGAAGATGATGGAGGCGGGACATAGGCCCGACAAGCAGCAGTCCCACCTCCAACTCGTCTCCATTGAGAAAATCCAGCCCTATGTCTCTATTTATAAAGCCATGGATCCCATATGCCTTTTTAACAGCCTTCTCAACTTGTCCTGCCACCTTCAAAGATTTGTGCACGTACACCCCCAGGTCACTCTGTTCCTGCACCCCCTTTAAAATTGAACCTTAGTTTATATTGCCTCTCCTCATCCTTCCTACCAAAATGAATCACTTCCCACTTCTCTGCGTTAAATTTAATCCACCATGTGTCTGCCCATTTCACCACAGAATAGAGTTACATGGAATATACACCACAGAAACAGGTCATTCGGCCCAACCAGTCTGTCTATGTCCTCCTGGAGTCTGTTACTATACTCCTCACTGTTTACTACATTTCCGAGTTCCATGTCATCTGCAAACTTTGAAATTATGCCCTGTATACCCAAGTCCAGGTCATTAATCTATATCAAAAAGAGCAATGGTGACTAATACTAATACCAACCCCAAGGGGACACCACTATATACTTCCCCCATCAATGCTGGTCAGGTCATCGACCTGAAACGTTAACTCTGTTTCTCTCTCCACAGATGCTGCCTGACCTGCTGAGTATTCCCAGCATTTTCTGTTTTTATTTCAGATTTCCAGCATCCGCAGTATTTTGCTTTTGTAACGCTGGATGTAAGTTATGCCTGAGGCTACAAAATGCAAACATTCATTTTAATTGGCACAACAGGCACTTTATAAGAAAATTCTTGCATGCCTCTCTTCAATGATGCAAGGAAGTTTGGATCCAGCTTCATTTGGGAATGCCAGCTGGCCTAATAAGCTGCTGCAGTCTTTGAAATCCTGCAGCAGAAGCTATTTTCTGCCACCCGTTTCCCCCAGAGTTGAGCTTCCAAGTGCAGATGGCAGTACTACTGGGATCCCACCGAAAATATTACCTCGGAAATTTAACTGGGGGTCGGCGCTGAGTGCATCAAGTGGGCAGAAATCCCAGCTCTGCCACACACTTCTGCTGGTGAGAAAAATCCCAGCTTTGATTTACTATAAGAAAGTCGTGTTGACCTGGAACTGATCTACTTAATCCAGTGATTGAAAGCACTTTCTGCAAAACATTCGTTTTGTATGTAACTGGGCCGCCTTATTAAATTTTGATCAGAATTATAAGTTAAAGCAGATCACAGCATTACTGGGGAATTAGACGTTAGATCAAGACTCATTTTTGTCTCAGTAGCACCCCAAATACAGGCACACACAGGACATAACAGAGCAGAAAAATGAACAAAAACAAAAGAAGCTCCTGCCAGAAATAGATAGGAGCTTCATAATATTATAATGTAGTGGAAATGACATAATTTGCAAGTCTGCACCATTTTCTGGCCTTTATATCAAAAATACATGAACATTATTTTGTCCATATAGCATTTCCAGTGTTGCTAGGCTTTGCCTTTCAGTATAAATATATGGGTTAACTAAAGACAACAAGCATGGATTTTTAAAAGGCAACTCGTGCTTAACCTGCCCGTGCTTTTCATGAAGTTGCTGCATTTACACGTTAATTGCCCATTAAATTCACCACAAAGTTCAGTTTTGTAATTAATAGTGCAAGTACTCTTTCAACGACATGATAATTGTTAATGACTGCCAATCAACCTCTCTTGCCCAGAAAGTAAACAATTATAAGTGTGGAGTATCATTCCTTCAGGTTGTGAATTGTTTTAGGAGATTTTAAAAATGTCAAATTAAAAATTTTACATTTTTTTAACATCCTTTCTGTCTCTTTTTTCTCTTTTAATCCAATCTTTCTTTCCCTATCTTTAGTTCACCTTCGTTACCTGATTTGACATTGAATTTACCGGTCTAATTCACCCTCTTTCTCAGTCCTTCCTCTGTTTATTTCTCGATCCTTAAATCTCATTGGTTAAGGAGATGCACTGTTTGTCCCATTGTTCACCAAGGTCCCAGATGCCCTGTTTCCCTCGCTGCGCCGTTATCAGCTTGCACTTTCAGCAATTCTGAGGCCAAAATTTTTTTAAACAAGGCTAACTAACAGGACACACCACGAGATGCCCTGCTCCAGCAAAATCTGGCCCAACATTAAAATTTATAGACAACACAAAATTAAGGAGCGTAGACAACTGTGAAGAGTGCTGTAAGTAACTTCAGAAGGACAGAGGTTAATAGATTGGGAGGTAGATGTCAGATTAAATTTAATGCAAAGAAATGTGAGTTATATATTTTATGAGGAAGATTAAGGAGAGAACAAATAAAGTCACTGGTAAAACTTTAAAAGAAGTAGAGGATCAGAGATACACAATTTGATAATCCTATTTTTTTTTAAAAAGCATATGGGATCCTAGGTTTTCCAAGTACAAAAGTAAAGAGGTAATGCTAAACCTATACAAATCTTTGGCTAAGCCACAGGTGGAGTTTAGGAAGAATGTCAAGACAACGTAGAGGGTGCATAAGTAATTCATCAAGATGGTACCAAGGATGAGAGGCTTTAGTTACAAGAAAAGATTAGAGTAACTGGGGATCTTTCATTACAACAAAGACGGTTAAGAGGAAACCTGACAGAGGATGTTACTAAAAGAACTGTCAGTGAGGAAGGGAGCTGCTGTGAACTGTACCCTGGTGCATAATGGACAATTGTGGGTAGCTAACAAAGTAAGAACTTGGCTCAGTGATAGTATTCTCACCACTGAATCAAACCCCACTCCAGGAATTGAGCACCTAATCTAGGTTGACAGTTCAGTACCGTAATCATGGAATAGAATCATAGAATGGTTACAGCACGGAAGAAGGCCATTCGGCCTGTCGAGCCCGTGCCGGCTCTCTGCAAGAGCACTTAAGCTAGTCCAACTCCCCTGCCTTTTCCCCGTAGCCCTGCAAATTTCTTTCCTTCAGCTACTTATCCAACTCCCTTTTGAAAACCATGGTTGAATCTGCCTCCACCACCCTTTCAGGCAGTGCATTCCAGATCTTAACGACTCACTACGTAAAAAAGTTTTTTCTTACGTTGCCTTTGGTTCTTTTACCAGTCACCTTAAATCTGTGTCTTCTGGTTCTCGACCCTTCTGCCAATGGGAACAGTTTCCCTCTTATCTACTCTGTCCAGACCCCTCATGATTTTGATTACCTCTATCAAGTCTCCTCTCAATCTTCTCTGCTCTAAGGAGAACAATTCCAGCTTCTCCAGTCTATCAATGTAACTGAAGTCCCTCATTCCTGGAATCATTCTCATAAATCTTTTCTGCATCCTCTCTAAGGCCTTCACATCCTTCTTAAACTGTGGTGCCCAGAATTGGACACATTAATCCAGTTGGAGCTGAACCAGTGTTTTATACAGGTTCATCATAATTTCCACACTTCTGTACTCTATACCTCTATTTATGAAGCCCAGGATCCCGTAAGCCTTTTTAACTGCTTTCTGAACCTGCCCTGCCACCTTCAACAATTTGTGCACACATACCCCCAGGTCTCTCTGTTTGTGCACCCCCTTCAGGATTGTATCATTTAGTTTATATCTCCTCGGCTCATTCTTTCTACCAAAATGTATCACTTCACACTTATCTCTGTTAAATTTCATCTGCCACGTGTCCGCCCATTCCACCAGCCTGCCTATGTCCTCTTGAAGTCTATCACTCTCCTCCTCGCTGTTCACTATACTTCCAAGTTTTGTGTCATCTGCAAATTTTGAAATTGTGCCCTGTACACCCACGTCCAAGTCATTAATATATATCAAGAAAAGCAGTGGTCCTAGAACCGACCCCTGGGGAACACCACTGTGTACCTTCCTCCAGTCTGAAAAACAACAGTTCACCACTACGCTCTGTTTCCTGTCACTTAGCCAATTCTGTACCCCTCCTGCCACTGTCCCTTTTATTCCATGGACTTTAGCTTTGCTGGCAAGCCCATGATGTGGCACTTTGTTGAACCCCATTTGGAAATCCATGTACACGTCAACCGCATTACCCTCTGTTACCTCATCAAAGATCTCAATCAAGTTAGTTAAACACGATTTGCCTTTAACAAATCCGTGCTGGCTTTCCTTAATTAATCCACACTTGTCCAAGTGACTGTTAACTTTGTCCCATATTATCGTTTCTAGAAGCTTTCCCACTACCGAGGTTAAACTGACTGGCCTGTAGTGAGAGAGTGTTGCATTGTCAGTGGTGGTGTCTTTCAGATAAGACATTAAACTGCAACTCTGTCTGTTCAGGAGAAGGTAAAAGATTGCATAACAGTATTTGAAGAAGAAAGAGGTTTTTCTCAGTTTCATCCTTCCCAGCGCAATCAAAACAGATCATCGAGTAATTTATCTGATTTGCTGTTTGTAGGACATTGGTGAGCACAAATGGACGGCTGTGTTTACCTACAAAGCAACAGTGACAACACTTTAAAACTAATTTGTTGGTTGTGAAGCACTTTGGGATGTGAAAGATGCTATATAAATGTTAATTCTTCCTCCTTCTTAGTGTGTGGGTGGGAGGGAGCTGTTCATGCCTATTCATAACAGAACCAGAGGACACAACCTACGCATGCAGGGGGGTAAATTCAAAAATTCAAAGTAAATCAGCAGAAACAATGGGCTGAATCTAAACTCCCAAAAACGGGTGGGTTGGTTTCAAGTCAGAGGTTAAAATTCAAAAAATCTGAAACAGGAACCCAACCCGCCTCAAACCCGCCCACTTCCAGTTTTAACGGAGGCAGGACGAGGGGTGGACAACCAATCACATGCAGGAGGCGAGCTGGTCATTTAAATATAATGAGGCTGCCTGCCTTCATTTTAACAGTCATTCTATTTTTAACTCATGTTGACCGGGTTTCCCAGGTCTCAGGAAACCTGGAAGGTGAAAGGAGACGACAAGGGCTGAATCCATAGGGTAAGTGCCTTTACAGCACTGCTTGTGGGCCAGGAGGAGCAGGAGTGTTTCCTCCAGGCCCAACAAGCTACCCAGTAAACACCCCCTCAATCATCATCAGGACCCCTTCAATCTGGACCTCCCCCACGTGTCCAACACCTTACTACCCCCCGCCCTACCCCAAACCCCCACTGGACCTACCTGCTCTCCTTGGCTGCAGCTTTGTGCTGTAGGCTTCCTGCCTGACAGACCTCTAGTATGTTAATCAGGCTGCCTGTGGGCGGGAAACTGATAGAAAAAAATTTAAAGGAACTCTGCAGTTAAAAACTCATTCTTCCGGGTTTCCCAACCTCAAAACAGCCCTCCCACACGGAACGCGCCTCCGGGCTAAAATCCAGACGAATATTTCAGTGTGCGAGTGTTCAATCTATGGAACAGGATCTAGGGAAATGGTGGAAGCAATTAGTATTGATTCATTCAAATACAAATTACATAGATTTCTTTCAGAAACTAACATTTTGGTCTACAGCATATGAGTAATTTCAGACATGACAAGTGGTAAGTGTAGCATGCCTGGGAGGAACAGGTGACTTTGGACCTATGGTTCCCAAAGCTCTCCACTACTGGAGTTTTCCTCGCGTAATTTCTTGATCTTTTGTAGACTGATCGATAGAGATTGATTGCTATGATTAGTCAGCAACCCCATTATCGTTGTATCATGCGTCTATGGTAGAAGGCAAAATAGATGGACCTTGGTCTTGTTTTGTCCAGCAATTCCTCTGTTCCTATAGGTAATACACTGCATTATGACAAGTCTACAATGGGGTCTCCTATCGCATTTAAAAAAATCTTTCTGTGGAATGCACAACATTCTGAGGGGGGAAGGTGAACATCCAGAGGCCGTGGTCCATATCAACGACACAGGTAGAAAGAGGGATGGGGTCCTGCAGGCAGATTTTAGGGAGCTAGGAAAGAGATTAAAAAGCAGGACCACAAAGGTAGTAATCTCTGGATTACTCCCGGTGCCACGAGCTAGCGAGTATAGAAATAGGAGGATAGAGCAGATGAATGTGTGGCTGGAGAGATGGTGCAGGAGGGAGGGCTTTAGATTCCTGGGACATTGGGGCCGGTTCTGGGGGAGGTGGGATCTGTACAGGCCGGACGGGTTGCACCTCAACAGAACTGGGACCACTGTCCACGCAGGGGGTTTGCTGGTGCCGTTGGGGAGGGTTTAAACTCATTTGGCAGGGGGGTGGGCCCCAGGATGTAGCATTAGAAAGGAGAAACAAGGTGCACAATGGATTGGGAGAGACAGATAGCACTAGAGTAAGAAATAGTATGGTATTAGTTGGGGTCAGACTAAGAGAGAATACAAGAAGATCTAAGATAGGTTTACAGTGCATGTGTGTGAATGCAGGAAGTATGGTAAATAAGGTTGGTGAGCTGCAAGCGCAAATAGACACGTGGGAATATGATGTTGTGGCGATAATGGTGACCTGGCTCAAAAAAGGGAAGGATTGGGTATTAAATATTCCTGGATATAAGGTGTTCAGGAAAGATAGGGAAGGAAAGAAAGGAGGTGGGGTGGCAGTATTGATTAAGGAGAATATTACAGTGCTGGAGAGAGGATGTCCTGGAGGGGTCAAGGACAGAATCTATTTGGTTAGAGTTGAGAAACAATAGAGGTACCATTACACTACTAGGTGTATTCTATAGGCTGCCAACTAGTGAGAAGGATATAGAGAAGCAAATTTGCGGGAAATTACAGAGAGGTGTAAGAACTATAGAGTAGTGATAATGGGGGACTTCAACTATCCTAATATAGACTGGGATAGTAATAGTGTAAAGGGAAGAGAGGGGGAAGAATTTCTGAAGTGTGTTCAGGAGAACTTTCTTGATCAGTACGTTTCAGGACCAACAAGGAAGGAGGCATTGTTGGATCTGGTTCTGGGGAATGAGGTGGGTCAAGTAGAGCACGTGTCAGTAGGGGAACATTTAGGGAACAGTGATCACAGTATCACAAGGTTTAGACTAGCTATGGAAAAGGACAGGGAGCAATCTGGAGTAAAAATACTTAATTGGAGGAAAGCCAATTTCAGTGGGTTGAAAATGGATCTGGCCCAGGTAAATTGGAATCAAAGATTGGCAGGCAAAACTGTAATCAAACAATGGGCTGTCTTTAAAGAGGAGATAGTTCGGGTACAGTCCAGGGACATTCCCCCAAGGGGGAAAGGTAGGGCAACCAAAGCCAGAGCTCCCTGAATGACGAAAGAGATAGAGAGTAAGATGAAGCAGAAAAAGGGGGCGTATGACACATGTCAGGTTGAGAATACAAGTGAGAACCATGCTGAATATAGAAAGTTCAGAGGGGAAGTGAAAAAGGAAATAAGAGGGGAATAGGGCGAGTATATGAGAATAGATTGGCAGCGAACATAAAAGGGCTTGGGAAGCTGAGTTTAGCTCTGATGTTCCATCCAAGTCTAATTTCCGCATCCTAGCTTCCACCAAGCTCAATTAGCTACCCCACCAGGTGCCAATGAAATCACTATGCCCCCCTCCTCTTCTACCACCATCTGTAATATCAGGTATCTGTTTTTGGACATTACCTTTTTTTCCATGTTTGTGCTGTAGTCAGAAGAGATTCAGTGCAGTTTGGGGTGATTTCAGGTTACTGGTAAATGTTGGTATGTGAGTGAACAGGTTGAGAAGTGGCAAAAATTGTGCACTTGAGACATGTTAACAAACAGCAGGCTGTGGGAAGTGTTGGTCCGACAACAATCAGAGATTGCGGCTACTGATAAAAATTGCAAGCTCTTCCTGTCAGCATAAAAAATAAGTGGCTCACAATTAATGAACACAGCTTCAAAAGCATTCATGGGCAGCCATCCTGAACTTGAGCCATGTCTGCTCCTGTTTCTTCACCCTGAACCATATCACTATGGTGCTGCTAATTCACACAGCCAGGACCTGAATTCACCAAGTATCGTCTAACACAGGGCACTCTGTGGGAAAGTAGGCAGCACTGGCTTAGGTTACACCATATTGAACTTAACCATTCATAGGCCACATAAGCCAAGAGTATTTCATGTTCATATAGTATCTGTCACTCAAAAACCCAGACTCCTTGTTTCCCTTCTCATAGTCTTTTGAGCACAGATTTTTTTTTCTTTTCTAGATACTTTTGCAACCTGCAGGCATGATTTTCTGTAAATTTATCATGATGAATATTCTTCCTTGTCAAGAAGTGTTTTCATCTCCAAGGGGGAAACGAATTTAAATCTGAGAGTGACTACATCCATATTAATAATATATTCCCCCTATCTATTTATTGTAACTCTCAGTAAATTCTGAAACTGTTGAAAAGCCACTAGGTGATTCTGCATTTAATCATTTCCAGCAGAGAATAGCACTCACAGGGAGCCTATCTTGAGAAATTGCAGGTGCGAAACCGGTGTTCTCCTCCTCATTAATTTTAGTGGATGGAAAATCACAGGCTGCAAACACTGTTTCCAGAGAAGCACATCCTACAAGCACTGTTCCCTGCTGTAAAATTTGCAAGTTACATGACCACCTTGAGTGTCTGGAAAAAAGTATCCCTTTATGATATAAAAATGCTCCTATAATCTTCTTGAATTTATTTTGACCATCTTCACAGTACTAATCTATAGGTTTTTTTTATTCATTCATGGGATGTGGCCGTCGCTGGCAAGGCTGGCATTTATTGCCCATCCCTAATTGCCCTTGAAAAGGTGGTGGTGAGCTGCCTTCTTGAACCGCTGCAGTCCGTGTGGTGAAGGTACTCCCATAGTGCTGTTAGGGAGGGAGTTCCAGGATTTTGACCCAGCGACGATGAAAGAACAGTGATATATTTCTAAGTCAGGATAGTGTGTGACTTGGAGGTGGTGGTGTTCCCATGCGCCTGCTGTCCTTGTCCTTCTAGGTGGTAGAGGTCGTGGGTTTGGGAGGTGCTGCTGCAGAAGCCTTGGCGTGTTGCTGCAGTGCATCTTGTAGATGGTACACACTGCAGCCACAGTGCGCTGGTGGTGGAGGGAGTGAATGTTTATGGTGGTGGATGGAGTGCCAATCAAGCGGGCTGCTTTTTCCTGGATGGTGTCGAGCTTCTTGAGTGTTGTTGGAGCTGCACTCATCCAGGCAAGTGGAGAGTATTCCATCACACTCCTGACTTAATAATAATTCAACTTTTATTGTCATTGCACAAGTACATGAACAACGAAATGTGATCTTGCAAGCTCCCATGAGTCCAGTACAAATAACATTAACAGTAAATAGCACCGTCCTGGGAGAAGCAAAGCCGCTGCGTCTGTGCGCGCCGCCATTCCATTTCCACCATTCCGACAATCTTCAGCCCAACGCCCAGGCCTGCTCACCAGCCGCCTCTCCCGGGGCTCCTTCCGTGACCTTCTCACCAACCGCCCCTCCTCGGGGCTCCTTCCGTGACCTTCTGCACCTGGTCTTCCCTGATGGTCACCCCTCCAGGTATTAACCAGGCCTGGCTCTGCTTAGCTTCCAAGCCTTGCCAGTGACCCTGTCCCTAGTCCCAGGAACAGTGCCTTGTAGATGGTGGAAAGGCTTTGGGAAGTCAGGAGGTGAGACACTCGCCGCAGAATACCTAGCCTCTGACCTGCTCTTGTAGCCACAGTATTTCTGTGGCTGATCCAGTTAAATTTCTGGTCAGTGGTGACCCCAGGACGTTGATGGTGAGGGATTCGACGATGGTAATGCCATTGAATGTCAAGCGGAGGTGGTTAGACTGTCTCTTGTTGGAGATGGTCATTGCCTGGCACTTGTGTGGTGCGAATGTTATTTACCACTTATCAGCCCAAGCCTGAATATTGTCCAGGTCTTGCTGCATGCAGGCATGGACTGCTTCATCATCTGAGGAGATACAAATGGAACTGAACACTTGCACTTGCATCATTGTTATGTCAACAACCAATGCACTGTCGCTGTTTGGAAGTTAGCTTTGCTTTCATGGCTTACGAGATCATCTGAATTCCTTGACTTTGTTACACGTTTGTAACATAATTAGCCAACTGGCTATAAAACATACAATGATATATAACACCTCTGATGTCACATGACTTTTGTACATTATTTCTGAACACTTTACAGTTCATAAGAACATAATAAAGTACAGGACTAAAATAATTTGTATTCCATTTGTCTGGTCCCAAAAACCAAATACCACTCGATCATCCACTCCTTCAAATATCTAACCAATTCTTCCTTAAATTGTTCCGCACTATCTGCCTCTACTGCTTTCCTGGACACCACCTTCTGTGTAAATGAGTTAAATCTAAATTGGTTGTACACCTTCTTCTGAATATTAGCCTTTGTCCACTAGTTTGTGGCAAACTTGAACATATTATCAGGGCTCAATTTATCTATTCCTTTAAGAATTCTGAACACTTGAATAATATCACCCTTCAGAGGGTAAGAAAAAATACTATGCTCCACAACCGCTCCTTATAGCTCATATTCGTTTAGCCAGGAATCGGTTTGGTTGCATTGGTTTGCGCTGCCTTCAGTGCCTCAGTACAGTGAACCAGAATGATACACAGTACTCCAGGTGTCCTTACAGCTGCCGCACAAATCGCTATTGGTTTCAGTAAGCTATTCAAGCACCCTCTCCTGTGTTGTGTCCTGTAGCCTAAATCCAATTATTTTATATTCCTGCTGGTTATTTCCTTTCTTTAGTCTCATTATCTTGCATTTGTCCACATTAAATGCCAGTCACCTTCCAAGTCCATCCAGATCCCATTGTATTTGATTTGTCCCTTTCCAGTTGTTTGATCTGCTCACCAATTTGGTGTTATTTGCACATTTAGATGACTTATTTCTGTCCCCAACATAAACATATACTCTAAACAGCAATGGCCCCAGTACTGAACCCTGTGGAAGTTACTTCTGGTTTTAGAAACCAAAACAGTTCTGTGAAACGTGCACACCTTGACTCCCTTTTTAATCAAAAGCTGTATGCCTGAGGTATTGATTTAGACCACAGTATGGTTAACAAATCACATTAGCCACAGGGGCTTCCCAAGCAGCAGTGTTGTAGTCGTGCCTCATCTTTTCTTTCTTAACTTTCTTTTCCTTTTTCTCTTTCTCACTTTTTCTCTTTCTTTCTCCTTCCGCAATCTAAATAGCTGTAGAATTTATAAATATTTTCTCTTGTGCTCTCTTGCTCGTAGTGAAAGCCCTTTATTAAAAATGGATCCCTATCGTTTTAATGGATGGGTTTCACTGGTGCTGTAAATGCTGGGAAATTCCTGCCTTTACCTCTAGCTTTCTCATGTTGGAGTGCCAGAGACACCTCAACTCTCAAATGCCCCCCCTGCTCAAAACATTCACCTATCTTTTTTAGATTCTGACAGACCTGTTATGTGTTTGTAACATTTTGTGGCAAAGCCACTAAGAGACTCTCACAGTGACTTGTACAATTGCCTTTAATCATGTTTATTACCTTTTAATGTTGGCACTGGTTAAACAGAGCTAGATCGACAAAATCGCGATCTGACGCGCTGACATCATCACGTGGGTCATGTGACGTCCCAACGGCAGGAAACGTCATGACGTCAGAGGTAGAGGGCGTTTCCAGCCAGTCCTCGTGTGGAGTGATAGTGAATAGACCTGTTTAGAGCTTCTGTAAAGTTGTTTTGTAAAGTTTTAGTACATTAAACTCAGTTTGTTAACTACTAGTGAGTTTATAGATTCTTTGCTAGGAGTGCAGAGACTCCTACATTGGTGACCCTGAATCCTCGCGATCGTTTTTCGCGGTGAACGCAGAACACGGGCCAGGAATGGAGGCCAATGCAGTGGCCTTGAAGCTCCCCCAATTCTGGGAACAACAGGCAGCCTCTTGGTTTGTGCAAGCCAAGGCACAATTTGAGCTCCGCAACATCGTTCAGGATCAGACCAGATATCTCCACGTGGTCTCCGCCCTCGATAGCTCGACGGCATCGAGAATCATCAGCCTTCTAGACAGTCCCCCGAATGCTGACAAGTATGTAGCCATCAAGACATGATTGCTGCAGGTATTTGGTCTTATCGCCGTTTACTGACGCTACCAGGGTTAGGTGACTCCAAACCCTCGGAGCTTGTGAGCCACATGCTGACTTTCCTGGGGTCCGAGCCCCAGTGCTTTTTGTTTCGCGAGCTGTTCCTTACTCAGCTCCCCAAGCAAGTCCAGGCAACCCTCGCCCGAGCAGAAACCGCAGACTGCGTCGCGCTCGCCGAAGAGGCGGATAAGATTTACGCAGTCCGGCAACAATACTGCGCCATCGCGTAACACCCCGCCAGGAGGAGCCCGGCTCCGACCACGGCGCCTCCGACGACTGGTTACTGTTGCCACCATGCTTGTTTCGGCCCGAAGGCCCGCTGCTGCCACCCACCATGCAGTTTCATTACCAGACCGTCGAATAGACCGCCGCGAGTCAAGCACGCCGGTCCCGGTACTTCCCCCGCGACCACGATGGCGATCGGCGCTTCTGGGAATCTCACCTACTTAACCGACTCCATCTCAGGCTGTCGTTTTCTATGCGACACGGGGGCGCAATGCAGCATACTTCCCGCCTCGGTCATCGACCTTCGGTCTGGCTGACGGGGTCCCCCTCTGCAAGCGGCCAAGGGGGTTCGATCCGCACTTGCGGAAAGCGGCTCGTCCAAGTCTGTTTCGGTGGACAGCTTTTCACCTGGAATTTCATCACCGCTCAAATCTCGCAGGCTCTGTTGGGTGCCGACTTTTTGGGCGCCAACAGCCTGTTGGTGGACGTGAAAAATCGACGCTTCGTTCACGCCGCCACGCTCGACAATATTTCAGAGGCGCGCAGCACGGCTGCGTCACACATGATTTCATGTGCGCGGCCTCCGCCCGACGATTTCGCCCGTCTCCTCGAGGAGTTCCCCGAGCTGACGAAGCCCACCTTTTCGGCTTCAACTGTCAAGCATAGGGTGGAGCATCATATTTCGACTACCGGCTCTCCTGTTTACGCCAGGGCGCGATGTTTAGAGCCCAGCAAGCTGGCGGCGGCGAAGGCGGAGTTCGTCGTGATGGAGAAAATGGGGATCATCCGTCGGTCCAGTAGTCCCTGGTCCTCCCCGCTCCACATCGTCCCCAAGCCCGGCGGGGGATGGCGGCCCTGTGGTGATTATCGCCGCCTCAATGAGATAACGACGCCCGACCGCTACCCCATTCCCCATATACAGGACTTATCAGCACATTTGGCGGGGACGTCCATCTTCTCGAAAGTCGTCCGCGGTTACCACCAGGTGCCAGTGCACCCTCAAGATGTCAAAAAGACGGCGGTCATTACCCCCTTTGGACTTTTTGAATTCCTACGAATGCCCTTTGGACTTAAGAACGCGGCGCAGGCGTTTCAGCGCCTCATGGATTCAGTCTTGCGGGACCTTGATTTTTTATTTGTTTATTTGGATGATATTCTGATTGCCAGCACCTCCAAGGAGGAGCACTTTCGGGTCCTTTTTCGACAGCTTCAGCAGCACGGCCTCATCGTTAACCCGGACAAATGCCGTTTCGGCCTAGCGCAACTTGATTTCCTGGGCCACCGCATAACCCCCGCTGGGGCAACGCCACTTCGAGTCAAGGTGGAGGCGATCGCGGAGTTCCCGAAACCGAAATCCGTGAAAGCCTTACAGGAGTTCCTGGGGATGGTGAACTTCGATCATCGTTTCATCCCCAGGGCAGCGCAGCTCATGCGTCCGCTCTACGAGGCCCTCAGGGGCACGATGGGAAAGGAGCCCGTGGTATGGTCGCAAGATATGGATCGCGCCTTCGAGGAGACGAAGACTGCGCTCGCCAACGTGACCATGTTGGCACACCCCCTGCCGGGAGCCACCATCGCCCTCACGACAGACGCGTCAGACTACGCGGTGGGGGCCGTCCAGGAGCAGTGGGTCGACGGCGCGTGGCAACCTCTGACCTTTTTTAGCCACCAGCTACAATGGCATGAGCGCCGGTACAGTACTTTCGACCGAGAGCTGTTGGCTTTGTTTTTGGCCATCCGCCATTTTCGCTTCCTCCTCGAAGGGCGCCGCTTCATCGCGTTTGTTGACCACAAGCCATTGACGTTCGCAATGGCCAAGTCTGCGGAACCATGGTCGGCTTGGCAGCAAAGGCAGCTGACGTACATATCGGAGTTCACCACCATCCAGGCCGTCCAATTGGGCATTGACTATACACAGATGGCGGCTGACCAAGCGGCCGACCCGGAGACCCAGGTTTTTCGTTCGGTTCCAGCCAGCCTCCAGCCGAGGGATGTGCCATTCCATTCCGCAGGTACTACTCTGCTCTGCGATATTTCGTTGGGTGCACCCTGTCCGATTGTCCCGTCTAAATGGCGCCGGGCTGTTTTCGATGCCATACATGGCCTATCTCATCCTGGAGTGCGGGCGTCGCAAAAGCTGCTGGTCTCCAAATTCGTATGGAGGGGAATACGCAAAGACGTCAGAGACTGGGCGAACACTTGTGTTGTTTGCCAACGGGCCAAGGTGCAGCGGCATGTCAGGGCCCCGCTCGCCATCTTCGAGGTCCCGGAGTGGCGATTCGATCACATTCACATTGACTTAGTGGGCCCACTTCCACCGTCCCGGGGCTTTACGTACCTTTTGACAATGGTAGATCGCACCACGAAGTGGCCGGAGGCAGTCCCCATGACGTCCACCACCTCTGCGGATGTTGCTCGAGCTTTCGTTTCATCATGGGTAGCCCGGTTTGGTGTCCCTGCGGATATTTCGTCGGATCGTGGGCCGCAATTTTCGTCCGAACTGTGGAATGAGGTGGTTTCCGTGTTGGGCGTTAAACTCCACCGCACTACGGCCTATCACCCGCAAGCGAACAGCTTGTGCGAGCGGTTCCACCGTTCCTTGAAGGCGTCGCTCAGGGCCAGCCTTCTGGATGCATCCTGGGTCGACAAACTGCCGTGGATGATGTTAGGACTCCGCACGGCGCTGAAGGAAGATCTCCAGTCATCGGCGGCGGAGATGGTTTACGGGCAACCACTTCGAGTTCTGGGTGAATTCCTGCCGTCCCCTACGCGGCCATGGTCCGCGACCAGGCAAAGAGAGACCCACCGGGATGCAGCCCGCTGTTTCCGCCCAGTTCCGACCTCACAGCACGGTTTGCCTTCGTCCAACGTCCCGGGGGAGTTGTCAAAGGCCAAGTTCGTTTTTGTGCGCCAAGACGGCCATCGTACCCCGCTCGCACCTCCTTATGCAGCGCCCTTCCAGGTTTTGCAGGCAGGGGACAAGAGTTTCGTGATCAACGTCGGGGGCAAGCCTGCTCACACCTCTGTCGATCACCTTAAGCCTGCGGACTTAGACCTTGAACGACCGATCGAGCTGACGCCGCCTCCGCGCCGCGGCCGGCCGCCGCCACACCTGACAGCGCCGTGTTACCTGCCAGCTCGCCGCCTGCTCAGTGTTTTCCCCTCCGGGAATTTAGGAGTCGGTCCAACAGGCTTGTCCGACCTCCTCAGCGATTGACTCTTCTCGTTAAAGACAATTCTGGGGGGTTGTATGTGGCAAAGCCACTAAGAGACTCTCACAGTGACTTGTACAATTGCCTTTAATCATGTTTATTACCTTTTAATGTTGGCTCTGGTTAAACAGAGCTAGATCGACAAAATCGCGATCTGACGCGATGACGTCATCACGTGGGTCATGTGACGTCCCAATGGCGGGAAACATGATGACGTCATGACGTCAGAGGTAGAGGGCGTTTCCAGCCAGTCCTCGTGTGGAGTGATAGTGAGTAGACCTGTTTAGAGCTTCTCCTGCATTTTCTTGTTTTGTAAAGTTTTAGTACATTAAACTCAGTTTGTTAACTACAGTACTAGTGAGTTTATAGATTCTTTGCTAGGAGTGCAGAGACTCCTACAATTTTCTGTATTTATTTCAGCTTTTTAAACATCTACTGTTTGATTCAAAACAAAAAAAATTGGATACATGCTTAAGGCCACAATCCTGAGGTAGAATGGCGGGATATCACACATTTACTTGTGAGTCTTCTGAATATGGAGAGTTGGTAGGTCCAATTAACATCACCTGTTCTAATACTAATAAAGTTGGACTCTTGGGATATAACTATCAGCACCACTTACAAAAATCTGGAAGGACTATAATTAACATTGTTTTTTACGTCTGTTGGTTTATTTGATGTCACTGCTGTAGTGATTATCCTTTTGGGCACTCATTGTGAGCATCAAGTACTCCCAGGTCAGCTACAGCATAGACCAGGTATGGAGTGAGCCTCCCTTCACATTGCCCAATAAAAGGCATTAACTCCAAATGCAGAAGAGCATTCCCTGCTGCACCAAAATCACTTTTTTAATTTTCCATTAAAGCCACCTTTCTGAGCAAGATTGATAATTTAGTGCTGACATATGCCAAATTGTAGGTAATATTTTTGCTCTATACCCATTAGGAGCAGGGATGAGATTGCCCAAAATAACAGGAAACCACTACAGAGGGGGAAACTTTACTCTCATGAATTCAGACCAGATTCCAACCTACATCTCTATGTTAACAATGGTATCTCGCTGCTGTTCAATCAGCTCCCTGATACTCTTGGCTTACTAACTCCAAGCCAGTTTTCACCTACATTGTTATCACTATTCACTGTTTAAACAACAATAGTCACACAAAATCATCAGATATAGGTAGGGAGAAAAAAGTACATTAGATTTAGTCATAATTAAAACTGTTCAATTTTAAGAGTTACTGCTAGGCAAAATTCTCTCTTTAAGGGAAGAGAACAATCTGAGTGTCTCAAGAGACAATACTGTTCCCTCTGAAGAGAAAACACGTTAAGGATCTCACTGCAGATAATACAGACAATACACCTCATTTGTTAGTACTAGTTTGTAGTAACATAGAAACATAGAAGATAGGAGCAGGAGTAGGCCATTCGGCCCCTCGAGCCTGCTCCACCATTCAATGCGATCATGGCTGATCATCCAAATTCAGTACCCGGTCCCTGCTTTCTCCCCATACCCCTTGATCCCTTTAGCCTTAAGAAATATATCTAACTCCTTCTTGAATATATTTAATGAACTGACCTCCACCGCCTTCTGTGGTAGAGAGTTCCACAGGTTCACCACTCTCTGGGTGAAGAAATTCCTCCTCATTTCTGTCCTAAATGGCCTACCCTTTATCCTTAGACTGTGTCCCCTGGTTCTGAACTCCCCGACCATCGGGAACATCCTTCCTGCATCTAGTCTGTCCAGTCCTGTCAGAATTTTATAAGTTTCAATGAGATCCCCTCTCATTCTTCTAAACTCCAGCGAGTACAAGTTCAATCGATCCAATCTCTCCTCATACGTCATTCCTGCCATCCCAGGTATCAGCCTGGTGAATCTTCGCTGAACTCCTTCCATGGCAAGAACATCCTTCCTCAGATAAGGTGACCAAAACTGCACACAATACTCAAGATGTGGTCTCACCAAGGTCCTGTACAACTGCAGCAAGACATCCTTGTTCCTGTACTCAAACCCTCTCGCTACAAAGGCCAACATACCATTTGCCTTCTTAACCGCCTGCTGCACCTGCATGCTTACCTTCAGCGACTGGTGCACAAGGACACCCAGGTCTCATTGCACTTCCCCTTCTCCCAATCTATTGCCATTTAGATAATAACCTGCCTTCCTGTTTTTGCCACCAAAGTGGATAACCTCACATTTATCCAAGTTATATTGCATCTGCCATGTTTCTGCCCAATCACCCAACATGTCCAAATCATACTGGAGTTTCTCGACATCCTCCTCACAGCACACACGCCCACCCAGCTTTGTGTCGTCCGCAAATTTGGAGATATTACATCTAGTTCCCTTGTCCAGATCATTTATATATATATTGTGAATAGCTGGGGTCCAAGGACCGATCCCTGCAGTACCCCACTAGTCACTGCCTGCCATTCGGAAAAAGACCCGTTTATTCCAACTCTTTGCTTTCTGTCTGCCAACCAGTTCTCTATCCAAGTCAATACCTTGCCCCCAATCCCATGTGCCTTAACTTTACACGCTAATCTCTTATGCGGAACCTTATCGAAGGCCTTCTGAAAGTCCAGATACACCACATCCACTGGTTCTCCCTTATCTATTTTATCAGTTACATCCTCAAAAAATTCCAGTAGATTAGTCAAGCACGATTTACCTTTTGTGAATCCACGTTGACTTTGTCCGATCCTGTCACTGTTTTCCAAGTGCTCTGCTATTACATCTTTTATAATGGACTCTAGCATTTTCCCCACTACCGATGTCAGGCTTACGGGTCTGTAATTCCCCGTTTTCTCTCTACCACCTTTTTTGAATAGTGGGGTAACATTAGCTACTCTCCAATCCATGGGTACTGTTCCAGATTCCATCGAATGTTGGAAGATGATACTTGTGCGAATCTACTTGGCATATCCTGTCTGGGGAGTTCTGCCAAAGTAATGTCATAATACCCCTTAGAACAAATTAAATGACAATCAGGTATCAAATCAATGATGCACAAAGGTGATTGTGGGGATTGATGTACATAAGCACATTGTTTAATCCAGGCAAGATTAGTAGCTCTCAGTTGATAGTTGCCTGAAATATGTGCTGTTTCTTTGGTATGTCTCCTAAATGACGTGCAGTGAATAATTATTAAAATACAATATTACTTTGAGGGTAATTTTCTGATAGTTGCGCTGTCAGTGGGGAGCCTGATCCACTGTGAGTGCACGTTGGAAAGCACACAGTATGCATGGTTATCCAACCATTAAATTGTTGTAAAATTAAGTGAATCATATACAAATTTGCACTCCTAGCAAGGTGAGGTTCCTTGTCGGTAGTGCAAAGCAAAAAATTACCCCTTTTGTGTTGAGGCTCCCACCCCTGCGCTAGCATTAACTGCAACCGCAAGGCATTAACTGAGTAGTTCTGGCCTGTAAGTCAAGGATGCTCTCAACATGGATGTAAGTGGTTTTTTAGCATTTTGTAATATTAGATGTTCCTGTGCTCTAAAATTCTCACATGTACTTATTCCCTTTTGAACTTCCTCTTGCTACTATAGATATAGAGGATCCCACTTAATAGGGGCAATACAGTTTTTATCCAGCATCTGATAAAAAGCTGTACAAGAGATTTGCAATTGAGGTGTTTAGTTTCCCTGGTTAAAGCTTATTTCACAACAAGGGAGTCTTTCTATGGAATGGGAATGTTGTTTACTTTGGAATATATAAATATTTTAAACTGATTTTACTAGTTTAGTTTAAAAAGACAAAAACATCTGATCATTTTACTGCCTGGTGCTGAGCAGTTCTTGCAGTAGTGCGTTTATTAAGAGTAATCCACCTCACTCCAGCTCAGAAACCATTACGAGGCAATGACTGTATGCAGTAGTTACAGAGGCAAAAAAGACATTCACAAATGATGTATTACACTTGTCAAAATTACTTGCTATTTATTTTTTTAAGCCCTAGTTTCCCACTATATACTGTATTCATGCACATTCTGATTTTTAAATCGTTATTAGGCAAGATTGGTCTGATTCATTCTCAGGCAATTGAGATTCAGAATTGACTAACTTGCCAATGTATTTTGTTTTTTTCCTTTGCTTCAAGTCAATATTTACTTGAACTCTATGGCTCACTCATGAAAGATGTGGAGGTTGGAACTGAAATATAATACTTCATTGCCACTAAGTGGAATCTTCAAGATAACAGGTAGTCAATTCTGGAAAGAGATAAAATGTATTTGAGCATTTGAGATAAAAGGAAGCACTAAATCATACTATATGCAGAAAACTTTCTCTGTGTGTTGTCTGTAACAAACTCTTGAACCCATTCTTTATACGCTGGTCTGTGATTTTGTTATACATGGTGCGCAGAAGAAATCTCCTATATGTGTAATATTCCACACAAAAGCTAAAGCAAAATTAAAATGAATCAAATTATTTTGTTTTAAGCCAGATTTCCCTATATCTGTGGTATAAACAGAATACATGGTGAAAATGGTATACTGTTGCACATATTGTAGCAATGCCCTTATATTCTGCAGTTGTGTAAGGATATCTGGGAGCTGAAATGGGTTATGACCTGGTTCATATTTACAGGTGGTTAAATTTTATGAATACTCTAATCAACAAGTGTAATGATCCAACAAAAATATAAATTTTAACACAAACTGGTAAATACCACAACATATGCACAGGGCTTCTTTCAACCCCTGCTACTTGACATAGGTACACATTCTGTGTAAGACTAATACAGGAAACTTTGTGATATCCGGCACCGACGGGACCGAGCTGTTGCCGATCTATCAAAACTGCCGGATATACCAGCGTTAATGTTGAAGCATACGGAGATTTGCAGCTCCAACAGCTTCTAAACAGTAGGCCGTACCTTAGAAGCGTCTCTGTAGCTTAGCAACAGCTTCAGAGAGACTTTGCAGAGCCTGACTGTTGAAAAAAAAGCCACGAGAAGAAGAAAAACCTAACAAAACGGCTCCTGATTTCTGCCGGTAGATCGAGGTTTCCGGACATACAACCTCCGGATAAACCAAAGTTTCCTGTACAGTGCTTTCATCTGTAGTGAGGATTGTACAGCATTCTATGTGTAATGATTATGTCCATTATAGAATTGTTATATTACTAGCGGGTATGGTAGTGTATTGATTGTTATTGGACTAGTAATCCAGAGGTCTAGATGAATAATCTGAACATGAGTACAAATCCCACCGTAGTAGTTTGAGAATTTGAATTCAGTTTTTTAAAAGATCTGGAAATAAAAAGCTGGTATCAGTAAAAGTTGTTGAAATGTTGTAAAAAAAACCCTGGTTCACTAGTTTTTAGTCTGGCGGTATAGATACCCTGCACGATAATTTATTTTTAAGACTTTGCTCCAAGCATTTCTGTCACAAAGATAAATACAGAAGTTCAATCATTCTATGAATTTCCAGAATCATTTTATTATTACCCTCAATCCCATTATTCTAAAGGGATTGATCCCTCGATCCTCTACCCAAAGACAGCAGATGCACAACGAGAGTAGGGAATTGGGAGTTGAAGTACCATGCCAATTTCTGTCAGGGCTGCAATTCCTTGCTGTCCTATTATTAGTGAGCTGAAGTGTCCGGCAAAAGCCTCCGTAAGGCCCCAGATTTGATGCAAATATATTTCAGTGAACGCCACTTGCTTTATGTTTGCTTTATGCGCCCAATTTGAATGGATACAAAGGAAGCTCCATGAGTGCAAGAGCAGTTAAATAGACTTTGGAACCGTTTGTTTTGTAATGTATACAGTACCTTTTTAGTGCAGTGTTATTGAGAAGACTTTTTAAAATCCATATTCCTGACATTTTTATGAATAAAGATTTTGCAGAAAAAAATTGCTCACTCCTTAAGATACGTTTGCTGATAAAGCATCTCAGTATGTTGCTAGAGGTGGTACAAGATGAAATATCAATGAGCCCCAGACCTATCTGCAGCCCTTAGCATACATACTTCCCAATCACACAGGACAACAACTGCCTTATCTTGCCACAGGTCAGCCAAACACCTGCAGCCAACTTGCCACATAGGGATGGCAGTACCAATGTCTGGCTAGATCACCACTGTCCACCATTGTCACGCTTAGGGCTCAGTCCCAGCTCACATTGCAGTATCAGGCACTGTGCTGACCACCTGATGCATTGAAAAGGTGACTGATACATTGGCCAACATGGTAAGCACTTCATTTCCTTTCCCTCTGAACACCATGACCCACATGCCCAAGGTTGTCACTTTGGTGCATTTCCCAAAATGCACGGAGACATTGTTTGCTGCTATGTGTCCAACCTGAAGCCCTTGGAAGATGTGTTGTGGCAAGGTTTTTTATTATATGTTGCATCTTGACTATGTGCTCTGCTGAGTATTGAGTATGCATGTAGAGCTTGAAGCTTGTATGAATGCTTGGCATGAGTGAGCAGTAACTGAAACCGGATGACAGTGTCAACTTTAGTAGCATGTGCCATCTACCTGGTCTGTAGTACTGTTTGTTAGTCTTACCTTTCCAGACCCCTGAAAGAATGCTGCAGTAACCCACCTCTGTTTTCAGGAACTACAGGTATTGTAGATGGTGTTCACTATTACTTTCTACTAGGTATGGTGCAACACCGCCTTCTGGGGAGGGTGCTCTGGGGTGCCAGTTAGGACAAGCTACTTTGCATCTAATTCATGCACCAACATGTTCACTTCAGCAACCATCAAACACAGAATCAGGGGGGCTGTGCCACTCCATCACTTGCCCATAGACTCCATTTCATGCATCAACATTGGATTTACCTTCGCTTTCGTATTTGCTACTTTTTCCCCCTCCAAATACCATTTGGAAAGGCTGACAAATATTTTCAGCCTTACTAAAGGCTGAAGTAATTTGTGCCCCCATCCAGTGCAATTTCTTACCTTTAAGTGGCTGCATCCTTTTAAGTTTGAGTGGCAGCCATTTGCGGGTGGCATGCTCCCAAATCCAAAGAACCCCCTGCAGAATGCTGTCTGTGCAAGAAGCTCATTCAAGTTATTTAAATAAGCTGACTTTGTGAATTGGGCGAGATCAACAGACCACTTTAGCAGTGTAGGTGCGTATGACAGCACAGTGAGTGCAAGCTGGTTCCCTTCCCCCCCGTTGCACCCCCAAAACTGGGAAATCAAAACTTAAATCTGTTCAGTTTTTTTGCCGTATTGAAGCTGACTATTGGTAGAAAGAGTTTTGGTACTGCACGCTAGCCCACCTTAATTGCATGCAGTATTTCTAAGAGCGGTGATGAAATCTGAGTTGAAAACACCAGCTCCATGCAAACTAGACTAAATTGCAATCCTAAAATGAACGGAGTTGGTGTCCCATGCATAATAAGTGTGAAAAGATCTGTATTTTGCAGTTATAATAAGGTGCCACCTTTTGCCCAATTTGAAAACAGACACAGGGCAAGATTGGGGAGTGGCAGAAGACCAGGATCACAGCTTGGGTTCTGATGATTGCTTTGTCTGAAAATTGCTAATTTATAAGACAAAAATACACGGAAAAGCTGAAAAATTCACTTTTATTTTAAATAACAGACATTTGTGCACAATTTACATTTGATAAGTTTTGTAAATGCAAACTGTCCAATGCAAAACCAGGTGTAAGGCAACGCGAGGTCATAAACAGGATCTGTTTATTGAATTTTTAATGAAATGGGTTTTCAAAAGTTGCAATATCTGAAAAGAATATATCTAACAGGTTGGTAATTTAGTATTGTGTCTAGGTTATGAATTAAATTAGGATAGAGGACCAGGCATTTGCTGAGAGTGCAACCATTATCTCCCCATTTCAAATCAAATGTAATCTCACTGTGGGGAGTGAGTAAACTGAAAATTCTGAAGCTTGTTAGAGTTTTGAAAATGGCCCAGCAGTACTTTAGGAATTTAGTTACAGCATCAATTTCCCTCCCCTCAGCACTGTGTGTATAATGTGCAATGATCACAGGATACTTTATCAAGGACCTTTAGACTGGAGGCACCTTACATTGACTTGCCTGCACGAGTGACTCTAAATGCATCTGATTAGTTTGAGAGAAAGCACTCATTCCCTATCTCTGAAAAGTCAGCTCTCCTCTCCCAGTTAAAATGCAGTTCTTAAACTGCCCCCTGTTCTGCTGTTCTGAGTAAGTGCTTTGCTCTCCATTTCTCCAGTTACCATGAAGGTTTCTTTTGTACTGGACACCCAGCAGGCACGGAACACAGGGGATTGGGTTACCCAGTAAAATTTATTAGTGGTGATATAGCACACAATGTGAAAACAAAACAGACTGATTATGTGGCAAATGCTGCTGTTTCTGACAACAGAACAATTAATTTTTTGCACCAAAACATATTTTAGAACGAGCTGACACTTGTGCCATTTTATGTGCTTTAACATCTTCCATTAAACATGCAAACAAGATAAACCCAGGCTGAATGAATGTCTTTAACTAAATTGTGATGCACTGGATCTGCCAATGTTTAAGAGATATACTTTTAAAGCATTCTAATGATCTGAATGCACATGCCTTTGTCAGCTTTAGACTTGACTTACTTTAACGCTCTCCTTGCCACCCTCCATAAGCTCCAACTTGTCTAAAACTCTGCTGCATGCACCCTGTCCTGCACCAAGTCCCCTGATCCATTACCATTGTTCCTGCTGGTCCTAATTGGCTTCCTGTTCCCAAATTAATTGATTAAATCCTTGTCCTTGTCTATAACTTCTTTCATGGGCTTGCCTGCAATCTCCTCCAACCATATATCCAATGTTCCCTCTAATTTTTTTTCCATGCACGTTCCCTTTAAATTTGCTGCAGTGGCCACGCATGTGCGGTCTCCTTCATCGGCAGCAGCTTGTGATCGGCCTGTGCGGGACCTGCCGATTGATGCGCGGCCACGCACCTTAGGGGGAACATTGCATATACCCCCTCCCAAATGCTTTGTTTCTCTCTCACTGGCCTTCTATGCCTCCTCTTCCCTCCACCATCACCCCCCGCACACCCCATCACCCTATCATCAGTGGCAGAACCTTCAGTCGTGTTGGTCCTGCTCTCTGGAACTCTCTCCCTAAATCTGTTCACCTCTCGATCACTCTCTCTACCTTCTAAAAACCTACTGAAAACCCATCTCTTCGATTATGTTTTGGTCACCCATCCTGGCATTTTCCCTATGTTTTTTGTGAATAGTCTTGGGACACTCTTTACGTAAAAGGTGTTACATAAATCCCAGTTTTTGGTGTTGCTGTTACACTGTTTACACATTTATATTAAATAGCAATTAAATTATGTATGGGCACTTTTCCAGGCATCTGATTGGTTCCCAGACTCTGGCAGTTCAGTGTTAGGGTTTTTTCCATAGCTAAAATAAGAATATCTTACAGCTGCGACATCAGCATTAGCTGCAGTCAATTTGAGCCAGAGTCCACAGATATCAAGGAACATTTATTTTTGCGGTTGCAAACTTTAAAAAATATTGGCCCCAAAATTTCTGGAGTTACTTATAAGCCCCATTTCCACCAGAGGGTGTCCAGAATATGGGCCAGAATCCCAGTCCGGTGGGTTCTGTCCCATTTAGGGCAGAGCTTTAAGGAAGGGGCCATGGGCAGATCTTCTGCCTGCCCCCCACCCCTACATCAAGGGTTGTGTCGGTGAGATCCCAGGCTACCCTGGGAAATTCCTCCCTTTATGCCCTTGAAAGGCCTCAATGGAACTTATGCCAGGTGAGATCTGGCATGAGTCACTTTGAGGTCCTTTAGAAGGCTTCAAACCTTTACTAGAATAAGGTAATCAATCTAAGACTGGATTGATCACATTTTCTAGTTTGTGTGGCTCCAGCGAGAGCCAAAGACTTTTTAAAAAAAAACTAAAATTCTTTGGCCTATTTGAGCCTCAGTGGTATTTCAGTTGGAGCAGCAAAGCGCTACACTGCCTTAAAAGAGTGGATCGACTTAGACCAGGACGGCTGTCACTGACACGCATCTTGCAGGCCCCAGTCGTCTGCCCCGCATGTACAAATGACCCTTTCTCAGGTATTTGGGATGAGGTCTCTGACCTTAGCGGGGAATCCACTATGCTGCAGTGATGCTGGAAGAGAGGGGCTTTAGGAATTCCCATACGATTATAATCAATTGGTGGCAATGACATTACAGTCATATACTAGTTTATAACTTGTGCCACACAAGTGCCAAGCAATGACTATCTCCAACAAGAGAGCGTCTAACCCTTGACGTTCAACATTCTGGGGGTCACCATTGATCAGGAACTTAACTGGACCAGCCACATAAATACTGTGGCAACAAGAGCAGGTCAGAGGCTAGGTATTGTGTGGCGAGTGTCTCACCTCCTGATTCCACAAACCCTTTCCACCATCTTCAAGACACAAGGAGTGTGACTCTCCACTTGCCTGGATGAGTGCAGCTCCAACAACACTCAAGAAGCTCGACACCATCCAAGACCAAGTTGATGCACTGCAGCAACTTGCCAAGGCTTCTTCAACAGCACCTCCCAAACCCGTGACCTCTACCACCTAGGACAAGGGCAGCAGGCACATGGGAACACTATCACCTCCAAGTTCCGCTCCAAGTCACACACCAGCCTGACTTGGAAATATATCGCCGTTCCTTCATCGTCGATGGGTCAAAATCCTGGAACTCCCTCCCTATAACAGCACTATGGGAGTACCTTCACTACACAGACTGTAGCTTTTCAAGAAGGCGGCTCACCACCACCTTCTCAAGGGTGGTTAGGGATGGGCAATAAATGCTGGCCTTGCCAGTGATGCCCACAGCTCATGAACGAATCTGTAAAAAAAATTGAAGACATTTCTTTGTCCTTTGATTAACCAGTTCTACTCTCTTACATAGATTATTGCTTCATTTACAGAGCAATTTCCTACAGATAGGGCTGCACATAGGGAGGGGTTGAGTGGTTCCATACATTCTTATAAGTAGCACATACAGTTGTAAATTACTATACTGATTATCCCGTCACATAACAGAATATCATATGACAGAAGAGGGAGGTGTTCCTTGGTTCACTCAGTAGCAGTCGCACCAGAAGGTTGTGGGTTCAAGCATGACCTGGGGGACTTGATTTGTGTCTTAATATGGACTGTTAGAGTTTGAACGTAGACATTTTTGACAGAAGCTAAGCTTGGCTTCCAGGGTTCCTGAGAGCAGGGGCAACATTAAAAGTAGACATTGTTGTAGGAAGTAAATGTTCATAACAATAGAATAATTTAAGTCTTGATTTGAGTGGAGATAAACGGCGCTGTATAGGGAAGCCTGCTGGTGCAGCTCAGTGGTGTTTTACATATAGTATTAGATAGTATTTACAGCACAGAAAAAAGCCATTCAACCCAGCGAGTCCATGCCACTGTTTATGCTCCACACGAGCCTCCTCCCACCCTTCTTCCTCTGACCCCATCAACATACCCTTCTATTCCTTTTTCCCTCATGTGTTTATCTAGCTTCCCCTTAAATTGCTATGATTTCTCCATATGTTTCTATTCTCAGCTGAACCATTTCATTCGTCATCATGCCCTAGTCTCTTGTACTAACTAGCAGCTGGTTATCGAGCAACTGGTTATCGAGCAGCATTGACGGAATCCTGCAAGCAAGTTGCATGCCTTGTGTCCTCTCAGCTACGTGATGTGTGGCATGAGGCAATCTACAAAGGGGAATATATATACACGTATATATATGTGTGTAAAATAAATGAATTTGTCAATAAGAAGGATTACAGAAACAATTGCTTCTAAGCTGAGAGCAATTAATTTTTAGACTTGCTTTTAAATTAACTTCTTCCTGACAACACATGGCAGTGTAGCACTGGTAAGGTATTAAATCAAAGCCCTGTCTGCCCATTTTGAGAGATGAACAGGATCTCAGAACTAATCATAAAGAGTAAGGAACAACATCATGCTTCCAAAACTCCTAGTATGATGCAAGATTATTTATTCCCTACAAACTTTGACCCAACTGCACATGACAGACCAGTAAGTTTGGCACTGATGTGCTATTCATCTTTTGTGAATAAAGAAGATCACACTGAAATCCATCAGCTCTCCTCTTGTTTCTTAACTCCATTGTGTTAAACAGATTGAATTGGAGAGGATTAGTTACACATCAGTGCTGTTGTGATAATTTTGGCAAGACTTCAATTTCACCTTCACTTGCAAGTACTTGGGATATCTTCTAAGGGTTTTTTGTATTTTGTTTTTCCTAAAAACATCCTGTATTTTGCATTTGCGGGGCAGAGAGCAAATGTGCTGGCTATGTCTTCAAAGCTTGCTATATGAAAGCTTTATGAGGTGTGAAGGATGTTAGCCTCTTGGCCACATAGGCCTCTTGGCTAGCACATTGCATTTATTGAATGGCTCTCGGGAGGCAGTATGTGCTGACTTGTCAGAAGTTAACATTGACGTGTGGGACTTTGCTTGTTATCCTGTGCAAGCTGTTACTGGACAACAGCAGGCTTCTGCTTTCCATGTTCATCACAGGCTATAGAGACAGGAAATAAGCAACTTCGTTGTAATAAATGAAAAAGGCCACATTGCCCCAATGATAGGTGTCTTAGCAGTGTGCCACAATGACAGCCTACATGGGACAGCATTATTAGGTTCTGGCTGATGCCATTTCTCAACATAATAAATTTAATTGTTGGTACTGGTACAGTGTGGTTTATCAGTGCTTTTATATTATGATATTATTGTGACCAGTGTACTGTGATTTTTCTTCCTCCCACGATGAAACATTCTTGACTTCTTCACTCGTGTTAATTTAGTCAATGCAACAAGTGTAATAAAATATTCTCCTTTCCTGGCCCTGACTGAGAATCCTTTTAGGTTAACCTGGAGAGATTTATTAACAACTCCAGTAGAGTAGGTGTGTATTTTTGTGCATCTGGATGTGTCCCCTCTGGAGACAAAAGGAACAGGTAATATTCACAAGGTGGTGCTGCATTACTCTTAATAGATCATGTTAAAAAGCAGCAATGAGTCTGAGTTGCTTTAGGTGTCAGATTCCAAAGGTTCCAAATTGTATTATAAAGCCAAACCAAGCTCCTTAACCACACTACCAATGAGGAACACAGATGCATCCTGATCCTGCATTGATACTTGTACTCATCCTTATTAGGGTGCTGTGTAAATCGACCAGTGACACGAATTGAGTGCCATTTAGTTTTGGCATATCAACTCTCATGCATTGCGTATGTACTGCACAATATTACAGTTCAACTCATGCACATAATTTTATCTAGCACTGAACTGACAGTAGATCATAGCTCAGTTCCTAAGTATAGATAAACTGTTGGTAAAGCATTACCAAAATGTTGCACCTATACAAAAAGAGTGCAAGGATACTGTCATTTGGAACAAATGCTCGAAATATATAACCGATCAGTCAGCATCTTAAAGAGAAAAGACTGTTAATCTTTCAGATCCAAGACCGTTTCTCAGAACTGAAAACTGAAAGACAATCAAGTCCCTTTTGTAGGACAGCAGAGAGAAAATGAAAGGAGGAAGATTACAGATACTCCAATCACAGAGAGGGAGTTAATGGATTGAATGACCTGCAAATTCCATAATGAAAAAGCAGGAATTGTTAGATGATATCAAATATTATCTCAGTGGGGCAAAGCAAAGATAATAGAAGAACAAAGGCATGCATTGGTTTAAAAAAAGCACAGGGAAAGCCCATATAAGAAAAAAGGGCAGGCATATATGGGTAAGATAGGAAAAAGAAAAAAGATACAGGAGATCCAATTTGAAAACGGGGATTGTTGGAGGCACACAGAAGATCTGCAAGACTCAAAGAGGAACGAACAGGACAACACCCTGGGCATAGAACCCCAACAGTTATGTTCTTATAAGAATTAGGAGCAGGAGTAGGCCATTTGGCTCCTCGAGCCTGCTCCGCCATTCAATAAGATCATGGCTGATCTCTGGCCTCAACTCCACTTTCCTGCACTATCCCCATATCCCTTGATTCCCTTAATATCCAAAAATCTATCGATCTCTGTTTTGAATATATTCAACGACTGAGCCACCACAGCCCTCTGGGGTGCAGAATTCCAAAGATTCACCACCCTCTGAGTGAAGAAATTTCTTCTCATGTCAGTCCTAAATGGCTGACCCCTTATTCTGAGACTGTGACCCCTGCTTCAAGAATCCCCAGCCAGGGTAAACACCCTCCCTGCATCTACCTTGTCAAGCCCTGTAAGAATTTTGTATATTTCAATGAGATCACCTCTCATTCTTCGAAACTCTAGAGAATATAGGCCTAGTCTACTCAATCTCTCCTCATAGGACAATCCCCCCATCCCAGGAATCAGTCTGGTGAACCTTCGTTGCACTCCCTCTATGGCAAGTATATCCTTCCTTAGGTAAGGAGACCAAAACTGTACACAATACTCCAGGTGTGGTCTCACCAGGGGCCGATATAATTGCAATAAGATGTCTTTACTTTTATACTCAAATCCTCTTGTAATAAAGGCCAACATACCATTTGCTTTCCTAATTGCTTGCTGTACCTGCATGTTACCTTTCAGTGATCCGTGTACAAGGACACCCAGGACCCTCTGGACACCAACATTTCCCAAACTCTCACCATTTCAAAAATACTCTGCTTTTCTATTTTTCCTACCAAAGTGGATAACTTCACATTTCTCCACATTATATTCCATTTGCCATGTTCTTGCCCATTCACTTAGCCTGTCTATATCCCCTTGAAACCTCCTTGCATCCTCCTCACAACTTACATTCCCACCTAGCTTTGTATCATCAGCAAACTTGGATATATTACATTTGGTCCCCTCATCCAAATCATTGGTATAGATTGTGAATAGCTGAGGCCCAAGCACTGATCCTTGCGGTACCCCACTAGTTACAGCCTGCCAACCTGAAAATGACCCGTTTATTCCTACTCTCTGCTTTCTGTCCATTAACCAATCCTCAGTCCATGCTAGTATATTACCCCCAATCCCATGAGCCCTAATTTTGTTTAATAACCTCTTGTGTGGCACCTTATTGAATGGCTTCTGAAAATCCAAATACAACACATCCACTGGTTTCCCCCTTATCTATTCTGCTAGTTACAACCTCAAAAAACTCTTAACAGATTTGTCAAACATGATTTCCCTTTCATAAATCCGTGTTGACTCTGCCCAATCCTATTATTATTTTCTAAATGCCCTGTTACCACACCCTTAATAATAAATTCTAGCATTTTCCCTACTACTGATGTCAGGCTAACTGGTCTGTAGATAAGAACATAAGAAATAGGAGCAGGAATAGGCCACTTGGCCCCTCGAGCCTGCTCCGCCATTCAATAAGATCATGGCTGATCTTGGGCGCAAAGCCACTTCCCCGCCCACTCCCCATAACCCTTCACTCCCTTATCTTGCAAAAATTTGGCTATCTCCACCTTAAATGTATTTAATGACCCAGCCTTCACGGCTCTCTGGGGCAGAGAATTCCACAGATTTATGACCCTCAGAGAAGAAATTCCTCCTCATCTCAGTTCTAAAAGGTCGACCCTTTATTCTAAAACTGTGCCCCCGCGTTCTAGATTTCCCCACGAGGGAAAACATCCTCTCTGCATCTACCTTGTCGTGCCCCCTCAGTATCTTATATGTTTCAATAAGATCACCTCTCATGCTTCTAAATTCCAATGAGTATAGGCCCAGCCTGCTCAGCCTTTCCTCATAAGTCAACCCCCTCATCTCTGGAATTAACCTAGTGAATCGTCTCTGAACTGCCTCCAATGCAAGTATATCCTTCCTTAAATAAGGAGACCAAAACTGTACACAGTACTCAAGGTGTGGTCTCACCAATACCCTGTACATTTGTAGCAGGGCTTCCCTGCTTTTATACTCCAACCCCTTTGAAATAAAGGCCAACATTCCTTTTGCCTTTTTGATTACTTGCTGTACCTGCATGCTAACTTTTTGTGTTTCATGCACAAGGACCCCCAGGTCCCTTTGAACTGTAGCATTTTGCAATCTCTGTCCATTTAAATAATAATTTGCTTTTTTATTTTTCCTGCCAAAGTGTATAACCTCGCACTTTCCCACATTATACTCCATCTGCCAAATGTTTGCCCACTCACTTAGCATGTCTATATCCCTTTGCAGGTTCTTTGAGTCCTCTGCACAACTTGCTTTCCCACCCATCTTTGTATCATCCGCAAACTTGGCTACATTACACTCGGTCCCTTCATCCAAGTCATTAATGTAGGTTGTAAATAGTTGAGGCCCCAGCACCGATCCCTGTGGCACCCCACTAGTTACCGTTTGCCAACCGAAAAATTACCCATTTATCCCGACTCTCTGCTTTCTGTTAGTTAGCCAATTCTCTATCCATGCTAATATATTACCCCCAATTCCGTGAGCTCTTATCTTATGCAGTAACCTTTTATGTGACACCTTATCGAATGCCTTCTGGAAATCTAAATACACCACATCCACTGGTTCACCTTTGTCCACCCTGCTCATTATCTCCTCAAAGAGCTCCAGCAAGTTTGTTAAACATGATTTCCCTTTCATAAAACCATGCTGACTCTGCCTGACTGCATTATGATTTTCCAAATGCCCTGCTACTGCTTACTTAATGAAGGACTCCGGCATTTTCCTAACGACAGATGTTAGGCCAACTGGTCTATAGTTTCCTGCTTTCTGTCTCCCTCCTTTCTTAAATAGGGGTGTTACGTTTGCGGTTTTCCAATCCGCTGGGACCTCTCCAGAGTCCAGGGAATTTTGGTATATTGCAACCAATGCATCCACTATCTCTGCAGCCACTTCTTTTAAGACCCTGGGATGCAGGCCATCAGGTCCAGGGGACTTGTCATCTTTTAGTCCCATTATTTTACCAAGTACTATTTCCTTGGTGATAGTGATTGTTTTTAGTCCCCCCCTCCCTGTGGCCCCTTGATTATCCATTATTGGGATGTTGTTAGTGTCTTCTACCATGAAGAGAGATACAAAATAGTTGTTCAGAGTCTCTGCCATTTCTCCGTTCCCCATTATTAATTCCCTAGTCTCATCCTCTAAGGGGCCACGTTTACTTTAGCTACCTTCTTCCTTTTTATATACTTGTAGAAGCTCTTACTATCTGTTTTAATGTTTCTTGCCAGTTTACTCTCATAATTCATCCCTTTTTATTATTTTTTTAGTCATTTATTATACCCGGATTCTACTTCCTGTTCCATGTTATGGAGCTTGAGACCGAGCTTCGGACACTGCGACACATCAGGGAGGGGGAGAAGTTCCTGGACTCTATGTTTCAGGAGATGGTCACACCTATGAAGTTAATTACTGCAGATGTAGTCCGTGGTCAGGGACAGGACGGTGTGACTACGAGTGAGGAAGGTACAGGGATCCAGGATGTAGTGTTGAAGGAGACGCAGCCCTTGTTCTTGTCCAGCAGGATCGAGGTTCTTACTCCCTGTGAGGGCGGGAGCGGGGACTGCAGGGAGGATGAGCAACCTGGCCACAGCACCGTGGTACAGGGGGCCATTCAAGTGGAGGGAGTAAAAAGAAATGTTGTAGTGGTAGGGGATAGTATCATTAGGGGGATAGATAGGGTTCTCTGCAGTCAAGAGCGGGAGTCCCGAAGGCTGTGTTGCCTGCCTGGTGCCAGGGTTAAGGACATCTCTTCTGGGCTGGAAAGAAACTTGCAGTGGGAGGGGGAGGATCCAGTTGTCGTGGTCCATGTTGGTACAAACGACGTAGATAGGACAAGGAAGACGGTTCTGTTAAAGGAGTATGAGCAGCTAGGGGTCAAATTAAAAAACAGAACCTCAAGGGTAATAATCTCTGGGTTATTACCTGAGCCACGAGCGAATTTGGCTAGGATAAATAAAATTAAAGAGTTAACTGCGTGGCTCAAAGACTGGTGTGGGAGAAATGGGTTTTGCTTCTTGGGACACTGGCACCAGTACTGGGACAGGAGGGAGCTGTTCTGTTGGGACGGACTCCACTTGGCCAGTGCTGGGACTAGAGTCCTGGCGAATCATATAACTAGGGCTGTAGAGAGGGCTTTAAACTAATTAGTGGGGGGGAGGTTTCTAGAGAGCAAATAATAGAAATGACAACAGAGAAGGTCATAGACTTAGGTAGCAGTGGGGGAATTAAAAAACAGAATGTGTCAGGAAGGGACAGAAGGTATGGAGTAAAAAGTAAAGTACTAAAAAAGGAAAAAACAGGAACTAAGTGTTACAAAACATATTTGAGAGTTCTTTATCTGAATGCACGTAGCATTCGTAACAAAATGAATGAGTTAACGGCACAAATAATGACATATGGGTATGATCTTGTGGCCATTACAGAAACATGGCTGCAGGGTGACCATGACTGGGAATTAAACATACCAGGTTATTTAACAATCAGGAAGGACAGGCAGGAAGGGAGAGGAGGTGGGGTGGCTATGTTAATAAAGGAAGGAATCACTATAATACAGAGAAATGATATTGGGTCAAAGGAGCAGGATAGTGAAACAGTTTGGGTGGAGGTAAGGAATAATAAGGGGAAAAAAACACTAGTGGGTGTAGTCTATAGGCCTCCGAACAGTTGCAACTCTGTTGGACAGAGTATTAATCAGGAAATAGTTGAGGCTTGTAATAAGGGAACAGCTATAATTATGGGGGATTTTAATTATCATATTAACTGGACAAATCAAATTGGGCAGAGCAGCCTTGAGGAAGAGTTCATTGAGTGTATTAGGGATGGGTTTCTTGAGCAGTATGTAACTGAACCGACCAGGGGGCAAGGAACCTTAGATTTGGTCCTGTGTAATGAGACAGGATTAATTAAAAATGTCCTAGTAAAGGATCCCCTTGGAATGAGTGACCATAACATGGTTGAGTTCCATATTCAATTAGAGGGTGAGAAGGTTGGATCTCAAACAAGCGTGCTGAGCTTGAATAAAGGAGACTATGAAGGTATGAGAGCAGAATTAATTAGAGTGGACTGGGAAAATAGATTAAAGGGTAAGACGGTACATGACCAGTGGTGTACATTTAAGGAGTTATTTTACAACTTCCAAAAAAATATATTCCACTGAGGAAAAAAGGGTGTAAAAGAAAAGATAGCCATCCGTGGCTAAGTAAAGTAATTAAGGATAGTATCCGACTAAAAACAAGGGCATTATAAGGTAGCCAAATCTAGTGGGAGGATGGAAGATTGGGAAGTCTTTAAAAGACAGCAAAAAATAACAAAAAGATTGATTAAGAAAGGGAAGATAGATTATGAAAGTAAATTAGCAAAAAATATAAAAACAGACAGTGAAAGTTTCTATAGTTATATAAAAAGAAAAAGGGTGGCTAAAGTAAATGTTGGTCCCTTAGAGGATGAGACCGGGAAATTAATGGTGGGAAACATGGAGATGGCAAAAACACTGAACAATTATTTTGTATCAGTCTTTACAGTAGAGGACACTAAGAATATCCCAACACTGGACAAACAGGGGGCTCTAGCGGGGGAGGAACTAAATACAATTAAAATCACTAAGGAAGTGGTACTTGGTAAAATAATGGGACTCAAGGCGGATAAATCCCCTGGACCTGATGGCTTGCATCCCAGGGTCTTGAGGGAAGTAGCGGTAGGGATTGTGGATGCATTGGTAATAATTTTCCAAAACTCACTGGACTCAGCAAAGGTCCCGGCAGATTGGAAAACTGCTAATGTAACACCCTTATTTAAAAAGGGTAGTAGGCAGAAGGCTGGAAACTATAGACCTGTTAGCCTAACATCTGTGGTTGGTAAAATGTTAGAGTCCATTATTAAGGAGACAGTAACGGGACATTTGGATAAACATAATTTAATAGGGCAAACTCAGCATGGTTTCATGAAGGGGAAGTCATGTTTAACAAATTTGCTTGAGTTTTTTGAGGAAGTAACATACAGGGTGGATAAAGGGGAACCAGTGGACGTAGTGTATTTAGACTTCCAAAAGGCATTTGACAAGGTGCCACACAAAAGATTATTGCTCAAGATAAAAAATCACGGGATTGGGGGTAATATTCTGGCGTGGGTGGAGGATTGGCTCTCTAACAGAAAGCAGAGAGTTGGGATAAATGGTTCGTTCTCAGATTGGCAACCAGTAACTAGTGGTGTTCCGCAGGGGTCAGTGCTGGGTCCCCAACTCTTTACAATCTATATTAACGATTTGGAGGAGGGGACCGAGTGTAACATATCAAAGTTTGCAGATGATACAAAGATGGGACGGAAAGTAGTGAGTGAGGAGGACATAAAAAACCTGCAAAGGGACATAGACAGGCTAAGTAAGTGGGCAGAGATTTGGCAGATGGAATACAATACTGGAAAGTGTGAGGTTATGCACTTTGGCAGGAAAAATCATAGAGCAAGTTATTATCTTAATGGCAAGAAACTGGAAAGTACTGTAGTACAAAGGGATCTGGGGGTCCTGGTGCACGAAACTCAAAAAGTTAGTATGCAGGTGCAGCAAGTGATTAAGAAGGCCAATGGAATGTTGGCTTTTATTGCTAGGGGGTTGGAATATAAAAACAGGGAGGTATTGCTGCAGTTGTACAAGGTATTGGTGAGGCCGCACCTGGAATACTGCATACAGTTTTGGTGTCCATACTTAAGAAAAGACATACTTGCTCTCGAGTCAGTACAAAGAAGGTTCACTCGGTTAATCCCGGGGATGAGGGGGTGGTCATATGAGGAGAGGTTGAGTAGATTGGGACTCTACTCATTGGAGTTCAGAAGAATGAGAGGCGATCTTATTGAAACATATAAGATTGTGAAGGGGCTTGATCGGGTGGATGCGGTGAGGATGTTCCCAATGATGGGTGAAACTAGAACTAGGGGGCATAATCTTAAAATAAGGGGCTGCTCATTCAAAACTGAGATGAGGAGAAACTTCTTCACTCAGAGGGTGGTAGGTTTGTGGAATTTGCTGCCCCAGAAAGCTGTGGAAGCTACATCATTAAATAAATTTAAAACAGAAATAGATAGTTTCCTAGAAGTAAAGGGAATTAAGGGTTACGGGGAGCGGGCAGGAAATTGGACATGAGTCTGGGTTCGGAATGGTCATGGCCCTGTGGGTAGCGGAGTGGGCCCAGGGGCCGTGTAGCCTTGTTCTGCTCCTACTGTGTTCTAATTCTGTTAGATTTCAGGAGATGGTTTTATTCCTGTTCCTGGCTGGGGTGGAGATCGCCTTTACAGAAGGTAAGTACTGTAGAAAATATAGGGACAGAGTGATCTCCTGGAAGAATTTCGATCGCCTAGATGGGTCGGAGAGGAATTTCCCAGATTTTTTTCTCCCAAATTGGCCATTGGGTCTTTATCTGGTTTTTCGCCTCTCCCGGGAGATCACATGGGTTCGGGTGGATGCAGAGTGATAGAAGATTTGAGGTTAGGATCAGATCAGCCATGATCTTATTGAATGGTGGAGCAGGCTCGAGGGGCCGATTGGCCTACTCCTGCTCCTATTTCTTATGTTCTTATCCTTTGCTGGTTTTTAAAAATTTCCCAATCTTCTGGCCTCCCACCAATCTTGGCAACATTGTATGCATTCGTTTTCAATTTGATACCATCCTTTACTTCCTTAGTTAGCCATGTATGGTGCTCCCTTCTCTTAAAATCTTTCTTTCTCACTGGAATATATTTTTGTTGAGAGTTATGAACTATCTCTTTAAATGTCTGCCACTGCATTTCAACTGTCTTACCCTTTAATTTATTTTTCCAGTCCACTTTAGCCAGTTCTGCCCTCATGCCACTGTAATTGCCTTTATTTAAGATCAGGACACTGGTTTGAGATACAACTTTCTCACCCTCCAACTGAATTTGAAATTCAACCATGCTATGATCCCTCTTTTCTAGAGGATCCTTTACTATGATATCATTTATTAATTCTGTCTCATTACATAGTACCAGATCCAAGATAGCCTGCTCCCTGGTTGGTTCCATTACATACTGTTCTAGGAAACTATCCGGGATGCACTCTCTGAACTCCTCCTCAAGGCTTCCATGGCCAATTTGATTTGTCCAATCAATATGGAGATTAAAATCACACATGATTATTACCGTACCTTTTTTACAGGCCTCCATTATTTGTTGATTTATACTCCAACAATATTTCTACTGTTTGGGGCCTGTAGACTACGCCCACCAGAGAGTTTTTCCCTTTATTATTTTTTTATCTCCACCCAAACCGATTCTACATCTTGATCTTCTGAGCCAATATCACATCTCACCACTGCACTGATCCCATCCTTTACCAACAAAGCCACCCCACCTCCCTTTCCTTCCTGTCTATCCTTCCGAATTGTCAAATACCCTGGAATATTCAGTTCCCAGCCCTGATCACCTTGCAACCACGTCTCTGTAATGGCGATCAGATCATACCCATTTGTATCTATTTGTGCCGTCAACTCATCTATCTTGTTACGAATGCTGCGTGCATTCAGATATAGAGCTTTTAACTTTGTCTTTTTACCATTCCTCCTTGTTTTGGCCCCATTTTCTGTTGCATTCTTATTTTTAAACATTCTATCCCTTCCTGCCACACTCTGGTTATTATTTCCCCCATCTCTTTCCTGCTCTATTGCTTTCTCATTTCTCATTGACTTTTTTAATTCCCACTCACCTGGATCCTCCCCCCTGCTATTTAGCTTAAAGCCCTCTCTACAGCCCTAGTTATTCGATTCGCCAGGACTCTAGCCCCAGCATGGTTCAAGTGAAGCCCGTCCAAACGGAACAGCTGCTTCTTATCCCAGTACTGGTGCCAGTGCCCCACAAATCAAAACCCATTTCTCCCACACCAGGCTTTGAGCCACTCGTTCCTTTCTCTGATCTTATTTACCCTATGCAAATTGGCTCGTGGCTCAGGTAGTAATCCAGAGATTACTACCTTTGTAGGAAGTCACACAACACCAGGTTATAGTCCAACAGTTTTATTTGAAATCACAAGCTTTCAGATTTCAAATAAAGCTGTTTGACTATAACCTGGTGTTGTGTGACTTCCTACATTTGTCCACCCCAGTCCAACACCGGCATCTCCACATCATGGCTACTACCTTTGTGGTTCTGCTTTTTAATTTAGCCCCTAGATGCTCATACTCTCTCAGCAGAACCTCTTTCTTTGTCCTACCTATGTCATTGGTGCCTACGTGGACCATGACAACTGGATCCTCCCCCTCCCACTCCAAGTTTCTCTCCAGCCCAGAGGAGATGTTCTTAACTTTGGCACTGGGCAGGCAACACAGCCTTCGGGGCTCACACTCTTGGCTGCAGAGAACAGTGTCTATCCCCCTAACTATACTATCCCTTATCACTACAACATTTATTTTTACTCCCCCCCCCCCCCCCACTTGAATGGCTCCATTTACCATGGTGCTGTGGTCAGATTGCTCATCCTCCCTGCAGTCCCTGCCCTCATCCTCCCTGCAGTCCCTGCCCTCGTCCTCACAGGGAGCAAGAATCTCATACCTGTTAAACAAGGCCATGGGCTGAGGCTATCCATCAGTACTTCCTGGATCCCAATACCTGTCTCGCTTGTAGTCACTCCCTCCTGTCCCGACCATGGGCCAAATTGGAAGTAATTACTCTAGTGGGTGTGACTGCCTCCTGGAACTTAGTGTCCAGGTAACGCTCCCCCTCCCTGATGTGTCGCAGTGTCTGAAGCTCATCAACTCTGAGCTGAAGTTCCTCGAGCAGCCAATATTTGCTGCAGATGTGGTCGCCGTGGACCTCAATGGTGTCCACCAGCTCCCACATGCAACAACAACAACACATTGCCTGGTCTCCCATCTCAATTAATTAATTTAGTTTTCAAATTTGTAACACGTATATCTTTTAATCTACACCAAAGCACTTAAATTTAGATGCCCAAGTTTGGGGGGAAAAAAGTGAGAAATATAGAAATACTTACCTGCTTTCTGGTGGCGTCACACTTCGATTACTTTTTACTTCTTTACACTCACCAGTCCGTTGTAGCTCCCGCTGTTTTAGTAGCTCTGAACTCTCGCTCTCCTGGGCTCCCGCTGTTTCAGTAGCTCCGAACTCTCGCTCTCCTGGGCTCCCGCTGTTTCAGTAGCTCCGAACTCTTGCTCTCCTGGGCTCCCGCTGTTTCAGTAGCTCCGAACTGTAGTTCCCCGTTTTCTCTCTCCCTCCTTTCTTAAATAGCGGGGTTACATTTGCTACCTTCCAATCCACGGGAACCGCTCTAAAATCTATGGAATTTTGGAAAATGACAACCAGTGCATCCACAATCTCTTATAGCCACCTCTTTCAAAACCCTAGGATGTAGGCCATCGGGTCCAGGGGATTTATCGCCTTTCAATCCCATTAATTTCTCCAGTACTATTTTTTTTACTAATACTAATTTCTTTCAGTTCCTCATTCTCGCTAGAGCCTTGGTTATCCACTATTTCTGTGAAGTCTTTTGCTGCTTCTTCCATGAAGACAGACACAAAGGGCTGGATTTTAATTCAGGGGCGGGCTGGGGTCGTGTAATCCGCATTTTGTGTTATCCACCCGAATCTAAATCGATGTGGGAGATTGATGCGATTTTAACTTAATTGGCCAATTGAGTTCCAACGTGTGGGAACCCATGGCAAATGAGTTTTTCCAGTCTGAAAGTCGCCTCCGATGACGTCATCATTGCTGCTGCATTTAAGGTCTGCAAGAAGCTTTGTTTCTTCTGCAGACTGCCAATCTTTTGGCCTTTCATGCTACAGGGACCTGGAGGAAGAATGGCCAGCGAGAGAGCTAGGGCTGCTCCGGGGTTTGATGACGTTGCCTTGCAGGCTTTAGTTGAGGGAGCAAGAGCTCATAAAGAGGTGCTCTTCCCTTCTTCGGGGAGGAAGATGCCTCCCCAGCAGACCAAGGCTGTGTGGATCCAGGTGGCAGAGGAGGTCAACTCATTATCAGTAACCCGCAGAACCTGGATTCAGTGCAGGAAGAGATTTCATGACCTTCTGTGCACTGGAAAAGTGAGTGTGAATTTCCCATCACCCTCAATCTGATCCCCATTGCCTTTCCTCACCAGCACTCAGCTTTAGCAATCTCTTCCTCCACATCCCACTTGACACTGACATCCATGCACCCTTACTCATTCCCTCTCTCTCTATGGTCACATTCACCTAACTATTTAACTATGCAGCCCTCACACTCCCAACATTGCCGGTTATTGAGGTGTTGTTTTTGGAGTGAGAATTTTGCCGGTTAATAGAGAATATTTAGGTGCCATTTAAACAAGTTTCCTGTACTATCTTTAATTTCTTTTGTTAGCCACGGTTGGGCCACTGTCCCTATGGGGCTTTTGTGCCTTAAAGGAATTTGTTGTAAATTATGTATTCTTTAAATGCTAGCCATTGCTTTTCTGCCGTCATACCTTTTAATGTAGTTTCCCAATCTACCTTAACCAACTCGCTCCTCATACCTACGTAGTTTGCTTTGTTTAGGTTTAAGACCCTGGTTTTGGATTTATCTAAATCACTTTCAAACTCAAAATTCTATCATATTATGGTCACTTCCCTAAAGGCCCCTTTACTACAAGGTTATTAGTTAACCCTTTGTCATTGCACAATACTAGATCTAAAATAGCCTGTTCCCTAGTTGGTTCCTCAACATACTGATCTAAAAATTATCTTGCATACATTCCATTAATTCGTCCTCCACACTATTTCTGCAAATTTGGATTGCCCAGTCTATATTTAGATTAAAGTCCCCCATGATTACTGTATTACCCTTGTTACATGCGCCTCTAATTTCCTGATTTGTACTCTGCCCTACATTACAACTACTGTTTGAAGGCCTATAAACAACTCCCACCAAAGTTTCTTGCCCCTTGCTGTTTTTTTAGCTCCACCCAAACTGATTCTACTCCTTGATCTTCAGAGCCAAGATCCTTTCTCTCTACTATCTTTATCCCACCCTTTATTATCAGGGCTACGCCTCCTCCTTGTCCATTTTTCCTATCTCTTCTAAAAGTCAAGTATCCTGGAATATTTAGTTCCCAACCTTGGCCACATTGCAACCACGTCTGCATAATGGCTATTAGATCAAACATTTTCATTTTTATCTGCGCTATTAATTCATTTTTTGTTGCGAATGCTTCACGCATTCAGATATAGTGCCTTTAGCTTTGACTTATTTCTATTTTTCCCTGATGTCACCTTAATCACTGATGCCTTATTACCTTTGTTACTCTCTCTGTCCCTTCCTAACCCACTCTCCTCATTTTTACCCAGAACTCTACTCTGCTCCAGAGCCTTGACATTTCTGTTGCTGCTTTTAAATTTACTCTTTCCTGAATCCTCCCAACACCCCCCCCCCCCCCACCCCTTCATCAGTTTAAAGCCCTGTCTGCTGCCCTAGTTATTCAGTTCGCCAGGACACTGGTCCCAGCCCGGTTTAAGTGGAGCCCGTCCCAACAGAACAGCTCCCTCTTTCCCCAGTACTGGCGCCAGTACCTCATGAGCAGAAACCCCTTCCTCCCACACCACTCTTTGAACCACGCATGCCACCTTCCATACCAGTGCTTCAGACATGTCTTCCTTTTTCCTCAACCGAGGATTCCCCTCTACTGTGGTTGACATGGCCCTTGACCGTGTCCGTTCCATTTCCCGCACTTCTGCTCTCACCCCTTCCCCTCCCTCCCAGAACCACGATAGGGTTCCATTTGTCCTCACCTGTTACCCCACCAGCCTCCATATTCAACAGATCATCCTCCGCCATTTCCGCCACCTCCAACGTGATCCCACCACCAAACACATCTTCCCCTCACCTCCCCTTTCAGCATTCCGAAGGGACCGCTCCTTCCGCGACACCCTGGTCCACTCCTCAATCACCCCTAACAGCCCTTCTCCTTCGCCTGGCATGTTCCCGTGCAAGCGCAGGAGATGCAACACATGCCCTTTTACCTCCTCCCTTCCCACTGTCCAGGGCCCCAAACACCCCTTCCAGGTCAAACAGCAATTTACTTGTACTTTTTGCAATTTAATATACTGTATTCGCTGCTCACGATGCAGTCTCCTCTACATTGGGAAACGCAGATTGGGCGACCGCTTTGCGGAACACCTCCATTCAGTCCGTAAGGCTGACCCTGAGCTTCCAGTCGCCTGTCACTTTAATTCTCCGCTTCACTCCCACTCTGACCTCTCTGTCCTCGGCCTATTACATTGTTCCAATGAAGCTCAACATAAGCTCGAGGAACAGCACCTCATCTTTCGATTAGGCACTTTACAGCCTTCCGGCCTCAACATCGAGTTCAACAATTTCAGATAACAATCCCTGCCCCCATTTTTCATGCTGTATGATTTTTCCATTCCCATTTGCAACATTTTATCTTTCCTGCCTCTTACATAAGCACAGTATGTTCTTTCAATTCCTTACTCCCCTCCTAAACCACCCTCCCCCGTCTCTGCACCTGCTTAATATCTGTTGCATCTCCAGCTTTTTCCAGTTCTGATGAGGGGTCCCAGACCTGAAACGTTAACTCTGTTTCTCTCTCCACGGATGCTGCCTGGCCTGCTGAGTATTTCCAGCATTTTCTGTTGCTATTTCAGATTTCCAGCATCCGCAGTATTTTGCTATTGTAAACCGCTAATCTGTTTGTCCCTGTGCCAAATTGCACGTGGCTCAGGTAACAATCCAGATATTATTACCTTTGAGGTTCTGCTTTTTAATTTAGATCCTAGCTCCTCAAACTCCCTCAGCAGAACCTCATTCCTAGTTCTGCCTTTGTCGTTGGTTCCTACGTGGACCACGACAACTGGATCCTCCCCCTCCCACTCCAAGTTCTTCTCCAGCCGTGAGGAGATGTCTTTAACCCCAGCACAGGCCAGGCAACACAACCTTTGGAAATCTCGTTTGCGGCTGCAGAGAACAGTATCTATCCCCCTGACTATACTGTCCCCTACCACAACTACATTCCCTTTCACTCCCCCCACTTGAATGGCCTCCTGCACCATGGTGCCATGGTCAGCTTGCTCATCCATCCTGCAGGCTTTTCCCTCATCCACACAGGCAGCAAGAACCTTATACCTGTTGGACAAGGGCAAAGGCTGAGACTCCTCCAGCACTGCACCTGGGGTCCCCTTACCTGCCTGAGTTGCAGTCACACCCTCCTGTCCCTGACTACTAACCAGATCTGTACCACTACCTAACGTAAGGGGTGTGACTGCCTCCTGGATCAAAGTGTTCAGGTAACTCTTCCCATCCCTGATGCCCTGCAATGTCTGCACCTCAGACTCCAGCTCAAAAACTCTGAGCTGAAGTTCCTCAAGATGCAGGCACTTACTGCAAACGTGGTTGTCTGTGATCACAATGCTCTCCACAAACTCCTCAATGCTGCAGTTGTGGCACACTGCCTTCACTGACAAAGGGTCCACACAAAGTGTTAACCCATTTTCCCACCTTCAAATGCTGACAGACCACCCACATCCCCTGTGAAGAAGAAAATGGGAAATGTATCTAAAATGTAAAGTTACTAAAGCCACTGTTCAGACCAGAGGGTGTGCAAAATGATCAGGGGAAAGATAAGGAATTACTATCACAGAACTTTACAACACAGCTACCTGCATTATCTGAACTATCACACCTGCATTAACAGTTGAAAGAGATAGCCACTTAGTCCCATTGCCCTGCCTTTCTCCAAATATTTGTCCAGTTCCCTTCTAAAAACTATTGTGAATTCTGCTTCTGCCGCTGTTTTTAGTAGGACATTTCATGTCATAACCACCATCTACATTTTTAAAAATTTCTTCTAATCTCCCCCTTTGTTCTTTTGATGATCTTAATTTACCCCTAACTCACTGACTAGTGCAAATAGTTTTTCTATTTATCTTGTCAAAACCTTTTATAATTTTGAACATCTCCTTTTAACCTTCCCTGTTCTAATGAAAAGAGCCCCTAGTATCTCGAGCCCTTCCTCAGAACTGAAGCCTCTCATTCATGGTATCATCTAAGTGAATGCCTTTTGCACCCTAACATGGCCATGACATTTACCCTGGACAGTGAATACAATGAGGAAACGAAGAACTTGCATTTATATAGCACCTTTCATGTCCTTTGGATGTCTCAAAGTGCTGTACAGCCAGTTAATTAATTTCCTGAAGTATCGTCGCTGTTGTTATGTAGGAAAATGTGGCAGCCATTTTGCACACAGCAAAGTCCCAAAAGCAGCAAATGTGATAAATGACCAGTTAATATGATTTTGGTGGTGTTGGTTAAGGGATGAATATTGAATGTTCTCAGGGCTTCTCCTACTCTGCCGCCGTAACTTCGGCAAAAATGGGGTTTCTGCAAAAGTTACAGTGGAAGAGAAACCCCAAGGAAATTTCAGACACTGGACAATTGTCTGCTCTTCTTTGGGAAAAGTGTCATGAGATCTTTTATGTCTACCTGAACAGTTAAACAGTGCCTCAGTTCAATGTCTCATCCAAAAGATAGCATCTCCCACAGCACAGTACTCCCTCAGTACTACATTGAAGTGTCAGCCTGGATTATGTTTTAAAGCACGGCTCGACCCCACAACCTTCTAACTCAGCTTGGTGGTGGAATCATGTTGTAGGTCACAGCAGCTAATCTTGTGAATGTGGAGACTGGTGGGGTGGAAGTTGAGGACAAATGGGGTCTGTAATTGTTGAAGAGGAGTGGGAGGTGTGCCACAGTGATGAGAGTGCTAAAGTTGAGCTGACCTGGTCGTTAAGTACACTAGAATGGACATAACTTGTGTTTCACACAAAAAGAATATTTGGAGACCTAGGCTTTGGATGTGATAAATTGACAGGTTTTGGATCTGCTCTGGTTGAATTGGAAAGTGCCAGTGGAAGGCAGCGGGAAGTTGAGGCGGAATAACTAATTAGGGTATCACTGAGGGAATGATCCCTCCAGAAATCACAGAGCAGAGGGGAAAACACACTTGTTGGCATAAGATAATCTCATGAATGTAGATGCTGATGGGATAGAAAGTGAGAATAATCATTGTAGCAAGAGGGAAGGGGTGGGGGTAAAAGCAGAAGCATGGGAAATGGGGCAACCAAAGTCAAGGACCCTAATGGCCACTTGATTAAAAAAAAACCTGGATTGTGGAAAAAGCGGAACAATTGAGAAGCTCTGACATGGAAAGTGGAGTCGCCGGGGTAGATGCGACAGAGACAGAGAAACTGAGAGAAAGACATGGAGTATTTACTGGAAGTCGGGTGGGAAGAAGCATAATTCAGGTTGTTGTGGGAGTTGGTAGGCTTGTAATAGGTGCTTGTAGAAAGCCTAGCGTCAGAGTTAGAGAGAGAAATTAGGGATAGGAAGGGAAGAAAATGGAATAGTCAAAGATGGACTAATGGTGAGGAATGTGGAGGAATTAGAAGCATAGTTAATGAAATTCTTGATCAGATCAAGAACAGGAAACAGCACCAACACAGTGATCAACATAACTGAGGAAGGAGTCTAGGGGAATTCTGCCCCTGAAATGTTAACCTGTTTTTTTCTTTATTGATTAACCCGCTATGTATTTTCATAATTTTCTGTGGACTAGTTACACCTGTTCAATTTAGCAAACTTCCATTGATATTTTTGAGGCACCTTTGTACTTGAATGAAGGATTTCAGTGATGGGGAATTAAACACTTTTTTTGTTCTTTGTATCATGTGTGCCGGTATCAAGAATGCCATAGTCAGGTATACCATATGGTTAGATATAGAATAAAGCTGTTTTGCCCAATAGTCCAACCATAGAAGTTGCTCTACTGAACCACCAATCTCTTTAACAGCTTTGTGGTCTGTTAATTACCATTTTAGGAATAAAAACATGGAACAAGAAAGTTTATCAAGCTTGTGTCTTTCGTAGACTATGCACATACAATCTCTCTTTCAAGGACACTACTCAATCCATTTAATCTTTTGAGGAAAAGTTCTTCAAAGTTTCTCCATCTCTCCAAAGATAAATTCAGCAAAAGGCCATAATGCCTATCCAGATTTACCTTACTTTATGCCTCCTAGGCCAATTTACTTTCTTTGGCATGATATCTCTGTGGCCCCATCAACCCACGAGCCATTTTGTTCCACACAGCATTTGATCACCTATATTTGCACTTACGCAAATAACAATCAATCTTGTTTCCAATGTGGAACTCGCTACCACAAGGAGTAGTTGAGGCTACTAGCATAGATGCATTTAAGGGGAAGCTTGATAATCACATGAGGAAGAAAAGAATAGAAGGATATGTTGATAGAGTGAGATGAAGAAGGGCGGGAGGAGGCGCGTGTTGAGCATAAACACTGTCATGACCTGTTGGGCCGAATGGCTGTTTCTGTGCTGTAAATACTATGTAATACTATATAACTATGTAATCAGATATTTGTCCAGTTGTGCTTTTAAAGGTATCAATTGATACGGCATTCATTGCTTAGCTGGGAGTTTATTTCACATAGTTCCATTTAGTGTCTTCTTATGTACAGTTTTGTATTGTAGAATAGCCAAACTCATTTCCTTTACTGTTATGTAATAATGCATGTATAAAGTGACCCATGTTTATGACACCCCACCAGTCATTGTGGCTTGCCAGAGACTGGAAAATGTGATTTTATTACGGGCTGATCATTCCGTGTGCGCACAGGAAAGGCGTGAGAGAACAGCGGTCTAAGAGAAGCAAGCAGGTGCCTCAGAAAGAAGAGCAGGACATGGGATCTTGAGAGAGATGAATGGGAGCTAAAAAGGTGAGCAGTGCTGGCAAGTCCAGAATAGACAGGAAAGTAGTACCAGGCCAGTGGCAGGTGAGTACACTGTCCAGAGTGAGCTGCAGTACCAATCATCACATTGACTCGTGTATAAGATTGACACCTTTAATTTCACCCCCCAAGCAATGCCCTAAATTTTTAGTCTTCAATGTGACTATATGCAGTTGGACTTGCCATGGAAGGAGTTCAGCGAAGATTCACCAGGCTGATACCTGGGATGGCAGGAATGACGTATGAGGAGAGATTGGGTCGATTGGGCTTGTACTCGCTGGAGTTTAGAAGAATGAGAGGGGATCTCATTGAAACTTATAAAATTCTGACAGGACTGGACAGACTAGATGCAGGAAGGATGTTCCCGATGGTCGGGGAGTCCAGAACCAGGAGTCACAGTCTAAGGATAAGGGGTAAGCCATTTAGGACAGAAATGAGGAGGAATTTCTTCACCCAGAGATTGGTGAACCTGTGGAATTCTCTACCACAGAAGGCAGTAGAGGCCAATTCATTAAATATATTCAAGAAGGAGTTGGATATATTTCTTAAGGCTAAAGGGATCAAGGGATATGGGGAGAAAGCAGGGATAGGGTACTGAATTTGGATGATCAGCCATGATCGCATTGAATGGCGGAGCAGGCTCGAGGGGCCGAATCGCCTACTCCTGCTCCTATCTTCTATGTTTCTATGACACTTTCAGTTGACAGAAAGAGGAAACTTTCATCCCATTAATCTGGCCTGAATTTAAATCCAGATCCCAAAGGAGAAAAGGCCATGTTCTAACTCTGTCACCCAGTTCCCCCAGCCTTGCCAACTTTATATAAAGTTCCACTTTATGATGCAGGAAACTAGTATATGTTAATGATCAAACTGTTCAAGTTGTGTAATCCCTTAGGCTTTTCTGACAAGACATTCCTAATAACTTGTCAGCAAATTAATCCCAGGCACAGAGAAAAAAATACTAACTGCCGACAATTTGCAGACCTGTTGACGTTGTTGGAGAAAGTTTTGCGATAAAGAAAATCTGTAATTGAAATTCTTTGCTGAGTTTTTGATAACTTATGGATACTGTATTGAGTACAGAAGGATTAAATATGTAACAAGAAGAATTGTAAATTGTGTTTTCAATGTTTCCTGTTTTGAGACTTTTGACTGATAGCATGCCACTAACAAGGATACTGTTGTTTTACTACTATCATTAAAATGACATTAAAGTCTCAAACAGGCACAACCTGCTTTTACATGACTATAGTGTAGCAGATGTTCTATTTGTTGTTTTGGAAACGTTTTCCCCGATCCATTTTCTTAGTTTTATGATTTTTATTTCTGGTTGGAAAACATTTAGTAGTCTCGGATGTGATCGACGCAATGGTGTTGCCATTTGCAGATCACATCTCCTTTCATTTATATATTTTTAAAAATTGAAATACCTTATGAGACTAGTTACTATGAGAACATTACCTTTTTAAAGCTCTTAAAAAAAAAAAAACTGTTGACCAGTTGGAATTCTCTGGAATTTGAGGCCTGGTTTTCCATTTTCTTGACCTAACACATTATCAGATTTCATCAATATGGGTGAGAGATTACTGTTATCAATCTCAATTACAGACTTCGACATGCACATAAGGAGAGGGAGGGACTGAAGCAATGAGTCCTTTTAGGCCCAATTGAAAATGGTACTGATGAAAAAGATTGAAGTTGTCACCCTGGAGGTGAAGCTCAGTCATGTGGATGGTCCATGTGCAGTCTGAGGCCAAAAACTCTCTCCTCCTTCCCACAGTACACGAGGTTGTGACAGCAACATTCAGACTTTATGGTGTGGAACTACTCCACTTCTTTCTTTATATAGGTTTAAATGCAATCCACCAGAAGGAAATTACCCGGCACAAACGTTTTTGAAATTTTAATCATCTGTGAGTAAAACGGTCTGCTGGTCTGATAGAATGACAGACCTACAAATGAAGTTAAGTCAATCTATTTCAGTCAGAAACTTGTCCATAAACACCCCATTAATACTCACAAATGTCATAGAAATGCCTGTGACTCAGACTCCCTTCTCAAATAAACACCATTACTCTCTTTTTTCACTCATTATTCTGTGATTTTGAGGGTATCACTCAGACTAACAGGAAACCAAAGTACAAAAAAATGGTTCTGGGTTTCTTCCCCTCCATCCAAGCATTGTTAACTCATTCACTGCTAAAGACGTCATTTGGTATAGTTCTTACCATAGTTTCTCAAAGATTCAAAGTTTTGTTGTGCCCGGTGGACGTAGGGTGTAGGAAGCAAGTGGCCACAATTTTGACATGCAGTATGAGTAAGAGCGTATCTCCTACATGAACGTTTTGCTACTGAGGTATGTGTTTCTACTGTGCCATGTGTATAGAAATGTTAGAACAAGTAGGGATAGTGGATCATTATGGGGACACACATTGGGACTCTCAGGTTTTCCTTTGATAGTGTAATTTATTGAGATTCTGGTTGTGGCAGCTGCGCTACAGTCTTTGCAGGTGTGGTCACTTTTAATGGGGGGTCATTATTTTTATGACTGAGTTCTTTAAGTTTTAAACAAAAAAGGTTACAAGCTGTATTTAAATATATGAAGAATTTAAATGAGAAAAAAATAAATCAGTGTCAAAGATTTTTTATGCATTTAACCAGTGTTGGGCAATATTTGAACAAAATTATAAGAGCGCTGAGGAATTTCTTGGCTAATCACTTGCACATGGTAATGGATTAGCCTGCCTCAAAGCTGTACATAGACATTTTAAGATGTTCATAAAAATGTCAAATGGTGATTCTTCACTTCTTAATTTTTTTTATTAGTTCTGCGGGATATAATTGCATGGCCTCAGCAAGTGGTGGTATGAAGGGCAAACCCAGGTCAAGTAACGAATAACCTATTGGAAATGTTGACAAGTGATGTGTCATGTATTAAAATTTCCATTTTTTAATATCCTGATTTTAAGTTTTAACATTGCTCCTTTTGTTCTCAATTGACTGTGCCACAGATGATATCATAAGGTGAGTCTCAGCCAAGTCTCTCCATTCTCTGGCTTTGCTGGATGATTTTAGAAGTTGAACATTCATTTGATAAAAGAAGCACAGCTCAGTGAGTTAACTAAAATACTTTGAAGCCAAGAATGCTAACGGCATGGTGGTGGTATGACATGGGTTCATTTACGGCATCTGCCATGTGCTCTTGTTCATGTAGTGAGATCCAAATGCCAGACAGACTGCATGGAAGAGGTGATGAGTGGAGAGGAGGCACTTCCCAAGAAGGAGGAGAATGGATTTCAAAGGACAAAATAGCACCTAGCACTCTTGCATAGCTCCTTGAAGTCAGTTTAAAAGCAGGTCTCCTGATCACCCTTTCAGTCAAGAATCGATACGGCACAGGAGGATGATGGCTAGAGGGTAGAAAATTAGAACATTGGAGAAGGAGGAAACATTACATACCATTTTGTTTTTCATATAAATTAAAGGTGTTTTTTTAATTAATTAAGAATATATGTGTCATTATTCATTTTGTTCGATTGTGTTAAATTTAAATAACCTCACTTGCAGTCATTTCCTCAGCGAGACATGGATGACGTTCTCAGGATGGTGTCATTTGGCTGCTGACCTTTATCTCATGTTAGATAGGAGCTTGCGCCCACATGTGCTACAAATATGCAGATTAATACCTTATAGTTGAAATTCATAACTTTCCGTCAAGCTTCTCGTTGTGTTTACTTGGCACTGGTAGTTGTTCTTTAGATCATAGCTGTAGATCTCTTCCACTTGATAAACTTTCTGTAAGGAGAAGAATTTGATTATATTAATAGCTGTAAACATCCTCCTCATAGGAGGGCATCTCCTGCAGTAAGAGTTAGTATTACATTGTAAACCTGATTTTCAAAACTATAGCACTATGGCTTGGTGTTTGATACACAGTGGTGCTATCTTGTCGCTTTAAGGAAGGTCATGTCGAAGTATGGAAGTTCTGGAAAGATTTCAAATTGACTGTAAAGGGCTTCCATACTTGCTCTTATCTAACTCCTGCTTTTAACTTTCCTGGCTTGGAATCAATATGATTTTCAATGACATGTCTTTGGCCAATTACCAAGTTAAATTGCTCTCTCTACTCGGATTCTGGCTGACAGTGTGCCACAGCACTGACAGGAAGGAGGCTTTTAGAAAGGCTTTCAGATAAGGGCAATTTTTCACAAATTGTGTTGGAATTACAGCTTACATGTACAATATTAAACTGATATGTTGAGAGCGATTGCTGGGGGCTCAGAAACAGGTTTTCAAATCGGACCACTTTGCCACTGCTGGCCTGACATTCCTCTGTACAGTCATAATATTAAATTGGTATTGACATAAGGGCCTTCTCCTAAGATAGTAAATGCTTGTTTGAAATAAGTCCTGTTGCCTTAATGTACAGTCTAGGCAAATTACCCAAAACATATTGAGTGAAACTGCCGCATTTTACACTGCTGTTTGCGGCAAGGTGGCTCTGCTGTGCCACTTTATATTTTTTCCCTAGTATGTTCAAACATATGATGTTTTGTATATTTGTACATCAGATGCTACGTGCATGACTATGTCTTGTGCTGAATGCATAATTCAAAGACTGCATTTCATATATAAAACATGCATATATTATTTTTCTACTTAAAAAATGCAGCAAGCAGAATTAACTGATGGGTGAATGGAGAATGACAAATGAAAAGCTGTGGCTACAATCTACAAATGAGTGACTGTTTTGACTGCAAGACCTTCTAATCATTTGCGATGCAAAAGAGCAATTCGGATTGCACAAATCAACAAGTTTGCACTGGCAATTTGAGGTCAAATTTAAGCAAATATAGGATCACCCCAGCATCCCGATTGCCAAGCGTATGGGAGACTTAAGACTTGCTACAGTTCATTCCAGACTTTTAGCTTCTGAACTTAAGAGGAAAGTGGAACCAAATATTATAATAAACTCAAAGTAGTGAGATTTTCTTACCTTTCTGTATTTTGATAGGACTATAGTCAGGCCTTCTTTAGAGCTTTTCTCTTTTGTTCCTTTTACATGTCACATATATGCCTGGAGTTTCTGCAGGGGTTCTTTCGATCTCCCACCGTAACTTTGGTGGAAGATCTGCATGAACAGCTGTTTACTCCATTGCTCCGAGGTTTCTGCCAAAGTTACGGCAGAAGATCGGGAGAACCCCACAGAAAATACCAGTGGAATGTCCTCCATGATGATCTCTCTAATTCTCCCCTAAATCCCCACTATGTTACAATAGGGACTTTTTGCAGTCTCCTGCTCTACTCATTCTTTCCCAGAAATTCCTAGGCCCCGATTTCCCCCCAGCCGTCGGGCGGGGTTTCAGGCGGGCGGGGGCTGAAAATCCCGAATTTGGGGGTCCCGACACCATCCCGCCCAAAACCCCGCCCCACCTAAGTTTCAGGGGCGGCGGGTACCCGCCTCGTACTGGGACCCGCTGAAACCAGGCGGGAAGGGATTAGTGCCAATTAACTGCCTGTTAACAGGCAGTTTTTAGCCTAATCCCTATTTTGAGGGGTTTCGTGTGGGTTTCCTGACGGCTCCAAACCACGCCAGGTTAGAGCAGGCAGGCCGTCGGGTTGAAGGAGTTGGAGGGGTCGCGATGTTGGCGCTCAGGTGAGTGATGGGTGCATGAGTGTAAAGGTAAGTGTGTTTGGTGTGTCTAAAGTGTGTGAAGAACTTTTACTTACCTGTACTTACCTTCACACCCTTTCTTCCTGTAGCCGTCGGGAGCGCATCACTCAGCTGGAACTGAAAGCTAAACGGCTGCGATCTGTCAAAAGTGACAGCCTTCAGCTTTGAGTGCCGGTAAGAGTTCTAACTGAGTCTGTGCAGAATGACGCATGTCAGAACTCAGACTGTCAGTGTTTGACAGCTTCAAACAGCTGTGAAACACTGATATTTCATCTGTCAAAAACTCTTGACAGATGAAATTTCAGTCTGTGACGTCACCTGTTGCCGGGTGGCACTTAATTGGCCTGCTGAGCCCGCTGGGCGGGCTCAACAAGATCAATCAAGGGAAAATCGCTCGGATTGGCCAGATGTCGAAGTAGGCGGGTCAAAAACCCGAAAGGAGAAGTCCCGCCTTCTTCCCGACAGGTTCGGGAAAATCTACCCCCTAATCTCTGGCTTCCGTTTCACCTACAATCTCCGAAGTTTTTAAAGCCTTTGCTAGGTGTCATCTGCTCACTACTAATTGATTTTTCTTGCCTTCTCTTTTATTCCTTTTAACTTTGGTGGTCTGCACTGTGGGCCTTTTACTTGGTTTGTCACTAAAACATTCTCATCAGGATCTGAGCTTCCCTCCTGGATACAGGGGAGATAAATAGTGAGGAAGTGAAAAGTACATTGTGTGGCACACAGAGCATGAACAAGCAGGAGATGCTGACAGTAACACATGAGGAGGTATTGCTATCTGGAGGGTCGGATGGCGCCCCCTCTCAACTGAAGCTCGCACTCCTTGCATTTAAAACACCCATGCTTACACAGAATCAAGCATTGGGAGCCGTGTCAAACACAGTGCTGCAGCTTGGGTGGAGGAGTCCACTGGCAACATAGTCAACAAATTGAAGGATCATTTAACAGCTCAGTAGTCTATTATGGAACATTTGGCAGTTCCAGGAACATTTGGCAGTTCCAGAAACATCTGCAGTGGAGGCACCCATTACAGAGGTCCTATGAGCAGGCTCTGCTTCCTGTATGGATCATCAGATTGCAGCTACAGAAGCCTAGGTGCCAGGTTGGAGAGAGCTGTCTCCTTGGTTTGGACAGGTTTGGTGACTAGTTGCAGAAAAGCATCACAACGCGTTTCACTGATCTGATTTGGACTATTAGGTCTGAATTGCCGAAGATAATAGCCTATGCCCAGTACTGATGGCATAGCAGGAAGGCTCACAGCTGGGGGGTGCCCTCTTTCAGGATAGTGGTACATGCATGCTCACCTGCCAGTCTCCTTTGATGCTTCCACATGTGGTAGAAGGAAGCAAGGCCAGTTTACTCCTGCAGCAACAGAAGAGGTACAGCCTGAGTTAGGTCCATTCCAAGAATTTGCTGTGGTGACATTAGGGGCCCTCACATATACAGAGCTGCCAACCATTTTATGTACTCCTGCCACTCAGGTAGAACCTGAGAGAAGCACTAGATTGTTTTAACAGTTCAAGCATTGCACATTGGCACCAAAACAAAACAAGAAGAAGGAAGCACATACACAGAGTATGGGTTGTAAATAAAATTGCAGTAACACTAAAGTTGTGCATGCAAACATTGTTTTTGGAAAGGTCTGAAAGTAGCTTTAATATGTTGGCATGAATGGGAACTAGTGAGTTGATATACACAGAAAGTGGTTTGTAAGTGATGGCATATTTGTGGTGGAAAAGGGAAAGAAGTAGACATGCCTGTTCAGTGGCTAGGTGTAATAGTCAAGAGAAGTTCCCCTGTATTAGATTGGCCCAAATGCCTCTTGGAGCTGGGAACAAGTTGTCCTCTTCTTCTTCTTCAGATTGTTGCTCCTCTTGCTGATGCCCTTGCTCCCCTTGAGGACTTTAATCTGCTGGACTTTCTTGAGGCGTCCTCTTTGTAAGACATAAGAACATAAGAAATAGGAGCAGGAGTAGGCCATTTGGCCCCTCGAGCCTGCTCCGCCGTTCAATAAGATCATGGCTGAACTGATCTTGGCCCCAACTCCACTTTCCTGCCTGCTCCCCATAACCCTTGACTCCCTTATCGTTCAAAAATCTGTCTATCTCCACCTTAAATATATTCAATGACCCAGCCTCCACAGCTCTCTGGGCAGAGAATTCCAAAGATTCATGACCCTCTGAGAGAAGAAATTCCTCCTCATCTCCGTTTTAAATGGGCGACCCCTTATTCTGAAACTATGCCCCCTAGTTCTAGATTCCCCCATGAGGGGAAACATCGGCTGCTTTCAATAAAGGAGGCGGGTTGACGGCGGGACCACTGCTCGGCATCTTTCGGGCCTGCTCCCGGTTGCCTCCGCCCCGCAGATCAGATTTTAGGTTGATTGGCCTCGTTACGGCCGACGTGCGGGTCCCTCCAGGCAATTGCTTGCAGAGTGTCAGGTTTTCACCTCTGATGACGTGTTGTTTCAGGAAAGATTTAAAGAGGCTATGTCCCCTTTGCAGAAGCATTAGCTTTTTTCTGTTAAAAGTGTTGGCTGCTGCAGGAATGGCAGCCCCAAAAACTAAGCCTGCACACAGGTTCAATGAGGGCTCCCTCCATGCTCTTGTGGAGGGAGTTAGAGGACATCAGGAGATCCTCTTCCCTGGAAATGGAAGGAGGAGGCCTCCTCAGCAAACCAAGGCATCTTGGCTGCAAGTTGCTGAGGTGGTGAGTACGAGGTCTGTGTGCAGACGCACATGGGTTCAGTGTCGAAAAAGGTTTAATGATCTGCTGAGATCACCTAAAGTGTGACCTCTGTGTTCTGTGAAATGGAAGCTCAAGAGTGAAGGCTATGGGAGAATTCCATGTAGAATGTTGGTGGTGACACTGAGCACAAACCACCGTTTATTGGGCAGATGATGCCTGGGGTTTTGAGAATGTCGGACTTACATTCATCTCCATGTGCCAGCCACCTGTGGTTGAAGCATAAGCTTACGCGAATCTGGCATAGATGAGTGCATCCCTTGCCAGACAGCCAGCAATGTGGTCGCCTGCTGCTGGATTGGCCACATCCGGCCCCACAAGGCGTAGCTCCCTGTCCTCCTCCTCCTCCTCCTCCTCCTATTCTTCCGAGGAGCCTGTGTGCTGAGCCACTTGTTCGTCCGGCAGCACTAAGCCACGCTGCTGTGCGATGTTGTGCAAGGCACAGCAGACCGCGACGATTCTGGATACCCTGGCTGGTGCATACTGCAAGGCTGCACCAGATCTGTCTAGGCATCGGAAGTGCATTTTGAGCCAGCCGATGGTTTGCTCGATGATGCTTCTGGTGCATATGTGACTCACATTGTACCGCTCCTCAGCATCATTTGATGGCCTCCTCATTGGTGTCATAAGCCACTTTTTCAGGGGATAGCCCTTGTCGCCAAGAGGCCATCCGGAAAGTTGGGTTGGCGGATGGAAGAGCTGAGGCACAGTAGACTGGCGCAGGATGAAGGAGTCTTGGCAGCTGCCAGGGTACTTTACACAAACATGCATGATGATCTTCCTGTGGTTACACACCAGCTGGATGTTCAGGGAGTGGAAGCCCTTGCGGTTGACAAATACAGCTGGGTTGTGATGGGGGGCCCTCATGGCTACATGTGTGCAAGACACCCTGCACCATTGGCAAGACTGCCATATTGGCAAAGCCAACCGCACGCATGATCACACTTGGACCATCCATATAGAAGTGGATGTAATTGTGCGCCTTTGTAAAGAGGGCATCGGTGACTTGCGTGATGCAGGTGTGTGTGGCAGACTGGGAGATGCCGCTAATGTCTGCTGATCCCTGGAAGGAGCCCGAAGCAAAGAAGTTGAGTGCGGTGGTAACTTTGACAGCCACTGGTAAGGAGTGTCCACACGCTCCTCGGGGATCTAAGTGTTGGTGCAGTATTCTGCAGATGCTAACGACTACCTCTCTCAAAAGGCTCAGTCTCCTTTGGCACTGCTGCTCAATCATGCTGAGGAAGCTGATCCTCATCTCCTGCGGCGAGGTGCAACCCTGCACTGGCGCCCTCTACTCTGTGCATCATCAGGTGGGTGAGGAGGAGGTTGGCGCTCCTGGTGCTGTTGTGGCTGGTTGTGGTGCTGCCATGGCTGCTCTTCCTCCGAATCTGACAGCCAGGATGAGAGGATGTAAATGGTTCCCATCCCATTGCTATAGATTTCAGTTGAGGCAAGAAGCTTGCAAGCGCACACTCAAAGTGGCCTGAAATTATTCCATTCAGGAAACACTGCAGATGAGTGTCAGCTTGAACAGTCACAAGGTCAGTAGATTTGCAAAATCTTATCCCAAACCTCCAACAACAAAGTTGTTGCATTTGAATGTCAGCCATGTTACAGGAGCGCTTTTAAAGTGCTGCACCAATGACAACAAATCATGTCCTCGAGAAACTTGTCTCCTTGCAGCTGGCGTGTTTCTGACAAGACGGAAAACAGGAGCCAGAAGCACGAAAATAGGAAACCACTATAAAAATAGGATTAGCAAGGCAGTTAAGAGGCTCTTAACTACCTGTCCCACCGGTTCCCGTCTGGTCAATTTGGGAGCAGCTGACCCGACACTCACGAAAATCACGTGGGGGCGGGATGGAGGCGGGTTGGCAGTCTGAAGCCATTTTTTCCAATTTTTGCTGCCGACCCGCCTCCTCAGGGCTATTCCTCCTCATCTCCGTTTTAAATGGGCAACCCCTTATTCTGAAACTATGCCCCCCTAGTTCTAGATTCCCCCATGAGGGGAAACATCCTCTCTGCATCTACCCTGTCAAGCCCCCTCAGAATCTTATATGTTTCAATAAGATCACCTCTCATTCTTCTAAACTACAATGAGTATAAGTCCAACCTGCTCAACCTTTCTTCATAAGACAACCCCCTCTCAGGAATCAACCCAGTGAACCTTCTCTGAACTGCCTCCAATGCAAGTATATCCCTCCTTAAATAAGGAGACCAAAACTGTACACAGTACTCCAGGTGTGGTCTCACCAACACCCTGTACAGTTGTAGCAAGACTTCCCTACTTTCATACTCCATCCCCCTTGCAATAAAGGTCAACATTCCATTTGCCTTCCTAATTACTAGCTGTACCTGCATGCTAACTTTTTGTGTTTCATGTACAAGGACCCCCCCAGATCCCTCTGTACCGCAGCATTTTGTAGTCTCTATTTAAATAATAATTTGCTTTTTTATTCTTCCTACCAAAATTGATAACCTCACATTTCCCTCCATCTGCCAAATGTTTGCCCACTCACTTAACCTATCTATATCCCTTTGCAGATTCTTTGTGTCCACCTCGCAACTTGCTTTCCTACCTATCTTTGTATCATCAGCAAATTTGGCTACATTACACTCGGTCCCTTCATCCAAGTCATTAATATAGATTGTAAATATTTGAGGCCTCCGCACCGATCCCTGCAGCACCCCACTAGTTACAATTTGCCAACCTGAAAATGACTCATTTATCCCGACTCTCTGTTTCCTGTTAGTTAGCCAATCCTCTATCCATGCCAATATATTACCCCAACCCCGTGAGCTCTTATCTTGTGCAGTAGCCTTTTATGTGGCACCTTATCAAATGCCTTCTGGAAATCCAAATACATTACACCTACTGGTTCCCCTTTATCCACCCTGTTTGTTACATCCTCAAAGAACTCTAGCAAATTTGTCAAACATGATTTCCCTTTCATAAAACCATGCTGACTTTGCTTGATTGTATTCTGATTTTCTAAATGTCCTGCTACTACTTCCTTAATAATGGACCCCAGCATTTTCCCAATGACAGATGTTAGGCTAACTGGTCTATAGTTTTCTGCTTTCTGTCTCCCTCCTTTCTTGAATAGGGGTGTTACATTTGCGGTTTTCCAATCCGCTGGGACCTCTCCAGAATCCAAGGAATTTTGGTAGATTACAACCAATGCATCCACTATCTCTGCAGCCACTTCTTTTAAGACTCTAGGATGCAGGCCATCAGGTCCAGAAGACTTGTCCACCTTTAGTCCCATTAGCTTGCCTAGTACTTTTTCTCTAGTGATGGTGAATGTTTTAAGTTCCTCCCTCCTTATAGCCCCTTGATTATCTATTATTATTGGGATGCTTTTAGTATCTTCTACCATGAAGACCGATACAAAATATTTGTTCAAAGTCTCTGCCATTTCCCTGTTTCCCATTATTAGATAGAGTTGTGCAGCATGCAGCACACCACGACAATCCTGAGATCCTCTCTGGACTGCTCTGTAGGTCACCCCCAGTTCAATCCAAGCACCTGGAGTATGCCTTCAACTTGCCTATGATGCATTCAGTAATGATTCTAGTGGATGAATTGACTTAATTATAGTGTTGTTCAGATGTTCGGAAAGGCACTCTTGTGTTATTAGCCAGGGCTGTAGAGGAGAGTATTTATCTCTGGGAAGCCACCCAGAAACTTGCTTTTCTAGATTAAAGAATGCTGATACTGTGGAGTTTCTTAAAATAAAAGCACTGTGGCAGCTACCAGGCATGCAAACATGATGTTGCTTTGCTGGTCACAAATAAACTGCACATTAAGAGAGTGTTATCCTTTCCTGTTGACGTACATGAAAGAAGCAAGCATGGCAACATGCAAACTATCTGTGATTCCTGGGACCTTGGGGATCCTAACTCTTGGTATTATTGCATTATTCTCTCATGTTGGCATTGATTGCTCATAGGAAACCTGATGAAATTGCTAGCTCTAGAGAACAATGCATCAATGGCCTGATGCCTCTGTGCACAGCTATTTGGCTTATGTTATAGCTGCCCCTAGTGACCGCCTGGAGTGACCCTGTAGTATAGAATTTCAGGGTGGTGGTGCCCTTAACAGCCACTTGCAGATTGGGTGACCGCTTTGGGGAACACCTCCGTTCAGTCCGTAAGGGTGACTCCCAAACTTCTGCTTGCTTGTCACTTTAATTCTCCGCTCCACTCCCACTCTGACCTCTCTATCCTCGGCCTCTTACACTGTTCCAATGAAGCTCAACGTAAGCTCGAGGAACAGCACCTCATCTTTCTATTAGGCACTTTACAGCCTTCTGGACTCGACATTGAGTTCAACAATTTCAGACCATAACCTCTGCCCCTATTTTTTCAGGCGGCAGCTGTTGATGATTCTGCCATCCCCATTTGCAACATTTAACCACTCCTGCTTTCCACCCTATCACAGACCGTCCCTTTAGTTCTTTCCTCCCCTCCCCCTTTCCCTGCCTCTGCACCTGCTTACAACCTGTTCCATCTCTAACTTTTTCCAGTTCTGACGAAGGGTTACAGACCTGAAACGTTAACTCTGTTTTTCTCTCTCCACGGATGCTGCCTGGCCTGCTGAGCGTTTCCAGCATTTTCTGTTGTATTTATTTGGAAAATTTTACTGTGCAATTGCTGAGCAGTTGGTGGGCAATTAGCCCAACTCTGCACCAGCAATAAGGATTTCGCAGTCGGAGTGGATGATCTCTCAAGTCAGAACTTGACAGATTGCATTTCGGGATTTAGCGCATGTGGAAATCCCGAACTTGCTGCCCATTTCAAAGGCGGTATAACAGCGTACGCCGTCATACCAACGGCAAAGTCTGCCCCATTATATGCAGACTTCAGGGGGAAGTGGAGGTTTCTGTTGAAATGAAATCTGACAGTCGCCTTGCTAAATCACGGCAGCACATTTCTTGGAAAGTAAATGTCATGCTTGTTTAGTTTCCAGTCCCATTGTTTACTAGGGTTTAGAATATGGCCATTTGGCTTAAAGATGTTGGCTGAATGTCAAGCACATCTCAGGCATAATTCCAGAAACTGACCATCCGTGACAAGCTTTGGCACTTCGAGATTGAACTCAGAAAACTTTTTTGTGTCTGTCTCACTGAGGAGCGATAATTGCTTTGATATCATAGGCATAGGTTAAAGCAGAGTACCTACAGGATGAATTTAACATATATTTAGTTGTGCATATCTGTTTGCTTCTATGTGCATGCAGTGAAATATGTTGAAGGCACTGTATCTAAATGCACGTAGCATTCGCAACAGGGTGGATAAATTAATGGCACTAATAGAAGTAAATGGGTACGATGTAATTGCCATTACAGAGACATGGTTGCAGTGTAACCAAAGCTGGGAACTGAATGTTCCAGGGTATTCAACATTTAGGAAGGACAGACAAAAAAAGAAAAGGAGGTGGCGTAGAGCTGTTAATAAGGGATGAGATCGGTACGGTAGAGATAAAAGATCTTGGCTTGGCAGATCATGATGTAGAACTGGAATCAGTTTGGGTGGAGCTAAGAAACAGCAAAGGGCAAAAAACATTGGTGGAAGTTGTGTATAGGCCACCAAACAGTAGCGGTAATGTAGGGCACAGTATCAATCAAGAGATTAGAAGTGCATGTAACAAGGGCAATGCGGTAATCATAGGGGACGTTAATCTACATATTGACTGGGCAAATCAAATTACCACTAATGGTGTGGAGGATGAATTCTTGGAATGCATGCGAGATGGTTTCCTGGATTAGTATGTGGAGGAACCAACCAGGGAACAGGCTATTCTGGATCTGGTAGTGTGTAATGAGAAAGGGCTAATCAATAATCTTGTGGTAAAGGGGCCTTTAGGGACAAGTGATCATAATATGATTGAATTTTATATTAAGTTTGAGAGTGATGTAGTCCAATCTGAAACTAAAATCTTCAATCTAAACAGAGGAAACTACAAGGGTACGAGGGACAAGTTGGCTATGGTAGATTGGGAGACTACACTAAAAGGTATGAAGGTGGACATACAATGGCTAACATTGGAAATAATGCATAATTTGCAACAAACATATATTCCTCTAGGGCATAAAAACCCAAAAGGAAAAGTGATCCAACCATGGCTAACAAAAGAAATTAAAGCTAGTATAAAGTCAAAGGAGGAAGCTTATATAAAGTTGCCAGAAAAAGCAGTCAGCCTGAGGATTGGGATCTTTTTAGGAATCAGCAAAGGGGGACCAAGAAATTGATATAGAAAGGGAAAATGGACTTTGAGCACAAACTAGCAAAAAATATAAAAACGGATTGTAAAAGCTTCTATAGGTATGTGAAAAGGAAAAGACTGGCAAAGGTAAATGTAGGTCCTTCACAGTCAGAGACGGGAGAATTTATAATGGGGAATGAGGAAATGGCAGAGAAATTAAATAAATACTTTGTTTCTGTCTTCACGGAGGAAGACACAAACAACCTCCCAGAAATACGAGAAAACCAAGGGTGTGGCGAGAATGAGGAACTTAAAGAAATTATTATTAGTAAAAAAAACCAGTACTAACAAAATTAATGGGACTAAAAGTCGATAAATCCCAAGGACCGGATGACCTACATCCTAGGGCTTTCAAAGAGGTGGCCATTGGGATAGTGGACGCATTGGTTGTCATCTTCCAAAATTCTATAGATTCTGGAACAGTTCCTGCAGATTGGAGGATAGCAAATGTAACCCCACTATTTAAGAAAGGAGGGAGAGAGAAAACGGGGAACTACGGATCTGTTAGCCTCACATCAGTAGTTGGGAAAATGCTGGAATCTATTATAAAGGATGCAATAACTGGGCACTTAGAAACTAATAGTAAGATTGGGCAAAGTCAACGTGGATTTATGAAAGGGAAATCCTGTTTGACAAACCTATTGGAGTTCTTTAAGGATGTAACTGGTGGAGTAGACAAAGGGGAACCGGTAGATGTGTATTTGAATTTTCAGAAGGCCTTTGATAAGGTCCCACACAAGAGGTTGGTGAACAAAATTAGGACACATGGAATTGGGAGTAATATACTAGCATGGATTGAGAATTGGTTAACAGACAGAAAACAAAGAGTAGGGATAAACGGTCTTTTTCAGGATGGCAGGCTGTGACTAGTGGGATACCGCAAGAATCGGTGCTTGGGCCCCAGCTATTCACAATCTATATCAATGATTTGGATGAGGGGACTAAATGTAACATTTCCAAATTTGCTGATGACACAAAGCTAGGTGGCAGTGTCAGTTGCAAAGAGGATATGAAGAGGCTTCAAGGGGATCTTGACAGGCTCAGTGAGTGGGTGAGAACATGGCAGATGGATTATAATGTGGATAAATGTGAAGTTATCCACTTTGGTAGAAAAAACAGAAAGGCAGAGTATTTCCTAAATGGTGAAAGATTGGGGCATGCAAATGCTCAAAGGGACCTGGGTGTCCTTGTACATGAATCACTAAAAGTGAATGTGCAGGTGCAGCAAGCCATTAGGAAGGCAAATGTTATGCTGGCCTTCATTACAAGAGGATTTGAGTACAGGGGTAAAGAAGTCTTACTCCAAGTATATAGGGCCTTGGTGAGACCACACCTGTTGTACTGAGTACAATTTTGGTCTCTTTACCTAAGGAAGGATATACTTGCCATAGAGGGAGTGCAACGAAGGTTCACAAGATTGATTCTTCGGATGGCGGGACTGTCGTATGAGAAGAGAATGAATAAACTAGGCCTGTATTCGCTTGAATTCAGAAGAATGAGAGGGGATCTCATTGAAGCATACAAAATTATTACAGGGCTTCATAGGGTGGATACTGGGAGAATGTTTCCCTTGGCTGAGGAGTCTAGAACCAGGAGCCACAGCCTCAGGATAAAGGGTAGGCCATTCAGAACTGACATGAGAAGAAATTTCTTCACACAGAGGGTGGTGAATCTTTGGAATTCTCTACCCCAGAGGGCTGTGGAGGCTCAGTCATTGGGTATATTACAAACAGAAGTCGATAGATTTCTGACTAGTAAGGGCATCAAGGGATATGGCAATAAGGCCGGTGAATGGAATTGAGGCAGAAGATCAGCCATGATCTCATTGAATGGCGGAGCAGGCTCGAAGGGCCGAATGGCTACTCCTGCTCTTATTTCTTATGTTCTTCTGTTTCTTGTTATTGAGTCATTTTGTGGGGAGAGTTCTCTAGGTCTATGCCAGGTGCACTGGATCGCCTGGGTACAGCGATTACTGGAAAATCGGCAGACCAGCGTGCACGGCTGTAAATGAATCTGCTCAATTTTCCCCATTAATCTAAAGAATTCAGGCAAGGAGATCTTTGCACACTACATCCAGTAGCCTCTATTGGTTTTCCTCTTCCATGTAATTCTTTCTCGTTTTCCCCTTGAAAAAGTAAAACTCAGTGAAGACAACACTGCTTAATATAAGTAAAGTGGTCTAAAAATGTTTTTAAAACTTTGTGAAAATCAATGCTATTTAGCAGAGACCCTCTAGGAGATTTCTCCTGTTTGACTCATTAGCTCTCCTCTGCTTCACTTTTGCTTGATTGTCTTTCTGGGCTGCGGTACAGAGATCTTGTATAAGAGCAGGAGTAGGGCATACGGCCCCGCGAGCCTGCTCCGCCATTCAATGAAGCAATACTCTAGGAAGAAAGAAATCTAATAACTAATCAGAACATGGCTCATATAAGAGTATAAGTACTTTGGACTGCGAATACTTTGCCTGACAGTTTCTGTCTCTGTTAATTCTCTTGAAAGTATTCATGACAGGCACCTAACTTATTTGTACCTTTCATTGGAATGTTCAGTGAGACTTTTTTTAAGATAAATCATCACAGTACTGATTTTGAATGTTGATGACGCTACATTCCTGAGCTCAGATAGTTGCAAACTTGGAGCCATAACCATAGAACCAAAGAAGTTTGATGCACAAAAGAAGGCCAGTTGTCTCAGTCCCAGCTCTTAGCTAGAGCAATCCGAAACTAATTCCACTATCCTCGTAGCTCTTCTCACAGTTCTGTATTTTCCTCTGAATCAATTATTTATCCACTTTTCTCTTAACAGATGCAATGGTCTTTGACTCACCTATTCCCTGTAGCAAAATCAGCAGTGTAATAAATGATTAGGCGGAGTCAAACTTCTTAGAATTTTCCCGTGTTTGGGCAATTTCACTGGTTGCTGAGAAAAGAAAATCTTCCTCCTCCAAACCAAGACAACTTTAGATTTTGCCGGATTGAATGGATGACATTTAGTTCTGGGTGAATAGATGGATTCTTCCATTGCACCAAAACAGTTGTAGCAGTGCCACACCTTAAACACATGTTTACAGGTCAGGGCACATTAATCACCTGCCAGTTAATGTCACTCCAGCTTTGTGTTTATGGCACCACTTATCTCATTCTGCAGCAGAGACCCTTGATTTGAATACCTTTGATAGAACTATGTTTCAATACCAGTCCAATAACTCTAGCAGTAGAGTATTAGATGCCCATTTAGAAAACCCCAATAGCTTTAGTGGTAAAGTAATGAAATCCCATTTGCAAGGAATAATCTAGTGATATCTCATTTAGAACACTTTGTATGTCCGGCAAGAGACTGGTAGACTTTAGTGCAAATGTTCAGATAGTCCTAATGATAGAATAGTGGACTGCTGTTTAGATAGCCCAGTAGATATAGCACTGGTACAGTGGAATCCTGTTCAGACTCGAGTAGTGTACTGAAATCTCATTCAGGGGCTCAGTAGCTCCAGCAGTAAGGTGCTGGATCTCAAGCAGAGGGCCAAGTTTATTCTCCACTGTCATTGAAACGCAGAAACTCAGCAAGTTCTATTTGGCAATTATTGTCCAAATCAGTAAGAAAAGCACTTTATGATGGTAGAGTATCTCATGTCAGAGTCGAGGCAAAATTGAAGGGCTTCACTACACAAAGTTACCATTGTAATGAATTACAGAACAGCAGTAATAGCAGCCATGGAGAAGTTAGCAAATGGGACCATTCTGTCTTCCGGATTGAAGGAGAAACAGCATAGTGGCAAAAGACAGTAGTAATGGGATTCTAATGGGGAAAATCCCTAAGTCAATGACAAGACTGGTCATTGCTGGTTAGCCTCAGAACTGTTTATCACACTCTCTGTTATAACAGTCATGAGTTCATTGCCACAACTGTTGAAGCAAATATGTACATTCAATTCTAAAAGTCTGTTCAGCTAAGATTACAAAAACTTTACAATGTTTGCTTTGCGATGCAAATCCGTAAAGCTATCTGCTGGTTTTCACCCAGTTACTTCATCATAGTGCTATTCAGGCAATAGGAGAACCAAATTTGTGCATGCCCTTGTTAATCCTCGAAGGCTCGGGCTGGGGGTGGCGGTGGGGTGGGGAGCAGTGCACAGAGTAGGCTATGCTCTCTGGTGGTGAGATCTGAGGAATTGTACAATTGTACTTAAAGTAACTGGTCCACTTTTTTTTAAAATCAATTTGAAAATGCATAAACAATACAGCAACTTCCATTTATATAGTGTCTTTAACATAGTAAAACATCCCAAGTCGCTAGCATAATATCAGCTTACCCAAGTTATTACTGTGGCATGTATTATATTGAATGATTTATCTATTTACCACGAATAGCTGAGAGAAAATTTACCTCCCCCACCCTGCTGAGGAGAACACTGATAATGTTGTTGTTTGTGCAGAACCTGTCCTAAATAAGGATATTCATTAGGATTTAGTTCTCCAGTACTATTCAAAAGCAGTTCACATCAGAGATTGTAACAAAATCAATATTTGTAATTGAAAAGAACAAGACCAGATTATCTTAATAATCACTGTGATAGATTCAGGACGTAACCTAACAAAGACTGTAATAGCAATTTTGGATCTTGATGCTGAAACACTGCTACAGTCCTTGACAGGTTACCTCCTGAATCTTTCACAGTGATGATTAAAATAATCTGGTCTTGGTCTTTTCAATCACAAATATTGATTTTGCAGACTAGATTACAATCTTCAGAATATTGTGTAAGATTCTATACATTTCTGTAATGCTACATCTCCTGTACATTTACAATGAGTAATATAATCATTTGTATCCATGTTATAAGAAATTATAAATGTATTTTAATAGCTAAAAGGATTTATCACTACTTAAAGATTAATAGTTAAATGCAAGTAAATCAAAATTGTAACATTTTATATTGAAGGAGGTGAGATGCTTCAATGGGCATACAGGCCAGGATTTGGCTGTCAAAATTCACAGTATCTGGCATTTTATATGCGCCTTTTTAAAAGTAGCGTCAGCACTTAACATGTCAAGTCAATGTAGAGCAGTAATCGTCAAAGTGAACAGCATGCTGAGCTACATTCCTAAATCAGTAGAATATAAGTTAGAGGATACTATGTTGAAATTGTATAGTGGAATAATAAGACTGCACCTTGAGTACTGTATCCAATTTTGATCACCAAGACAAAAGGAAAATATATAAGCTCTGAGGACAGTGCAGAGAAGTACCACAAAGCTGATCCCTGACATCAGATGATTGGTTTATGACAAACCACATAAATACTGTGACAGCAAGAGCAGGTCAGAGGCTAGGTATTCTGTGATGAGTGTCTCACCTCCTGACTCCCTAAAGCCTTTCCACCATCTATAAGACACAAGTAAGGAGTGTGATGGAATACTCTCCACTTGCCTGGATGAGTGCAGCTCCAACAGCACTCAAGAAGCTCAACACCATCCAGGACAAAGCAGCCCGCTTGATTGGCACCCCATTCACCACCTTAAACATTCACTCCCTCCACCACCAGCGTACCGTGGCTGCAGTGTGTACCACCTACAAGATGCACTGCAACAACTCACCAAGGCTTCTTCAGCAGCACCTCCCAAACCCGCGACCTCTTCCACCTAGAAGGACAAGGGCAGCAGGCACATGGGAACACCACCACATCCAAGTTCCCCTCCAAGTCACACACCATCCTGACTTAGAAATATATCGCCAATCCTTCATTGTTGCTGGGTCAAAATCCTGGAACTCCCTACCTAACAGCACTGTGGGTATACCTTCACCACACGGACTGCAGCGGTTCAAGAAGACGGCTCACCACCACCTTCTCAAGGGCAATTAGGGATGGGCAATAAATGCTGGCATTGCCAGCGACGCCCACATCCTATAAAAATGAATTTTTTAAAAAGCCTAAAGAAACACTGAGACCTACTCATTTTAATTCTCCTCCCTGAATTTGTTGCATTGATTTTGGGATATGGGCTTGTCCTGGAGCAGAGCCACAGAATATCTTACAAATTGGTTGTTGGGATCAGCCTAGATGCTGATCCTGAGGCACCTGACCTGCGAATAGTTCGTACTGACTGAGCACACAGCAGGATGTAACTGATACTAATTTCTCCTGACTTGGCAACATCCTTATCAGCATCCTAAGCAGCCTTTAATGCTGATATCCGTAGGGAATGGAACATTCTCACTTTTTGCAAAGAAAACCTAACAAAACCTTTGACCTTTTGATGAATTTTTTTTAATAGAATAGTATGACTACCGTAATAATTTTCTGCATAGAAAAAGAATATAATTCTGTTTAGAGTCGTATTGCGGCTTCTCTATTGAGTCACTTGTTATTCACTGGGAATTTAGTCCTTGCCAGAGATGAGTCCAAATAATTTGTGTTCCTAGTGAGTGCCATTAGTCCTACAGCGTGCCTGTGGAGTTGTTTGTTGGCAGGCAGTGTGTGTCTGGTGTGGTGTGAGAACAAGAGCTGGTTGTTTTTATTTTACATACTGCATTCCTATCACTCATCATGCATGTTACACATTGGAGTGTTTTTTTAAATGTGTCTACCTCAAGATTTCATTTTTGTAAGATGAAAAAGGTAGTTTGGAATTGTAGTGGGAAAATTAGAAAAAAAAGTAGTCATCCAATGGAAATCTTCAAATACAGTTGTTGCCTGTTGATGTAGTAGATCTATGATCCCAAGCTTTAGTGCACAGTGTTGGAACAGGGTTTCATGTGCACAGTCCCCACATTCCTAATTTTCTTAACTGCAATCCTTACAGAGTGAAGGAAAATCAAATGATGATTCATCACATGCCCATTCTTGTACACCTCAAGCTGGATTTGGTTTGAAACAGCCCTTAAAGCAGGTTATTCAATTACAGTTGGTGCATGGAATGGGTAGACCAGGGAAAAGGTGAGAAAATTGCTTTGGAGGAAGGATTTATGTCTTCATTTGTGGTCACAGTTGGTTGTTCAGTTCCCAACACAAACTTTGTTCCCTAGCCACCGACTCCATCCCTCTCCCTAGCATCTGTCTGAGGCTGAACCAGACTGTTTGTAATCTTGGTGTCATATTTGACCCTGAAATAAGCTTCCGATCATATCCATGCCATAACTAAGACTACCAATTTCCACCTCTGTAACATCGCCCGACTCCGCCTCTGCCTCAGCTTATCTGCTGCTGAAACCTTCATCCATGCCTTTCTTATTGTAGACTTGACTATATTCCAACGCACTCCTGGCTGGCCTCCCACGTACTACCCTACGTAAACTTGAGCTCATCCAAACCTCTCGTGCCCGTGTCCTATCTCGCACCAAATTCCATTCACCCATCATCTCTGTGCTCGCTGACCTACTTTGGCTCCCAGTAAAGCAACGCCTCGATTTTAAAATTCTCATCCTTGTTTTCAAATCCCTCTTTGGCCTCACCCCTTCCTATCTCTGTAATCTCCTCCAGCCCCAGAACCCCTGAGATTACTGCGTTCCTCTAATTCTGGCCTCTTGAGCATCCCTGATTTTACTCGCTCAACCATTGGTGGCCATGCCTTCAGTTGCCAAGGCCCTAAGCTCTGGAATTCCCTTCCTAAACCTCTCCGTCTCTCTACCTCTCTTTCCTCCTTTAAGACGCTCCTTAAAACCTACCTCTTTGACCAAGCTTTTGGTTATCTGCCCTCATTTCTACTTACGTGGCTCGGTGTCAAATCTTGTTTTATAATGCTCCTGTGAAGCACATTGGGACGTTTGACTATGTTAAAGGCGCTATATAAATACAAGTTGTTGTTATTGGTTATTGCTTGAATTCTTGATTTGTTAGCAACACTCCATCCTGCCTTTCAGTATTGTCACTGTAAAGTGTAATTCTCAGAAGTCATAAACAAAAGTAACTTTGACTATGAGGTCATCTTAAGTCTTCAATACTGCAGCTCTTCTCCAATATCTTCTGACTCCACTGATTGATTAGTTTGTAGACATCTTATGTCATACATCTCACTATTTCAAGACTGAAAATAAGAAAAGGAAATGCTTACCAGACACCAAGGCTCCGGAAATTCAGCAGAAATTTAGGGCTAAATTTTGTCAACGCTCAGAGGACGGGTTCGGAGGCAGGTCAGCTGACAGAATTGCAAAGATTAACAGCGGGTAAGGAACCCACTGTCAACCCGCCTCCACGCAAGTCTCCCAGGTGTCGGGTCTGTCGGCACTGAACAGACCTGACAGCAAGCGGCGGGAGAGGCAATTCGCATTGTTAAATGGGTTGTTAACATCCAATTAACTGTTATTTTAAGCATACATTTCAATTTTACATGCTCCCCCACGGGTTAACCACTGCTCGGGGAACACGTCAGCTCAGCATGTCATGAGTGGATTCAGCATTGAATTAGCTCATGGCCTGACAGCTGCCAAAGTTGTATAAAAGATCCCATGTTACAGCTGTTCACTTTTAAAGTTCAGAAACTGTTGGTTACTGCATTTGGAAGACATATTGAGCTTTCTGCAGCTTGCAAGTGTTTGGCGCCAACTCTCTATCCAGTGCCACCTCATTGGAACAACCTCTCTTACCATTGATGGATTGCTTCTGTCATCTCAACTTCACCTGCCATCTATTCCATCAGCATCGTTACCATTGAAAATATCTCACCTTGGTCCTCAGAATCCCACCAAGATCAGCCCCAACACCAGCATAACCGGCACACCAGTAGCAACAACAACACCAACCTTCTCCGCAATCAACTGATACTGCACAGGACACAGGGCATCAGCACCCGACCACATTGCTGCCAGGGATGGCCTCACCATGGCCAGATTTACTTCACTTGACGCTGTGCACCCTGGATGCCACATGATACGCCAGGTTGGCACCACCCCACACCAACACCATAAAGCATCCCTACAATGCCCAAGCCATTCCTTTCACACTCGGCACCATTGTGGGGGTGAGGGGGTACCCTTATGTCTCACCATTCACTACAGCTCACTAAGGCACTTCCAAAGATGCACACAAATCTATCCAAGAACACAAAGGGCTGAAAATAAAGGTTTCAATGTTTGACAGCACGTTACCAGAAACGTCACATAAACATCGGCTAAACCACCCAAATGACTTGTGTGTTGTTAGTTGGTATGTTTGCAGTAAGATGAGGGTGAGTGTGAGGGGTGGCTAGTGAAATTGGGAAGTGATAATGTAGTTAGAGAGGGATAAATGGAGGCGCAAGGTAAGTTCGTGTGAGTAAAGATGTGCAGGAGTAGGGTAGGAAAGGCAGAGTGATGTGGATGTGATGATGGCACAGCAGGATGAGGTTGTGTGTGGCTTGGCAGGAACATTTCGTTATCTACTGGGATAATTGAAAGGCTTGTGCCACTACAACCTGGTCCTCTTGATGATATCCCTGCTTGTGCCCTCCTGTGCAATGTGCAACCACGCTGTGTTGATCTCCTGGGGAGGTGTCTTCCGCCCATGGGAAGGGAAGAGAACCTCCCTGTGACCGGAGGGAGTCATGGGAGAACCTGGGTGCAGCTGTGCACCTTTGTGCAGTGCTTGTCAGTGTTTGCAACACCTTAATGCTGTAGAACACTGACAGCACAACTGTCGAGATCAATGTGGACATGGCCCCTTTAAGGAAACTGATGGTGCGTCATCAAATTATGTCATCAGACCCGCTTCTTTTTAATTGGCCGGCAACCTCCCAGGGTGGGCTTAACAAGCCCTATTAACGTAAAATCACTCAGAGTGTAGGCTGCAGTAGGCAGCGGGCTGGGACCATCGTCCCGGACCCACCTCGGTCGGCGAAATCGCGGCCTTAGTTCAGAGAGATCTTAGGTTAAGGAGAATGTGTTTTCTTTATCATATAGAATCATAGAATGATACAAAACAGAAGGAGGCCATTCAACCCATCATGCCTGTGCTGGCTCTTTGAAAACTATCCAATTAGCCCCACTGTCCTGCTCTTTCCCTCTAGCCCAGTAAATATATTGCAGTACAGGTAGACTACCCTTTATCCGAACTTCCGAAAACCGAAACCCTCTAAAAACCGAAGGTTTTTTCGTTCAGCGTAAGTCGTGCGCACGACATGACCAGAGTGGCGCACGACTTACGCTGAGCAGGGCAGAGGGTCACTGAGTTCCCTCCTGGGTAGGAGATTGCAGGCCGAGCTGGGCAGTGTGAAGGAGGTATACCGGGAGAGTGAACCCAACAATACAGCGGCCCGTCCGATAGCTGCAGCGGCCTGTCCGATATTCTTTTCTCCCCCCGCCGACCCCCCACCCTTTCGGATAAGGGATAGTGTATCCTTTATCCGCACTTCCGAAAACCGAAATCCTCTGAAAACCGAAAGTGTTTTCGTTCAGCGTAAGTCGTGCGCACGACCCCGACCCCCGCCGACCCGACCCCCGCCCCCGCCGACCCCCCACCCTTTCGGATAAGGGATAGTGTATCCTTTATCCGCACTTCCGAAAACCGAAATCCTCTGAAAACCGAAAGTGTTTTCGTTCAGCGTAAGTCGTGCGCACGACCCCGACCCCGACCCGACCCACCCCCGACAAATTTCCCAGTCTTATAAAATACCTTCCGAAATCCGAAATTTTCCAAAAACCGAAACACGGCTGGTCCCGAGGTTTTCGGATAAAGGATAGTCTACCTATAAAGGGAGGCTCCAATAATTTGTTGTGTGGGGGTAAGAGCGGGGGGGGAAAGTAAAAGCACCCTGCTGTGATAGTTGAATCCACGTCAAAATGTGTAATTGATTAACTTAAAGGTACTGAAAGCACACTTTTTCCTAAAATCTTGACAACTAATTACTGCCAATAATATTCAAAAGTTCAAAGCTTTAAATTAATTCCGCATTTTCTTATTGAAAAATTTGTGATCCTTCTCTATGCGCGCCACACAGCACCTATTCAGCTGTGGAGCAGTTAATCTGAGAGCAGGGCAGAAATATGTATTTTGCAACAAGATTTGAGGTGTATATTGATGATTCTAAACTTTTGCACATTGTGATAGTGACAAAGTGCCCACTATTTGCTGGAGTTTCTAGTGTTTTTCTGTTTTGGATGTCATGAATCAAGTGTAATTTTTGTGTTCATACAACAGGAAACTTTATTTTATTATTCACTTGCCTTTTTACAGTTTTAGTTTCATTCTTCCTACATCTCCAGCTTATGCTGCACTTCATCCTTTGACTGGGCGAGCTGGATAACAGACTTCTCCATAGCTTCTGTCATTGCCATTTCACAATCAGTCATTGAGACAAGTGCTTTTATGGGATAAAGCTGGTCAAGATCATTTATTTTTACCTTTTCCTTCAATTGAGATGAAGGACTCAACTTGGCGAAGGGAACTTTAATTAACACCTGCTACAAACTGCCAAAACCTAAGTTATACATTAGTTAGTCCAACTGGGAGCGCTTGTAGCTATGTGTAGTCATTATCTACTGCATTGAAGCAATGCACAAAAGTGGTTTTATGGGAGGAAGAACTTCCCTAACAGATTTACAGGAGTTTTTCAAGGAAACGACAGATGTTGGTGACCATGGAAATTCTGTGAATGTGATATATTTAGATTTCAACAAGGCTTTTGATGCCGTGCTGCACATAATATTAGCCCACAAAGCAACAGTAAGGAAAACTAACCAGGTCTAGGGATGTATAGAAAGGCAATAGGACACAAATACAGGAGGTGATAATGAATCTGTACAAGGAACTGCTATGGCCACACCTGTGTACAATTCTGGTCACCACAACAAGGATATACATATGCTGGGAGCAGTGCAAGAAAAGGCAGCCAATCTGATGAGGCATCTGAGCTTTGTAGAGTGGTGTATTATTAGAGTAGAGTTGGAACATAAAAGTGGACTGTAAAAGCTTTGACAAGTATGTAAAAAGAAAAAGACAAATGTAGGTCCCTTACAGTCAGAAATGGGAGAATTTATAATGGGGAACAAGGAAATGGCAGAGCAATTAAACAAATACTTTGGTTCTCTCTTCATGGAAGAGGACACAAATAACTTCCCAGAAATGCGAGGGAACCAAGGGTCTAGTGAGAAGAAGGAATTAAAGGAAATTAGTATTAGTAAAAAAAATAGTGCTGGAGAAATTAATGGGACTGAAAGTTGATGAATCCCCAGGGCCTGATAACCTGCATCACAGAGTAGTAAAAGAGGTAGCCATGGAAATAGTGGATGCATTGCTTGTCATCTTGCAAAATTCTATAGATTATGGAACAATTCCGGCAGATTGGAGGGTGGCAAATGTAACCCCACTATTTATAAAAGGAGGGAGAGAAAAAACAGGGAACTACAGACCAGTTAGCCTAATATCAGTAGTAGGGAAAATGCTAGAGTCTATTATAAAGGATGTGATAACAGGACACTTAGAAAATATCAACGGGATTAGACAAAGTCAACATGGATTTATGAAAGGGAAATCGTGTTTGACAAACCTACTGGAGTTTTTTGAGGATGTAACTGGTAGAATAGATAAGGGAGAACCAGTGGATGTGGTGTGACGTAATAAAGACTCACCACGCACTTGGTTGTACATAAAGCAAGGCTTTAATCGACTTGTAACAAAACATGGAGGTCTAGTTAGTAGTCACTAGCTTCCTGTTTCCAGATTGTCTCTGGTCAAGTTGGGCCCACGCCCGAGTATTTATACTCCTCGGACGGCACCCTCAGCTGGCTGTTCAGTAGTACTTCCTGAGTTACTTCTTGTAGAAGTTGCGATTTATGACATGGTGTATTTGGATTTTCAGAAGGCCTTTCATAAAGTCCCACATAAGAGGTTAGTGTGCAAAATTAAAGCACATGAAATTGGAGGTAATATACTGGCATGGATTGAAAATTGGTTAACAGACAGGAAACAGAGTAGGAATAAATGGGTCTTTTTCGGGGTGGCAGGCGGTGATTAGTGGGGTACCGCAGGGATCAGTGCTTGGGCCCCAGCTATTCACAATATATATCAATGATTTGGATGAGGGAACCAAATGTAATATTTCCAAGTTTGCTGACGACACGAAACTAGGTGGGATTGTGAGTTGTGAGGAGGATGCAAAGATGCTTCAAGGCGATTTAGACAAGTTGAGTGAGTGGGCAAATACATGGCAGATGCAGTATAATGCGGATAAATGTGAAGTTATCCACTTCGGTATGAAAAACAGAAAGGTAGAGTATTATTTAAATGGTAATAGATTGGGAAATGCTGATGTACAAAGGGACCTGGGTGTCCTTGTACACCAGTCACTGAAAGCAAACATGCAGGTGCAGCAAGCAGTTAGGAAGGCAAATGGTATGTTGGCCTTCATTGCAAGAGGAATTGAGTACAGGAGCAAGGATGTCTTACTACACTTGTACAGGGCCTTGGTGATACCACACCTGGAGTACTGTGTGCAGTTTTGGTCTTCTTACCTAAGAAAGGATATACTTGCCATAGAGGGACTGCAGCGAAGGTTCACCAGACTGAATCCTGGGATGGCAGGACTGTCGTATGAGGAGAGATTGGGTCGACTAGGCCTGTATTCATTAGAGTTTAGAAGAATGAGAGGGGATCTCATTGAAACATATAAAATTCTGACAGGGCTAGACAGACTGGATGCAGGGAGGATGTTTCTCCTGGCTGGGGGGTCTAGAACGAGGGGTCACAGTCTCAGGATACAGGGTAGGACATTTAGGACTGAGATGAGGAGAAATTTCTTCACTCGGAGGGTGGTGAACCTGTGGAATTCTCTACCACAGAAGGTTGTGGAGGCCAAGTCACTGAATATATTTAAGAAGGAGATAGAAAGATTTCTAGACACAAAAGGCATCAAGGGGTATGGGGAGAGCGCGGGAATATGGTATTGAGATGGAGGATCGGCCATGATCATATTGAATGGCGGAGCAGGCTCGAAGGGCCGAATGGCCTACTCCTTCTATTTTTCTATGTCAGAGCATGGGATTGTTTACTCTGATGAAGAGAAGGTTCAGAGATGTTATTTAAGTATTGTAGATTCTTAAATTGAAACCCAATAACTTGAACCCTAATAATATATTGGAGATTGTCACAAACTCTAGAACAAGGTGACATAGTTCAAGTTTAAAAGAGGAAAAGTGCGCAGACAGTTTAGAATTAACTATGTTATGCTTCTACAGTTTGTGGCAATCTCAGGGTTTGATTTATTAATTTATTTGTTTAAGATCTTCAAATAATATCTCCACTGATCCTTCTCTTTGTCAAACTAAATAATTCTAGGCTCTTCCACCCCTCTCTGTAGCTCAAATGCTTTATCTGTTTGGTTATTGTTTTCAGAACTGTTCCAGTGCCTGGACATGTGATCAGAATTGTACACTGTGCTCCAGGTGTGGCGAAGGCATGGAAAAGGCTACTCAGGAAGACAGTGAGCTAGATGGTATGGAAACATTTACAGGAGCGTTAGATAAGCATTTGAGGGACTGGGTGATTGAGAGGCAGAGGTTTTTCGGGAATGAGTAGATGCACTGCAGTCTTTTCTTACCCTGCATTTTCCTAGAAAACCAGCCACAAGCTCTTCCCTGCCTGCAATTCCCCTGCCTGCAATTTCCCCATATAGTGGCTTCCCTGTCTCAGTTGGGGCTGACAGGAAGGCACCAACTGGTAGTGAGCTGCTTCCATGGTGTCAGAAAAAAAATCAATCTGCAAATGAATCCATAGAATTATAATCAACCAGTTCAAGCAGGTGATTTATTTTCACATGCTCAATCAGAGAATGAGTCCGGTATTATAGTGATCAAGATCATATGCAATAGGCAAACTCTTTGGACAGAACCCAATCAAAGAATTTAATTTAGGACTAGTGGTGGTTTTCTTCACCATCTAGGCAATTGACATTAAATAGAAATAAGAAACAAAATACAGAAATGGAGACTGAAAAATACATTGATTTTGTACAAGTGGACAATAGCCATTTTGATTTCTTTATTTCCAGGGTCCTTCAGATGGTTTCTGGAAGTCTGTTGCCACAGTTGTCCCAAAGGAGCCCAAAGAGATCCGAATTCTGAATCCTTATTTCATCCGCGAAGCAGCTTTCACATTTATTGGCCTTCCAGTCAATAATGGGATGATGGGTCGTGGGGTGAGTAAAACGTCTTGGCTATCTGTGGAACAGTTGGATTTTCCAATGTACCAATGTGGAATCGTGAAAAAATATTTTGCAATTGAACAAGATGTAATTCACAGTTCAGGGGCACAGAGCATACATGTAGAACGCTGTGCCAGGAAATGGAAGGATATAGATTTATACTGCCATTTCCACATGCAGCAGTCGTTCTCATCTTGGGTGGGCTATGGTGGGAGAAGGGAGAAGAGCCACTGAATGATGGACTAGATGATTTTTCCACAAGGGGGGTAACGCAGAGGATGAGCAACACGTTCGATATATCTGAAACCATAACAATGTGCAAAAATATTGCAATATCCAAACGTGTAAGATATTGTGCACTTACCACAAACAACAAGCATTACATAGCTTCGTAAAAGTCCAGATGTTCTGAGCGGATTTTCCACTCCCAGCGGATCACGATGAGAACACTGGTATGATTTACAGTGGCAGTGACATTTCATAACCAGGCTGACATAAACCTGTTTCTATATCATTCATTACCTTAGAATACAGGGACAGAACTCAAATAGTTTGGATAATCAAATGGTTTGGATATCTACTGTTCAGATAATTGAAATGATAATACTGTTTAAAGGAGGACAACACTGAAGTAATCTCCCTAAACATGGTGTGGCTATTGTTGTCGTTTTATTCTACCTGAAAAGAGAAATTCCAAATTCTCAGAATCATAAGTAACTTGATGAAAACCTGCTATTTTGGATCACTGGGCCAAATTATTGTATGTGTTGGATCTGTCATTGGACAATTTATCATCTTGATGGATTGGGTTTCTCCCTTTTTAACTTTTGAATTGCACATTTGAAGACAGGATTGGCTCGACATGTATTAAGCATTTCCATTCCTCCAAGTTAAATAGAAACACAAGAGCATAAGAATCACAAAATGTTTCTGCTCAAAAGCAAGCCATTCGACCCATGAGGTCTACAATGGTATTTTCTCTGCATAAGCTACCAACAATAACATCAACTTACTTTTATATAGCGCTTGTAACATAGAAAAATGTCCCAAGGTGCTTCATAGAGGTAAAATCTAATCTAATCCTACTATCCTTCTCATTTCACATACTCGTTAATATTCCTAATTTTCAAGCAACTATCTAAATCTCTTTAAAAAAAAATATGGACTCCATATGAAGAATGTTTTTCTAACTTCCCTTTAATGCTTTTTATGATTATGTTAAATTTGTGCCCTTTGTTCCTGTCTCATTAATTAGTGGAAACAATCTGTTACTATTTACCTTATCACCCTTCATAATGTTGAAGAATTCTATCTGGTCACTCCTTATGCTTCTCATCTCTTGTAAGAAGGCTGCTTTAGCTGGCTCCATCATTCAAGTGCTTTTACAAGGCCTGATTTATTATTTTTCATTTCGTATCAAGTTTCCTACTACAAACTGTTATCCCTCTGCTCTGCTGAATCAAAAATTGATCCTATTCCTTTTTTAATGCCTCACTGGATTTGGTGTTTACTGCACTAGGTGGCAGTCTGAGCCACAAGTTGACAGTTCTAATTTTGATAAGGTTCCACATGGCAGACTGATCACAAAGTTAAAAGCCCATGGGATCCAGGGCAAAGTATCAAGTTGGATTCAAAACTGGCTCGGAGACAGGAAGCAGAGGATAATGGTTGATGGGTGTTTTTGTGACTGGAAGGCTGTTTCCAGTGGGGTTCCGCAGGGCTCAGTACTAGGTCCCTTGCTTTTTGTGGTATATATCAACGATCTAGACTTGAATATAGGGGGTATGATTAAAAAGTTTGCAGATGATACTAAAATTGGCTGTGTGGTTGATATTGAAGAAGGAAGCTGTAGACTGCAGGAAGATATTAATAAATTGGCTAGGTGGGCAGAACAGCGATAAATGGAATTCAATCTGGAGAAGTGTGAGGTAATGCATTTGGGGAGGGCTAACAAGGAAAGGGAATACACATTAAATGGTAGGACACTGAGTAGTGTAGAGGAACAAAGGGACCTTGGAGTGCATGTTCATAGATTCCTGAAGGTAGCAGGCCAGGTAGATAAGGTGGTTAAGAAGGCATACGGAATGCTTGCCTTTATTAGCCGTGGCATAGAATACAAGAGCAGGGGGGTTATGCTTCAAATGTATAAAACACTAATTAGGCCTCAGCTAGAGTACAGCGTGTAGTTCTGGTCACCACATTACAGGAAAGATGTGATTGCGCTGGAGAGGGTACAGAGGAGATTTACAAGGATGTTGCCGGGAGTAGAGAATCTTAGCTATGAGGAAAGACTGGATAGGCTGGGTCTGTTTTCCTTGGAACAGAGGAGGCTGAGGGGAAACCTTATTGAGGTGTATAAAATTATGAGGGGCCTAGATAAAGTGGATAGAAAGGACCTATTTCCCTTAGCAGAGGGGTCAAAAACCAGGGGGCACAGATTTAAAGTTATTGGGGGAAGGTTTAGAGGGGATTTGAGGGGAAATTTCTTCACCCAGAGGGTTGTGGGGGTCTGGAACTCACTGCCTGAAAGGGTGGTAGAGGCAGGAACCCTAACCACATTTAAAAAGTAATTGGATGTGCACTTGGGATGCTTTGACCTGCAGGGCTACGGACCAAGAGCTGGGAAGTGGGATTAGGCTGGATAGCTCTTTGTTGGCCGGCACGGACACGGTGGGCCGAAATGGCCTCCTTCCGTGCTGTAACTTTCTATGATTCTAAAGAATTATTCTTTATAAGATTAGCTCATGGCTTCTTCAATTTATAATGACGTCCTCTGGTTCTTTTACAAAATTACTATTTCACCTCCACAGAATTTCAAAAACTTGAATCACAGCTGTTCATTTGTTTTAAGTCAGCCTCTCCTCATTTGTCATTGACATATTCCGGAATTATCTTTGTTGCCGTTCTATCAGACTTTCTCACTGCCTCTTTGATTTTCTCAGGTCCACACCTGAATGCAAAACGCTATGTGCGATCCACAAATCTTATATATATATATATATATATATATATATATAAAGCGATACGTCTGTCATTCTGTCTGTCATTCTGTCTGTCATTCTGTCTGTCATTCTGTCTGTCATTCTGTCTGTCATTCTGTCTGTCATCGCCTGTGCGTCTGTCGGGCTATGCGCTCGAAAGTTACAGGGCGTACCTACGCGCGCGTTAACTCCAAAGAAAGCTTACGCTTCCAGTACGGTTTTAAGCGTATTTACTTTTCGGTCGGACGAAAATTGTTCGCGCCTTATGCAAAAAACCTTCAAAATTAAACTCATTATCTGCTAGCATTGATTGACTGACATCAAGGTTCCACCAATCCTGTTCCGTCACGATTGACCAATCCTACAGTACGGTCCCCTGATGGTTGGCCAATCGGTGTGTGTGTGGGCGGGACTATTCATTTTCATCTCGGGGATGTGCCAGCCATTGTTTCACTACCAGCTCTGACTTCAGCTTCCAGCTCAAATGACTTCAGCTTCCAGCTAAAACTACTTTGAAAGTTAGTATCTCTTTTAAAAATAACATAAGATTTACCAAAAACGTTTTATAAGTACTTTCACTTTCATTTTTCAAGCTTTTAAAAGGTACACAGGGACACAGACAGGGCCCTAAAGCCTGCCACTCGATTTAAAATGTTGCCCAGCACCAGATTCACAAAGGGACACAGACAGGGCCCCAAAGCCTGGCACTCGATTTAAACCACCTGCCCCAAAACAGCCCTGGCAACGCCGGGCTCTCCAGCTAGTATATAAATAAAGCGGTCGATCTGTCTGTCTGTCTGTCCTCGGGTGTGCGTCTGTCCGGCTATGCGCTCGAAAGTTATACGGCGTACCTACGCGCGCGTTACCTCCGAAGAAAGCTTACGCTTCCGGGACGCTGGTAAGCGTATTTACTTTTCGGTCGGACGAAAATTGTTCGCGCCTTCTGCAAAAAACCTTCAAAATTAAACTCATTATCTGCTAGCATTGATTGACTGACGTCAAGGTTCGACCAATCCTGTGCCGTCACGATTGACCAATCCTACAGTACGGTCCCCTGATGGTTGGCCAATCGGTGTGTGTGTGTGTGGGCGGGACTAATCGTTTTCATCTCGGGGATCTGGCAGCCATTGTTTCAGTGCCATGACTTCAGCTTCCAGCTAAAACTACTTTGAAAGTTAGTATCTCTTTTAAAAATAACATAAGATTTACCAAAAACGTTTTATAAGTACTTTCACTTTCATCTTTCAAGGTATTAAAAGGTAGAAATGTTGCCCGCCAGCACATTCACAAAGGGACACAGACAGGGCCCTAAAGCCTGGGACTCGATTTAAAATGTTGCCCGGCACCAGATTCACAAAGGGACACAGACAGGGTCCCAAAGCCTGGCACTCGATTTAAACCGCCCGCCCCAAAACAGCCCTGGCAACGCCGGGCTCCCCCCAGCTTACTTTTATAAAGCGCTAGTTATGTTGCATGGATATTTATGCACTCTGCAAAGTAATTACCTTTTCAAATAATGAGATATTTTAGAACATCTAATTTCGTTCTTGCTCTGTTTGTTTCCCTTTGTTCTTAATCCTTGGGCCACCAATAATGAAATAATTTGTGGCTGATCTTCTAAGGGCCACTAATGAGCTGCATTGTCAGACACCTTGCATTCCAATATGCAAGATATTTGAGTTTAATGACATGATCATGTCAAAATTCTGTTCCTCAACTAGCTGGAAAAAAATGGCCTTTGGAACCAATCAAAGACAGATTTTGAGTGACGTAGGTCTATGGTCCCAGATAGGGAAGGTTGGGAGAGTTACAGGAAAACTGTTAATTTTACTAAAAATAAAATTGATAAATAATGTAAAATAAAGAGAATATAGACAACAAATAATAGTCTAAAACACAAGTTAAAAGGAAGAATAGGAAAGAAAAAAGGCAAGTAGTCTTCTAATGTTTTAGAACTTTTATTCAAATTCTTTAAAGTATATACCTATAATAAATTAACAACCTTATGCCTATGCACACTTTCTGTCAATTTCCCCATTATAAATTCCTCTGTCCACATTTATAGTGGAAACTGCCTTGTTAAGCTGTAATTACACCGTCCCATCAGTGTTGGCACTAGTAGTACCTCAATCATGTGTCCCCCAGTTCCTCAGCCTGCACTGCAGAGAAGCTCCTATGTTCCAACTAAAACTACCTCAGTCCCCAAATTTCCCCAAGTTTATCCATTACTCTACAATAATATATCAAAGTATTATAGAAATCTAAGGACACAATGTATGACTTAAAATAGGAGCCTTTTTAAAAAATTTGTTCATGGGATCTGGGCGTCGCTGGCAAAGCCAGCATTTATTGCCCATCCCTAACTGCCCTTGAGAACGTGGTGGTGAACCACCTTCTTGAACTGCTCCAGTACTTCTTTGTAGCAGTTTGGTACAACTGAGTGGCTTGCTCGGCCATTTCATAGGGCAGTTAAGAGTTAATCACATTGCTGTGGGTCTGGAGCCACATATAGGCCAGACCGGGTAAGGACAGCAGATTTCCTTCCCTAAAGGACATTTGTGAACCAGATGGTTTTTACGACAATCATGGTCACCATTAATGATGCTAGCTTTTTATTCCAGATTTATTTAAATTTAATAAACTGAATTTAAATTCCCCAGCTGCCGTGGTGGGATTTGAAGTTATGGCCGCGATTTCCTCTACCTCAGCGGGTCCGGTGCAGCCGGGGTTGGTGGCGGGTTAGGACCCCGTTCCTGGCTCCATCCTGCTGTCCAAAGTGACCTTATGTTGTTTGGGCTTGTTAAGCCTGCCCAGCATGTTTGCCGGACAGTTGAAGGAAGCAGGTCTGATGACGTCACTTGATGATGTGTCATCAGCCGATTTCCTTAAAGGGACCATGCGTAAATTTACTTTGTCAGTTGTGCTGTCGGTGTTCTACAGCATTGCGGTGCTGTAAGCACTGCACGGAGGTGCACGCCTGCCCGCAGGCTCTCCCATGACTCCCTCCATATGTTTATGGAGGGAGTCACAGGACGCAGGGAGGTTCTCTTCCCTTCCATTGGGCGGAAGAGACCTCATCAGGAGATCAACGCAGCCTGGTTGCACATTGCATAGGAGGACACAAGTAGGGATGTCGTTAGGAGGACCAGGCTGCAGTGGCGCAAAACTTTCAATGATCTCAGTAGATCACGAAACGTTAGTACAAAGCCACACTCAACCTCATCCTGCTGTGCCGCTCATCACATCCCCATCACTCTGCCTTCCCTACCCTACTCCGGCACATCCTTACTCACACCAATTTACCTTGCACCTCCACCCATCCCTCTTTATCTACATTATCAGTTCCCCATCTCACTAGCCACCCCTCACACTCACCCTCATCCTAGTCCCATCATACCAACTAACAACACACAAGGATAGACACTTGGGTGTTTTAGCCAATGTTCATGTGAAGTTTCTGTTAATGTGGTGTCAAACATTGAAACCTTTATTTTCAACACTTTGCGTTCTTGGACAGATCTGTATGCACCTTTGGAAGTGGCTTAGTGAGTTGCAGTGAGTGGTGAGACATAACGGTAGCCCCCCCACCCCGCAATGGCGTTAAGTGTGAAAGGAATGGCTTGTGCATCGTAGGGATGCTTTATGGTGTTGGTGTGGGGTGGTGCGAACCTGGCATATCATGTGGCAGCCAGGGTGTACACCATCCCTGGCCTCCCAGGCAGCATTGTGGTCAGGTGCTGATGCCCTGTGTCCTGCGCAGCATCAGTTGATTGCAGAAAAGGTTGGTGGTGTTGTTGGTGCTGCTGGTGTGCCTGGTGCTGCTGGTGTTGGGGCTGATCGTGGTGGGATTCTGAGGACCAAGGTGAGATAGTTTCAAGGGCACCGATGCTGATGGAATAGATGGCAGGTGAAGCTGAGATGACAGAAGCAATCTGTCAGTGGCAAGAGGGGTTGTTCCAATAAGGTGACACTGGATACAGAGTTTGCTTCAAACACTTGCAACCTGCATTAAACTCAATCTGTCTTCCAAATGCCGTAAGCAACAGCTTCTGACCCTGGAAAGTGAACAGCTATGAGATGGAAGCTTTTATAGCAGATTTGCAGCCGTCAAGTAACCAGTGGATGTGGTGTATCTGGACTTTCAGAAGGCCTTCGATAAGGTCCCGCATTGGAGATTAGCGTGTAAAATTAAGGCACATGGGATTGGGGGCAAGGTATTGACTTGGATAGAAAACTGGTTGGCAGACAGAAAGCAAAGAGTTGGAACAAACGGGTCTTTTTCCGAATGGCAGGCAGTGACTAGTGGGGTACCGCAGGGATCGGTCCTTGGACCCCAGCTATTCACAGTATATATAAATGATCTGGACAAGGGAACTAGATGTAATATCTCCAAATTTGCAGATGACACAAAGCTGGGTGGGCGTGTGCTGTGAGGAGGATGTTGAGAAACTCCAGGATGATTTGCACATGTTGGGTGATTGGGCAGAAACATGGCAGATGCAATATAACGTGGATAAATGTGAGGTTATCCACTTTGGAGGCAAAAACAGGAAGGCAGATTATTATCTAAATGGCAATAGATTGGGAGAAGGGGAAGTGCAACGAGACCTGGGTGTCCTTGTGCACCAGTCGCTGAAGGTAAGCATGCAGGTGCAGCAGGCGGTTAAGAAGGCAAATGGTATGTTGGCCTTTGTAGCGAGAGGGTTTGAGTACAGGAACAAGGATGTCTTGCTGCAGTTGTACAGGGCCTTGGTGCGACCACATCTTGAGTATTGTGTGCAGTTTTGGTCGCCTTATCTGAGGAAGGATGTTCTTGCCATGGAAGGAGTTCAGCGAAGATTCACCAGGCTGATACCTGGGATGGCAGGAATGACGTATGAGGAGAGATTGGGTCGATTGGACTTGTACTCGCTGGAGTTTAGAAGAATGAGAAGGGATCTCATTGAAACTTATAAAATTCTGACAGGACTGGACAGACCAGATGCAGGAAGGATGTTCCCGATGGTCGGGGAGTCCAGAACCAGGGGACACAGTCTAAGGATAAAGGGTAGGCCATTTAAGACAGAAATGAGGAGGAATTTCTTCACCCAGAGAGTGGTGAACCTGTGGAACTCTATACCACAGAAGGCGGTGGAGGCCAGTTCATTAAATATATTCAAGAAGGAGTTGGATATATTTCTTAAGGCTAAAGGGATCAAGGGGTATGGGGAGAAAGCAGGGACAGGGTACTGAATTTGGATGATCAGCCATGATCGCATTGAATGGCGGAGCAGGCTCGAGGGGCCGAATGGCCTACTCCTGCTCCTATCTTCTATGTTTCTATGTAAATGATATCATGGTGACACAACTCCCGAGCAGCGGGGAACCCGTGGGCGACCTCGTAAAATTTAAAGGTGAGTTCAAAATAGTTTTTAAGTGGCTGTTAACAAGCTCTTAATCATCTAAATTGCCTTCCCCGCCGCTTGGTGCCGGGTCTGTTCAGCGATGACAGACCCGACATCTGGGAAACTAGCATGGTGGCGGGTTGACAGCGCGTACCTTACCCACTGTCAAAAAAAAAAAAATTCCCACCCGACCCCCGAAAAATTCCCCCCTATGTCTCTGGATCATTAGCCCAGGCCTCTGGATTACTAGTCCAGTAACATTACTACTATGCTACCGTACCCCTTTGATCCAAATGTCCTCCGCTCTCCAAACCCTGTTTCACCTGAATGCAGCACGGTCCTGACTCCCTGTGTGCAGCACCACGGATTGATTAGTATACATAGAAAGAAAGAACTTGCATTTATATAGAACCTTATCATGTCATCAGGAGGTTCCAAAGTGTTTCACAGCCAATTAATTAGTTTTGAAGTGTAGTTATTGGGTTATATGGGTAAACACAGCAGCCACTCTGTGCACCAACAGCAATGAGAGAAATGACTAATCTGTGTTTTACTAATGTTGGTTGAAGGGTAAATGTTGGCCAGGGTACCCAGTGAACTCCCCCTGCTCTTTGAATAGTGCCATGGGATCTATTACGTCCACCTGTATAGGCAGACTGGGCATCAGTTTACCATCTCCTCTGATGCACTCAATGGAATGACAGTGAAGGGTGTGATTGAACACAGAGGGCTCAATTTTGCCATTGTGGGCGGGCTGGGGCGTGTCAGGTGGCATTCGTGTCAGGACCCCGACTCCTCAGTGAAGTGTTGAAAAAGTGTGATTTTCCCCTAATTGGGCAATTGATTTCCTGCGTGTGGGAACCCCTGGCCCAGGGTTTCATCCAGAAAGTCGCCTCCGATGACATCATCAATGCTGCTGGATTTAAGGCCTGCAAGCAGCCTTGCTTCTTCTGGAGACTGCAAACTTTATGGCCATTGTAGTAAGCACTTCATTGATCGACTATGTCCACCAGTGTGCTCCACGCTTCGATGAGTCATCCCTCTAAGCTCTAGTGGAGGGAGCAAGATCCAATAAGGAGGTGCTCTTCCCTTCCTCGGGGAGAAAAAAGCCACCCCAGCAGACTAAAGCTGTGTGGCTGCAAGTGGCCCAGGAAGTCAACTTAATCTCGATGAGCCACAGAACCTAGCTGCAGTGCAGGAAGAGGTTTCATGACCTTCTCCGCACAGGAAAAGTGAGCATGACTTTCCCATCACCCTCAATCTGATCCCCATCACCTCTCCTCACCAGCACACTGCTTTGCCAACCTCTTCCTCCACATCCCACTTGACACTTACATCCCTGCACCCTTACCCATTCCCTCTCTATGGTCACATTCACTTAACTATTTGACCATGCAGCCCTCACACTCCCTATCACTGTGATGCAACGACAATAACTTACAACACAGAGGGAGGGCCCTTTGTCTCCTTCTAAGCATCTATGCTATGGATGCTCTACACTCACTCCTTCATTCTCACTCAAACTCCACTTGTGTCCCTCATTGCAGGAAAAGAGAGCCCACAGTAAGAGGGAAAGAGCCATGACAGGAGGAGGGCCACCCTCAGTAGCCCAGCTTACAGCCTGGGAGGAGGCGGCCCTGGAAATCGCCGGCATCGAGGACAATTCCCAAGTGGGGGACGGACAGACGGGCGCATCACAGCAAGCTGGTGACAGAATAGTTTGGCGTCTCTCTCATTAACATTGCATCAGTCACTGATGATGATTCTGAGGCTCTAACAGATTGACTTATGATCATCTGCACTATTCAATGTGCATGTAACCTTGACCTCACATCTCTAACTTTTTTTTACTCCCCCCACAGGACCATCGAAAGCCCCCCGTCCCCACTGTCCAGGAGGAACAGCCTGAGCCTCCAGACTCCTCAGAGGAAGCTGCCACCTCTGAGGGCGCCGCGTCAGCAGAATTAAGCGCACCCAGCACCAGCGCAGACACTCTCACATCGGTGGGACCTTCGCGAGATAAAGTAGTGTTGTCACCTGGTGTATCACAGCTCACAAGTGAGCATCAGCAGATGGTGGAGATAGGGACAGCAGTGGAGAGTCCTCGTTGGAGGGCACAGGACTCTGCCAGCTCGGCTCAGCTGCAGGTTGACCCTGTGCCTCCGGGTCCATCCAGAAGAAGAGCGGTGCTGGAACTCCAGGAACAGGTGCAGGAGTCTCTGGCAGGTTTTGTCTCCAGGGTCGCTGCGAGTGTGGAGTGAATGGAGGAGTCCATCGCGAACATGAGCAGAGCCTTTGTGGAGGCATTGGCGCATGAACGCATCACCATGGAAAGGATGGCTACCTCTGTGGTAAGGCTGGCTACCGTAGAGGAGAGGATGGCTATGGCCATGGAGGAGATTAATCGCCAGGGTCTTGAAAACATGGTCATTGTTCAGAATAGAATGACATCTCTTGAGGAGCGATGGTCAGCTATTGAGCATACAAACCAGACCTTCATGGAAGTCCTCTGGAGTAGGACTTTCAGTGCAGAAACGGGTCCTCATGGCCCCACTGCAGTGCAGCAAGGTGCTGTCAAGCCACTTGCTAGCTCTGAAGTGGGGCTGACCCATGAGAGGGATGTTGGTGGCAGACAACAAGGAAGTGGGGGCTCCGCTCCAAGCACTCACTCGACCATGCCACTGCAAAGCCCTCAGTCAGAGCCGCACCAGAGTTGTCACCCAACTGAGATCGGCATCTCGGCCCCTGCACAGCCGCAGGAGCAGCAGACTGTTGCCGGGCCCTCACAGGTTCGCAACCCCAGAGGACGCCCGCCAAAGGTGTTGAGACAGGAGCAGCAAGAAAGTGAGCAAGGGGCCACCACATCTGCTGAAGCCACAGGGGGAGCATGTGTAAGAGGAAGATAAAGCATAAGTAGTCACAAGGGTAGTCACTTGGGTGTTGTGATGTATTGTTTTTTGACCCGCCATCTTTGTCATGGTATCATAAACAGATTTGATAGCAAACTGTTGAAGTTGTGGCCTGTGTCATTTCGCAAATGGGACTTTCACATTGAGGGCTTAGGGCGACTTGCAATTGTCAGCATGGTGGTCGGAGTAATAGGAATCTGCAGGTTCGTCTCCATTGTCAATGGTCTGGTAAGAAGGTGCGAGGCAAAAGTGTTTGATTGTGCAGTCTAAGCAAATCTGGCCAACATGAGTGCGTCCCTTGCATCCCGGCCAACAATGTGGTCGCACGCTGGCGCCTTCTGGCCTGTGCAGCTTCAGGTGGGTGAGCAGCAGCTTGCCGCTCCTGTTGTTGCTGCTGCTGTTGCTCGTGGGTTTGCTGCTGCCGGGGCTGATCTTCATCCGAACCTGATGCCCAGGAGGAAAGGAAATAAATGTTCGCCATGCTTCTGGTATATGCCTCAGTTGAGGAAGCGCTCAGTCAAGGTGGGGAGAGGGGTTTCCCAGCAGGTCACACTGGAGATGGGTGTCAGGCTCCAAACTTCCACAACAATGAGTATGCCTGCTAAAAGTTCCCCCAGACCTGAGACAACAAAGTTCTGCAACCTGCAAGTGATCATTGGAAAAAACTCCTTTTTAATGGTGGAGCTGCAGCTATTAGTAAGCAATCCAATTGCGAGGCCGCCAGGATTACCTGGCGTGCTCCAGAGGAGGCGTGTAGGATGGGGAAAATGTCTAAAAATCAGAAAGGCCTCTCAAAATGGGATTGTAGAGGCAATTAAGTGGTTCTTAAGGAAACGGGGTCTGAAAACATGAATGTGGAAAATTGCTTGGAGACGGGATCGAGCCGAGCCGCCATTTTTTGTGATTTTGACAACTCACACGCCTCCAAACCCGCCTCCTCGGGCTTGGTAAAATCCAGCCCCGAGACTCGGGTTCAAATACATCTTCCTTGAAAGTGCGAGTGGAAGTAGATAAAGTCATTAAAAAGGCCAACAGCATTTTGGGTTTTATAAATGTGGGCATTGAGTATAAATGTAAAAAGTAATAACTTTGTTCAAAATATTGAGTAGGCCACAGTTAAGAGCACTGTGCGTAGTTTTGAGTGCCCCATTACAGAAAGGACATTAAAGCAATAGAGAGGGTATAGCATAAATTCACCAGGATGTTGCCAGAGATGGGAAGCTATAGTTATGAGGAGAAACGTGAGTTACTGGGATTATTTCCACTGGAGAGAAAACAAAGAGATTAATATAGGTTTGTTAAAATTCTGACGGGCTTTGACAAAGTGCACAGGGGAAAACCATTTCCTCTAGGTGAGGAGTCAATGACAGGGGATTATAAATATAAAATTGCCATTAAGAGAATGAGGAGAGAGTTTAAAAGAAATTTATTTATGCAGCGGGTTGTTGGATTGTGGAATGCTTTGCCACAAGGTATAAGTTGGGTTGCATATTTTAAGGGAAAATTTGATAAATATTTGAAGTAGAGGAAGGTGCAAGGCTATGGGGAGATGGCGGGGCAGTGGGGTTAGATTTAAAAGCTTTAGCAAAAAGCCGGCACAGACAAGATGGACTGAATTGTCTCCTGTGCTGTAAACCCCTAGTTCTACAGATGTCTGATAATTTTGTTTCTTCTCAAGATACAGAATTATGTAGAGATGCAAATGCTTTAACTTTATTAAAGAGGAATTTAAAACTGTCATAAATTTTACTCTTTACCACACATCCTTGCTAATACTGAATTTTAGAATATTTTCATATTTTAAGTGTCTTTTCTACAGTGCCTCCGGTTATATTCTCATATTGTTTTTTAAAATGACTATGAAGATTTTTCATTTCATTCACTCCTCTGATTCCTGCAACTCTTTCACTTCACGCCTAATGAAGAACAAATTAGCTTGCAGAGTAATTTATTCCTGACTTTTTTATTTCAGTGCACATCGTGTGACTGCACTTTGATGTTGAAAAGCACCAAAATTAAACTAATTATTTTGTTTGCTTTGTTGATATTATGCACAAAATTGGAACAAGTTTAGGTTCTTTTCTGATGATAAAGAACGTAAGAATTAGAAGCAGGAATAGGCCATACAGCCTGCTCCGCCATTCAATAAGATCATGGCTGATCTTTGACCTCAACTCCACTTTCCCACCCGATCTCCATATCCCTTGATTCCCCGAGAGTCCAAAAATGTACCTATCTCCGCTTTAAAGATGGCCAATACAAGAACACACAGTTTAGCTTGTACAAGCAGTCATATATTTTGGTTGATTTTGGGTAATTTATCTTGGTTTGGTTTTGGATTGCATTATTTTAACTTTAGTTTGATTTATTAGAATGGATTGGATTAGGTTGAGTTGGTTTTCAGTTTGGTTTGCTTGGCTTGGTTTAAGTTGAGCCATAATGATTTGCGTTAACTTGGCTTTTGCTTTGGATTAGATTAAGTTGGTTTGATTTTCCTTTCATTTAGTTTTGTGTTAAGGTAGGTTGCATTGCTGAGGTTGGGTTGTCAGTTTTATTACCTTACATTTCATCAAACTTAGCAAAAGATGAAATTGTAGGTCAACAAAGAGCTTAAAGATGTTCAGTCAAACTACGTTTCTGTATTACAACTGCCATAATTAGATAAATTGAAGGGTGACAGATTTGGATTCCTGCATACTTCTGACATTTGAGCTCCATATCCAAAAGTTTAATTTTCCCTTGCCCAGCCTGCAAGATAGAACACTGCATCATAGCAGTGTGTTTCTGTCTTAGGATGGAAGGTAGTAGAGAAACTGACAGTACTGTTAAGATAATGTTTAGTGGCAGTGACGGTGGTTTTGGTGACATTGATGGCTTTAATTACCTCCCTGGTGAAGAAAGCAGTGGGGAATGTAAAAAGAGAGAAAATTGGGACAAAATATTAGTGAAAAAGATGTTTCCAGATTATCATATCTCGGAAAATTCATCAAATGCAATTTATCGTGACTACTCTGTGGAATCTCTGAGGAGAGTCGGGTGATGATCCTGATGGCGGCCCATCAAATATGACCAGTAATATGATGGAGATAAGTTATCCTGGCTTGAATTTTCTTCTGGTCTGCTGTTTTAGGTCAGGGAATTTAACTGGACAGAAGTTTCAAGTTCACATTATTGTAGTTTTATACAGTACCATGACTCCAGGAATGCAAGACCCCATTAATCATTCCTACGATAACAATGCAATAATGAAATTGCATCCTGAAAGTCTTTACTGAATGGTGGAAGTGAAATAAGAAGAATCTAAAACCAATCTAAATACTACATGAAGTTCAGAGGGTTAATCTTAACCTCTTCTGAGTTTAATTAAACATATGGAAGCAATGGAAGTACTAAGGTTTTAGTGGGACAAAGAACATTGGCCTTTTGATTTACTGAGTGTCAAACTACCAATGTCCTCAAGAACGTGATGTGGAATTCCTGAAGGTAGGTTGATTTGATTATTTGCTGACCCAAGACCTTAGTGGCATAATCCAAAATTCTAGTTTTAACAGTATTGTGACACAGAAGTCATTTTTGATAAAGTAACATATTTAAAAAATGTTTATACCTGTTGTTTTTGGAGAAAATATGTTTTCAAACTGTTACTGATGCTCTTAATAGAATTTTCAATCAAATTTTAAATTGCCTTAAAGAACAGTGCAGTTTCTCCACTCCCCACCACCCACATTGCTCCCTGTGTTTCACTTCTTCATGAACAGCACAATATCAGAATTCTGTTCTCAAATGGAGAAAATGCAACCAACTGTTTATTTCAACAATCCTTATTCAGCACGGTGGCACAGTGGTTAGCACTGTTGCCTCACAGCGCCAGGGACCCGCGTTCAAATCCGGCCTCGGGTGACTGTCTGTGTGGAGTTTGCACATTCTCCTCGTGTTTGCGTGGGTTTCCTCCGGGTGCTCCGGTTTCCTCCCACAGTCCAAAGATGTGCGGGTTAGGTTGATTGGCCACGATTAAAAACATTTTTAAAATTGGCCCTTAGTGTTAGGGGGGATTAATATACGGGGTTACGGGGATAGGGCTTGGGTGGGATGGCTGTCGGTGTAGGGACCGGGAGTTGGGGTTTGGATGATCAGCCATGATCTCGTTGAATGGCAGAGCAGGCTCGAAGGGCCGAATGGCCTACTCCTGCTCCTATCTTCTATGTTTCTATGCAGCCTTGTGCTAAATCCCACGAATTAAGAATACATCAGTTCTTCAAGGGAGTATGTTAATTCTACTCGATCAGAAGTTAGTTATGCCCAATATGTATTAATAGACATGTAACGTTGCAGATAAGTTTGGATAATAGTTGTATGTTTACTAAGGACAAGATTATTTGAAAGTTATTTACTTCAAGCACCCCCTCCCTTTTACCTCAATTGTTTAAGTCTGTCTGCATGATGCACTATTCCTCAGCTAAAAACGTGCAGGGGGCCTTCATTCAGCCCCTCACAATAGTAATATTGAGCAGCTCCATAGATATCACTTGGCTCCCGTTGGGAAAGTGTTTGTCTCCTGATGACACAGCTGAGATTAGATTCTCTCAGCATATGGATACGCAAAGACAGGCATTCCATCACACTGTGGTGCTACCATCGTATGGCTGTATTTTGTAGAAGGTAAATTAAACAACTATGCAGAAATGTCACATTTTGAAAGGACAAATGAAACCATCCTTTTTTTTACTCACTGACATTTGTTTCAGAAATAAGTTGCTCTTTTGATGTCATCAATCTTATGCACCATCTACTGTACTGAGCTTCCTAGTCTGAAATTAGTCAATGGAGGGGAACGTTTCAGACAGTCTTATCTTTAAGCTGATCAGAAGGCTAGCAATGGTCTGACCCATTATGGATCATTTTATAAAATTTATCATTATTAAACCACTTCTGAGGAGGCCACGATTAGGTTGAGCAAAGTTAACAGATTAGAATTGGCAGTTCATGCTTAAACTAAATCCCTAAAGTACAACAGAAAAACAGATGAATAATGGATCCTTTACTAAATTGTAATGTTCAAAAGGGGTGGCGAGGTGGAGGCGTCACATTGGAGCTCCAGTGCACTGTACTGCAGTATATTAAGATGAGTTTATAGCCACTATTCTCCACATTGTGAGTTTCCAGCTTCAACTGTACCATCATGAGGGGACATGGAGTAGAGGCTAAGTCATTTCCCATGCTCACTAGGAACTGGGTAGAGACTACCAAAAGCCATTTTACATGGGGCTCTTCCAGTCAGCAGACATTGGAAACTTTCATGTCTTCTGTCTGGGCTTGATTTGACAACTACCAGTGGTGAAAGACCACTGTTTAACCTTCTGCACCACCATGCCTCGAGTCTATTCTTTAAAAAGCATGGAATTTTAAATATTGGTTTACATGTTGGAGTACTTATGTATTTTGCTAACATGCCATTTACATGAGTATATTAGTATATGTGCTTTGTGATCAGGATGTTTCATTGATGATGCCCATGGGATGGGAATACATCTATAGCTGGGCATAACTATGCAAGAACTATCCTACTTTGTCTAATAGTGCCATTGGGTTGGTAGCTATTCTTGTGCTGGGTGGGAGAATCATAGAATAGTACAGCACAGAAGGAGGCCATTGGGCCCATCAAGTCTGCGCCAGCCCTTTTAAAGAGCAATCCAGTTAGCCCCATTCCCCCATATCCCTGCAATTTTTCTCCTACAAGTATTTATCCAATTCCATTTTAAAGGCTACTATTAAATCTGTATCCACCACCCTATCAGGCAGTGCATTCCAAATCCTAACCACTCGTTGTGTAAAAAGGTTTTTCCTCATGTCACCGCTGGTTCTTTTGCCAATCACCTTAAATCTGTGCGCTCTGGTTATCGCCCCTTCAGTCATTGGAAACAATTTCTCTTTATTTATTTGTCCAAACCCTTCATGATTTTAAACACCTCTATCAAATCTCCTCTTAGCCTTCTCTGCTCTAAGGAGAACAACCCCAGCTTCTCCAGTCTATCCACATAACTGTAATCCCTCATCCCTGGAACTATTCTAGTAAATCTCTTCTGTACCCTCTTCACACCTTTCACGTCCTTCCTAAAGTGCGATGGCTAGAATTGGACACAATACTCCAGCTGGGGCAGAATTAGTGTTTTATATAGGTTTAGCATAACTTCCTGGCTTTTGTACTTTATGACTCTATTTATAAAGCCCAGGATCCTATATGCTTTATTAACTGCTTTGTTAACCTGTCCTACCACCATCAAAGATTTGTGCACAAACCCCCCTGTGATGAAATATGCCATTCATCACTCATCTGTATTCTCTGTGTGTGATTGTGCCTGTGACTGTGGTTTAGTTTCAGTTTCATTTCCCTTACCTCAGTTCCGTTTCCTCACCTTGTATTGTATTGTGTGTAGGGCTCCGCCCATACCTGGCCCCTATGTAAGCAGGCCCAGCGTGCCTCACATCCAGTACTGCAGACCTCTGGATGGAAGACACCTCTCCACTGTGTGTTACCTTCTAAGTTAATAAAAGCCTTGTTTTGTTCCGCTAACATTGAGTCTCGGATTTATTGAGGCACATCACCCCCTAGGTCTCTCTGTTCTTGCACCCCCTTTAAAATTGTAGCATTTAGCTTGTATTGCCTCTCCTCGTTCTTCCTACCAAAATGTATCACCTCACACTTTCTGTGTTGAATTTCATCTGCCATGTGTCCGCGCATTCCACCAGCCCATCTATGTCCCCTTGAAGTCTATTATTATCTTCCCCACTGTTACTACACTTCTAAGTTTCGTGTCACCTGCAAATTTTGAAATTGTGCCCTGTATCCCCCAAGTCCAAGCCAAAACCAGCAGTGGTCCTAGTACTGAACCCTGGGGAACATCACTGTATACCTCCCTCCAGTCCGAAAAATAGCCATTCACGACAACTCTCTGTTTTCTATCCCTTAGCCAATTTTGTATCCATTCTGCTACTTCATCCGTCATGTACCAGCCTATTGTTCTTTCTGTTTGGCTACGCTATGGTATTTGTGAAGGATGTGTACAAGAAAAATGTCTACCATACTTGGTACTTTTCCATTCTCATTGGATGCTGAATATCACTCACTCTGACTGACATGTGTCCCATAGATACTTTCTCAACATGGTAGTTGGACCAAAACAAGAGGTTGCATCTTCTTGCTACTAGGAGCAAAGGTTATGCTCGTCTGTGGGATGCAGGGAATGATCAATGCTCTGGGAGTTAGCCCAACAAGCAAGAGAGTGAGTCTCACTAAATCATAAGGCTGATGATGGTCTTTGTGCTATTGCAGTCCACTATCCAGTATGGTTGGATTTAAGGGCATGAATAGAAGACATGTAAAAGCAGTGCCCATCTGGCTGCAGCTTTTCCAGCACTCATTTATCAGGGAAGAGTGGATTTTGTGACCTGCGATATGTTTGGTATGTGATTTTATGTTGACCCTTCTTTTGCAGCATATGATTGTATGAGGTCTCCAAACTTCCTTTCATTTTTCCTGTGTAATCCAGTAGCCTATATTTTGCCTGCCTGTAGGATTTCTATGGAGTTTGTCAGTATTCAGGTGACTATGTTGTACAATGCAGAGATGTATTTATGAATATTTTCAGAATTGAGATGTAGTTCTGGTGGCGAATACAGTAGAAGGGGATGGGGAAATGAACTCTTGCTGAAGTTTACAGAGTATCACTGGGTCTTCATCAAAAATGCACTGAGATGCACAGAGAAGTAAATAATCATTATTGATTTCTGAGGTGACTTTGTCATTTGCTTTTCTTATGGCTGGCTTAGCTTTACTCTGCTTCTGCTGCCACAAGATGTATCACAGATCCTTTCCAGGCTTGTCGCTTTGCTCATTTGATTTTGCCCAGGTTGTTCCACGTCTGTAGACATCAGATTGTTTATGTAACCTCTGGGCAGAATTCGGGCCCTTTTAATACAGGCTGACTATGTGCCTCTTCTGATGGGTTTTTAGTTACATTATTCTATGCTTTATGTCTCTTTGGGTCTGACACATTTTATTCTTTTGGAAAGGATGGTTTGTGATGGCTATAGGTCCCAAGTTGCAAATTTTGATCCTTAGGTGATGAGTTTTACATGATAAGTGAAAAGAAAGAAAAAAGAACTTGCATTATATAGTTCTTTTCATGACCTCAGGTTGTCCCAAAACACATCAAAGCCATTGAAATACTTAGTCACTGTTGTAATGTAGGGAAACATGGCAGCCAAGTCCCACAAACAGCAATGAGAAAAATGACCAGATAATCTGTTTTCGTGATACTGGTTGAGGGATTAATGTTGGCCCGGATATCAAGAGAATTCCCTTGCTCTTTTTTGAGTTGAGCTATGGGATTTTTTACATCCATCTGAGAGAGCATACGAAACCTCGTTTAACATCTGATCTGACAGTGCAGCACTCCTTTGGTACTACACTGAAGTCATAATGGCACAGAAGGAGGCCATTCGGCCCATTGAGTCCATGCCGGCTCTCTGCAGAGCAATCAAGTCAGTCCCATTCCCCCGCTCTATCCCTGTAGCCCTGCAAGTTTATTTCCCTCAAGTGCCTATCCAGTCTCCCCTTGAAAACATTGAGTGTGTCCGCTTCCACCACTTCCATCGGCAGCGAGTTCCAGGTCCTCACCACACGCTGCGTAAAAAGGTTTTTCCCTCACATCCCTCCTGTATCTCTTGCCCAAAACCTTAAATCTGTGTCCCCTAGTCCTTGTACCATCAACTAGCCTTTCTATGTCCTGTTGCAGTCGATTGGTATCATCCTCACTGTTTGCCACACCCCCAAGTTTGGTATCATCGGCAAACTTAGAAATTCTACTTTGTATTCCAATATCCAGGTCATTTATATATATCAAAAAAAGCAGTGGCCCCAGCACTGACCCTTGGGGAACACCACTGTCTACCATCCTCTAGTCTGAAAAGCAGACATTTATCACAACTCGCTGTTTTCTGTCCTTAAGCCAATTCCTTACCCGAGCTACAACTGACCCACCTATTCCATGAGCCTCAGTTTTGCTAACCAGCCTTCAATGTGGTACTTTGTCAAACGCCTTCCAAAAATCCATGTAGACAATATCCATTGCATTCCCTTCATCGATCCTCCCTGTACTTCATCAAAAAATTCAATTAGATTAGTCAAACATGATCTGCCTTTTACAAATTCATGTTGGCTCTCCTTAATTAGCTTAAACCTCTCCAAGTGCCCGTTAATTTTTTCCTTGATTATTGTTTCTAAAACTTTACCCACCACTGATGTTAAACTGACCGGCCTGCAGTTACTAGGACTGTCCTTACACCCTTTCTTGAACAATGGTGCCACATTTGTCACTTTCCAATCCTCAGGTACTTCCCCCGCATCTAGGGAAGATTGGAAAATTCTAACAAGCCCTTCCGCTATCTCCTCCCCTAATTCCCAGGGTTAAGGACATCTCCTCTGGGCTGGAGAGAAACTTGGAGGGGGAGGATCCAGTTGTCGTGGTCCATGTTGGTACCAACGACATAGATAGGACAAGGAAAGAGGTTCTGCTGAGGGAGTATGAGCAGCTAGGGGCCAAATTAAAAAACAGAACCACTAGGGTGGTAATCTCTGGATTACTACCTGAGCCACGAGCAAATTTGGCTAGGGTAAATAAAATCAGAGAGTTAAATGCGTGGCTCAAAGACTGGTGTGGGAGAAATGGGCTTTGCTTCTTGGGACACTGGCACCAGTACTGGGACAGGAGAGAGCTGTTCCGTTGGGACGGACTTCACTTGGCCAGTGCTGGGACTAGAATCCTGGCGAATCGAATAACTAGGGCTGTAGAGAGGGCTTTAAACTAATTAGTTGGGGGGAGGTTTCAAGAGAGCAAAAAACAAAAATGTCAGCGGAGAAGGCAATAGAGCAAGGTAGCAGTGGGGGAATTAAAAACCAGAGCGTGTCAGGAAGGGACAGAATGTATAAAGGTAAAGTAGTAAAGGGGGTAAAAGCAGGAATAAATTGTCACAAAACATATTTAAAAGTTCTTTTATCTGAATGCACGCAGCATTCGTAACAAAATAGATGAGTTGACAGTACAAATAACTACACATGGGTATGATCTGGTGGCCATTACAGAAACATGGCTGCAAGGTGACCATGACTGGGAACTAAACATCCAGGGGTATTTGACAATTAGGAACGACAGACAGGAAGGAAAGGGAGGTGGGGTGGCTATGTTAATAAAGGATGGAATCACTGCAATAGTGAGAAATGATACTGGGTCAAAGGATCAGGATAGTGAAACAGTTTGGGTGGAGATAAGGAATAATAAGGGGGAAAAGTCACTAGTGGGCATAGTCTATAGGCCTCCTAACAGTTGCAACTCTGTTGGTTGGAGTATAAATCAGGAAATAGTTGGGGCTTGTAATAAGGGAACAGCTATAATCATGGGGGATTTTAACTTTCATATTGACTGGACAAATCAAATTGGGCAGGGCAGCCTTGAGGAAGAGTTCATAGAGTGCATTAGGGACGGGTTCCTTGAGCAGTATGTTACTGAACCAACCAGGGGGCAGGCAATCTTAGATCTGGTCCTGTGCAATGAGACAGGATTAATAAAAAATGTCCTAGTAAAGGATCCCCTTGGAATGAATGACCATAACATGGTTGAATTCCAAATTCAGTTGGAGGGTGAGAGAGTTGGATCTCAAACCAGTGTACTAAGCTTAAATAAAGGAGACTATGAAGGTATGAGAGCAGAGTTGACTAAAGTGGACTTGGAAAATAGATTAAAGTGTAAGACGGCACATGAGCATTGGTGTACATTCAAGGAGATATTTCACAACTTTCAAGAAAACTATATTCCACTGAGGAAAAAGGGGCGTAAAAGAAAAGACAGCCATCCGTGGCTAAGTAAAGTAATAAAGGATAGTATCCGACTGAAAACAAGGGCATATAAAGTAGCCAAATCTAGTGGGAGGATAGAAGATTGGGAAGCATTTAAAAGCCAGCAAAGAATAACTAAAAGATTAATTAAGAAAGGGAAGATAGATTATGAAAGTAAACTAGCAAAAAATATAAAAACAGATAGCAAGAGTTTCTACAGTTATATAAAAAGAAAAAGGGCGGCTAAAGTGAATGTTGGTCCCTTAGAGGACGAGACCGGGAAATTAGTGGTGGGGAACATGGAGATGGCAAAAACGCTGAACAAATATTTTGTATCAGTCTTTACAGTAGAGGACACTAAAAATATCCCAACACTGGACAAACAGGGGGCTATGGGGGGGAGGAGCTAAACACGATTAAAATCACTAAGGAGGTGGTACTCGGCAAGATAATGGGACTAAAGGCGGATAAATCCCCTGGATCTGATGGCTTACATCCTAGGGTCTTGAGAGAAGTAGCGGTAGGGATTGTGGATGCATTAGTGGTAATTTTCCAAAACTCCCTGGATTCAGGAAAGGTCCCAGCAGATTGGAAAACTGCTAATGTAACGCCCTTATTTAAAAAGGGAAGTAGACAAAAGACTGGAAACTAGACCAGTTAGCCTAACATCTGTGGTTGGTAAAATGTTGGAGTCCATTATTAAGGAAGCAGTAACAGGACATTTGGATAAGCATAATTTAATCGGACAGAGTCAGCATGGTTTTATGAAGGGGAAGTCATGTTTGACAAATTTGCTCGAATTCTTTGAGGACGTAACAAACAGGGTGGATAAAGGGGAACCAGTGGATGTGGTGTATTTGGACTTCCAAAAGGCATTTGACAAGGTTCCACACAAAAGATTACTGCACAAGATAAAAAAAATCACAGGATTGGGGGTAATATACTGGCATGGGTGGAAGATTGGCTATCTAACAGAAAACAGAGAGTTGGGATAAATGGTTCATTCTCGGGTTGGCAATCAGTGACTAGTGGTGTTCTTTACAATCTATATTAACGATTTGGAGGAAGGGACCGAGTGCAATGTATCCAAGTTTGCCGACGATACAACGATGGGAGGGAAAGCAGTGAGTGAGGAGGACATAAAAAACCTGCAAAAGGACATAGACAGGCTAAGTGAGTGGGCAGAAATTTGGCAGATGGAATATAATGTTGGAAAGTGTGAGGTTATGCTCTTTGGCAGAAAAAATCAAAGAGCAAGTTATTATCTAAATGGAGAGAAACTGCAAAGTGCTACAGTACAAAGGGATCTGGGGTTCCTGGTGCATGAAACACAGAAGGTTAGTATGCAGATACAGCAGGTGATCAGGAAGGCCAATGGAATCTTGGCTTTTATTGCAAGGGGGATGGAGTATAAAAGCAGGGAAGTCTTGCTTCAGTTATACAGGGTACTGGTGAGGCCACACCTGGAATACTGCGTACAGTTTTGGTTTCCATATTTAAGAAAAGATATACTTGCTCTCGAGGCAGTTCAGAGAAGGTTCACGGTTGATTCCGGAGATAAGGCGGTTGACTTATGAGGAAAGGTTGAGTAGGTTGGGCCTCTACTCATTGGAATTCAGAAGAATGAGAGGCAATCTTATCGAAACATATAAGATTGTGAGGGGGCTTGATCGGGTGGATGCGGTGAGGATGTTTCCACTGATGGGTGAGACTAGAACTAGGGGGCATAATCTTAGAATAAGGGGCTGCCCTTTCAAAACTGAGATGAGGAGAAACTTCTTCACTCAGAGGGTAGTAAATCTATGGAATTTGCTACCTCAGAGAGCTGTGGAAGCTGCGACATTAAATAAATTTAAAACGGAGATAGTTTCCTAGCTGACAAGGGAATTAGGGGTTACGGGGAGCGGGCAGGGAAGTGGACGTGAGTCTAGGTTCGGATCAGCCATGATCCTATTGAATGGCGGAGCAGGCCCGAAGGGCCGTATGGCCTACTGCTGCTCCTACTACTTATGATCTGGGATGCAAGCCATCTGGACCAGGTGACTTATCCACTGTAAGCATCCTAGTACATTCTCAATTTTCACCCCTTCCATTGCTTCTACCTTTCCCACTGCTACCGATATTTTGTCAGCATCCACCTCCTTAGTGAACACTGATACAAAGTACTCATTGAGTATTCTAGCCTTGCCCTGCGCCTCTAAGCATATATCACCTTCTTTGTCGATAATAGGCCCCACCCCACCTCTTACTACCTGCTTACTATTAACATGCCATAAGAACATAAGAAATAGGAGCAGGAATAGGCCACTTGGCCCCTTGAGCCTGCTCTGCCATTCAAAAAGATCATGGCTGATCTAGGGCTCAGAGCCACTTCCCAGCCCGCTCCCCACAACCCTTCACTCCCTTATCTTGCAAAAATGTATCTATCTTCACATTAAATGTATTTAATGACCCAGCCTCCACGGCTCTCTGGGGCAGAGAATTCCACAAATTTACAACTCTCTGAGAGAAGAAGTTCCTCCTCATCTCAGTTCTAAATGGGCGACCCTTCATTCGGAGACTGTGCCCCCGAGTTCTAGATTTCCCCATGAAGGGAAACATCCTCGCGGCATCTACCCTGTCGAGCCCCCTCAGTAACTTATATGTTTCAATAAGATCACCCCTCATCCTTCTAAATTCCAATGAGCATAGGCCCAGTCTGCTCAACCTTTCCTCATAAGTCAAACCCCTCACCTCTGGAATTAACCTAGTGAATCGTCTCTGAACTGGCTCCAATGCAAGTATATCCTTAAATAAGGAGACCAAAACTTTACGCAGTACTCAAGGTGTGGTCTCACCAATACCTTGAACAGTTGTAGCAGGACTTCCCTGCTTTTATACTCCAACCTCCTTGAAATAAAGGCCAACATTCTATTTGCCTTTTTGATTACTTGCTGTACCTGCATGCTAACTTTTTGTGTTTCATGCACAAGGACCCCCAGGTCCCTCTGAACTGTAGCATTTTGTAATCTCTCTCCATTTAAATAATAGTTTGCTTTTTTATTTTTCCTGCCAAAGTGGATAACCTCGCACTTTCCCACATTATACTCCATCTGCCAAATGTTTGCCCACTCACTTAGCCTGTCTATAGCCCTTTGCAGATTCTTCGAGTCCTCTGCACAACTTGCTTTCCCACCCATCTTATATCATCCGCAAACTTGGCTACATTACATGCAATCCCTTCATCCAAGTCATTAATGTAGATTGTAAATAGTTGGGGCCCCAGCACCAATCCTTTTGGCACCCCACTAGTTACTGTTAGTCAACCAGAAAATGACCCATTTATCACGACTCTGCTTTCTGTTAGTTAGCCAATTCTCTATCCATGCTAATATATTACCCCCAACTCAGTTAGCTCTTATCTTATGCAGTAACCTTTTATGTGGCACCTTATCGAATGCCTTCTGGAAATCCAAATACACCACATCCACTGGCTCACCCTTGTCCACCCTGCTTGTTACTTCCTCAAAGAACTCCAGCAAATTTGTTAAACATGATTTCCCTTTTATAAAACCATGCTGACTCTGTTTCACTGCAGTGTGTTTTTCGAAATGCCCTGCCACTGCTTCCTTAATGAAGAACTCCAGCATTTTCCCAACGACAGATGTTAGGCTAACTGGTCTATAGTTTCCTGCTTTCTGTCTCCCTCCTTTCTTAAATAGGGTTGTTACATTAGCGGTTTTCCAATCCGCTGGGACACCTCCAGAGTCCAGGGAATTTTGGTATATTGCAACCAATGCATCCACTATCTCTGCAGCCACTTCTTTTAAGACCCTGGGATGCAGGCCGTCTGGTCCAGGGGACCTGTTGTCTTTTAGTCCCATTATTTTACCGAGTACTATTTCCTTAGTGATAGTGATTGTCTTTAGTTCTCCACTCCCTGTGGCCCCTTGATTATCCATTATTGGGATGTTGTTAGTGTCTTCTACAGTGAAGACAGATGCAAAATATTTGTTCAGAGTCTCTGCCATTTCCCCGGTCCCCATTATTAATTCCCCAGTCTCATCCTCTAAGGGACCAACGTTTACTTTAGCTACCCTCTTCCTTTTTATATACCTGTAGAAGCTCTTACTGTCTGTTTTAATGTTTCTTGCCAGCTTACTCTCATAATTTATCTTCTCTTTATTATTTTTTTAGTCATCCTTTGCTGGTTTTTAAAAATTTCCCAATCCTCTGGTCTCCCACCAATCTTGGCAACATTGTATGCCTTCGTTTTCAATTTGATACCATCCTTTGCTTCCTTAGTTAGTCACGGATAGTGCTCCCTTCTCTTAAAATCTTTCTTTCTCACTGGAATATATTTTTGTTGAGAGTTATGAAATATCTCCTTAAATGTCAGCCACTGCATTTCAACTTTGTTATCCTTTAATTTGTTTTTCCAGTCCACTTTGGCCAGTTCTGCCCTCATGCCATTATAATCGCCTTTGTTTAAGATCAGGACATTGGTTTGGGATACAACTTTCTCACCCTCCAACTGAATTTGAAATACAACCATGCTATGATCACTCCTAGAGGATTTATTAATTCTGCCTCATTACATAGTACCAGATCCAAGATAGCCTACTCCCTGGTTGGTTCTATTACATACTGTTCTAGGAAAACATCCCGGATGCACTCTCTGAACTCCTCCTCCAGGCTACCATGGCCAATTTGATTTGTCCAATCAATATGGAGATTAAAATCACCCATGATTATTACCGTACCTTTTTTACAGGCCTCCATTATTTGTTGATTTATACTCTCCAACAGCATTGCTACAGTTCGGCGGCCTGTAGTCTACGCCCACCAGAGACTTTTTCCCCTTGGTATTTTTTATCTCCACCCAAACCGGTTCTACATCTTGATCTTCTGAGCCAATATCACTTCTCACCACTGCACTGATCCCATCCTTTACCAACAAAGCCACCCCACCTCCCTTTCCTTTCTTTCTATCCTTCCGAATTATCATATACCCTGGAATATTCAGTTCCCAGCCCTGGTCGCCTTGCAACCACGTCTCTGTAATGGTGATCAGATCATACCCATTTGTATCTGTTTGTGCCTCAACTCATTTATCTTGTTACGAATGCTGCGTGCATTCAGATATAAAGCTTTTAACTTTGTCTTTTTACCATTTTTCCTTGTTTTGGCCTTTTTTTCTGTTACACTCCTATTTTTAAACATTCTGTCCCGTCCTGTCGCACTCTGGTTAATATTTCCCCCCCACCTCTAGCCTGCTCTATTGCTTTCTCATCTCTCATTGACTTTTTATTTTCCTGCTCACCTGGATCCTCCCCCCCCCCCCCCCCCCACTATTTAGTTTAAAGCCCTCTCTACAGCCCTAGTTATTCGATTTGCCAGGACTCTCACCCCAGCATAGTTCAAGTGAAGCTCACAAGCTATCTTCTCTCTATCATTTTTTTTAGTCGTCCTTTGCTGCTTTTTAATAATTTCCCAATCCTCTGGTCTTTCACTATTCTTCGCAAGATTGTATGCTTTTGTTTTCAATTTGATACCATCCTTTTCTTTCTTAGTTAGCCACGGATGGTTCATCCTTCTCTTAGAGTCTTTCTTTCTCACTGGAATATATCTTTGCTGAGAGTTATGAAATATCTCCCACAGACACTTGGTCGACCTGGCCTACCTCATTCCCCAGCACCAGATCCAGCAATGCCTCCTTCCAAGTTGGGCCAAGAACATACTGGTCAAGGAAATTCTCCTGAACACATTTCAGAAATTCCTCCCCCTCCTTTCCCTTTACTCCAGCATTATCCCAATCGATATTTGGGTAATTAAAGTCCCCCAATATCACCACTCTATAGCTCTTGCATATCTCTGCAATTTCCCTGCAGATTTGCTCCTCTACCTCCCTCTCACTATTTGGAGGCCTATAGAATACCCCCAATAGCATGATCATTCCCTTTTTGCTCCTCAACTCTAACCAAATGGATTCTGCCCTTGTCCCCTCAAGAACATCCTCCCTTTCCAACACTACAATTTCTCCCTTAATCAGCACTGCCACCCCACCTCTCTTTTTTCCTTCCCTATCTTTTCTGAACACCTTGTACCCTTGAATATTAAGTGCCCAGTCCTCACCGTTTTTAAGCCACGTTTCCGTTATTACCAGATCATATTGCCACACGGCTAATTGTGCCTGTAGCTCACCAACCTTATTCACCACACTTTGTGCGTTTACGTACATGTATTCTAAACCCATTTTTAATTTTTTGTAGTCCTTCTTAGTCTGCTTCTATCTAATATGGTACTACTTCCGCCTCTCGTACTACTTTCTTCTTTAGTAATATCCAACACACTTACTCTTTCATGCACTTTATTCCTCTTTTATATTCCTATATGCTGCTGCCCATCCCCCTGCCAAGCTAGTTTAAACCCTACCCAACAACACTCGCAAACCTCCGCGCAAGAATATTGGTCCCGGCTCTGTTGAGGTGTAACCCATCCGGGTTGTACAGGTCCCACCTTCCACAGAAATGGTACTACTGCCTCAGGAATCTAAAGCCCTCCCTCTTGCACCATCTCTCCAGCCACGCATTCATCTGTTCTATCCTCCTATTCCTGTACTCACTAGCACATGGCACCGGGAGTAATCCGGAGATTACTACCTTTTGAGGTCCTGCTTTTGAATCTCTCTCCTAGCTCCCTAAACTCTGCCTGCAGGACCTCATCCCTCTTTCTGCCTGTGTCGTTGGTATTGATATGGACAACGACCTCTGGCTGTTCACCCTCCTCCCTCAAAGTGTCCTGCAGCCGCTCGGTGACATCCTTGACCCTGGCACCAGGGAGGCAACATACCATCCTGGAGTCACGCCTGCGGCCATCCCCTACCACTATTGCTATTCCACTCTTTTTCGTCCCCCCCCCCCGTGCAACTGAGCCACCAGTGGTGCCTTGGACTTGTCTCTGGCTACACTCCCCAGTGGACCCATCGCCTCCACCAGTACTCAGAACAGAATACTGGTTGGAGAGTGAGATGCACTGTGGCGACTCCTGCACTACATGACTGGTCCTCCTTTTCTGACTGGCGGTCACCCATTCCCTCTCTGCCTGCATACTCTTAAGCTGCGGGGTGACCACCTCCATAAACGTGCTATCCACGTAACTCTGAGCCTCGTGGATGCACCGCAGTGACTCCAGCTGCCGCTCAAGCTCTGAAACACGGATCTTGAGCTGCCGTAGCTGGTGACACTTCTTGCAAATGTGGTCGTCCAGGCTACGCGAAGCGGCCAGGACATCCCACATGGCACAGGATGTGCACTCCACGGGACTGAGCTGCCCTGCCCTGCCTCTATTTAATAGACTAAGAACTAATTTAGCAGAAATGAACTTAAAACTTCAAAAAAAACTCACCAGTTACCAATCAGCTCCTTCCCTTGTGCCAACGTCACTTTTTCTACTCTGACGTCACTCTTTCGGATTCTGCCTCTGTTGAGCTGCTGCCTCTTTTGCTCTGTTCCCACTGTGGTCTCGCCCAGGTCCACTGCCTCCACGTCCTCTTGCTCTTTACAGCGCTGCTGCTCCCGCTCCTCTCGTCGCTGCTCTCGCGCTCTTTTCAGCGCTGCTGCTCCCGCTCCTCTCGTCGCTGCTCTCGCGCTCTTTTCAGCGCTGCTGCTCCCGCTCCTCTCGTCGCTGCTCTCGCGCTCTTTTCAGCATCGCTGCTCTCTCGCTCTTCACAGCGCTGCTGCTCCCGCTCCTCTCGTCACTGCTCTCGCGCTCTTTTCAGCGTCGCTGTTTTCGCGCTCTTTACAGCGCCGCTTCTCCCGCTCCTCTCGTCACTCCTCTTGCGCTCTTTACAGCGCCGCTTCTCCCGCTCCTCTCGTCACTCCTCTTGCGCTCTTTACAGCGCCGCTGCTCCGGCTCCTCTCGTCACTCCTCTTGCGCTCTTTACAGCGCCGCTGCTCCAGCTCCTCTCGTCACTCCTCTTGCGCTCTTTACAGCGCCGCTTCTCCCGCTCCTCTCGTCACTCCTCTTGCGCTCTTTACAGCGCCGCTTCTCCCGCTCCTCTCGTCGCTCCTCTCGCGCTCTTTACAGCGCCGCTGCTCCGGCTCCTCTCGTCACTCCTCTTGCGCTCTTTACAGCGCCGCTGCTCCGGCTCCTCTCGTCACTCCTCTTGCGCTCTTTACAGCGCCGCTGCTCCGGCTCCTCTCGTCACTCCTCTTGCGCTCTTTACAGCGCCGCTGCTCCGGCTCCTCTCGTCACTGCTCTTGCACTCTTTACAGCGCCGCTTCTCCCGCTCCTCTTGCGCTCTTTACAGCGCCGCTGCTCCGGCTCCTCTCGTCACTCCTCTTGCGCTCTTTACAGTGCCGCTGCTCCGGCTCCTCTCGTCACTCCTCTTGCGCTCTTTACAGTGCCGCTTCTCCCGCTCCTCCCGTCACTCCTCTTGCACTCTTTACAGCGCCGCTTCTCCTGCTCCCCTCGTCACTCCTCTTGCGCTCTTTACAGTGTCATCATGGATTATGTGCTGAAGTCTCTGGAATGAGGCTTGAACCCACGACCTCCTGACAAGAGTGCTACCACTGAGCCTGAGCTACGCTTTCCATTTAAAATTTTACAGTGCTCATTTATTTTGTAATGTATTTTGAATAGTTGAATTATTTTTATTTATGTGTATTTGTTTATATCTGAGAAAGAACACAAAAACAAGAACAGCGCAGAGAGGGTTAATCCAAGGAAGGAAAATCCTAGTAGAATTGTACCAGGGGTTGAGTATGGAGAGAGTGACGTAATAAAACTCACTACGCACTTGGTTCGAGTATAAAGCAAGGCTTTAATCAACTTGTTTCAAAACATGGAGGCCTAGTTATCTTTCACCAGTTATAATGTAGTGGCGCTTCTTAGTTTCCAAACAGGCAGCCACTGAGCTGTGGGGCTTTTAACAACGAGTAGACGCGTGTCGAAATAAAACGTTCCCAAACGTAGCTTTGTCTTTTAAACTGTTTACTATAACACTTCACAAACGGAATTACAAAGCAAACACGTATAAACGAACACGGTCAAAAACTGTATTGCTCCAAACCTCACAACTTCTGCCTCCTTCAGCCACGTGGAGTTTTAACTGTAAAATGGCTGCATACCATGTGTGGCTTAGGGACTGTACCACTGTGGCAAGAATGAAGGGGGTGTCTCGGACTATACTACTGGAGCAAGAAAATAGGGGGTTTCTTAATACAATAAGTCAATCAGGTAAATTAACTGTATTATGCTATTTAACCAATATTTTAAAGTATTTTCTTAAGCTTTTATGGCTCTTACATTCCGGCCCCTAATTGACTAGGCACATGAAGCGTATCAATTACTCAAACATTAAGAATCATAAACTAATGAGTTCAACATATTTACAATATAAGTGTCCACTTTTTTCGTTCAGGAACTTTTCACGCTGCTTCTTGTAGCAGGCAGAGCTTTGTGATCGGTCTTTCCAGGGTACTGGTCTTGGTTTGCAAACAAACACGACGAACGACGCCTCTGGAGTCTGGCATGGTCTTAATTATTTTTCCCATCAACCAAGAATTTCTAGGGGCTGAATCATCCACGATTAAGACAATGTCTCCGACAATGAAGTTCCTCTTTATTTTGGACCATTTTTGACACTCCTGCAGCAGAGGTAAGTATTCTCTTGTCCATCTGGTCCAGAAAAGGTCTGACATATACTGAACTTGCCTCCACTTCCGACGGGCATACAGATCTTCCTTTTTGAAGACTCCCGGGGGCATGGCTGGCTGTGTTTTCAACAACAACAGGTGGTTCGGAGTCAGGGCTTCGAGGTCATTGGGATCATCTGATGTCTTAGTTATCGGTCGGTCATTAATGATGGCTTCGACCTCGCACAGAACGGTTTGGAGTCCCTCGTCGTCGAGCGCTTGCTGCTTCAGTACAGAACTGAGTAGTTTTCTTACGGTGCGTATCTGTCTTTCCCAGACACCTCCATGGTGGGATGCAGCCGGAGGATTGAAGATCCACTTAATTCCTGTTTGCATCATGGCTTCCTGTATTTTAAGCCGATTCCAACCTTCAATAGCTTCCCGTAGTTCTCTCTCCGCTCCGACGAAATTAGTGCCATTATCAGAACGCATAATGGACACCTGACCTCTTCTACAGACAAAGCGCCGCAAGGCGTTAATACAGGAATCAGTGTCAAGCATGTGTGCCACCTCAATATGAACTGCTCTGATGGTCAAACAAGTGAAAAGCACACCATATCTCTTGACAAGGCTCCGTCCTCGCTTTACCTCGAAAGGCCCGAAATAGTCCACCCCTACGTTTGTAAATGGGGGCTTGTCTGGTAACAAACGGTCTTCAGGCAGGTCTGCCATTTTCTGCTCCCCAGCTCTAGCGTGTAACCGTCTGCAAACGATGCATTCAGAGAGTATTTTTCTTATTACAGAATTAGCCCCTGGAATCCAGTATCTTTGTCTTAGCTTCGCAAGCACGTGATTCCTCCCACTGTGTCCAATACTCTGGTGTATATGCTGAAGAATGAGAGTAGCAACCCGGAGGTCCTTAGAAAGGATAGCAGGATGCTTGGCCTCCTCTGGCATAGCAGATTTGTTTAGTCTCCCTCCCACCCTCAGTACTCCATCTTGCAGTGTAGGATCCAGCTTGTAGATATGACTACCTTTCTTGATTGGAGTATTTCGCTGTAAAGCTTCGATTTCTTCTGGGTATCTTTGTCTTTGACTGAAGCAAACTATCTCCATCTCAGCCTTGGCCAAATCCTCCACGGTCAATGAATTCTTACCCAATGTGGTCTTGTGCTGATGCATATACTGCTGTAGAAGCATTCTCTGCTTATCAGGGTTACTTTCAGACTGACTGATAGTGGCTCGGTACTCTTTTCTCTTACCGCTCACGTGTAGCAGCAGCTCTTTCAACCTTAGAAACCATGCAACTGCTTTCCTCAACTGGTGCCATCCTGAGAAATGGTTAACAAGCTTGTTCACTGTGTCAAAGTTCTCTTTCGTAGTTATGAGATTTACTGTGACTGATCTCTTGACTTCGACGTCGTCTTCAGCAATCTGACTTGGCATATCTGGTCTTTCTGGCCATGATCTCTCTGTTTCCAGCAGATAACTTGGGCCTTGTATCCAAGTTTCACTCCTCATGAAGTTTTCAGCCTTCAATCCCCGTGAGGCTTGATCTGCTGGGTTTAATGAGGTGTTTACATACCTCCATTGAGATGGTTGTGTAGCTTCTCTAATGGATGAGATTCTGTTTGCTACGAAGGTCTTGAAGCGTATCTTCTCATTCTCTATATACTTCAGCACCGTCGTGCTATCCGTCCAGAAGACAGATTCTTCTAGTGGGAGCTGTAACTCTTTCCGCATCGCCTGGTCAACTTTAACTGCAACAACCGCTGCCGTCAACTCCAGTCTCGGGATGGTGACCTGCTTCAGCGGAGCCACCCTGGATTTCCCCATGAGGAAGGCACAATGTTTCTAGCCCTGTTGATTTGTCAGCAAGAGGTAAGTAGCCTTGCCATAGCCGTCCCCACTGGCGTCCGAGAAATGATGTGGTTGAGCCGTCTTTGTAACTCCAAAACTCACGGGCTTGATGCATCTACTGACGTTGAAGCTAGAAAGTTGTTGCAAATCTGTCAACCATCTGTGCCATCTCTGAGCTCGACCTTCTGGGATATCTTCATCCCATCCTCTCTTGTCTCTACACAGCTCTCGTAGCATCAGCTTCACCGGCAGAATGAGTGGTGCCAGGAATCCAAGAGGGTCGTAGATGGAACTGACCACGGAGAGAATCCCTCGTCTTGTGGATGGTCTTTCGTTCACCATTATCCTGAAGTTGAACGTGTCTGACTCAATGCACCATTGTACACCAAGAGCTCTCGATAGGAAGGACATCGTGGCTCAGGTCCAGATCTTTGACTTCAGTGGCTCTTTCCTTTTCTGGGATAGAAGCTAGAACTGCTCTGCTGTTGCTTATCCACTTAGTCAGATGGAATCCTCCATTCGAACACAGAGTTCTAAGGTCTCTTGACAGTGCGATGGCATCGTCTTCTGTTGACACGGACTTCAGACAGTCATCGACATAAAAGTTTCTGAAGATTGTCTCCACAGCCTCTGATGGTGCTTTGCCTTTGCCATCTTCTGCAATTTTTCTGAGAGCGTAGCTTGCACAGCTGGGAGATGATGTGGCTCCGAACAAATGTACGGCCATTCTACATTCCACCATCGCTTGACTAACGTCGCCATCTGGCCACCAAAGGAAACGCAGAAGATCAGCATCTTCATCAGGGATTCTGACTTGGTAGAACATTGATTCTATGTCTGCCATCATGGCAACGAGCTCTTGTCTAAACCTAGTCAAGACGCCAATGAGGGTATTAGTAAGATCAGGACCTTGAAGCAGCTGGTCATTCAGTGAAGTTCCTCTGAATGAGGCGGCGCAGTCAAACACTACACGGATCTTTTTCTTCTTTGGGTGATACACACCATGATGAGGAATGTACCAGACCCTTCCATCGTCTCTGTTCAACTGTTCCTCGGGCACTTTTACAGCATAGCCTTTCGCTATGATGTTTCTCATGAAGCCTTTGTAGTCTTCGTGAAAGTCGGGGTTCTTGTTCAGCTTTCTCTTTAGACTGATGGCGCGTTGCTCTGCTATGCAGCGATTGTTCGGCATCTTCGCGGTCTGTCTTCTCAGTGGCAAACCAATGTGATAGTGGCCATCAATGAACTGTGTAGACCTTGTCATCAAATCCATGAACTGATGGTCTTCTTGTGACATCTCTGTCTTTTCCTCACAGCTGCGTTCTGAAAAGTCTGCGTTGAACTGCTGTATCAACAGCTCTTCAATGCTTGCAATAGAGATGCGATTAACTGTGACATTTTGTCGTTCCTCCTTGTTCGACTTGTTGCCATCATCTCTCCTTACCGGTCCATTGACTACCCATCCAAGGGCTGTCCTGACGGCGTAGGGTCCATCATCCTTGCTGTTTATCACCTGCCATGGCTCCATAGTTTTGTAGGCATTGGTTCCAATTAATAGGCCAATTTCTGCTTCAATGTATGGGAGACGCACCTTTTCTAGGTAAGGCCATCTATCCACATCCTTCTGCAGGGCTAAGTTCCCTATTCTAACAGGAATCTCCCTCTGTGTGAAAACATTAGGCAGGTCTATGAAGTCCTTCTCTTCAAGTCCACACACTTCTAAGTCTGACAGGATATAACTTTGCATTGACTTCTCATGACCCATGGTGCGTAATAGGATTTCTGTTCTTCTGCCTCTAACGTTCAGCTGTCGCATGAGTGATTCTGTGCAGAACGTTGCTGAACTACCTGGATCCATGAAGGCGTAAGTCTCCACAAGCTTCTCGCTCCTCTTAGACTTGATCTTTACTGGTACGATGGCAAGAATACAATCACTGTCACCAGCCCCAGTGAGTCCACAAGTCTCTGGTTCTAGCGACACCAGAGCACTTGAAACAACCTTCTCGTCGGTATTGTTTTCTTCACTCTTCTTAGAGACTTGTTCTTCTTTATGGATATGCAGCAGACTGGGATGTTTCCGAGTGCACTCTCTGCATGTTGTTCTTTGCTTACAGTTTCTACTCAGGTGCCCCTGAGAGAGACATCCAAAACATAGGCCGTTGTACTTCAGGAATTCGATTCTGTCCTTATGTGGCTGTGCTTTGATGTCGCTGCAGAAATCCAATGTATGATTCTTCTGGCAGAATAAGCATGGCTTCTGAAAGGCATTAGCAGGCATCACTGTGCTGCTCTTTTTGAGAGATGAGTTCTGGGGCCTTTCTTCCTCGGCCTGAGTGACGATAGTTGCAAAGCTGCTTCCCCTGGAACCACCTTTCCTGAGAGTCTTTGATTCAACAGGCTTGGCTTTCACTCTTCCATCGGTGGTCGGGCTGGCATCCTGGATGTTTCCAAACAATGGGTCCCTAGCAATTTTAGCCTGTTTGTCTATGAAATTCACTAAGTCTGCAAACCTGGCTCTACTTTTCCGTCTCTCCCTTATCTCAAAGGCTGTTCTTCTCCATTGTTCTCTCATCCTGTAAGGAAGCTTAGAGATGATGATTCTCATAGTCGTAGGATTGTCCATCTCTTCCATGAATTCAACATCCTCCATGGTGTTGCGACATCCTATGAGGAAAAGAACATATGCATTCAATGCCTCTCCGTCCTCCGATCTGATCTGTGGCCACTTGGTAGCCTTTTCAATATATGCAGTGGCTATCTTCAGCTCGTTACCATAGTGCTCCTGCAGCAACTTCCTGGCTTCTATGTATCCCCGGTCCGGTTTCATGTGTTCACAGCTTCTGACCAGGTCTTGTGGTTTACCACTGGTGTACTGTCCCAGGTAGTACAACTTATCACTGCTGCTCTCTGTTTTGGAGTCAATGGCTTGTTCAAAGGATCTGATGAAGGGCTTATACTTGAGTGGGTCGCCTTGGAACACTGGTATGTCTCTTTGAGGGAGTCGAAACAGATTCTGTTGTTTTACAAGCATCTCTGTAATTTCGTTCTGACGTTGCATCACTCGGTATAGGCTTCTCCCTGTGTCTTCAGGCCTCTGGTGGTCATCAGCAGGGTCTAGTCTAGACCGTCTGACGTCTGGGGTAGCATCACGTGCTCCTGTTAGTGGAGAGGCCACTCTTCCACGCTGTAATGCCAGGGGATTGCCTTCGGACTCTCTTGTAACTCTTGAAGGTGCCCTGGATCCAACTCTATGTGACAACATTGACTGGCAGTATTCGCTCCCGCCGTCCCGTGAGCCTTCATAATCTTCATACGCACTCAACCTGGCGTCTGAGACCGCGATAGCTGTTTTTATCTCCAGCTGTTCTTTCTTTGCCTGCACCTGGGCCAGTTGGGCCTGTTGGGCCTGCAGTTGGGCCTCTTGGACCTGCAGCTGGGCCTCTTCCCGTTCAAGAGCTTGCTTCTCCGCTAAAGATGCTGCGCGCGCCATCAACGCCGCCCGTTCAACCTCCTCTTTCATGCGTCGCGACGAGCTTGTGGTAGAAGCGACTGACCTGCGTCCAGAAACAGAGCTACCTTCTTTTCGATTTTTGCTCGGTCTGGCAGAAGTCTCTGAAATGCTATCGTCTGGTCCGACTTCATCGTCAACTTTATCTTTCTCTGCTGTATCAGCATCTTGACGAATCTTTAACATCCACTGTTCTGTGGCCTTGATATAGTCCTTAATGCTGGTTGATTTAAGATCAAACCAGTTGTGCTGATCAGCGTTTCCTTCTTCTTCAGACAGAAGTGCTAATACATCTTCATTGAGTACATTAAATTCTTCATGCAGCTTGGAGAAATCGTAATACATTATGTCTTCAGCTTTCTTAATATTAGCATTATCTTCCATGAGACGATCAATTATCTTCATTTTTCCAGTTATCTGAGCTAATTTAGCCTTCCTTGCACCTATGCTTCTATGTAACTTCTCTTCCATTGCCTTTGGGGGGAGCTTTATTTCCCTCTTTTGGCCAGCAGTCCTTCTGGCTGGGGGAAGCTCCTGGCTCCGTAAGGCCTTGGCCATTTTACCCGCAGCTCTTATTTAGCTTCTCAATAGAATGAACAAGGCAAGTAACAGTCACTGTACCTTCGCTTTCTTATATTGTCGTCTGGCTCCGTGACCATTCATGTATACGTTCGCCGACGATTCCGTCCTTTCCTTCTTAGGGAGCAAGTTTTTGACTAATGTAGTGGCGCTTCTTAGTTTCCAAACAGGCAGCCACTGAGCTGTGGGGCTTTTAACAACGAGTAGACGCGTGTCGAAATAAAACGTTCCCAAACGTAGCTTTGTCTTTTAAACTGTTTACTATAACACTTCACAAACGGAATTACAAAGCAAACACGTATAAACGAACACGGTCAAAAACTGTATTGCTCCAAACCTCACAACTTCTGCCTCCTTCAGCCACGTGGAGTTTTAACTGTAAAATGGCTGCATACCATGTGTGACTTAGGGACTGTACCATTGTGGCAAGAATGAAGGGGGTGTCTCGGACTATATTACTGGAGCAAGAAAATAGGGGGTTTCTTAATACAATAAGTCAATCAGGTAAATTAACTGTATTATGCTATTTAACCAATATTTTAAAGTATTTTCTTAAGCTTTTATGGCTCTTACACCTGTTTACAAAATGTCCTGGGCAAGCTGGGCCCACGCCAGGGTATTTATACTCCTTGGACGGCGCCACCAGCTGGCTGTCCAGTGTTATTTCATGAGTCTTTCTTCATGGATCATAAGATTCATAACAGAGTTCTCGCTAAAAATCACAGTTAGACATGGAATATAAGTAGGAGTCCTGCAGTAACAGCAAGTACTGCTCTATTATACAGATGTTTTTGAGGAAGGAATGATACAGATTAGTTTAATATTTCTGTAAGTGTTTGACTTGTGATTCTCACTATTGCCCACTGAAGCAATCCGTTGCTTTGATATTGTGTTGTAGCCAATCACACTTAACTACCACCATAACTCATCTCCCAGTGAAAAAAGAGCTTCCTAATTTAGATGGGGGGATTCTTGCTGTTCAGGTCTTTTCCCAACATCTTGCTTGCAGACTGTAATTCCCATAAGTAGACCAAGGCCTAGATTGTCCTAATTTTTCTGCCCATTTTCAGGCAAATTGGGAATCACTGAAGGATCAAATCCCTGTCCATAAAAGACCCTATGGAAATATTGCTTTGAACACAATGGGCTGGATTTTCATTGGGCCGTGGAGTCGGGATTGGAGGCGTGTGGGGGTTTAAAATCCCGAAATCGGGAGTCCCGACCCCATCCCACCCCCAACCTGCCTCCATGCCAGTTTCAAAGGAGGCGGGTACCCACCCCGCACTGGGACCCGCCTCCCTGAGGCGGGAAGGGGATTCGTGCCAGGTAGTTAACAGACAGTTTTTAGCCTAATCCCAATTTTTATTGTTGAAATGTGGGATTCCCGATGGCTCCAATTCACACCAAGTTAGAGGAGGCGGGCCGTCGGGACGAAGGGCTTGGAGGGGTCGAGATGTCCGGTGTTCAGGTGAGTGATGGGTGCATGAGTGCAGAGGTAAGTGTGTTTGGTCTGTGTAAAGTGTTTAAAGAAGTTCTACTAACCTTTACTTACCTTTACAGCCTTCCTTCCTTCAGGTCTCGGGAGTCCCTCATCTCATCTCATCGGCACAGAAAGCAGAATGGCCGCCAGCTGTCAAAATCTGCAGCCTCTGCTTTCTGTTCCGGGGAGATCTCTAAATCATCCTGAGAGGAAGGAATTAACCTGGAGTACAGATGGTCAGTGTTTGACAGCTTCAAACAGCTGTGAAACGCTGATATTTCATCTGTCGAAAGGTCTTGACAGATGAAATTTCAATCTGCGATGCCACCTGTTGCCGGGTAGCCCTTAATTGGCCTGCTGAGCCCGCTGGGCAGGCTCAACAAAGTCAATCAAGTCAAAATCGCGTGGGTTGGCTCGAACTCAATGGAAGCGGGTCTACAACCCCAAAAGTTGTAGTCCCGCCTCCTCAATGAAAATCCAGCCCATTGTCAGTGGCCGGTAACCCCCCACTGAAATATTGTCCAATGCATGCAAATGGTATTTAAATGCTGCTCTCCATTGTTACCTGTGGCCCATCTCTCGTTGAAGCAGTCAGGATTGCCAGAAATGTTTTAAAGGCCACATTTTGAGGATTTGTTAGCTTCTACTTTGATTCTGAGTACTTGTTTTATTTTGTGTTTTTTCAATCTAAACGTTGCTGATAGATTTAGCATAATTCTTGGTGCTGTCGTCCTTCATTGTTTACATCTTTAAACAATCAGCACAGGACATAATGGTATTTTCCTAAGGGGAGAGGAGCAGTATGATGAGGAGAAGCAATACAAGATGGTCAGGCTTATCAGGCAACATTGGAGATGTCTGGCATTCACTCGCTGGTACCCATGCCTCTTTACTTAGAGACCAAGGTGGTAATATCATAACCTCACCAATCAGCAAAGTTTAATGAAGCTGAGATTCTCTTGTGAGGAAAATAGAGACGTTTTGCCAGTTGATTGCCCTCGGCCTAGATACCACCTCTAACAGAGGAACCATAATGCCAGTGACAAAGCCACAATGGTACCCAACTTCTCTGCCACTGGTTCCTTTAAATGGCACTCAACTTCTCTGCCACTGGTTCATTTCAGCAGGACATATGCAACATCAGCTAATTTGCTGTCCGTTAGGTTACACAGAGGGAGTGAGTGAAGTTACACGGAGAGTGAGTGAGGTCGTCGTCGTCGTATGTGTCTTTACACTGTTCCCTTTGGGGAACTGTATGAAGTGGTGGAAGGATTTCTGGCCGCAATTAACGCTCCTTCCGTGACCGTAACCATCTTCGTACCAGCCATTAGGGTGGTTAGTCCTATGGCGGGAGGGTTTTACGGGCTCCCACAACCCATACGAGTGGGGGGGGCCACCCACACCCACGGACGCAAGTATCCCGCTGGATGTCAACCCAGAATTTAGAGCCGGAGCTCCGACTCCACTTGCCGGGACTGTCTGGAGCGGGGTTCGAAACCCTACGCCTTCTGGCCCAGCGGCGGGGATGCTACCGCTACGCCAAAGGCCCACTCCAGTGAGTGAGGTTAGACAGAGAGATGGGAAGGAAAATTATGTTACCACACCTGTCCTTGTGGCTGATTATATGGCAGCATTGTCAGAGGCCTGTTATCAGATGAACTGCTATTGCTCTCTGGGGGGTGTTGTGTGTGCTGGAAGGACTTGAAACAGGTAATAAAGAAACTGAAATCAAAGGTTAAAGAAAACACATTTTTAGTTTATATTGAAACAAACGCTGAAGGCAACAACTATGGTACAATGTCCCAGTAGCATTCTTATAACATCAAAGAAGTTATTGTAACACGGTACCTCATAGATTCTTAATCCACTCCAGCAGGTTAACAGAGATTGATTTCATCCGTGGTTTATGCTGTGAAGAAAAATTGACAAATCATTGTTCATCTCGAGTCATGGCCACGTGGCTCTAGCTGACTGGTCCTAGGATCAACACTGATGTGAAAGTTGAGGTGGTGAGTTCCTGCTTTCTAAACTGCAGGAGATGAACAACTCCAAAGGTTAGACTAGAGCTTTAGGCCATTCTGCTCATTGGCACATTCCAATCCCATCAAATCTCTAATGCTTGTCACAGACCTCGAGTACATGTCTCCTGTTACAGTTGAAGGTTAGCTGCCAATCGTGTTTTGACTGGGAATGATTTAGGTTTTCAGCTTTAAAAGATAAATAAATTAGCCAAGCCACTCATTTCTAATCATGTTTCTATGGTAACTATACCTTTGATTACATCTTGAGACTTGGAAGTCCGAGAAATCCTTCGAGTCTTGGAGAATTGGATGACAGGAGCTCGGGGTATATGTTATCAGTGTGTTGTCAGACACATCAGTATGCATTAATGCATTACTGTGTGGAATGAAATGATAAGACATCAATAGAGTGAGATTATTACAAGATATCAAACTCTGTATCATACGTGCAGCTACAAGAGGTTCAGATATCAATGATTCTGTCTGTGACACTGAACTTTTCAGAACTGAATAGAAGAATACTAGACATATGTTTATGATCAGGTAACAGGCTTGCTGCTTTCCAGTTGGATTGGTTTGATTCTTTTGCCCTTCTTCACTCCCCACAGCCCAAGGATAAAAACATGTTTATCTGTATGAAAAGATTGACTTTTTAATTTAGTAACTTAAAAATGCTTTCTTTGTTGTTAATGATTTTTTTTGATTAACTACTGAGGGAAGAAATTATGGCCTTAAATTGAGATAAAGGATATAGCAACACATTGAACATTAGAACAGTAAGTTGGGGGAGGGAACTACTTTCCAACAGACACAATGGGGGTTAAATTGGGCCATGTAGCGCTTGTTTTTTCAGGTGCTGCACGGCCTCCTAAGGCTCCAAAATATCAGGCAGGAAGCTGACCGGAAGTGCGCTGCCTGCCCTATTGGGTAAGGACAAACAAGAGGCGTCTTTTACCCATGCCTGAAGCAGATATTAGGCCCTTTCCATATGCACTCTAAAGTGCAGCAACTTACCTGTAGCACCTACCGACTAGGCCCCCTGATCCCTTCTCCGAGGCCCCAATTGCAACCCCCTAATCCTATGTCCGAAGCCCCAACTGCAACCCCCGACCCCACCTCTGAGGCCCTGACTGCAACCCCCCCAATCTTGTGTCTGAAGCCTCGACTACAAAGTGCAACAGCTTACCTGTAGCGCCTACCTTGTGCTGCCTGCTCCAGCAGTGCTGTCCTCACTATGACGAGGCCCAAGGCCCAATATCCAGGGTTCCTCAGACCTCACCATTTGTGTGCAGGGCAATAACGCTGCCCCGGTGTAACCCTCTCCCATGACTGTTAAGAAAAAACAGAAAAATGTGATTTCCATTTGTAAATTGTATGAAATATAATTTATTATTAATTGTGTTTGTATATCAGGGAGTGAATTTTGTGCTCAAATTGAGGGATGTCAGTGCTAGAATTTTTCACTTTAGGCATCAGGTTTCAGAACCAAACACTCCCACATCAGCAATGTCCTAGTTTACAGTAAAGCTCCATCTGCTTTGCCCCAACAATGTACATTAATCCAGACATGAGAAGAGTACCGCATACTGACATTTGGGTAAGTTTTCTGATCCCTAGCTCCCAACAGGAAGTCATGTTTGGTGGCCGCACAGGTCAGAGACGGGCTACAATACTGTAATGCCAATTCTCTGAGCATGGCTCCCTACTGGGAGTGTAGAATTGTTGAATTTATTCTTTTGTTTCACAAACTACTCTTCTAATTAAGTCAATTAGTGTCAAGTTGTGGGCAGTTTTGTGCTAGATAGAACTTACATTTATATGTAACCTTAACAACCTCAGGATGTTCCAGAGTGCTTCACAACCAATTACATACTTTTTCCTGAGGCATAGTCACTGTTATAATGTAGGGAAACGCAACAACCAATTTACACATAGCAAGGTCCCACAAACAGCAATTAAATAAATGGCCAGATAATCTGTTTTAATGATGGTTGAGGGATAAATGTTGGCCAGGATTTTGGGAGAATGCCCCTGTTCGAATAGTGCCATGGGATCCTCTACATCGCCCTGGGTGGGCCGACAGGGCCTTAGTTTATCATCTCATCTGGAAGACGGCACCATCGACAGTATAGCATTCCCTCAGTGCTGCACTGACATGTCAGCCTAAATTATTTACTCACTTCTCTGGAGTGGGATTTGAACCCACAACCTTCTGACTCAGAGGCAAGAGTGCTAAACGTGAGCCTTAGCTGACACTTGGCGCAGTCTCTGACATCAGTTTTTCAGCTGATGGAGAATTATGGGCACAAACTCTGTCCTACCACTCCATACCACAATACCAGGTCACCTTTCCTAAGAAACTTTTGGCAGTTCATGGGTACACAGCTAAATGTACTCTTTTACAGTACTGGAGGTATTATTTTTGAGAAGAATAAAAAACATTTGAAACCATGTCCCTGCCCCAATCCCATCCAACTCCCTTGGTTCAAGGTGTTTCATCGTAACTTATTCTCAAGATTAACAAAATACTCCACTTTTCCCAATTAATAGTCTCCCAAGGTTTTGTTCCCTTGGTTTATCTATTTAATTCTGCATATTTTATTTTTCTTTACAGAATATTCCAACACTAGGTACAGTGGCAATAACAATGGCATTGCACAACTGTGATGAAGTGGCAGTGGCTGGGTTTGGCTATGATATGAACGCTCCAAATGCACCTCTTCATTACTATGAGAGTGTTAAGATGTCAGCCATCAAGGAGGTAAGGTATCGCAGTCCCTTTGTAAAGTTGGTGATCTCTGGATTATGTTGACTATAAACTATGCCTGTTTCATTTGCTGGGTGGGCCACGAATGTGTGTGATTTTTTTTCTTTTAAAAATTACTCCCCTGGGATAAGCAAGACCTGCCAGAGCCACATTATTTAGTCTTACCATCCCCGATTTTAATCACTATTGGTGGCCATGCCTTCAGCTGCCTAGGCCCTAAGCTCTGGAATTCCCTCCCTAAACCTCTCTACCTCTCTCCTGCTTTAAGACGCTCCTTAAAACCTACCGGATTTGTCCTAATATCTCGTTATGTGGCTCGGTGTCAAAATTTGTTATATAACGCTCCTCTGAAGCGCATTGCGATGTTTTACTTCATTAAAGGTGCTATATAAATACAAGTTGTTGTTATTACCACCAATGTCGTAGTCAATCTAGAGTAGTTTGTGAGTTAAGGCAAGAGTTCAACCCCTTGTAAAATTTGCTCTGCATCATACATCATCTGGGATAAGTGTTTATCTAAGTATATATTTTGGAGTTGTAGTTGATGAACTTGGTGGCAATGTTTGCCTTTTGCAAGATGCTATGCTTGGCCAGATCATTGAGAACGGGTGGTAGGCAAATGGTGACCTGCTTCAATAACCCAAGTGTGAAACATTGGGTACAATGAGCTTAAAAGTATAAATCATAAAGGAATTTGTGATGCTTGTGGTCTTGGAGGAATTGCTGGTGTTGGGGTGAACTTCATGGTTTTGTATACTTATTAATTAATATATATAAAGGAGTTGGTTTGTCTGTCTGTCTGTCCGCTATACACTCAAAAGTTATAGAGCGTACCTACACATATGTTATATCAAAAGAAACCTGATGATTAGGGGAGTGTCATAGGCGTATTTACTTTTTGGTCAGACAAAAATTGTTCGGACAGTATACAAAAAACGTTCAAAAATCCGCTCATTAGCAGCTGACCAATCCTACCGCTCATTAGCGTTGAGTGACGTGATGGTTGACCAATTGGGGGGCGTTTCATGGTGTTTGTGGGCGGGGCCTAATCCTTCAAACTGCCGAGCGGGAGCTGAGCTGAGGTGAGTGGCGGCCATTAAAGACCAGCCGGGCCTGAAGCGCTGGCGGCCGCCCTTCTTCACCCGCAAAATCTCCCTCCGGCTCTCACTTTTTAGCGGGGGAGAGGCTGCTTTAAATTAGATCGTTCACTCAGTCGCGTCTCTCTTCATCTCTTTTGTTTTTCTTCTCTCTGGCCGGCTGCGCGGGAAAACAGAGAACCACGCGGCCCGAGAGACAGCGAGCAGGGGAGCAGCGGCTCCGGCTCCGGCTCAGCGGATCGGGCGCTCCGGCCCGCAACACATCGACCGGAGGAGCGGCGGCTCTCTCTCCTTCCCCCCCCCCCCTCTCTCTTTCTCCTTCCCCCCCCTCCCACCGACCTCACAAAATGGCGGCCGCCCTTCTTCACCCACCGGGCTCTCGGACACAGGAGTCCGGAGCGAAAGGCCTTCGACTGCCGCCCGGCCAACTGGGTCCAAAGGCCCGCCTGGTTAAACATGAGGAATCCCGGGCTCGCTTCTGAGCGATGGGCACCCGGCCTCCCGGTGTCGGACTGACTCCGTTCTGGTACCGAGGTGAGTCGGAGGGAGGGAGAGGGAGAGAGAGAGAGAGCGGGGAGGGAGGGAGAGAGAGAGGGGCAGGGGGAGAGAGAGAGGGGCAGGGAGAGAGAGAGGGGCAGGGAGAGAGAGAGGGGGGGCAGGGAGAGAGAGGGGGGCAGGGAGAGAGGGGGGCAGGGAGAGAGAGGGGGCAGGGACAGAGAGAGGGGCAGGGAGAGAGGGAGAGAGGGGGGAGGGAGAGAGAGGGGCAGGGAGAGAGAGAGCGGCAGGGAGAGAGGGGGAGGGAGAGAGACAGGGTGAGGGAGGGAAAGTGTGAAGGGGTGGGAGAGGGAGGGAGAGCTCGCCTTCTTCCTTCGGCCGCCGCAATTCAAACTTCCCACCGACCTCACAAAATGGCGGCCGCCCTTCACCCGCCGAGCTCTGAGTCCAGCCCCTTCCCTGGGGTGTCTTCCTCTCTTCTCTAGCTCCTTCCCTCGCTCTCTCCTTCCCTCTCTCTCTCTCTCTCTCTCTCTCTCTCCTTCCCTCTCTCTCTCTCTCCTTCCCTCTCTCTCTCACTCCTTCCCTCTCTCTCTCTCTCTCTCTCCTTCCCTCTCTCTCTCTCCTTCCCTCTCTCTCTCTCTCCTTCCCTCTTTCTCTCTCTCTCCTTCCCTCTCTCTCTCCTTCCCTCTCTCTCTCCTTCCCTCTCTCTCTCCTTCCTTCTCCCTCTCTCTCCTTCCCTCCCTCTCTCTCTCTCTCCTTCCCTCTCTCTCTCTCTCTCCTTCCCTCTCTCTCTCCTTCTCTCTCTCTCTCTCTCTCCTTCCCACACAGACAGACAGACAGACAAACTCATTTATATGCCCTCAAAAAACCCTCGGCACCGCCGGGCACTCCAGCTAGTACTTTTATAAAGCACCTTATCATGTCCTTCGCAAAGTACATCACAGCCAATGAATTACTTTTGAAGCGCAGTCACTGTTGCTTTGTAGGCAAACGTGGCAACCAACTTGTATACAGCAAGGTTCCACTAGCAGCAAATGCGATGAATCTATTTTTGGTGATGTTGATCGGGAGGAATGTTGGCTTGGAAACTAGGAGAATGTAGATCAAGTTACTCTCCTTCCTGTACTTCCTTTCTCACAGTTTGGACTGGACTTGCTTGGAACTCATCTTCCCTTTTATAGGTTTCTTTTTGCTGATAAGGCTTTGTGCACTTTAACAATTTATTACTCATCTGAGAAAAAGTTGAGTTAGGTAAGAGCTTTTTCCTATTGACAGTTTTCTTGGGTAGGGCTAATGGATGAGTCTTTCTACATCATCCTTGGCTTTCATTGGAGGGAAGGAGACATGTTCAATGCTTTGGTGTATTTTCTGTCTTCTTTCAGATTCTATCAACATTGCAATAAATGTCAGTATCATTGAGTAGACAGTATTAGTGATCCTGCTGGTACCAGTAATGGTAAAACCCAGAATCCTCAGATAAAGGCCCAATAAAATCCTGATAAACAGGGCCAAGGGCTAATATCACGAATTGCATTAAGTTACTTAACTCTTGCATCATTACTGGAAACTTACATTAGCAGAAGTCTAACATGACAACTTTATCAGGAAAAGATGTGCATTTTAAGAGCAAAAAAAGCATGGAATGAGAAAAGGTCATTTTGCACATTGAGCTCCACTCCTTCCTATAGACAATGCATAATTTGTTTTAGTCATGGACTCTCCTCTACTTATTTAATCTCCTGAGAGAGATTTATAATCTCAAGTAAAACCCTGAAATTCTTCCCTGACCCACAGAGCCAATTGAATGAAAAATTGAGGCATAAATCTGGCATTGCAACCTACATAATTCTACCCCTGCCCAGTTAGATTTCACATTATTCCAACAGCTGAGAACCAGCAAATATTTATTCAATGATGTCTGTACTTGTCCTTATAACCTTCAATTCTGTTCTTAACTAGTGATTTATCCACCTCCTTTTAATGGAGTTAATCAAAACAGCATTAACAGTTTTGATGAGATTCTTCTATTCCACATATCTTTAACTCTACATGGAGAAGAAAACTTCTAGTTTCAGTTGTAGCTTGTTAATTTTATATTCTTCACCCTCCAATTATGGTTTTCATTAAATCTGATTGCATCTACATTATGTATGCCTTTTAACATTCAGTGATCAGCAACTGTTTAGTTATTGCACCAAAATCTTTTTTTCTTTTACACCTTCATCAATAGACACCCATCTGTTGTTACCTACATGTTGTGCCCCAGCTTCCAGTGCCTCGCACTTATCCATGTTAAATTCACCTGTCATTCTTCAGCCCATCCATGTAATTTCTTCAAATCCTCTTGAATTGCGTTTTTGATGTGACTATTTGACCTAATCATCCAGGACATAATATAAATGTCTATTGAGTCTGTGGGACTGCTTTAGCCATTATCAACTAAATTACCCTTTTCTCCACACAGTTGCAGAGCAAATTCTGTGACTAGCATTTTAATTATTACTGCAGTGAATAAATAGAAACTCAAATTCTATTCTCTGAGCTTTGATGAAAAACTAAGTATACTATGTATATTATTTGTATATATTATTGAATAGTCACTGTACATATTAACTTTGTATGTATTTGTGGAATATTTACTATCCATATATTAATAAATATTTTCATGTTATTTACTGCTAATTAGTACTTCCAAGATTTTGATTTCTTGTGAAGCAGAAAGGATGCTGTTGCTGTGAAAGGATTAACCCAGAATCAGACCATTCACCCTGAAAGGTTCAATGCATTGCCCAAATTCTGGGATTATCCTAAAATAACACGATGAAATCCCAACAGCTGATGAGGCTCTTACTAATCCACAAAATTGGAATTATTCCAGACTGACTAGGAATTCTCTGTTTATAGTAAACCATTAACTTAATGCTCACACACGCACGACAGATTGCTGTGCAGTAGGAGCTGGAAGGAGTCCAAGTTACCTGGTTGATCAACGAATGATGTTACCTGACACCCCCAAGTCACATCAAACCCTTTCTCTCCAACACGTGTTCTAGTTGTTTTTTTAATTTGGTGGCACAAAAGCCACCTGGCAGCTGAAATCAATTATTCATACATTTGTAATTGTTTTCTCGTGAGTTAGCAAGATGCTCCCCACAGTGGGAGGGATATGATTTCCCCGTCATTAATATTAATGTGGTGTGATAACTGGTCAATACCATGGGATCATGCATGGACAAGGGTCTGGTTGTAAAGGTCAAGTAACAGCTTATATTTCACTTCATTCTGTAGATTTAATTTGTAAAGAAGAGGCCAATTTGCACTTTGTTATCACTAGAAAGATAGATCACTATCCATTTTTTTAATAGAAATATTATGAAACCATTATAGAATTTCTTTTTAATCCACTCATTTTATCCTTCCCTCTAGGAGCATGCTTTTTGCTTCCCTCCCACTTTAATAATCTTGTCTATCTCCGCTCTCCCCCAACCAGAAGACCTAGAGTACGATTGGGAGTTCACATTCTGCATCACTGGGAGGGTAGGGTATTCTCACAAATGTAAAAGTTATGCAATTAGCTGAACTCAGCCTGTCCTCTTAGCTGGCGATTGCATGTAAGATGGGAGCCCAGAGAAGGAGAATATAGAGAATAAAATAAACCCTGTTAATCTTCCATCTTCATGGAGCCCTGTTAATTGTCCATCTGTTTTGTTAGATAGCACACCAGCTTTGTTCCATTAGTGTAAATGTGTTGGTTTGTTTTCAGACCAATTGCTAGGTTTGGTTTTTGTTAACAGAATAGATAATAGTGAATAGATAAGTTAATATTTCAAGTGTAGAAATTTCATCTGAGTCGGGATACTTTGTAATGATTGTGTATATATACGCACATGTATGTGTTTAGATGGGGGATCTAACCTGGAGTACCTGATGCTGACATTGCTTATAAAGTGAAGGTGCATTGCCAGGCAGCACAAGGGGGAGCTGTGATCTACAATGAAACTAACCTGGAAATACTTGATCTAGTCACTGCATATAACATGCAGGTATACTGTAAGAATAACTCAAGAGGAGCTTTGATTTGCACATGACCCATAGTTTGCATGACGCGAATTAACTTGAGACTTTTCTGTGCCACATCATGATCTTCCTTCGCCTTAGTTAGCACAAATACACACAAATCTGGAGGTTCCAGGACCATAATGAATATTGAGAATTAGGAAACATAGGAATCACCAGCATGGGATAATTCTTCTTAATGTGTGGGGTATAGGGATTTCATGTCCTGTGATTTGAACATTGCTAAAATGGATTAATAGTGTTGGGAGCAGTTGTAATGAAAAAGCCAAAAATGTGGCAACTGGGTACAATTTGTATTCACATAACATTTTATCACAACTCTTACACATTTTTTAAATGCTTTACTTACAATTAGTTATCTTGAAGTGCAGTGACATGATATGTAGGCAATTGTGTAGTATGGGCCTATACTCTCTGGAGGTTAGAAGAATGAGAGGTAATCTCATTGAAACATACAAGATTCTGAAGGGGATTGAGAGGGTAGATGCTGAGAGGTTGTTTTCCCTGTCTGGAGTGTCTAGAACTAGGGGGCATAGTCTCAGGAGGTAGGCCATTTAAGACTGAGTTGAGGAGGAATTTCTTCACTCAGAGGGTTTTGAATCTTTGGAATTCTCTGCCCCAGAGGGCTGTGCATGCTGAGTCTTTGAGTATATTCAAGGTTGAGATAGATTTTTGGACTCTAGGGGAATCGAGGGATATGCAGATCGGGCGGGAAAGTGGATTTGAGGTCGATGATCAGCCATGATCTTATTGAATGGCGGAGCAGGCTCGAGGGGCCGTATGGCCTACTCCTGCTCCTATTTGTTATGTTCTTATGGGGCAGCCATTTGGCACACAGTAAAATCCCACAAATAGCAATGAGATGAAAGACCAATTAATCTGTTTTTGGTGGTATTAGTTGAGTTAGGATTGGTCTCTAGGGTGCTGAGGAGAAATCTCTGCTTTTCTTTGCGCAGGATGTTTAACGTCCACCTGGATCACCAGGACAAGCATATGTAGCCTCCGTTTAATGTCTTATCTGAAGCACAGTACCTCTAACAATGCACTGTAGAGTCAACCTAGATTATATACTTTAGACGTGGAACCTTCAGACTCAAGAGCAGAGGATACAACCAACTGAGCCAACCTGACACTCTCGGGTGTATTCTGTTAGGCAACAGGAACATATTCTATCACTTAACCAAAATAGTCCTCACCTTCACATTTTTTGCTCTTTATTTACAATTTTTATTTTCCCCCATTTCTTTAGGTCATCTCTGTGGCATGAACCATTTCTTAGTTGAGAAGGGAAGCAGTTGACCTCTCACTAGGTCTCTGCCAATATCACTGTTGTGTCAACCTCTAGAAAGTACAGCATGGTGACTTAACTGTCATTTTTAAATTCCCTATGGGGAATGGCCTACATTAGGCTGGCACCTCCCCTTACCAATACAGGTCACCAAATACTGATCTTACCGCTACAGGTCACCAAATACTGACCTTACCAATACAAGTCACCAAATACTGACCTTACCAATACAGGTCACCAAATACTGACCTTACCAATACAGGTCACCAAATACTGACCTTACCAATACAGGTCACCAAATACTGACCTTACCAATACAGGTCACCAAATACTGACCTTACCAATACAGGTCACCAAATACTGACCTTACAAGTCCTCCTTTAATTTGTGCAAACATTTTTTAAAAACGTAACTGCTACATACCCGACAAAAATTCATACTGGCTACATTATGCTCGTTTATACTATTCATCAAATTACCTCATATACTCATTTATGCACAATTTCATATTTATCATATTGTTACCTCTATAGTGCTAGAGCCAGAGGTTGGTGGACATACAGACCGATTTCCCAGTCTCTCTCACTACCTCACAGCAGAGAAACTGCAACAAATGTTTTAATATTATAAATAAAAAATGTAACCATTAGCCTGGCTAGTAATAAATATGTTAATTTGGGTGAAGAAATGTCTGCATTCCTCTATATCTACAATATAATATCTAGCTTTTTGAAATTCTCATTACTATCAGTTCCGTAATGTGTTAGGGACTAAGCACTTATTTAAAAGCTGCAATTGTTGAAGAGTTAAATACAAATGCCTCAAAGACCCAAAACAGAGGGGCTACAAGTTACAACCACTTGAAAGGGTTTAGGAGGTTCATAGTATTCTTTCTTTGAACAGCTTACATTACTGTAATCTTAAATCAAAGACGGTAACATAAAAACAAAATAGACTTGCATGAGGAACCTTTATAACCCAATAGAGCAAACAGGTGCTTAGTGAATGCTAAATCGTCATTCTTTTTAGTTTCAACTCCAGCTTTGAAACTCTTTGATGTACCTCGTTCAGAGAGTATATTACAGTTACTGTGACCATCACTCTTAGACTCCCTGCAGGTCAGAAACTGCAAGGCTGTAACTGTACCCTGTGAGCTGTGGTTCACCCTATCCTCCTCCAGTCAATCACTTGTGACCACGTCACAGATAATAAATACATTTTTACTTATGAAATTGTGGTCACTTTGGAAGAGAAGATTGCAGTTGGTTTGAGGAATGAATTATTCAAGAATTCCAAAGATATTGGTCATTTCCTAGGTTAAGTGAAATAAATATCCCTTTTGAATTTCTTCAGAATAATATTTTGAGAATATTAACTCCAGGTTCTTTCTCCATTTTGTTAATTTTGTCCATGATCTATAGAAACAGCTTAAACATAGTCTCATACTATGCTACTCAAGTTAGAATAGTAGATCTTAAACTAAGACCAGATTTATAGGCTACTGCTAATATATTAATTTAAAGCTATTGCATGCCCTGTGTCATTGCTTATAGATTCTTATGAATTGAACTCCTCTCTTTGCCTCTCCGTGGCTAGTGTTGAGCCTCCAGCGACACAACGCCAGGGCCAATGTGGTGTCACAGTGGCAGTTTCTCTTTTTCTTGAGTACGAGGCTGCGCCAATTCTCAGTCAGGCAGGGAAATGACAAGGCAGCTTTGTCTGTTCCTTGAAAAGGACGCTGGGTTAAAGATTTAGTCACGCAAGGAATGGGCATGGTGGCTGTATTTTGTTATTTGTAGAACATGATTGGTCAATTTTATAGAATGTGATTGGCCGATCAGTTGTTTTGGTCTGTTTGTTGCAGAATGTGATTGGTGATTCAGGAAGAAAAATGCAATTAGTTGTTTTTTGTGGAATGTGGTTGGTGAGATAATTAATTGGAAAACCAAAAGTAACAAATTATAAATCAGATAAACAGACACTATGCAAATTTAACCAGTCAGAAAGAAAATGATGAGACACAAAAATGTTTTTATAAAGAAGGTTTAGAGATATAAAGCACCAAGGCTTGGCAAGTACAGTCTATAAATAAATATACATAAATCTGTAAGGGGTCAATTACACTTTGGAAAAACTGCTTCTGAAGAAATATAATAGTCTTTTTAATTTTGAAAGACAAAGTGCTTGTTACTGGCAAGGCGAATTCAGTTGCTTCTGTCATCTTGTGTCAGGTTTGGTGTCAGTGTATTGAATATTCTCCCTCAAGCAGGGAGTTAAAAATGATCCCTCTGTCTGATCAAGCACTAGAAGTTGCAAGAACTCCAGTATCATTTTGGAGATCTCCATTTAACCCCTACATTTATTTTGAGGTCAGTTTTTCAGATTAACTTAACAATATCACATTCAAAAATACAGTTGAAAATGCTACATATGAAAATATCCCAACAAATACAGACATGCCACTGGATCTCAATCATTTTTATTTGTAAAGAATCACTCAGTTCACAAGTTTCCAGACAGACTGGTCTGTTAACTGAGATGTAAATGGACATTCACAACGGATACACAAATAGATTGTTCAGATTATCGGAAATCCCTGTTTATATTGATGCAACTTTTCGCAATCTAACTCAGTGAACCAATCTGATCAAGGATTCGATATTTTTAAAATTCCTTTATGGGATCTGGATGTATACAGCCTGCTTCTATACGTGTCTAATCTTAGTCATCATCTTGTAGGATGGAGGATGAATTAGAACTGTGTCCCCCCCGCACCCCCTATCAGCACTCAGCTGGAGCACATACACAATGACCTGAATATAGTCTTCCACTCGCTTGCACAGGGAATGGTACAGAGCATATACAGAGACGTAAAGAAAGAGCGAGAAAAATAAAATAATTAAAATTATAACATACTTATTTTAATATATCATGAGAATATTTGTAGCATTCTTTTGTCTGAAAAACTATGAATATATAGTTGAAAATAAATGTTATGATTGCTCAGCAAAAATACATTTTTGGCCCTGTGGTTTCCCACTGAAATTCAGGTGTCAGCCTTGGCTCAGTGGCAGCACTCTCGCTTCTGTATCAGAAAGTTGTGGGTTCAAGTCCCACTCCAGAGCTTTGAGCACATAATCTGCATGTCAGTGCAGTACTGAGGGAGTGCCGCAATGTTGGAGGTGCCGTCTTTTGAATGAGATGTCAAACCAAGGGTCTGTCTGCCCTCTCGAGTGCACGTAAAAGATCCCATGGCACTATTCAAAGAAGAGCAGAGGAGTTCTCCCCGGTATCCTGGCCAACGTCAACCAACATCACTAAATAAAAATTTTAAAGGTCATTTATCTCATTACTGTTCTTGGGCAAATTGGCTGCCTTGTTTTCTACATTAAAACAGTGATTCATTTCAAAAGTACTTAATTGGCTGTAGAGCACGTTAGGACATCCTGAGGTCATGAAAGGCACGATATAAATGCAAGTTCTTTTTCTTTCTTTCTTTCTCTTTTCTTACTTCCTTGTTTTCTTTCTCCACAATAATATTATCTGTCAGACCTATTTCAGTTTGGAGCCTCAGATATTGTTTGAAAAGTTAAGTTCAGACTCCACCTTATAATTATTTTAAAAAGCTATCAATTTTACTTTAATTATCTATTGAAATATATTGAAAATATATCAGAAATGAGAACTAATTGAACCACAGACTCTGGTAATCTGAGTTTTGGCTTTTGCACTGGTATCGTATGACTAGTGCAATGAATGAAATCTCTCATCTCTGTGACATCTGTGGCTCGAGAAATACGCACAAGGGAAGAAATTTAATAAGAATTAAAAATTGTGCAGGACCTACATCCCAACATACCGAAAGCCATTTGAATTGAACTGAGATGGAAATCTTCGATGCCCTTCAAGGCACATCTGTGTTTCTGTCCGTTTAAATGTCTTTATGTACTTTGTTTTCTGGAAGTATATTACGTTGGCAAAGAAGTTGCACCTCCTAATTTATTTGGTTTCCTAATTTTGTCGACATATTCTAAAACTTCAGTCAATAGCAAATGGATACTTTTTCAACTTTTAAATCATATATAGATCTTCGTCTCAATTGGTGTGATTGCTTTGCCCTTCTGGGATGCTCCTTCCTATATTTTCTTCTTTTAACACATAGTATCAATGGAGAAATAAATAAAGCATCATAGTCTAGAAATTGCTGTTCATGTACTAATTGGGGGTTTACGCTGGGCTACTAAAAGCTTTTGGGAGAATTCCTGCCTTCTGGTTTAACACACAATTTTACTGTTTTCAATCCTTGACTAAAATGTGGTCATTCTCTCCCATGTGTAGGCCAGTTACTGAGAAAGGAGCAACACTAAATCATCTAAATCTGCTGTGAACTAGCAATTAGGCATCAGTTAAACACCTGAAATAGTCTTGGGAGTGTAAAGGTAGCTGATTATTCACCAAATTGCTGTAGATTTGGGTGTTACTGAGTGAGGAAAAAGCCAGCTTGGCTGGTCAGGTGCTGTGCAAACCTCATGCAGGGACTTGACAAGAGATTTCAAAGATCCGTGGCCATCCCGCTACCCTATTTCCCAGAAACATCTGGGGCACCAAGCATGGCAGGATATAGTTTAAAGCAGGCAATCCCAGTCAGCTACTACAATCCTGAATGTTGCAGATTCACATTCCCAATGAAAAACCTAGGAAGATCTAGGGCCTGCAGGCTGTTGATAAAACCCTGCAGGAAACTAACACAATTTACTCCTTCCAACATGGGTTAGAAAGAGTGGTAGGTTAGGTGTCACATACTTGTAACAAAACACAAACACCGAGACAGCAGTGTGCCAGTTCACGCAACCAACATTTACATACTAGACAGCAGAAGAAATAAATGCCATGTACTTGAATATTGCACTCAATATTTGTCTGTCATTGATTGCAATGTTGGAGGAATGCAGCATAAGGCAGCAACAGATGAAAGTATATGAAAATAAAGGAGAAAGTGGCTTGGGAACCATTAGTTTACAGATGTGGTTTTCCCCTTAAGAAATTATAACTTAGATTTTCCAGTTTAATCACGAATGGCTAGAAAGAAGTGCAAGGCTTATTATGTGCAATTTCTATTGTCGGTTCAATGTCATAATTATTTATAGTTGCAGTACAGTTTTTGATATGTGAAGGGAGGTAGCTGATGGTATCAGAAAATTGCCACACAGTTGAAATTTAAATGGATTCTGCAACTTAAAGGTAAGTGGGTGAATACAGGGCCGCAAATTCTTGGAGCCTTTGGAAAAGTTCAAAAGACATTTCAACCTATTAGTAGCCTTTGAAGAAGTAAAGTGTGGAGGGCACAGTGGGTGGACACAGAACACCTCTGATACAGTCTGGCCTGGCTAGCTAATTCCTCATTGGCATTTTGGGTCTTACTTTGCCATGGATTTGCCATCAAGGTCGTTGAGCTGCCTTAGAGTAAAGTTCTGCAGCATGCAGCAATCAATTACTCTGGAAAAAGATATTTTTAAAACTGGAAATCTGAAGTAAGGGTAGAAAATGCTGGAAATACACAGCAACTCAATCAGCATCTGTAAAGAAAAAAGACAGGTGACTGTTTTGGGTGTACATCCTTCGTCAGAACTGAAAACTAAAAGGTAAGCGTGCATTTTAGTATGGTTGGAAAAAATGGAGAAAAAAGAGGGAGAGAAAACCAGATACTTCAAACATGGATTTGAGTTGAAGGTTGAATGACATGCAGAATGGTGATGGCAAAGAAAAAAGAACTTGCAAATAAGAAAGAGGGTAAAAAGAGAGGAGAGGCCCGCACAAACAAAAAGGTGAGAAAATAGAGAAAGTTCCTCTCTGCTCCTGTTCAACCTCTTCCTCTATACCAAGTGACAGGGGAGCACTGAAAACAATCCCCATTAATGTGAACTTTTTGACTGCACAAACTGAGTTGCCTTCTCTGTCCTAGCATGTAAGGAACGGCTTGAAGCTAATGCCCATTTCATATGGCCAAGGTTAGCACATCACAAGTCCGTTCCCCCCCCCCCCCCCCCCCAACAAGCAGTAAAGCCTAAAGTACTTGCAGAACAACAATGCCACACAGTTTATGTATTAGAGCTCTCCTACAGCGGTTTCATGACATGTTCAGCAAGTGATGAATTACACAAGCTCACAGACCCCTGAAATTGCTGCCCTGAATCACAGAATTAGTGCCTGCATAATACTTTATGCCAAGAGCAATTTCTAGGCTTATAAGTTATAGCACTTGTAGAGGAATACCTGCACAAATATAAAATAGATTTCTCATTTTTTTGTTATTTATATTGGAAAAGTGATGTCTTTAGTACAGGTTCTTCCTTTCTTCTCTGAACAAACAAACTTACACAAATGCTCAAAAATATTTTTATTATGATCCAGTTGGAAACCTATTACAATTGTTGCAAGTAGAATGCCCCTCCCTATCTCTGTAATCTCCTCCAGCCCTACAACCCTCCGAGATATCTGTGCTCCTCCAATTCTGGCCTGTTGAGCATCCCCGATTTTAATTGCTCCACCATTGGTGGCCATGCCTTCAGCTGCCAGGGCCCTAAACTCTGGAATTCCCTCCCTAAACCACTCTGTTTCTCTACCTCTCTTTCCTCCTTTAAGACACTCCTTAAAACCTACCTCTTTGACCAAGCTTTTGGTCATCTGACCTAATACCTCCTTATGTGGCTCGGTGTCAAATTTTGTTTGATAATCGCTCCTGTAAAGCGCCTTGGGACATTTTAATACAAGCGCTATATAAATACAAGTTGTTGTGGTCAGTAGTGAGGTGTGATAAATGTTGCTTCATGAAGCTGATAACTCACTGACAACTTTGCTTGTAAATTAACCCTTCAGCATCACTTATAGAGCCACTTATTATCGTATTGATTTGCTTGTGACTACTTCTCCTTCGCTCAAAAAAGATTTTGTTCTTCTGCAATTTTTCCCCTCCGCTCTTGAGGGTAGTTGCATATATGTTGGTCTACCTCCAATGTCTTGCTCAAGTGAACATTTGTCATGTGTGAATCAGGACATCACAGCAGAGTCTTGTCCTGTCCTCCCAATTGCCAAAAGTCTCAGCAGGAGGCCCTGAATAAGGGATGGGAAGTGGCCCAATCTTTCTTTCCAAAGTCCTAACGCAGGAAGGCTAATTATATGACCTGTACAACCATCCTGGCTGAGTGCAACTAATTCAACACCTACCAGGACTTTACTAGTCTGTATGGCTCACTTCCACACTGAGCAATGCACTTACTAACTGAGTGATAAGGGGGACGCTTTGGTTGTTAAATTAGCTGCTGAAAAGTTTGAACTAAGTTGATGACAGTCCTTATTCAAGCCAACTAAGTTCTTCATGAAATAAAGAGTTATGGGCAAGAATTCCCCCCATTAGACACAGTCCAAAGATGAAACTCTGATGTACTCTGTAGCGATATTGCTGTGCCAATGGATGACTGGCAGCTCTTATAGCTAAAACAGAGACTTCTGCAACATGATACTGAGACTGCAGTATAAAACGTTTCATTCTGTGGTTTTATTTCCATAAGAACAGATGAACGTGCCTGCCTTCAAGGAGCCACTAGTTACCAGCTGCACTCCAGGACCTCTTAGCCTATTCCCTCATCTGTATCCCTGTCTTCAGCAAAGACCCTACACAGGGTCATGTTGCCAGTGAATACCCTTCACACAGGAATAAGCTTGTTTACAAGCTTGAATGACATTCCTCTCCATACAGAAATTAACCTGTAATAATATGTTTGGAGTATAGAATTTCCAAGTAATCCTCAACAAATTATTTCTCAATAAACTTGCAGTAACATTGTCACAATCGTTAATCCTCTCTTATGAACAACATCAAGTATCGTCGTGGACTGAATTGATGACATTAAATCAAATCCAAAACCAAAAAACATGTGTGCACAATTAAAGCCAATATTTATTATTAAAAAAGCAGGTACTAGCAAATTATTTCAATGTTGTAATCTAATACATATAGATACATAGATACATAGAAGATAGGAGCAGGAGTAGGCCATTCGGCCCTTCGCGCCTGCTCCGCCATTTAATGAGATCATGGCTGATCCTTTAATTCAGTATCCCGTCCCCGCCTTCTCTCCGTAACCCTTAACCCCTTTTGCCCGTAGAAATATATCTAATTCCCTCTTAAATATATTTAATGAGCTGGCGTACACTGCCCTCTGTGGCAATGAGTTCCACAGGTTCACCACTCTCTGAGTGAAGAAATTCCCCCTCATCTCTGTCCTAAATGGTTTAGCCCTTATCCTTAAATTATGTCCTCTAGTTCTGTTTTCACCCGCCAAGGGAAACATTCCTTCTGCATCCAGTCTGTCTAGACCTGTCAGAATTTTATATACTTCTATGAGGTCCCCTCTCAATCTTCTAAACTCCAGTGTGTACATCCCTAAACTACATAGTCTCTCCTCATAGGTCATTCCCGCCATTCCTGGTATCAGCCTGGTGAATCGCCGCTGCACCCCCTCCATGGCAAGAACATCCTTCCTCAGATGAGGCGACCAAAACTGTACACAGTACTCGAGGTGTGGTCTCACCAGTGCCCTGTACAGCTGCAGCAAGGTATCCCTGTTCCTGTATTCTAACCCTTTTGCTATGAAGGCCAGCATACCGTTTGCCTTCTTGACCGCCTGTTGCACCTGCATGCTCGCCTTCAGTGACTGGTGTACAAGAACACCCAGGTCTCTCTGTACTTCCCCCTCTCCCAATCTATTGCCATTTAAATAATAATTTGCCCTCCCGTTCCTGCACCCAAGGTGGATAACTTCGCACTTGTCCACATTATAGTGCATCTGCCATTTATCCGCCCAATCGCCCAGTCTGTCCAAATCGCTCTGGAGCTTCCTGGTCTCTTCCTCTGAGCCCACCCCACCTCCTAGTTTAGTGTCGTCTGCAAATTTGGAAATGCTGCATCCGACTCCCTGATCCAGGTCATTAATGTAAATTGTGAACAGCTGGGGGCCCAGGACAGATCCCTGTGGTACCCCACTTGTTACTGCCTGCCATTCAGAAAATGAGCCGTTTATTCCAACTCTCTGTTTTCTATCTGACAGCCAGTTCCCTATCCACGCCAAAACTTTCCCCTTTATCCCATGAGCCTCAATTTTCCATGCTAATCTTTTATGTGGGACCTTATCGAAGGCCTTTTGGAAGTCCAGGTACACCACATCTACTGGCTCTCCCCCATCTATTCTACCAGTTACTCCCTCAAAAAATTCCAATAGATTAGTCAAGCACGATTTACCCTTTGTAAATCCATGTTGACTCTGTCCTATCCTGTCCCCATTTGCTAAGTGCTCCGCTATTTCATCCTTAATGATGGACTCCAGCATTTTGCCCACAACTGATGTAATCATAGGGTTCAGATGACAGGCATAAACTGAGCCAAACTAGGTCGAAGAGGTAAGAATAGAATAAAATCATTTTAGCATTGAAAAGTTTAAGGGGCATGTATTAAGGAGATTTGCTGGAGTAAAATGTATTTAAATGAATAGCTTGCCACCTAAAGTTTTTGCCACTACTCCAGGTGCCATGTAGCACATAAAAATAATTTTATCACCTAATACTTGAAACGATAAGCCACCCACTCCATTTTTTCTGGAGTTTTTGTTTGTATCAGTTTACTTAATATAAGAATGTGAGTGAACTATTCTCATTTATCTGTGTTCATTGTATAATACTATAAGCTCACACTGGGACAGATCTGCATCATACAATATGCCAGATGGCAGTGGAATTGTTACATTTTACTTGATGTGCACTTCACCCCTTACCTTGCAGAATACAACTGGAACTCTACACAATTACACAGTGAACAACTTTACCCCACTGTACAAACAATAACTCTGTACAATTGTGCAAAAACATAACTTACCATGCTGAATAAACAGCAACTCCATACAGTCACACACACACAGTAACTCTTAACCTGCTGAATAAATTGGAACTTCATGTGGTTGCACATCAAATTCTCTGACCAGCACTTTTAAAAGGATCCAATCCTTTGGTCTTTCTGGAGAAGCTCACATATGATTAGGTGACAATTTTATGAATCTAAGTTATAATTCATACAATGTGTCTCCAAGGTAACTTCAAATTCTCTACTGTTACAATATATCCAGAACCGTTCATCTCAGTCAACTAGGACGTAAGATCTATTGACTCATGTAGAACTGATTAGATTAACAGAGGGCAAGATGGTTTTCTTTTCAGATCTTAGTGTCATAATTCTGAAACATTGTAAAACTCTTTGAAAGTTGTTAATTGTACTGGGTGAGCTGAGCCTGAAATGCTTAATCTTCATTATCTAAACATGCTTATAGAAAGTAAATTTCACGCTTCTCCATTGTTACTTCTTCATTGCACAGTGCTTTGCAGCATAAAGATTAGTTAAAAAGTCCATTATAGTTTCACTTGCAGTAACATTGTCACAATCGTTAATCCTCTCTTAGATCTAGTTTGGCTTAGTTTATGCCAGTCATCTGAACCCTATGATTAGATTACAACATTGAAATAATTTGCTAGTACCTGCTTTTTTAATAATAAATATTGGCTTTAATTGTGCACACATGTTTTTTGGTTTTGGATTTTATTTAATGTCATCAATTCAGTCCACGTCGATACTTGATGTTGTTCATAATTGTGATGCAGGCAGATGACACCTTTATTGCAGGTTTGGGTGTTTCGGGGTACACCAGTTATACATGTTGCGACGGGTTAACTAGATGCTATCTCAACAGTGACAGTTCAGTTGCTTCAGGAGTGGCAGCTCAACACCTGCGAGTTGCACTGGTCTTTGTCATGCACTATCTTTGGGCAGAAGTTCTGATTAATTACTGGGCAAATGCCTCCTAGCAGATTCTGAAGCTTAATTTTAAATAATCACTGAACAATGCTTGAAAGCAGTAAAAGATTATTTTTGAATTTCAGTTTATATAATAACACTGTAGTTATTGTATCGTCTTGAGATAGACCTGGAGAATGCAAAGTTATAGAATGAAAAGTAACCCCATTAATACCACATTCATGCTGAAAATTACAGTATTGGTCTTCCTCAATGACACAATGCCGTGTTCCTCTGTGAAATGTTTGTGCGGGCTCACGTTACAGTAAAATCCCTTTTAAATGAGTCCATCACTACTGCATCAATTCAGAAGAGGTTTGTATTGCTTTGTCCATTCAGATATGGCTGCAAGAACCCTTGACTGGTGGCAAACGAGACAATAGCCATGCAAATGTGGACTAAGTATCAGTGTAACAAAGAAAATGATAGGTCACAACAGAAAAAAATCAACAGTATGGGATCAGCAGTAAGTAAGGAAACTTCTGGGAAAGAATCAGTACTTTTTTATTTTGAAAAAAATGCAACAATTACCAGATAATAGTCAGTAATACAATTTATGAACCCCTTGAATTAGTAGAGGAAAGTTCTGGAGAGAAATCAGGAATACTAGAACTCACCTAAAGCAATAAGCCAGTAGAACGCCCCTGCTCTAGAACTGTTTCTTAAAGAGAGGTGCTTCTTGGCTGGCTGAGAATTATAAGTACCATCCGCTTGCATGACAGTACAGTGTAAAATTGAGCTCCTGTTGGTTCCACTAATTCATCAAATTCCACTAGTGCAAATAGATTTCCCAGTTCAACTGAGGAGGAGCTTACTGCAGGTGACAGGTACAGAAACCTCAAACTGCAGCCTTTAACAGCTTTCTTATTAGTGGGGCAAGGGAGAAGAAAAGGAGCATTTTGTTTTGTGACCTTTAATTTTTAGTAAAAGTTGAGCTATGAGCATTCATAAAGAGCAGGTTTAGATTGGTTGAGAACCGCTTAAAGCCAAGGCAAACCAAACGTAATATAAGAAATAGGAGCTGGAGTAGGCCATACGGCCCCTTGAGCCTGCTCCGCCATTCAATAAGATCATGGCTGATCCTTGACCTCAACTCCACTTTCCCGCCCGATCCCCGTATCCCTTGGGACTACAGAACCATTTTTTTAACATCTTGAGCTGTATCAAATTGAATTACCTGTCATAAAACCTAAAAATAGTATGGATATAGAAAAGGCCATCAAGCCTGCTTCTTCCACAGACCATTTTAAACCTACACCAGTGAATCTGCAGCATTCTGCACAAATGATCCCAAAGGTAATCAATAAGATCCCCACAATAGCTATCAATCTGCAGATTTCCTCTATGCAATCCTAATCTTCCAGCCCCTCCCCTCTCAGTAGCACAGGAACAATTATGTTTCACTGATCATAGAAGAACATGTTTATCCAGAAGTATGATCCTGAAAATCCCTTCTCCAGCAATTATGTGCCTGTAGGTGGACCTGTTGCTGTTCCCACTGGGACATAAAGGGGCAGTAATTGAAAGATTGAAGATTGAATCCCCGGTGAAAGGACAGTGTTCTAATACATCGGGGATAGAAAACATTCCCTTTACTCTGGGCTGGGTCTGAATCCAGATCCTAGAGACTGAAAGGACAGTATTCTAGTCTAAATAACAAGCTCCTTTATAAGTTACTTACAATCTGCTAAAAGTCAATTTACCCAGAATAAGGTCAAAAGGACTTTGAAAAAAATGTCAGTGTTCAAGGTCAAGACTAATGAGTGATTTAAGTGTACACTTTGCCATTCAAGGCACAAATTCCACCTGTTGAGATGTTTCATATCGCATCTGCAGCCACCTATCATGTTCCAACATTGGCCCTGGCACAGGGCATAGATTAGTGACCTGTGTTACCGTGTAATTACTGTGTCAAGTGAGTCGCTGAGTGCTAGTCAACAGTGGTATTTCTGCATTCCACTGATTAAATCCAGTAGATTAGTTTTGTATTATTTAAATACCCTCTAGTTCAGGTTCTATCTTCAAGGAGATGATGGGGAGGGAGTGTGGAAACAGAATGAAAAGCAAAACTGCAGTGTAAGTTGTTCCACGAGCATCAATATGTTGGACAAATAAAAGGTCATGTGTTGTCAGCAGGAATTTCTAGCCTGCAAGTCGTAAGTACCATTTTACAAAAATTCCAGTTGATGATGACATCAGTGTTGACAGAGCAACAGGACAAGTCATTTCAAAAATGGTGACAGGCCACTAAAGTCAACTTCAGCTTTTATACTGAATGTAGATTGTTCAGGAGCAGGGTGTTCATTCAGACTATTTAACAATGTTGTGAATTAATTTGTCCTCTAATTTTCTCTCCGCGTTGTGTTAAGAAGTGCTTGGCATTTGCTTAGTGCTTCCTTCTTCTCCCACTAATACAATACTGCATGTGGAATTAAGACCATGGGTCCCAAATCTTTCTGATCTAGGATGCATTATGTTGGACCTCCACATTGCACCACTTCACTGCTCTTATTCAGCAGTGTTAGGCATTGATATACACCTATCAAAGTATACCTTACAACAACAACAACTTGCATTCATATAGCACCTTTAACGTAGGAAAATGTCACAAGACAGAAATTGACAGAGCCAAAGAAGGCAATATTCGAAGAGGTGACAAAAAGCTTGGTCAAAGATGTAAGTTTTAAGGAGGGTCTTAAAACAGGAGAGAGAGGTGGAGAAGGAGAGAACCTTAGGGACGGAATTCCAGAGCTTAGGGCCTAGACTGCGGAAGGCACTGCCAGCAATGGGAGTGGCGGTTCTGTAAGGGGCCAGAGTTGGAGGAATACAGAGTTCTCAAAGGGTTGTAGGACTGGAGAAGGTTACAGGGAAGGGCGACGTCATGAAGGAATTTGAACAGAAGAAGCTGAATTTTAAAATGGAGGCATTGGTCGACTGGGATCCAATGTAGGTCAGTGAGCACAGGGAAAGTGAATGAGTGGGACTTGTGTAAGATAGCATATGGGCAGCAGAGTTTTGGAGGAGCTCAAGTTTATGGAGGGTGGGGAATGTGAGGTCATCTAGGAGAGCATTGAATAGCTGAGTCTGGAGGTGGAAAAAGCATGGATGAGGGTTTCACAAGCAGATGGGCTGAGGCGTGGCAGAGACGGGCAATGCTGTGCAGGTGGATGTAGGCACTCTTTGTGATGGAGAGGATATGCATCAATGTGTGTGAGTGAGTTTATGAAGAGATAAGGGGGGCAAAATTGGGTCGCTAGCGCCCCAAAAAAATTAGTGCCCCTGTGTCCGAAATTCACTGGTAGCGCCCTAAGAGGGAGGTGGGGCGCTACTGGAAGTGCCCTGCCTCCCTCTTGGGGCACTGAGTGAATATCGCGGCGCTACGTGGCGCTGCGGCACATCGTGCCATGGTACTGCAGGCCTTCCTCCCCTTATTAAAGGGGAGGGGCCTAGCGCAGCACGACCCGGGGCCCAGCTGGGCCACCAGGGATTGGAGTGCCGGCAAAAGAGCCCGGCACGCCGCTTGAGTACTGGGCTCACGGAGCACAGCCGGCACCCCGCGGGGGCGCTGCACAGGAGGCCAGGGGCTGGCAGGCGTCCAGCAACAAAAATGGCCGCCCGGCATCTCCTTTAATTTACGCCGCCCTGACTGCAGGTAGGCTCCCTTGACCCAGCCGGACATAGCGTCCGGCGGGAAATCAGGGTGGCCCTGCCGAATATCGCGGCCGGGGCGCTGCGCACTGCAATGACGTCATCGCCAGAGGCACAGCGCTGCAGGGCGCTAGCGGTTACCGCCGCCGCTTACCTCCCGCTGTATTTCGCGGGAGGCATTAGCGGCACCACGTCCGGGCGCTAGTTGCTTCACACCCCGTTAGCACCCTCTTAGGGCGCTAATGGGAGGCACAAATCAACTGAATTTTTCCCCCTTGGAGTAAAAAACAAAGGATATGAGCTTGGGGGAGACCTCCAATCTTTCCTCAGTTGTTTCCACACCCAGAGCTTGGGGGAGACCTCCCATCTTTCCTCAGTTGTTTCCACACCCAGAGCTTGGGGGAGACCTCCCATCTTTCCTCAGTTGTTTCCACACCCAGAGCTTGAGGGAGACCTCCCATCTTTCCTCAGTTGTTTCCACACCCAGAGCTTGGGGGAGACCTCCCATCTTTCCTCAGATGTTTCCACACCCAGAATCTCCACAACCTTCTCCTCATAAGATGTCCAGGGTTGCAGCTTTGGTGACTCCTGTGCCACTGCACTAATATCACATTATCTGCCCCATGCTTTTTATGGGCTCTGCACCAGCTTTACATTAGAGGGCGAATTATTGATCTATTCTCAGTCCTCCCCTAATACCAAGCGGAACTTTGTACATTAGAGTAACCTGGAGACTTGTTTCTCCCTGAGGAGAATTACATGGCTTAGTTTATTTGACCAGTAACAACAACAGCTTTCATTTATATAGCACCTTTAACATAGTAAAACATCCCAAGGCACTTCACAGAAGCGTTATCAAACAAAATTTGACAGATGACCAAAAGCATGGTCAAAATACAACCGGACAGGCAACAGGTTGATACAGGTTTCTGAACCCAATCCTTGTTTGGTGGCATTTCAATTGAAAAGCCCAGCCGTCGTGTTTGGGAAGATTTACCCGTCCATGCCCCTTCCGAACACAAGAGTACACGCACTTAGCAGTAGACTTACAACAAAAACAACTGTGGCAAAATATTATCCTGCAAGTTCGATGGATGGTGATGCAGAGAAGGTGGTAGAAGGGCCTCAGAGCAGATTTAATTGTGAATTTGAGAAGTTGGAGTGTTTCAGGCAGCCCCGATTTTAAAGTTGAGATGCTGACAACCTATCAGGTGGGTTTTACAGTGATTATCAGGGGAGTTTTTAAATCTGGAAGATTCCTATAGACCAGTTTTTAACCTATAGTCAGGAACCTTTATTGTTATAATAAACATAGTTAAGAGAGGTGGCTGGTTTTAGAGCACTCATGTACTAGCTTGCTATAATATAGCGGGGTAGGGTATAGCCTCACAGGGCATTGATTTCAGTCCATATGAATTTCTGATCTTAGTTGAGCCATCTGGGGATGTCACCAAGTGGAACCTAGGGCACTGGATCAGCAGATTTACTAATATGCTCCTCCCCTACACCAATAATAACTCAAACTTGGGGGCTCCCTGATGTCTAGTGAGTAAGTGCCTCATGAGTCATACATGCCGGGAGTTTGCTGATTTTAACTGAGAATAGTGTTGAGACACTACAATTGGCTTCAATGTACTCAGGCAACAGAATGAAAAAGGAGGCAAAAATGATTACGTAACCTTGTTTGGAAAGTATGTGATGTTTGGCGACGTCCCACTTGGTCATATATCAACAACAACTTGCATTTATATAGCGCCTTTGATACAGTGAAACGTCCCAAAGCGCTTCACAAGAGTGTTACCAAACAACATTAGAAAACAAACCACATAAGATGATATTAGGACAGATGGAAGTAGGTTTTAAGGAGCGTCTTAAAGGAGAAGAAAGAGGTGGAGAGATTTAGGGGAGGCATTTCCAGAGCTTAGGGCCGAGGCAGCTGAGGGCACGGCCGCCAATGATGGAGTGATTAAAATCGGGGATGCGCAAGATCTAGTTTGTACTTAATTCTTCTTCTTAAATCAATCACTGATCTGTCTGAACCCATGATGTTCTGTTCCTTACTTTTAAGATCATCATCAGTATATAAGGAATGAAAATAGGCTGTTCAACCTGTCCAGATTGCTGTGTTGTCTTGGTTCAAGGCTTAGCCTTACCATTTTTCATCTTGTTCCAACCCCAGTCCATGCTCCTACTATTTCCTGACTCCGTAATTTATCCAACTCTCTTTGAATGCTTCGAAGCATCCAGCAGCACTAAATATGTCAGTCACACTGAGCATGATGGTGATATTTCTTCAGGTAAATTTAGATCATTTTCTAGGTCCTTAAGCTTCTAATTATGTATTGAAGTTTTCCTATTGTCATTCTACACAAAATGCCTCTCTATATCTGCATTATGTTGAGATTTGTCACTTCTTTATGGTGTTCTTTATTATAAACCTACTAAATGCACCTCATTTTTTGCATTGATAGGATAGCACAATATCATATAATATATTTTCAGGGGCTGCTCATTAACTGGTTGAGAATCACTAGACAATGTAAAAGCTCATCTTACTCTACCATTGCTATAACTGGAGATTGTATGCAAGGGTTTCTCTTCGCTCTCACTTGTTCACTTAGTTTCTCTCATTCACCTGGACTACACATTTTTTTCATGTGGTTCTTGCTTTTCTGCATTAACTCTGTCTCTTTGATAGTACATTCTTCAAAGGAACTGAGGTATCACACCAGAACAAAGCCTTTTCTGTAGAGGAGGCAGGAGTAAAATTTACAAACACCTGTAATCCAAAAGTGCTATACCAATATTTTTATTGTTCTCCTACTTCCAGCCTTGTCTCCCCCCCCCCCACCCCCCCCCCAAACAATTTGAGGGATAATTGTATCGTTCTTTGGGGGGGGGGGGTGTAGATAAGTGAGATTCTTTCAGGTTTAGTTGCTTTGAAAATTACATGCCTCGTGATGAAAGATTGGAACCAAGTCAACCAACTATGGCAGATTCAATAATCCACTACCTGAGCCAGGCATGTACACAGTACTTCAGGATACTGCTGACAATTGTCTAGCCAGCTTGGCTCATTAGTGATGCCTGGAGTAGATTTGTCCCTAGGATTCTTCCCATTTGATTCACCATAACCCTGCAGATCAGCATCCTAATGTGTACAGTGATCCTAGCTGAGCTGGCAGTTAGAAGCTTACCAGTGCTCTGCGCTGATAAGCTGCCCATTTTAACATTAAACTCCAGCAGTGTACCCCACCCACACATAGAGATCCCTGCACCTTGACTGTTGCCAATCTGTATTCTATAATACTGTAGAAACTCTGCTTTATGGGTTTCTCAGTAGCTTGGTTTGGAACCTCAAGCAACATCACCCGAAACACGACTACTTCCACTGCCGTAACATCGCCTGACTCTGCCCCTGCTTCAGTTCATCTGCTGCTGAAACCCTCATCCATGCCTTTGTTACCTCTAAACTTGACTATTCCACCACTCTCCTGGCCAGCCTCCCATATTCCACCCTCCATAAACTTGAGCTCATCCAAAATTCTGCTGCCCGTGTCCTAACTCGCACCAAGTCCCGTTCACCCATCACCCCTGTGCTCACTGACCTACATTGGATCCTGGTCTGGCAACAGCGATTTTAAAATTCTCATCCTTGTTTTCAAATCCCTTCATGGTCTCACCCCTCCCTAACTCTGTAACCTCCAGCCCCACAACTCTGAGATCTCTGAGCTCATCCAATTCTGGCCCTTGCACATTCATCGTTTTAATCGCTACATCATTGGTAGCCGCGCCTTCAGTGGCCTAAGCCCTAAGCTCTGGAATTCCCTCCCTAAACCTCTCCGCCTCTCTACCTCACTCTCCTCCTTTAAGACACTCCTTAAAACCTACCTCTTTGACCAAGCTTTTGGTCACCTGTCCTAAAATCTCCTTATGTGGCTCGGTGTCAAATTTTGTTCGATAATCGCTCCTGTGAAGCAGCTTGGAACGTTTTACTGCGTTAAAGACGCTATATAAATGCAAGTTGTTGTTGATACAGATTTTCATACAAGTCAAACAACAAGAGGACTAAAATAACTTGTATGTGTAAATTGAATGACATTCAAAGAATAAGGCAGAGCGCACCAAAGATAGGTAATCTAAACATTTAGAATTTCTGAGAGTCCATTACAAAACAATCTTGTATATGATATTCCCCAATTCTTCACTTTTTAATGCTTAGTAATGTAGTAAAGCCACTGCTAAATTTAGCTAGAAGCAGCTCATTTTGGACATCTATTCACCTACAGTTTAAAAAACAGTTTACTTTTCTTTTCATTAATTAATTCAGTAAAAGATGAATTGGGCTTCAGGACAAAGATTTGCTAATTTTTTATTTTAAATATCTGGAGCTTATAGAAATCTTTGATCCCAGTGTAATTCAGTTGAAACAGAACATTTCCTGGAAAGTTAGCTACGTGTTGGTCAGAATTTGACCGTAAGCTGTAAGAAACATGTCAGAAATACTTGTAACCTCACCTGAAAGTATTAACTGTTGATTTTCTTTTAATTTCTTTTCAGTCTTGGACTCATAATATTGGAAAGGAGAAAGAATTCCTTAGGAAATTGGTGAAAGGGCAAGTGATTACAGATTTGACAGCTGGGATTTGAGGCAGCTTTATTCCAATCCCAAAATAAAATTGGGGAAAAAAAGCAAAACACAAAAGCAAACAAAAAGAAGAGTGGCCCTGTGGCCTCTGAAAACCTCAACTGAGGATGAGGATACAGCTGTACCAAACTACAGGGGAGTCTGCACATCTCTGAATAAAACACTCACCTGTCATCTTGCATCAACACTATATTGAGGGGGGGAATTCTGAGCAGTTGCAATTCACTGCTCCACCTTAGTGTGCAATGAGAAAAGAAAGACACTGATAGACGTGCCATAATTACCTCTGGAGAAAGAAATGCAACAAGATTGTTGAGGTATTTCTCTTTTATAGCTTGAATGTAAAGACTTTCATAAGCTGTGTGAACAAACACTTTTACATTGTGTTTCATTTTAATTTAATATTTCTTCTCCCTGCCCCAAAATCCATGAGACTGGCGGTTCCGTCCCAGACTTGTCCATTATTGCTGCTATTCCTTTTGGGGGTAGAGGATTTTTTTTTAGAACTTTATCTTGAAGAAAGATTTGTCCATACAGAACAGAAGCTGTGAAAGGGGTTAAATATGGTCAACCTCTTTTGATTTTAAGAGCAGAGGATCATGTATTGCTGGTGATATTTTGCTGTGTCAGTGCTGGCGAGTGCTGCTACCACTAGTGCGTGCAATGATCAGAAGAAAGTACTCCTTCGAATGGCTTTAATAACTGGAACTCTTAAACTTGAAACATAATCAAACCTTCTGCAAGTGCACAAACTTCCCAGTTTGGATATCTGCTTGTAAAGCATTTTTTTTAACGATACAAGACAGTAGATCATGTCAGAACAAAGGACGAGTCGTACAGACAACTGTTCCACGTGCTTGTCTTGTGCCACAGTATTATTGATTTGAATTGCAGTGTTGCTGGCTCTTGTCATGCCATGGTACAAACCCACCTTTCAGGAGTTTGGAAGAACATTTCTCACATAGCTGGATCCACATTTCTTGCAGGACTAGCAAGTAAACTACACGAGGTGGCGTTATCGCACCACCATTCAACAAACTTTGACCAGGTGTCACCTTAAGTCCTCTTTTTTTTGGCAGAATAAGATGGTTTTTAATTCTTCTGAAAGACTTAGTAACTATGTTTTTTTAATGTGTTATTTTTGTTGTTCATTGAGTGAATCTCATTGGTATGAAGTAGATGGCTCTGGGCAAATGCAAAAGAGCAATCATTGTTTGTTCTGATACTAATATGACAAATGTTTTAGAAATATCCTGTTAAACACATTAGGAGTTCATGTTTCCAGCTTGTCTATTTGCCTTGCCAGGTTTGACATGTAAATGATACTCCCTCACTGGGGATTTGAATGGAAAATAACTTGGATAGCAATCACCTATTTGGAAAAGCACTCACCCTCCATCCATTCAAAACATTTATTTATTGCTTAAGCTCCCTCCTCCATTGCCCCATTTACCCTCAGTTGCATACAGATGCATCATCTCTGAACTGGGCAAATCTCAGACTTTTGTCCCCACCCTTCTATATTGAGCAGATAGGCGGTGTATTGATTATGAGACAAAACACTATAGGATGCTATTAATGACATAAACATTAAGTCACAAAGCTTGTTGTGTGTGTCAGTTAGACTTTGGAGTCTGTCAGCTCTGAGATTCTAACTCAGGAAAACAAATCAAGCGGCTAAGTCACCATTCTATCAGATCGCACTCTTAACTATTACAGTATGTAGTTAACTAGTTCCAGATTTCACCACTACCCAATTATGTTAAATAGGCAATACAAATGTTTCTTATTTGGTCAAACTGAAAGTAAGATAACTATTGAAAAGAAGGCTGAATTTATTGATAGTATTCTGTGCTGAGTTATTCCAAATGGTATCTGTACTGTCTTTCACTGCTACTCATTGCCACCAGAGGTTTTTTTTTAAAGTCATTTGGAAGTTGCTCAACAAGCATGGAACTATATTATATTTTCTCAACTTCCACCAATACACACATGCGTGACAATTCTGGTTGAATTCATTGTGGCATTGTTACGGGATTGTCAATTGATCCATGCATAATATTTAGGATGGCTACTTTAACATGCCCATTCATGTATGATTAAATTGATGACTGTCACAACCCTGGAAAATATAAACCTATTTCAGGTAACCACTCTCTGCCCCTACTGAATAATGCAAGGACTGAAATGGAAGCAAACAGCAGAACAGTAAACTTCCCATGGACCCTGTAGTTCAGAGCAATCCCAGCAGAGCAGTTTAACCCCCAATTTGTTATTCTAAATAATGAGGAAAATATTTTTCCAGTTTTATTTGTCACTAAGATATGAGTCATATTCCCAGATTAGTTATTCTATATACCGTTTACTGGAATTTATCCTCTGTTGCTGTGAGCTATCCTTTCTCATAGCCTGGGCACTCTATTGGATCCATGCTGCCCAATTATCTGTTGTTAGCAAACTTCATTAGTTTGTGAGGTCTCTAAATTTGAAAGAGCTGGCTGGTTACTGACCAAAGGCCTATGAAATACTTCATGATGCATTTCTCTCTGTCTCGGAATGTTTTGGACAATTCTGGCTGTAAAACTAGAACCAGACAGCTTTCTGTTTATGTGATCAGTTTTCTCCTCAGTTCCAGAATATAACCTGTCGAGATTGCTTTCTTACATGTTTAAAAACGTAGACCCATGCTAGAATAAGTTCCGAGAGCCCAAACATAGAGGTAAGCCTTGAATGGAGATAGGGATAGAGTGTGGCAACATGTTGATGATTACTTGGTCAACATATTAACAGGACTAAACCTGGAAAGAACTTGAAAATGACAATCCTGGGTTCATCTGACTTTTATATTTCAAAACTATCATGCCTTTCTGTTTTTTATATTTTGGGACTTGTATAACATTGAAATCATTTTTATATTTATTTCTTATGCTTTTCAATGTCTCCTGCTACTTACATTCAAACCTTGTCACTACAGGCTTGTAGCCGCTACAAAATTATTTGCAAAAGAGAACTCAAACAGTTAAGGTTTGAGCACTACTGCTGACAATATTAGGGGGTGGGGGGGTGCTTGTTATAAAAGGTTTGCATAAACACAGTTTATAAAATGTGGTGCTCTAGATTTGGCTTCAGTTCCATCATTGTTTTCAGATATGAATGTGGTTTTACTGGAACCAGGCTACAGGTAATCTGTGATATCCCAAACATTCCTTAAGGAAATGACCCCAGCTATTCAGACAATGTACTCCAAACGCTTAGCTCAACCTTCATACAGTGTGCCTCAGAAACGGGGCATTTTATTTATTAAATTAACCTGATTGCGAGACTAAACCTCTTCAGCTTTATGGTTCCATATTCTCTTTGCACTGGTGTCAGTTAATACAATGCCAGATCAACATGGCATTCTTTACATTAGGAAAAAGCAGATTATGCTAGTCAGCTCAGACTGAACTATCCTCCAACCTGTCCCAGTTTGTGCTGAATTCTGCCTCACAGTCCATACGTCACACTGATCCTTGTCGGCTCAGACAAAGATATCCTCTGACGCTCCCAGCTCCACTGAATATTGCCGTACACGCTGTATCTCACACTGATCTTTGTCATTTCAGACAGTGGTATCCTCTGACACTCCCAACTCCTGCTAAATGTACTCCATATCACACACACTGGTCCGATTGTGGAATCTTTTCACTTTGCCAGCTCAGTTTGTGGAACCTTTTCAGCTTGCCATCTCATGCTGGACTGTGCACTTCCTCTCGTGTCTTATACTAAATTGGGCCAATGCAATATTCCTCAAGCCATAGTGCATATAGCTATCAAAGTATTCCTGTTCTACTGCCTCTGCTTGCTTCCAAAGAAATAGATTTGTTGCTTGCCTTCTTAGTTGGAATGTTTTGTGGCATTAGGAAGAGGACTTGAGAAGAATCTAAAATAAACTTAAGATACGGGGGAAAAGATGGGACAAGAACTGAACACATAAACTGATGATGATTGATAAAGGCTACAACATGATTAGTTAAAAAATTCAGTTGAACAGTAAACACAAGAAAGCTGAGGCTAACCGAACTTGACAAATGCACTATGCTCGTGAAAGGGTTAAATACAGCACCAGATAAAATTACTGATTTTAAGTAGTTATTACGCCCTCCCCCCAAAAAAGGACAACATTTTGGGGCCTGCTGTGATCTCATGGGGAGCTCCCTGAACCTAGGAATGTGCAAAGATTATTTGCTATATGATGCCACAATGAATGGAAGATATTTTTGCCTGCTATGGTCATGTGCAAGTTAGTGCTATCACACACTGCTGCATCAGAGCAAAACACATTTTGATTCTGATACTTTATTTTCCTAGTCACAGCTTTCCTTTTAAAGATGGAAGTAGTCTCACAGCTACTGCATAAAAGCTTGTAACTGATGACATAATGTAACTATTTTAAAGTTATCACTAAGCTAGCCAATGAGCTTCAGATTAAGAAATCAATGCTGCATGAGGTAAGCAATGCATCAGTCTGTCACTGCTCCCAAGGCACCCACTTTTTTACCAATGATTTGTTGCAAGCATATCTTACAGAAAAATATACAATTAGCATATCTGTTCCAGTGCTGATAAATCCCATGTACCTGGCCACACAGGGACTTCACAGTTCCACTGTCGTTAACTCCCACATACTCTGCAATAATCATTACACTAGTCTTTAGGGAAGGGATTTCTCATCATAACTTACCTCGCCTAACAACTGGCATTGAGACTATCAACATATTTGACCTATTGTTTCTCTCCCTTGACCGTAAATGGTCTTACTGCCTCCGACATCCATTGTAGCTCTATTGGAACATGGCAGAAACTGAAAATAAACTTTAATGAACAAGAATTTATAACAGGATAACATCTGGTGGAAAGCTGATAATTCCCTAGCCTCCTTGCTAATATTCAGAATCCTTATCATTACGTTTACAATATGGTTTTTTAACCAAGACAAGAAGACTTTACCTATTGATGACATCAACCATGCATATCATTGGTGATTTAAGCTGCTTTGGTCTGAGCTTCTCCGTGTAGGTGGAACTTAAAATAGTTTGTTTTCCATATCAGTATCAGTGATATATGGGTCCCTGGCTTGCCAGCCATTCCAGGCTGCATTTCAAAGGAAGGAAATATTCAACCTGCGTACCAATTTTACTGAAATACTGAAATTATTGAGATGGTCCATTGATAGAAGATTGCAATTTAACATTCATTCACCTGACAATCTTTAAAATAACTGTTTTAATTCCAAGGTTATAACTGGGAGGGGGAGCCCTACAACACTTAAACTGTTCCTACACAAATGGGCCCCAGATTTTAAATGTCTAAATTCTAGTGTCCCACCCAGGCTTTTTATTGGCTGCGGTCAACTTTCTTCCAGCTCTCTGCCAGTTTTATTTTGATCCAGTTATCAGGAGATGTGAATGAGTAGCCCAGAACGGACTGATTTATCCCCTGACTGTCCATGGGGAAGTGCCTGGCCTATTCAGCGGCATCACTGACGTCAGAAACTTAGTGGAGTGGGGACTTGAGCCACTGTCAGCCATTCTGTAGTGCACACTTTGATGTTACAGTGCACTGCCACACAGATACGCCCAGATTTTGTTTTAATTTCCTTTTCCCTGTTGCCTAGTTCCAGGCTTCACCTCAGATGACATGGTTCCAGTTTCCTTGCTACATAATCAACCAAGAGTTAAACGTCTTTGAGACAATTGTCAACCTTGCCAATTATTCCTCATTTACCTCCCTCTCCACTTACACATTAAATCATTCTTTATGGCTTTGAACTGGCAAAATTTGCCCAACGAAAGCAGATAAGTTTGATAATTAAAAGTTAGTGTGAGTATTCTGGCGCTCTCTCAGGACTATTTACAAAAGCTTTAATGTGATTTATGGTTATACATAACTCATACTGTTTTATAAACTACAGTAAAAGCATCTAAGTGATAGTGAATTTGAACATTGGGGAGACCAAACGCAGATTGGGCGACCACTTTGCAGAACACCTCTGTTCAGTCCGTAAGGGTGACCCTGAGCTTCCGGTTGCCTGTCACTTTAATTCTCCGTTTCACTCCCACTCTGATCTCTCTGTCCTCAGCCTATTACATTGTTCCAATGAAACTCAACATAAGCTCGAGGAACAGCACCTCATCTTTCGATAGGGCACTTTACAGCCTTCCGGCCTCAACATCGAGTTCAACAATTTCAGACAGTAACCCCTGCCCCCATTTTTCATGCTGTATTATTTTGCCATTCCCATTTGCAACATGTTATCTTTCCTGCCTCTTATAAGCACAGTATGTTCTTTCAATTCCTCCCCCTCCTGTCTCTGCACCTGCTTAGTATCTGTTACATCTCCAGCTTTTTCCAGTTCTGATGAAGGGTCCCAGACCTGAAACGTTAACTCTGTTTCTGTCTCCACGGATGCTGCCTGGCCTGCTGAGTATTTCCAGCATTTTCTGTTGTTATTTGTGAGTTTGAACATGTTGGCCGCGATTTTATGCTTCGAGGCGGCTTGGGAGCAGGTCAACTGCCTTCCGGGTTCCAGTCTTGCCCCCAACTACATCCAGCCCACAGATGTAATTTTACATCAATTGGCCTTGTTAAGCCCGCCAATTAAGAGGAAACCGGTGTCAGATGACGTCAGTTGATGATGCGTCGTCTGCCAGTTTTCTTAAAGGGACCACACACAATTTTTTTTTACCGTTGATTTTTCAGTGTTTGACAGCATTGAGGTGCTGCAAACACTGACAATCACTGTACAAAGGTGAGCTCTTGCACCCAGGCTCTCCAGTGACTCCCTCCTTAGGCTAGAACAGATGGCAGGTGAGGTTACAGAAGCAATCTGTCGCTGGCGAGAGAGGTTCTCCCAATGAGGTGGGACTACACATACAATTCAAAACTTGTTACCTACAGAAAATCCTAAACGCATTAAAAATGAATTTCCCAACATTTCTATACCTCTGAAACTCACCAGTGCATCATTGGATCCTTCACACCACTTCTGCAGCTGTCATCAATGCATAAACATTACAGCAGACTCACAGCACGTCACACTTACCTGGGGTGGTGTCCTGACGTCGGGAAGCCCGTAGGAGAAGTGTCAAAATTGGAAAAAGCCTGTTAACTGCCTGTTAACAAGCAGTTAAGTGGCTATAATCCTCTTCCCACCGGTAGGTGTCAGGTCCATGCACAAATCGGGGACCCGACACTTGGGAAGATTGATTGAAGGTGGGTTGACAGCGGATTTCTGATCCGCTGTCAATCTTTGCGATTTTGCCGAATATCTTGCCTCCAAATCCACCCCCTGAACACCAGCAAAATTCCGGCCGTTAACTCAGCAGCCATTTCATAATGGATTGTTCAGATTTTTCCAGTACTTATCACATAAGTGCACCCTAAACCATGTAAGTGAAGTCCTGATGGTATGGCTTATATATAAAAAAAGAATTGTTCTAACAGATTGAAAGCATTTTTGGGATTGAGGGAGTGACATCAGAAGATGTCTCTAATTCTGACACCAAACAAAGAGCTATATGATTTCCATATTTCAGTGTGAATGAAATACTTGAAAAATTCAGCATCCAATCCAGACTTGGGGTACAATATTATTTTTTCTGTCCCTTCAATATTTTACATCTTTTTTAAAAATGTGAAAACTTGAGTTTAAAAAGTAAAGCCTACAGTTGCTGGAGACTCCATTTATTGGCACGTATGATCAAAATTGCCACAGTGGCAACATATGACAAAAGGGCCTTGTCACCAGGTCATCAGAAAACCTGCCGATCCCACACATTGAAACTGCCGCTGTGTATTTTGGAGAGTGGTTGAAAGTAATAGCTTTTTTAAAACCTGTCTTCTCTCTGGACTTGGAGCGATTGGTTTATCTGTACCCAGTTCCAGTGTAAACAGATCTATATTGCAGATATCAAATACTTTATACTGCATAGTTCTATCATTGTTGGTACTACATCATGCTACAGTGACAGATTTTACGTGGATGCCACAGTATGAGAATGCTCACCAATAGCCGGGTCAGTTTTCACTCAGAGACATCACAGTAAATTTAATAGTCCCCCTCAGAAGTCATTCATTTATAAGGAATACTATCACTGGCACCAATCAATTACCAATGTATTTATATCATAGTGGGGAATTTTGATTATTAGGGTTAAGCTGATAAGGCACTGATTTAACTTCAATCAGGACAATCCAGATAACAAGGTTTCAACAGTGTCCACTAGCACAAGTATTGCAAACAAGAATGTATTTCTGATTCTGAAGAATAACAGTCTTTAAGGGATTGAAAATCTTTCAGGTATCCAGCAGTATCCCAGGAATGCTGAATACGAAATGCTCTGTCCAGCACAAGCAGAGGGTCACAAGATATTCAAACATGCCTGCACCCATCAAACTAGTTTTGCAAGTTCTTGACGCTGACATATGATGGCCCATTGTGTGAAGTGGAGTGGGAGAAGGCAACAGTTAATGACTCTGAAGTAAGTTTGCCAACCCTCCAGAATTATCCTCGAGTCTTTATGACTCTATGGGGGAATGGGACTGACTGGATTGCTCTGTAGACCGAAAAGGGCCGAATGGCGGCCTCCTGTGCCGTTATGACTATGACTCTTCAGGAATTAAAGATTGATCTCCTGGAAACTTCTTCGAGCAACCCACGTGTAAAATCATGGCGTTAAAAAAACATTTGAGTGTTTTTTAAATTTTCTTTGAACACTTTTGTTTATTAGTTATAAAAATATTGGAGAGGGAGGAAAAAGGTTGTATAAGTGGGTGGGATGGCTAAAGGTGGGAGGTCTTGTGATGAACCTCCAAGAATTACATCCAACCAGAAGTGGCAAACCTCCTCTAAAGTGGTCTGAAATATAAATGAAAGGTGTATTATAATCATGGCAACAAGAAGTTTTTCTCTGCTGATCTCAAGTTGGCTATTTACCAGCAGGTTCTCACACCAGCAAAGTTACATTTCCTTTGAACATGAGTATCAGGCATGTGACGTTTCTTAACCATCCTGCTCTGCACCAGTATAATATTACCACACTGCCAGCTTGGACCTTTTCAAGCTGATGATGTACAATTTGACGCTTGGTGCACAGTATGCTTTTGCTATGTGGACTCTTGTTCATTTCAGAATAAACTAAAGAACGCAAACCTTTTGAGAGTTGTTAGTAATCAAAACCCTTTATCTTCACACACTTTTCTTCAGCCCATGGCCTCTAGTGCCGAAGGGAGGAGAAATGATCAATAGTCCCTGGTAAAGGAACAGAAGAATAATGAGCTGCAGTAGTCTTGTAAAATAGTCAGCATTAGATTAACCTGCTCACCAGCATGAACTTTTTGAGGACTGTTTTGTAATGTTTTGAAGCAGATTTAATGGGTACTGTAACAAAACCACATTTTTTTTTTAATGTTGCAGGAAAGTTGTGAATTACTATCTAACCTTTTATGAGCTTATGAGCAATATGACAAAGAGGCCATGTTTTTAAGTTTTATTTTAAATGGAAAGTAAAATTGGATTTCAGGGCAAACATCACTTGGTACTAATCTACAGATTCACCCATGTGTATCTACAACAAAATACAGCATCATGAAACAAAAAAGATCATGCATAAATTTAAAACAATTATGTTTTTCCGAATAAAAAGTCTTTGTTGATAGTTTCGCATGCCTGAAACCCGCACTTGCGCAGCCCGTACGGGTGCATGTACACCTCGTACACTCCCGTAGGGATCACAAAATCCGGCCCAATGTTTAAATAGCACTGAGATTTCTACAACCAACTTGGAGTTCTGTTGCAAAGATTTAACTAAAGAAAATGCTTGAAACAACAACAACTTGCTTTTATTTAGTGCCTTTAACCTAGTAAAAAGTTCCCAAGTTGATTCACAGGAGCACTATCCAACAAAATTTGACACTGAGCCACATAAGGAGATATTAGGACAGGTGACCAAAAACTTGGTCAAAGAGGTAGGTCTTAAAGGAGGAGAGAAAGGCGGAGAGACTTAGGGAGGGAATTCCTGAGTTTAGGGTCCAGGTAGCTGAAGGCACGGCTGCCAGTGGTGGAGCAATTAAAATTGGAGCTGCGCAAGAGGCCAGAATTGGAGGAGCTCAGAGATCTCTGCAGATTGTAGGACTGAAGGAGGTTACAGAGATATGGAGGGGCGATGAGAATTTTTACATCAAGATGTTGTCAGTGTGGGAGCCAGTGTAGGTCAGTGAGCACAGGGGTGATAGGTGAGTGGGGCTTGGTGTGAGTTAGGATACGGGCAGCAGAGTTTTGGATGAGTTCAAGTTTATGGAGGGTGGAAGATGGGAGGCCGACCAGGAGAGTGTTGGAATAGTCAAGTCTCGAGGTAGCAAAGGCATGGATGAGGGTTTCAGCAGATGAGCAGAGGTGGAGACGGGCGATGCTACAAAGGTGGAAGTAGGCGGTCTTGGTATGTGGTTGTAAGCTCATCTCAGGGTCACATAGGACACCAACGCTGCGAATGGTCTGGGTCAGCCTCAAGTCTGTGACCATGGAGAGGGATGGAGTTTGTGGTGGGGACCAACATTCATTTCACTATTTCTCCTCGGTTATCATCTATATGAGGAGTTTATAGATGAGTATTGACAGCTATTTCTCAGTAGAAAATAAATATTAATATTTACAAGGGAGGTAAAAGGGCTAACCTAGAGGCAGGTTTGTGCAAATCTCTAGGACAGTATTAACCTAGATTAACTCACCAATTTTATCCTACCTCTATATAGTCAATTGATTGTACCACAAGTACAGGTGTCTGTGCCGTTTGGCAATGGCTTCAAAAACAGTGTTCAAGTAATAGCAAATAATGAAAAGTGAATTGTACATTTTCTGTTGCACTCTGTCCTTCATTCTCTCTTCATCCCGCAAAGTTCTCCGAGTTGAGTTACCAATCTCAGCTGGGAAGTTAATAAGTGAAGGAAAGTCCAATGGAAAGAGGGACAGTTAGAAGGGGAGTCCAAGTGGTTCTTGTTGATTAACATATGGACTAGTTTGAAGCATCATAAATGGCGACCAGAAACTGTCAACCTGCTCATCTATCCTTTTACTGGGAGAGTGTAGTGGGGGGAATAATAATTTAGAAAATGTAATTGTTCCAAGTGAAATTCACACTAATCTTCAAAAGAACCAGAACCTAATGCAATATTAGAGCTTTTAAGGTTGGAGAACAGGTTAACCTTACTTGTAATAAAATGCTAAAATATGGATTATATTTTTAGGCAACTGAGCAGGAGACTTCCACTGCTACATTAAGTATGGAAAAAACTAGAACTTGTTGCTTAAAACATATGTTAAAAAAATAATTGTAAAGAGATGGTGGTTTGATCATTATTTTTACTCAATGAAACTGGAAGTTTTTTTTTTAAAGATCATGGTATTTGCAATGTGAAATGAGGTTATGTTTTACAGAGTGTAATGTAAACCAGATCACACTCTGACACAGTTGAAAATTAAGGTTCCACGACTACAGTAGAATGTCCCACTTATCAAAAACAATTTGAGAGTTGTGAGGGGGCCTAAAGTACTTGAACTATTTGAGAGGTTACTTGTCTGTTGCTGCATGGTGCCTAGGATTAGTGTACAACCCTTTTAGATTTTGGATTTTCCAAAGCTGACATTTCTTTCAATCGCAACTCAAAGCACAAACAAATCAGTAACCTCAAACTTCAGATTCAGTTTTGGCTGATCCCCTTCTCTAAGTTTCAAATGATTTTCAAACGCTTATCTCTATGACATGGCAATAATAAAAAGAAAAAAGTGCGCTTGGGTAACTGGAGCCTCACTGTTCCTGGGATCGCAGCATGATAATATAATCGTGTCCTGAGGTTGGCACTGTTACTGTGGCTCTGAGTGAAAACTGTCCCTGGTATTTTATGTCAAACAATGACAATCCAGCATTTCATTCATCTCAGATTTACTGATTTTGAACTTAGTCACAAATATGTGAAATTTTGCATTTCATATGTATAAGTTTTAATATTTCTTCATTTGTCCCATTTTATTTTAAAGTTAGACCCGTTAATAGGCCCTGGTATGTGTTATGTTTCCTTTACAAACAGCAGTATTACACTGGCTGATCAGACCAGATTAAATGTAACTGATTATGTACAAGATGTCACTGAAGCAATAAAATTATTGAATCATCTTTGAGTATCTTCTTTTTAAACTGCTTTTTTTCTTTATTTCATTGCAGTTGATACTGCTGTTTCCTCCTGACTTATGCAGGTTTCAAGATCCTCTCGAATGAAACAACAAATAACAACTTGCATTTATATAGCACCATTAACGCAGTAAAACATCCCAAACATCAGAGGAGCGTAATCAGACAAAAACTTGACACAAGCCAAAGGAGACATTAGGACAGGTGACCAAAAGCTTGGTCAAAGAGGTAGGTTTTAAGCAGGACTGATACCCGGGATAAGGTGATTGCCCTATGAGGAGAGATTGAGGAGACTAGGCCTATATTCCCTAGAGTTTAGAAGAATGAGAGGTGATCTCATTGAAACATATAAAATTCTTATGGGGCTTTGCAAGGAGGATGTTTCCCCTGTCTGAGGATTCGAGAACTAGAGGTCACAGTCTCATAATAAGCAGTCGGCCATTTAGGACTGAGATGAGATAAAAAGAAATTTCTTCACTCAAAGGAGTGTGAATCTTTGTAATTCTCTACCCCAGAGGGCTGTGGATGCTCAGTCATAGAGTATATTCAAGACAGAATTCGATAGATTTTTGGATATTAAGGGATATGGGGATAGTGATAGAAAGAGGAGTTGAGGTAGAAGATCAGCCATGGTCTTTATGAATGGCAGAGCAGGCTCGAAGGGCTGAATGGCCTACTCCTGCTCCTATTTCTTATGTTCTTCTGATCTTAAAGGAGGAGCAAGAGGTGGAGAGGTTTAGGAAGAGAATTCCAGAACTTGGGGCCTAGACAGCAGAAAGCATGGCTGCTAATGTTGGGGTGAAGGATGTCAGGGCTGCATGTGGCCAGAATTGAAGGATGCAGAGTTCTCAGAGGGTTGTGGGGCTGAAGGACGTTACAGAGATAGGGAGGGGTGAGGTGATGGAGGGATTTGAACACTTGGATGAGAATTTTAAAATCGAGGTATTGCCAGACTGGGAGCCAATGTAGGTCAATGAGCACAGGCTGATAGGTGAACAGGACTTAGTGCGCGTTACGATACAGGCAGTGGGGTTTTGGATGAGCTCAATTTTATGGAGGGTGAGAGGCTGGCCAGGACGGCATCAGAATAGTCGAGTCTGGAGGTAACAAAAGCATAGATAAGGAGTTCAGCAGCTGAGGCAGCGGCTGAGACGGGCGATATTACGAAAAGCCAATGGATCGAATATGTCACTTTTTTAATGGAATTTCTGCAATATGGCTATATTTCTCAGTATTGACTTTGCTCAAAGAAGTTTTTCTTTGCATTATTCCCAATTTTGGAAACAAACCAAATTTTTCTAGAATTTATTTTAATATGTTTAGTTTGCCATTTGGTGTTCATCTTTGATTGCATAAGTTTGTGCTTATTTTAAAACAGCATAAAATGATTAACACAAAAGCCCCAAAATTGCAAGATTCAATTGGCGGGGGTGCACAAATTCATATGGGACATCTGATGCACTGCACACCACATTTTGTGTATAATGAGTCAAGCTATTCTATTCAAATTCAAGCATCCTGCGGGACAGTTTTCACTACCTGTTTAGCAGCTATATTTAAGTGGGGAAATGCCATCTTGAATCCTGAAAATGGCTGACCACTTAATCTAGTTATGAGAGATACAGTTTTTAATGTTCCTTTGTTCTGGGATATCTTCAAAGCAATTTGGAGCTACATCTTGGGTGCTGTTGCATAAAGGCAGCAGTCATTTAGTAGCTATCAGGAGTATGAAACTAAAAGGACTCTGATAATGGATAGCCATGTACCACATTTCAAGAATCAGTTTAATTTTGAAGATTAATGCAGGAAACAATTCATCATTCTTGACATTTCAAAGATAATGGTATTATACTTACTGTGTATGTACTGCTCGTACTGAGTACCGTTCATTTACCTGTTTAATTTTATAAATTTGTCTAGTAGTTTATAGCTTGAGCCTGATTGTATATGCTCCTGTCTACCAAAGATGAGGTTACATGGTGGCAAATTATATATTTCTAAGCCAGAGTGCAGTGAGAATATGGAACTCGCGACCACAGGGAGTGGTTGCAGCGATTAGTGTAGATGCATTTAAGGGGAAACTAAACAAGTACACAAGGGAGCAAGGAATAGAAGGAATGGCTCCCAGTCTGGCAATACCTCGATTGATAGGGTGAGATGAAATAAGGTGGGAGGAAGCTCATGTGGAGCCTGAACACCGGCACGGATCTGTTCGTCCAAATGGCCTGTTTCTGTGCTGTACAATTCGATATAATTCTAGTAGTGACAAGGGTTACATTTATCTAATATATTGGGCAAATAAAGGCACACTCTGTTAATACGGAATGTGGGATCTGCTTATGGGAGTGGTCAATGACAGTGAACCCAAGAAAAATATTCCTGGTAAAAACAAAAAACATTACCAACTATGCATGAAACTGTTGAGTAGGATTCAGTTGTAGTTTGAAGCTGCTGAGTAAGATTTGATTGCAGTATGAGACTAGTGAGTATGACTTGATTATAGTATGAAGCTAGAGAGTAAGATTTAGTTGCAGAATGAGACTCTATGATTAGGATTTGGTTGCAGTAAGGGGCTACCTGTCTATAGCAAATAAATCCTGATTTCAGTGCTTGATGCTGAGAATTAAGCATTTCTTCCCAAGGATTCTGCTTCCCTCCTGGCCGTGTTTAATATGTTGCAAATTAGAGTAAAATTTCATTGCATCTCAAATGCATTAAAGTTGTTGATTCCCTTGTTCTTTCCCTGTAGCTGTATGGCACTGTTTCATGTTACTGTAACTGGTGTTGACGAATTAACCCTCGTCTACTATTTCTATGTTTGGATTCATTACATTGCACGGTAATTACAGTTTTTTGTGGGGTTGTTTTGAATCAGGAGTTTATATATGATGTCTGGAACACAGAGATTGCACTTGTCAAGATTTCTGGCAATACATTCTTACCAATTGTACTTGAAGGATTTTGCCCTGAAAATTGACCGACTAGGAGAGATAAACAGACCCTCACTGTGATGGGGAACTGACCTTTCAGCTTTTCCACAATAATAAGTAAGACGTGATTGTCCTTCATGTCCTTTAGAAGAAGTATATAATTGCCTCTGGTAATTTCACCATATGCTCATGAGAAATAGACTGCTTTTGCTTCATATCTCACCCCTGACCCTGGTAACGAGACTCACTTCTGGGTATGTTCATTGTGAATTTCCCTCTAGTGAACAGTGTAGCACCATTCTGATACATGAGGACAGTTTGAGCTTAAAGATAAAGAAATTTAGTTTGCTGCACCAATTGCATTTGATAAAAATGAGCCAATAGGCGGGGGTGGTCAGATTCCAGCTTTGATTTGTTTTGTAAATTTAACAGCAACTCTTGAAGAGTAGGTGATTCTTTTTCTGAATTCTGTGATTTAATATCTGAAAATGCAATGTTCTTGCCCTCTACTGTTCACAATTTAACAGCACTGCATACATTTAAATTGTGGTCAGCTGTTGTTTTCTAGCTGAATTTGGGGCCCTTTGTGGAACAGTGCAAGACTCCGATGTCGTATATTATGTGCAAGATGGTGAATTTTCCAGTTACCGTACAACAAAAGTAATGATTTAATTGTATTGCATATTCCACATTAAAATCTGATATTCCTTCAGTTCCATGACCCAGCATTTATATACAGAAATAAAGCACTACAATAAGATTGTAATGAAAATTCACTCTATCCTTACATAGAGTTTACAGCACAGAAACAGGCCATTTGGCCCAACTGGTCTATGCCGATGTTTATGCTCCACACGAGTCTCCTCCCACCCTACTTCATCTAACCCTGTCAGCACAACCTTCTATTCCTTTCTCCCTCGTGTACTTATATTCACTCTTAACCTTCTGTGGTTTATTTTCATATTGCATATAATTTGTGGCTCCCTAGCTGATGATACAACAGTGTTATCTATAATAATTAAATTATTTGTCTAAGCTGCTGTGTGGGATATTTGTATGAATCTACGGTGTGAAGTTGAGTTTTTCCATTTTAGAGTTACAAGTTTAGCATAAAAACTGCAACTTTATTAATAATAGCATTCAATAACCTTGACTCTGTTGATGCATAGTGCTACCCTATTATTCAGGACTGTGTATGACGCTCAATAATTGCACCAGCAAGTGCTATATAAATCTGTAATGTACGGAACCTCAACAGAATTTATACAATTCAATAAAAATGTAACTACAAAAGAAAGATTTGCCTTATCACAGGTGTATCCAACCTGTGGCCTTGGCAATCGGGCCCACCAAGCCCAGACAATTCAGTTCTATTCGAGTCTAAATTTTCATGTTTGCTGGTTTGTCCTGTTGGAATTTTGCGGATTGGAGATCTGGAAAAGGCTACTTTATGCCTCATTGCTGGATAAATCCTAAATCAGAACACCAAAGCTGTTAGCAATATGAACTTGAGGTGGAAAATTGCATACAAGTCATACTTGGGGTAGAGAGTATTTATATTTTGATGCTTATGGCATCACAACTACATGGGACAGGCTAGATGGACTAATTGGTCTTTTCCTGTCTGTAATCTTCATATGTTAGGTCATAACCATACAAATGAATCACAGTGAACTCAGCTCAGGTTTTGGAGATGCCAGTGCGAATCGGCTCTCCAAAGTGGTTTGCTCCAAGTTCAATTGCTTATATGTAAATGTGCCATAATGTTACGTTTAAAGATTTCATGTTGTTTTTGCTGGATCTGACTTCTGACAGATCAAATCCAACTAAAATGTAAATATTATTTTAGATGGAACACCATCTATTCACTGTAAAATGAAATACTGCAATGAACCTCAGCTCCATTAACTTAAGTCTGGGTTAACCTGAAAATATTTAAACCATCACTTTGTTCTTGATCATTTAAAAAAAGATGGGTTAATCATCTCACACAAACCGTCGAATTCTCAAGACACACTTGATTTCCACAAGATCATTAGGAACTCGCACACAAAGGCTCAGATTTTCCTTTTATCACTCATTTTGTGATGGTTTCAGGGCATATGGGAGCATAAATTAGGATGGGGAGCCATGCTACCATATCCCTGAGGTCTGCCGCCACTTACTGGATTTCCCACTGGAAGTGAGAATGGGCACTGAGTACGGTCAGGCGTATCATATGGAAATTAAGCTTAGTGACGGGAAAACGTCATCTGATATATTTCCTCTCATTAATGCCTTAGCAATTCTGGATGTCAGGAATTCCATTCCTTTCTGGTGTCCAGCATTGCTAAGGAGGTGGAGTTCCAATACGATTGCAGTCGGCAACGTATTTCTTTAAAATGGTCGTTTTTTGTTTTCAGCTAGCACTGTTGGCCAAGCTGCACTGCACCAAGACCCCCAAGCTATTTTCTTCACCGTACATTCAAAGTAGATAACTCCTAGTTGGTCGTCTTCTCATTTGGTATAGCCTTACCTTGCATGCCTCTCTTATTTCCTATTCCTTCCGTTCCTGTTCTGCCTCCATCACAAGGATAAATATAGCAAGGACCATAGTGAACCACATAGAAAGGCTCCATGACAGGGCAATGGGAAGTAAAATATGTCCTTGGCTGAAACTGCTGAAAGGCACCTTGCAGAATCCTTTCTTAGTGACACAGCTGAGAAAATATTTTTCTAATTACTCCAATCAAAACTGATATTTCTGACAGAAATTGTGGCCAGTCAAAGCCTGTGAACTCAACTCCTTCCTGGTTTGACATTCCTGCAGGTAACTTCTCCATCTTTTCTGGACTAAACAGAAATCATGTGCAATTCTGATGCGAACAGCAGAATTTCTGGGACACCAGATTTTGTCCTCATTATCCTGTCATTTGCATATATTCACCACTTTGGGGGTGGGTGCACCTTCTGTCGGCACTCTTCCACCAAATTTTAGTATGTATTTTAGAAAGTGTGTAACTCTTGACGTATCCAACTTGGGCCCCATATTTCAGCCACTACTTTTGTCGTTCCCCAGAATCCCAGAATTTTGACCCCTATGGGCTGGATTTTACCAGCCCTGAAGAGGCAGGGCTGCTGGGAATATCCCCAAAAATGGGAGCGGGTCCCAAACCCGCTCCCAACCCGCCTCCAACCAATCTTTCCGGGAGTTGGGTCCCCGATTTGCGCAGGGTCCCGACTCCTAGAGATGGGAAGAGGATTACAGCTACTTAACTGCCTGTTAACAGGCACTTAAGAGGCTTTTTCCAATTTTTCAACTGTTGCTGCGGGCTTTCCGACATCGGGGAACCCCGCCAGGGTAAGTGAGGCGTGATGTGGGTCTACTGTAATTTTTGTGTATGGATGACAGCTGCAGAAGTGGTTTAAAGGATTCAATGGGACACTGGTGAGTATCAGAGGTAAGGAAAAGCTATGAAAGTAATTTTTAATGTGGTTAGATGTTTCTGCAGGTGACAAGCTGTGAAGTGTTTGTGTAGGCTCATCTCATCGGGAGAAGTGACAGATGGCTTCTGCAATCTCATCTGCCATCTGTTTTATCCTAAGGAGAGAGAACCTGGGTGCAAGGGCTCACCTTTGGACAGTGATTGTCAGTGTTTGACAGCACCTCAATGCTGTCAAACACTGTCAAATCATCTATCAAACAAGTGTGGTGCATGTGCCTTTAAGAAAACCGACAGATGAAGCGTCATCAACTGACGTCATCTGACACTGGCTTTCCCTTAATTGGCCAGCAAGACCGCAGGGCGGGCTTAACAAGGCCAATCAGGGGAAAATAGCGTCAGCTCATCAGACATCGCTGGGGGTGGGACTGGAACCCGAAAACCAGCAGTCCCGCCTCAAACTCGGCCTGGAAGGTAAGATTCCGCCCTTTGTCTTTCTGTGCCCATATAATATTCTCTCTTCAAAAAGAGAAAAGGGACAGATCATCTGAATTGCATAAAATTCATTCAAAATAGATCAGTTTCAATTCTGATTTCAATTGAAAGCAGTAGCAAATTAGCCTTTGGATTCAGTGCCCTGCAATTGGACTTTCTGATTGGCTATCTAATCTTTGACACCCTATTCACAATGCTTTTTTAAATTATAGTGTGCATTGTCAACTAACTATCAATACATATCACTAGCATACCTTATGTTGAGTTTAAAGAACCTTTAGTGTCACATAATGGTATTTGAGATTTAACTGATGCCACAATTCTGGCTCTGGATTCTGGAACAAATGCAAATTATTATCACAGGAAAAGAATGGGCTAATAAAACATTTAAGATCAAATGCTGTGTTGAAGAGACAGTACAAGTTTGTAGGGGGTTGGTAACTATTTTCAATGAAAAGTGCTTCCTCCCATCCACGATTTTTTAAAAAAGTTTTGAAAATCTCCTGCTTATAAAAGGCATTAAAATAATTCGTCTTCCTGATTCATCCTGCCATAATAATACTTTGCAGATATTTGTAAATTCTGAGCACAGAAAACTCTCCAGGAAAAATATACTGATATCTGTTACTTCTTATAGAGCAACTTGTCAATAGATCTTGTAACTGATATCACCGAGTTGATCCCTGCTGAGCTTGGAGACTGAAAATGATGGCTCTCAATCGGAGGAGTAATAAATTTTATATATGAAATGATGAACAGGAAAAGACCAGCTGGTCCATTGAGCCTGCCCCACACAGTCGTGATGTTTAAAGAATCATGATTCATAACATCCCGCTGCCCACCAGCAATCGTGTAATCTCCTGGGAGAGCCAAATAAACAGATAAAAGAGAGTTCACAGACAATTTAAACAAATACATTTTTAAATAATCAGAAATATGGAAGCAGTAATAATGCCAAAGTAATTAAGATTTAAACATGGAGTTCTACCTCACCATACAGAGTCACATGGAAACATCTACACCCAGGGCATGAATGAAGATAGTAAATAACAATGCATTTAACACCCACTCCTGTGCAAGCAGATCCACAATCATAAATAACCACTTTTTGCCTACAGGAATGCAGCCAATTCTTAATCCACAATAACAACTTCCCAAAAATATCTCTTACAAAGTAGAAGTTTTTCTTTTTTTTTAACCTTACCTAAGTTAGTGGGGGAATGTTTTGATCTTTATGCCTGAGATTTCCAGTTTGTGCTATTTGTGCAGTTTTTGTGCTGTGAGTTTCTGTCCACAAGAGTTCAGAGACAATTTAAACAAATTAATTATTTAAATAATCAGAAAAATGGAAGTAGTAATGATGCCAAAATAATTAAGATTTAAACATCGAGTTCTACCTCACCATTCAGATTCACATGGAAACCCTGATCCAATTTTAATATTTATTATTTTCATGATTGAAGTCCTTGGGAGAAAAATTGGGTTACTTTGCGCCTCTCATTAGCTCCCCCGGGTGGGGGGGGGGGGGGCGGTGCTAACAGGGTGCAAAGCCCCTGGTGCCCGGGCATGGCGCCCCAACGCCTCCCACGAAATTCAGCGGGAAGTTAGCGGTAGCCACCAGCGATGACGTCATCGCCGTGCGCAGCACCCCGGCCGCAAACTTGTTTTGCGCCCCCTGATCTATCGCCAGACGATATGTCTGATGGGGTCAGGGTGGCGTTTTTGCAGCCGCGGTGGCGCTACTTAAAGGGCAGGTGTCGGGCGGCCATTTTTTTGGGTCGACTGCCAGCTCCTGCCCCCTTTTTTCTTCAGGGTGCCGGCTGCGATCACTCAGCCGAGTGCCGGACTGTTTTCCCGGCACCCCGCTCCCCGGTAGTTCAGCAGGGCCCCGGGGCGCGCAGCGCTAGGCCCCTCCCCTTTAATCAGGGGAGAGAGGCCTGCAATGACGAGGCGCTACGTGCCAACACGCGTGGCGCTGTTGCACATAATGCCCCGAAATTCACTGGTAACTCCCGGCGATGTTAGCACCCCAAAGGGGGTGCCACCGAATTTTTCCCCCCAAGACTTTGTCCAGACTAAATTCTTAGGGACTTGATCGACTTTCCAGCACAACATACGTTAATGGAGTAAATTCTTTTCATATGAAGTTTAAATCTGATCTGATTTCCATAATGTTGGATAGAATTGAATGTGACTTGTTGAGATGGAGATCTCTGCCTGTGTCATTGCAGGGTAGGATCCATCCTTGAAAACAAATATTTTGCCTCGATTGAAATATCTGAGCTGCTTTGACATACCTAGTTTCCAACAGATATTTTAAGCAGATGGAGGACTCATTTAAATAGCCACAAGTGAAACTGAGGAGAATGTATAACAGGACTTCAGGAGGGTTTGGTCTTCCAAAAGAAAATACACACTTTATTTCAGCATAGGGTGCTCCTAAATATATCCCCAAAGTGAAAGTACTTCAGGCACGTGGCGAATTAAAAAAGCAATTGTTGGTGATGGCAGACCTTTTAATTCTTCCTGTACCCTAGGAGAATCTCAGCTTCCCTAACCAATCTAGTAGCTGCCACCTGTTGGGCACGGCACTGAATTTATCTTCTAGTGAATGATCCCCTCTACATGGTCTTCCCATCTGCTGAAAGGATGGATGAGTATCTTCCTCCCAAACAACTGCCAGTGCCCTCCATAGCCAGGCAGCTGAAACCACTTGATCATGACTCTCCAAGTTCTTTTCCTTGCCACCACTGCAGGAATAAACCACAGCCTTTAGGCTCTGTTTTCCTACTCCATGTAGCTCAGATGAGGGATTGAAGTTGGCAAAGATCAAAGCTAAATTCATTCCCTGAACAATGCTCACTGCCACCAGTTTGTCTCAAATAGTAACAGGCCTGGGGTTTCCACTCGGTTGCACTATTTTGGTGCAATTTACCCGAAATGAGCGAAACCAGCGCAAATTGAGTTTCTGCAATCTTTTGCACTAGTTTAAAAAACATCACGTTAGAAGCCGGCCCCGCCCACAAAATTGGCCACACCCCCAGATCGAATTAATCACCATTGTGAGTTTCTGCTAATTGTGCCCGTTTGCGGGCCTTCGAGGCTCTAAAATTCGAAAAGGTATGTTTTAAAACTTTTCAAAAATATTTTTTTTAATTTACTAAGAAACTGACAACTACTGTACACAAATATAACTAGCAAATATTTTTAAAGTCATTTTCAGTTATTTAAAATCAGGTTACTCACAGGTGGAGGACTGGACCCTCTGATTAAAATGCTTATTTTTTGTGATAAACCCCTTTTCAGCTGAATTAATAAAACTGCACCAGGTTGCCACTCTTAAATATATCAAGGGATTTTTTTTAAGTAAAAATTTTGTTTTAAAAATTACATTCTAAAACGCTGCCCGATTGTGCATGTTCATGTCAGATTTTGTTTGGCAATATGCAAATGAGTTTGAGCAGAAACTTAAGGGAAAGAAAACACTTCTGAAAACTCGTGCAATTTGCGCCTGGATCGGCGATTGTGCCCAAAGCGGAAACTCTACCCAATAATATTTTTGAGAATGAAGCTGAACTTGTTTTAAAAAAAATAAGTCTTTACTTTTATATGTAAAGTTAGAGATCTATATTTCAAAGGAGAATTTGTGTTTGTATGATGATTTAGAGGAGTGATGGACAAAAATATAAAACATAATTTTAAAATACTAAACAGAATTAATATAGTATGTCGTCTTCAATTATTTGGGTTTTTTTGTTCTCCATATATAAGGAACTGGTGATTAGGTTGATGGGATTGAAAAAGATAGTCCTTTCTGGATCTGAATGTAGATGGGTGCCATTTTGTATTTTAATATAACTTTTAGTATTTTTAGAAGGATAATGTTTCCCATGGCTCTAGCACAGTATCAAACAATCTAAAATAAGTTTTAAACAGAAGGTTGCATGTTTGCTTAGAAACAATAAGGTCTATATGTAATGCCTATCTTCAGATTATTTAGTGTAAGATTTTCCATTTTTATGGAATAGGTGGTTTTTGGAATTATAACAAATGTTAAAGGGTAACATTTATTAGGAAAAAGTTGTAATCTATGGTCTCATTTTAGACCTTCAGTTATAAGTAGGAAGTTGAGGTAATATACGATGATTGGAAGTTGGTGGTCTTACTGATGGGGTATCAATTACCAAACATTGTGGTGAGTACAGATACGTTGCAGGAGGGAGCTGGACAGATTCCTCAGAGGAAAGGATATTTCAAATTATGGAGGATAAATTATGGGATGTGGTGGAACAAGTGAAATTCATGAGTTACTGCAGTCTCCTGGAGCTTGCTTGATTGCTTTGAGGGCTGGAGAAGAATTTCCCAGTTTTTCATAAATTGGCCTCAAGTTTTCCAACTTTTTTTTTGCATGTCTGTGGGGATTATATGACTGGAGCTGGGTGACATTATGTTTGGCTGCGGCTGGCTTGATGGACCAAATGGTCTCTTCCTGTCCTTCTCATAAGTTTGTATTGACTCTTTGGGAAGAGAAGGGTAGGGGAACTTAATGTTTTGGGTACTTAGGAAATGGCTTTAACCTTTGGACTTTTTTGTTGTAATTTTTACAATAATATTTTGCAGGAATGTCCAAGCTCTTTGTCTCTGTAGCAGCTTAGGTGCGTACCATGAAATCTCACTGACCACATCCAAAGTTTAAGGGGTAGAGTTTTCGCTTTGGGCGCAATCAGGAAATTGCACCTAAAATGCGCCCGGAATTGTACTGGTTAGGTTACAGTTCAAGTTTCCGATTAAATAATCATTTTGCCGAATCACAAACGAAAACTCTTCCATGACCCAGCGTAACAGGACGTAATAGTTTTTTTTCTAACTATTAAGAAGTATTCTATGATGTATTTAAGAGTGGCAACCTGGTTTTACTAATACAGCAGAAAATGGGTTTATCACAAAAAATAAGTGTCCAACCTGTGAGTAACCTGACTTAGAATCACTGAAAATGACAACAAAACTGTACTGAACCATTTACTACTTTCATTGGTGTACACTAGTCAGTTCCTTAGTAAATTAAATATTTTTGATATGAAAGAACTTTGAACACGTGCCTACCACCGAAGAAAATTAGTTTAATTTGAAGAGCCTTCCAAAACCAGTGCAACCGGCGGATATTTTCAATGTAGATCTGAGGACGTGGCCACTATTGTGGGCAGGGGCCTGATCCAGTGAATTGAATCTTAATGAAGAGAATTTTCCCTTCATATTAGGAGAATGATGATGCAGTTCTCTTCATATTGGAAAATCACGATACAATGTTCCTCTATGCTGGTGAGTAGTAATATAGTCCACCCCTTGTGAAGAGTGATAATAGCATTCCCCATATGGCAGAATGATTATATAGTTCTCCCCTCCCCCATATTCGGGATGGGTAATTTAGTTGCTTTACTACATTAGTCACAAATTTATTTGTTTTTAGTGTTTGAAAATGACCAAAAATATGAACTACTTTGATAGCATCTCCCAAACCCACAACCTCTACCACCTAGAAAGACAAGAACAGCAGGCGCACAGGAGCACCATCACCTCCATGTTCCCCTCCAAGTCACGCACCATCCCGACTTAGAAGTATGTCGCTAATCCTTCACCCTCACTGGGTCAAAATCCTGCAACTCCCTCCCTAACAGCACTGTGGGAGTACCTTCACCATACGGACTGCAACGGTTCAAGGAGGTGGCTCAACACCACCTCCTCGAGAGCAATTAGGGATGGGCAATAAATGCTGGCCTTACCAGCGACTCCCACATCCCAGGATCGAATTTAAAAAAAACTAGTGACTAGCCTCCTTGCAGGGATGAGGTAGGCAGGGTCTTTTTGGAATAAAAGTGGCTACAAGATGATACACCTGGTGATGGAAATTTGGATCCAATCAGATCTCTGTGACAGATTTAGCAACCCAATACCTGACAGGTGTGTAGTGCTCCAGAGCATTATTGATCAACCAGCCAGTCCTGACTCACTAATGGAACCTGTCACCGGGAGCTGGGATTGTTCCTACATAGCTCCAGAAAACCCTATAGACCAAAGTACAAGTTGGTAGGGTGGTCCTAGCTGGACAAGCAGTGGGCAACTTAGCAGGACTCGCTCTGGCAAGCTGCATGATGTTAGCTGGTTAAATGCCATCTCTATCCCTGTGCACACTTGGGAGTCTTGTACCTAAGCTCTCTATGGATGGGTCCCTTTCGGGAGGGCGTGTGGCCGCCGTATTGAACAAACAAAATCCCTGGAGGTGAGTGTACATTTACATGTTTCTTGAACTGGTGTACTCTTAAATATGATGATGGGTTTCCACTGGTGTCAGACACTGGCTGTTCTCTCGCAAAATTATAAGCGTGAGTAGAACGGAATTGCTGCGCTTCCTTGACACCAGATAGCCCAGAACAATAGTTCGGATACCCTGAAAGTTTTTTGGGTGTGGGGGTGATTAGAACTAGTTAGGGGTATACGAGAATTTATGCTTTAATTATATTTGTGTAGGGGAGAGAGCAGAGTGAGGAACATATGGGAATGGGTTTCTTTTTGAGATCCGGTCAATTCAGCAAACGCAGCAAGAAATGCCTTTAAAATTCCGCTTAGACGGTCGGCGGCAGGGAAAGGGCGCATCGATACGGGAAATGGTTTAAAGGTTGGAAAAGAAAAGACAGTTCTCTGAAAATATTAAAACGCGACTTTAATAATATTTTCTGTTTCACATTTGCAAGTTGTTCAGTTCTGGTTAGCGATTGCAGCTTTAGAAAGATTACCAGAAATTATACATGTATATTCCAATAAACGGAGAAGATTTGCGGTCCGGATCGTTCCCCGTGTCCTCGGTTGTCGCCACCAGCTCTCCCCACAGTGCCCACACCTGTCCCGGTTAATCTCGCTGTACTCTGGTCTCCAGGATGCCGAACCCCTTCATTTCCCACCTAGCGCCTAAACAGGCGGTTCAGCCCAGGGTTTGATATCCGCAGATTAAACAAATCAGGATAGAATGATACATTGGGGCTGGCCTTCCAAAGATAGGACACTGTAATAAATATTACAATCGGTAGCTTTCTTTCCTGGGTCGTTGAGTTTCAGTTCAGCTTTTTGAAATGTCATTTATTTCCCCAGATTTGACGGGGCGTTTTATAGTATTATGGTTGAGAATGCGCGGCTCTCAACAGGTCGAGTTTCATTGTTAACCTAGTTAATGTACAGAAGGGAAGTGCTCGGATGGCTGTATTACTATCTGAGTTAGCGGGCCGGCATTGTGCTAAACAATATATAGGAAGAGTCCAATGTGAATGGTGGCATCGGTTGGATTTGGGATGATGTACCCGAGAGCTGTTGGCCCTTGTTTGAAAACTCAGCATCAGCCATCGCCAGAGCAGGGACTGACGGCAGCTTGCAAGAGGAAAAGTATCCTTATATAATGTTAAGAGGGAGTTATTTTAGATGAATGTTAGCCAAATGTGGAATTAATCGGAAGTCGCGATCTCTTCACTGGGGCTAAACGAGACCAATATTTGTGTTTTTGGTCCGATTAGCTTTAGGGTCACGGATTCAAGAATCCTAATTTTGCCCAGCTGAAATCTGGAAGCATAAAATTAGTGTTCAAACCTTCGGGCACTGTGATCTCAGAAGAACAGAAGTGAAGGAGAAATGGTCATTAGATCCATGGAAGCTCATCCCTCTTTCTATATTTTTTTGCCAATTTCTCAACCAATTTACTTAGTCCCGTTGTTATCCAGTATTCCCCAAGATTTTAGTTTAAGTAGGAGTCCCGTGTGCAACTTTTGTCAAAAGCAGAATGAAAGTCCAAATAAACAGCATCAGAGCGAGTTCCACTATCCATTTTATCCCTGAGGACCTCAAAGGAAGTTCAAGAAGTTTGTCCGACTGAGCGTCTCCTAAATTTACTCGGCCGGCTTATTAAATTGTATTATCTTCAAGTTCTTCAAAAAACATCTTCAAATTTGACATTAACTGGAGGGATGAGATTTATATTTCCTACATAACTGAAGTGTTAGCCTAAAGTGAATGAAGCCAAGTTTGTGAAATAAAAGTTCTCCTGCAGTTGGTGACTGGAACTCTTCATCACTTTTTGCCCTTTTCAAAATTTACAGGTATACACATTTTGGATGGAAATATATTATTGAGTTTTGGCTCTTTAAAGAAGTTATAAAATGATAAGTATTTTATAGCACCTTTGACGTCTTCGGGATATGGCAGAGCATTTCATAGTCACGGAACTTGTTTTTGAAGAGTGGCGGCTCTTGATTTGTACACAAACGTGGCAACTAATTTGTGCACAGCAAGATCCCACAGCTACAAATGAGTTAAGTGATTAGTTATAACAACAGAAAACGCTGGAAAAACTCAGCAGGCCAGGGCAGCATCCGTGGAGAGAGAAACAGAGTTAACGTTTCAGGTCGATGACCTTTCGTCAGAACTAAGTGATTAGTTAATCTGTTTTGATGATGGTGTTTGATGGATCAAGGTTTGCTAGAAACCCGGTTCTTCAAATAGTGGCTTGTTTAGACGCCTAATCCCAAAGACAGCACTCCTAACAACGCCCTCCCAGGACTGCATTGAGCGGCAGCGTTGCTAATGTACTCACCTCTTGGAGTGAGGCTTGGACCCTTAACCTTTGACCCAGGCCAGAGTGATATCACCGCGCCGAGCTGGCTTCTTGTACTTGTTTCCATGTGGTGCCGTATCTACACAGAACCACGGAGATCAGAGCCACCGAAAGAACTCAGTAGCTTCTAGATGAATGGGTCATCACGTTTCAGATGGAGGGATAGATTTGTTCCAGATGAATGGATGACTTTGTCCTGCAGAAAGGCTGTCTGGTATCAGAATGGAAGAATATTCTTGTCATAGATTACAGATTCCATAACTCATTCAATGATCGAATACTGATGATAGCCTTCATCCAAATAAAAACCAACCCTTAAACGAATTCTTCTCAGGAAAAAATATAATTATCACCTTTCAATAATTGTGTAAAAAAAAGTCTCTAACTTTCAGTGCCTGAATTATAATTGTACACATTAATTCCGGATGGACTGTGTTCTGTATCAAGGGAAACTTTGGTCTGAAAAGACGAACTATCCATTTCTGGGTGGGGCGACTACCTGGTTCTAAACGTTTTGATTCGGTTTGAAGATGGATGGGGCAGCTACCTGGATTCTGCATGGAAGGATTTTGGGGATCTGTGTGCAATGGTAATGACCAAGTTTTGGATAAAAGAATGATGGGCTTTTGGTCAGCGGATGTTGATTTCTAGAGACATAAATGTTGAGTTAATGGTTTACGAATTGATGGCTATTTGGGTTCAGTATGGAAAGCTGTCCCGGTTCTGCCCATATTTCGGGTGTGGCGAGGAGGGAGGTGAACCGAGATGTCAATGGTAGGCTTGCTGGGTTGTGGATCGAAGCACCTTTGGCTTGTGGGCTGAGCTTTGAAAGGAAGGAATTATTTCTTGGCTGAAAACCTGCGCTAAAGGTTGGGTTCTGGATGAGTCAGATTCTTGATAACTTAGATTAGATTCTGTTTGCAGGGTTGACCTAAACCCTGGACAGTGCGGTGTTTGGATATTGGCTAGGGGCTGTCACACGGGAATGTTTTAACTCTTAGTTATATCCTTGACATGGGTGTGTCTGGGTTCTAAATAAAAGGAAGTCCAAGTTTGGATAGAAATGACCACAGTTCTAGTTTGGAGCACTGCACGGAAGGAAGCCTGTTTGGATACAGCATGAATAGGTGATTGATCCTACTTATTTTGAGTTTCTACTGGAGCATATGAATGGATGGTTACTTTGGTTCTGCATGGAGAGAGTAAATGTTCTTTAGAAAACAAAAATGCCCGGTCTCAGATAGAGGCTAGACCCGTTTCTGGTCCAATGGAAATATGGGTCTCATCTTTATGGCTAGCTCTCTGGATTGTGTGCGAGTGGGGAGGTTTTATACTCTGAAGAGGTTCCGTGTGGAGGACTTCCAGTGGTTGCTAGTCAAGGTTCTGGATTGAAGGAGTGCCAGGTCCAGAAGGGATGCTGCCCGGTTTCTGGATAGAGAAGTTTGTTATGGGGAAAGATTTGTTGGGTTTCTGGAGGGAGCGCCCTCTCGGTGCTGAATGGCAGGGTGACCCGGTTGTTGCGGAGCAGGTGTCGAGCCTGGCAGAAAGCCGGCTTCCATCATGTGATTCCAGGAATGGAATCTGACACCGAGCAGGGAGAGGGAGAGGGCTCGGCAGCTCAGGGATGGAGACAACCAGAGTCACCTACTCACAGTTTAACACACCATCTCCCCCCTCCCCCCGCCCCAAAAAACCCCTCCAGTTTCTCATTCCTTGCCGCGATGTCCCGGACAATGGATTATCTCGGGATACGCTGGAACTGAACGGTTGAGCGGTTAGTGATCAGGGTTGACGGCTGTTGCTCGGGTCCCAGATCAGCTCGGTGAGTCTCTGTGATCCCACCAACTTATTTAACTTATTCAACCACTTCTTTTCTATTACACTCGTTCTCCATTAGCCTCTACCGTCTTTGAGTGAATGAATGGAACACCATCGGTTCCCCTAGTCTGGTTTGCATTGTTTTTCATAACGTATAATAATGCAGGGAAAACACTTGTGATGATTGGATAAACTAAGGAAGTACCTTGAACAAGAACTCAAGAATTTAAGGCACGAAATTAAAATTAAAAATTTGTATTTGGCTAGAGTAGAGTTAAATGAATCGCTCTTGTACACGCTGAATATAGGAGGAGCATGCTTCAAATCACAGCTTTGTACAGCTTGGATCTTGTTTAGCTTTTGCATGTTTCACAAATGACAGAAAGAAGCGCCAACTTGTTATATATCATTTCAATAATCCTCTCAATATTAACTAGCACTTTGCCTGACATAAGTGAGCCAACGCTAATTATGAAATCTGTATCCCAAAGTCACGACGTAAAGACCAGAGTGTTTTTAATTGCAGCCTGGTACAAATTATGTCCGGAAATGTATTGAAGTAGTAATATCACATTTATTCTTTCAAATTAAAACTAAACCAAACCAAAGAAGCACAAACTAAAGCTTAAACCGAAGCTGTCTGTGGCTGGAGGTATTTGATTTGGTTTCCTTTCTGGAGCGCGGACACACACTCACACTCACTCACTCACTCACTCTCACTCACACACATTGCCTCACACTCACTCTCACTCACTCTCACACTCTCACACACATTGCCTCTCACTCACACTCTCACACACACATTCACTCACACTCACACATTGCCTCTCTCACTCTCTTTCATACTCACACTCACTAGCTCATACTCACACTCCCACTCATTCACTAACTCACTCACTCGTTCTTTCTCTCATTCTCACACTCACACACTAACCCATACACTCACACACTCACACTCTGACACACACTCACTCACACTGACACTCTCACACTCATTCATACACTATCTCACACTCACACTCACTCACTCTCACACTCACTCTCTCACACTCACATACTCACTCTCACTCTCACACTCACTCTCTCTCACTCACACACTCACTCTCACACACACTCTCGCACACACTCTCGCATGGTTTATTTAGAAACTGGATTCGGTGCGTTTGTTTTTCCAAAGTCCTGTGCATATGCTCGTAGCTGAAGGAAGGGAAAGTCTACGTGTCCACATATAACTCTTCGCTGTCCACCTTTGGAAGGGTAAATCAAGGGGGTCGGGCAGCCCCCGGGCTGTTTTGGGGGCTCTCTTGGTTTTCAGGGTGAAGCCTTTTGGGGGCAATCCCTCTGTTATATTTTGGGTGCCTTCGTCACTGATCTGGTGGGTGTTATTGCTGAGATCGAGGGTTGGGGACTGATGTGTTCCTTGCATTAAAAAAAAGAACACTCGTGTTTCGAACAGGACCGAGAGGCTAGCTCCAGGAAGTGGCTGCAGAAGACTTTTGGAAAGGAGTCCAACAGCATGTTGCAGAGCAGAGGGTGGCGCTTTCACAGAAACACGAAGCCCAAACTGAGCATCGAATCTATCTCCTGAGAGCAGCCCCAGGAGATTTCTCACCCTTGCCGCTTCGACCAGAGTGAGGGAATGTCCGATTAGCTGGGGATTTAAGCACGGCGCACATCATGAGTTGCAAGGGGCTCCGAGTTCGACCAGTGCGCAGACGGAGCGCCTGTGTCCGGCCCAGAGTACACGGAGCTCGGTTTGGGACGAGGACAGCGGACGGTAAGTTTAACAATTCTACCATTATCAATTATTATCACAATATATATCTATATATATATAATAGCTATATATAGCCCACATATTTATGTATTAACATGCAGAGATCTGATTAATGGACAGTCGGGTTGATCGAATTCACGCAGAGCTGAGAGTCTCACTACTTTCCAAATGGGACCATTAATTCTTTCCGATGTTTTAATATCCCCCCGGATGTGATGGGTGATCAGGGGATTCCTGGCACTTGGTGGTCACTAGTGGGCGACAGAGTGTCACTGTCATTGATGTTGAGGTCTGCAAGGCTGCGTAGCTCAGACATAAACCCACGTCATCTTATTTCACACATCATTCTTGTCACAGCTCGTGTTCAATTTTCGGCGGATGCCATTAGTTTTATAGCAGACTCAATAATGACTTGTGAAGGCGCGAAACCTATGTGTGTATTTTTATTATCTGCAAGTGCCGTGTTAATGTATGACTCCCGCTGTGACAAAGGGCGGGCTCCTCCAGGGACAGTGCGACTCTTCTGTTAGGTTTGAACAATCTGGGTGGGAGGTCGGTGTCCACAGTGTCAGACGGTCAGCATGCTTCTGGCCATCTCTCGGCGCGTTTCACTAGCTGGCAATGTGGGCTGGGCTGGCATTGGTACTCATTTGTGGTGGGCACTGCTAACAATCTGCCCGCTCCTACATATGTTCTCTTAAGCAATAAAACTCTACTAATTATTTCACACTGGCGTGTCTTTTTTTTATCAGGATCCCATTGCCCTTGGATCGGATCCACGGTATAAACGGAGGCTGCTGCCCTGCTAATTGTGTGCTAGGGCTGGCTGCCCCCCTCCCCCTAAGTGTGAAACGCCATTAACTCATTAATACTGCAGGGGCGAATGGTGCATGAAGAAGGTCACTCATGAGTGAAAGAGTGCATGTCATGTAGCGCGGTGGGCGAGATGCTCCATTTATTCTGAAGGCCATTGTTACAGATACATTTTACACAGTACTGTAAATCTGAATGTCATTCCTGACCCATATGGAGTCAGATACAAATATTACCACATATATGTTGAGTAAAGAACTTTGTATGAGTATCGTGTATAGATAGTAGAACTGAAACAATGTACAAAGTGAATACATAGACGAGACATTTCTAGAGAAGCAGAGGAAGTAGGAACATGAGAGTGAGATCCATTAGCTATGTCAGTTGAGATAACAGCAAGATGTATAGGTAATAATTGGTCTGATTTTTTGAAAGCAATGTACTGATTTGTACTGTACTAGTTGGGGAACAGACAGAAGTGTCTTGCCTATATATAAACGCTTGACTCTTCCGTGTCACTATAACACTGTTGAAGTAATTTAAAACATTAAAACACAGGGCAAACTCTAAAATATAAGTGGTGGTAAGGCTCAGACCAATCTAATACATAAAAGTGTAATTGTATTTTGGCAAGAACTGAATTACTCTCGACAAATGACTTGAATGTGGAATTGATCATTGTATAACGTTCTCTGGTAGAACGATTAATCAGACATTCAGTCCCACGAGTTAAGAACTTTCCAGTCTGCCATAAGGCATGACTAAGGCATGTTTATACAACATGTGTTGGGTGTACAGATTATGTGGTAACAAAAAATGTAACTCACATTCCATTGTGTCAGTAGTAAATTATACATTTAATCTGAGATGAAACATGAAAACAGATGTACAATATGAATGCTCATCAAAACATACAAAGGTAGCACCATGGAAAAGGTCATTCGTTGTTCTGATCAATGTATAGAATGTACCGAATATAGCTTCCTTCTGACGTAACACTCAGCCCATAGCTCTTGATTTCCTCATGAATATATCTACTCTTATACATGTTGCTAGAGTCCACATTCATTCTTTTTGATGCCAGTCTGTTCCATAAATTAAAAACATTTAAATATAAAGTAATTAGTTGTTAAGGTGTTTCTGTCTTGTAATCGTGCTCCACATTCGCCCAATTGTGACACAGCATTTTGTTGAGGATGAAACTTCTTTTTAAAGGTATTTTCAGCCCTTCTCCGTCAGGTCTCCCTGTGTCATGGATCACTCTGATCTATATGGATGTTCAGAGATGAAAACTTGCATCCTGCCGCTCTACTAACACAGTGCAGTGGGGTTTTTTACATATTGCATGACTGCATGTTCTTCTGCAGAACATATTGATCAAAACTGTGAGAACAGTCTTTATAATTCTCTCTCAATTTCCTCAGTTTTTGGATACATTCTGTATTCTACAACCCCTTAGTGAGCACACTCGGTATCTCTTCTCCCATTTCCTGTTTGAAAAGAAGTCGCTTATTGCCTGTGTTCTATTTTGGAATTGAAGGTTTTCTAGTGAGAAATCCAATTCAAATTGTCACAGCCGAGACAAACAATTGTATTCTTATTGCTTCTAACCAGTACCAGTAACTATCAAATATGTCACAACCTATCCCAGGCCGGCCTGTTCTTCGGGATTCTGGGATAAATGGCTGGGATGAACTTTTCTGTTCAATCACAATTGAGTCACTGTAAAGAACGGCATAGTTCATAATACTGCTCTGTTGTTCTCTGCTGGGCTGTGTTGCCTTATTCTTAATTGCAGCAACAATGGTGCTGCACACACATATTCCATTTGGAAGAGATAAACTATTGTGTCTACCCTTGAGAAACGGATTTTTTCTGAACATGTGTGTTGGAGACACAAGACTGATCCTCATTCTAAAATTGTGTAGTATTGTGACTATTAAGCATGTGAAGCAGCCATGTTGCTCTGTATGAACTGCCAATCACAAGAGAACTCGAGCCTCAGACAGCAAGGTAGCAAGTGAGACAGGTAGCATTAATTCAGAACAAAGGCCATTCTAGTCACAATTACTTTACACATTTTACGAGGTTGACTAGGATGTTACCAGGGATGAGGGATTGCAGCTATAACAATACATTGGGGCTTTTTCACTAGAACTGAGAAGGTTAAGGGGGGACCTGACGAGATCTTGAAGAGTTCTAATAAGATAAATAGTGATAGGTTGTTTTCACTGGTCAGAGAAGACGCACATTTAAGATAATCACAAAACGAATTATGGGAAAGCTTAGAAAAATATTCTTAACACAGGTGTTTAGAATGTGGAATTCCCTAAGAAGAGTTCTTAAATTATTTTAAAAGGGAGTTAAAAAGTTCCAGCAAATAAAAGCACATGGGATTGTGTCGATTGGGCTTATACTCACTGGAGTTTAGAAGATTGAGAGGGGATCTCATCGAAACCTATAAAATTCTGTCAGGTCTGGACAGACTAGATGCAGGAAGGATGTTTCTGATGGCCGGGGAGTCCAGAACCAGGGGTCATAGTCTAAGGATAAGGGGTAAGCCATTTAGGACTGAAATGAGGAGGAATTTCTTCGCCACAGAGGGCGGTGGAGGCCAGTTCATTAAATATATTCGAGAAAGAGTTGGATATATTTCTTGAGGCTGAAGGGATCAAGGGACATGGGGAGAAGGCAGGGACAGGGTACTGAATTTGGATGATCAGCCATGATCACATTGAATGGTGGAGCAGGCTCGAAGGGCCGAATGGCCTACTCCTGCTCCTATCTTCTATGTTTCTATGAAACGAGTAGCGCAGTGATATTAGCTTAGGGTGAAAAGCATTGGCCCGAATGGCCTGTTTCTCCGCTGTAACATTCTGTGACATACATCCAGCACGCTGCAGGCATCATAATCCAAAGTGTTACACTTTGCTAAAAAAAAAGAGAAAGAAAGCCATCCATTTCATGTTGGGTTTTTCTGATCTGGTGCCAGCCAGCTACAAATACCCTCTAATTAACTTCGGGTGTTTAAATGTAGCTACAATTACCTGCAATACAACCCTGCTCAATGCTGCTGGTCTCGGGCTATTCAGGAGCACCACCACACAGACCCGCTACTCTTCAAAAAAAAGTCTAATTTCCCAGTAAATGAAAATAGATCAATCTTAATATCTCTATTCCTAAACAAACTCTTCAATCTAAGAATCTCAAAACAGAAATTTCCACTTCAAGAAGGAAATGTACAGATAGGAACACTGAGTGAATTGCCTCCGCATTCCCCGATGGCTGAGCAAGTTTAGAGAGGGCCGCTGAGCCACACAGACCCGCAAGGTCCCGGCTTCAACCTCCGCCTGGTGCTGCATTCGGCAATTTCAACCAGGCTGGCGGTGAAGGCGCTACAATTGGCCTCAGTGCCAACGCTGGGGAAATTGGCCATGGTTCCGGGTCACCATCCAACATCCTTGCTGGAAATGTGTCCACGTGGATTTTGCGTGAGAAGATCAGGCTCGGATGTTATTTGTTATTTGCCGCCCTCGTCATGTTTGAATAGCATGCTGACACTCCGTGTGAAGGCACACACACATACGAGTCATGTCCACTTGGTTTCCACATTACAACAGCGACTCCAAAGTGCTTCTTCGGCTGTAAAGCGCTTTGAGACGTCCGGTGGTCGTGAACGGCGCTATATAAATGCAAGTCTGTCTTTCTTGGTTGAGGTCTTGCATAGGACCCAAGCGAGGGAAGAAAATTGGTGGAGAAAAGATTATAGCGAAAAAAAAAACAACATTGGGGAAATTGAATAGTCTCCAGAGCAAAAGAACACACACAATCACAAGGAGTCTGCACCATTCGCAAGTTCACAGCCAGTTACAAGCGTTTAACAGAGACAAGCCGTCAACAGTTAAATCAACACCTCCGCGGATCAGTCAAGTGAATCAGTTCACACCTAGTCACAAGAATGCCGGCTCACAATGGGAAATTTACAGAAGCACCTCTCCAAACTGACAGCATCAACTTTTATTATAGCTGACTAAGCCCCAGCAGTGCCTTTTTTGGGGTGAGAGAAAATGCATTTTATTACAGCAAAACAACAGAAAGAAATACTTGCATCGCTTCACAGCCAATAAAGTACTTTTTGTACAAAAGCAAAATACTGTGGATGCTGGAAATCTGAAATAAAAGCATAAAATGCTGGATATACTCAGCAGGTCAGGCAGCGTCTGTGGAGAGAGAAACAGAGTTCATGGGCCAGAATTTGCGGTGGGTGTGATGGCATACTCTCAGAGTACGCTGTCATACCGCCTTTGAAAGGGATCGCAAGTTCGGGATTTCCGCATGCGCTTGACAAGATCCGCACTGATGGGGAAATCCTAATTGCTCGCGCAGAGTTGGGCTAATGTGTGAAAACGTTATGGCTGATGCAAACAGGGACAGGGCCTGTTTGCACAGCGTAAGGGGCTACCTCCTGACAAATCCAAGTAATTTAGTAAACTATACAAGGCCGGAAATGGAAGCATTTTAGGATTTCATCCATGAAAATTATTTATTGTTCATGAAAAGTTCAGAGGAAGCGGTTGCTACATTGAGGGTTTTATTTATTTTTTTGCATCTATGTGGAGCATAAGCTGAAAAAAAATCTATACTGAAAGTGGAGGAAAGGAAAAAACAAACCCTCATTACTAGAGCCTTCCGAGATTGAATGTGCAGAAACATCTATGATCGTAACTAAATGTTCCTGATTGGAGCACCGGCCCACGTGATCCCAGACACGGTACGCCCCTGGGATTCATGCGCTGCCCTCTACTATGCAGCGTCTGCCAGCAAGTTCTCGAAGGAGGGTCCCCATCAGCTAAATGCACATTCCGTTCAGAAGCCGGCAGCATAATCTGTAGTTATGTCACCGACCCCAAAATCCAGGCCAGTGTTTCAGGTGGATGATCTTTCGTCAGAACCTTTTATAGTTATAATGTGGGAAATGCGTCAGCCAATTGCACAGCAAGCTCCCAGAAACAGCCATGTGATAATGACCAGATAATCTGTTTTAGTGATGTTGATTGAGGGATAAATATTGGCCAGGACACTGGGGATAACTCCCCTGCCATGGGATCTTTTAGGTCCACCAGAGAGAGCAGACAGGGCCTCGGTTTAATGTCTCATCCGGAAGACACCAACAAATAGGTACACAACTCCAAATCTCCACTCTGCCTACAATAGCAACAACAACAACTACTTACATTTATATAGTATCTTTAACGTAATAAAGGTGCTTAACAGGAGCGTTATCAAAAAACAAAATTTGACACCGAGCCATATAAGGAGATATTAGGGCAGGTGACCAAAAGCTTGGTCAAAGAGGTAGGTTTTGAGGAGTGTCTTAAAGGAGGAGAGAGGGGTAGAGAGGCGTAGAGGTTTAGGGAGGGAATTCCAGAGCTTAGGGCCTAGGCAGCTGAAGGCACGGCCACCAATGGTGGAGCGATTAAAATACAATAGCAGAGCACTCCATAAAACCTCCACGACAATTCTGCTTAACTTTATTGCCTGTACAGCTAAAGAGACAGAGACTGAGAGAACCATGAGGGAAAAGGGAGAGCAGGAACCATCAGGTGTCTTGCAGTGTGTATGCTGAAGGCTTTATGTTGCACAGAACCTTGTATTTGCCTTGCCTCCTTGCACTCTGAAATTTGACCCATTTACATTATGCAGCATCATCAACAACAACAACTTGTATTTATATAGCACCTGTAATGTAGTAAAGCATCAGATAAGCAACTCTGTACATGCAATCCTGTGCGCTCGCAGTTGTTTAAAATGTCAGGATCATTTTTTGGCTGGGTTCCATCGAGGCCAGCAATATGAAAAGGTATTGCTGACCTGCACAGATTGGCTGAGCCCTAAATCTGCCCTCGGCTAGAAAACTGATGGCTTACAGATGACAATGATTTATCTGGCTGGCCCAGTCTTTTACCTTTGCTGGTGCAGAGAAAAACACCTCCTTGAGGCGGTAGTACATACCACTACTATCAGCAATAGGGTCAGCCTTGGTTCAATGGTAGCACTCTTGCTGCTGAGTCAGAAAGTTGTGGGTTGCAGCTCCACTCCAGATACTTGAACACATAATCTAGGCTCACACTTTGGTGCAGTACTGAGGGAGTGCTGCATTGTTGGAGGTGTCACCTTTGTGACGCGATGTTAAACCAAGGCCCTGTCCACCTATTCAGGAGGATGTAAAAGATCCCTAGGGATTATACAAAGAGCAGGGGTGTATTCTAGTGTTCTGGCCAACATTTACCCTTCAAGTAACAACTCTAAAACAGATTAACTGGTGATTTGTTTTCTTGCTAATTGTGGGATCTCGCTGTATGCAGATTGGCTTCCATGTTTGCTGACATAACAGCAGTGACTGCATTTCAACAAGTAATTCATTGGCTGCAAAGTGCTTGGGACATCCTGAGGATGGGAAAGGTACTATATAAATGCAAGTTCATTTGCCCTTTTTAGCAGACTATTTTACCTACCAGAATGACCTCAGTTGGGGCTGCTGCTGGTGTAAATACCGCATATATACTGGGTCAGAATATCCTGAATAAATTACACTCTATAAAATACCATGCACAGTGGTGATGCTATACTTGGAATATTGATCAGGGATTTCCTTGAAGCTGCTCCCACTCCATCACCATACCTTTGCCAGAAGTGCAGTGGAAACCCTGTCTATCTATATGTATAAATTGGGTTTTTGCTGCTTTTATGGTGAAGTTACGGTGGCGGCTGAGGAAATTGGCAGCCATTGTGTGTCATTTTAGGCACCTAAAGGACACTGGTTTAAAATTAATAAGCCTAAAACGTGAGACGAGAGATTCGAAAAATAATTTTTCACAAACCTAGATTTTCAAAAGGCCTTCGATAAGGTACCACATAATAGACTAATGAATAAGGTCAGGGAATGCGGAGTCAGGAGACAAGTAGCAGAATGGTTAGCTAGCTTCAAGACAGAATGCAGAGAGTAGGGGTAAAGGGTAGCTATTCAGAGTGGCAGAAGGTGGGAAGTGGTGTTCCACAAGGATCAGTGCTGGGAATACTGTTGTTCACAATTTATATTAACGATTTAGACTTTGGAATCAAAAACACAATTTCTAAATTTGCGGATGACACCAAATTGGGTGGATAGTCAATACTGAGGAGGACTGCAACAAATTACAAGAAGACATTAATAACTTTGCAGAATGGGCATATAATTGGCAAATGAAATTCAACACAGATAAATGTGAGGTATTACATTTTGGTAAGAAAAATAGGGAGATCACTTATTACTTGGAAACTAAGAATCTAAATGGGGTAGAGGAGCAAAGGGATCTCGGAGTACAAATACACAAGTCACTAAAAGTAGTGCCACAGGTTAGCAAGGCCATAAAAAAAAGCAAACCAAGCACTAGGGTTTATTTCTAGTGGGATAGAATTGAAGAGTAGTAAAATTATGCTAAACTTGTATCAAACCTTGGTTAGACCACACTTGAGTATGGCATACAATTCTGGTCGCCATATTATAAAAAGGATATAGAGGCACTGGAGAGGGTGCAGAGAAGATTTACAAGGATGATACCAGAAATGCGAGGGTTTCTGCGGTGCTGCCTTTAATTATCAGGAAAGGATGCACAGGCTGGGTCTCTTTTCTCTTGACCTAGGTGACCTAATAGAGGTCTTTAAAATTATGAAAGGTTTTGATAGAGTGGATACAGAGAAAGTGTTTCCACTTGTGGGGAAGAGCAAAACTAGAGGCCATCAATATAAGATAGTCACCAAGAATTCAAATAGGGAATTCAGAAGAAACTTCTTTACCCAGAGAGTGGTGAGAATGTGGAACTTGCTACCACAGGGAGTGGTTGAAGCGAATAGTATAGATGCATTTAAGGGGCGGTTAGATAAACATATGAGGGAGAAGGGAATAGAGGGTTATGCTGACAGAGTTAGATGAGGAAAGACGGGAGGAGACTTGAGTGGAGCATAAACGCTGGCATGGACTGGTTGGGCCGAATGGCCTGTTTCTGTGCTGTAATCCTATGTAACTCCTTTAAAGATGGAACTAGATAAATCTGGTTGGAAATGCAACTAGAAGTTACAGGGATAGATATGCACTGAGCTGATCATATACTCTGCAGGATACAATGGTTCCTGTGATGTTGGGGGACATATTGTTCTGTTTAATGGTTGATTTGTGAAAATATGAGGATGAATAAAATATTTGCAGTACGAACAATAAGTAGAATATTGCTGATGCTGGAAATCTGAAACAAAAACAGAAAACACTGGAAACACTCAGCAGGTCAGGCAGCATCTGTGGAGAGAGTAGACAAGACATTTTGGGTACAGACACTTCCTCAGAATTGGAAGATATTACAGATGAACAGCATATAAAATGGAACAGAACCATGGGGAGGGGGGAAATGCACACTTCGACATGCGCAGGAAAAGAAATAGAGTGACCTGTAAGGTACTTAAGTGGCGAACAACAGATGTTTAAATGGAAAAAATGATATTAGCATGCAAAGTTTTGTTTGATTTGAAGAGAAAATTGTTAGAAGTAGCTAGCACAGATTTCAAAAGGAACGATCGTGTTCGACAAACCTCATAGATTTCTTTGAGGACATAATAGGCATGATTGATGCGTGAAATGCAGTGTATATGGACTTTAGGAAAGCCTTTGACAAGGTACCACGTGGAAGATTATTAGAGAAGATTAAGGGGTATGGAATTAGGAGAAGATAGTAAACTGGATTAAAAAGGAGAATCGAAGTTAAAGACAGTTTTCCAGAGTGGGTAGAGATATCCCACAGGGTTCAGTTCTGGGACACTTCTGTTCACTGTATATCAATGATTTGGATATAGGCTTAGAGGGAGTGGTGTCGAAATTTGCAGATGACGCCAAAATAGGAGATATAGTTAATTCTTTAAACAATCAAAGGAGGTTGCAAAGGAATATTGATAAGATGGGGCAATAGGCTAAAAAGCGGCAGGTGGAATTCAATGTCAATAAGTGTGAAGTGATGCATTTTAGTAACAAAATACCAGCAGTAATTTTACTCTGAATGGAAGTAGGCACGGTGCTGTGGAAGAGCAGAGGGTTTTGGGTACAGGTTCACAGAACATTAAAGGCAGCACCGCAGATTGATAAGGCTGTTAAAAAAAGAAGCTGAAGGAATTCTGGGTTTTATCTCAAGGTATAGAATATAAAAGGCAAGTGATAACGATGAAACCTTTTTAAGAATTCCACACTGTGTGCAGTATTGAACTCCACACTATGGGAATGATATTGAGGCTTTACAGAAGATGCAACACAGATTCATTTTTATGCTGCCTATTATGAGGAAATAAAAACATGAAGACTTTTTATGGACCCGGTCTTTCATGCCTCTGACACACCAAACAAAAATAGGAAGAGTTTGTGAGTCTCCATTTAACCACTTGGTACTCTGACCAACAACATAAAAATGATAAAAAGCGAGTATGAAACTATCCTGCTGAGACCCTTGAGTTTGAATTTGATTATGTTTTGAGCTATGAAGAGAGGTCTTCACATTACAAGAAAGAAGATGGAGGCAGAAGGGGAAGGGAGAAGTTCACAATTCAGGCTTTTAAAGTAATTAAAAGAAGAAAAGGGGAACTAGAACTCAGGATTACCAAATAAGGAAACATAGGCTGGACGCTTCTCCACAGGAAGAGAAGCAAATCATCCTGGGTCACTTTTCAGCTCCTCGTAGTGGCTGGTGACAGTGCAGAGAGAAGGAGCCTGGAAATGGGTTGATTATCTGTGCATTGTCTCTGCCAGGGAATGGCAAGAATGGCACTAATTTGGAGGGAATGTTATTTACTTTTCTTTTAAAATCTTAGGATAAGTTGGAACTAGTTTATTCTGAAAATATACAATAAATTAACAGTAGAAACAGTGTGCTTTCTTCCTGCACAACTGATTATTTGAAAAATTGGGTTGGCCTTAATACTGGCACTCTGCTGGATTCACAGTTGAGAACGTGGACAACCAATTTGCTCCTAGGCCTCTCCTGTTCCAGTGCTAACAGGCCCAGAGTGTACAGGAGCATTTTAAGTTGACATGTCTTCTGATTTACTTTACATCTCTCCTTCCTAATTATAAAGCACTTACCTTTGCTCAGCGATTCCCTCTAAATCCTGCTCTATTAAAAACATGTCATTCTGTCAAGCTTCAGGCATCACACTTTGTCATACATACAAATTTTGAGTCACACGCTAAAAAAGTATTAAAAAAAACGAGAAAGACAACCAACCACTTCCTGCTGATTTCATGGAAATTTCCCCAGCAACATACAATGCCCTTTAATTGACCTCAGGATGTGCCTATCTAAAACAACAAGACCTTGTGGTCTGAAAGGGGCAGGCTAGGTTACACATAGCAACAGAATAATACATTGTGCACTATACAATATAATATTGTTGCCCTTGTATAACAGCATAATAACATTAAATTCACTCATGGAAGTCCTCTGCTTAGTTTTCTGAACTATATCCTGTGGTATTGTAGAAAAGTCCAGCTCAAAATACTGGATTGCTTTTTTATGATAATTAAGCACGCAGCCTTTTGCTTTTTTTCTATCCACCTGGACTGTTTTCCTGCAAGTAAATATCCCAGGCGTGGCACATTATTTGAGGAACTTCATTGCAACAGTACTTTGTAGCCAGTGCTCTGGCTAATGTGGCCAGGGTCACCAGTCCACAAACATAACAGGAAAGAAGAAACAAGGCCATTCAGCCCATGCAGCTTGTCTTATATTGCTCCAATTTACAGGACTGAATCAGATCATTTTCAATTCCCTCTTGCATTGATACTAAGCCATTATCCATGTCGAGCTGTGGATTTATCCATTTCTTTTTTGAATGCTTCAGCTGTGTGTGTATTCACTTTATGAAGTGGCACTTTATTTCACAAGTTAATAACGTTTACATTCAGCTTGAGGTCTCCTGAGCTATAAGGGCTGTTTTTCTGGTTTAGGACGTTTTCCTATATTTGATTTTAAGAACTTCTGAGCTGGACTTTTCCATATATTCGTGAACACAGCTAAGAATACTTGGGAAAGGAATCTAGGAATAAAATATTTGAGTATTTTTAATAGGGTTTAATTTCCCTTTTAACATTTTTATCAATGCTATTGCAAGTTAATCTGGGGAAGGATGCACAGTTAACTTCGCTATGACTGCCATAAGACCTTTGTACACATACAAAGAATTAATATATTTGAAGTTGAATGCCAGGTTTAATTGATTGAATTTTGATTTAGATTTCTAAATCCCTGACTAACCTGAAATAATGATTCTATTCATAAAAATTGAGGTAATATCCTGGTTACTCATTTCTGTAAAATCAAGCAGTCATGGCGGCACTCCATGTTGGCAACTGCGGGGGAAAATCTTCTGTATACTCGTGATATTGTAAGCCAATTTATAAAGAAAGAGTTCACAATATTAGTACACCTAGCGTCTAAAGGTAATTTTGCCAGTGTGCTAATTACGCTACTCGGGCAAGGAGAACTTTTGAAAAGCCAGCTATGAGTTAATCATCAATGAAACAATACCTTCTTGTCAATTAATGCCGTGACAATCCTGGTCTAGCATCATTTCCACACAACATGCTTTGCACAATGCAGGTGCCAGTGGCAAAACTTGAAAGTGAAAGTCCGCAAACCCAAAAAAGGCAGACCCTCTCTATGAGAAGGAATAAAAATAACTGGGAGTGTGCTCAAGCCTGGAATTCTCAAACGCTGGGTTCAGATGACATTTATAAATCTCCTGATTCTTTGTGATTCATGATGTGATCTGAACTCCTTGTGTGATATAGTGCATTCTTTTGCATCCATTATTCTCTGTCCAATGCTTAATATAAATATTTGGGCCAGGAACAAGTTCTCAAACATTTTTATTTTATTGAAATGTTATAACTGTAGTTGGAGGTCCCTGTTCTTACCTCGGCGTTGATAGTGTCATCTCTCCCTCCCACTGTAGAATTGGTCAGCTGATGCCTCATGGTTCATTAGTGTGGTGTGGGAGAAAGTCTTCCAAGACATGAATGATCGAAGCAGAGGTAAGCACCTGCAGCTCCCCTTGTAAACTTTTGAAGATAATGTCATTCATACAGAAACAGACAGTTTTAAAGGATAGATTTGTAGAGCACTGGGTTTTAATACCTTTGGGACCTGGGTATGAATCCATCTCAAATTCACAAGCATTGTCTCCCTGCCAGCTATAACGGTCTAAAATTACATGGATTTGGGCACTTGGAGCCTATGTTTTTTATAGTGAGCATGAATTCATAGCACAGAACTGCTCATAACTTGGCAGCAATAGATATGAAATTGGTGGTCTTGCTCAGACAAGTCACAAAATGTAATGGCCCAGAATTTGCAGTCAGCAGTGTTTGTCGCTGGCCCCGAAGTACGCTTCGCACAAGGATCTCGCGATCCCTGTGCCGAGAACTTCTGGTTTATCGACCTTCAATTCAAATCAACAAACTGTAGTGGGGATCCCCTAGTGCGAGCTGCTGTGACGGCAACAAGGTGAATCAAAAGGCAGAATTCTCACGGACAGCGAACAAGGAAGTGAGTAAGCTCTTAAAATTCTAACTTTTTAAAATAGTTAGAGAGAGCAAAATAAAGATTGGGGCTCTCACAGAGGTCAAACCTGAAATAAAGATGGACAAACATTTTTTTTTAATTATTTTTTTTTTGAAAAGTTTCTTAAAAAGGTTACTTTTTATTAAAATGGACACATTTCACACTGCACAAAATTAAAATTAGTTTTTCAGGCCTGTATCATTGTTTAGCAGTGATAACACTGTCAAAACCCCAGTTACTCCTAATCCCTTTGGGTGTAGCTTTTAGTGGGGAATTTAACAGCGTACTTACTGTGGAAGAGCAGAAGTTTTCGTCAGTTTCAATGATTTGGCAGATTACACAGATTGCCGGCTCTGTGGTGGTGGGAGGCACAGCACAGTCAGTTTCAGAGCTATCAATGACTGACTGCAACTTCGGGATTTCTGCATGTGTCTGCACATGTGCCAAATCCCAAAGTTGCGGTCAGTTTCAAAGGCGGAATGATGGCGAATGCTGCCAGTTCGTTGTCATCTAGAATGCAAATCCCGGGCCAATGTTGTCGGAAATGAGAATATCAGATTGCTGTACTAGGAAGTAGTCTTCTGTAGTTAAGGTATCTTGTTGGGACAGAGCCCAGAGACCGTTACTTTATATCTATCTGTGATAAAACTGATGTGAAGTGCTTGATGCTGAGATAGTTGGCATGTTGGCCTTTATTGCAAGGGGGTTGGAGTATAAGAGTAAGGAAGTCTTGCTACAATTGTACAGGGCCTTGGTGAGACCACACCTGGAGTACTGTGCACAGTTTTGGTCTCATCTAAGGAAGGATATACTTGCCTTGGAGGCGGTGCAATGAAGGTTCACTAGATTGATTCCTGGGATGAGAGGGCTGTCCTATGATGAGAGATTGTGTAGAATGGGCCAATTCTCTCTGGAGTTTAGAATAATGAGAGGTGATCTAATTGAAACATACAAGATTCTGAAGGGGATTGACAGGGTAGATGCTGAGAGGTTGTTTCCCCTGGCTGGAGTGTCTAGAACTAGGGGGCATAGTCTCAAGATAAGGGGTAGGCCATTTAAGACTGAGATGAGGAGGAGTTTCTGCACTCAGAGGGTTGTGAATCTTTGGAATTCTCTGCCCCAGAGGGCTGTGCATGCTGAGTCTTTGAGTATATTCAAGGCTGAGATAGATAGATTTTTGGACTCTAGGGGAATCAAGCGATATGGAGATTGGGCGGGAAAGTGGAGTTGAGGTCGATGATCAACCATGATCTTATTAAATGGTGGAACAGGCTCGAGGGGCCGTATGGCCTACTCCTGCTCCTATTTCTTATGTTCTTATAGTTCTGAAAAATACTGTAGGATAATAATACAAGATTATTACTCTAAAGGAACAATAGCCGTAGATTGTAACCAGTAATCTCCAAATGTACTAATCATTTTTTTACTGTAATAGACTAGGGTATGAGCAAAGCAGTGCATGCGATTGTTACTGTGGCAGACCTGGGGATAGAAAGAGCAGTAACACAAGATTGTTAGAGTAAGTAAGTCCACACCTAACTATAGATGAGAAAGAAAGAAAGGCATGCATTTATATAATGACACATCTCAGCAACATCTCAAAGCACTTCTCATACAATGAATTACTTTGAAGTGGGCTGACTTTTCTTATGTAGGTAAACATGCTAATCATTTACCACACAGCAAATTCCCACAAACCCCAATGAGATGAATGAGCATTTAATCCATTGGTGGTGATTGTTGCTTAAGGGATTATTGTTGGCGAAGGTACTGAGGAGTTTCCTGCTCTTCTTCGAATAGTACCATAAAATCCTTAATGTCCATATAAACTGCTGGAGCAGGCAGAAGGGGCCTCCGTTTAATATTTTAATCAAAGAATGGCACTCCCTCAGTACTGCACTTGAGTTTCAGTCTAGAATAAATGCTCGGGTCCCAGAGTGGAGCTTGTACCCTCATCCTTCTGATTCAGAAAGGAGACGGATTGACACCTTTCTATGTACATGTGCTTCTCTTGTGTTTATATAATGAGGCTATCCATTTGAGGAATTCATCCTATGGGTTGTCCAGTCAGCTATCGATTCTGAGCTGTCCTTGCTAATACTCCTGTTCTTTTCAGGTCAGTTTCAAATTTTAGATAAAGTGGAGGGAAGGGGTATCCAAGACCAAAATTGGAATGAATCTGAATAATCCCCCCTAATTATCCCTTACTCTTGTGTAAGTGTTGACACGAGGTTGAACAGAAATCGATTTATTATCTAAGGGGAAAACTTTCCCTGTTCACTATTTGTTGTGAAATCCTAAATGTTCTTTATACTTAGGTTTATAATTTCACTACAGTGAAGAGAGGAAACTTACTCCAATGTGTGTTGCTGGTCTTTAATACATAATGGCGTAGATTAGGTTTTAAAAAAATAATTGTGTATACTCTGGTGAAGCTGGGGAATGTCAGTGCTGGGGAATGGAATACTTTCTGGAATTTTGAGAATGAGAGAGTCAGGTAAAGCATGAATTTGATGCAATTTGGAGCTCTCCTTTCACTGCTTCGACATAATCAGGGTCATTTTCTGACTTGGTGCTGCTGGCGTGATGCCCTGCGCGTCAGGTGCATGTTGCGCATGACTTTCTGATCATGAATTTAAATGGTCAGAAAACCATGCACAGTGCATGCCTGAATTTCATCCGATTTACTTCACTCACTGCCTCCGAGCATTGTTGCGATAGCTTCAATTTATTGTCAGTCAGGACCTCCAGATCTCTCTCATTTTCCTTGCACGTTATTTTCTTTCCATTTAAGTAATAGTCCCTTCCTGGATTTTTTGTCTCAGTGTGAAACACTTTGCATTTCTCCACATTGAATCTCATCTGTCACCTGTCTGCCCAATTCCCAAGTATATTTTAATGCTCCTGTAGCTTATCCTGTTCAGCTTTGGCATCTACCACCCTTCAATAGCTTTGTATCATTTGCAAATTTAACCACTGTGCTTGTGACTCCTAGCTCCAGATATTAAACAAAAAAGGCCCCAACACAGCTCCCCACAGAGCCCCACTGGTAACATTCTCCGAGGCTGATGACAATCCCTGTACCACCACCCTCTGGGTTCTAGCAGTCAATCAATTACGTATCCATTGTCCCACTTTCTTTACTCTCAGTACCAGCTTTTCCAGAGGAACAGTGTCAAAGGCCTTACTGAAATCCAAGTACAACACATCCACTGCCTTACCCCTATCAAGCTCCTTTGTCACATCCTCAAAGAAAACCAGTGAGTTAGATTGGCAAGACCTCCCCTTCATGAACCCATATTGGCTATCTTTAATGATTTTATTTACATCCGGATGCTCCATGATCTTATCTTTAATGAGGGTTTCCATAACTTAACCCACGTTGGATGTCAAATTCATTGGTCTGTAGTTTCCTGGGTCACTTTTGCTACCTTTTTTAAAAAAACATAGGAGTAACATCTGCCTTTCTTCCATCCCCAGGCACCTCGCCAGTACTCAGTGATTTCTGGAAGATTTGTACCAAAGTTCCTGCAATTTCCTTCCTTATTTCCTTAAGGATCCTCGGATGCATTTTATTTGACCCCTGAGATTTATTTACCTTAAGTTTGCACAGCTGTTTGGCAAACTATTGTTTTTCTTACTGAGACCGGCACTACTTAACCAAAGTGCTGTCAATCTCAGTGCACCCGAGATTTCTCAGACCCTCGCCCCATCCTCGTATTCAAAAGGTGCAAGCAGCTGGGATAACCTTCCCAATGGGCACACCCCTGTTCTAAAGAAAAGGAAAGACTTGCATTTATATAGCACCTTTCACAACCTCAGGACATTGCAAAGCACTTTACAACCAATGAAGTACTTTTGAAGTGTGGTCACTGTTGTAATGCAGGAAACACGGCAGCCAATTTGCGCACAGCAAGGTCCCACAAACAGCAATGTGATAATGACTAGATAATCTGTTTTTTATTGGTGTTGGTGTTGAGGGATAAATGTTGGCCAGGACACCGGGGAGAACTCCCCTGTTCTTTTACATCCACTTGAGAGGGCAGACAGAGTCTCAGTTTAATGTCTCATCCGAAAGACGGCACCTCCGACAGTGCAGTACTGAGGGGGTGTCAGCCTAAATTTTGTGCTCAAGTCCCTGGAGTGGGACTTGAACTCACCACCTTCTGATTCAGAGGCAAGAATGCATAATAATGGAAAACGATGAGGAGCAGCAGAGGCAAGCAGCTCTGAGTGAGCCGCCATGGCAGAGGACAGCAGCCCACTCACTATTATCTCTATTGGCGACACTGAATTTGCACTTGTTTTACACTGGTTTCTATATCCCATCGTAGGCAAATAAGCTCCACAGGATATTTACGTGTAAATTCCCATTGGTAAGATCGATGTCGAAACCAGCATAAATTTTGGCGTAAATGGGATTGAGGAACTTCCAGGCTGATAAAAAAAAATAGATGAAGGAAAAGATGGCGGTGGATGCACTGTTGAAGGAAATCAATGAGCAGAATATGGAACCGCCACTCACATTTCTATAGCAGTCCACAAATACAGAGAGACGTCTCTGAATGCTTCACAGAGTTGTGAACACTGAGCAGGAGGGAGAAAGGTGAACAAGGCTGAAAAGGGGGCAAAGCACAGTCAAGAAGGAGGAGGGCCTTTAGGAGGCTTTTGAATTTAGGAATGAAGGTGAGAAGGTGGAAATGATGAGGTAGTGGTTGAAGAAGTGAGCTGTAACAATTGAAAAGCATGTTGCATAGAGGAGCTGCATGTTTGGAGCAATGCATTTACAGGTGGCTGCTTGGTGTGAACTGTATATTGTACAGGAGCGCTGTACCAACTGAATAGTACATTAAACACTCAAATTTATAATGCCAGCTGTCTAATAAAGTTTTCTTTTATTCTTAGTTTCCTGCCCTTTACTGCAACAACAGTGTCAACTTACATTTCTATAGTATTCCTTGGGTAAAGAAAATGTCTCTGAGCACTTGACAGGGTGGAAAATGTCAGCAGGGCTTGGCAAGGATGGAGGTGGTGGATATCTGGGAGTCTGTGTGGGACACGGGCCACAGAGTTCTGAACGAGTTGAGGTTTATGAAGAGTGGAGATTGCACAGGGAGATTAAAAAGGCTGATCTCCCTCTGCAATGGAAACTGAAGAGAATTTTCCCTTCATATTAGGAGAATGATGATGCAGTTCTCTTCATATTGGAGCATCAAGATACAATTTTCCTCTATGCTGGCGAGTGGTAATATACTCCACCCCTTGTGAAGAGTGTTGATAGCATTCCCCAAATAGCAGAGTGATTATATAGTTCTCCCCTCCCCCATATTCGGGGTGGGCAATTTAGTTGCTTTACCACATTAGTCACAAATTTGTTTGCGTTTTAGTGTTTGAAAATGACCAAAAAGATATGAACTACTTCAGCAGCATCTCTTGAATCCAGAACCCCTACCATCTAGAAGGACAAGGGCAGCAGGCGCATGACAACACCACCACCTTCAAGTTCCCCTCCAAGTCACACGCCATCCTGACTTGGAAATATATCGCCGTTCCTTCAATGTCACTGGGTCAAAATCCTGGAACTCCCTATCGATGCTCCTGTTAATATTTTGAATGGCAAAAATTTGGCAGATGGAGTATAATGTGGAAAAATGTGAGGTTATCCACTTTGGAAGGAAGAATGAAAAAGCAAATGATTATTTAAATGGAGAGAGACTACAAAATGCTGCGGTACAGAGGGATCTGGGGGTCCTAGTACATGAAACACAAAAAGTTAGCATGCAGGTACAGCAAGTAATTAGGAAGGCTAATGGAATGTTGACCTTTATTGCAAGGGGTATGGAGTATAAAAATAGGGAAGTTTTGATGCAATTTTACAGGGCGCTGGTGAGACCGCACCTGGAGTACTGCGTACAGTTTTGGACTCCATATTTAAAGAAGGATATACTTGCATTGGAGGCAGTACAGAGAAGGTTCACGAGGTTGATTCCTGCGATGAAGGGGTTGACGTATGACGAAAGGTTAAGCAGATTGGGCCTATACTCATTGGAGTTTAGAAGAATGAGAGGTGATCTTATTGAAATATATAAGATTCTGAGGGGGATTGACAGGGTGGATGCTGAGAGGTTGTTTCCCCTAGTGGGGGTATCTAGAACTAGGGGGCATAGTTTCAGAATAAGGGGTCACCCATTTAAGACTGAGATGAGGAGGAATTTCTTCTCTGAAGGTTGTGAATCTTTGGAATTCTCTACCCCAGAGAGCTGTGGAGGTGGAGTCATTCAATATATTCAAGGCGGAGATTGACAGATATTTGAACCACAAGGAAGTAAAGGGGTATGGGGAGAGAGCGGGAAAGTGGTGTTGAGGTAAAGATTGGATCAGCCATGATCTTATTGAATGGCGGAGCAGGCTCGAGGGGCCGATTGGCCTACTCCTGCTCCTGTTTCTTATGTTCTTACTTAGAACATTGCTCCCTCCCTAACAGCACTGTGGGAGTCCCTTCACCACATGGATTGCAGCAGTTCAAGAAGGCGGCTCACCACCACCTTCTCAAGGGCAATTAGGGATGGGCAATAAATGCTGGCCTTGCCAGCAACGCCCACATCCCGTGAATGGATAAAAAAAAATTAAAAATGAACCTTGAAATGTAGTAACATTAGCTCATGAACTCCTAACATGTTCTTATGATATTCTTTAGTCTACTACAGGAAACTTTGTGCTATCCGGCACCGACGGGACCGAGCTGTTGCCGTTCCCTCAAAACTGCCGGACACTCCAGCGCTAATGTTGAAGCATACGGAGATTTTCAGCTCCGTGTGAATCAACAAACGCTGCTTAGCAACAGCTTCTAAACAGTCGGCAAGCGTCTCTGTAGTGTCTCTAGCTGAAGCTGTTGCTTAGCTACAGACCTTGCAGAGCTTGATTGTTGAGAAAAAAGCAACGAAAAGAAAAAAAATGGCTCCTGATTTTTGCCGGTGGCTCGAGCTTGCCGGACATTTAGCCTCCGGATAACACAAAGTTTCTTTATTTTAAAGCAGGCATTAACCTGTTCATTTTAAATGAGTTCATGTTGCACTAAAATAGCAGACAGAGGAATGTTACACTGGTGCATTAAGTGTTTGTCCACTGTAATTCTTAGACTATGTTTTCAGCAGAGGGTAGGCATTTAAAAAAAATCAAATCTTGCAATTTCTTTCGACATAACACTCGCTTACTTATATGCCCAGTATGGTGCTGAGGAACAAAGATATCAAAGTTTGCACCTTGCAAATATCACTCTGCCTTTATTAATAAATTCAGGACATTCGCACAAAAGTAGATAATTGAGGTCCTTTGTAGAATTGATAACTTCCTTTATGAACCTTTGGACTCCATTCAACAGATAACCCTAAAATCAAGCATAAGGAATAACCCCCCTCCCCTCCTCAAAGTGCATTATTACTAAGTTAAAACACCTCTGGACCCACTTCCCTTTGGAATGTCTTTGAAGTTTAAACTTGTTGGCCTCCTGTTTAAGCCCCCTTTTGTGGATCTAAGCCATAAAGACAGGCATTTTTGGGGATTACTGTAGCTCTCTGAGTCTCTCGGCTATACTTTTAATTGATGGTTAGATTGTCAAAATACTTTCATTTGCAATAAATAGCATTACATTTACTGAATTGAGGCTCTGAGATGACCATTCCTGTCAGAAATGCCTGAAAAGTTGTATCCAGTAATACACTGCTGGCATTGAGTTGAAACCAGAAGTGATGCAGTGCTATGGAATTCTAACTTTGTTCTGTTATTATTCATTTTTCAAATTGTTGAATTGTTTTGGAAGAGACTAGTCTGAAGATCAGTGATACTGCATGTGAGATTCCTGACTCATCTATCCCAACCAAAGAAATCAATTTCACAATGTAGAAGCATGTTTGGATTTTCAACCTCTAGCCTCACCCCGCCCAATCAAATCTATCTGTCCCCAATGCAAAATTGTTTAATGGTGGACGTTACAGTTTAGATACGCACTTTATATCTTCTGCATTTAATCCTGTTTATATTCCAGAATAGGTTTGAAACAGGGCCTGTATTTTTAACATTATTCTGGAATCAATTGCCCCTATATAGACCATAGCAGCATTAAATTTTGGAAAAAAGACTTAAAAAACCCAGCTTTAATGTCTCAGGGCAGCGGGACTGTTACTGAACATATTCAACGGTTGCTATTGAGTCTGATAGCATATTTATGCAGAAGCTATTGTTTTATTTTTAAACGTGGTGCTAAATTTTTCTGTATTCTCTGATAGCTAATAGCAAAGCTTATGTTCAAAAATAAAATAGGCTCCCAATTGACATAGTATAAAGAAGAAAAAGTTTGTTGTTTACCTAGGCCTGGCAGTAAGTCAAACAGTTGACATTTAGGCATTGGAAAGACCCAAAATCCATCCACTCGCCCCTCTAACCTGAGTGGATTTCAGTGTATCTGGAAACAGTTCTATGTTGCCATGGGGAAATCAGACGTGTTTATGAATAAATAGCAACCTCTGTTAATATTTTCACAACTGATATGCAGATGCACATTATAGTAGTGGTTTTAGTTCTCTATTGACCTATGTATCAGCAGAACACAACTACACAAAGAGTTCATCAAAGGCTTCACACTATAAGCTGTGGTTGACCTGTGGATCCGCGGCATGTTAGGAGATGAGACTACCCGATGCTTCAACAGCTTACCTTGGAAACATTGAAAAGATTGTGGCCCCGGTTGAGTTGCCAGCCTCTTGTGATGAGTTTTTGAAGCTAACTTTAAATAATTAATAATAATAAAGTTAAGCTGTAATTTGCAAATGAATGCTTATAATTGCAAGTTTTTTTCTTTTTCTCCCTTTTCTTTCCTTTCATGAATACTGAAGGCTGCTATAGTGCCTTATCCTCAAGTACAACCGGACAGGCAACAGGTTAATACAGGTATCTGAACCCAATCCTTGTTTGGTGGCACTTCAATTGAAAAGCCCAGCCGTCGTGTTTGGGAAGGTTTACCCGTCCATGCCCCTTCCGAACACAAGAGTACACGCACTTAGCAGTAGACTTACAACAAAAGCAACTGTGGCAAAATATTATCCTGCAAGTTCGATGGATGGTGATGCAGAGAAGGTGGTAGAAGGGCCTCAGAGCAGATTTAATTGTGAATTTGAGAAGTTGGAGTGTTTCAGGCAGCCCTGATTTAAAGTTGAGATGCTGATAACCTATCAGGTGGGTTTTACAGTGATTATCAGGGGAGTTTTTAAATCTGGAAGATTCCGATGGACCAGTTTTTAACCTATAGTCAGGAACCTTTATTGTTATAATAAACATAGTTAAGAGAGGTGGCTGGTTTTAGAGCACTCATGTACTAGCTTGCTATAATATAGCAGGGTAGGGTATAGCCTCACAGGGCATTGATTTCAGTCCATATGAATTTCTCATCTTAGTTGAGCCATCTGGGGATGTCACCAAGTGGAACCTAGGGCACTGGATCAGCAGATTTACTAATATGCTCCTCCCCTACACCAATAATAACTAAAACTTGGGGGCTCCCTGATGTCTAGTGAGTAAGTGCCTCATGAGTCATACATGCTGGGAGTTTGCTGATCTTAACTGAGAATAGTGTTGAGACACTACAATTGGCTTCAGTGTACTCAGGCAACGGAATGAAAAAGGAGGCAAAAATTATTGTTACGTAACCTCTTTTGGAAAGTATGTGATGTTTGGTGACGTCAGTTTGGTGGCTGTCAGTTTATGTCAAACTATATGCCAGTATTAGCCACCACCTTCAGGAGAGACTAGGAGAAAGGGGGAGGCCATTGAGGAGAAAAAGGTGTCACTTCTTTTTGGGGACAGAGTGGAACCGAAGAGAAATTACAAGTTGACGGCACTGTTGTGTTACCATGAGCAGATAAATATCACTGCCACTGGCAGTACTTGCGACTGCTTGGTAAAAAGATCCATGGCATTGCTGTTGGAGTGTGTAGGTGGCCTTTCAGTCATAGTGAGATTTCAAACCAGTTATTTCTGAAACTGAATCAGTCCCCCTTAATTGGAAAAACTTCTTTATGTTCTTAATATCATGTTCCTTGTATTGTGGAAGGAAAGTGCTATCTTTCATCTCAAGTGCTACACAGCAGTGCAGTGCAGAGCCACAGGGGGTGAAGAGAGGTCACCAAAACAAACTGGAAAATAAAAGTTATTTATGATGAAAAAGGGTTAAAATGTAGCCTGCCCCAACCATTTGACTGCTTGCTTAATGATTGGCAGTGTGCCTTCTTTTGCTGTGACCCTTTATACAGTGCAAACATTTCACATACTGTATCACGCAAATAGTTCTGCCAATATATTAACCTTCTTTATACCGCAAATGTGAGTGTACAAACTCTTAAATAATATATTATTCTAGGAAAAATTAGTGACATAACATCACAGTTGCCAAAATCAATCCACTATTTAAGTGCAATCAAATCTAGATTAAAGCATACCTGATCCAAGCATCGTTCTGATCCAAACATCGAATTCCAATGGTGCAAATCATTTCCTGTTCACTCCCATTGTATAGAACTACTTGCCCAAACAAAATACTTAGCTTACAAAATCCTGATCCAAGCATATAGTATTTCCTAATTATGTTAATACCCAGCACGTAAATTATCACCAGTTTACCACCTAATTTCACCTGTAGACTACAGCATGAGGTAGAAATATAATCAGTATTGTGTTGCATGTTATTTGATTCTTTGTTTTCTGCTGTTTTGGTTGAATCAGTGAATCAATGATTAAATCAGGTAGAAAGATTTACCAAATGTTCTGTTTTTATCTGGTCTTTATGGAAATCCAATCCAAGCAGAAGATTTCTTGATGCAGTAGTGATGTTATTATCAGGACAGGGTCATGTAATTCTTCAAAACTGCAGAATGACAATCCAAGGACCGGGAGTTCCAATATAATAAGAACATAAGAAATAGGAGCAGGAGTAGGCCAATCGGCCCCTCGAGCCTGCTCCGCCATTCAATAAGATCATGGCTGATCCGATCCCAACCGCCAATCCACTATCACAGAACCATCTCCTGAATCTAACAGAATTAGACACACGAAATAGGAGCAGGATCAGGCTATACGGCCCCTGGGCCCGCTCCGCTACCCACAGGGCCATGACCGATCCGAACCTAGACTCATGTCCAAATTCCTGCCCGCTCCCCGTAACCCTTAATTCCCTTTACTTCTAGGAAACTGTCTATTTCTGATTTAAATTTATGTAATGATGTAGCTTCTACAGCTTTTTGGGGCAGCATATTCCATGGACCTACCACCCTCTGAGTGAAGTAGTTCCTCCTCATCTCAGTTTTGAAAGAGCAGCCCCTTATTCTAAGACTATGCCCCTTAGTTCTAGTTTCACCCATCATCGGGAACATCCTCCCCGCATCCACCCAATCCAACCCCTTCACAATCTTATATGTTTCAATAAGATCGCCTCTCATTCTTCTGAACTCCAATGAGTAGAGTCCCAATCTACTCAACCTCTCCTCATATGTCCATCCCCTCATCCCGGGATTAACTGAGTGAACCTTCTTTGTACTGACTCGAGAGCAAGTATGTCCTTTCTTAAGTATGGACACCAAAACTGTACGCAGTTTTAATATGGCACCGAGTGGAGAATTTCTTATCCTCAGTCATATTATGAGGGGTACACTGAGCAAGGAAGGTAAAGTTGAAGGAATCGTTATCTTGACGTACATCACCTAGTGGCTCGGTGCTAAACAGATTTGACATATGTCTAGAAAGAGGTTATATTTTTCCCCATTAGCTAGGGTTGACCTGAGGTGTGAAGACATAAGAAAATATGGAATTGTAAAAGGCCATTTAGTCCACCAACCCTACTAACTCCACAGACCATGTGCAATCTCCCACATCATGGACCCAATTACACTCCTAAATAATGTTCTTGTCTACATACTCCTTGAAAAATCAGCCAAAATTACAGAATATACATCTAATGACACAACTGCATTATTAAACTGGTCTACTGTCCTCCAGACTGTATTCCCACATTGTTCCAGCAGAATAGGAATCATTGAGACCTGTGGATTATTTGATCATTTCAGTCTATTATTATCCATTTTAAGAATGAACCCTTTTCCTAATATTCATCCAATTTTTAATCTCTAGTCTCTTTTGAGATAGCTGTGATGAAAGTAAAACTATTGTCGTGAGACAAATAGGGAAATTTCTATCCTTGTTTCAGATATTTTTCAAAATGCTTTGAGTTAAAATAGAAGCAATATTTCCTTACTAATATTCAACAATTTGAGGAACCAACTAGAGATCAGGCCATCTTAGACTGGGTATTATGTAATGAGAAAGGATTAATTAGCAATGTTGTTGTGCGAGGCCCCTTGGGGAGGAGTGATCATCATATGATAGAATTCTTCATTAAGATGGAGAGTGAAGTAGTTGATTCAGAGACTAGGGTCCTGAATTTAAATAAAGGAAACTATGATGGTATGAGGCGCGAGTTGGCTAGGATTGATTGGGGAACATTACTTAACGGGTTGACGGTGGATAGGCAATGGCAAACATTTAAAGATCACATGGATGAACTACAGAATTTGTTCATCCCTGTTTGGCATAAAAATAAAACAAAAAAGGTGACTCAACCATGGCTAATAAGGGAAATTAGGGATAGCATAAGATCCAAGAAGAGGACATATAAATTGGCTAGAAAAAGCAGCAAACCTAAGGATTGGGAGCAGTTTAGGATTCAGCAAAGGAGGACAAAGGGATTAATTAAGTGGGGGAAAATAGAATATGAGAGTAAGCTTTCAGGGAACATAAAAACTGACTGTAAAAGCTTCTATAGATATGTGAAGAGAAAAAGACTGGTGAAGTCAAGCGTAGGTCCCTTGCAATCAGAATCAGGGGAATTTATAATGGGGAACAAAGAAATGGCAGACCAATTAAATACATACTTTGGTTCTATCTTCACAAAGGAGGACACAAATAACCTTCCAGAGATGTCGGGGAACATAGGGTCTAATGAGAGGGAGGAATTGAATGAAATCAGTATTTGTAGGGAAATGGTGTTGGGGAAATTGACGGGATTGAAGGCTGATAAATCCCCAGGGCCTGATAATCTACATCCTAGGGTACTTAAGGAAATGGCCCTAGAAATACTAGAGGCGTTGCTAGTCATCTTCCAAAATTCTATAGACACTGGAATAATTCCCATGGATTGGAGGGTAGCTAATGTAACCCCACTATTTAAAAAAGGTGGTAGAGAGAAAACGGGGAATTATGTGGGGAAAATGCTAGAGTCCATTAGAAAAGATGTAATAGCAGAGCACTTGGAAAACAGTGACAGGATCGGACAAAGTCAACATGGATTTACAAAAGGTAAATCATGCTTGACTAATTTACTGTAATTTTTTGAGGATGTAACTGGTAGAATAGATAAGGGAGAACCAGTGGATGTGGTGTATTTGGACTTTCAGAAGCGATAAGGTCCCGCATAAGAGATTGACGTGCTAAATTAAAGCACATGGGATTGGGGGTAAGATACTGACTTGGATATAGAACTGGTTGGCAGACAGGAAGCAAAGTGTTGGAATAAATGGGTCTTTTTCCGAGTGGCAGGCAGTGACTAGTGGGGTACCGCAGGGATTGGTGCTAGGACCCCAGCTATTCACAATATATATTAATGATCTAGACAAAGGAACTAGATGTAATATCTCCAAGTTTGCAGACGACACAAAGCTGGGTGGGCGTGTGTGCTGTGAGGAGGATGCAGAGAAACTCCAGTATGATTTGGACAGATTGGGTGATTGGGCAGATGCATGGCAGATGCAGTATAATGTGGATAAATGTGAGGTTATCCACTTTGGTGGCAAAAACAGGAAGACACATTATTATCTGAATGGCAATAGATTGGGAGAAGGGGAAGCGCAACGAGACCTGGGTGTCCTTGTGCACCAGTCACTGAAGGTAAGCATGCAGGTGCAGCAGGCGGTTAAGAAGGCAAATGGTATTTTGGCCTTCATAGCGAGAGGATTCGAGTACAGGAGCAAGGATGTCTTGCTGCAGTTGTACAGGGCCTTGGTGAGACCACACCTTGAGTATTGTGTGCAGTTTTGGTCGCCTTATCTGAGGAAGGATGTTCTTGCCATGAAGGGAGTGCAGCGAAGATTCACCAGGCTGATACCTGGGATGGCAGGAATGACTTTGGCCCAGACACCCCATCTGTGGTCCTCCATAGAAACATAGAAGATAGGAGCAGGAGTAGGCCTTTCGGCCCCTTGAGCCTGTTCCGCCATTTAATGAGATCATGGCTGATCATCCAAATTCAGTACCCTGTCCCTGCTTTCTCCCCATATCCCTTGATCCCTTTAGCCTTAAGAAATATATCCAACTCCTTCTTGAATATATTTAATGAATTGGCCTCTACTGCCTTCTGTGGTAGAGAATTCCATAGGTTCACCACTCTCTGGGTGAAGAAATTCCTCCTCATCTCTGTCCTAAATGGCTTACCCCTTATCCTTAGACTGTGACCCCTGGTTCTGGGCTCCCCGACCATCGGGAATATCCTTCCTGCATCTAGTCTGTCTAGTCCTGTTAGAATTTTATAAGTTTCAATGAGATCCCCTCTCATTCTTCTAAACTCCAGCGAGTACAAGCCCAATCGACCCCATCTCTCCTCATACGTCATTCCTGTCTGAGGTGCCGTCTTTTGGATGAGACTTTAAACTGAGGCCCCGTCTGCCCTCTCAGGTGGACATCGCAGATCCTATGGCACTTTTTTGAAGAATAACGGCCAACATTTATAACACAAGCAACATCAGTAAAACCGCTTAATTTATCTCATTGCTGTTTGTGGGACATTGCCGTGCACAAATTGACTGCTGTGTTTCCCTCCATTACAACAATGACCACATTTCAAAAAGTACTTCATTGGCTGTGAAGTGCTTTGGGACATCCTGAGGTTGTGAAATGTGCTATATAGATGCAAGTGCTTTCTTTCTTCTGTGTGAGAGCTGACATCAAATGAATAGTTATAATATAGAGTAATTGTCACTGTATAAATCACAATGCAGGGTGCTCAGGTCCTCAGTTTTGATGGAGATTTAAATTCCGTTGGGACACTGGAAATTTGCATCACTCACATGGAGTATCATATTGTGAAGATCTATAAAAAGACTATTGTATCCACTTATCTTACTTTAAAAAAAAATACACTCTGGAATAGTATATTTGGATCTCTGTGAACAGGGAGGTTTTATTATGTTAAAGGTTTTATTATATAAATACAAGTTGTTATTTTTAAGTGTTACACTGAGTATCTTGCTACCTTTCTGTCTTAAATAATTCTGACTATTAATTTCAGCCTGTATATATTGGTCTGATGGCATGGCCTTTTCAGTATTTCAAAGAAGGCAGGAGAATAAGTTGGGCACCCCATGTGATCTCTGTTGTACTATATATTGTAATTGTAGGATGGTAATTGTTAATCTTAGTTGTGCTACTCCATACATGAAACATACAAGGGCCAGGTTTTGGATTAAAGCACCGTTTCACCATGAACACAAAGCAGAAGTGTTGGAAGAAGGCTCAACCTGTGACGCTAGTATTAAGTTAAATAGCCTCCTTACATTACATCATCTGCGTCTCTCAGTATTTTGATGGCCTGATTCAGGTCGCTCCTCGATCATCAGCCGCGATTTTGCCGGCGCTCAGAGGGTGGGTTTGGAGGGGGGTCTCAAGTTAAAACCTAAATGATTGACGGCGGGTTGTGAACCCGCCGCCATCCCGCCTCCACACAACTTTACAAAGTGCCGGGTCTGCGAGTCCCGATCAGACCCGACACCAAGCAGCGGGAGAGCCACTTAAGACAGTTAACGGCTTGTTAACTGCCTAGATAATCCGATTTTAAGAGGCTCTTCCCATTTTACTACATTTTCAGCGTGTTGCACGTTGTGCGACAAACACGCCAGCTGATTGTGCCGGGTTCAGCAACTACCTGAATTGTTGACAGCTGCACCTGCATCATAAAAGCAGACCTGTAACATGGCTGACTTTCAGATGCCTGAACTTTGTGTTTTGAGGTTGTGGAACACATTTTGCAGGTCTATTGAGCTTGTAAGTGTTTAAGCTGAGATGCATATGCATTGTGACCTCCTTGGAAAATCCTCTCCCCACATTGACTGAGCGCTTATAACATCTATTCCTCAACTGAGATATATACCAGTGGGATGGGAACCATTTATACCCTGTCATCCTGGTCCTCAGATTCGGAGCAGCCGCGGCAGTAGCAGAACCAGGCACAACGGTAGCAGCAACAACAGGAGCGCCAACCTTCTCCACAGCCACCTGATGCTGCACAGGGCAGAGGGCATCAGCGCAGGGCTGCTCTACGCTGCAGGAGATACCCCCAACACAGGGTTTACAGGCAGAGGATGAACTTCCTCAACATGAGTGAGCAGCAGTGCCAAAGGAGGCTGAGACTTTTGCGAGAGGTAGCCGCTGACATCTACGCAATCTGCACCAACACCTGGAGCCCAGAGGAACGGGTGGACACTCCTTACCAGTGGCTGTCAAAGTCACCACCGCCCTCAACTTCTTTGCTTTAGGGTCCTTCCCGGGATCAGCAGCAGACATCAGCGGTATCTCCCAGTTGGCCGCACACACTTGCATCACGCAGGTTACCGATGCCCTCTTTGCAAAGTCGCACAATGACATCCACTTCTCCACGGATGAAGCAAGTGTAACCACGCGTACGGTTGGCTTTGCAAATATGGCAGGTTTCCCAAGGATGCAGGGCGTCGTAGACCGCACACATGTGGCCATTAGGGCACCCCATCACAACCCAGCTGTATTTGTCAACCGCAAGGGCTTTCACTCCCTTAACATCCAGCTGATGTGTAACCACAGGAAGAACATTATGCATGTTTGCGCCAAGTTCCCTGGCAGTTGCCATGACTCATTCATCCTGCGGCAGTCTACTGTGCCTCAGCTGTTCAATCCGCCAACCCAACTTACCGGATGGCTCCTTGGAGACAAGGGCTATCCCCTGAAGACATGGCTAATGACACCGATGAGGAGGCCATCAAACGAAGCTGAGGAGCGCTACAATAAAAGCCACATTTCCACCAGAAGCATCATAGAGCTAACCATTGGCTTGCTCAAAATGCGATTCAGATGTCTCAACAGATCTCAGAGGAGGAGGATGAGGAGGAGGAGGCGGCAGATGAGGAAGACCTTGTGGAGGCGGATGTGCCAGTTCCGCCAGCATGTGAGCACATTGCTGGCCGTGAGGCAAGGGATGCATTAATCCATGCCAGATTAATGTAAGTTTACGCATCAACCACATGTGGCTAGCACATGGAAATGAGTGTCTGACCGACCTTCTTAACACACCATAAAGCACCTGTACAATAAACTGTGGTTTGTTATCCCTCTCACCACCATCATTACAGATGAAAGGCACCCTGACCCCTCACTGAGCTACTTCTATTTCTGAGCACACATAGGCCAACTCTTTGAATCTTTGCCATCGCTTTTCTTTAATACAATTGAAATAATGACGAGAAACGTAACTTTGTATCAGGTCAAAACCCCTAAGTGACTACCCTTGTGACTATTTGTGTGTTAATTTTCTCTTACGCGTGCTTCTACGTGGCCTGTGGCTTCAGCAGATGTAGAGGCACCTTGCTCATTTCTATGCTGTGCCTGCTTAGATGCCTTTGGCGGGTGTCCTCTGGGTTTGGGAGCCTAGGAGGGCTCCGCAACAGTCTGCTCCTCCTGCGGCTGTGCAGGGGCTGAGACGGCCCTCTCAGTTGGGTGAGGAATCTGGGGCTCTGACCGAGGGCTCCGCTGTGGCATGGGAGTGTGAGCGCTTGGAGAGGAGCCCACACTTCCTTGTTGTCAACCACCAACATCCCTCTCATGGGTCACCCGCACTTCACTGCTAGCAAGTAGCCGGAGAGCACCTTGCTGCACATCTGTGGGGCCATGAGGACCCGTCTCTGTACTGACAGTTCTCATAATGGGGATGTCCATGTACCTCTGGTTCCTCTCCTCAATAGATGCCCATCTATCCTCCATAGCAGACTATCTATTTAGAAGAGTCATCATGTTCTCCTGAGTCTGGCGATTTATGTCTTCCATGGAGTTTGCCATCCTTTCCATGGCGACACCTACATTTGCCATTGAGTGCACCACGGCATTGCTCATGTTTGAGATGGACTCCTCCATTCTCTGCACACTCGCAGTTACAGTGGATGCAAACCCTGTCAGAGACTCCTGCACCTGTTCCTGGAGTTCCAGCACCGCTCCTTTCTGGATGGCCCCAGAGGCCCAGCATCCACATGCAGCTGAGCAGAGCTAGGAGTGTCCTGCAACCTCTGACGAGGACTCTCCACTGCTATCCCTGTCTCCACCATCTGCAGATGCTCACTTGTGAGCTGTGATACACCAGGTGACAACACTACTCTATCTCGCGAATGACCCACCGAGGTGTGCGTCTCTGCGCTGGTGCTGGGTGTGCTCAATTCTGCTGATGTTGCACCCTCAGAGGTTGCAGCTTCCTCTGAGGAGTCTTCTGGTTCTTCCTCCTGGACAGTGGGGAGGGGGCTCTCGATGGTCCTGTGGGGGAGTAAAAGCATGAGTTAGACATGTGGGCCTAGAAATTCAGTTGGCGCCGCGCCAGGGCTTTAGCGCCGGAAAGTTAGCGCCGGCGCTAAGTCCCCCTGCGCGCGCCAAAAATTCAGTAGCGCCGCGCCCAAACGGCTGCCGGCGCTACTGAAGGGTGTTTGCGCCTGAAAACTGGCGCTACGCGCCGCATTGCGGCGCTATTCCGGCGCTGCAGCGCCCGATGCGGTGCGGCAGGCTCGGGAAGTGCAGGCCTCCTCCTTCAGTTAAGGAGGAGCTGCCTACACCCGCCTGCTGGCCGGTAAAATCGCCACAAAAATGAGCCCGGCACCTCAGGGAAGTGCCGGGCTCGCAGCCGAGAAGCATCTGTTCCGCGGGGGGGGGGGGGGGGGGGGGGGAGTCCGGGGAGGGAGGTGCGGGCAGGCGGCCGGCGGGAAAGCGGCCGGCCGCCGCTCCACCTTTATGCGCCGGCGCAAAGTCGTGTAAGACTCTATTGCCAGAGTCTTAGTTGCGGCTGCCACGGGCGAGGCGGCCGCAACTGAATTTCGGTGCTGGGGCCCGTCGGCATGGCAACCGGGATGCTGCGCACACCGATGACGTCATCGGTGCCGGCGCAGCGCTACCGGTCTACCGCCGATTCCAGGGCCCCAGGGAATTTTTAAACTGGCCATAACTCCGGCGCTAGGCCCTCCAGCGCCCCAAATGGGGCGCTAGGCCTACTGAATTTCTAGGCCGTGATATTATTGTAGCAGACACATCACATTGTACAGATGATCAGAACTCAATCTAAATTAACATCAGATGCCATATCAGTCACTCATGAAATCTAATTGAGAGGGTTGCAAATCTATTCTCTCAACAGCTTGCTCTACTGTGCCCATCTCTCCGCCCCCCACTTCCAGCTCCTCTGCACTTCTGACGATCTCGATGGCAGCCTCCTCAGTGGTGGTTAAGTGCGTCATGGAAGATGGCCCTCCTCCTGTCCCCCCCCTCCCCCTCTTATTGTGAGCTCTCTTTTCCTGCAATGAGGAACACAAGTGGAGTTTGGGCGAGAATGTTGGAATGAGTGTACAGAATCCATAGCATAGCTGCTTAGAGGGAGACAAAGATGGGGTGAGGTGCCAATACCAAGGTCCCGCCCTGTGCATTGTTAGTTGTTGCCATTGCATAACAGTGATAGCAAGTGTGAGGGGTGCATAGTAGAATGGTGGAGTGAGTCTGTACATAGAGAGAGAGGGATGGTTAAGGGTGCAAGGGATGTAAGGGTAAGTTGGGATGTGCAGGAGTAGGTTGACAATGCAGGGTGCTGGTGATGAGAAGAGATGGGAGCAGATTGAAGGTAAGTGTGATGTTATACTCACTTTTGCTGAGCGTAACAGATCATTGAACCTTTTGCGGCACTGAACCCAGGTGCGTGAACACAAAGACCAGGCGCTGACCTCCTCAGCAATTTGCAGCCAGGCTGCCTTGGTTTGCTGAGGAGGCTTCCTACGTCCATTGGAGGGGAACAGAACCTCCTTGCGCCCTCTCATTCCCTCCACAAGAGCATGGAGGGAGCCATCATCAAATCTGGGAGAAGCCTTGGCCCTTGAAGCAGTCATCTCGCTATCAGTAACACTGAGAAGCATCAGAATGTGAATGGAACAGCACAGGCTGCATGGGCCCCTTAAATGCAGCTGAATCGAAGACGTCAGCAGAGGCGAGCAGCAGACCTGAACCCACTGATTGGGCCGGGTAACGCGCATGACGGGCTGAATAAGCCCAATGAAGTCAAAATAATTATTTCAGTGCGGCTGAAACCGGCAGCGGGACCGGAACCCGCCGGCCAGCCAACCTGACGTGAACCCGCTTCCTATGGCAAAATCGCGGCCATCATGTTTGAACTGAAATCAAGTTCAGCTCGGTGTGTGGTCTTGCCTCATAAATTAAAGTTGTAAATTTTGAATAATCGTTTTCTTGTTTCTTGGGATGTGGAGAAGAATGGAGGAGAAAATAATAAACACACCTTGTCAAAAAAGAATGTCTGTATCACAGGCCAGTATGACACGTGAGTTTAGTAGTTGTTAAATTTATGGGGCCGTAATCTGCTGGCAAAATAACAGTGAGTTTAATGTGCGTGCCGTTATTAATGATATGAATCATCCAACAATTTGTGGTGAGTAAGAGATAAGCTGTGGATTGCCACAAGTTGCTGGATGATTTGCGCCGCCATTAGCCTCACAAAAACGACATCTCGCCCTCAACCATCGTTCCCGTTCTAGAATCTAGAACGCAGGGGCACAGTTTTAGAATAAAGGGTCGCCCTTTTAGAACTGAGATGAGGAGGAATTTCTTCTCTGATGGTTGTAAATCTGTGGAATTCTCTGCCCCAGAGAGCTGTGGAGGCTGGGTCATTAAATACATTTAAGGTGGAGATAGGCAGATTTTTGCAAGACAAGGGAGTGAAGGGTTATGGGGAGCAGGCTTTGAGCCCAAGATCAGCCATGATCTTATTGAATGGCGGAGCAGGCTCGAGGGGCCAAGTGGCCTATTCCTGCTCCTATTTCTTATTGTTCTTATGTAAGCTGTGCGGCCATGCAGTTGTCTGGAGGTCCCGTGCAGGCTGCTCACTGGCTTTTAAATTTAAGAAACCATGCATGCGCTAAAGTTTGAATGGGCTGCGCAGCCTGTTAAAGCAACTGTGCATCCAAAAAAAAATTCAAGGGAAGATTGCCCACAACCTCCCCATGAGTTTCAAGAAATTGCTGCATTTACACATTAATTTACTAATTAAACCCACCGCAGAAAGTTAGAGCTGGTACTTAACAGCGTAAGTGCCTTTTTAATGACAAGATTTATGTTCCTGCAATGCCACGCAACCTCTCCGGCCCAGAAAGGGAACAATGTTGTTGGAGATTTTTTTTCAATTTTCAATGTTAAAATTTTTTCTTACTATCTCTTTTTTCTCTTAATCTCATCTTTCTTTCCTTCATTGTATTTCTCTTTCTGTATCTGATTTGACTCTAATTCACACTATTTTCTTCTCCATCATTCTTCTGTTTCTGTCTCAATCCTTAAACCTCTTGGTTAAGGAGATAGATTGTTGGTCTCGTCATTCACCAAGGTCTCAGACGGTCCGTTGTCCTCGCCATGCCATTATGAGCTCACACTTCCAGCTATCTTCAACGCAAAAAATGATCGAGTTAAATAGTAAGGAAAACAGTCGATCTAACGGGCCACATCGCGAGATGCCCTGCTCCAGCTAATTCTGGGCCATTATTTAAGATACTTTGCACAGACCACAGGTGACCACAATGTGAGTATAGTCTTGACAAAATTTGGCAAACATGGCACGTTTGGTCGTTCACATGCTCGGTACTTAGTTGAATAGTTATTGAGTTTAATAGTTAGGAACTGTTGTAGAGACTGTGTGATATAGTTTGTTCTTTTCTTTAAAAAAGGCAGGAACAAATGTCAGAAGAGACTGATAATTTAAACCTTGGTCTCCCAATTTTCCTGATCCACAGCTATAGAGTTTGGATGCTAACACTAAATTAACTGCTTTGTCACTATCAAAAGGAGCATCAGAGCATAATTAAATTTGAATAGCAGGAGTTTTTTTTTGGCTGGCAGACATTGCAGATGACACTGGACCTTTCAAGCCACTCAATGTGGAAAAAATGGTCTAGAGATTGCAATCAAAATGAGCTAACAAAAGAACCAGTGTCTCATAACAGCCATTCATTTATGTCATATGCTGTTGCACATTACAACAGGCCAACAACTAATTGCTATGCCCTAGTTTATTCCAATCAACCTCATTTTGAGCCTACTCTTATCAATCCCGAATGGTACAGTAGTGAACAAATGGGTGGGAGCTTTTAAAATATACCCATAATAAGGCCATATTTTGTGGTATAAATTGGGATTGAGTAACATGGTTCATCTTTTTGGTACATTGCTTTATTCAGAATATCACAATATATTCACATAGAGCTCCAACAACAGAGAAAGGTTTCAGCCAGTGAGAGGCATATTTAGTAACCAATGTGGTCAAATGTGGCATGCATTAGTCACAGCCAAAGAGGTCCTGGTGGATTTGAGATACAAAGATAAGCAAACCACAAGTACAGTAATATGTCAAAGGCTATATCTAGAACAGCCTTCTGCTGAAACTTAATAAGATTCCATAAAACTAAAAAATAGAACAGACTGGAAAAGGACAGCTGATCCTAGTCAAACCCAGACTAGGGAAATTATTCAAACGTTTCTTGCTAGATGGTGACTGAGTCATTTGATACAATGTAGACTTATTAAAAATGTGAAATGGAAGCAGGTTGTAAAGGATCATATGAAGTCAGAAATTAGAAAACAACCAATTAGAAATTGGAGATAGAGAGATAAGCACAGTGATGTTTACTTGCAAACTGGCAAGATGCTTTGTTTCTCATCCAAGGTGGAAAGTAACTCCCGCAGAATAGTTGGAGAGTGGAATTTCCCATTCTTGGTCAGATCAAGCTTTATTGTCACCCAACATGTCCGGTACTTTCCCGCTTTGTGAAACAAGTGTGTCATATAGATTTGTGCGTATCACTTTTCATAAATAAATTCCCAGCTACCCCTATTGTTTTACATTTTTGCCAGTTCCTCTACTTTGTAGATAACTGATTAGATCCCAAGTCATACAGCACAGAAGGAGGCCATTCGGCCTATCGAGTCCGCGTCGGCTCTCTGTAGAGCAATCCAGTCAGTCCCATTCCCCCGCTCTATCCCCGTAGCCCAGCAAGTTTATTTCCTTCAAGTGCCTATCTGGTCTCCCCTTGAAAACATTGCGTGTCTCCGCTTCCACCATTTCTGTCGGCAGCGAGTTCCAGGTCCTCACCACTTGCTGCGTAAAAAAGTTTTTCTCACATCCCCTCTGTATCTCTTGCCCAAAACCTTAAATCTGTGTCCCCTAGTCATTGTACCATCAACTAGTGGGAACAGCCTTATCCCATCTAGCCTATCCAAACTCGTCATAATCTTGTACACCTCTATCAAATCACCCCTCAACCTTCTTTGCTCTAATGAAAACAAATCCAGCTTCTCCAACCTGTCCTTGTAGCTAAGATCCCCCATCCCTGGAACCATTCTGGTAAATCTCCTCTGTACCCTCTCAAGTGTCTTCACATCCTTCCGAAAGTGTGGTGACCAGAACTGGATGCAATATTCCAGTTGTGGCCTAACCAGCGCTTCCTGGTCGCCTGTCACTTTAATTCACCGCCCCATTCCCACTCAGACCTCACTGTACTCGGGCTCTTGCATTGTTCCACGGAAGCTCAACGTAAACTCGAGGAACAGCACCTCATCTTCCGATTAGGCACTTTACAGCCTTCCGGACTCAACATCGAGTTCAACAATTTCAGATCATAACCTCGGCCCCCATTACATTTTTGTTTATATTTTATCCGCATCTTTGTTTTGGCCCTTTCCTATTAAATCCGTGAATCTTAAGGTATGGTGTTCTTCAATAAATAGACGGAGACTGCAGATCAACAATCAACAGGTGTTTACTGGATGAGGGTGGTCTAAAAACTAACAGTACAGATGCCTGCTCAGGGCTTATATACAGGTGTGGTCACTGCCGGTACTACAGTATACAGGAGCTGCAAAAGTAGTTCTCTCTTAAAGGTACATACACTACAATTCCTCCCCTTTTAGATTAACAGTACCATAACATTCAAATAACAGTTAACACTTTTAACATGCACAGTAACTGAAATAGTCCATTTATAGATTCAGTCTTTGGAGCAGCTGCCTGATCCTTTCTGGATAGCGCCTTTATGAGTGACTTGTCCTTGGTGCGGAGGCGATTCTGGCCCCCTGTCGTCGGTTAGTTCATCAGTTTCCGATGCTACTGTTTCTGGGGTAGGTGCTACCGGTATGTCGGGTTCATCACCAGGTACGCTAGACATGGGGTTGACTAGTTCCTGTGATGCTAGGATCTGGTCGACATGGCGTCTCACAATGTTCTCCCCGATATCCACTGTGTACATTAGTGGCCCCTGCCGTGTGCATATCGTTCCGGGTTGCCATTTCTCTGTTCGGTAGTCGCGGTCCAAGACTGGTTGTCCTACATTGAAGCACCTTGTCGGCTTCTCATTGATGTGCTGGAATTGCTTATTCTCAACATTTCTTCGCACATTTGGTCTGAGCAAATCCAGACGAGATCTCAACCTTCGGTTAAAGAACATCATGGCCGGGGTCTGGTTGGTAACTGCATGTGTCGCATTTCTGTAGGTTAACAGGAAATTGTCCACCTTATGCTGCAGTGGAATGTCGTCATCGCACATGGCCCTTACTGCCTTTTTAAAGGTTTGTACGAACCTCTCAGCCAATCCATTTGTGGCTGGATGATACGGGGCGGATGTGTAATGCCTTACCCCATTCCTTCTCATAAATTTCCGAAACTCTTTGGATACAAACTGTGATCCGTTATCAGAGCAAATCTGCTCTGGCAAGCCGTTCCTGGCAAATATGGTCCGTAGGACTGCAATCATTTTCTTCGTAGTGGTGGAGGACATTTTTATCACCTCAGGCCATTTCGAGTGGGCATCCACTGCTATTAAGAACATTGAGTCCATGAATGGACCAGCAAAATCAATATGCACCCGTTGCCATGGAGAGGAGGGCCACTCCCATGGGTGTAGAGGGGCATGTGGTGGTGCATTTTGGACCTTCTGGCATCCTGAGCAGCTCTTTGTTAGGTCCTCGATTTGTTGATCGATTCCCGGCCACCACACATAAGCCCTAGCAAGGCTTTTCATTTTCACCCCTCCCAGATGGCCTTCGTGAAGCTCATTGAGCACTCTCTCCCTTAACTTGGGTGGAATTACCACTCGGGATCCACACATCACTGTCCCCTGGCATACTGACAGCTGTTCTCTTCTGGATGAGAATGCTGGCAACAGTGAGTCGCCATGTGTTGGCCATCCCTTCACCGTCAAATCATATACCCGAGACAGTGTCGGATCATTTCGGGTCTCCTTCTCTATATCCGCGTTAGTTTCTGGCAAGCGTTCAATTATCGATGAATGAAATATTTCGACAGGGTCCACTGCTGGTGCTTCCTCCGCAGCAGGCAGTGGCAGGTGTGATAGCCCATCAGCGTTTCCATGCTGTTTCATGCCCTTATACTCTATTTCATATTGGTTCACCCCTAGAAAAAGGGACCATCTTTGTAGCCGTTGCACAGTCATCAACGGAACGCCCTTCTTTGGATTAAAGATGGAGACAAGTGGTTGGTGGTCAGTCAGCAAGGTGAACTTCTGCCCGTGCAGATAGTGGTTGAACTTTTTTACTCCCCATACTAGGCTGAGGGCTTCCCTGTCAATCTGGGTGTAGTTGCGCTCGGCTGAGGTTAGTGACCGAGACGCAAAGGCTACTGGCCTCTCCAACCCGTCTGGGAATTTGTGCGACAGCAGCACTCCAATACCATAGGGTGATGCATCACACGCCAACCGAATTGGTAGTGCTGGGTTGAAATGGGCCAACACCTCTTTTGATGAGTTCAATTCTTTGCACTTCTGGAAAGCTCGTTTACATTTGTCATTCCACTTCCATGGTACCCCCGTCTGCAGTAGGGTGTTCAGTGGGTGTAATACTGTAGACAAATTTGGTAAGAACTTATGGCAGTAGTTCACCAGCCCGAGGAACGACCTCAGTTGTGACACATTTTCCGGTGCTGGAGCCTTGACTACTGCCTCAATCTTCTCAGGGGACTTATGTAACCCCTCTTCATCAATAACATGGCCACAATACGAGATCTGCTTCTGGAAAAACTCGCATTTGTGGCGATTAGCTCGTAGCCCATATTCCTTCAATCTAGTGAGCACCTGCTCCAGGTTGGCGAGGAGACCACTGTCATTTTTGCCCATGACCAGGATGTCGTCCAAATAACACTGGGTCCCTGGAATCCCTTGCAGGACTTGATCCATTGCCCTTTGCCAAATAGCCGGAGCCGATGCTACCCCGAACACCAGCCGGTTGTATTGGTAGAGACCTTTGTGAGTGTTGATCGTGAGGTATTGTTTCGAGGCTTCTTCTACCTCCATTTGCAGGTACGCCTGGGCCAGATCAATCTTAGTGAAGCGTTTTCCTCCAGATAGCGAGGCGAAAATATCTTCAATCCGCGGAAGCGGATATTGTACCGTGTGAAGGACTGGGTTCACTGTCACCTTAAAGTCCCCACAGATGCGAACCTTCTTTGGTTCCCCAGGCGTATTACTCAACGACCTCTTCATTACAGGAACGATGGGTGTAGCCCACTCGCTCCAGTCCACTTTGGCCAGTACTCCTGAACGTTCCAAACCTTCCAGCTCTGCTTCGACGGCTGGGCGGATCGCATAAGGCACCTGTCTGGCCTTAAAAAACTTTGGGCTTGCATTTTCCTCTATTTTAATCATCGCTGTTATGCCTTTTAGTGTTCCGAGTCCCTCCTGGAACACTTCTTGTGCGTCAGTTAGCATTTTTGACAGTCGTCCAGGTGTGACGTCATCATCCTTTTTGGCCTCTACCGTCAGTGCCTGTATGGAATGCCAATCTAATTGTATCTTCCGGATCCATTCACGTCCTAGTAGTGGTGGGCCTCCATCTGGCAATACATATAGGTCCATTTTTGGTATTTCCTGGCCGTTGTATATCACGTTCACCCTTATTTTTCCTTTGGGGTAGACTTTTTGCCCCGTGTATGTCTTCAAGACAATCTCTGTAGCTCTCAAGTGTATATATGAGAATAGCCGCTTGTAGTCCCTTCGGTTTATGACTGTTAGGGCTGATCCTGTGTCCAATTCCATTTTCACTTGGACTCTGTCTATCTTGAGCGTGACCCAGATAGTCTGGTGATCCTCCATTTTGATTACATTATGTAGTTTCAGACAACCCAGCTCCTTGCTTCTGGAGTCTGTATCACTTTTCTGTTCGTCTGAACTACTCTCCGTCACCTTATGTACCTTTTTGTACTTCTCTTGTGGAGATTTCTTGCTGCTGGTTTTCTTCCCCGACCTGCAGACTCTTGCTATGTGTCCTGCTTTTCCACACTGTCTGCACACTTGGTCCTTGAACCAACAATCCTTCTGGTCATGTGTTGTTCTGCCGCAACGATAACACTTCCCTGCTCCATATGACATTTCATTGGTGCCATATTCTTGCGGTCTCCGTTGTATCTCTGCAGCGCCCCGTGCGGCTGTTTCATGTGATACTGCCATGCTGAAAGCCTTGTCCAGCGTAAGATCCTTTTCTGATAGAAGCCGTTTCTGGGTTCCTTCACTTTGAAGTCCACACACAAACTTGTCCCTTAACGTATCTGCTAGTCCCATTCGAAACTGGCAGTGTTTCGATAGCTTGTGCAGTTCCGTTAAATACTCAGCATTACTTTCGTCTTTATGCTGGTTCCTTTTGTGAAACTTAAATCTTTCTGCTATCAGCAGCGGTGTGGGGTTTAAGTGGTCCTGTAGGATTTCTACTATGTTTTCGAAATCCTTATCCACTGGCTTCTCTGGGGTTATTAGGTTTCGCAGTAAGCCATACGTTTTTGCACCCATGGAATTCAACAAAACCAGTGCTTTCCTGGCATCTGGCACTTCATTCGCCTTGCAGTACACCTCAATGCGTTCCACATATGTCGCCCAATCTTCGACTTCATTGTCGAACGCTGTGACACTGCCACTCTTCGGCATCGCTGGGTGTGGTTAGACTGGCTAAAATGGCGTCTCCCGCGCTCTCTCTTCTCCGCTGGCTCAAAATGGCATCTCCCACGCTTCCTTTCTTCCCCCACGGACGCTGCTCAGCCCTTGAGCCCTGGCTGCGCTCTGCGCATTTTCCTGTGCGCCTCTCTCGTTGCCGCTGCTCGGTCCTGAACCCCGGCTGTGCTTTACCCTCTCTCTCTTTTTGTTTTCCGTCGACGCCGCTCGGTCTTCAACCCCCGGCTGTGCCCTGTGCGCTTTACCCTCTCTCTTACCCCGTCGACGCTGCTCGGCCTTTTCTGTGCCGTCGGTCGGCTTCAGCCGCCGCTGTCCGGGAAGGGTCTGCGCTGTACCTGTTGCCAGCCTGTTGCTGGATCATCGTGGCTGGAGAACCAAGCCCAGCTCTCAACAGCCTCCCCTGCGATGCTCACTCTCTGCCGGATGACTGGACGGCTGCTCGTGGTCGACGCCCGTGCTTCTGGCCTCGACTTTCTTCCACTATCCTCCTGGAGCGAATCCTTGGGAGGAAATGCAGAGTTGCAGGTAGGTTCGAATCGACCTCGTCGCCACTATTAAATCCATGAATCTTAAGGTATGGTGTTCTTCAATAAATAGACGGAGACTGCAGATCAACAATCAACAGGTGTTTACTGGATGACGGTGGTCTAAAAACTAACAGTACAGATGCCTGCTCAGAGCTTATATACAGGTGTGGTCACTGCCGTTACTACAGTATACAGGAGCTGTAAAAGTAGTTCTCTCTTAAAGGTACATACACTACATTTCCCCCCCCTTTTTTTTCTCTCCCACATGGCAGCTGTCTCTCATTCTGCCAGAACATTTCACGCCTAATCTAGAGCCGTCTTTTGTCTCCACTAGTCCTATCACCATCTCGTCTTGTTTTGAATACCTCTTAATGTCTCTTCACTTCTTTTGTTCTCTCCCAGCCCTGCCTTTCGATCTATTTCATTTCCTTTCCAGTTTTGAAAAAGGGTTAGACCCGAAATGTCGACTCTATTTTCTCTCCATGGATGTTGCCTGGCCTGCTGAGTTTTTCCAGCATTTTCTGTTGTTATAGCGCTTTATAAAGGTTCAGCATCACTTCTCTACTTTTGTACTCAATGGGGCCGATTTTCCTGGAACCGTCAGGCGGGCTTTCAGGCGTGTGTGGGGGGGAAAAAAAATCGCAAAAGTAGGGGGTCGCGACGCCCCCCCCCCCCCGCCTGATTCCCTGCCCCGTCCGATTTTCACCCAGGCGTTTCTGTCCGACCCGAATCAGTCCCGCCCGCAGCAGGCGGGACTGGTCTTCAGGCACCTTAATCACCAATAATTAGCATCTATAATGCCATTTTAAGGGGCCCTTGCTATTTTCAGCCATTTCCCACGTTAAACACGCCTGGTGGGAACCCCGCTGATGAAACCTGGCGTGAACAATATCGGATTGCTGACTATCAGCTGCAGGTCAATCAGGAAAGAAGAGATTTAATCAGACATCATTTGTAGGTTGCAGGACCTTGTTGTTTCAGGCTTGGGGCAACTTGTTCCAGGCTTAGGCACAGCTGTGGAAGGTTGGAGCCTCACACACTTCTCCAGTGTGAGCTCCTGGGAAGCCCCTCTTACCACCCTCACTTAGCGCTTCCTCAACTGAGGCACCTAACAGTAGCATGGGAGGCCTTTTTTTCCTTCCCCTCTTGGCATTAGAGGACCTCCAGCCCCATTCGCAAAATGACACACGCCACAACTGCAGAAGTTGCCATCAGAAATTTTATTTACAATAACCAACTGATGGCATTTTTCAAATAAACACATTTCACCCAAGTGACTACCCTTGTGACTATTAGTGCTTTATTTTCCTCTTATGCGTGCTCCTACGTAGTGGTTCCCCTGTGGCTTCAGCAGATGTGGAGGCCCCTTGCTCACTTTCCTGCTGCTCCTGTCTCGACACCTTTGGCGGGCGTCCTCTGGGATGGCGAGCCTGTGAGGGCTCGCCAGCAGTCTGCTGCTCCTGCGGCTGTGCAGGGGTTAAGACCTCTATCTCCATTGGGTGTGGACTCTGGCGGGGCTCTGACTGAGGGCTCTGCAGTGGCATGGAAGTGTGAGCGCTTGGTGAGGAGCCCCCACTTCCTTGAGGTCTGCCACCAACCTCCCTCTCATGGGTCAGGTCCCCCTCAGTGCCTGCAAGTGGCTTGAGAGCAGCTTGCTGCACATCAGGGGGGCCATGGGGACCCGTTTCTACAATGGCAGTCCTACTCAGAGGGCCTGCCATGAAGGTCTGGTTTCTCTGTTCAATAGCTGACCATCGCTCCTCCAGAGATGTCAGTCTATTCTGAACACTTACCATGTTTTCAACACTCTGGCGACTTAGCTCCTCCATGGCCATAGCCATCCTCTCCTCTACTGTAGCCATCCTTTCCACGGAGGTTGCTATCCTTTCCATGGTGGTGCGTTCATGTGCCAATGACTCCACAAAGGCTCTGCTCATGTTCGCTATGGACTCCTCCATTCGCTCCACACTCGCAGCGACCCTGGAGACAAAACCTGCCAGAGACTCCTGCATCTGTGCATGGAGATCCATCACCTCTTCTCTTGCGGATGGACGCAGAGGCAGAGGGTCGACATGCAGCTCAGCTGAGCTGGCAGAGTCCTGCGCCCTCTGACGAGGACTCTCCACTGCTGTCCCTGTCTCCACCATCTGCTGATGCTCACTTGTGAGCTGTGATACACCAGGTGACAACACTACTCTATCTCGCGAAGGTCCCACCGAGGTGTGAGTGTCTGCGCTGGTGCTGGGTGCGCTGAATACTGCTGACACTGCGCCCTCAGAGGTTGGAGCTTCCTCTGAGGAGTCTGGCTGCTCAGCCTCTTCCTCCTCCGCAGTGGGGACGGGGGCTCTGGATGGTCCTGTGGGGGAGTAAATGAAAGAGTTAGAGATGTGATGCCAAGGTTACATGCACATTGGATTTTGCAGATGTTCATAAGTCCAAATGATGTAGCTTCAGAATCATAACAGCGGCTCATGCTATATCAATGAGAGAGATGGAAAACTATTCTGTCACCAGCTTGCGGGACTGCCCCTGTCTCTCCTTCCCCAGCTTCTGCAGCCACATCAGCCCTAACAATTTCCAGCACTCCTTCCTCCCAGGGGGTCAGGTGGGCTTTTGAGGGTGGGCCTCCTCCAGTCCTGGCTCGCTCTCTGTTGTTGTGAGCTCTTTTTTCCTGCAATGAGGGAGACAAGTGGAGTTTGAGTGAGAATGAAAGAGTGAGTGTAGAGATTGCTTAGCATAGATACTTAGAGGGAGACAAAGATGGTGTGAGGCTGCAAGACCAAGGGCCCTCCCTGTGTGTTGTCAGTTGTGTTCAAAGCATCAAAGTGAGAGGGAGTGTGAGGGCTGCATGGTGGAATAGTTATGTGAATGTGAGCATAGAGAGAGAGGGAATGGGTAAGGGTGCATGGATGTCACTGTGAAGTGGGATGTGGAGGAAGAGAGTGCTAAAGCTAAGTGCTGGTGGGGAAAGGCAATGGGGATCAGTTTGAGGGTGATGGAAACTTCATACTTACTTTTCCTGTATGGTGAAGGTCATGGAATCGTTTCCGACACTGTATCCAGGTTCTTCTGGTGACTCCCAGCGAGTTGACATCTGCTGTCACCTGCATCCATGCAGCCTTGGTCTCAGTGGGAGGCCTCTTCCTCCCTGACCTAGGGAAGAGAACCTCCCTGTGGGCCCTGACCCCATCCAATAATGCCTGCAGTGAAGCCTCGTCGAATTTGGAGGCAGCTCGGGGTCTGGCACTGGCCACAGCTGCTGCAGGCTCCTCTGCCATCCTGTATGGTTCGTTTGAAAGCTTGCAGAGGAAGCAATGCTTGCTGGGGACCTTAAAAGCACCACGAATGATGACATCATATTGTGCGACTTTCTGACTGGAAATAGTCAATTAGCAAAGGTTCCCACACGCTGGAAATGAATTGGCCAATTGAGGGAAAATTGCATCAATCTGGCAGACCCATTTACATTCGTGTGGGAACCCCGACATTCGGGGAACCCGACAATTCCCCACACCTGCAGGAAAATCGGCCCCAATACCTCTATTTATGAAGCCCAAGATCCCATATGCTTTGTTAACCACTCTCTCAATATGCCCTGCCACCTTCAGGGACCTATACACATTAACTCCCAGGTCCCTCTGTCCCTGCACACTCTTTAAAACTGTGCCATTAAGTGTATATTGCCTCTCCCTGTTCCTTCTGCCAAAATTCATCACCTCACACTTCTCTGTATTAAATTCCATCTGCCACTTGTCTGCCCATTCTGCTAGCCTTTCTATGTCCTGTTGCAGTCGATTGGTATCATCCTCACTGTTTGCCACACCCCCAAGTTTGGTGTCATCGACAAATTTAGAAATTCTACTCTGTATTTCAATATCCAGGTCCTTTCTATTCTTATAGGTTACTATATGTATGCATGGTTAGCACCATATTTCATAGATGTACTCATAATGTTTGGTTAGATGTACACCATAGTTTTTTTCTAGTTTTGCATAATACTTTATTATTCATATACAGAACTGTTAGCATTGTCAGTTATTTAAAATCTATATAAATTTATCAGCTTTTCACAATTTTTTAAATCATTGTAGAATACAGGAGACACACAGAAGGTATTTATTTTGAGATTTTTTCATCTTTTTACAACAAAAAAAACCTATTAAACCTCTTTACCCAATACACAACACCATGCTTTAGAAATGGAGCATTTTCTAAGCTGTTTTCCAATCTCCAATGCTGCTTCACTTACAGTTGGTTAAATAGAAAGAGCCTTAATTTGCAGCACATTTCACGTCTTCAGGCTGTCCCGACGCACTTCATAGCCAATCAATTATGTTTGAAGCGTAGTCACTGTTGTTTTGTCGGTAATTGCGGAAGCCAATTTGCACTCAGCAAGGTCCCACAAACAGTAAAAGGAATAAGTAACAAGTTAATCTGCTTAAGAACTGGAGTCCCAATTACTGATCATTGTGACATTTAATCATTGGATTTCAACATTGCAAATTTGCATTTTAAATTTTCGCCAAAAAAATTGTGACAAGAGTGCCTCTGGTGGCCGAATTTGTATAGAATGCTAAATTTTCATTTCTTTTCGACTCCGATTGAATCGAGCCCAGACTGACTAGCTCAGGATCTCCTTTGCCTGTAAGAGTCCTAAGTGAAGTAACTTTGGGGCAGACTCAACCATATTTTAGTGGGTTCAAGTTCACACCACAAAACTGTTGGGGCTAGATTTTCAGTTGCTTGCGCCAGCAGTTAGCGCCTTAAGAGAAGTGATTTTCGGGCGCTATGCGTGTAGCGCCCGGGCGCAGCGCAGTTTGCGCCCCGCCCCAAATTAAGTTGCCCGTTAGCGCCGGCGCAAAGTTTAGCGGCCGCCCGGATGCGCGCGCAGAAAATGACGTCACATCCTCGTGCAACGCCCTTTGGTCGCCCCGAATCCAAACTTCAGTCGGACCGCCCCATTGTGCGGCTGGCGTCCAGAGCGTTTGTAAAATGGAACGCTACACACCCTGGGGAGCGCAAATTAAAGGGCACTCCTCCTGCACTATAAAAGGCAGTCTGAATGTGTTGTGTGGAAGGATCCAGTGTGTTGTTGTGAACGGTGTATTTATGTTTCCGGCCACCACCACCACCACCACCACCTCCTCCTCCTCCTCCTCCTCCTCCTCCTCTTTTCCCCCGCAGACTCTGCCTTTGAAAAAAACACATGCACCCTTCCCCTTTAAGAGCTCACTGGCACCAGAGTGTCTGCCGTGCGCTGCGCCCGAGCTCGGGTGTTGCGCTCTGCACCGCCGGCTTAGCGCCTAAAGATAGTAGTGGAACGCCTCTTTTAGCGCTCCACCAACCTCTTAGGGCGAAGCCACTGAATTTCCGGCAACGGGGCGCTACTTTGGGGCGGGCGCTAACTTCGGGCGGGCGCTAAGGTTAGCGCCCCAAAACTGTCTATACTGAAAATCTAGCCCTTGATGTTTTACCATAATTCAGCACTAAACTGGAGTGGGCCTTTGGCGTAGCGGTAGCATCCCCGCCGCTGGGCCAGAAGGCATAGGGTTTCGAACCCCGCTCCAGACAGTCCCGGCAAGTGGAGTCGCAGCTCCGGCTCTAAATTTTGGGTTGACATCCAGCGGGATACTTGCGTCCGTGGGTGTGGGTGGCCCCCCCCCCTCGTATGGCTTGTGGGAGCCCGTAAAACCCTCCTGCCATAGGACTAACTACCCTAATGGCTGGTACGAAGATGGTTACGGTCACGGAAGGAGCGTTAATCGCGGCCAGAAATCCTTCCACCACTTCATACAGTTCCCCAAAGAGAACAGTGTGAAGACACGTACGACGACGACGAGCACTAAACTGGGATTTCTGCTCATACAGGCCTTAAAGATGGCTGGTGTAGGGGCTAGAAAATTCACACTGAGATGCTTACCTGCAGTTGAGATTAAGGCATATTATTGATGCACAGTAAAGGGAACTTTATTCTATATCTGGACTATACCTAACTTAGTGGTACTTGATTGTGAAACGAGATGCTCAGAATAGAAAGATGTTTAATTACTAAGAACTTGATGAGCACAAAAAAATCCCCTTAAAGATAAATTTAAATAACATTTAAAAATAAACTTTGGGCCACAGAAAGCCTGTTAAAATAGTGGTTGGAGTTTCACTAACACAGTGTACAACAGGACCTTGAAGGCAACCCGATAGTAGTGTTGCTGTTTCTTGTTTATGCCTGCTGGAGACAGTGCCCTAAGTGACAGACGTGGTTGTATTATAGTCCAGTCATTGCAACAATGAAAGGAACTAAACCTCTTGTAAACTTTTGTTTATGTGCAAAGCAAAACAAAGCTAATAGTTACTATTTAAACAAATGTGTAAGACTTGACAGGTCTGTACCAGTGAGTTAGGAGTTTGTTCTTGGACCAGAAATGAACTCCCTCTGCCTATTTCTTATTATTATGTTTATACCATGTTAGATGCAGTCCAGATATAGAATAAAGTTGCCCTTACAGTGCATCAATAAAGTAGAAAGAAAAAAACTGCATTTATATAGTGCTTTTCACAACCTCAGGACATTCTAAAGCACTTTACAGCCAATGAAGTACTTTTTGAAGTGGAGTCACTGTTGTAATGTAGGAAACACTGCAGCCAATTTGCGCACAGCAAGCTCCCACAAACAGCAATGTGATAATGACCAGATAATCTGTTTTAGTGCTGCAGGTTGAGGGATAAATATTGGCCAGGGCACCGGGGAGAACTCCCCAGCTCTTCTTTGAAATAGTGCCATGGGATCTTTTACGTCCATCTGAGAGGGCCTTGGTTTAATGTTTCATTTGAAAGATGGCACCTCTGACAGTGCAGCACTCCTTCAGTATTGCACTAGAGTGCCAGCCTAGATTATGTGCTCAAGTAGGAATTATGTCATTTTGATGATATAAGAAATTTGAGTGAAAATGGAGGGATATACTTAAATGAAAAAATGTAGTATGAGGGGTTGGCTTGAACCAGGATTCTCTTGGTGAATGGCACCTAGACAATGTCAGAATAAGCTACCGATTGTGGTGCTGGTGCAGTTGCAACTTTCGGCACGGTTCAGGAAGATGACAATATGAAAACAAAGCTCAGACACCACAAGTCAGGCACAGAAGCACACACCTTAGTGCCCACTTTGGTACTGAATAACTCAATAATGGGGAATTGCATGGGTTAGAATCATAGAATGATACAGCAAAGATGGAGGACATTCGGCCCATCGTGCCTGTGCCGGCTCTTTGAAAGAGCTATCCAATTAGCCGTGTTCCCCTGCCCTTTCCCCATAGTGCTGCAATTTTTTCCTCAAGTATTTATCAAATTCCATTTTGAAAGATATTATTAAATCTGCTTCCACCACCCTTTCAGGCAATGCATTTCAGATCATAACAACTTGCTGTGTAAAACAATTCTCCTCATCTCGCCTCTGGTTCTTTTGCCAATTACCTTAAATCTGTGTCCTCTGATAACCAACCCTTCTGCTACTGGAAACAGTTTCTCCTTATTTACTCTATCAAAACCCTTCATGATTTTGAACACCTCTTAAATCTTTCTGAACTTTCTCTTCTCTAAGGAGAGCAACCCCAGATTCTCTAGTCTCTCCATGTAACTGTAGTCTTTCATCCCTGGTAATATTCTTGTAAATTTCCTCTGCACTATGGTCCTCCTCTTTATCTATTTTTAGCCTATCCAATTTCTCTAATAGCTCCTCCTTTAGTGTTCATCAAATTTTTTCAGGTATTTGAAAATGAAAGTTTCATGCATGATGTAGAGCAATCATTACATAACAGAATGCTCCATGTGCACAATGTAACTAACCATTTAGTGTAAGGGAGATGTTTACTCCTGATAACAGTTCTCAAAACATTATGAGAATGAAAAGGGAGACACGGTACCAAATTGCATCTGTGGACATGAGCTCTGTACACCTGGTACAGGTCCAGGAACTGCTGCACCGGCAGAACTGGCACCTACCATTCTTACTTCCCTTTAACTTACAGCAGTGAAATCACAAAGGGGACTCCCCAGCTGGCAATCCGTTCTTTTAAAAGAACACAATTCCTTAACTGGTATCAATAGCAGAAGCACTTAAATTGTGATTCTATGAACAACGATGTGTGAATTAAAAATATGTAACTGAGGAGGAAAAAGTATAAATGGTACTCTTGGTACTCACCAAGGCCACCATTTTATATCTTCGTAGCCTTATCTACCATTCTCACTTCACAGGCTGTTTGTGCAACAGTGACAGTGATGAGAAACTTATCATATCTGTTATTCTAAATGATCTGGTGGGATGTGCAATCAGTTCGGTTACAGGTGTGTTACAGTGACTCCAAAATATTCTTTCAAGTAATCTCCAGAGGGATGATGGTGGAATGTACCTTCATTCTAAAATATGTATTAAAAAGTAAACTTCAAATCTTTTCACTTCTGTACTTGGTGGTTTACGTGTCCATTAGCTGTGTGATAATGGACATGTGACGGGTTGGGGTTTAAGTAGCTTGTAATTGGGGACAGGCAGCCTGAGTAAAAGTGTAGATGCAACAGGTTGAATCCGCACCTGCTCAATACAACCTACTGTATCAGTGATGCCATTTTCAGAAAGCATGTTTAAATAAATATTTGTAGCACATGGTATCTTGTGTTTGTCATAAGGGATACATTATGTTTCCGATATTATACCAATGGGAGGGAAGAGAACACTTGTTATGCAGTATCTAGTAATGCAATGCATTGTATATTATGTAAAAATACAGCACAGTGTGGCCTAAAGTGTTCCATATCATTGTACAAAAGATAGATGACTTTGGTCCAGATTCTGTGGTCAGCGGCAAACAAATGGCACCAGCTGTTCGTTACACTTGTCCTTGCCTGTAGACTTTTTTGGGGCTTTTGCGCTGGAAGTTCCTGTTAGCCAACCATCCAAAAAACGCAGCGCCCTCTACAGAGCATCTGGGACCTGTGTGAACAGGGCAAGTAACTGTGTATCTCCTTAACCAATCAGATTGAAGAATCGTTAATGAGCAGCACAGAGTCTGAACCAATTAGAATATTGAATTCAATGTCAAATCAGATACAGGAAGCGAAATAAAGAGGGAACGAAAGATAGGATTAAGAGAGGGAGACGAGACAGAAATAAAAAGACAAAAAATAAATCATTTTTATTAAATTTAAAAATAAAAAAAAATCTCCAACAATAGTTAAAATCTGAAGGAACGAGACTTCACACTTGTTCAAGTTAATTTTCAGTGCCAGGGAGGTTCTTTGGCAGAAATTAAGACTTACCACGGCATTAAAAATTCACTTACACTGGAATGGACAGGCCCAAACTTTTGCTGGTGAGTTTAGTGCGTATATATCGGGTAAGTACAGCAACTTCACGCCATTCCATGTATTTCAATACCGAGCCTCTCAGCGAGATACCATTACCGCAGGAGCAGGGCATCTCAGACAGCAACTTCCTGATTTACGCATTTAACTGCATACGTGCGGCCGCTGTCCGATTTACACGTTAATAACAGTGAGCCCTGTTCGCCTCACCGTTATTTCTACCGCAAAAATCCGGCCCATTGTGCTGCAATATACTGGGGCAGTACAATGCTCGCCATCATGTTCTGAAACCACAATAAAATTTCAGTGCAGCAGTATTTGGGAATAATGACGAATCAAAACCTGTTGGATACACAATCACGACCTAAATCCATTTATTTGGCAGGTACTTACCATCTGCCAGGTTCTGGCAGAAGCAACAGCAGTCCTGAAAAAGTGTTTGGAGTTTTGGAAAATAAAAGACTGTTCTCAAAGTATTAACGGAAATAGTCGTGCCAGGTATGCTTTCAGGGTCTAAACAGTCAGACAGTTAAATCCTAACAAATGACAAGAATGTTATGCTTGAATCAGGATTTCCATACACTTCAAATAAAAAGTCAATTTGCACATTTTTCTACTGCAGCACATTTAATCATTCATGCACGAATTCGGTTTAAACAAAACCAGCAGAAAACACTGAGCAAATGCATGTTTTTCCACAAGAAAGAGACTGGTGTCTCTAAAATGTGTGGCTGCCTCGAACTGACCTGCAGCCATGGACTGAATACATTTAGGGAGGGGAGAAACAAATAATTGAGGAACATGTTGTTCTTGCATAAAGATTTCACTGAGAAATGTTATGCTTGGATCAGAAAACTTGTAAAATAGGAATGAATTAAAATGATTTGGTCCCTCAAGTTTGAAGAGCAATTTATTGAAACGATTCTAAGAAATCACAATTACGCTGTACAAAGTAACTATTGCATCACATACACTTGAAGCATCAAATACGTTCAGAAGTACAGAACTGCATTATTATTATCAGGCTAACCCAGACACACAAGAAGGATAATTACTAGTGACTAAGATGCAATCCTCTGATAAAGTACACTATACTCCTCCTAGGTTTAATAATAAGGGTTTCAAAATCTGCAGTGTCTCACATCAGACTATACCACCTGCTATGTCTCATTTGGTCCATTTACTTCTAGAAGCACAGAGTCCATATTCATTGCTTCAACAGCTCCAAATGCAGCAATCTGGTCCATAACAAGAATGACTTATTACTCAGAATGTATGTGGCAGAATTTAATGGTATGAAAGTCCTAAAAAGCAATCCTGGAGAAATTTAAACATCCAAGTCAAAACTGGGAGCAAATTAAATAGAATATTGGTGGAAACAGGGGAATTTATACTCTGTTTCCTCACAATGCCAGCAATGTGTTGAAGGTGTAATTGTGATTCTGTAGATCTTTTGTAATGGTAAAGACTGTTTGTGATCTTTAGCCTTACGAGAAGCAGGAATGCATTACATGCTAGGGCAAAGGTTTTCCAAATGTGCAGTCCTGGTGCGAGCCTCATCCACTGGCAGCACATATTGGTAAATCACGGCACGATTACTCCTGGTTGGCAAGGCTCGGTGTCAGGAGCACGTATGTGTAAATTGAGTCCTGCATTGTCGGGATCAAATGTATACCATTTATATACAAATGTGGTGAAATTGGATAGCACCGGACCACCGATGTGAGCCGGGTGCAGGGAAGGATTGCTGCGCTGGAACGGTTAGGCCCGAGGACTGATCTAAATTGGGCCTCGGGCCTCAGTTAAATTAAACCGACGAGCAGCGGACACCTGCTGCATGTCCCCAGGCAACTCGCTGGAGAAACTGATGTACATTTCGGGCCGCTGCGTCAGGTAGGTCCTGACAAAGAGGGGGGATGAACAGATCAAGAGCGAGCCGGCGATCAGGCAATCCATCAATAAGGTAAGCTTACCTGAATATGGAGCCAGGAGGAGCAGGAGTGCACCTCTCAGCTCCACAGCAATACCAAAAAAACGTTGCTGGCCCTCGCTCCTTCCTGAAGCTTATCTTATTGGTTTGGCTGCATGTTGACATAGTTATCCTGAACACAGCTGGCCCGGCTGCACTCAGGGCCTCCTATTTGCATTTCCAAAGTACCTAACACTTGTTTCAGGCATGGGGCCTAGCCACCTATCATTCACCCTTTACCAATATGTTGGACAGCGGACTTCTGGCACAGAATGTGCGCAGGCACACTGCCTGCCATATTTGATGCTGAGATGCTTGTTTTACACCTGTAAAGTAGGTGCAGCATCAATGAATTTCTAGGCCAAATTGTCTTCTTGAACCTTAAAACTGGGCAGAATTGGTTTTGTACAGAGGTACTTTAGGAACATGGGAAGAGGAGTAGGCCATTCAGCCCCTCGAACCTGTTCCACCATTCAATTAGATCATGGCTGATCTGTATCTCAACTCCATTTACCTGTCTTTACTCCATATCCCTTGATACCCTTACCTAACAAAAGTCTATTGACATCAGTCTGGAAAATTTCAATTGGCCCAGCATCCATAGCCTTTTGTTGAAGGGAGTTTTAGATTTCCACCACCCTTTGTGTGAAAACGTCCTTCCTGATTTCATTTCTAAATGGTGTAGCTCTAATTTTAAAATTGTGTCCTCTTGTTCTGGATTCCCCCACCAGAGGAAATAGTTTCTCTGTAACTACCCTATCAAATCCCTTTATTGTTTTAAACACCTCGATTAGATCACCCCTCATGATTTATCCATACTTTCTGTCTCCTATTTCCCAAGCAGCCCATACCTCCGATTCCGTATCTCACAGGCTTGAATTCAAGGCAGCTGAACAACTGGCTGCCACCTTGGCCCAACCTTATCAGTTCTCAAAAGAAATAAGAAGGATTCTATTTGTATTTGTGGTGAGATTTCCTCGAAGGTTGATCCTGCTGCCAAATGAATGCGCCTGCAGCTTTCTTGGCAATAATTTGGAAATAGTGTCAAGTATTTGTAAACTTTCAGTGCATAAGAAAAGCAACTGGAGTCCATAGCTTCTTTCTAGAGAACATCATGTGATTTGAACTGTGTCTTACCTGTTCAGCTTCCTTTCATGTGGCTCCATACAGTCTGTTAGAATGGTGTACAGCGTGAGTGATGAGCTGTTTCTTGGTCTATTGCTATTATTTTACCTCCTTGCTGTTTCCTCAGGCCCAAGTATTCAGCAGTTGACAGGGCTGACGGGCAGCAGGACACAGACCACAAAACTGGAATAGAAGTGTTAGATCACATGCATAGACTAATTACAACCAGTGTGTATAAGTGGCTATTCAAAATTAACCATTACAACTGCCCTTGATGGGAACTAATACCACACACAAGACTTACAAATTTTGTACTGATATCCTTAAGTCTTTGACTCACAGTTAAGTTAATCTAGAGGCCTGGACTAATACGTGAATTCCAATCCCACCATGGCAGTGTGGGAATTTGAATTCAGTTTCTAAAATTTTGAAATAAAACGCTGGCATCAGTACAAGTGACCATGAAGCTGCTGGATTGTCGTGAAAACCCAAGTGGGTTACTCATGCCCTTTGGGAAGGAAACCTGCTGATCTTCCCCGATCTGGCGCAACTCCAGTCCCACACCAACATGGTTGACTCTTAACTGCTCTCTGAAGTGGCTGAGCAAGCCAGGCGACCCACCACCACATTTTCAGTGCCATTAGGGCTGGGCAACAAATGCTGGCCTTGCCAGCGACAACCACATCCCAAGAATGAATTGGAAAAACAAAGCTTGGTTATAACCACATGAACTGTGTTTCAGCAGTTTAAAGGTCTGGATCATTCCCCCCCCCCCCTTGCCAATGGAACTAGTTCAGAGCTGTTAGCATAACATAATCTTTTAGTGCTTATCCAATGCATCAATATTTTAAAAAATATATCGAGTGTCAAAATTGCACAAAATACTCAAATCTGGTTTTATGAAGGAAGGCAGAATGTTAAATAACCTATCTCAATTTGTAATTTAATCTGCTTGAGTTACAACCAGGACTGTGAATCTTGGCCAATTGTTGTTTAAGTGCTGTCTCAATATGGAGCACAGATTGCTTGAGAATCATAGCCTAAAAGTTACTACTTGCAATACTAGCATGCAAATGCTCAATAAATCCATTTGACACTCCACTGCCTGCTAGTTTAGCAGCCCTTTAATTTAAAATTGTTGAAAGCCGACATTAAAGTAGTGGATAGAGGAATGTCATAAGAATGTGTTAAGTGTTCATAAATTAACGGGGTAAAATATCTGATGTGCATGCCACAATATCACAAACAGTAATTTTCAAGCTTGTGTGTCTGAAGCAGGAACCGCAGTCAAGAGCTATTCCCTCAGAATGAATGAATGCCTGAGATATATTCCTTTTGGAAACTTTTATTTAGTTAACTCTGACAACATTGTAAATTAGGTCTTTTATCACACCATTCTTCGTCTTATGGTGTCTAGTATTTTAAAGTTACAGCATTTTTCCACCAAATTCTGTGAATACTTATACATGTTTAGAAAACTACAAAACATGGGCACCAGTCAAAAGGTAAAAATTGTCCGAGAATCTATTTTTAAAAAAAGAAAGGAATTACACTGGCGCAGTGCAATTATTTTTATTAAGTAGAGTTTTGGCACGCTCAGCCAACCCGAAGATAGACTCTTTCCCAAATATGTACATAACTGTGTTTACATAATTCCATGTGGTGACTGTGATGCATCTGCATAGGAGAGACAAAAAGGAATTCCACAAAAAATTATATCAACATAGTGTCGGAATCAAAGAATACACTACAAGTTCCTAGTTAGGTAAAAGTTACATTTTAATAAGTCTTGCGTGCAGCAAAACCAATTCCCAGGTAAAAAGAGATGTAAGTAAACGGGGAAGGATATGTTCTACAGAAGCCTGACCAGGACCAAAATCAGAAACAGTAACAGCAGACATCAATCCTAACAGAAACTCTACAAAAAGAACTCTCATTGCCTAACTTATAGTACATACACAGTGAAACCAGTTGTCAAACAGAAATGCTAATAGAAAGCTGGAGAATTAAATGGCTATGTAAATCCAGCAGGTTCCTTGAAATCCAACAGAAAGCTAAATAAAACTTGAAGCAGTGAGTTGAAACAATCTGCAAGAATTTTCACAGGGTACTGAAGATAGATGGTAAAGTGGAATCCCATTTCTTCCATGTACAAAGTGCATCAGGAAAGTGAATGGCTTTATTCATGGGGCAGCATAAGGTGCTAAGTACTAAGCAAGCTGAAAGGCATTGTCTGCCCGCTCTCTGGAACATCAGCGATGGAGGCCTGAAGCCGGCAGTGCACTCGAGGTGCTCAGTGTGTCTCAATACAGTCAGCAAGGGCAAAGTGTACTGGGAGCACGAGGTATGTACTCGGTTGATTAGGCCCCTAAGTTGAATGCAAATGAGATGGCCACCCATAATATTACTTAATTTTTTTCTTCTAAATAGTCCACCCCACTCTTTAGCTCTCTGACATCCCTGGTACCTGGCAACGCTACCCGATGGCCCCCCGTCCCATGCCTGGGGGATCAAGAAATTGATAAAGAAAGGGAAAATGGAATATGAGCACAAACTAGCGAAAAATATAAAAACGGATTGTAAAAGCTTCTATAGGTATGTGAAAAGGAAAAGACTGGCGAAGGTAAATATAGGTCCTTTACAGTCAGAGATGGGAGAATTTATAATGGGGAATGAGGAAATGGCAGAGAAATTAAATAAATACTTTGTTTCTGTCTTCATGGAGGAAGACACAAAAAAACTCCCAGAAATACGAGAAAACCAAGGGTGTGGCGAGAATGAGGAACTTAAAGAAATTACTATTAGTTAAAAAACAGTACCAGCAAAATTAATGGGACTAAAAGTTGATAAATCCCAAGGACCGGATGACCTACATCCTAGGGTTTTGAAAGAGGTGACCATTGGGATAATGGACGCATTGGTTGTTATCTTCCAAAATTCTATAGATTCTGGAACGGTTCCTGCAGATTGGAGGATAGCAAATGTAACCCTGCTATTTAAGAAAGGAGGGAGAGAGAAAACGGGGAACTACAGACCTGTTAGCCTCACGTCAGTAGTTGGGAAAATGCTGGAATCTATTATAAAGGATGCAATAACTCGGCACTTGAAACTAATAGTAAGATTGGGCAGAGTCAACATGGATTTATGAAAGGGAAGTCCTGTTTGACAAACCTATTAGAGTTCTTTGAGGATGTAACTAGTGGAGTAGACAAAGGGGAACCGGTAGATGTGGTGTATTTGGATTTTCAGAAGGCCTTCGATAAGGTCCCACACACGAGGTTGGTGAACAAAGTTAGGGCACATGGAATTGGGGGTAATATACTAGCATGGATTGAGAATTGGTTAACAGACAGAAAACAAAGAGCAGGGATAAACGGTTCTTTTTCAGGATGGCAGGCTGTGACTAGTGGGGTACCGCAAGGATTGGTGCTTGGGCCCCAGCTATTCACAATCTATATCAATGATTTGGATGAGGGGACTAAATGTAACATTTCCACATTTGCTGATGATACAAAGCTAGGTGGCAGTGTCAATTGTGAAGAGGATGTGAAGAGGCTTCAAGGAGATCTCGACAGGCTCAGTGAGTGGGCGAGAACATGGCAGATGGATTATAATGTGGATAAATGTGAAGTTGTCCACTTTGGTGGAAAAAACAGAAAGGCAGAGTATTTCCTAAATGGTGAAAGATTGGGGAATGCAGATGCTCAAAGGGACCTGTGTGTCCTTGTACATGAGTCACTGAAAGTGAATGTGCAGGTGCAGCAACCATTAGGAAGGCAAATGGTATGCTGGCCTTCATTACAAGAGGATTTGAATACAGGAGTAAAGAAGTCTTACTCCAATTATATAGGGCCTTGGTGAGACCACACCTGGAGTACTGTGTACAATTTTGGTCTCCTTACCTAAGGAAGGACATACTTGCCATAGAGGGAGTGCAACGAAGGTTCACGAGATTGATTCCTGGGATGACAGGACTGTCGTAGGAGAAGAGATTGAGTAAACTAGGCCTGTATTCTCTTGAATTCAGAAGAATGAGAGGGGATCTCATTGAAGCATACAAAATTATTATAGGGCTTGATAGGGTGGATGCTGGGAGAATGTTTCCCTTGGCTGGGGAGTCTAGAACCAGGGGCCACAGCCTCAGGATAAAGGGTAGGCCATTCAGGACTGAGATGAGAAGAAATTTCTTCACACAGAGTGTGGTGAATCTTTGGAATACTCTACCCCAGAGGGCTGTGGAGGCTCAGTCATTGGGTATATTCAAAACAGAAGTCGATAGATTTCTGACGAGTAAGGGCATCAAGGGATATGGCGATAGGGCTGGTGAACGGAGTTGAGGCAGAAGATCAGCCATGATCTCATTGAATGGCGGAGCAGGCTCGAAGGGCCGAATGGCCTACTCCTGCTCCTATTTCTTATGTTCTTATGTTCTCCCTTTACACCGGGAAGCGGCCGGTGCACAGACAGTACTCAGCGGGCCTTTACTAGCTGCTGGCACCTGACAATGTAACGCTGAAGCTCCCAGAGTGCCATTAGAAATGTTTTATCCGGCACACAAAGCGCCCGCACTGGTGGTGCAGCAGCACGTATTATTGACCATATAAAGTAAAGATGTACGGCTAGTAGAACTAAATTTTGCTGCTGGATGTATCTCCCATTCTGCCCGATGAAGGGTGACTTTTCTCTGTTTTACCCCATGGGGTAGTGACTGGTTTCTGTTTAGTATTTTTCCTACAGTGATGTGGCTGAGATTAGCATCAGCTTACAGACCACTATTCTGTCGTGTGTGTGTGTGTGTGTGTTGGAGTTCCCAATGGACTGCAAACACATACTGCTTACTGACCATTTCTTTGTATGTGTCTCTTTGGTGTTTACCTCTGAGTATAAGGATGTGAACTGCAAGTTTCTTCATGACTGCTATGAATGTCACTTTTGATTCACTGACAGGAAGCGTACTTCTGTAGTGCAGGACTATTTCTGGTTACCACACCCCTTCCTCAAGCTGCAGCAGGCTATGCTAGCTCGTGCTTTATGGGACTAGGCTGGGTACTGTACTGGCCTTGAGCTAGATTTGGTCGAACTGTATTCTTAGTCAGTTGGATCAAAATCTGTATTGTAGAACTGCATTGCCCTTAAAATAGACCAGATTATGTATAGTAAAATAATTAGCCTCTAACTAGGCAGATAGAATTGTGTTGATTCTGAGCTGGATCAGGAAGGCTATGACCCAATTGTATTGGCTGTGAGGTGGACCAAACATTGTATGGTAGAATTATATGAGCATTCTGCTGGGTGCATTCAATTGATATAGTGGACTATTCAGCTTTAATTGGGCCACTTTGAGTACAGTAGATCCTGTGTGAACTCCAAATTAGGCCAGGCTGAATATGATAGATGTGTTTTCACTTGGAATTAGACAATGTTGGATTAAGACTATTATGTTGCCCTTAAATTGTATAGTATTGCAGATGCTAAGGTATGTTGAGCCTGGATAAGCGTGCAAAGGTACGATAGAGCTGTCATAGTGAAACGTGTTGGGGCTTCAACCTACTGTTTCACTATTCCACCCCTTGCCCAGACTATTCTCTTCTCCCTTCTTTCATGGCACCAAGCTTGTCATCTTTACCATTTCCCCACGGATGATGTACAATAAAAAGAAAGCATTTATATAATGCCATTCACGGCCTCAGGATGTCCCAAAACGCTTTACAGCCAGTAAAATACTTTACAGCAGTGATTCCAACACTTCAAAATGTACACATCCTATAATGCCTCAGTTTTGAAAGCATTTTTTTCCTTCCTGTATCGTGTACAAATATAATTCCCAAAGTTCCAGGAACCACTGTCGCTATTCAAATTGGATTGAATTTTTTCCTCCTTGAATGCTTCAACTGATTTCAACTTTGCTGTGTTTTTGTAACACGTTATTCTCTTACTCTGATTTTGTGAGGCTTCGCTTGAGACGAGTGCAAGTCATGAAATTGAGCAGCCAGAGCAGTGCTCTTGATTTCCAGCTCTACGCATTTTGTGGTTAAGAAAAATGCCTGGATTTTGGAGGGCACTCTGAAGGCCAGCACATGCCTCACTACATCAGCACATTGGTCCGTCACTGGATCTTGTGGCTTTTCACCGCCCCTTTGCTGCTTGTACATTTTAAACGGGCACAACAGTATATGAATGGCCTGGCCTGAATCAGTAGGTTTCTGTAATGATAGTATCACTATTTAATATTTTCTTGGCAACTTTTGACCCTATATTACTTTATCTGCATTTTTATTGGTATATTCATTTTTATTGTGTTTAGGAATTTTTTTCCCCATTGCATTGCAGTACTTTTATTTCCAATGTATTTTCTTACAACAGTTTTGTTTTCAGCTGCTAGTTCACTTGCAGCAACCAAAAGTGGGCAGGATGGGAAATCCTTTGGGGGGGTGCGGTGGTTCCAGTGGTGCTCTTGGATTTGGAGAAAGAAGAGCAGCTCCCGGGAGGGAAAAGAAAAACATGTACAACTGCACCCATCCTTATCCCAGGACCCACATTTACTCGTCCAGGTAATCCTTTCTGTGCATGTCAGAGGAGAGCTGTTGTTGGCGCCTTCATTTCACAAAGGGGCTGCCAGTTAAGTACACCAGACCCTGGAGACCAACAAGCAAACACATTGTACCACAAGAATGGCTATTGCTGTGGGTGTTGAGGTCTCTGCTGCATTTTTACACCACTGGATTCTTTCCACGTCACCACTGGTGATTTTTGCCAAGCCAGTGAGGCAGCTGTCCACAGATGAATCAACCAAATGACAAAGGTCTTGTGTACAAGGGCCAATATGTTTATCATTTTCTATATAGAAAGGAGGCATCAGCTCAACAGGCACAGAAAGTTTCTCAGTTGTCAGGGTCCCCAAGAGTGCAGAGCATTGTAGGTGGCATCCACGTACTGTACAGGCCAATCAATCTGGCCGCCACCTCCTGACAGGCAAGGGGCACTCTTGTCCTATGTGGATGGTACACTTGAGTCCCAAACAGTGTCATGCTGGTTGAAAGCAACCCCCTTCCCCTTCCCCCTTCTCTTCCTCTTCCCACTCTCTTCCCCCCACTCTCCCTCATCTTCCCCTTCTCCCTCCCCTTCCCCCTCTCTCCCTCCCCTTCCCCCTTCCTCCTCCCCTCCTCTCCTCATGCTCCTCCCCTCGTCTCCTCATCCCCTCCTCTCCTCATCCCCTCCTCCCCTCTCTTCCTCCCCTCCTCTCCTCATCCCCTCCCCATCTCTCCACCTCCCCATCTCCCCCCTCCTCTCCTCATTCCCTCCTCTCCTCATCCCCTCCCCTCCTCCTCATCCCCTCCCCATCTCTCCTCCTCATCTCTCCTCCTCCCATCTCCCCCCTCCCCTCCTCTCCCCCTCCTCTCCTCATCCCCTCCCCTCCTCCCCTCCTCTCCTCATCCCCCTCCTCTCCTCTCCTCCTCTCCTCATCCTCCTCCCTTCCTCTCCTCATCCCCCTCCCCTCCTCTCCTCCTCTCCTCATGCCCCTCCCCTCATCTCATCCTCCTCTTCCCCTCTCTTCCTCTCTTCCTCTCTTCCTCTCCCTCCTCTCCTCTCTTCCTCTCCTCATCCTCCTCTCCTCCTCTCCTCATCCTCCTCCCTTCCTCTCCTCCTCCCCTCCCCATCTCTCCTCCTCCCCATCTCCCCTCCCCTCCTCTCCCCCTCCTCCTCATCCCCCTGTCCTCCTCTCCCCCTCTCCTCCCCCTTCCCCTCCCCCTCTATAGCTACTCCCAGCTGAACCTTCTTGTTATTTTGCCTAATATACAAAAACAAAAACCCAATCTAGGAGTTCAAATGTCAAGCAAAGGTTTGTCTAACTTTGCTCCCACATTGTACCATTTGAAATCCCACCTTCCCTTTCCCCTTCCTGTTTGGAGCACTCTTGTGATTCTCTGGCAGGCACCAGTGTCCTCTCTGTAATTCTGCTGATATATTCCTCTGGATGTGGGACTTTCAGTCATGTGAAGCATCACATCGCACCAAAATTGTAAGCATGGTCAAAGTAGCAAGCAGCGTCTATCACGTGGCGTGGCGCGCAGTCTGTGCCTTAATCAAAGCTCACTATCCTATTATTGCTGAATGTTACAGCAACTGAGTTGTAATCACAAGAAGAAGCTCTTTCAGTTACCTCAGAAATCACCTGGACAAGGTGATCTCACATGCTCATGTTCCCTCACCCTTCAGCTCAAATCTTTTTTGCACCATAACATGCTGGAAGTGCGAGCTTATAATGGGGCAACAGGGCACCTGGGACCTTAGTGAGCAACGGGATCAGCAGTGTAGCTCCTTAACCAATGAGATTTAAGGATTGAGAAAGAAACAGGAATGACGGAGAAGGAGGGTGAATTAGTGTCCAATCCAGAGACTTGAGCACAAAGATCTAGGCTGAGACTCCAGTGCAGTGCTGAGGGAGTGCTGCACTGTCGGAGGTGCCGTCTTTCAGATGAGACGTAAACAGAGTCTGCTCTCTCAGGTGGACATTAACGATCCCATGGCACTATTTCAAAGAAGCGCAGGGGAGTTATCCCTGGTGTCCTGGCCATTATTTATCCCTCAATCAACATCACTAAAAAAAGACAAATTACCTGGTCATTATCACGGGATCTTGCTGTGTTCAAATTGGCTGCCGCATTTCCTACATTACAGCGGTGACTACACATCAAAAGTACTTAATTGGCTATATAGCGCTTTGGGATGTCCTGAGGTCGTGAAAGGCGATCTATAAATGCAAGTCTTTCTTTTTTCGTTTCAAATCAGGTACAAAAAGAGAAATAAAGAGAGGGAAAGAAAGATTGGATTAAGATAAGAGAGATAAAAGAGACAGAAAGGAAAAGTAAGAAAAAAAATGTAAAAATTTAAAATGTTTTAAATCTTTAGCAACAATTGACTATATGCAGGAGTGAGATTCAACAGTTTAAATTGTTCCCTTTTGGGCCGACGAGATTGATTGGCATTGCATTAACAATTATCATGTCGTTAAAAGGGTACTTGCTCTATTAGTTATGAGTCCTAACTTTTGGTGCCGAGTTTAATGGGCAATTAAATGTGCAAATCCAACAAGTTCTTAAAAATAACGGGGAGGCTGAGTGTGGGATACCATTTGTGTGAGGCAAACGACCAGCAAGGTCTGGAGATTCGCAACTCGCAGTGTATCTCTCCATCCCCTGAACTTGCTGGCTGATTTGCGCATTAATAACGACGTGTGTCGTTAACATGCCGTTATTTTTGAAACAAGTTTCGGCCAAGTGTGAAGGGGGAGTGAAAACATGGCTCTCATTTAAAAAGAAAAGAAAGACTTGCATTTATATAGCGCCTTTCATGACCACCGGATGTCTCGAAGCGCTTTACAGCCAATGAAGTACTTTGGAAGTGGAGTCACTGTTGTAATGTGGGAAACGCAGCAGCCAATTTGCACACAGCAAGCTCCCACAAATAGCATTGTGAAAATGACCAGATAATCTGTTTTTGTTATGTTGGTTGAGGGATAAATATTAACCAGGATGCCGGAGATAACTCCCCTGCTCTTGTTCGAAATGGTATCTTTTACGTCCACCTGAGAGAGCAGACAGGGCCTCGGTTTAACATCTCATCCGAAAGATGTCATTGTGACAATAGAGCCGTTACTGTATCCTTCAGTGGCATGTAAACCTGGAGTTAATATATTTGTCTCATTTTTTATTCCTCTTATCCTCTTTCCTCTTTTTTCTCTCTGTCCATTTTCTCTTTTTATTTTCTGTCTTCACAGCCCACCTGGTTGTGGGTTTCAGTTGCCACCGCTGCTATTTTCTTTCACTTTGCAAAAGATCATGAAGCAGTGGTAATGAGAGTCCTTTATTAAAACCAGGGCCTCCAGCCAGAGAAAGCAAACAAAATCAGCAAAGCCAGGCATTACTAGAATAATGCAAGTGGGAGATTGTAATCCTCAGCCAGGAGGTCCTGATACTCCAATGTTCTGCACGAGACTCCTGCTAAATGTGGGAGAGTTGGTAGGCCTGATTAAGTTATGGATTGGAATTTAGGATTGTCCACAAACTTGTGAATAGTGAAGTTACTCTGTAGCTGTGGGTCCTACAACTAGATTCCTGTTTTTAAAGCTTAATATTTGCAATGTGCGATTTACCGAAAGTCACGTTTCAAACAAGATCAGTTTCAGGGTTTAAAAAAAAAGTTTTGTAGCAAAGGTTCAACTCCATAAATTGCGTCTGATGTTTATAAGTGGGTTCGACCACTGTTCTTTCCTCTGGCTTCCTAGCTCTGTCATTGCCAGGAACTAAGAGGTGAAGAGCGGAAATTAGATCTTGTTGTGGAGTTTGATTTCCCTTGAAAAAAGTTACTATGAATAAATATTATGAAACTGACTGTGTTTCATTTTTGATATTTAGACTGTAACAGGTTATAATATTAAACCTGTGATGATTGTGCGATTCAGACATGTGCTGGCTTGTTACCCAAAAGTCATGGGATTGCCCCACCTGCTGGAATAAAGCATCATTCACTTTAGCAGAAGCACCATGCAACGTGATGTCATTTAAGTAAATGTAATATTTCATGCAGCTGGCATTATAACATCACACTGCAAATATTAGAGGAATTATTAAACATTTTAAACCATATCACAGAATAATAATGGACTGAGCACTCACACTGCCTCTGGAACAGAACAGAACCACAAAGCACACCATTAAGTTCACTTTTACTTTACTCCCATTACCTAATTCTTTACCAAATAAATTTTGTATACATGGTATAAACAACATTTGTTGTAAAGAACTATGAATTTATTGCTTGTGAATTAATTGGGTCACCCCATTCGAAGATACCAATTGTATCCTGCCGGTTTCCATAAATTAAACCACACGTTTTGTATTTTGAGGAGCTGACCTCATAATTCAGAACAGATGTTGCTATAAAGCAAAGTTTCACTAGTGTCACTGGAGCCGATCGACATACCAATATAATTCCACAAAAATATTAAAATTTATGTCAACTTTAATCATTTTAATTTTACTTTAATAATCATCTTTAAATTACTCACCTGTGATGTGGTATAAGTGGTGATTTCTCAGCTCACTCATTTCCTATCAAGTCAGCATAGTGCTTAAAATCCCTGCCCTGGTTCTCTGCCAGCACATTGTGCTCTTGCACAGATCTCTATTACACATTCACCTTGTAAAGTCTGTGGGTTGTTTAGTTAATTAATGCACAGACTCCAAGAGTAACTTAAAACAGGACTTTACTATTCGAAGGTCAGGGCGAATCTGCCCAATAAATTCTGCCACAGCACTTATATACCGGTGTGGTCACCGTCGGTATTGCAGTATACAGTAGCCAGGATAAAGTAGTGCCACACCTAAAATAGTTCTCTTAAAGGTGGACGGTTACATACAATAGTTCTCTTAAAGGTAGAACAGTTACATACACTACAATCCTCCCTTTTTAGCTTACAACATACTTATTCCCCATTAACATAACATCATAACATATCCAACTTCATGTTACAACAGTTCACAGAGGTAGTCTCTGCGGAAACAGTTCACAGATTCAGTCTCTGCGGGAACAGTTCACAGATTCAGTCTCTGGTCTTGACTCGGTCCGAACAACATCTCTGTGGTGTAGCCGGTTCACATTTCTAGCGTGACTCATCCAATAGTCTTTCCCTTGGCTTAACAGCTTGAACTTCCGTCCTGCTGAACCAGCAGTGCTGACTTTTACAAACAGCTGGACTGCCTTGGTAATTTTTCCTACTTTCCAACTGATTTGGCCCCCTTCGTAGGGCCCACGTGCATGATCTGATAGAAGTGATAATGATTTAGATGGTTATCGTCTTCTGCTTCGTCTTTTTCTTTTCTGCTTCTTGGAGACTCTCGGGGCTCCCTTATCCGCTGCCAGCTGTAGCGCCACCATCTCCCTATGTTCCTTAGACTTTAAGTGCTTCATCCTGATTTCTGCACTTTGGGAGTTTTCATCACAAGCTGGGCAGACCAAGTCATCGTAATCTTCCGTGTCACTCAACAGGTCATGGTAATATTCGGTGTCGTCCTGAGCTAGTCTAGCGAGAGGGCCTGCTACTTCTTCCTTACCCAACTGGACGTTAGCCGACTGTTGTTCCCTCCCTAGACATCTTTCCTGAAGAGACTTCTTCATGCGTTCATATTCATCCCGCTCTTCCTGGGTTTCCTGCCAATCCTTCACTAATGACCTCATTTGTGATTCCAACACTTCCCCTTCCATCGGGGATTGATTGATCGGGCTATTCAATCCTTCTACTGGAGCAGCTGTTTCAACATTCTGTAGTTCACATTGACGTGATTCAGCGTACTTTCGGCAGCCCCGTAAAATCTGTGTTGCAACCTCAACTATTCCCCAAACTTTTGAGAGCTCCGAACCCCTTCCCTTTGAAGATTGAAGCTCGTGTTCAAATGGTTCCCATTGCAGAGTCTTGTCTCTCAGCATATGAAGGAGTTGGCTGACCGTTAACTCTTCCACGGGGACCCTGTGGATCAGAGTCTTCTCCATTTCATCCACCTTTTCCTCCAATGCTTTCACCTTTTTTTCCTCTTGTACTTTGGCTTTAAGCGCTCGGAGAAGTTGCGCCTTGATGCTCTCTAGCTCATGTTCAGGGGCCATTCTTACAGTCTCTGTGTTTCTTACAGTTGCCTTTTTCACTGAAAGAATTCCCAGTTGAATCTGTTCTTCAAGTTGTTGAACCTCGGTCATTGCCGCCTCATATTTGTCTTGGGTTTCCTTCAATATTTTTATGAGTTCTTGGACATCTTGACTTTCATGTTCTGCCATGTCTTTCACCTCTAATTTCTCACCTATGGATGGAACTTCTACCGATGAGTCTGTCTTGGCCTTGAGCTCATCAAGAATTTCCTGCAGCCTTTGGACTTCTTGCTCATGTTCAACCTTTAGTTGCTCATATGCTTCCACTGAAACTAGCTTTTCGGAGGTTGCCGAGTTAACCCCCTCCAGGATTGTAGCCTGGGCCTGTTCATACTGTTCCTTCAACTTCTCAAACTCTGCTTGTAAGGAGTCGTAGAGAAGAACTGGAATAAAATCCTGGCTTCCTGAAGATTCCTCTTCATTTGCTTCTTTCTGCAAATATTCTAACTCCTGAACATCATAAGGGAGATGTGATCGGTGATTGGTCACGATGGCTCTATGGTCGCTCTCTGCTTGAGCTAGCTGCTTCTGTTGTCTTTCCAGATTCTCCCATTCGGTGTCATAGAACTTTTTCATTGTTTTCATCTCTTGTACGAGACGGTAACTCAATTGTTCTAATTGTTGTCATAATTTGAAATAAAGTTGAGTCCGAGCTCGGTGTTCTTCCGTCATGGATATGTCCTTAAACTGAACAGACTCAGAATTCTCTGTCAAACTATGTTGTCGTTGTTCGGTGGAGATCTGTTCTGAAACTTTGTTCTTCTCTGGAGCATAAGCCTTTCTGCATGCCTTCATTTTTCCAACCTTAGTCGGCAAGTCCATTTTAGCCTTGTCTTTCACATTTGGGTTGGTCTTATCGTCATCCGATTCAGAATCTGAGCTGATTGTCTGCACCGAGTCCTCACTCGTTATGGCTTTTAGATAGTGCCATTCCATGTCTATTTTCTTGATCCACTCCCGTCCTAGAAGTGGTGGTCCTCCATCAGGTAGTACGTATAAGTTCATTCTTGGGTGTTCTTTACCCCTATCTCTCACCTTGACTCTTATCTTTCCCATGGGGTATACTTTATGCCCCGTGTATGTCTGCAATACGAACTTGGTATCTCTTAAGGGCATATGTGAGAATAGCTGGTGGTAAGCCCTTCGATTTATGACTGATAGAGCTGATCCAGTGTCGAACTCCATTTTCACTTGGACTCCAGCTATTTTTAGCATGACCCAGATAGTTTGTAGGTCAGCTTCCTTACTCACATTGTGAATTCTCAGACTACCCAGCTCCTGGCCGTTTGGGTCTGAGTCCGAATTCTGTTCGTCTGAACTCTTCTCAGCCACCTTGTGTACCTTGTTGTACTTTTCCTGTGATGGCTTCCTTTGGTTGTTGGTCCTTTGGTTGTTGGTCTTCTTCCCTGACCGGCATACCTTAGCTATGTGACCCAGTTTGCCACATTTCCTACATTCCTGGTTCTTAAACCAGCATTGGTTCTGGTCGTGTGTTGTCTTCCCACAACGATAGCATTTTGTTGTTGTCGAGGTAATTTGATCCACACTGAGTGCCGCTGTCTTTAGCTGCATTTCCGCAGTTCCCTTCACTGCGGCTTCGTGCGATGCTGCAATAAGGACAGCCCTGTCAAGTGTAAGGTCGTTCTCTTCGAGTAGTCGCTTTTGCGTTCCTTCCTTTGCCAATCCGCACACGAACTTGTCTCGCAATGCCTCTGTCAGATTCCCTCCAAACTGGCAGTATTTCGCTAGTCTACGCAGTTCGACCAAGTATTCTGCGTTGCTTTCGTCTTTCCGTTGCGTTCTCGCATAGAATTTGAATCGTTCCGCCAACATCAACGGTGTGGGGTTCAAGTGATCCTTCAGAACAGCCACAATATCATCGAAAGTCTGATCCGCCGGTTTAGCCGGTGATAGTAGATGCTTCAAGAGCCCGTATGTCTTCGCGCCCATCGAGTTCAGCAAGGTTATAGCTTTGTCATCTTCTTCTATTTTATTGGCCTCACAATAGATCTCAATGCGTTCCACATACGTGGCCCAGTCTTCTACCTCGGAATTAAAATCGTTGATGTTACCACGCTTAGGCATCTTCCTCTCTTCCTGATAAACACCACGAATTATTTCTTTAAATTTTTTTTTTTTTTTCCAAGATGGCGGTTCCCGCGAAAATGGCGGTTTCCCGCACTTATCTTCTCTCCCCGCCCACTTCAATGGCGGTTTCCCGCTTCTGTCTTCTTCCCCGCCTAATGGCGGCTTCCCGCGTTTCTTCCCTGGCGGGAGGGGTACACTTTCCCCACGGGCGACGGCCGCTGGCTTTCAGGTTCACAGCCTACGCGTCGGCTTCAGTGCTTTCCCTTTTCTCGGCAGGGCAACCGGCGCTGGGTACACCCCATTGACGGCGAACAGTTTCAGCCGCTGGGCTGGCTCTCGCTCAGTTCCCCTTGCTTGGGCTCTGTCTCTCTCCCGCTCGCTCGGCTCTACCGGCGCTGGGTACACCCCGTTGACGGAGAACAGTTTCAGCCGCTGGACTGGCTCTCGCTCAGTCTCCCTTGCTCGGGCTCTGTCTCTCTCCTGCTCACTCGGCTCTACCGGCGCTGGGTACACCCCGTTGACGGAGAACAGTTTCAGCCGCTGGACTGGCTCTCGCTCAGTCTCCCTTGGTCGGCTCTGCCTCTCCCGCTCGCTCGGCTCCCAATCGCGCCTCCCAGCCCTCTCGCAGTCCGGTGCTTCCCTCCCCGGCTGCGGCTGAGTTTATCTCTTCCCGCGCCTACGTTCCCGGTCGCAGCGCTTCGTGGCTTCGGTCGCTGCCCGGCCTTTTTCGCCGGTCGCGGTCTAGCTGTCTCACGACGCCGTTGCGTCCCCAGCCTGTCTGTACCGCGGCTTCCTTGCTCCACGCTGCCCCAGCCTCAGCGCCTCTGGGCCCGACTTCTGTCCGGCTCCTTTCCCCCTCGACCGTGGTCGAGTGCACCGCCCTTATCCTCCGGTTATTCTTTTTACTTTTCCCTTACTCACAGTCACCGTGGCCGGCTTGCTTCTCGTGCTGATCGGCTCACTCCTCACCGTGGCAGAAGGGACAGTCAGTGCCTGTTGCTGATGGAAGTCTTTGTCTCTGAATTCTTCCTCCTTTCTAGTTCTGCAGCCTCGCGTTTTCTCCCAGCAGAACGACGAGGGCGGTTGCCTCTTCTCGACGCTCGTTAACTGCTTCGGAAGTATTGTTGCCGCAGGGTACGATCGGACTCGTCGCCACTGTAAAGTCTGTGGGTTGTTTAGTTAATTAATGCACAGACTCCAAGAGTAACTTAAAACAGGACTTTACTATTCGAAGGTCAGGGCGAATCTGCCCAATAAATTCTGCCACAGCACTTATATACCGGTGTGGTCACCGTCGGTATTACAGTATACAGCAGCCAGGATAAAGTAGTGCCACACCTAAAATAGTTCTCTTAAAGGTGGATGGTTACATACAATAGTTCTCTTAAAGGTAGAACAGTGACATACACTACACACCTCTTGCTCACTAATGCTACTGAATGGGCAAGCCTGCAATGTCCCTGTTTTCTCACAGCGCACATGCAACTTGTTATCCGCCCTTTAAATGGGACGTTAACCCACGGTCCTGTCTCCCTGTTCCACTGTTTCAGATGCATACAGAAGATCACATGGCAGGATTCAGAGAAGAGCAGAGTGTTCTCCTGGTGTCCTGGCAAACATCCCTCCCTCAATCAACACCACTAGAAACTGATTTATCTGATCAGTCCTCTCGGTGCTCTTTCTGGGTCCTTACTACGTGCAAAATGGCTGCTGCCTCTGCCTAGATAACATAGAAACATAGAAGATAGGAGCAGGAGTAGGCCATTCGGCCCTTCGAGCCTGCTCCGCCATTCAATGAGATCATGGCTGATCATCCAAATTCAGTACCCTGTCCCTGCCTTCTCCCCATATCCCTTGATCCCTTTAGCCTTAAGAAATATATCCAACTCCGTCTTGAATATATTTAATGAACTGGCCTCCACCGCCCTCTGTGGCAGAGAATTCCACAGGTTCACCACTCTCTGGGTGAAGAAATTCCTCCTCATTTCAGTCCTAAATGGCTCACCCCTTATCCTTAGACTATGACCCCTGGTTCTGGACTCCCCGGCCATCAGAAACATCCTTCCTGCATCTAGTTTGCCCAGGCCTGACAGAATTTTATAGGTTTCGATGAGATCCCCTCTCAATCTTCTAAACTCCAGTGAGTATAAGCCCAATCGACACAATCTCTCCTCATACGTCATTCCTGCCATCCCAGGTATCAGCCTGGTGAATCTTCGCTGCACTCCTTCCATGGCAAGAACGTCCTTCCTCAGGTAAGGCGACCAAAACTGCACACAATACTCAAGGTGCGGTCTCACCAAGGCCCTGTACAACTGTAGCAAGACATCCTTGTTCCTGTAGTCGAACCCTCTTGCTACGAAGGCCAACATACCATTTGCCTTCTTAACCGCCTGCTGCACCTGCATGCTTAACTTCAGCGACTGGTGCACAAGAACACCCAGGTCTCTTTGCACTTCCCCTTCTCCCAATCTATTGCCATTCAAATAATAATCTGCCTTCCTGTTTTTGCCACCAAAGTGGATAACCTCACATTTATCCACATTATAGTGCATTTGCCATGTTTCTGCCATGTTTCTGCCCAATCACCCAACCTGTCCAAATCGTACTGGAGTTTCACGACATCCTCCTCACAGCATACCCTCCCACCCAGCTTTGTGTCGTCTGCAAATTTGGAGATATTACATCCAATTCCCTCGTCCAGATCATTAATATATATTGTGAACAGCTGGGGTCCTAGGACCGATCCTTGCGGTACCCCACTAGTCACTGCCTGCCACTCGGAAAACGACCCGTTTATTCCAACTCTTTGCTTTCTGTCCGCCAACCAGTTCTCTATCCAAGTCAATACCTTGCCCCCAATCTCATGTGCCTTAATTTTGCACGCTAATCTCTTATGTGGGACCTTATCGAAAGCCTTCTGAAAATCCAAATACACCACAGCCACTGGTTCTCCCTTCTCTATTCTACCAGTTACATCCTCAAAAAATTCCAGTAGATTAGTCAAGCATGATTTACCTTTTGTAAATCCATGTTGACTTTGTCCGATCCTGTCACTGCTTTCCAAGTGCCCTGCTATTACATCTTTTATAATGGACTCTAGCATTTTCCCCACTACCGATGTCAGGCTTACCGGTCTATAATTCCACGCTTTTTCTCTACCACGTTTTTTGAATAGTGGGGTTACATTAGCTACCCTCCAATCCATGGGTACTGTTCCAGAGTCTATCGAGTTCTGAAAGATGACTAGCAATGCATGTACTATTTCTAGGGCCACTTCCTTAAGTACCCTGGGATGTAGATTATCAGGCCCTGGGGATTTATCGGCTTTCAGTCCCATCAATTTTCCTAACACCATTTCCCTACAAATACTGATTTCTTTCAGTTCCACCCTTTCATCAGACCCTATGTTCCCCAGCATCTCTGGGAGGTTATTTGTGTCCTCCTTTGTGAAGACAGAACCAAAGTATGTATTTAGTTGGTCTGCCATTTCTTTGTTCCCCATTATAAATTCCCCTGATTCTGACTGCAAGGGACCTATGCTTGACTTCACCAATCTTTTTCTCTTCACATATCTATAAAAGCTTTTACAGTCAGTTTTTATGTTCCCTGCAAGCTTACTCTCATATTCTATTTTCCCTTTCTTAATTAATCCCTTTGTCCTCCTTTGTTGAATCCTAAACTGTTCCCAATCCTCAGGATTATTGCTTTTTCTGGCCAATTTATATGTCCTCTCCTTGGATCTTATGCTATCCCTAATTTCCCTTGTTAGCCACGGTTGGGTCACCTTTTTTGTTTTATTTTTATGCCAAACTGGGATGAACAAATTCTGTAGCTCATCCATTCAGTCTTTGAATGTTTGCCATTGCCTATCCACCGTCAACCCTTTGAGTGCCATTCCCCAATCAATCCTACCCAACTCGCTCCTCAGACCATCGTAGTTTCCTTTATTTAAATTGAGGACCCTAGTCTTTGAGTCAACTACTTCATTCTCCATCTTAATGAAGAATTCGATCATATTATGATCGCTCCGACCCAAGGGGCCTCGTACAACAAGATTGCTAATTAATCCTTTCTCGTTACATAATACCCAGTCTAAGATGGCCTGATCTCTGGTTGGTTCCTCGACATATTGGTCCAGGAAACCATCTCGTAAACACTCCAGGAATTCCTCCTCCACAGTATTGTTACTAATTTGGTTAGCCCAATGTTTATGCAGATTAAAGTCACCCATGATGACTGCTGTGCCCTTATTGCACGCTTCTTTAATTTCCCTTTTAATGCCATCCCCAACCTCTGCCTTACTGTTTGGAGGTCTATATATCACTCCCACTAATGTTTTTTTCCCCTTAGTATTTCTCAATTCTACCCATACAGATTCCACATCATCAGAGCTAATATCCTTCATTACAATTGTGTTAATCCCTTCTTTAACCAGTAATGCTACCCCACCTCCCTTTCCTTTTTGCCTATCTTTCCTGAATATCGAATACCCCTGGATGTTGAGTTCCCAGCCTTGGCCATCCTTGAGCCACGTTTCCGTAATCCCAACCAAATCATATTCGTTTACCTCTATTTGCGCAGCCAATTCATCCACCTTATTACAAATGCTCCTCGCATTAAGACACAAAGCCTTCAGGCTTGTTTTTTTAACGCTCTTAGACCTATTAGAATTATTATTTACTGTGGCCATGTTTGATTTAAACCGTTGATTTCTCTGACTGCCACTTTTGTTTTTCTCCTTCCTATCTTTTGCTTTTATCCTTATTTCCCTTTCCTCTGTCTCCCTGCTCAGGTTCCCAACCCCCTGCCATTTTAGTTTAAACCCTTCCCCACTGCACTAGCAAACACTCCCCCTTGGACATCGGTTCCAGCCCTGCCCAGGTGCAAACCGTCCAGTTTGAACTGGTCCCACCTTCCCCAGAACCGGTTCCAATGTCCCAGGAACTTGAATCCCTCCCCCTGGCATCATTCCTCTAGCCACGTATTCATCTGAAGTATCCTTCTATTTCTACTCTGACTAGCACGTGGCACTGGTGGCAATCCTGAGATTACTACCTTTGAGGTCCTGTTTTTTAATTTATCTCCTAACTCCCTATATTCCACTTTTAGGACCTCATCCCGCTTTTTACCTATATCGTTGGTGCCTATATGCACCACGACAACTGGCTGTTCACCCTCCCCTTCCAAGATGTTCTGGGTGAACAGCCAGTTGTCGTGGTGCATATAGGCACCAACGATATAGGTAAAAAGCGGGATGAGGTCCTAAAAGCGGAATATAGGGAGTTAGGAGATAAATTAAAAAACAGGACCTCAAAGGTAACAGCAGTAACTGCACTTCAAAAGTAATAAATTGGCTGTGAATTGCTCCGATCCTGAGAAATGTGATAAGATGCTATATAGATGCAATCTTTCTTTTTAATCTTGGCCATTTCAAAAGGATGCTAAAGGCCACTGATATGTCAAGCAGATGCCTCATTCAGCAGGACCAATACCACCACCTCCTTTCCCAGTGAATGGCAACTAGCAGCATGATAATTTCCCCCACACTGTTAGATTTCCCAAAATGCAGGATGTGGTGACACCCTGGCTTGTCCCAGGCTACAGCTACTGGTAGTGCTGCCAGGCTGTCTTTCCACGCTGACAAAAACAGAAGAGGGACATAAATGAAAAGATAAAATTCTGGAAATACTCAGCAGGTCAGGCAGCATCTGTGGAATGCTATATAAATTATAATGCTGGCTTTTAAAGACACCTTCAAACAGTGCATGGATTGCTGTATACTGTGAGTGAAGTTTATATGGTTGAGTGTATGTCTGTGAGTAGATGGACAAGCCATGAGAACAGCATGATGGTACTAGCCCCAAGCTAGGGAAAGATTAAAACAGAGAGTAGGTGTTAAATGTACCAAAGCAAAATACTGCGGATGCTGGAAATCTGAAATAAAAACAGAAAATGCTGGAAATACTCAGCAGATCAGGCAGCATCTGTGGAGAGAGAAACAGAGTTAACGTTTCTGATGAAAGGTCATCGACCTGAAATGTTATCTCTGTTTCTCTCTCCACAGATGCTGCCTGACCTGAGGGCTTAAAGGTAGTTACTTAGACTGGCGAAAGGTGGGAAGTGGTGTTCGACAGGGATCAGTGCTGGGACCACTGTTGTTCACCAATTAGATAAATGATTTGGACTCAGGAATCAGAAGTATAATATCAAAATTTGCGGATGACACCAAATTGGGGGGTACAGTTAATACTGAGGAGGACTGTGACAAAATACAAGACGTTTACAAACATGCAGAATGGGTGTGTAAATGGCAAATGACTTTCAATATAGATAAGTGTGAGATGGTACAGATACACAAACCATTAAAAGTAGCAACACAGATTAACAAAGCTAAGAAAAGTATAAACAAAACATTGGGGTTCATTTCTAGAGATATAGAATTCAAAAATAGAGAAGTTATGTTAAACTTATACAGAACAGTTCTGGTCTCCATATTACAAAAATGATATAGAAGGCACTGGAGAAGGTGCAATAAAGATTTACAGGAAACTTTGGTTTATCTGGAGGTTGTCTGTCCGGAAACCTCGATCTACCGGCAGAAATCAGGAGCCGTTTTGTTAGGTTTTATTTCTTCTCGTGGCTTTGTTTTCAACAGTCGGGCTCTGGAAAGTCTCTCTGAAGCTGTTGCTAAGCTACAGAGACGCTTCCAAGGTATGGGCCGACTGTTTACAAGCTGTTGCTAAGCAACGGTGTTTGTTGTCAGATACGGAGATGAAAACCTCCGTATGCTTCAACATTAACTTTGTATGTCCGGCAGTTTTGATAGATCGGCAACAGCTCGGTCCCGTCGGTGCCGGATATAACAAAGTTTCCTGTACAAGGATGATACCTCAGGTCCTGCTCCCTGCTGATAGGCGAAGAAGACCTCCAAAAGACACCAAAAGAGCCTGGCTGGATATAGCTGCGGAGGTAGATGACTCCTCAGAGGAACCTCCAGCCTCTGAGGGTGCACTGGCAGCAGAACCAAGTGCACCCAGCACCAGTGCAGATACGCACACCTCGGTGGGTCTTGTGCGCCATAGAGTAGAGTTGTCACCTGGTGCCTCACAATTCACAAGTGAGCAAGAGCAGATGGCGTTGACAGGGACAGCAGTGGAGACTCCTCGCCGGAGGGCGCAGGATGCTCCCAGCTCAGCTGAACTGCATGCAGATGCTGAACCTTGGGGGGCCATCAAGAAAGAGTGTGATCTCGGAGGGGCAGCAACAATTCCATGAGGCTCTGGCATCTTTTGCAGCCGCGATGTGCAGAGAATGGAGGAGAATGGAGGAGTCCATCTCCAACATGAGCACCACCATGTCGCAGGCGATGGTGACGATGTGCTGTTCCATGGCAAGGATGGCCACCTGCATGGAGCAACTAATGCGCCAGTCACATGAGCACATGCTAGCTGTGGACAACAGATGACAGACGCTCATAGACCTCATCTCGAGGACGGATATAAGTGTAGACTTGGGCCTTCATCGCCCCACTGCTGTGCAGCAAGGTGCTCTCCAGCTCCTTGCTAGCAGGTGAGTGCAGGTGGCCCATGAGAAGGATGATGGTGAGAGGGGACATGGAAGTGGGGGCTCTTCACAAAGCACTCCCACTTCTTCCCCCATTGCCTCCCCCTCAGTCAGAGCCCCACATGCTTCCTCGGATCGCAATGGCCGAGTCTGCCCCTGCACAGTCACAGGAGGAGCAGACTTTGGAGGGGCCCTCAAAGGCTCCAAAATCCAGAGGACATCTGCCAAAAGTATCTGAGTCACAGCAGGATAGGGAGCAACCTGCCTCTACCTCTGCTGAAGCCACAGGTTGCACCTCGTAGGAGCACTCAGAAAAGAAAAATGATGCAAAAGTAGATACATGGGTGTATGAAAAAATCTTAGTGTTAAGTTTCAATTATTTTGATGACATATAAATGTTTTTCTTTGCACCACTTTCCGGTCTTGTCCATTATTGCCTGCAACCTTGGAAGTGGCTTTGTCTCTTGGAGTGCATGGTGAGACATTACTTAACCTCGAGCACTGCGGGTTTGGGTGAGAGGAATGGCTTGGTCATTGTAGGGATGCTTTATGATGTTGTTGGGAGAGGAACTTAGTACAGCATGTGGCAGCCATGTTGCTGCATTGGAGTAAGTTAAGTAAGTCTGGCCATGATGAGGCCATCCCGGGCCTCCTGAGCAGCAAATTGCGCTGCTGCTAATGCCATCTCCACCTCAGGTTCCTCCTTCCCCCTCTCCTTGTCTTCCACCTGCTCCTTCTCCTCCTCTGAAGAGGCTCTGCGCCTTGCTCCTCCTGCAGCTGCAATCCTCGCTGCTGCGCTATGTTGTGCAGCACGCAGCAACTGATGATTCTGGAGACCCTGGCTGGTGCATATCTAAGGGCCCCTCCAGATCTGTCAAGGCATCTGAAGCGCATCTTCAGCATACCTATTGCTTGCTCTATGACACATCTGGTGGAGATGTGGCTCTCATTATAACACTCCTTGACCTCAGAACTTGGCCTCCTCAGGGGTGTCATGAGCCATGTCTTTAGTGGATAGCCATTGCCTCCAAGCAGCCAGCCGGTAAGTCTGTTTGGAGGTGCAAAGAGCTGAGGGAGGGTGGATTGGCACAGCACAAAAGAGTCATGACAGCTGCCAGGGAATATGGCGCACACATGCATGATGATCTTTTTATGGTTGCAGACGAGCTGCACATTGAGGGAGTGGCAGCCATTGCGGTTCACAAACACTCCTGGGTGATGATGAGGGTGCCTTCATGACCACCTGTGCAGTTAATGACGCCCTGCACCTGTGGGCAGTCAGCCAGAGCTGCAAAGCCGAGCGCCCGCTCAGTAACACTGGCTTCATCAGTGGCAAAGTTGATATAATTGACTGACTTGTGAAATATGGCATTGGTCACCTGGGTGATGCATCTGTGGGCAGCCGACTGCGAGATCCCGCAAATGTCTGCTGCAGATTCCTGGAAGGAGCCTGAGGCGAAGAAGTTGAGGGCGGTGGTGACTTTGACAGCCACTGGTAAAGCATGTCCACTAGGTCCTCTGGGCAGCAGGTCTAGTTCCAGCAAGCTGAAAATGTCTGTGATGACCTGGCGCGATAGCCTGAGCCTCCTAAAGCACTGCTGTTCAGTCATGTTGAGGAAGCTTATCCTCTGCCTGCATACCCTGTGCTGGGGTATCGCCAAAAGGCGTGCTGCAGCCCTATGCTGATCCCCTCTCTCTTGTGGAGCATCAGGTCATTGAGGAGAAGGTTGCTATTGCTACTGCTAGTGTTATTAGTGGTGGTGCTCATCTTGGTCTGATTCTGAGGACCAAGGTGAGACAGTATAAGCGGCACCCATGCTGATGTAGTAGATGGCAGGTAAAGTGGAGATCAGAGGGCCAATCCTTCAATGTTGTGATGCTGAATAGCAATGTGGTGAGAGTGGCTTCCGAGGTTTCAGAAATGACCTGCAAACTTCTGACACCCAAATCTGTGCACAAAATGGAGTGAACAGGAGCCTTTCCATGAGGCAAGTAATGAGGTGTAATGTTGCAGTATTTATGTGCTTTTCCCAGCTCGCAATGAATGAACTTGCCAATGGCCACTGAGCTTCCACCTCCTCTTCACAGGCGAGGTACCCAAGCTGCGCGAATCCCATGTTCCTGCAGTAAAAGTCAAAAGCTGGCATTAAAAACCCTCTTAAGGGTCTCTCAGCAAGCAGTTAATGACTTCAGTGAGGTCGCCCACCTCTGTCACCTTCAAAGCCACCCGAGTTAAATACGCGAGGTGGCGGGATGACGGCGAGTTCCCAATGCACTCACTATTTCTGGGATTTTTACTGCCCACCCTCCCCCAAACCCGCACGCTCGGCAACGGGAAAATCCCGGCCCAAGTGTATTGCTGAGATACGCTACGTCAGCACAGTTCCTAAGAAGTCCTAGATCCTCTGGTCCAGGGGTTCTCAACCGGGGGTCCACATCCCCCTAGGGGTCCGTGAGAAGATTTGAAGGGGTCTGCCAAAAACAAGTGCTGTGCAATACTTTCCCCGGCAGAGTCGAATCTGAGCAATTTATAATTAATAACACACTCAGATGAGATGCAGTTGGAATGGTTCACACGAGCAAAGTTTGGATTGAACTTTGAAAGGATAGGATAAGCGAAAGCTTTGGGACATAACGGTTCTTTTGGATGGCTGAGACTGCCGACGTTTTACTACGTTAAAGACACTATATGACCTAAGAAAATGACTAGGCACTTGGTTTAAGCGTTAAACAAAGCTTTAATCAATTGTTTTACAACATGGAGGTCTAGTTGTGTCCTTCACTAGTTCCTGTTAAGAATGTCCTGCGCAAGCTGGGCCCGTGCCCGAGTATTTATACTCTCCCTGGACAGCGCCACCCACAGGCCGCTCAGTATTATTTCATAAGTCTTTCTTTCATGAATGACTGATTCATGTCACTATATAAATGCAAGTTGTTGTTGTTGTATTTCTGTAGGAAATCCCAGAAAATAATCTTTTTCATTATTTAAAGTCATTTCTTTGATCACTTCTGAGTTTTTCAGTGACAGCAAGACAGTTAATTCTACAATGGACATTGAATTATAAAAACGTTCGGTCTTCAAACTTAATTTTCTGTGAAAAATAAATAAATAAACATGCTTCAGTGTCTGTATTACCTTACATCAGTGGTAAGTCAAAAGCACTCACATAAGGTATATTTAAATATAAATAATTATTCTCTGTTGTAGCTGATGAATGCTTAGAGAGCATCAGTAGCAAATTGGATTATAGTTCAAGAACTGGAATCTTGGTGAAAAAGATTGACAGACTAAAGTAAAGTGACTGGAATGGAGAAACACAGTAGGTACATGGGAGGGGGGGGGGGAATTATAATTTTAGATGCAGGTAGTCCTGTCAGATAGTCGAGAGAAAAGAACAATGAGCAGTCACACAGTATGAAAGAAGATGTGAGCTGTCTGTTCAAGGGCACAGCGTTAAATGGAACTTGAGCCTGCAGCAGTTTTGGGAACGAATGCTCATTGCACCTTAAAAAAAAGTTCAGATATTTTCCAATTATGCCATGCCTTTGGTCTCTCTCTTTTCTCCCCATCACTCCTGAAGATTGTGACTCGTGCATTAGCATCATTCAGTAGGCACCAGCAGTTCACTGTCTCACCCCCTAAATGTCTATTCTTCATGTGTGAACCCTAGGGTGTGAATGTTGGCAGGCTATTTAACCATGGAGGGTATGGCAGATGAGCTTGACCCTGCCCTCAGCTGATGTGTACTTTTAACATGAGTCAATGGATAAGATTCTCACTGCTCTGTTTTACACTGACATTGTCGTTATAGTGTAAATGCAGGCTGAAATTCCAGTGGAGCAAACTGCTTCCCAAGGTATAAAATTTCAGTGATCTAAATTACTTAATGTTAGCTCCTAGTCTATGGAATTCTTGATCCCAGCCACAACACTTGAATACAAGCACCTGATTGAAACATAAAAGGCTGCTCAGTGATCTCTAAAACAGCTTCATTTCACCTCTCTTGTACAACTTGTTTTTGTTCAATGTTTTCTTTTGTTATTGTTGAGGTTTAATCGCTGAATGAACGGTTTAGTGGGCTTTGAGTCAAACATCTGCAAATTGCCTGTTTTATCTGCAGTTTATAGAGCCCCTAATCCCTGCATAATCCTAATCCAAGCATAATGTTTCTTGGCATACTGTAAGGATCCAACACTAGTTCAAATGAAATATTGAAGAAGTGGTCAGTTACTCCCCTTTTTATATGTAAAAAGTATTTGACTAAGCAACAGAAATCTGTTACCTGGCTAGACTGGATTCTTTTAGGCCCAGGATTCATTCTTTGTGCATTTTTAAGTGTTAAACGTGTAAGGAAGGGACTGGCAGCATGGCCCGGTGATTCGATAACTGGTGCTATCTATGGATTAGAGGCACTGCCTTTGGACCTTTGCCTGAACCCATTTAACTCATCATCTGTCTGCTCCAGTTTAATAACCTTTCCTTTGTTTATAAGTGATGTAAAACCTTGTTTTAGTTACTTGTCATCATATGATCCGACACCTCATCTATCTCTACCAGAGATTACTGGCCATAAAGTAATAAAACCAGGCTTATCAGTTATTCGCTGTACGAGCATAGGCACAGTTTATTGCTTCTACAGATCTCACTAGTCTTGGGACTGTTATAGGCAGGGCGCCTTACACATTTTCTTTCAATTTCAATTTTATTTTTTTAGACAGGTGCAAGCAAGTGAGTGGCGGTGTCAATCTGATAGATTCAGGAGGTCTGGCTGATTTACCCTTAAAACCCCTGAGAAGATGGCAGGTAAGAAACTGATCTAGAAAATGAATTTTTAAAAAATCCCAAATCTTTGATGCCAGTATTTTGTAATAATGCTTTGTGGCCTGGAAAAACCCCACTGTTGCAAATCCCCCCTGACTGTCCACCTTTCCCCTCCCCTGGAGATCAGTGATTCTCAATCTATTGTATTTCAAGAAGAAGCTGCTGTAGACTTTAAACTATCAGCCTTGGGCACTTTGGTGCACGAGCCAGCCTTATGCCTTAACTACTGTGCAGTGAGAAATTGGTTACCTGTTACTTTCAGACAGACTGTAAATCCCTTTTGACAAAAGTGCTTAATGCAGCCAATATGTCAATATGATGATACAGGCCAAACCTACTGTAAAATTCCAAAGGATTCTGTTTGTTGCTGATAGTTTGCTTTGAAGGGGAGGTTGGCTGGGTTTCTTTGATGCAGTTCCAAACCTTCTTGAACTTGGCCTTTAGAAATAAGCCTCACAATTTAAAGCTGTGTCAAAGCTCTGAAAACTGTCATATCAGAGCAGAGAAGAAATGTTTCTATCTGATTTGGTCTTTGAAATGTTATTTGTTATGGCTCTTGTCTTGAAGGCTACTTACTGGACCCTGGCCATCTTTCTGTCCCTGATTGTCAGTACAATTGCTTCATCCCAAGAGGAGAACTGGTTTCCAGTAAATAACCCACGCTCCAGAGAGATACTAGCCCAGGACAAGAAAGTTCCCTTGAGTAGGACTTCAGTGGAGAGCCAGGGACCATTGGAGAGTCAAGGATCCCTCGAGAGTAAGACTGATGAGAGCAGGGAATTGCCAACACAATCTGTCTGGGGTGCTGCCTATTGTAAGTACGGTATATTGATCATAAAACAGTAATGAGGAAAGGAATTAATATTTGAATTGATGGAAGCAGCTTTTAAAAACCAAATTTAATTTATTTAACCCCACTTTACATCCTCTTGCATTACATGCCATTTCCTAGGAGAGAGGGCAATCAACTTGAACTCAGACTGTCACCTGTGCTGCTCTGTAATCACCTGCTGGGAGGTGCACAAAAATATATTTGACCTGTGGCTAACTTTCCCTTATAAGAAGAAAACGCTTTCCCTTCACTGGGCATAGCCTTTCCCTCCTCCAGGTAGTTTGGCTTGAATTGGGAACTCACCATATGAAGAATCATGGGCATGAACTGACGTCCGACCATTCATTGATCATGGTGGTGCATCAAGTACTTCCAGGTCAGGAATGGCACGGGTTATTTGCAGGATAAAACTCTGCTGTGCCGAGGTAACATTCTTTTACCTCAGCCTCAAAATGGCACCCTCACTGGTGAATTTTTCCATTTTGCACATCATCCATTGCAGTGTGACCTGGCTGACAGGAGTGTTTACTCGGTATAAATTAGTGCCAAACAATGGAGTCTTGGGTTGTGAACTCACATGTCTTGGAGCTGGGTTGATCCTGATTTTAATTCGTTTTAGTTAGGATCCCTGCAGCGAGGAGAGAGCATTGTTTTCATCTGCTCTCTCTGGGCTGGATTCAAACGGGGTGAAAAAGTGTTCTAATTTGCCTCATCATGCTTTCATCAGTGATTCAGTTTCCTAAACTGTTGGTCCCATTTTCTACAGGCTTGTGTGTTTCTTTATATTTGAGGCTATTTCTTGTATTTTCAAAATAAGGCTGCGGCAGTCTTAACTCAATTCCGGACACCCATAATTTGACACCAAGAGCAGCAATGGGGGAAAAATTCGGTTGCTTTGCACCTAGCGCCCAGGCACGGTGCCACTAACACCTCCCGTGAAATTAAGCGGCAGGTTAGTGGTGGCGGTAGCCGGTAATGCCCCGCGGTGCTGCGCCTCCAGCGATGACATTATTGCTGTGCGCAGCGCTCCGGCCGCAAACTTTGCTCGCACCCCCTGACCTACCGCCGGATGTGTTTGCGGCCAGAGCGGCGCAAATTAAAGGGCAGGTACCGGGCGGCCATTTTTTTTGGGGCCGCCTGCCAGCACCTGCCCTCTCTCGCCTCCTCCTGCGGGGTGCCAGCCGCGATTGGTCAGCCCGGCACTCCTCTTGAGTGCCGGGCTCTTTTGCCAGCACCCCACTCCCCAGTGGTCCAGCGGGGCCCCGGTGCACACTGCGCTAGGCCCCACCCCTTTAATCAGATGAGGGAGGCCTGTAGCACCGCGGCGCTGCTGCACGTAGCGGCGTGATATTGAATGGGAGCGCCCCGAGGGGGAGGGGGAGCGCTTCCAGTAGCGCCCCGTCTCCTGCTTGGGGCGCTACCATTCAATTTCTGGCATGGGGGGTGCTAACCTTTTTGGGGCGCTAAAAGTAGCAAAGTTAGCACCCCAAAGGGGAGTGGCCGAATTTTTCCCCCCAATATGTTTAGAGAGAGAGAGAAAAGGCCATTCATAACATCAAGTCCTCTCAATCGATGAGGCCATATGTAATTATTCTGTCATGGGGGACAGTTTTCACTGCTATCATCTGGCGCTAATGGGGCAATAACAGCTTCAAAATGGGGTCAGTAACTTTATCGCCCCATTAACACCCACGAAGAGGCAGGTGACAATATGAAAGATGGCTACCACTGGGTGCCCATAGCACCCGCCTGTCTCAGGTGGTAGCCCCTTCTTATTGTGCAATTGGGGTCCTTGGACCACAAATTCTATTTTAGGTCGGAATGCGTCGGAGCGTGCGCCATGAAACTCCAACCCGTTCAATGGGCAATTGGAGCTGAAGAGACCGAGTCAAGGTTGGAATTATTTTTATGGGGCCCAGAGGAGCCCACAAAAATAATCTGGGCCGCCGCCTCCGCCGCCCCGGGAACCCCACCCTCCCTGATTGTGACCTCCCTCCTCCCTCCCGCATCTACCTTGCTGGCGACTGGGATGGACCGATAGTGGGAGGCCGCAACCCAGCAAGCTGTATCGGGAAACCCATTTGGCATCTTGCAGCTCGCCAGCACGTTGTTAATGAGGCCGGTGCCTCAAAATCACGGTCGTCTTTTCGCCGCAGGTACGGGCAATTGGGGGACTGACCGACCAGCTGGTGTGCTCTGCTGGTCGGTCAGTCCCCCAAAAATCAAAATCTACCCCACTGACTCTCCCTCTCAGCTGTGGCGCAGTTGGTGGCACACTCGCCCCTGAGTCAGAAGGTTGTGGGTTCAAGTCCCACTCCAGGGACTTGAGCACAGAAATCTAGGCTGACGCTCCAGTGCAGTGCTGAGGGAGCGCTGCACTGTCAGAGATGCCGTCTTTCGGATGAGACGTTAAACCGAGGCCCCGTCTGCTCTCTCAGGTGGACGTAAAAGATCCCGTGGCACTATTTCGAAGAAGAGCAGGGGAGTTATCCCCGGTGTCCTGGCCAATATTTATCCCTCAATCAACATAACAAAAACAGATTATTTGGTCATTATCACATTGCTGTTTGCGGGAGCTTGCTGTGCGTAAATTGGCTATAAAGCGCTTTGAGATGTCTGGTGGTCGTGAAAGGTGCTATATAAATGCAAGTCTGTCTTTCTTTTCCCTCACTACCACCAGTTGTTGACCCTCTACTTTAAGGAACACTAAATTTCTTCCCCTAGCTTCCCCCTAAAAGATCAAACAGTGCTGTTAAAATCTCTCTGATCATCAATCGCTCCCCCTCCCCCCCCCCCCCCACCTCGCCCAACAGATAATAATCCAGCTCCCTTTTAAACGTGCCAATTCACCCTGAATGTACTGCCTTTTCTGGGAGTCAGCTCCGCGTGCCCACTAGCTTGTGGGGATAAAGGTCTCTTCTACTCTCTCATTTTACTGGAGCTTGTTAATTTTGCACTTGTGTCCTCTAGTCTTGTACTCATTATCTAAGTTAAATAGTTTATTTACTTCAACCTTATCTATACCTTTTATTTTTTTATTTTACTTTTTATTGTTTTAAAACCTTATATTGTGTTTTTCCTCCCGTCTTCTTTTCTCCAGTGAAAAGAAATTTAGTCACTTTCTTTATAACTTGGTTCTGTAGGACCCAGAAACATCCCAGTCAGGCGCCATCTAGTGATCTCCATTTAGACCCTGACTTATCCTCAAACCTTGCTGACTGCTCACCATCATACCCTGTGCTCTCGAGATGTTCATTTATAACATCCCATAATATTGCCTGAAGCATTTTCTCCTTTTCTGTTTTTCTTTGGCTGTTCTATTTTTATGCATGGTTTCCCAATCAATTACTCTAAGGGGGAAAAAATTGGGTTGCTTTGTGCCTCCCGTTAGCACCCTGGAGCGGCGCTGCTAACGCCTCCCATGAAATTCAGCGGGTGGTTAGCAGCGCCGGTAGTGCCCCCCCGCAGCGCTGTGCCTCTGGCAATGACGTCATCGCCATGCGCAGTGCCCCGCTCGCGCCCCGGTCACAAACTTCGGTTGCGCCCCCTGACCTATCGGCGGACGATATGCCCGACAGGGTCAGGCTGGCATTTTTGCAGCCGCAGCGGCGGTATTTAAAGTGGCAGGTATCAAGCGGCCATTTTTTTCTGGCCGCCTGCCAGCACCTGCCTCCTTCCCCTCTTTCATTCTGGGTGCTGGCCGCGATCGCTCAGCCCGGCACTCCTCTTGAGTGCCGGGCTGCTTTCCCAGCACCCCGCTCCCCGGTGGTCCAGCAGGGCCCCAGTGCGTGCTGCACTAGGCCCCTCCCCTTTAATCTGGGGAAGGAGGCCTGCAATAGCGCGGCACTACGTGCCGACACGCGTGGCGCTATTGCACATAGCGCCATGATATTCACTGGTAGCGCCCCAGGAAGGAGGGGGAGCACTTCCAGTAGCACCCCGCCTCCTGCTTGGGGCGCTACCACTGAATTTACGGTGCATGGGCACAAACTTTTTCGGGGCACTAAAAGTAGCACCCCGATGAAGTTAGCGCCACCGAATTTATCCCCCTAAGACTCTTAGGGAGATCGTCAGTCCTTTGTGGGAAATGCCACGTCAGTGGAGCAGGGGGTTACTTTTTGAGACTGGGCAAAAGCACATTGAAAGTGTGTTGTAAAAGATGCTTTGTTCAGCATCCCAAACTGAAAGTGCTAAATCCAATACAGACTGCGAATAGCAGAAAAACATACAAATTCCCAGCGTCGACCACCTTTTATTGTTAAAGATCTGAAAGGTAACTTGAAATTTATAAGAGAAGAAAGAAGACTGATTTGACCTTTCTGTGGTGATGGAAAGCAGGTGGGGTTTACAACGTGCGGGGTGTATAACCTGCACACTATGCTCTGTTGTACCTTCTGTAAATGGAGGCGTTTTGGATGACACAATTACATTTTACCGACAGTCACACCGAATCAGAAACTTCAGCACAGGAGCTTGTGTCTAGCACCAGCACTGTACTAAAATCAGAGGGAGAGCCACCCCTCGGCTGCTGCTGCATGCCTCATAGAAACGGGCTTAGAGCACCATTTGCAGAGACCCAAGAGCAGGTTGGGCGTCTGCCCTCTTAGCCAATGAGAGAGGAGATAAACAAAAACCATTGAAAATAAATTGAGCAAAATTAGCACAGAAGAAGATTTAGCATGATGTGAGGTGAATATACCCACAGCAGTCAGCAGGGCAGTGCTTGAGTTTACGTTTAAAACAGGCAATTTGTGACTGTTCCAAAAATTAAATTTTTTTGTGTGGGGACACCATCAATTGTAGTGGAGATCCCGGGGTCTGAGTTTTCACGAGAATCCAGCACAATTCTATTTTAGTTACTGTTGCAGTGGAATTGGTTTGCAAAGTACCGCATCATCTAAACAAACTCAACTGTGTAATGTGCATCCATACTGTACTTTCAAATGAAGAGAAGCCAAGGTCTCTGTACTAATTTGCTATTCTACCTTCTACAGACGAGAGTGCAACTTCAGACAGACCTGGAGAGCTTGCAGAGGATCTGCGAAGCCGCTATGAGCGATCTCCAGGGGGTTCACATCAAGGCATGAAACCATCACGCAGAAATAGGCAGCGAGGATCCAGGAAATCGAACAAGGGCAATCAAGGATGCCATATCAATAGCCTGAAGGTCAAAGTTGGAGACCTGGGGCATGGGTATAAATCAGATGAGATTGTACTCTTCAAATATTGCAGTGGAAATTGCCCACGTTCACGATCAAACTATGACCTAACATTGTCCAAACTGCTGAAACAAAATGGGATCATTTCTGGTAGTAATGAAAAGGTGATCAGTCACCCATGCTGCAGACCAAGCAAGTATGAAGATGTAACCTTTCTGGATGTGCAAAACCAGTGGCAGAGAGTCAAGAGGCTCTCTGCAGCTGAATGCATGTGTATGGGATGATGGACTACATCATCAGGGACTATGCATTTGCTTTGAGGTAAAGGAACTGTGTACCAGGGCAAGGTACCAAGGCTGTACAACACTCTCTTTTGGAGATAACAAGATGGCGCCTACATTTGGGCATTTGGAGGGGTGGGGGTGGGGGTGGGGTCTGTACTTCAAGTTGATTGAAACAAAGGGGTAACTGGTTTGAATGAGTTGGACCATAAACCAGACTTAGTTCTGGCCTGTGCTGCTCCTTTTTTGAAAGTTCTAAATCAACCAAAGGGAATCTGATATGGAATCTGTTTTCTGGTCTAAAGGTAAACAGTGACTTGGGGCTTTCAACAGTTCAGGAGTACATGGCATCCCTCAGGTGAAAACACTGCCAAGAGTTCTCCGTGTTAGGATGACAGGAATGCACCTGGATTTTTTTGTTGTTGAGAGGAATACAACAAGTTTTATATTGTCTGGAGTTATTGTGACAAAAAAGCTTTCTGCAAAGAATTTTTGTTGGAAGAATGACATGGGGCTCTTCGAAAATAAACATATCAATGTAGAGCTTTCCAAAAGGAATATGCAAAGACACACTAAAGATACATGGAGGTTGTAAAGAGTTCTTCACAAGAAATGACATGGAATTATCCTCAAGGAAAGCATATTTTTATAACAAATATCTTATAGTCAAAAACATTCGCTTCTTCAACAAGGTTTCTCAAAGTAATCCCAAGAATGGAGCTGAGGAGGAGGCCTCAATTTTAGCTGCAAAGAACAAAATGACTTTAGCTAAATGAATGCCCAACACTTACCTTAATGGCATGCATTGAGCGTTGAAAATGGAGAAAGCACAATTACCTCTATGAAACTGTGCTGAACTCTTAAAAAGAAGATTCTGCAGGGCTCTCAAAGTTCTTTCTGAGGAAAAACACATGAAATTGTAAAAATACAACAGCAGGAGTTCCCGGAATGGAGCGTATGGCATTACCTCAGAGGAACAGAGAATGTTCCTGAGCAGTGGTTTCCCCATCTTTAGCCTGTAGTTTGGATCCATCTCTTGTGTGCTCATCTGTAGCCAGTACTATTCCTTTTAACAAGAGTGGAAGTATATGCATGTGTGCATATGTATGTATTTATACTACATACTAAATTTACCAAAGCTCCCTTGTTGGTTTCTTTTGTTTCTTTGCTCCTCTCCCACCAGCTTAAGAGGTTGGAGATCCTGTTAATTCTCCAAAAGTATCCAAAGACCTCACTGTGCAGGTGCAAAACCAGGATTGTTCTCCATCCAAGCGGTAGAGTATGGTTCGTTCAGGCTCATTTTATACAGGGATCATTAAGAAGAATGCATATGACACTATAACATTGCATCTCATGCATTGTCAGGAGATATGCACCTTAATGTAGTTCACTCTTGCTTAGCGTCCGTCCGACATTATATTAACTGTATAGCTGCTTTTCAATGCAATGACGATCTACCTTGTCAAAGAATAGGTATGGTAAATATATTACAAGGTATGCAATGTAGATAGAATCAAAGAGGGGGTCAACTGGTACCAGAAGTTACCAAGTAACTGAAAAGCAACATTGGTTTTTGCCAGGGTCATTTCCCTTTCAAGTTATATTATTGTGTGCATATGGAAACGCCAATAAGTTTTAATTCGAAGAGAGAAAAGTACTTCTATAGACTGCCACTGCATCAAATTAAAACAGCTGGTAAAAATATTTAAGAAAATATTGTTGTAAAATATTACTACACTGACTAGTGTTCTGGTACTTTGTAGTGGATTACAGAAGGACCTAAATCTGTCATCTGCCCTCTTTCATCAAACACTGCAGGTAATAATGTACACGTGCTTTTTCAACCAACAATCATTTTGTCACATCCCTTATGACAAATTGTCAAATTTGCTTTCAAGTACGATTGGAGAAAGCTAGCCTAATATGAAAAGGGAAAGGATTCATATAACTAAGGGTTTAAATCAATTTTATTAATGGCTAATGCTTATTATCTGCTTAAGAAGGCTGCTATGGGTTTCAAGTGTCCATTTAATTTGCAGTAGAGTTTCTAACATATAACTCTTGCTTCATTCACCATTAATGAGCCACATGCAGGAACAGAGCCAGTTTGGGGATTTATGTTTATGGGACAACCAGAATGCTATAGATACTATATTAAGCTACAACATTATTCTACTATACTCAATGTCTGTACTGCTCACCCTGAAATTTTTGACCTTTGATCCTTCTCTTGGCCTATTCTCACCACACACCTTTCTTCGGGCCTTCTCCAAATTCACAACCACTGGCCTATTTTGAGCTCCTATAGTTCAGCTGATGTATGCTAACCACAACATCTTCCAAAGGGGCATTTTAACCTCAGAGCCTTCCTTTGTCATATTCTTTGGACATGCTGAAAATTCAACATTTTTGGGTGGGACGGGTAGCCAAAGAAATTGAAAACTTACTCACAATCAATTGGTGTTGAGCTTTAACTAAGTCCCAGAAGTTTCCCCAATTATGCCTCACTTTATTTATTGCCTCAGTCTATTCCTATTACTCCCTATCTTCTTGTTTTTTTTCTTTTGCACTTGGATCTCACACCTTCCCCTGACCTCTGCTGTAGTCACACATTCTCGCTGTATTTCTATTTAAAGCTACATTGACTCAACTCTCTTGCAAAATACCAGCAGGTTACAACGTGACCCTTGAAACTAACAGTTAATGTAATTGTTCTAACCTCACAGTGTATGTTATAAACCATGACAGTACGGTGAAGTTCAATCAGCTGTCATACAGTACACTGCTTTTGTGGATTACCACTCTTACTGTATTCTACAAGAAGCTATACATTATATAAAAAAAATGAGTTATGGCAAGATTTCCCCCCCCCCTTTGTGTTAACACAGATGGTGTTTTAGTTGATCCCTTTTAGAGAGACAGTGCTCTGTTAGTTTCCTGAAGCTTTACTTTATGATCAAAAACCTAAATCAAAGGCTCCAGGTTTGAATGGCTCACATCCAAGAAAGTTGTTTTTCAAAAAGAGCAAAGGTATGCCCTTTTGGAAAGTCTCAGAGTTCAACATGCACAAAAGATAGATCACAAATAGAAGTAATGGCTATTACATTTAGCCTTTTCACCTATAGGCCTGGAATACAATCTTCCCCTTTATTGCTTAGGTGTAGGGTTCACAGTGAAATGAATCAGTCTGAACCTAGCTCCCGGTGGATATTATACCACATCACCTAACTGCTCTGATTTCTCTCCCTTTAAAAGATCTTGGGGGAAAAATTCAGTATCGCCCCGTTTGGGGCGCCATTATCGGCCGTGTGCAAAGTTTAGCGCCTGGCGCTAATTATCGCCTCCGACAGCAAACTTGGCTTTTATCGCCCCTGGAGGTGATTGGAGCGCTAAATCAGGCACTTCACACCTGTCTTAAGGCGCAAAGGCCAAGGAGCGAGGCGCTACCTCAGAGCGCTGATGAAGCAAGGAAGGGCAAATCAAAATAAACCTGCAAAGTGCTGCTCAGTACTCAAAACTCCTTCACACAGCGTTGAATCTCTCCAGAAGTCTCTCTCTCTCTCTCAGAATGCGTGGTGCAAAAATGTCACCAACAAAAAAAGGCAGGAAGCGGTCGCCTTTAAATAGCGCTCCCCCAGTCCCTTTCTGACAGCATAACGCTCCCCTCAACCTGTCGTTGCTAGCGGCAGACGGTAAGGCAGGGGGCGCCACTCAATATCCGGTCCGGGGCGCTAACGGGGCGTTGCGCACTCGACTGATGTCACAATCTGCCGGCGCAGGAGATCGTGGCGGTAGTGTTTAGCGCTGCCGCAAAATGTCTAGTTAATTTTGCGAGCGGTGCAAACATCGCCGCGCCCGGGCGCTAATTGCTTTGCGCCCCATTAGCGCCCTCTTAAGGCACTAATGGGAGGCGCAAACAACTGAATTTTTCCCCCCTTATTTCTGTGGGATGGCTGGTGTGGGAAATGGAATCTTTTCCTATGAGGCTGGGCTGGAGTAGAGACAAATAATTGGCAGCAGCCTATCAGGAGTTCTAAACTGCATTAAACCTTCACTGAGTGTGTTAATACTAACACTGGGATCAAACAGGGAAAATATTTTGTTCTTTATTAATTTGTCCTTTACATAACTTCTTACTGCCCATCAGGAAAATCATTGGCAGGTCAGTTTCCCTCCGAGAGATTTATACTTTCTGAAGTCATGTGAGAGTCAGATGATACTCTCTTACTTTCATCCACAGAACCAGTCTTCAGTGCCCTTTTCTCCCCAGCAGGCCTCACTATTGCTTGACAATGGGAAAATTCCTACGATTCTTTTTTACTCCATTAATTCCAGCTTGTGAAGCTTTGGCATTCTACCCTTGTTGGATACATTTTCGCCACTGAAAACGAATCTTTGGCATTGCTGTGTGCAGCCAGATCTAAAAATAAAGACAGACACTCCGCATCTAGCAGTGAAGGTTGCAGCAGTCAGTCATAGGATCAATCCGTTTCAAGAACACTGGCTGAGATGGATTGCACATCATCTCTTCCCAGGGAATAAGACATTTGGGAAGATCTCCTCTGTTTCTATATGTAACAAAATTATAAACCCATTTAAAAACCTGGTTTATGATTTTGTTGCACATAGCAGAGAGAGGAAATCTTTCCCTATAGATCCCTTCAATGATTTGGTAGTTTTGTAATCTTGTCGAGATTGATGACAGGGCCTAGAAGACAGTTGCTCATTTCATTTAGGGTTAATCCCATCAACAAGCAATGCATCTTTTAGATGGACTGTGGAATGTATATCTTTGTTATAAACTGGTTGGTCAGCAACCAACAAATAAATTACCTGATCTACAGTCAGTTTAGGGGGCAGCATAGGAGAGCTTTTGTAGCCTCTGTAGTAAAGTAGCCATGTGGGATAATCCTCATGCTTTTACCAAACACCATTATTAACTTCCAACACAATACTGCTTTCTGCACATTGGTCCTTAATGCAAGCCTGAATATTAACTTACTCTTTTTTTTTGGCACTATTGTGGCGTGGTTCTAAGGGACAAGGAGAATGAGTGAATGAGCAAGATAGCAACAACAACTAGCATTTACTTAGCGCCTTTAATGTAGTAAAACATCCCAAGGCGCATCACAGGAGCGTTATCAAACAAAATTTGACACCGAGCTATTATTAGGGCAGATGTAGGTTTTAAAGGAGTGTCTTAAAGGAGGAGAGAGAGGTGGAGAAATTTAGGGATGGAATTCCAGAGCTTAGGGCCTACTCAACTGAAAGCACGGCCGCCAGTGGCGGAGTGATTAAAATCGATGGTATGGTCCTCTTCGTATTTTGAATGTAGTTAATAGTTAACCTTGCTCCCACATTTTTTCCACATTTATGACTATGATTTGGAGTGTTTTATGTTATTAATTTTCAAATTATTTCCTCTGCCGTGAAAGTGTCACCTATGGTGCAGGTTGCATAGTCAAAAAGAAATGGAGACTGGTCTGTAGGTGAAGCTTTTATGCAGTGTGAGAATGGGAAAAGAAAGAATAGCTTGCATTTATCTAGTGCCTTATCCTGTCTCTCAGAAACATCTCAAAGTGTGTCGCATGTAATGAATTATTTGCGGCGTGAAGTGTAGGCAAACATGGCAGTTGCTTTGCGTATAGCAAGATTCCACAAACATCAATCGGGTAAAGATTACAAGATTCTCACAACAGAGAACATAAAGTTCCTGGAGCTACACTGTCCCAGTGATTTCCCCTCCCGACCCCCCCCCCCCACCAACCCCCCATCCTAATAGCAAATGGATCCCTTTGAAAATAAGAAAATAAACTTCAATTGAGAAATGAGGAAGGGCAGTCTGAAGGTAGGCAATCTTACTTTCCCCATGACTGTATTGCCATTTTTTATATTGATGAAAGCACAAAATAAATACCCTCCCCCTCAAAAAAAAGTGTTTGTTGGGGGGAAAGCCCTGAATGAGATACCAATGTATTATAACACTATGTTCAGTCTGCTGAAACCGCTATGGTGCTCTGTGACTCAGTATTATGTATTATCTTAACAAAATATCAGTTGAGAAAATATATGTTGCAAAGCAGGCCACTCAAAGAAACTTCAGCAACAAAATCCCTTCAGTGTTCTTGGCGTTAAGTAGCTCTGCTTTTTAAAGAAGCCACATTAGAGACAGTGAAATTGCTGTTCATTAAAAAAATAAAACATATCACAGCCCGAGTGGATCAAAGGAATAACTAAAAAATACAAAGGTCCAAAAGACTGGCATGTAACTAGTAACCTGACAATGCAATAAGGCAACTTGATCAATGCTTTCAGTTTACACAGAATATGACATTGATGGGGAAATCTCTGATCTCAAAATGAGTGTTGGATTCTAGTCCAGCTGGTCTTTATAGGAGTGACGGAAATCAAATTTATTCTAATCTGCAACACACATTGCGGGGTGAAATTTAACTCCGCGGTGGCACAAAATGGATGGCAGCAGAATGTTATACACCACGACCAATTTTCCTTTTCATTAAAGTCAATGGAAAGGAACATCAGGCGGGGTGTATAACACGCGGCCAGTCCGCTACTGTCTGACTTGTGCTGCAGCCAAAGTTGAATTTCACCCCTAATTAATTTAATACAAAGTATATTTATCCCATGACTGCGATTGGTACCACTGTTCAGTGACATGACATTTATCAAAGGGAATTCTCATTTACTGGTCTGTTTGAGAAATGTTATTAAATATTTTTTGTTTACCCATAGATTTCTCCCTCCTCACTGTGGCGAGACATCTGCTTCAATGCCTCTGCCAGTACTAGCTAGTAACTGGGTGTGAGCAGGTGTACAAAAGGAGATTGGGTGTCTCAGTTTGAAATGTATCTCTCTCTCGCTTTTTCAATGGAGAAGCACCTTACCTTTGCTTGTCACCTTTCCCCGATGGCAAAACTGGGACCTTGAACTCAATACGTGGTTGGGGGAGGGCGAATGAGAGCCGTATCGCACCGCACCAATACATCCCGCCCCCAGACAGCCACAGAATCCCCTGCTTCCCACCTTCAATAAATGGAATATTGCACCATTGATGGAGTGTGACACATGCACACTGAAGATTGGTAACAGACTTGCAAATTAGTGCGTTTAAAGGGTTTTTTGGGGAAAAGTAATCTTTTAGCACATTTATGCCTGACTGCAGTATCCTGTATGAGATTTTGATCTTTGGTCATGGGGAGAGGATGTGTGCAGATGAAACAGGTTAAATGTAGAATCCAACACTGAACCTCTGAGATCATCTCTAAATTGCGAAGACTTTCAAATAGTTATCAGCTCGCATCAACAAAAAAGGATTTTTTTTTAAAAAAAGGTTCCATTGAAGTGAATGGCTTCTGGAAAACATTAGGGCAAAAGGCCACCAACCAATTCGTTCACATGAACACACGGTTCTAACAGATGTCTTGAGCGCAAGCTAGCCATGTTGGATGCTATGCATCTCTGTGCATTAAAGAAACTTATTAGGCAAAGTATTTATTATAGTTAAGTTATTTATTTATTTTTTATCAACCTCATCCTTTTCAGATATAAGATCCTATTTATTTGAAGTGAAATATGGGGCCATGTCTCTGACAGCTTTTTTTAAAATATTGTAATTTAATCTCAACCATGCAGAATGTCAACACAAAACCTCTGTAAAACAAAAAGCTTTTCCAATGCAGTATTTTAAGATATTTTAAATAAATTTTGTGATACTATACACAGAGTTTGGTTGTTCTCATTATTTCTGTCGAGTGAGGTGAAATGAATAGTTCAGATCCAATTCACTGCATTAACGGGAAAACCTTTGGAGACTGGGGAGAGTCGTTTGGTTTGAACCATCAGGAACCCTGGATTGAATCCAGTTCATGCTGATGGTGTATAAGCCGTCTTTCTCTGCTGTAAGAGATCTAAGAGAAACAATTTCAGGAGTCTTAACTTCATTTCCAGTGGATGTAAGTCTGATAATTTGGAACAATTTGGCAATCTCAGTTCGGCCAAGAATATTTATGTAGCAAATGGAAGTACTGCACATTTCTGCAGTAGTTATTCCTATGAGGTTAGGCTTGCGACACATTGTGAGGCAGTTTTGTCCTGCATCTAGATATTGACTTGGACAAGTGTCAATTGCTGACATGGAATTAGAAAAATAACTTTTATAGCACCTTATCACATCTCACGATGTCCCAATCACTTTTAAAACAACAATCACTGTTGATTTATAGGCAAACACAGCAGCAACTATCAATTTACACTCAGCAAGATCCCATAGACAGTAAATTAGATGAAAGATCAATTAATCCATTTTTGGTGGTGTAAATTGAGAAACAAATGTTGACCAGAATACCACTATGTCATAGAGTCATAACAGCACAGAAGGGGCAATTCGGCCCATCCAGTCCGTGCCAGCTCTCTGTAGAGCAATCCAGCCAGTCCCATTCCCCCGCTCTATCCCCGTAGCCCTGCAAGTTTATTTCCCTCAAGTGTTTATCCAGTCTCCCCTTGAAAACATTGTGTGTCTCCACTTCCACCACTTCCATCGGCAGCGAGTTCCAGGTCCTCACCATTTGTTGTGTAAAAAAGTTTTTCCTCACGTCCCCCCTGTATCTCCTGCCCAAAACCTTAAATCTGTGTCCCCTAGTCCTTGTACCATCAACTAGTGGGAACAGCCTTTCCCCGTCTAGCCTATCCAGACCCGTCATAATCTTGTACACCTCTATCAAATCACCCCTCAACCTCCTTTGCTCTAATGAAAACAAATCCAGCTTCTCCAACCTGTCCTTGTAGCTAAGATCCCCCATCCCCGGAACCATTCTGGTAAATCTCCTCTGCACCCTCTCAAGTGCCTCATATCCTTCCTAAAGTGTGGTGACCAAAACTGGACGCAATACTCCAGTTGTGGCCTAACCAGCGCTTTATAAAGGTTCAGCATAACTTCTCTACTTTTGTACTCAATACATCTATTTATGAAGCCCAAGATCCCATGGCCTAGAATTTCGCTATCGCCGCGCCATGTCTTTAGTGTCCGAAATTTAGCGCTTGCCCAGATTCCCGTAGCGCCCGCCTGAAATTCAGTTGCAGCGCCCCAAGACGGAGGCGGGCGCTATTGCAGGGTTTGGCCGCCTCGCTTGGGGTGCTGAAAGTCAATTTCAGGCGTCCAGCTGCCGCTGCGCCACCCGATGCGGTGCGGCAGGCTGGGGTACTGCAGGCCTCCTCCTTCTCTTAAGAAGGAGCTGCCTGCAGCCGTGAGATCGCCGCTGGATTCCCCCGGCAAATGAGCCCGGCACCACGGAGAAGTGCCGGGCTCGCGGGGGTCAGAGACCAATGCCGCGGGGGGGGTGGTGTGGGAGTCTGGGGAGGAAGGAGCGGCCAAGCGGCCGCCAGGAAAGCGGCCGGCCGCACCTCCACCTTTACGCCCCGGCCTCTCGGAGCTGCAAGGCCCCGTTTTACAAACGCTCCTTGAGCCCGCTACGGGTGAGGCGGCGGCAACTGAATTTGGGCGTTGGGCCGGCATCGCGTTGAAACCGGGGCGCTGCGCACACTGATGACGTCATCGGTGCCGGCGCAGCGCTACCGGCTAACGCCACCATTTGCGCTACACTGAATTCCAGGCTACCAACAGCGCCGGCGCTAAAGACCTCTTTAGGCGCTAAGTGGGCGCTAACACCACTGAATTTCTAGGCCCATATGCTTTGTTAACCACTCTCAATATGTCCCGCCACATTCAGAGACCTATGCACATTAACTCCCAGGTCCCTCTGTCACTGCACACTCTTTAAAACTGGGCCATTAAGTCGATATTGCCTCTCCCTGTTCCTTCTGCCAAAATTCATCACCTCACACTTCTCAGTATTAAATTCCATCTGCCACTTGTCTGCCCATTCTGCTAGCCTTTCTATGTCCTGTTGCAGTCGATTGATATTACCCTCACTGTTTGCCATACCCCCAAGTTTGGTGTCATTGGCAAATTTAGAAATTCTACTTTGTATTCCAATATCCAGGTCATTTATATATATCAAAAAAAGCAGTGACCCCAGCACTGACCCTTGGGGAACACCACTGTCTACCATCCTCCAGTCTGAAAAACAGCCATTTACTCCATGAGCCTCAATTTTATTAACCAGCCTTCTATGTGGTACTTTGTCAAATGCCTTCCTAAAATCCATGTAGACAACATCCATTGCATTCCCTTCATTGATCCTGTTACTTCATCAAAAAATTCAATTAGATTAGTCAGACATGATCTGCCTTTTACAAATCCACGTTGGCTCTCCTTAATTAGCTTAAACCTCTCCAAGTGCCCGTTAATTTTTTCCTTGATTATTGTTTCTAAAACTTTACCCACCACTGATGTTAAACTGACCAGCCTGTAGTTACTAGGATTGTCTTTACACCCTTTCTTGAACAATGGTGTCACATTTGCCACTTTCCAATCCTCAGGCACTTCCCCCGCATCTCGAGAAGATTGGAAAATTATGACAAGCCCTTCTGCTATCTCCTCCCCCAATTCCCTTAGCAATCTGGGATGCAAGCCATCTGGGCCAGGTGACTTATCCACTCTAAGCATACCCAGCCTTTCTAGTACATCCTGTCTATCAATTTTCACCCCTTCCATTGCTTCCACCTTTTCCACTGCTACCGATATTTTGTCAGCATCCACCTCCTTAGTAAACACAGATACAAAGTACTCATTGAGTATTCTAGCCTTGCCCTGCGCCTTGAAACATATAACAGCTTCTTTGTCGCTAATAGGCCCCACCCCGCCTCTTACTACCCGCTTACTGTTTACATGCCGGTAGAAGATTTTTGGGTTCCCTTTTATGTTAACCGCCATTCTTGCCACAACATCATATTGCCACATGGCTAATTGTGCTTGTAGCTCACCAACCTTATTCACCACACTTTGTGCGTTTACGTACATGCATTCTAAACCCATTTTTGAATTTTTCGTAGTCTTTCTTAGTCCCCTCCTATCTAATATGGTACTACTGCTGCCTCTAGTACTACTTTCTTCTCTAGTAATATCCAACACACTCACTCTTATTCACCATATTCCTCTTTTCTACTCCTAAATGCTGTTGCCCATCCCCCTGCCAAGCTAGTTTAAACACTCCCAACAGTACTAGCAAACCTCCCCGCGAGAATATTGTTCCCGGCTTTGTTGAGGTGTAACCCGTCTGGCTTGTACATGTCTCGCCTTTCCCAGTAATGATCCCAATGCCTCAGGAATCTAATGCCCTCCTTCCTGCACCACTTCTCCAGCCACGCATTCATCTGTTCTATCCTCCTATTCTTGTACTCACTAGCACATGGCACTGGGAGTAATCCGGGGATTACTACCTTTGAGGTCCTGCTTTTTAATCTCTCTCCTAGCTCCCTAAACTCTGCTTGCAGGAGCTTATCCCTCTTTCTGCCCATGTTGTTGGTACCGATATGGACAACGACCTCTGGCTGTTCACCCTCCTCCCTCAGAGTGCCCTGCAGCCGTTGACTGACATCCTTGACCCTGGCACCAGGGAGGCAACATACCATCCTGGAGGCACGTCTGCGGCCGCAGAAATGCCTGTCTGCTCCTCTAACTATCGAATCCCCTATCACTATTGCTCTTCCACTCTTTTTCCTCCCCCCTGTGCAGCTGAGCCACCAGTGGTGCTGTGGCCTTGTCTCTGGCTGCACCCCCTAGCGGAACCATCGCCCCCACCAGTACTCAGAGCAGAATACTGGTTGGAGAGTGAGATGCACTCCTGGGACTCCTGCATTACCTGCCTGGTCCTCCTCTTCTGTCTGGCGATCACCCATTCCCTCTCTGCCTGCACACTCTTAAGCTGCAGGGTGACCACCTCCAGATACATGCTATTCATGTAACTCTCAGCCTCTTCAAAGAGTACCACAGGATCTTTTATACTCTGAACGGACAGCACCTTGGTTTATGAACTCATCTGAAGGAGACCACCTCTTCCACCATGTAGCACTCCCTCACTACTGCACTGAAGTGTCAGCCTAGATTATTTGTTCAGATGGTAGAGTGAGGCTTGAAACCTACAACCTTCTGATTCATAGGCAAGAATGTTATCAACTGAGCCAAGCTGACACTTTGGGTAGAAGTAGAAATATTCCATTGCCAACACTAACACTTCTCACCTCAATGGAGGAGGGAAAAAAAAGAAAAACTCCAGGTGGCTGTAAAATCAAGTTTATCATAAAGATGAAAAAGTTCTTTGCGATTGTTATTCTCAGTCATGATTTGGGCTCATTTCCAAAATAAGAATATAGGAATGTACAGAAATGGAAAAGACTGTTGCAATGTGTCATAAATCTCATCATCGAGAAACTACCTATGAAATAACACTGGACGGCCAGCTGGTGGCACAGTCCAAGGAGTATAAATACTCGGGCGTTGGCCCCAGCTTGCCAGGAGATTTTGTAAAGACAAGGAGCTAGTGGATACAACTAGACTTCCATGTTCTGAAACAAGTTGATTAAATTGACGTAATAAAACTCACTAAACCTTGCTTTATGCTCAAACCAAGTGTGTAGTGAGTTTTATTATGTCACAATGTATTTAGCTGGTCCCAGTTTTTGTTAGTTCTTTGAAGCATATATGCCGAGGAGTCAGATAGAATAAGTTGTAAGAACCTTGATTCTGTCAATATGATGGGTGGGCAGGTGGCCTACTTCAGGTTATCTATCAATATTTAGTGGAACCACAGTGACTTTCCCTCCCCATCTGAGGGAAAATCACTTGTCCTGTGCTCCCTTTAACCAAACAATGACATTAATATAACACTTTCTTCAGTCTATGCAGTTACCCGGTACCATGCTGCCAGTCCATACTGATACAGATTCCTGATACCTCTGTAAAGCTAAATCAAGCTTACAGTGAAGTGCTGTTGGCACCCATTTTAAGACAATAATGTAAAAGTAGGCAAAGTGCAAGTTCACTTACAGTGGCAACCTTTCAGAGACGAGCAAATTTCTTCCTCATTTGCTCCCAAGCACATGGGAGACTGAATTCACCCCGTCTGCAACCTATATCCAGGCTGCTAACATAAGAACATAAGAACATAAGGAATAGGAGCAGGAGTAGGCCAATCGGCCCCTCGAGCCTGCTCCACCATTCAATAAGATCATGGCTGATCTGATCCTAACCTCAAATCTTCTATCACTCTCCATCCCACCTGAACCCATGTGATCTCCCGGGAGAGGCGAAAAACCAGATAAAAAACCCAATGGCCAATTTGGGAGAAAAAATCTGGGAAATTCCTCTCCGACCCATCTAGGCGATCGAAACTCATCCAGGAGATCACTCTGTCCCTATATTTTCTACAGTACTTACCTTCTGTAAAGGCGCTCTCCACCCCAGCCAGGAACAGGAATAAAACCATCTCCTGAAATCTAACACAGAATTAGAACACAAGAAGTAGGAGCAGAACCAGGCTACACGGCCCCTGGGCCCGCTCCACTACCCACAGGGCCATGACCATTCCGAACCTAGACTCATGTCCAATTTCCTGCCCACTCCCCGTAACCCTTAATTCCCTTTACTTCTAGGAAACTACCTATTTCTGTTTTAAATTTATTTAATGATGTAGCTTCCATAGCTTTCTGGGGCAGCAAATTCCACAAACCTACCACCCTCTGAGTGAAGAAGTTTCTCCTCATCTCAGTTTTGAAAGAGCAGCCCCTTATTCTAAGATTATGCCCCCTAGTTCTAGTTTCAACCATCATTGGGAACATCCTCACCGCATCCACCCGATCCAACCCCTTCACAATCTTATATGTTTCAATAAGATCGCCTCTCATTCTTCTGAACTCCAATGAGTAGAGTCCCAATCTACTCAATCTCTCCTCATATGACCACCCCCTCATCCCCGGGATTAACCGAGTGAACCTTCTTTGTACTGACTCGAGAGCAAGTATGTCTTTTCTTAAGTATGGACACCAAAACTGTATGCAGTATTCCAGGTGCGGTCTCACCAATACCTTGTACAACTGCAGCAATACCTCCCTGTTTTTATATTCTATCCCCCTAGCAATAAAAGCCAACATTCCATTGGCCTTCTTGATCACCTGCTGCACCTGCATACTAACTTTTTGAGTTTCGTGCACCAGGACCCCCAGATCCCTTTGTACTACAGTACTTTCCAGTTTCTTGCCATTAAGATAATAACTTGCTCTATGATTTTTCCTGCCAAAGTGCATAACCTCACGCTTTCCAGTATTGTATTCCATCTGCCAAATCTCTGCCCACTTACTTAGCCTGTCTATGTCCCTTTGCAGGTTTTTTATGTCCTCCTCACTCACTACTTTCCCTCCCATCTTTGTATCATCTGCAAACTTTGATATGTTACACTCAGTCCCCTCCTCCAAATCGTTAATATAGATTGTAAAGAGTTGGGGACCCAGCACTGACCCCTGCGGAACACCACTAGTTACTAATTACCAGTCTGAGAATGAACCATTTATTCCAACTCTCTGCTTTCTGTTAGAGAGCCAATCCTCCACCCACACCAGAATATTACCCCCAATCCCGTGATTTTTTATCTTGAGCAATAATCTTTTGTGTGGCACCTTGTCAAATGCCTTTTGGAAGTCTAAATACACTACGTCCACTGGTTCCCCTTTATCCACCCTGTATGTTACTTCCTCAAAGAACTCAAGCAAATTTGTCAAACATGACTTCCCCTTCATGAAACCATGCTGAGTTTGTCCTATTAAATTATGATTATCCAAATGTCCCGTTACTGTCTCCTTAATAATGGACTCTAACATTTTACCAACCACAGATGTTAGGCTAACAGGTCTATAGTTTCCAGCCTTCTGCCTACTACCCTTTTTAAATAAGGGTGTTACATTAGCAGTTTTTCAATCTGCCGGGACCTTTGCTGAGTCCAGGGAGTTTTGGAACTTCTCGCAATTGAAGCATAAATAGGAGCAATCTTCTGTGGAAGACCTCGTGCAGTAGGACTTCTAAGGCTGTATCTTTAGATATGGATGCCGTTTCTCCTGTTTTAGTGGCAGGATAGGCCTAAGGGCAACTAGCCTTTAAGACCTGCTAGCACCAGGTATCCCGAACTTTGACCCCAGTGTACTCCCAGTGCATCATCAGAAGTGTGCACAGCAGCACTGCTAAGTTATGTGAATTAGCTGACCTTGCTTTATAGTGGGACCTTGCTTTATAGTGAGAGGCCAGCTAACAACACTGAAAAAGCCTCAGTTCCACTGCCACTGCGAAGCAGCCAAATTATTCACCCTTATTGAACGCTCCCCTCATCCAGTCATGATAAGAGAACAACCTCTGCATCTAGAGAACAGCTATGACAGGCAATGTGGGCAATGATGGTCTTCAAAGCTGTGAAGGATTTTACAGCACTTTAACTACTCCAAAATAGTCCTACCATGGAAAGTTAGATTAAGTAACAATCTGATTGGGAGTGCATTACAGATTTCTACCACTATCGTGGTCAGGTCATCTCGAACCATTTAAAGTTCTCCCCTGGAATGTTTGGCACGGTGGAACCTCCGCCCCCTTCCCCTCCCACCACTCCATACAGATTGCACCACAGGCTATAAACTCACTGCAATCCAAATGTTATTGTTTGTTAAATCTGGAAGGAATTTATAGATGTCTCTGTTCATGCTGCCAATGCAAATAAAGCCAGTTGTTAATAGAAGACCTTTTGCGCCTGAGATATCGTTTGACTTTATTGCTCTAATAAAAACTGGATCAAATAATCAGTCGCCAGGAGTTCATGAGAAGCAGAAAACCATGAATGGTGATGCACTTTAAAATGTACAGCCCTGTGTAGCACAGATGTATACTGGCATTTGGCCCCATTAAGTGGAAGGATATGGCTTCATGGTTGTACAGTAATTTGCTTTGAGCTTAGTTCCCAATCCCTAACATGGTATTAGGAAGGAGGTGCGGTGTAATTTGTTCACAGAGGAGTGGACAAGTCACTCTTGGTCTTGTGCTACAGTGCTTATCTTATCTCTTCTTGAGGTACTTGGGCTGATGGCTGAGTGGAGGCTCAGTAAGGAAGCTAAGAGCTACAGTGTCACTCCCAGGATAACCTCTGTCACTTATTTAGAGAATGTAATGTGAAGGTTGTTGGATCTGTTGACATGGTTACAGAGTGAATCAATCCATCATCAAGTCCAGCGCAGGGCGAATCTGCACACATATCTGGAGTCAGGTAAACTGCTGAGTGCGGTTGCTTGCTAGTGGGAACCTTTTCACCTGATCAGATCAGAAATGTCCAATCAACAATTCAGCACCAGAATTTGAACTGTGTGATTGAATCATTCAAATTTAAAAGGGCAGGACGATTTACCTGACTTACAGAGGCAAGAGGCCTGTTGATGTCATCACACCGTTAAATGAATAAAGCAAGATCATGAAGTGAAACCTCCCAAAGTGGCAAGGATTCATGGATTCTCAACACAGACCTCAACAACAGGACGCGATGGATGGCCACAGTAACATTTTCTCGTTCTCACCTTGCGCTTTTATCAGCTTGTCTCCTTGGTGAAGGATTAATCCGATTATGAAGAAAGAACGGGATTAATTTTATTTAAATCAGGTCAATGTGGAGTGATGATTTTAGGAAATGTAAAGCAATTGTCACTGTGCATGATACCATTCACTCCTGTCTTCAATGTTTGTAATGACACTTGGTTTATTTTTTGAACTTATTTCTGCCCCCCCCCCCACCTTCCATGTCACAAAACTTCTTAAAATTGGTTAATAACATGGTCAGACTAATTTTATAAGATTCCTCTTCACTTTAACTGTCTGCAGGAAGGTATGTTCACACGGAACTCAGATTTTTGGATTGATGTCAACAATTTGGGTGTTTCCATGGCCCGTATTTTCCAAGAAAAGAAAAGCAGAGTGCGCACCCCTGGTTGCACCCTGTGGAGGCTGTGTTTGAATGTGAAAAGACTGTAGCAGTGTGACAGTGTGGCTGGTATCTGTATCAATAGCGTGCACGCTTAGTGCCTGTGAATCAAAGCTGCAGAACTCACAGCAGGAACTTATTCTTCGTTATAATTTGGTGAAGGTTATTTTCATGAATGTATAGTATTTTGTTTCATGGGTTCTGGGACTTACAAATCTTTCTGGTTCAGTAAATTACTTCTCTATCTATCTGGTGAAAGGTCCTGATGACAATGTCAATAACTTATCATTTCTCTTTATGGATTTTGACCAACCTCCTGTGTACTTCATTGGCCCAAATGATTTTGTCACTCAGAGTACCACAAACACTTTACTTTCTTGTTCCCTTTAGCTCTTTCAAAATCAGGTATTTGTGGACTATGGATATTTTTGAGTGTACCTTGCATTGTTTCATGAACACCCTGTCATTTTTGGGCTGTTTCATCAATAACCCGTCATTCTTGGACAGTTGAAGACAGTACAACATATTTTCCATTTCCTCGTCCATTGAATATATCAATGTTTTGTATATTTGTATAATAATTTGATTCAGTTCTTTCTTATATCAGCCTGAAGCATTTCTAAATCTTTCAAATCTCTTTATCCATCCTGGCTATTCTGTTGGCTGACTAAATTCATCAGATGAGTTTAATTTCATGTGTCAAGAAACCATTCATCTGCATTTTGCAATCACTCTCCCTACCTACTTATAGTATAAGAGTAAAGACATCTTACTGAAATTATATCGGCCCCTGGTGAGACCACATCTGGAGTATTGTGTACAGTTTTAGTCTCCTTACCTAAGGAAGGATATACTTGCCATAGAGGGAGTGCAACGAAGGTTCACCAGGCTGGTTCCTGGGATGGGGGGATTGTCCTATGAGGAGAGATTGAGTAGACTAGGCCTATATTCTCTAGAGTTTAGAAGAATGAGAGGTGATCTCATTGAAACATACAAAATTCTTACAGGGCTTGACAGGGTAGATGCAGGGAGGATGTTTCCCCTGGCTGGGGAGTTTAGAACCAGGGGTCACAGTCTCAGAATAAGGGGTCGGCCATTTAGGACTGAGCGGAGGAGAAATGTCTTCACTCGGAGGGTGGTGAATCTTTGGAATTCTCTACCCCAGAGGGCTGTGGAGGCTCAGTCGTTGAGCATATTCAAGACAGAGATCGATAGATTTTGGAATATTATGGGAATCAAGGGATATGGAGATAGTGCAGGAAAGTGGAGATGAGATAGAAGATCAGCCATGATCTTATTGAATGGCAGAGCAGGCTTGAGGGGCCAAATGACCTACTCCTGCTCCTATTTCTTATATTTTTATGTTCTTTTCGACCTTGGGGGTGAAATCTCATGGTGTTATATTGTCGGAAGTGCACGGGGCAGAATTTCTAACTGCCACTTTCACTTGGCAGGGACCCTGTCCCAAGTCCCAGGGCTAGGAGGGTCACTTAATTAAATAATAGGGGTGGGTGCTGCAACAAGGGTGACCACTCAGTGAATACAGCAGAAACTGCTGATCCAAGAGCAAGAGGCTGGATCACCCTGAAGATGAAGGTGAGCCCTATGATTCTATAAGTTATTTCCAAGACAGTGGGGGCCATTGAGTGACAGTAGTCGATCTCTCTGGAATCGCTTATTGTTGGATGCCACTGCATTGGGGGTCTTCACTGGGACCGGAATGAAACCTATGCTTGATCGCAGCAGACGTGGGTCCTGCTGGGCCTATTGGGCGCATTCAGCAGGATTGCCGGGGCAGTCTGGGGACGCCCCCTGCCAGACGTCCCCCCAAACTACTGGCAAAATGTCAATGGGGCAGAAGAAGCACCAGGCATGAGGAGTATCCGCCTCCCCTCCCCCAGCTTAGGTTTTGTCATTTTTCTATGAATGGGCAGAGACCCGGTCACTCTGGACTCCATCCCGTTTCTCATACCTCCTTGCTGGAATTACCCCAGGGTTGTGCCATCTCTGGGCTCTTGTCTTTTCCAATCCTTTCTTCTGCCTGGCAAAACTCATTCACTGTTTTTCACAGTTTTTAGTCATTTCTTTTAAAACGAAAAGGATGAACAACCACTGCTGCCACTGATGCATTAATTAGGTCTTCTACTAGGATGGACTCAGATGCAAGAGACAGTCTTATTGACACTTTCCCAGGCACTTACTAGCTTCCAGCTAAGCCTTGAAAACTATGTCATTACACTCCACCTTCCCCCACCCCACCACCCCACCAAACTGCATTACATCAGCTTTCTCCATCTGTACAGCAATTCAATGCTCCCACGGCTGGCATTTATTTACATTACACAGACGTAACATCATTTGGTTTTTTGCCTTTCCTGGGCTGCTGGTGAGTGGGAGCAATGGAGGTCATGATCCTTAATTGCAACATGACTATGAACAGACTCGATGGACCAGCTGGTGTTTGCCTGTCTGCCATTTTCGTATGTTCATATAATACCTAACTGTACATGACAAGCAGGGGCACAATCTGAGATTGGTAAATTTAAACAGTACGAACTTTTACTTTCTCCTGACTTGAAACAGATCTCTTCTGTGTCGGGTTTCTTGCATTTGTTCTCCACAGCACCAAATTGAGCTCTATTGCCCTGGCTGGAGAAGGATACATTGTCGTAAGTGTCCATCTGGAGATTGTCATGCCTCTGTCTCCGTGTGCCTGAAGGAGAATACATGACAGTAAGTCCCCACCCTATGCCCTGCTGCCGCTCACAGGGGAGCAAGTGTCTGGCTAGAAAGTACATTACACTTTTTGTAGAGGTGTGATTTTTTTTTAAGCAAAGAAGTTCTTGATAAAGTACAAACTCACAAGGGCTCTCTCATGTATGAGCATGTTGTGTTTCCAATTCTGAAGATTGGTTGCTGATTAATCACCATTGAATTTCAGATGATTATAATCCTTAATCCTTGTGACTGTTTCACAGGTAACAGGGGAGGGGAGCACATTAACAAAGGATTGATCCACGGCGTGGAAGTTCACTGATCTGGATTACAGTTTACATAAATAACTTTGGAGCACAAACAGCTGGGATAGGGAATAACAGTCTGAGGATTTCCCTGATATCGATCTTCAGACATTTACAAAAGCAAACTCTACAGTTTAACAAAAGGTGTTCAAACAGTTTGTAACACGTTATTGATGAGCATCACTAAACTGCTGAAGACATGAGGGCTTTCCTATTCATTTTGTTTTGTAAGTGAATTCACAGCTTTAAGGAGACAGTGTCCTTTTGTTCAGTCTCAACTGACTATTTCTTAAGTGCCAGCTTTACCTCACCACCACTTCTCTCGACCCCTCCACGGTCTCTAAATTGTCAGACCGCTTGTCCGACATCCAGTTCTGGATGAGCAGAAATTTTCTCCAATTAAATATTGGGAAGACCGAAGCCATTGTTTTCGGTCCCCGCCACAAACTCCGTTCCCTAGCCACTGACTCCATCGCTCTCCCTAATAGCTGTCTGAGGCTGAACCACAGTGTTTGCAACATTGGTGTCATATTTGGCCCTGAGATGAGCTTCCGACCACATATCCGCAGCATAACGAAGACCGCCTGATGTAAGAAAACTACTAGGCACTTGGTCTAAGCGTTAAACAAAGCTTTAATCAACTGTTTTACAACATGGAGGTCTAGTTGTGTCCTTCACTAGTTCCTGTTAAGAATGTCCTACGCAAGCTGGGCCTGTGCCCGAGTATTTATACTCTCCCTGGACAGCGCCACCCGTAGGCCGCTCAGTATTATTTCATAAGTCTTTCTTTCATGAATGACTGATTCATGTCACCGCCTATTTCCACCTCCGTAACATCGCCCGTCTCCGCCCTTACCTCAGCTCATCCACTGCTGAAACCCTCACCCATGCCTTTGTTACCTCTAGGCTCGACTATTACAACGCATTCCTGGCTGGCCTCCCACATGCTACCCTACGTAAACTTGAGGTGATCCAAAACTCGGCTGCCCCTGTCCTAACTCGCACCAAGTCCCGTTCGCCCATCACTCCTGTGCTCGCTGACCTACATTGGCTCCCGGTTAAGCAACGCCTCGATTTCAAAATTCTCATCCTTGTTTTCAAATCCCTCCATGGCCTTGCCCCTCCCTATCTTAGTAATCTCCTTCAGCCCCACAACCCCCTGAGATATCTGCGCTCCTCTAATTCTGCCCTCTTGAGCATCCCTGATTATAATCGCTCAACCATTGGTGGCCGTGCCTTCTGTTGCCTAGGCCCTAAGCTCTGGAATTCCCTGCCTAAACCTCTCCGCCTCTCTACCTCTCTTTCCTCCTTTTAGACGCTCCTTAAAACCTACCTCTTTGACCAAGTCATCTGTCCTAATTTCTCCTTATGTGGCTCGGTGTCAAATTTTTTGTCTTATAATGCTCCTGTGAAGCGCCTTGGGACATTCTACTATGTTAAAGGCGCTATATAAATACAAGTTGTTGTTGTTGTATTAAAATTTTAAATCTATGGTACAGAACAGAATACCTTCTTTTCAGAAGCCCTTGGGTGAGAGATGCGCTCTGTTGATCATTGCCTTTTCACCTCTGAGGACCAGTTCAGATCCATCCCATGTAGTTGGAAGGCTTCCTCTCCAATGGGTGGGAGGGCAGGGGCCTAACACTAAAGGCATCAAGGGGCATGGGGAGAGGGCGGGAATATGGTATTGAGATAGAGGATCAGCCATGCTCATGTTGAATGGCGGAGCAGGCTCGAAGGGCCGAATGGCCTACTCCTGCTCCTATTGTTCTATGTTTCTGTGTGCAGAACTTGAACAGAGGGAGGAGGTAGCGAAGTAACTCTGCCAGTGATACTTGCAAACATTTTCATGGAAATATTGGTTGTAGCTTCAGCGAGCTTGATTTGGCCAACTTTGGTTTTAGATATCCATGTTTGTTTTAAAAAATAAGTTTTAAATGGCGCCATAAATGCACAGACAGACACACTCTGGTTGTAGAGTGATGTCTGTTGGGCCATGTCATTCATGGTGGTTCAGTCGGGGCTTCCAAAAATAGTGCATTTTAAAGATTGATTTTTCAGCCATGTTCATTTACCCCCATCTCCAAGCTGTGGGGAAAGATAATATCGAGGGCCGGGGAATCTATCTATGGGAGAACGAGAATGATTGTGGAGAGAGTGGCCTGAATCCTCATTTAGTGAGTAGGAGTCTAAATTGATGTGGATGGATTTATTGAATTCGAGATGTTTAGAATTATTGGAGTCAGCAAAATCAACAAGCAAATCTGCTTATCACATAATATAATTTTCCTGTTTGCATGTATCTGTGCTTAGAGAGAACGTTTAAAAACAGGAAGCTGGATAGTAGAGACCTACATAAGGAGTGGGCAATAGGGTGGTCACAGTACAGGCAATATTAGAATATTAAAAGGGGTATGATACCTACCCTTCAGTATAACACTAAGATATATTAATCTCTTTACCATAGCACACATTGGGGGTAATTTTCACTTTCGCCACTTGAACGGTGAACTGACAGAGTGGATTGCCTTCTCTTTATAGAACTCATCTGTATTCTATTTTCATGGAAATGAAAATCGGATGGGTTTCAGAATGGGCGGTCGATCCACTCCATGGGTTTACCGGCTAATGGGTGAAGGTGAAAATGACCTCATTGTTTGTAACTCCTGTGTCAATAGAGAAACTCTCCAAATGTATTTAATCATACGTGTCTCTAGTTTCACCTGAAGCTCTGTTACAAAAGCTTGTGATTTCAAATAAAGCTGTTGGACTATAACCTGGTGTTGTGTGGCTTCTTACAAACTCCCAGAGTTTGAGTCTTAATGAGATTCAGTACCTGAATACACAGAGAGGAGCAGTTGACTATTTCCTCACATGGAGAGAGGGAACAATAGGCAGGAGAATGAACTGAAGCTACGCACTTGCAGCCAATTACACTACAACATAAGAACATAAGAATTAGGAGCAGGAGTAGGCCATATGGTCTTTCGAGCCTGCTCCGCCATTCAATAAGATCATGGCTGATCTTCGACCACAACTCCACTTCCCGCCCGATCCCGATATCCCTTGATTCCCCCTAGAGTCCAAAAATCTATCTCTCTCAGCCTTGAATATACTCAACGACTCAGCATTCACAGCCCTTTGGGGTAGAGAATTACAAAGATTCACAACCCTCTGAGTGAAGAAATTCCTCCTCATCTCAGTCCTAAATGGCCGACCACTTATCCTGAAACTATGCCCCCTAGTTCTAGACTCTCCAGCATCGACTCTGTCAGTCCCCCTCAGAATCTTATATGCTTCAATGAGATCGCTTCTGCTTCTTAAAAACCCCAGAGTATCGGCCCAATCTACTCAATCTCTCCTCATAGGGCAACCCTCTCATCCCAGGGATCAATCTGGTGAACCTTCGTTGCACCGCCCCTAAGGCATGTATGTCTTTTCTCAGATAATGAGACCAAAACTGTGTAGTGAGACTCTTGTACTCTAACCCCCCTGCAATAAAGGCCAACATTCCATTTGCCTTCCTAATTGCCTGCTGTACCTGCGTGCTAACTTGCTGTGTTTCCTGGACGAGGACACCCAAATCTCTCTGAACACCAACATTTAATAGTTTCTCACCATTTAAAAACTATTCTGTTTTTTTATTCTTCCTACCAAAGTGAATAACCTCACATTTCTCCACATTATACTCCATCTGCCACCTTATTGCCCACCCACTTAGCCTGTCTATACTTCTTTGCAAGTTCTTTGTGTCCTCACAGCTTACTTTCCCACCTAGCTTTGTATCATCAGGAAACTTGGATACATTGCACTCGGTCCCTTCATCGAAATCATTAATAGAGATTGTAAATAGCTGAGGCCCAAGCACTGATCCTTGCGGCAGCCCACTAGTTATAGCCTGCCAACTGGAAAATGACCCGTTTATCCCTACTCTCTATTTTCAGTCTGTTAACCAATCCTCTATCCATGCTAATATATTACCCCCAACCCCATGAGCCCTTATCTTGCGCAGCAACCTTTTATTTGGCACCTTATTGAATGCCTTTTCAAAATCCAAATGTATTACATCCACTGGTTCCCCTTTATCTACTCTGCTAGTTACATCCTCAAAAAACACTAATAAATTTGTTAAACATGATTTCCCTTTCATAAAACCATGTTGACTCTGTCTAATCATATATTATGATTTTCTAAGTGCCCTGTTACCACTTCTACTTGGATGCAGGCCATCAGGTCCAGGGGATTTGTTGGCTTTTAGTCCCATTAGTTTCTCAAGTACTTTTTCTCTACTGATATTAATTACTTTAAGTTCCTCATTCTTATTAGCCCCTCGCTTCCCCGCTATTTTTGGTACACTTTTTGTGTTTTCTACTGCGAAGACAGATACAACATATTTGTTTAAAGTCTCTGCCATTTCCTTATTCCACATTATAATTTCACCTGTCTCAGCCTGTAAGGGACCAACACTTACTTTTGCTACTCTCTTCCTTTTTACATACTTGTAGAAGCTCTTACAATCTGTTTTTATATTTCTTGCTAGTTTACTCTCATTCTATTTTCCCCCTTTTTATCAATTTTTTGGTCTTCCTTTGCTGGTTTCTAAAGCTCTCCTAATCCACAGGCTTACTACTATTCTTCACAATATTATAAGCCTCTTCTTTTAATCTAATACTACCCTTAACTTCTTTAGTTAGCCACAGATGGATCACTTTTCCTTTGGAGTTTTTATTTCTCACTGGAATGTATATTTGTTGAGAAATTTGGAATATTTCTTTAAATGTTTGCCACTGCTTATCTACTGTCATACCTTTAAATTTAATTTCCCAATCTACCTTAGCCAACTCTTTCTTCATACCTATGTAATTGGCTTTATTTAAGTTTAAGACTCTGGTTTCCGACTGAAGTATTTCACTCTCAAACTCAATGTGAAATTTTATCATATTATGATCACTCTTTCCCAGAGGGTCCTTTACTATGAGATTACTAATTAACCCTGTCTCATTACACAATACAAGATCTAAAATAGCCTGTTCCCTGATTGGTTCCATGATGTATTATTCTAGGATGCATTCCATGAACTCCTCCTGCAGACTATCTTTGCCAATTTGATTTGTCCAGTCTATATGAAGATTAAAGTCCCCCATGATTATTGTATTAACTTTGTTACAAGCACCTATTATTTGTTGATTAATACTCTGTCCGACAGTATAGCTACTGTTTGGGGGCCTATAAGCTGCTCCCATCAGTGTTTTCTGCCCCTTGTTATTCCTTATCTCCACCCATACTGATTCTACTTCCTGATCTTCTGAGCCAAGGTCTTTTCTCGCTACTGTCCTTATGTCACTCTTTATTATCAGGGCTATCCCCCTCCTTTTCCATTCTACCTGCCTTTTCAAAACGTTGGCTGGATTTTCCTGGGTCCCACCCGCATGGTACGGTGATACCTGGGAGACGATGGGAAACCTGGAAGGTCGGGTTTCCCGGCAAGCTGCATGCGACATCATGGTGGGTTCTGTAGTGTATGTGCCTTTAAGACAGAACTACTTTTACAGCTCCTGTATACTGTAGTGACCACACCTGTATATAAGCTTTGCGCATGCCTCTGTACCCCCAGTCTTGAGACTACCCTCCTCCAGTAAAGACCTGTTTATTGTTAACTTACAGCATCTGTGTGGTTATTGAATAACAGCAGACCCTCAGAATCACGGATCTAACAGTGGCGACGAGTGTCGATTCGAATCTACCTGCAACAAAAGAAAAAAAAAAGTTGAAGCCAGGAACATGGGCGTCGACCACAAGCAACCGCCCAGAACCGGCAGAGAGTGAACATCGCAGGGGAGGCTGTGGAGAGCCGGGCTTGGTTCCCCAGCCACGACGATCAGCAAGAGACTGACGACAGGTCCAGCTGGTGCTGACCGACGGCGGAGAGAAAGCCGAGCAGCGTCGATGGGGTAAGACAGAGGGTGAAGCGCACAGGGCGCAGCCGGGGGTGAACACTGAGCGGCGTCGAGATAAAGGAAAACAAACTGGAGAGAGAGAGGGTAAAGAAACAGCCGGGTTCAAGACCGAGTGGCGTCGAATAAATAAAAAGAAGAACGTGCAGAGCACAGCCAGGGCTCACGGGCTGAACAGGGTCTGCGGGGAGAAGAAGGGAGAGCGTGGGAGACGCCATTGAGCCGCGGAGAAGAAGGAAGAGCGCGGGGGATGCCATTTTTAGAAGCCGCAGCGGAGAAGAAGGGCGAGCGCGGGAAGGAAGGAAAGCGTGGGAGACACCATTTTGTGCTAGCGGAGAAGAAGGGGAAGCGCGGGAGACGCCATTTTTGACAGTTAAATCACACCCAGGGATGCCGAAGAGTGGCAGTATCTCTACGTTCAACAATGAAGTCGAAGATTGGGCGACATATGTGGAACGTATTGAGGTGTACTGCAGGGCGAATGAAGTGCCAGATGCTAATAAAGCACTGGTTTTGTTAAATTCCATGGGTGCAAAAACTTATGGGTTACTGCGAAATCTAATAACCCCAGAGAAGCCGGTGAACAAGAATTTCGAAAGCATAGTAGAAATCCTACAGGACCACTTAAACCCCACACCGCTGCTGATGGCAGAACGATTTAAGTTCCATAAAAGGAACCAACACAAAGATGAAAGCAATGATGAGTACCTAACGGAACTGCGCAAGCTATCGGAACACTGCCAGTTTGGAGCGGGACTAGCAGATACGTTAAGGGACAAGTTTGTGTGTGGGCTACAAAGTGAAGGAACCCAGAAACGGCTTCTATCAGAAAAGGATCTTACGCTGGACAAGGCTTTCAGTATGGCAGTATCACACAAAGCAGCCGCAAGGGGCGCTGCAGAGATACAACGGAGACCGCAAGAATATGGCACCAATGAAATGTCCTATGGAACAGGGAAGTGCTATCGCTGCGGCAGAACAACACATGACCAGAAGGATTGTTGGTTCAAGGACCAAGTGTGCAGATAGTGTGGGAAAGCAGGACACATAGCAAGAGTCTGCAGGTCTGGGAAGAAAACCAACAGTAAGAAATCTCCACAGGAGAAGTACAAAAAGGTACACCAGGTGATGGACGGTGGTTCAGACGAACAGAAAAGTGACTCCGGAAGCAAGGAGCTGGGTTGTCTGAAACTACATAAGGTAACCAAAATGGAGGATCACCAGACTATCTGGGTTACACTCAAGATAGACGGAGTCCAAGTGAAAATGGAATTGGACACTGGGTCAGCCCTAACAGTCATAAACCAAAAGGACTACAAGCGGCTATTTTCACATATACCCTTGAAAGCTACAGAGATTGTCTTGAAGACGTATACGGGGCAAAAAGTCTACCCCAAAGGAAAAATAAGGGTGAACGTGATACATAAAGGCCAGGAAATGCCTAAAATGGATATATATGTATTGCCAGATGGAGGACCACTACTGCTAGGACGTGAATGGATCCGGATGATACAATTAGATTGGCATTCCATACAGGCACTGAAGGTTGAGGCAAAAAAGGATGACGACGTCACACCTGGACGACAGTCAAAAATGCTAACTGACACAAAAGAAGTGTTCCAGGAGGGACTAGGAACACTAAAAGGCATAACAGCCACGGTTAAAATAGAGGAAAATGCAAGCCCAAAGTTTCTTAAGGCCAGACCAGTGCCTTATGCGATCAGACCAGCTGTTGAAGCAGAGCTGGAAGGGTTGGAACATTCAGGAGTACTGTCCAAAGTGGACTGGAGCGAGTGGGCTACACCCATCATTCCTGTAATGAAGAGGTCGTTGAGTAATACGCCTGGGGAACCAAAGAAGGTCCGCATCTGTGGGGATTTTAAGGTGACGGTGAACCCAGTCCTTCACACGGTACAATATCCGCTTCCACGAATTGAGGATATTTTCGCCTCGCTATCTGGAGGTAAACGCTTCACCAAAATAGATCTAGCACAGGCGTACTTGCAGATGGAGGTAGAAGAAGCTTCGAAACAATACCTTACGATTAACACTCATAAAGGTCTCTATCAATACAACCGGCTGGTGTTCGGAGTAGCCTCGGCTCCGGCTATCTGGCAAAGGGCGATGGTTCAGGTCCTGCAAGGGATTTCAGGGACCCAGTGTTATTTGGACGACATCTTGGTCACGGGCGAAAATGACAGTGATCTCCTCGCCAACTTGGAGAAGGTGCTCACCAGATTAAAGGAATATGGGCTACGAGCTAATCGCCACAAGTGCGAGTTTTTCCAGAAACAGATCTCGTATTGTGGCCACGTCATCGATGAAGAGGGGTTACATAAGTCCCCTGAAAAGATTGAGGCAGTAGTCAAGGCTCCAGCACCGGAAAATGTGTCACAACTGAAGTCGTTCCTCGGGCTGGTAAACTACTACCACAAGTTCTTAACAAATTTGTCCACGGTATTACACCCACTGAACACCCTACTGCAAACAGGGGTACCATGGAAGTGGGATGACGAACGTAGACGAGCTTTCCAGAAGTGTAAAGAATTGATCACATCAAAAGAGGTGTTGGCCCATTTCAACCCAGCACTACCAATTCGTTTGGCATGTGATGCATCACCCTATGGTATTGGAGCGTTGCTATCGCACAAATTCCCAGACGGGTTGGAGAGGCCAGTAGCCTTTGCGTCTCGGTCGCTAACCTCAGCCGAGCGCAACTACACCCAGATTGACAGGGAGGCCCTCAGCCTAGTATGGGGAGTAAAATAATTCAACCACTATCTGCATGGGCAGAAGTTCACCTTGCTGACTGACCACCAACCACTTGTCTCCATCTTTAATCCTAAGAAGGGCGTTCCAGTGATGACTGCACAACGGTTACAAAGATGGTCCCTGTTTCTAGGGGCGAATCAATATGAAATAGAATATAAAGGCACGAAACAGCATGGGAACGCTGATGGGCTATCGCACCAGCCACTGCCTACTGTGGAGGAAGCACCAGCAGTGGACCCTATCGAGATATTTTATTCGTCAATAATTGAACGCTTGCCAGTAACGAACGCGGATATAGAGAAGGAGACCCGCAATGATCCGCCGCTGTCTCGGGTATATGATTTGACGGTGAGGGGATGGCCAACACATGGCGACTCACTGTTGCCAGCATTCTCATCCAGAAGAGAACAGCTGTCAGTATGCCAGGGGACAGTGATGTGTGGATCCAGAGTGGTGATTCCACCCAAGTTAAGGGAAAGAGTGCTAAATGAGCTACATGAAGGTCATCTGGGGGGAGTGAAAATGAAAAGCCTTGCTAGGGCTTATGTGTGGTGGCCGGGAATCGATCAACAAATCGAAGACCTAACCAAAAGCTGCTCAGGATGCCAGAAGGTCCAAAATGCACCACCACATGCCCCTCTACACCCATGGGAGTGGCCCTCCTCTCCATGGCAACGGGCGCATATTGATTTCGCTGGTCCTTTCATGGACTCAATGTTCTTAATAGCAGTGGATGCTCATTCAAAGAGGCCTGAGGTGATAAAAATGTCTTCAACCACTACAGAGAAAACGATTGCAGTCCTACGGACCATATTTGCCAGAAACGGTTTGCCAGAGCAGATTGCTCTGATAATGGACCACAGTTTGTGTCCGAAGAGTTTCAAAAATTTATGAGAAGGAATGGAGTAAGGCATTACACATCCGCCCCGTATCATCCAGCCACAAATGGATTGGCTGAGCGGTTCGTACAAACCTTTAAGAAGGCGATAAAGGCCATGTGCGACGATGAAATTCCACTACAGCATAAGATGGACAATTTCTTATTAGCCTACCAAAACGCGACACATGCAGTTACCAACCAGACCCTGGCCATGATGTTCTTTAACCGAAGGTTGAGATCTCGTCTGGACTTGCTCAGACCAAATGTGCGAAGAAATGTTGAGGACAAACAATTCCAGCACATCAATGAGAAGCCGACAAGGAGCTTCAATGTAGGGCAACCAGTCTTGGCCCGTGACTATCGAACAGAGAAATGGCAACCCGGAACGATATGCACAAGGCAGGGGCCATTAATGTACACAGTGGATGTCGGGGAGAACGTTGTGAGGCGCCACGCTGATCAGATCTTAGCGTCACAGGAACGCGTCAACCCCATGTCTCGAGTACCTGGGGATGAACCCGACATACCGGTAGAATCTACCTCAGAACCAGTAGTAGTGGAACCCGATGAACTACCCGATGAAAAGGGGTCAGAATCGCCTCTGCACCAAGAACAAGAACCTCAGGAAAGGCGCTATCCCGAAAGGGTCAGGAAGCCGCCCCAAAGACTGAATCTATAAATGGACTATTGTTGTTTAATGTACATGTTAAAGTGTTAATTGTTATTTGAATATTAGGCGTACTACTAATCTAAAAGGGGAGGAATTGTAGTGTATGTGCCTTTAAGACAGAACTACTTTTACAGCTCCTGTATACTGTAGTACCGGCAGTGACCACACCTGTATATAAGCTTTGTGCATGCCTCTGTGCCCCCAGTCTTGAGACTACCCTCCTCCAGTAAAGACCTGTTTATTGTTAACTTACAGCATCCGTGTGGTTATTGAATAACAGCAGACCCTCAGAATCACGGATCTAACTGGTTCCCTGCCCAGAAGTCAGCCTGATTGACAGGCTGGGTTCCAATCGTGCAGGGAACTCGGAGGAAGAGGCCGCAGCAACAGGTAAGTGCTGGGCCCAGGATGGTGGGGGCGGGGGTTGTCTAAGCCAGGGGAGTGGCAGTCCGATCCCCCAGGCGGGGCGGGGGGGGGGTGGGGTGCGGTCCCACCTGCAGCAAAACCAGGTTAAAGTAGTGGTTTCAGGCCTCATTATAATATTTAAATTGCCAACCGTCCTCCTGGCAGCGGGTTGGCAGCCCGCCCCTCCGTCCCACCGGAGTGAAAGGTGAATGTGCACAGGGTGGAGGCGGGATGGTGTTAGGGTTCACGTTTTTACAACTTTCACTTCCCCCCCATGCCTCCAGCCCACCTGCTCTTATCTCAGAAAATTATGGCCATCAAAGAAACCTGGTCCATGGTCACATGGTCCATCTGTGACTCTTCCCTTCCCTTTCTCGACTTCTCCGTCTCCATCTCTGGGGATAGGTTATCAACCAATATTCACTACAAGCCCACTGACTCCCACAGCTACCTGGACTACACTTCCTCCCACCCCGCCTCCTGTAAGGACTCTATTCCATTCTCCCAGTTTCTCCGTCTCCGCCGTATCTGCTCCGACAATGCCACCTTCCACACCAGTGCTTCAGACATGTCTTCCTTTTTCCACAACCAAGGATTCCCCTCTACCATGGTTGACACTGCCCTCGACCGTGTCAGTTCTATCTCCCGCACTTCTGCCCTCACCCCTGCCCCTCTCTCCCGGAACCACAATAGGGTTCCCCTTGTCCTCACCTTTCACCCCACCAGCCTCCACATTCAATGGATCATCCTCCGGCATTTCCGCTACCTCCAAAGTGATCCCACCACCAAACGTATCTTCCCCTCCCCTCCCCTTTCAGCATTCTGTAGGGACCGCTCCCTCCGAGACACCCTAGTCCACTCCTCTATCACCCCAAACAGCCCTTCCCCTTCGCCTGGCACCTTCCAGTGCAAGCGGAGGAGATGTAACACCTGCCCCTATATCTCCCCCCTTCCCACTGTCCAGGGCCCCAAACACCCCTTCCAGGTGAAACAGCGATTTACTTGTACTTCTCGCAATCTAGTATACTGTATTCGCTGCTCACGATGTGGTCTCCTCTACATTAGGGAGACCAAACGCAGATTGGGTGACCGCTTTGCGGAACACCTCCGTTCAGTCCGTAAGGGTGACCCCGAGCTTCCGGTCGCCTGTCATTTTAATTCACTGCTCCATTCCCACTCAGACCTCAGCGTCTGCGGCCTCTTGTATTGTTCCACGGAAGCTCAACGTAAACTTGAGGAACAGCACCTCATCTTCCGATTAGGCACTTTGCAGCCTTCCAGAATCAATATCGAGTTCAACAATTTCAGATCATAACCTCGGTGCCCATTAATTTTTTACCTGTAATTTTTCCACTCCTTTCCCCACCCCCCCCTTTCCTTTTGTTTCACTCTCCCACCTGGCAGCTATCTCTTGCCCTGCCAGTACACTTTACACCTAATCTCAGCCTATTACCATCTCGTCTGGCTTCGAACACCTTTTATTGTCTCTTCTACTTCTTTTGTCTCTTTCACTTCTTGTGTCTGATCGTAGCCCTGCCTTCGATCTATTTTCTTTTCTTTCCAGTTTTGAAGAAGGGTTCGACCCGAAGCATCAACTCAAATTTCTCTCCACGGATGTTGCCTGACCTGCTGAGTTTTTCCAGCATTTTCTGTTGTTATTTTGGAATATTTAGTTCCCAACCTTGGTCACCTTGCAGCCATGTCTCTGTAATGGCTATTAGATTAAAGCCATTTATCTCTAATTGTGCCACAAATTCATTTATCTTGTTACAAATGCTTTGTGCATTCAGAGAGCCGCTAATTTTAACTTTTTACCAGTATTTCCTGCTTTCACCTTATTCGCTGATGCACTTTTACCGTTAAACTCTGCTTATCTTTACCAAAATCGCTACACTGCTCTTGACTTTTCACTTTAGATTTCAATATTTTCCCTCACCTAGCCCTTGCCCCCCCCCATTTTAGTTTGCCTGAGCCTTGGGAGCTGCTCTTCTATCTGTGCTCCGTCACCACAGGGATGGCGGATAGCGTTGGGGGGAGAGAAGAGAACGCAGAAAGAAAGGGAAAGAGATATATTTAAAATGAAACCAAAGAATTGAAGAAGAAAACACAAGCTGAGAATTTCTAATACACAGAAAATGTGAAAAGACGAGTAACCCAGAATGAGAGGAGAGGTCAGGAGCAGTTTCTTTCAGCAGAGAATTGTCAGAGCATGGAATGCTTTGCCAGAGGGAATAGTTCAGGCAGAGACTATCCTATCTTTAAGGGAAGAATACAGAAACATTGAAAGCAGAGGATAATGCAGGGCTATAGGGAGAGAGAGAGAGCAGGACACAGGAATTACTTTTGGATTGCTCTACAATGAGCCAGCACTGAGATGATGGATTGAATGACCTCCTCTCTGCCCTAAACTTCTTTGATTTCTATTGTAAGCTCGCCTGTCGTTCAGGAGTTTACAGTAACTAGGTGAAACTTTGTGTTCGTCTAATATTTAACACTTGGAAAGGAGTAAACATTTTCTGTGTGTTAGAAATTCTCAGCAGGACATGTAAAACGTCAAATAATCTGCTTTCTGAGTAAAAGAAAACTTTTAAATTCTGTTCAGAAAATGTTATTGAAGATTATTGTTAATAAAATACTGAAGTATTTTGGTTGTGAATTTTCATGGGTTTTCCACAGACTGGTAGTATATATTATAATAACATATTGTAACAAAGCTCATATAATGGCCCAGAAATTCGGGTCTCCATGGGTGAGTATGCACGGGGTACTCACCCGTAGGCCCGATGGAAGTGTCGGTTTCCTGCATGCACTGCGCATGCGCGGGAAACCAGCACTTCCGTTCCTCTGAACGAAGAGGTGTAAGGCGTAAGGCCTGCTTTTTACAAGGTAAGTGGTGAATTAATTAAAATTAAAACATTTTTTCCACTGGTTTATTATTTTTAAATACTTTAAAGCAAGGTAAGTTTATTTTTAGCCCCATTAGAAAATAAAATTATTTTTTTCAAAAATTTAAATTATTGTTTAAAACAGTTATTTCATGTAATTTATAGTTTATTAAAAAATGTGATTTAAAAAAAATTTATTTGAAGATTTAGTGCTATTTTGGGGCCGTAGTATTTATAAGTCTTGACAGCACTTCCTGTCAGACTTATGAATGGAGCATTCCCTGCTCCGATTGGCTGCCCATGGCCCACGTGATCCCAGGGGACGCATCGAACTAACTGCGTCCCTGGGATACGCAAGCACTGCACGCCGGCAGCTGGACCAGGCCCCGGATCGGAATTCCACGGGAGCCCACAGCTCAACGGCTGGCGCGCCAGGTAAGTGCAGGTCGGGGGCTTACACCCGCGGGATGCCCCCGACCCGAATTTCTGGGCCTTCATCTTATCTCAGAAGCCTGTATTGACAGCTTGTGTCGTTGAGGCCTTTTAGATTTTTAAACCCAGTATGTCATGTTTTAATAATATCAGAAATCTGTTCATAGGATGGTGTATTTTTCTGAAATATGGCTTTTCCTTTACAAGGTTTTGTTTACAGGTGCACTACTACATCAAGAACAAAAACTTGCATTTATATAGAATCATAGAATAGAATCATAGAATGATACAGCACAGATGGAGGCCATTCGGCCCACCGTGCCTTAAAAGAGCTATCAAACCTTTCACCCTTTCACCATAGCTCTGTAAATTTTTCCCCTTCAAGTATTTATCCAAAGTTACAATTGAATCTGCTTCCACCACCCTTTCAGGCAGTGCATTCCAGATCACAACAACTGGCTGCGTAAAAAAAATTCTCCTCATCTCCCCTCTGGTTCTTTTGCCAATCGATGTCCTCTGGTTACCGACCCTTCTGCCACCGGAAACGGTTTCTCCCTTATTTATCTTCCATGATTTTGAACACCTCTATCAAATCTCCCCTTAACCTTCTCTGCTCTAAGGAGAACCACCCCAACGTCTCCAGTCTCTCCACGTAACTGAAGTCCCTCATCCCTGGTACCATTCTAGTAAATCTCCTCTGCACCCTCTCTAAGACCTCGACATCCTTCCTAAAGTGTGGTGCTCGAATTGGACACAATACTCCAGCTGGGACCTAACCAGTGATTTATAAAGGTGTAGCATAACTTCCTTGCTTTTGTACTCTATGGCCGGAATTTTCAGAGGTAAGAACAGGTGGGTTGCAGGTGTTGGGGGGGGGGGGGGGTGGTGGGTGGGGGGGGAGAAGAATGAACGTTAAAAAAATGTGAACCCTGACCCCAACCCGCCTCCAACCCGCCCACTTTCACCTTTAACTCAGGAGGGATGGGGTGGGGGCGGGGGCTGGTGGGGGGCGGGCTGCCAACCCGCTGCCAGGAGGATGGTTGGCAATTTACATATTATAATGAGGCCTGAAGCCGCTGCTTTAATCCGATTTGCAGGTTTCGCTGCAGGCGGCCGGTGATCCCGGGGCTCGGGATTCCCGGTAGCTGTAACGAGGTGGCCTCAGCCTCGGGGAGCAATCCTTGTGGGTCAGGAGGAGCAGGAGTGCTTCCTCCCGGTCCCCCAAGCTCCCCCACCATCAGCCTGGCCCTCTCCGGGGCTGGGGTCAGACCCCTCCCCTCGGGACCAGACCGCCACAGAGCAGAGAAGGCTGAGGGGGGACCTGATTGAGGTGTACAAAATTATGAGGGGCATAGATAGGGTAGATAGAAAGGAGCTTTTTCCCTTAGTAGAGGGGTCAATAACCAGGGGGCATAGATTCAAGGTAAGGGGCAGGAGGTTTAGAGGGGATTTGAGGAAAAACTTTTTCACCCAGAGGGTGGTTGGAATCTGGAACTCACTGCCTGAAAGGGTGGTCGAGGCAGGAACCCTCACAACATTCAAGAAGCATTTAGATGAGCACTTGAAATGCCATAGCATACAAGGCTACGGACCAAGTGCTGGAAAATGGGATTAGAATAGACAGGGCTTGATGGCCGGCACGGACACGATCGGCTGAAGGGCCTCTTTCTGTACTGTATAAGTCTATGACTCTATGACCTCCCCCGGGCCTGCAACACCCACCCCCCCCCCCCCCCACCTCCAGAATCGCGACTCGGCCCTGAGGTCAGGGATCGGAACCCCCGGGGATCACGACTCAGCCCCAGGGTCGGGGATCGGACCCCTCCTGGGGATCGAGCTCACCCCTCTCCCACCTGCCGGGGTTGGGGATCGGACCCCACCTCTGGAGAATTGGACCCCCCATCCAGGGGGATCAGACACCTCCCCCGGCTTGGACCCTTTCCCCCTTCCACCCCCGACCATCCTGGGCCCAGCACTTACCTTGTCCTGTGGCCTCCTCCGCATTCCCCGCATGACTGGAAGCCAGTCTGTCAATCAGGCTGACTGCTGTGGGGGGTCGAGGGGAACCTGCCACTGATGTTGCACACACGCTGTGCCAGGAAACCCGACCTTCCGGGTTTCCTGTCGTATCCCGGGTCCCCCGCACTGCGCGGGAGGGACCTGGCAAAATCCAGCCCTATACCTGTTTATAAACCCAAGGATCCCAAGTGCTTTTTTAACACCCTTCTCAACTTGTCCTGCCACCTTCAAAGATTTGTGTACATACACCCCCAGGTCTCCCTTTGCTGCACCCCCTTTGAAATTGTACCATTTAGCACCTTTAACAGAGTAAAAAATCTGAAGGCACTTCACGGTATCGTTATCTGACAAAATTTGTCACCGTGCCACATAAAGAGATATTAGGACAGGTAATCAAAAGCTTAGTCAAAGTGTTAGGTTTTAAGGAGTGACTTAAGGAGGAGAGAGAGGTGGAGGAAAAAGTACTGTATAAACTGGGGTGCACACGTCATAGTCTAACTTCCAAATCAAACAGGCTCTTTCACAGGCACTTTATATTAGCCTACTGGACTCCATTAAATTGTGCTGCCTGCTATCCATTACACACACCTCTGATGTAATGCCAGGAGCTGGCAAGGTAAATTTGTAACCCTGTATCTTCTACAGGTCCAGTATAGTCTTGCAACACCTCATCCCCCAATAAGAAAGTGTTACAAGAAGCAATGGTTTAGTGTTTTGAATGTTGTCATTTATGTTTGAGTTTTTCTGGTGTTCGTAAGTCAACTTACTCCCTTGTAACACGCTGCCAGCTTCTTATCTTCTATGAGATGCCTTTTAAGTAAGAATCGATTGTGCTATCTTTAGTTATTTGTATATGTTAATCTTTTCTTCAGAGTCTTACAACAATAAACATACATACAGGTATTTTTTTAAAGGAGCCTTTTTAAAAAACTTGTTGCAACATGAATTTGTGATGTAACTTGGATAACATGCGGAGCGACACTTGCTGTACACCAGCTCTCAGAGCACGGAGACTTCTAATGCTTTGGTGCCCTCCAGTGGCAACAATGGAAATAGCCAAAAATAACAACAGAAAATGCTGGAAAAACTCAGCAGGCCAGGCAACATCCGTGGAGAGAGAAATAGAGTCAACGTTTCAGGTCGAAGACCCTTCGTCAGGACTGAAAAATCACAGGAAATGAAACAGATTAAAAGGCCAGTTTGGGGCTGGGAAATGGGGATGAAAGAACAAAAGAGAAGTGAAGAGACATTTAGTTCTCTCATCCCCATTTCCCAGCCCCCAAACTGGCCTTTTAATCTGTTTCATTTCCTGTGATTTTTCAGTCCTGACGAAGGGTTTCGACCTGACACGTTGACTCTATTTCTCTCTCCACGGATGTTGCCTGGCCTGCTGAGTTTTTCCAGCATTTTCTGTTGTTATTTCGGATTTCCAGCATCCGCAGTATTTTGCTATCGAACTGAAATAACCAATTCTATTAGACTTTCCTCATTGACTTACTGATAATTAAACTCCTTTTTTGTTTATAGACAGTACTGTATATTACATTTTTGCTCTTTTTTAGCACACACATGTTTAGGGAAACTTTGCTCTGTGTGCTTTTGGGAAGCATGGGTATGTTCGGGTGTGCTAGAAGTAACCCATAACTTAGTAACCAATCCATGAGCACTGGCAAGAATGTTGCTTAACTACTGGAGCCGCCTCTTACCCAGTGTAAATAATGTCCTATGGGCCAACCTAACTCTGGATTGCCCAATTTCTGGGGTTAAATGGAGGGACGGTGTAATCAGTGGAAAACATGATTTGCAGATGAAGATTTGCAGGTCACAAATGACTGTGTGAGGGTAGAGTGCAGAAAGCCAACCAACAGTAACTGAAGGGGTCAGGTATTCGTGTGACTGAAGGGTGGTGTACCTGGAGAAACTATCTTGAAAAAATGCCAAGATGAGCAACGATGATGACTACTAAAAATAAAGTCTGCCACATTAAGAGATAGTTACTGATGTCAATCAAAGTTACAGGTGTTGGACAAGTTTGCTTTCGTGTAGGTAACCTGAATTGTTCCAATCAACTACTCCACTTACAGGACAGAGAGAAATAATGAAGTTGGTTGAGAACTAGTACATCATCCAGAAAAGAACCTTGTAGAAAAATGCATCAGAGAAAGAATGAATGCTGAGTATAATTATTCACACATTCAGCCCACCCTTATAATGTTGAGCATTGGCCATAAGAGCCAACTATGAATCCTAAGGAGCCTGAATGGGGACTCTAGTTACTTGTGTCTTTACAGCACATGACACAAATCTCTGTAACCTCCTCCAGTCCTACAACCCCTTCTGAACTCTCCGTTCCTCCAACTCTGGCCTCTTGTGCATCCCTCCCTCTCAGCCCCAGCATTATTAGCCGCGCCTTCAACCACCTAGCCTCACACTGTGGAATTCCCACATGACTCCAGTTCAAAAGTACTTCATTGACTGTAAATCACTTTGAGACGTCTGGTGGTCATGAAAGGCGCTATATAAATGCAAGTCTTTCTTTCTTTCTTTCTTTCCCTAGCCTAAATCACTCCACCTCCCTCTTCTCCTTTAAGACTCTCCTTAAAATGCACCGCTTTGAACAAGTCTTTGGTCGCAGCTGCTAATAACTCCTTTGACTTGGCATCAATGTTCCCGTTAAGCTGTGTGGCCGCGCAGTGCTCTGGAGGTCCCGCGCGCTGGTTTTTATATGAGCAAAACTGCGCATGCGCGAATGTTTGAATTGTCCGCACAGCCTGTTAAAGGGCCCGCGCACCGAAAAAAAAAATACGTCATGGAACCAGTCAGGGAACAGGCTATTTTAGATCTTGTATTGTGTAATGAGACAGGGTTAATTAGTAATCTCATAGTAAAGGATCCTCTGGGAAAGAGTGATCATAATATGCTTTTTTTGACACACATCTATTTTTTGATGATGCCTCCCCGTTGTGAAATGCTTTGGGATGTTTTCCTATATGAAAGGTGCTGCATAACTGGAAATTATTGTTGTTGATTTTGAAGAATTAACTGGAGAAGCTCCTAAAAGCAAGCGAACTCCTGCAGTCAGAATAGAACAGGCTATTCCTAGTACATGGTCAAAATCATCAGCGTCTTCCACACACCCAGTTAGGGTACAGCTGAATCACAAGTAAGTCCTCAGCAGACATCTTGGGAAGCCTCCACACCTACTCCTTCCAGAGGTACATCACATAGTGGTACAATAGTTAAACACGGGCTATGTCACCACTATTATTATCAATAAAGAAAACATTTCCCCCCACCCCGCCCCAAAAAATTATGTTTTCCAGATAAACAATAGTAACAAAGTAAGATTTGAAAGGTTGGCTTAAAAGAAACAGGAATGAATGCCCAACAAAATATAAAGGCAGACCTTGGGAAAAGGAGTTCCTCAATCATACTCCAGTGAACCAGCGCTGCTCCTGTTCAATGTTCCTGTTATAATAATCCTCTGTTTCCTGTGCCATGGCTTGTTGCTGACACAAATCCTCTTCCGCAAATAGGCATATTCCTCTTTTAATGCCGTGCCCTGCATGCAACACATCATTATCGTCCTGTCAACTTATTCTGGTGCAGTCTAAAACACTGCAACAGATTTTTGACCATGCCAAACATTCCTGTTTCTTGAAGATGCTCCATTGTAGGTACTCCAACATGTCCAGCAAAGTTGCTAATGAACCCATGCTTCAGTGTGTAATAAAACAGCAGAGTCACCTCTTACACTGTCTCCTGCTCGGCTTCATATTGTATCTGTGTGGACTCTCTCGCTGCCTTGACCCCATCACCATGGTGGCACGGTCAATGTGAATAGGCTGGAAGGCCAACACAAGAAAATTTCTACATTTGCCTTTAATCGATGTTAATAATCTTATAACATCCAAAAAGCCTTTAACACTGGGCCCCCGTATTAAAAAGTTTCAATCTAGGAAAGAATTTTAAGAGGGTTGGACAAAAAAAAATGAAATCTCTGTGTGTGCTAATTTGATGCACAGTTGGTGCATGTCTTAGGTTTGAAGAACTGATGATGCACTTGAGAAATGAAAAGTCCAGAGAATTTAAAAAAAAATTCCCAAATGTTTAAATTACAATGGACTCTAAAATAAATAGTTGATATATTCCAAGCCCAGTTTCTGTAACCAGCTTTAGATATTGAGAAAATGAAACTGAAAAATTGTTCAAAACTTGAAAGCAAGGTACGATACTGCCAGGAATTTAAAAAGAGAAAAACATGAATACAAGGACCTAAATGGACAAACATTCCTAATCATTTTATTTTGCTAAGTGTTCATTTCCAAACTTTTAGTCTTGATCTAGTGCAGAAGATTGTGTCAAATCCGGCATTTCAAAACACATATGTTAGATTCAATAGTAATTTTCAAAAGGAAATAGGATATATACATAAGAACATATAGGAGCTGGAGTAGTACATACGGCCTCTCGAGCCTGCTCCGCCATTCAATAAAATCATGGCTGATCTTCTACCTCAACTCCAATTTCCCGCCCGATCCCCATATCCCTTGTTTCCCTTATTTTGGAAAAGGAGAAATTTGCACGGTTATGGGGAAAGGGCAGGGGAGTGGGAGTATTTGGATAGTTCTTTCAAAGAGCCGGCACGGACGCAATGGGCCGATTGGCCTCCTTCTGTGCTGCATCATTCTATGACGTGGGGGTCGCTGTTTGAAAACAAGCCCATGATCAGTGGATTGAGATTTTTGTTATTGCTGTGTATTCTCCTCTTTCGGCACACAGCTCGGTATTTTTGGAGTTGCATATATAATTCATTCATTGGCGGTCAGTTTGAGATCTGCGTTTGTTCTCGCCTTCCTTTGGCTTGCTGTGGGACTGTTCACGCTTTTCTTTACTTTCTTTGGTTTGGTGCTGGGGAATGAACCGTTTTCCTTTTTGGCCGCTGAGTGTCAGTTTCAGAGTTCGCCCAGCAAGGCACAGCATTATCCGTACTGGCAATTCACTCACGACTCCTGCGATTTGTGGAAGTTTTTCCAGTCCTGGCAGTGGATACTGGAAATTAAAATATATAGAAAGCGATTGGTTCAGTGCGAAGTTTTCCATCTTGCCAAAACCGCAACAGAAAACCTCCAAAACTGTGGCTTCTTGGCATTGGAAGGTAGCGTTCCTGGTGCTGAGCTTTACACAACAGAAGTACATGTCACCATATGATTTCTGCAGCCTATTAATTGACTCAGATTCATTTCACATAAGGCCCATGCCGTCAACAGACAGAGACTAACATCCAAACACAAGAGCAAAACACTGCAGATGCTGGAAATCTGAAATACAAACAGAAAATGCTGGAAGCACTCAGCAGGCCAGGCAGCATCCGTGGAGAGAGAAACAGAGTTAACAGGCAGGATTTTAACTTCGGTGCGGGATGGTGTCGTGTTATCCGAATTTCGTGTTTCCCACACGAATCTAAATGGATGTGGGAGATTGATGCAATTTTAACTTAAGTGGCCAATTGATTTCCAACGTGTGGGAAGCCTTTGCAAATGGGTTTTTCATGACTGAAAGTCCCCTCCGATGACGTCATCATTGCTGCTGCATTTAAGGTCCACAGCAAGCCTTGCTTCTTCTGCAGGCTTCCAAGCTTTCTCCATTTGGTGTCAGAGGGACCTGCAGGAAAGGAGGCCCAGATCAGCTTCTCGTTTTGACGAGGTGGCCCTGCAGGCATTGGTGGATGGTGATAGGGCCAACAGGGAGGTGCTCTTCCCTTCCTCAGGGAGGAAGAGGCCTCCCAAGCACACTAAGGCAGTGTGGATGCAGGTGTCTGAGGAGGTTAACTCCTTGGGAGTCACACGGCGAACCTGGATTCAGTGCCGGAAAAGATTTCATGACCTTCAGTGCACTGGAAAAGTGAGTATGAGTTTCCCATCACCCTCAATCTGACCCCCATTGCCTTTCCTCACCATCACTCAGCTTTAGCAATCTCTTCCTCCACATCCCACTTGACACTGACATCCATGCACCCTTACCCATTCCCTCTCTCTCTCTGCTCACATTTACATAACTATTCGACTATGCAGCCCTCACACTCCCGATCACTCTGATGCTATGAAAACAACTGACAACACACAGGGAGGGCCCTTGGTCTTGCCACCTCACTCCATCTTTGTCTCCTTCTAAGTATGTATGCTATGCAATCTCTACACTCACTCCTTCATTCTCACTCAACCTCCACTTGTCTCCCTCATTGCAGGAAAAGAGAGCTCACAACAAAAGAGAGTGAGCGAGGACAGGAGGAGGGACAGTCTCTATAGTCCACCTGACCCCCTGGGAGGAGGCGGTACTTGAAATAGTGGAACTGGAGGATGATGCGCATGGGGGACGGACAGACAGGTGCAACACAGCAAGCTGGTGAAAGAAAAGTTTCCCATCTCTCTCTTTGACATTGCATGAGTCGCTGATAATGATTGTGAAGCTGTAACAGATGGACTTATGAGCATCTGCAAAAAGCAATGTGCATGTAGCCTAGGCATCACATCTCTGACTCTTTCCTTTACTCCCTCACAGGATCATCACAAGCATCCATCCCTCCTAGCCAGGAAGAAGAGGCTGAGCAGCCAGACTCCTCAGAGGAAGCTGCAACCTCTGAGGGCGCAGCATCACCAGAAATCTGCGCACCCAGCACCAGCGCAGACACTCACACCTCGGTGGGATCTTCGGGACATAGAGTAGCGTTGTCACCTGGTGTATCACAGCTCACAAGTGAGCATCAGAAGATTGTGGAGACAGGGACAGCAGTGGAGAGTCCTAGTCGGAGGGCACAGGACTCTGCCAGCTCGGTTCAGCAGCATGTCGACCCTCTGCCTCTGGGTCCATCCATGAGATCAGCGGTGATGGAACTCCAGGAACAGATGCAGGAGTCTCTGGCAGGTTTTGTCTCTAGGGTCGTTGCGAGTGTGGAGCGAATGGAGGAGTCCATCGCGACCATGACCAGAGCCTTTGTGGAGTTATTGGCGCATGAACGCATCACCACGGAAAGGATGGCAACCTCCGTGGAAAGGATGGCTGCTGTAGAGGAGAGGATGGCTACGGTAGAGGAGAGGATGGCTAAGGCTTAGTTGCCAGGGTATGGAAAACATGGTCATTGTTCAGAATAGAATGACATCTCTTGAGGAGCGATGGGCATCTATTGAACAGAGAAACCAGACCTTCATGGAAGCCCCTCTGAGTAGGACTGCCATTGCAGATACGGGTCCCCATGGCCCCCCTGATGTGCAGCAAGGTGCTCTCCAGCCACTTGCAGGCGCTGAGGGGGACCTGACCCATGAGAGGGAGGTTGGTGGCAGATCTCAAGGAGAGGGGGCTCCTCTCCAAGCGCTCACACTTCCATGCCACTGCAGAGCCCTCGGTCAGAGCCCCACCGGAGTCCACACCCAAGTGAGATAGGCGTCTCAACCCCTGCACAGCCACAGGAGCAGCAGACTGTTGACGAGCCCTCACAGGCTCGCCACCCCAGAGGACACCCGCCAAAGGTGTCGAGACAGGAGCAGCAGGAAAGTGAGCAAGGGGCCTCCACATCTGCTGAAGCCACAGGGGAGGCACCATGTAGGAGCACGCGTAAGAGGAAAATTCTGCAGAAATAGTCACAAGGGTAGTCACTTGGGTGCAATTTTGTGTTTACTGCAAAAATGCCATCACTTCGGTAATGTACATAAAATTTCTGATGGCAAATGGTGCAGTTGTATCATCTGTCATTTCGCTAGTGGGACTTCCACACCGAGGGCTTAGGCATACTTGCAACTGTCAGTATGGTGGTCAGAGTGCTAGGAATCCTCTGGTTCTTGGCCATTGTCAATGCTCTGGTAAGAAGCTGCGAGGCAAAAGTGTTTGTTTGACTAGGCTAAGCAAATCTGGCCAGGATGAGTGCGTGCCTTGCAGCTCGGGCAGCAATGTTGTCGCGCGCTGGCGCCTTCTGGCCTGTGCATCTTCAGGTGGGTGACTAGCAGCTTGCTGCTCCTGTTGATGCTCCTGCTGTTGGTGCTGCTGTTGCTCATGGTTCTGCTGCTGCCGTGGCTGGTCTACATCCGAATCTGATGTCCAGGAGGAAAGGAATTAAATGTTTGCCATGCTTCTGGAATATGCCTCAGTTGAAGAAGCGCTTAGTCAAGGTGGGGAGAGGGGTTTCCCAGGAGTTCACACTGGAGATGGGTGTGAGGCTCCAACCTTCCACTGGTGTGGTTAAGCCTTCTAAAAGTTGCCCCAGACCTGAAACCCCTAAGTCCTGCCAGTCGGGATTGGAGGCGTGCGGGGGGTTAAAATCGCCTAAACTGGCGGGCCAAACTGGTGTGCGGGACCCCCCCACCCCGCCTGGTTCCCGACTCCGAGCAATTTTAACTCAGTCGTGTCTGATGGTCCCGACTCAGTCCCGCATCCAACAGGCGGGACTGGTCATTAAGGCCCTTAACAACCACTAAATGGCCTCTATAATCTTATTTTGAAAGGCCCTTGCGAATTTAACCCTTTTCCCACATGAAACACGCCTGGCGGGGAACACGAATGTGAAACCTGGCGGGAGCACGATTGGATTGCTGACTATCAACTGCAGGTCAACCATTAAAGAGGAGATTTGATCAGCCATGATTTGCAGGCTCAATGAAAATCGAGCCCAACGTTTCAGGTCCATGACCTTTCATCAGAACTGGAAAAGGTTAGAGATGTAACAGGTTTTAAACAAGTACAGAGGCAGAGAAAGGGGGGAGGGGAAGAAAGAGACTTCCATCCAGTCTGGGTTGGATTTGAAACCAGCTCCCAGAAATGCAAAACCAGTCTCTAAACCCACATCAGCCAGTCCCCCTCACCACTGCTGCTCTCTTCCCACAGCCTGCCCTCTGGCCACTGTCACTTCAAGGCAAACCCTTTTCTTTTAATAACCTTTTTCTCAAATTGTACTTTTTTGTGTGCTACCCTATGTAACGTTCTCATGGGAGGTGTCCCGTATCACAAGGATGTATCTGATCTTTGGCAGCATGTGGTGAATCTGTTCCCAAATTCTTTCACAGTCTAACAGGGGAGGGGAGAATGTGTTCATGTTTCACAACAGTCTCAAGAGGGTTACATGGTGACCTGCAGTAGCTGCATAACTCTTTAGCTTCAAGTTTCCAAATACTGGGGCCTTTGAAGCAAAAGTCACAGCCCTGAAAACAAGAATGCTCTCAGGCGCAATCTGGGAGACCTTTTGAGCTTTCACTCCCTCTACGGGCCAGGCTAGGCAAGCCTTTGAACTGTCAATCCCTCCAGAGCTCAGGCTGGGTGACCTACTTGAAGAAGCAAATTGCTTCTACTTGACTTTTTATTTCAAAAATGTTAAATATGTTAATGTAGGTGGTTTGTTCCCTCCATCACTATATCTGCGGAGTCCCATGACACCCACCTAACCAGGACTTTTTTTCACCCCTTTTTGTTATTGATTGCTACCTGTATGATACGACAAATAATGTTGAGCCCAAAAGGCAAATTGTTCTCTCTTCCACCTGTAGTGTTCAGTACCCAACAGCAGGGGGAGCTGAGAGGCAGTGATCGATTCAGTGTTTGGAAAAGGAAAGGATGAAGTTGAATTTTCGGAAATAACAGTGGGAGATGTGCCAAATAACTGAGGGAATTTCCTCTGGCTTTGGAACTGGATGTACCTAATATTTGGCCCCGGGATGGGTAGCTGACCGTAAATAACCCCAACAGTCATTCCAATGGAAGATGTTACTTATGCAGTGTTGAAAATACACAGTTTTGTGAATGATTTATGTTTTTTGTTTACAATTTTTTACAATTACAGCAATTCACGGGTGTAGAAGAGAGAGAAATAATTCTAAATAATACCGAGAGCAAGAAAAAGGAAATGATAGATAGAGGATAAATGTTGGCGACCAGCGCTTTTCACCAAATGAGATTGTCTGCATTATTTTGTCATATTTCTCTATCAGCCTTTTCCCTTGCTCTGCTCTTCTCAAACCATTCACTCCATGCTGGGGCACAGCCCATAAGAAACAGGCACTCTCCATTACCTCACAACTAGCCATGTGTGAGCTTTGACGATGTTTCACTGGAACAATCAACCATCGCTGCTGAGCTTGAACATTCACCATCCCCGTGTTCAAATGCACAGTTCCAGCAAATTTCCTCTCCCGAATCCAGGGGCCCAGTGCCCAATTATATTGCCCATTCGCCACCTGGCTGATATCAAAAAACTCAGCACAGACTGGGATTGAACCAGGGACATTTCTGTGCGGCACAACAAAGGGTTCGATTTTTTTTCAAAATGTCTTAGTTGGAAGAGATATTTTCTCCTTTATTTTCTCATATCCTCTACTGAAAGCAGTGCCTCTGTCTGAGGGCGAGTCCTGTGGGAACCAGCAGAGCCTCTGTCTGAGGGTGAGTCCTGTGGGAACCAGCAGAGCCTCTGTCTGAGGGTGAGTCCCATGGGAACCAGCAGAGCCTCTGTCTGAGGGTGAGTCCTGTGGGAACCAGCAGTGCCTCTGTCTGAGGGTGAGTCCCGTGGGAACCAGCAGTGCCTCCGTCTGAGGGTGAGTCCCATGGGAACCAGCAGAGCCTCTGTCTGAGGGTGAGTCCTGTGGGAACCAGCAGTGCCTCTGTCTGAGGGTGAGTCCCACGGGAACCAGCAGAGCCTCTGTCTGAGGGTGAGTCCTGTGGGAACCAGCAGTGCCTCTGTCTGAGGGTGAGTCCTGTGGGAACCAGCAGTGCCTCCATCTGAGGGTGAGTCCCATGGGAACCAGCAGTGCCTCTGTCTGAGGGTGAGTCCTGTGGGAACCAGCAGAGCCTCCGTCTGAGGGTGAGTCCCACGGGAACCAGCAGTGCCTCTGTCTGAGGGTGAGTCCTGTGGGAACCAGCAGAGCCTCCGTCTGAGGGTGAGTCCCACGGGAACCAGCAGTGCCTCTGTCTGAGGGTGAGTCCTGTGGGAACCAGCAGTGCCTCTGTCTGAGGGTGAGTCCTGTGGGAACCAGCAGTGCCTCTGTCTGAGTGTGAGTCCTGTGGGAACCAGCAGAGCCTCTGTCTGAGGGTGAGTCCTGTGGGAACCAGCAGTGCCTCTGTCTGAGGGTGAGTCCTGTGGGAACCAGCAGTGCCTCCATCTGAGGGTGAGTCCTGTGGGAACCAGCAGTGCCTCTGTCAGTGGGTGAGTCCCACGGGAACCAGCAGAGCCACTGTCTGAGGGTGAGTCCTGTGGGAACCAGCAGTGCCTCTGTCTGAGGGTGAGTCCCACGGGAACAAGCAGTGCCTCCGTCTGAGGGTGAGTCCCATAGGAACCAGCAGTGCCTCCGTCTGAGGGTGAGTCCCATAGGAACCAGCAGTGCCTCTGTCTGAGGGTGAGTCCTGTGGGAACCAGCAGAGCCTCTGTCTGAGGGTGAGTCCTGTGGGAACCAGCAGTGCCTCCGTCTGAGGGTGAGTCCTGTGGGAACCAGCAGCGCCTCCGTCTGAGGGTGAGTCCTGTGGGAACCAGCAGAGCCTCTGTCTGAGGGTGAGTCCTGTGGGAACCAGCAGTGCCTCCATCTGAGGGTGAGTCCTGTGGGAACCAGCAGTGCCTCCGTCTGAGGGTGAGTCCCACAGGAACCAGCGGTGCCTCTGTCTGAGGGTGAGTCCCGTGGGAACCAGCGGTGCCTCTGTCTGAGGGTGAGTCCTGTGGGAACCAGCAGTGCCTCTGTCTGAGGGTGAGTCCCATGGGAACCAGCAGTGCCTCCGTCTGAGGGTGAGTCCCACGGGAACCAGCAGTGCCTCTGTCTGAGGGTGAGTCCTGTGGGAACCAGCAGTGCCTCTGTCTGATGGTGAGTCCCACGGGAACCAGCAGTGCCTCCGTCTGAGGGTGAGTCCTGTGGGAACCAGCAGTGCCTCCGTCTGAGGGTGAGTCCTGTGGGAACCAGCAGTGCCTCTGTCTGAGGGTGAGTCCTGTGGGAACCAGCAGAGCCTCTGTCTGAGGGTGAGTCCTGTGGGAAACAGCAGTGCCTCTGTCTGAGGGTGAGTCCTGTGGGAACCAGCAGTGCCTCCATCTGAGGGTGAGTCCGGTGGGAACCAGCAGTGCCTCTGTCTGAGGGTGAGTCCCACGGGAACAAGCAGTGCCTCCGCCTGAGGGTGAGTCCCATAGGAACCAGCAGTGCCTCCGTCTGAGGGTGAGTCCCATAGGAACCATCAGTGCCTCTGTCTGAGGGTGAGTCCTGTGGGAACCAGCAGTGCCTCTGTCTGAGGGTGAGTCCTGTGGGAACCAGCAGTGCCTCCGTCTGAGGGTGGGTCCAGTGGGAACCAGCAGTGCCTCCGTCTGAGGGTGAGTCCTGTGGGAACCAGCAGAGCCTCTGTCTGAGGGTGAGTCCTGTGGGAACCAGCAGTGCCTTCGTCTGAGGGTGAGTCCTGTGGGAACCAGCAGTGCCTCCGTCTGAGGGTGAGTCCCACAGGAACCAGCGGTGCCTCTGTCTGAGGGTGAGTCCCGTGGGAACCAGCGGTGCCTCTGTCTGAGGGTGAGTCCTGTGGGAACCAGCAGTGCCTCTGTCTGAGAGTGAGTCCCGTGGGAACCAGCGGTGCCTCTGTCTGAGGGTGAGTCCCGTGGGAACCAGCGGTGCCTCTGTCTGAGGGTGAGTCCCATGGGAACCAGCAGTGCCTCCGTCTGAGGGTGAGTCCCACGGGAACCAGCAGTGCCTATGTCTGAGGGTGAGTCCTGTGGGAACCAGCAGTGCCTCTGTCTGATGGTGAGTCCCACGGGAACCAGCAGAGCCTCCGTCTGAGGGTGAGTCCTGTGGGAACCAGCAGTGCCTCCGTCTGAGGGTGAGTCCTGTGGGAACCAGCAGTGCCTCTGTCTGAGGGTGAGTCCTGTGGGAACCAGCAGAGCCTCTGTCTGAGGGTGAGTCCTGTGGGAACCAGCAGTGCCTCCATCTGAGGGTGAGTCCTGTGGGAACCAGCAGAGCCTCTGTCTGAGGGTGAGTCCCATGGGAACCAGCAGTGCCTCCGTCTGAGGGTGAGTCCTGTGGGAACCAGCAGTGCCTCCATCTGAGGGTGAGTCCTGTGGGAACCAGCAGAGCCTCTGTCTGAGCGTGAGTCCTGTGGGAACCAGCAGTGCCTCCGTCTGAGGGTGAGTCCTGTGGGAACCAGCAGTGCCTCTGTCTGAGTGCGAGTCCTGTGGGAACCAGCAGTGCCTCCGTCTGAGGGTGAGTCCCATGGGAACCAGCAGTTCCTCTGTCTGAGTGCGAGTCCTGTGGGAACCAGCAGTGCCTCTGTCTGAGGGTGAGTCCTGTGGGAACCAGCAGTGCCTCTGTCTTAGGGTGAGTCCCATGGGAACCAGCAGTGCCTCTGTCTGAGGGTGAGTCCTGTGGGAACCAGCAGTGCCTCTTTCTGAGGGTGAGTCCTGTGGGAACCAGCAGTGCCTCCATCTGAGGGTGAATCCTGTGGGAACCAGCAGTGCCTCTGTCTGAGGGTGAGTCCTGTGGGAACCAGCAGTGCCTCTGTCTGAGGGTGAGTCCTGTGGGAACCAGCAGAGCCTCTGTCTGAGGGTGAGTCCTGTGGGAACCAGCAGAGCCTCTGTCTGAGGGTGAGTCCCACGGGAACCAGCAGTGCCTCCGTCTGAGGGTGAGTCCTGTGGGAACCAGCGGTGCCTCCGTCTGAGGGTGAGTCCTGTGGGAACCAGCAGAGCCACTGTCTGAGGGTGAGCCCCGTGGGAACCAGTGGTGCCTCCATTGGAGGGTGCGTCCCGTGGGAACCAGCAGTGCCTCTGTCTGAGGGTGAGTCCTGTGGGAACCAGCAGAGCCTCTGTCTGAGGGTGAGTCCTGTGGCAACCAGCAGAGCCCCTGCCTGAGGGTGAGTCCCGTGGGAACCAGCAGTGCCTCTGTCTGAGGGTGAGTCCTGTGGGAACCAGCAGAGCCTCTGTCTGAGGGTGAGTCCTGTGGGAACCAGCAGTGCCTCTGTCTGAGGGTGACTCCCACGGGATCCAGCAGAGCCTCTGTCTGAGGGTGAGTCCTGTGGGAACCAGCAGTGCCTCTGTCTGAGGGTGAGTCCTGTGGGAACCAGCAGTGCCTCCGTCTGAGGGTGAGTCCTGTGGGAACCAGCAGTGCCTCCGTCTGAGGGTGAGTCCTGTGGGAACCAGCAGTGCCTCTGTCTGAGGGTGAGTCCCATGGGAACCAGCAGAGCCTCTGTCTGAGGATGAGTCCTGTGGGAACCAGCAGTGCCTCTGTCTGAGGGCGAGTCCTGTGGGAACCAGCAGTGCCTCTGTCTGAGGGTGAGTCCTGAGGGAACCAGCAGTGCCTCCGTCTGAGGGTGAGTCCTGTGGGAACCAGCAGTGCCTCTGTCTGAGGGTGAGTCCTGTGGGAACCAGCAGTGCCTCCGCCTGAGGGTGAGTCCCACGGGAACCAGCAGAGCCTCTGTCTGAGGGTGAGTCCTGTGGGAACCAGCAGTGCCCCTGTCTGAGTGCGAGTCCCACGGGAACCTGCAGTGCCCCCGTCTGAGGGTGAGTCCTGTGGGAACCAGCAGTGCCTCTGTCTGAGCGTGAGTCCCACGGGAACCAGCAATGCCTCCGTCTGAGGGTGAGTCCTGTGGGAACCAGCAGTGCCTCCGTCTGAGGGTGTCCCATAGGAACCAGCAGAGCCTCTTTCTGAGGGTGAGTCCCACGGGAACGAGCAGTGCCTCTGTCTGAGGGTGAGTTCTGTGGGAACCAGCGGTGCCTTCGTCTGAGGGCGAGTCCTGTGGGAACCAGCAGTGCCTCTGTCTGAGGGTGAGTCCTGTGGGAACCAGCAGTGCCTCCGTCTGAGGGTGAGTCCTGTGGGAACCAGCAGAGCCTCTGTCTGAGGGTGAGTCCTGTGGGAACCAGCGGTGCCTCCGTCTGAGGGCGAGTCCTGTGGGAACCAGCAGTGCCTCTGTCTGAGGGTGAGTCCCGTGGGAACCAGCAGTGCCTCCGTCTGAGGGTGAGTCCTGTGGGAACCAGCAGTGCCTCCGTCTGAGGGTGAGTCCTGTGGGAACCAGCAGTGCCTCTGTCTGAGGGTGAGTCCCACGGGAACCAGCAGTGCCTCTGTCTGAGGGTGAGTCCTGTGGGAACCAGCAGTGCCTCTGTCTGAGGGTGAGTCCTGTGGGAACCAGCAGTGCCTCCATCTGAGGGTGAATCCTGTGGGAACCAGCAGTGCCTCTGTCTGAGGGTGAGTCCTGTGGGAACCAGCAGTGCCTCTGTCTGAGGGTGAGTCCCACGGGAACCAGCAGAGCCTCTGTCTGAGGGTGAGTCCTGTGGGAACCAGCAGAGCCTCTGTCTGAGGGTGAGTCCCATGGGAACCAGCAGTGCCTCCGTCTGAGGGTGAGTCCTGTGGGAACCAGCGCTGCCTCCATCTGAGGGTGAGTCCTGTGGGAACCAGCAGAGCCTCTGTCTGAGGGTGAGTCCCGTGGGAACCAGTGGTGCCTCCATTGGAGGGTGAGTCCTGTGGGAACCAGCAGTGCCTCCGTCTGAGGGTGAGTCCCATGGGAACCAGCAGAGCCTCTGTCTGAGGGTGAGTCCTGTGGGAACCAGCAGTGCCTCTGTCTGAGGGCGCGTCCGGTGGGAACCAGCAGTGCCTCTGTCTGAGGGTGAGTCCTGTGGGAACCAGCAGTGCCTCCGTCTGAGGGTGAGTCCTGTGGGAACCAGCAGTGCCTCTGTCTGAGGGTGAGTCCTGTGGGAACCAGCAGTGCCTCCGTCTGAGGGTGAGTCCCACGGGAACCAGCAGAGCCTCTGTCTGAGGGTGAGTCCTGTGGGAACCAGCAGTGCCTTTGTCTGAGTGCGAGTCCCACGGGAACTTGCAGTGCCTTCGTCTGAGGGTGAGTCCTGTGGGAACCAGCAGTGCCTCTGTCTGAGCGTGAGTCCCACGGGAACCAGCAATGCCTCCGTCTGAGGGTGAGTCCTGTGGGAACCAGCAGTGCCTCCGTCTGAGGGTGTCCCATAGGAACCAGCAGAGCCTCTTTCTGAGGGTGAGTCCCACGGGAATGAGCAGTGCCTCTGTCTGAGGGTGAGTCCTGTGGGAACCAGCAGTGCCTCCGTCTGAGGGCGAGTCCTGTGGGAACCAGCAGTGCCTCTGTCTGAGGGTGAGTCCTGTGGGAACCAGCATTGCCTCCGTCTGAGGGTGAGTCCTGTGGGAACCAGCAGTGCCTCTGTCTGAGGGTGAGTCCCATGGGAACCAGCAGAGCCTCTGTCTGAGGATGAGTCCTGTGGGAACCAGCAGTGCCTCTGTCTGAGGGCGAGTCCTGTGGGAACCAGCAGTGCCTCTGTCTGAGGGTGAGTCCTGAGGGGACCAGCAGTGCCTCCGTCTGAGGGTGAGTCCTGTGGGAACCAGCAGTGCCTCTGTCTGAGGGTGAGTCCTGTGGGAACCAGCAGTGCCTCCGTCTGAGGGTGAGTCCCACGGGAACCAGCAGAGCCTCTGTCTGAGGGTGAGTCCTGTGGGAACCAGCAGTGCCCCTGTCTGAGTGCGAGTCCCACGGGAACCTGCAGTGCCCCCGTCTGAGGGTGAGTCCTGTGGGAACCAGCAGTGCCTCTGTCTGAGCGTGAGTCTCACGGGAACCAGCAATGCCTCCGTCTGAGGGTGAGTCCTGTGGGAACCAGCAGTGCCTCCGTCTGAGGGTGTCCCATAGGAACCAGCAGAGCCTCTTTCTGAGGGTGAGTCCCACGGGAACGAGCAGTGCCTCTGTCTGAGGGTGAGTCCTGTGGGAACCAGCAGTGCCTCCGTCTGAGGGTGAGTCCTGTGGGAACCAGCAGTGCCTCTGTCTGAGGGTGAGTCCCACGGGAACTAGCAGAGCCTCTGTCTGAGGGTGAGTCTTGTGGGAACCAGCAGAGCCTCTGTCTGAGGGTGAGTCCCGTGGGAACCAGCGGTGCCTCCGTCTGAGGGTGAGTCCTGTGGGAACCAGCAGAGCCTCTGTCTGAGGGTGAGTCCTGTGGGAACCAGCAGAGGCTCTGTCTGAGGGTGAGTCCTGTGGGAACCAGCAGTGCCTCCGTCTGAGGGTGAGTCCCATGGGAACCAGCAGAGCCTCTGTCTGAGGGTGAGTCCTGTGGGAACCAGCAGTGCCTCTGTCTGTGGGTGAGTCCTGTGGCAACCAGCAGAGCCTCTGCCTGAGAGTGAGTCCCGTGGGAACCAGCAGTGCCTCTGTCTGAGGGTGAGTCCCTCGGGAACCAGCAGTGCCTCTGTCTGAGGGTGAGTCCTGTGGGAACCAGCAGTGCCTCTGTCTGAGGGTGAGTCCTGTGGGAACCAGCAGTGCCTCCATCTGAGGGTGAGTCCTGTGGGAACCAGCAGTGCCTCCGTCTGAGGGTGAGTCCTGTGGGAACCAGCAGTGCCTCTGTCTGTGGGTGAGTCCTGTGGCAACCAGCAGAGCCTCTGCCTGAGAGTGAGTCCCGTGGGAACCAGCAGTGCCTCTGTCTGAGGGTGAGTCCCTCGGGAACCAGCAGTGCCTCTGTCTGAGGTTGAGTCCTGTGGGAACCAGCAGTGCCTCTGTCTGAGGGTGAGTCCTGTGGGAACCAGCAGTGCCTCCGTCTGAGGGTGAGTCCTGTGGGAACCAGCAGTGCCTCCGTCTGAGGGTGAGTCCTGTGGGAACCAGCAGTGCCTCCGTCTGAGGGTGAGTCCCATGGGAACCAGCAGAGCCTCTGTCTGAGGGTGAGTCCTGTGGGAACCAGCAGTGCCTCTGTCTGAGGGCGAGTCCTGTGGGAACCAGCAGTGCCTCTGTCTGAGGGTGAGTCCTGTGGGAACCAGCAGTGCCTCCGTCTGAGGGTGAGTCCTGTGGGAACCAGCAGTGCCTCTGTCTGAGGGTGAGTCCTGTGGGAACCAGCAGTGCCTCCGTCTGAGGGTGAGTCCTGTGGGAACCAGCAGTGCCTTTGCCTGAGGGTGAGTCCTGTGGGAACCAGCAGTGCCTCCGTCTGAGGGTGAGTCCCACGGGAACGAGCAGTGCCTCTGTCTGAGGGTGAGTCCTGTGGGAACCAGCAGTGCCTTTGTCTGAGGGTGAGTCCTGTGGGAACCAGCAGTGCCTTTGTCTGAGGGTGAGTCCTGTGGGAACCAGCAGTGCCTCCGTCTGAGGGTGAGTCCTGTGGGAACCAGCAGTGCCTCTGTCTGAGGGTGAGTCCTGTGGGAACCAGCAGAGCCTCTGTCTGAGGGTGAGTCCTGTGGGAACCAGCAGTGCCTCCATCTGAGGGTGAGTCCTGTGGGAACCAGCAGAGCCTCTGTCTGAGGGTGAGTCCCATGGGAACCAGCAGTGCCTCTGTCTGAGGGTGAGTCCTGTGGGAACCAGCGGTGCCTCTGCCTGAGCGTGAGTCCTGTGGGAACCAGCAGTGCCTCCGTCTGAGGGTGAGTCCTGTGGGAACCAGCAGTCCCTCTGTCTGAGTGCGAGTCCTGTGGGAACCAGCAGTGCCTCCGTCTGAGGGTGAGTCCCATGGGAACCAGCAGTTCCTCTGTCTGAGTGCGAGTCCTGTGGGAACCAGCAGTGCCTCTGTCTGAGGGTGAGTCCTGTGGGAACCAGCAGTGCCTCTGTCTGAGGGTGAGTCCCATGGGAACCAGCAGTGCCTCTGTCTGAGGCTGAGTCCTGTGGGAACCAGCAGTGCCTCTGTCTGAGGGTGAGTCCTGTGGGAACCAGCAGTGCATCCATCTGAGGGTGAATCCTGTGGGAACCAGCAGTGCCTCTGTCTGAGGGTGAGTCCTGTGGGAACCAGCAGTGCCTCTGTCTGAGGGTGAGTCCTGTGGGAACCAGCAGAGCCTCTGTCTGAGGGTGAGTCCTGTGGGAACCAGCAGAGCCTCTGTCTGAGGGTGAGTCCCACGGGAACCAGCAGTGCCTCTGTCTGAGGGTGAGTCCTGTGGGAACCAGCAGTGCCTCTGTCTGAGGGTGAGTCCTGTGGGAACCAGCAGAGACTCTGTCTGAGGGTGAGTCCTGTGGGAACCAGCAGTGCTTCTGTCTGAGGGTGAGTCCTGTGGGAACCAGCAGTGCCTCCATCTGAGGGTGAGTCCCGTGGGAACCAGCCGTGCCTCTGTCTGTGGGTGAGTCCCACGGGAACCAGCAGAGCCTCTGTCTGAGGGTGAGTCCTGTGGGAACCAGCAGTGCCTCTGTCTGAGGGTGAGTCCCACGGGAACCAGCAGTGCCTCCGTCTGAGGGTGAGTCCCATAGGAACCAGCAGTGCCTCCGTCTGAGGGTGAGTCCCATAGGAACCAGCAGTGCCTCTGTCTGAGGGTGAGTCCTGTGGGAACCAGCAGAGCCTCTGTCTGAGGGTGAGTCCTGTGGGAACCAGCAGTGCCTCCATCTGAGGGTGAGTCCTGAGGGAACCAGCAGCGCCTCCGTCTGAGGGTGAGTCCTGTGGGAACCAGCAGAGCCTCTGTCTGAGGGTGAGTCCTGTGGGAACCAGCAGTGCCTCCGTCTGAGGGTGAGTCCTGTGGGAACCAGCAGTGCCTCCGTCTGAGGGTGAGTCCCACAGGAACCAGCGGTGCCTCTGTCTGAGGGTGAGTCCCGTGGGAACCAGCGGTGCCTCTGTCTGAGGGTGAGTCCTCTGGGAACCAGCAGTGCCTCCGTCTGAGGGTGAGTCCTGTGGGAACCAGCAGCGCCTCCGTCTGAGGGTGAGTCCTGTGGGAACCAGCAGAGCCTCTGTCTGAGGGTGAGTCCTGTGGGAACCAGCAGTGCCTCCGTCTGAGGGTGAGTCCTGTGGGAACCAACAGTGCCTCCGTCTGAGGGTGAGTCCCACAGGAACCAGCGGTGCCTCTGTCTGAGGGTGAGTCCCGTGGGAACCAGCGGTGCCTCTGTCTGAGAGTGAGTCCTGTGGGAACCAGCAGTGCCTCTGTCTGAGGGTGAATCCCATGGGAACCAGCAGTGCCTCCGTCTGAGGGTGAGTCCCACGGGAACCAGCAGTGCCTCTGTCTGAGGGTGAGTCCTGTGGGAACCAGCAGTGCCTCTGTCTGATGGTGAGTCCCACGGGAACCAGCAGAGCCTCCGTCTGAGGGTGAGTCCTGTGGGAACCAGCAGTGCCTCCATCTGAGGGTGAGTCCTGTGGGAACCAGCAGTGCCTCCATCTGAGGGTGAGTCCTGTGGGAACCAGCAGAGCCTCTGTCTGAGGGTGAGTCCCATGGGAACCAGCAGTGCCTCTGTCTGAGGGTGAGTCCTGTGGGAACCAGCGGTGCCTCTGTCTGAGCGTGAGTCCTGTGGGAACCAGCAGAGCCTCCGTCTGAGGGTGAGTCCTGTGGGAACCAGCAGTTCCTCTGTCTGAGTGCGAATCCTGTGGGAACCAGCAGTGCCTCTGTCTGCGGGTGAGTCCTGTGGGAACCAGCAGTGCCTCTGTCTGAGGGTGAGTCCCATGGGAACCAGCAGTGCCTCTGTCTGAGGGTGAGTCCTGTGGGAACCAGCAGTGCCTCTGTCTGAGGGTGAGACCTGTGGGAACCAGCAGTGCCTCCATCTGAGGGTGAATCCTGTGGGAACCAGCAGTGACTCTGTCTGAGGGTGAGTCCTGTGGGAACCAGCAGTGCCTCTGTCTGAGGGTGAGTCCTGTGGGAACCAGCAGAGCCTCTGTCTGAGGGTGAGTCCGGTGTGAACCAGCAGAGCCTCTGTCTGAGGGTGAGTCCCACGGGAACCAGCAGTGCCTCCGTCTGAGGGTGAGTCCTGTGGGAACCAGCGGTGCCTCCGTCTGAGGGTGAGTCCTGTGGGAACCAGCAGAGCCTCTGACTGAGGGTGAGTCCCGTGGGAACCACTGGTGCCTCCATTGGAGGGTGAGTCCCGTGGGAACCAGCAGTGCCTCTGTCTGTGGGTGAGTCCTGTGGGAACCAGCAGAGCCTCTGTCTGAGGGTGAGTCCTGTGGCAACAAGCAGAGCCTCTGCCTGAGGGTGAGTCCTGTGGGAACCAGCAGTGCCTCTGTCTGAGGGTGAGTCCTGTGGGAACCAGCAGAGCCTCTGTCTGAGGGTGAGTCCTGTGGGAACCAGCACTGCCTCTGTCTGAGGATGACTCCCACGGGAACCAGCAGAGCCTCTGTCTGAGGGTGAGTCCTGTGGGAACCAGCAGTGCCTCTGTCTGAGTGTGAGTCCTGTGGGAACCAGCAGTGCCTCCGTCTGAGGGTGAGTCCTGTGGGAACCAGCAGTGCCTCCGTCTGAGGGTGAGTCCTGTGGGAAGTAGCAGTGCCTCCGTCTGAGGGTGAGTCCTGTGGGAACCAGCAGAGCCTCTGTCTGAGGGTGAGTCCTGTGGGAACCAGCAGTGCCTCTGTCTGAGGGCGAGTCCTGTGGGAACCAGCAGTGCCTCTGTCTGAGGGTGAGTCCTGTGGGAACCAGCAGTGCCTCCGTCTGAGGCTGAGTCCTGTGGGAGCCAGCAGTGCCTCTGTCTGAGGGTGAGTCCTGTGGGAACCAGCAGTGCCTCCGTCTGAGGGTGAGTCCCACGGGAACCAGCAGAGCCTCTGTCTGAGGGTGAGTCCTGTGGGAACCAGCAGTGCCTCTGTCTGAGTGCGAGTCCCACGGGAACCTGCAGTGCCCCCGTCCGAGGGTGAGTCCTGTGGGAACAAGCGGTGCCTCCGTCTGAGGGTGTCCCATAGGAACCAGCAGAGCCTCTTTCTGAGGGTGAGTCCCACGGGAACGAGCAGTGCCTCTGTCTGAGGGTGAGTCCTGTGGGAACCAGCGGTGCCTCCGTCTGAGGGCGAGTCCTGTGGGAACCAGCAGTTCCTCTGTCTGAGGGTGAGTCCTGTGGGAACCAGCAGTGCCTCCGTCTGAGGGTGAGTCCTGTGGGAACCAGCAGAGCCTCTGTCTGAGGGTGAGTCCTGTGGGAACCAGCGGTGCCTCCGTCTGAGGGCGATTCCTGTGGGAACCAGCAGTGCCTCCGTCTGAGGGTGAGTCCTGTGGGAACCAGCAGTGCCTCCGTCTGAGGGTGAGTCCCATGGGAACCAGCAGAGCCTCTGTCTGAGGGTGAGTCCTGTGGGAACCAGCAGTGCCTCTGTCTGAGGGCGAGTCCTGTGGGAACCAGCAGTGCCTTTGTCTGAGGGGGAGTCCTGTGGGAACCAGCAGTGCCTCCGTCTGAGGGTGAGTCCTGTGGGAACCAGCAGTGCCTCTGTCTGAGGGTGAGTCCTGTGGGAACCAGCAGTGCCTCCGTCTGAGGGTGAGTCCCACGGGAACCAGCAGAGCCTCTGTCTGAGGGTGAGTCCTGTGGGAACCAGCAGTGCCTCTGTCTGAGGGTGAGTCCCACGGGAACCAGCAGTGCCTCTGTCTGAGGGTGAGTCCTGTGGGAACCAGCAGTGCCTCTGTCTGAGGGTGAGTCCTGTGGGAACCAGCAGTGCCTCCGTCTGAGGGTGAGTCTTGTGGGAACCAGCAGTGCCTCCGTCTGAGGGTGAGTCCTGTGGGAACCAGCAGTGCCTCCGTCTGAGGGTGAGTCCCATGGGAACCAGCAGAGCCTCTGTCTGAGGGTGAGTCCTTTGGGAACCAGCAGTGCCTCTGTCTGAGGGCGAGTCCTGTGGGAACCAGCAGTGCCTCAGTCTGAGGGTGAGTCCTGTGGGAACCAGCAGTGCCTCCGTCTGAGGGTGAGTCCTGTGGGAACCAGCAGTGCCTCTGTCTGAGGGTGAGTCCTGCGGGAACCAGCAGTGCCTCCGTCTGAGGGTGAGTCCCACGGGAACGAGCAGTGCCTCTGTCTGAGGGTGAGTCCTGTGGGAACCAGCGGTGCCTCCGTCTGAGGGCGAGTCCTGTGGGAACCAGCAGTGCCTCTGTCTGAGGGTGAGTCCTGTGGGAACCAGCAGTGCCTCTGTCTGATGGTGAGTCCCACGGGAACCAGCAGAGCCTCCGTCTGAGGGTGAGTCCTGTGGGAACCAGCAGTGCCTCCGTCTGAGGGTGAGTTCTGTGGGAACCAGCAGTGCCTCTGTCTGAGGGTGAGTCCTGTGGGAACCAGCAGAGCCTCTGTCTGAGGGTGAGTCCTGTGGGAACCAGCAGTGCCTCCATCTGAGGGTGAGTCCTGTGGGAACCAGCAGAGCCTCTGTCTGAGGGTGAGTCCCATGGGAACCAGCAGTGCCTCTGTCTGAAGGTGAGTCCTGTGGGAACCAGCGGTGCCTCTGTCTGAGCGTGAGTCCTGTGGGAACCAGCAGTGCCTCCGTCTGAGGGTGAGTCCTGTGGGAACCAGCAGAGCCTCTGTCTGAGGGTGAGTCCTGTGGGAACCAGCGGTGCCTCCGTCTGAGGGCGATTCCTGTGGGAACCAGCAGTGCCTCCGTCTGAGGGTGTGTCCTGTGGGAACCAGCAGTGCCTCCGTCTGAGGGTGAGTCCCATGGGAACCAGCAGAGCCTCTGTCTGAGGGTGAGTCCTGTGGGAACCAGCAGTGCCTCTGTCTGAGGGCGAGTCCTGTGGGAACCAGCAGTGCCTTTGTCTGAGGGTGAGTCCTGTGGGAACCAGCAGTGCCTCCGTCTGAGGGTGAGTCCTGTGGGAACCAGCAGTGCCTCTGTCTGAGGGTGAGTCCTGTGGGAACCAGCAGTGCCTCCGTCTGAGGGTGAGTCCCACGGGAACCAGCAGAGCCTCTGTCTGAGGGTGAGTCCTGTGGGAACCAGCAGTGCCTCTGTCTGAGGGTGAGTCCCACGGGAACCAGCAGTGCCTCTGTCTGAGGGTGAGTCCTGTGGGAACCAGCAGTGCCTCCGTCTGAGGGTGAGTCCTGTGGGAACCAGCAGTGCCTCCGTCTGAGGGTGAGTCCTGTGGGAACCAGCAGTGCCTCCGTCTGAGGGTGAGTCCCATGGGAACCAGCAGAGCCTCTGTCTGAGGGTGAGTCCTGTGGGAACCAGCAGTGCCTCTGTCTGAGGTCGAGTCCTGTGGGAACCAGCAGTGCCTCTGTCTGAGGGTGAGTCCTGTGGGAACCAGCAGTGCCTCCGTCTGAGGGTGAGTCCTGTGGGAACCAGCAGTGCCTCTGTCTGAGGGTGAGTCCTGCGGGAACCAGCAGTGCCTCCGTCTGAGGGTGAGTCCCACGGGAACGAGCAGTGCCTCTGTCTGAGGGTGAGTCCTGTGGGAACCAGCGGTGCCTCCGTCTGAGGGCGAGTCCTGTGGGAACCAGCAGTGCCTCTGTCTGAGGGTGAGTCCTGTGGGAACCAGCAGTGCCTCTGTCTGATGGTGAGTCCCACGGGAACCAGCAGAGCCTCCGTCTGAGGGTGAGTCCTGTGGGAACCAGCAGTGCCTCCGTCTGAGGGTGAGTCCTGTGGGAACCAGCAGTGCCTCTGTCTGAGGGTGAGTCCTGTGGGAACCAGCAGAGCCTCTGTCTGAGGGTGAGTCCTGTGGGAACCAGCAGTGCCTCCATCTGAGGGTGAGTCCTGTGGGAACCAGCAGAGCCTCTGTCTGAGGGTGAGTCCCATGGGAACCAGCAGTGCCTCTGTCTGAAGGTGAGTCCTGTGGGAACCAGCGGTGCCTCTGTCTGAGCGTGAGTCCTGTGGGAACCAGCAGTGCCTCCGTCTGAGGGTGAGTCCTGTGGGAACCAGCAGTGCCTCCGTCTGAGGGTGAGTCCCACAGGAACCAGCAGTGCCTCTGTCTGAGTGCGACTCCTGTGGGAACCAGCAGTGCCTCCGTCTGAGGGTGAGTCCCACGGGAACCAGCAGAGCCTCTGTCTGAGGGTGAGTCCTGTGGGAACCAGCAGTGCCTCTGTCTGAGGGTGAGTCCCACGGGAACCAGCAGTGCCTCTGTCTGAGGGTGAGTCCTGTGGGAACCAGCAGTGCCTCTGTCTGAGGGTGAGTCCTGTGGGAACCAGCAGTGCCTCCGTCTGAGGGTGAGTCCTGTGGGAACCAGCAGTGCCTCCGTCTGAGGGTGAGTCCTGTGGGAACCAGCAGTGCCTCCGTCTGAGGGTGAGTCCCATGGGAACCAGCAGAGCCTCTGTCTGAGGGTGAGTCCTGTGGGAACCAGCAGTGCCTCTGTCTGAGGGCGAGTCCTGTGGGAACCAGCAGTGCCTCTGTCTGAGGGTGAGTCCTGTGGGAACCAGCAGTGCCTCCGTCTGAGGGTGAGTCCTGTGGGAACCAGCAGTGCCTCTGTCTGAGGGTGAGTCCTGTGGGAACCAGCAGTGCCTCCGTCTGAGGGTGAGTCCCACGGGAACGAGCAGTGCCTCTGTCTGAGGGCGAGTCCTGTGGGAACCAGCAGTGCCTCTGTCTGTGGGTGAGTACTGTGGGAACCAGCAGTGCCTCTGTCTGAGGGTGAGTCCTGTGGGAACCAGCAGTGCCTCCATCTGAGGGTGAATCCTGTGGGAACCAGCAGTGCCTCTGTCTGAGGGTGAGTCCTGTGGGAACCAGCAGTGCCTCTGTCTGAGGGTGAGTCCTGTGGGAACCAGCAGAGCCTCTGTCTGAGGGTGAGTCCTGTGGGAACCAGCAGAGCCTCTGTCTGAGGGTGAGTCCCACGGGAACCAGCAGTGCCTCCGTCTGAGGGTAAGTCCTGTGGGAACCAGCGGTGCCTCCGTCTGAGGGTGAGTCCTGTGGGAACCAGCAGAGCCTCTGTCTGAGGGTGAGTCCCGTGGGAACCAATGGTGCCTCCATTGGAGGGTGAGTCCCGTGGGAACCAGCAGTGTCTCTGTCTGAGGGTGAGTCCTGTGGGAACCAGCAGAGCCTCTGTCTGAGGGTGAGTCCTGTGGCAACCAGCAGAGCCTCTGCCTGAGGGTGAGTCCCATGGGAACCAGCAGTGCCTCCGTCTGAGGGTGAGTCCTGTGGGAACCAGCAGTGCCTCTGTCTGAGGGTGACTCCCACGGGAACCAGCAGAGCCTCTGTCTGAGGGTGAGTCCTGTGGGAACCAGCAGTGCCTCTGTCTGAGGGTGAGTCCTGTGGGAACCAGCAGTGCCTCCGTCTGAGGGTGAGTCCTGTGGGAACCAGCAGTGCCTCCGTCTGAGGGTGAGTCCTGTGGGAACCAGCAGTGCCTCCGTCTGAGGGTGAGTCCCATGGGAACCAGCAGAGCCTCTGTCTGAGGGTGAGTCCTGTGGGAACCAGCAGTGCCTCTGTCTGAGGGCGAGTCCTGTGGGAACCAGCAGTGCCTCTGTCTGAGGGTGAGTCCTGTGGGAACCAGCAGTGCCTCCGTCTGATGCTGAGTCCTGTGGGAACCAGCAGTGCCTCTGTCTGAGGGTGAGTCCCACGGGAACCAGCAGAGCCTCTGTCTGAGGGTGAGTCCTGTGGGAACCAGCAGTGCCTCTGTCTGAGTGCGAGTCCCACGGGAACCTGCAGTGCCCCCGTCTGAGGGTGAGTCCTGTGGGAACCAGCAGCGCCTCTGTCTGAGCGTGAGTCCCACGGGAACCAGCAATGCCTCCGTCTGAGGGTGAGTCCTGTGGGAACCAGCAGTGCCTCCGTCTGAGGGTGTCCCATAGGAACCAGCAGAGCCTCTTTCTGAGGGTGAGTCCCACGGGAACGAGCAGTGCCTCTGTCTGAGGGTGAGTCCTGTGGGAACCAGCGGTGCCTCCGTCTGAGGGCGAGTCCTGTGGGAACCAGCAGTGCCTCTGTCTGAGGGTGAATCCCACGGGAACGAGCAGTGCCTCTGTCTGAGGGTGAGTCCTGTGGGAACCAGCGGTGCCTCCGTCTGAGGGCGAGTCCTGTGGGAACCAGCAGTGCCTCTGTCTGAGGGTGAGTCCTGTGGGAACCAGCAGTGCCTCTGTCTGAGGGTGGGTCCTGTGGGAACCAGCAGTGCCTCCATCTGAGGGTGAATCCTGTGGGAACCAGCAGTGCCTCTGTCTGAGGGTGAGTCCTGTGGGAACCAGCAGTGCCTCTGTCTGAGGGTGAGTCCTGTGGGAACCAGCAGAGCCTCTGTCTGAGGGTGAGTCCTGTGGGAACCAGCAGAGCCTCCGTCTGAGGGTGAGTCCCACGGGAACCAGCAGTGCCTCCGTCTGAGTGTGAGTCCTGTGGGAACCAGCGGTGCCTCCGTCTGAGGGTGAGTCCTGTGGGAACCAGCAGAGCCTCTGTCTGAGGGTGAGTCCCGTGGGAACCAATGGTGCCTCCATTGGAGGGTGAGTCCTGTGGGAACCAGCAGTGTCTCTGTCTGAGGGTGAGTCCTGTGGGAACCAGCAGAGCCTCTGTCTGAGGGTGAGTCCTGTGGCAACCAGCAGAGCCTCTGCCTGAGGGTGAGTCCCGTGGGAACCAGCAGTGCCTCTGTCTGAGGGTGAGTCCTGTGGGAACCAGCAGAGCCTCTGTCTGAGGGTGAGTCCTGTGGGAACCAGCAGTGCCTCTGTCTGAGGGTGACTCCCACGGGAACCAGCAGAGCCTCTGTCTGAGGGTGAGTCCTGTGGGAACCAGCAGTGCCTCTGTCTGAGGGTGAGTCCTGTGGGAACCAGCAGTGCCTCCGTCTGAGGGTGAGTCCTGTGGGAACCAGCAGTGCCTCCGTCTGAGGGTGAGTCCTGTGGGAACCAGCAGTGCCTCCGTCTGAGGGTGAGTCCCATGGGAACCAGCAGAGCCTCTGTCTGAGGGTGAGTCCTGTGGGAACCAGCAGTGCCTCTGTCTGAGGGTGAGTCCTGTGGGAACCAGCAGTGCCTCTGTCTGAGGGTGAGTCCTGTGGGAACCAGCAGTGCCTCCGTCTGAGAGTGAGTCCTGTGGGAACCAGCAGTGCCTCTGTCTGAGGGTGAGTCCTGTGGGAAGCAGCAGTGCCTCCGTCTGAGGGTGAGTCCCACGGGAACCAGCAGAGCCTCTGTCTGAAGGTGAGTCCTGTGGGAACCAGCAGTGCCTCTGTCTGAGTGCGAGTCCCACGGGAACCAGCAGTGCCTCCGTCTGAGGGTGAGTCCTGTGGGAACCAGCAGCGCCTCTGTCTGAGCGTGAGTCCCACGGGAACCAGCAATGCCTCCGTCTGAGGGTGAGTCCTGTGGGAACCAGCAGTGCCTCCGTCTGAGGGTGTCCCATAGGAACCAGCAGAGCCTCTTTCTGAGGGTGAGTCGCACGGGAACGAGCAGTGCCTCTGTCTGAGGGTGAGTCCTGTGGGAACCAGCGGTGCCTCCGTCTGAGGGCGAGTCCTGTGGGAACCAGCAGTGCCTGTGTCTGAGGGTGAGTCCCGTGGGAACCAGCAGTGCCTCCGTCTGAGGGTGAGTCCTGTGGGAACCAGCAGTGCCTCCGTCTGAGGGTAAGTCCTGTGGGAACCAACAGTGCCTCTGTCTGAGGGTGAGTCCTGTGGGAACCAGCAGTGCCTCTGTCTGAGGGTGAGTCCTGTGGGAACCAGCAGTGCCTCTGTCTGAGGGTGAGTCCTGTGGGAACCAGCAGTGCCTCCATCTGAGGGTGAATCCTGTGGGAACCAGCAGTGCCTCTGTCTGAGGGTGAGTCCTGTGGGAACCAGCAGTGCCTCTGTCTGAGGGTGAGTCCCACGGGAACCAGCAGAGCCTCTGTCTGAGGGTGAGTCCTGTGGGAACCAGCAGAGCCTCTGTCTGAGGGTGAGTCCCACGGGAACCAGCAGTGCCTCCGTCTGAGGGTGAGTCCTGTGGGAACCAGCGGTGCCTCCGTCTGAGGGTGAGTCCTGTGGGAACCCGCAGAGCCTCTGTCTGAGGGTGAGTCCTGTGGGAACCAGTGGTGCCTCCATTGGAGGGTGAGTCCCGTGGGAACCAGCAGTGCCTCTGTCTGAGGGTGAGTCCTGTGGGAACCAGCAGAGCCTCTGTCTGAGGGTGAGTCCTGTGGCAACCAGCAGAGCCTCTGCCTGAGGGTGAGTCCCATGGGAACCAGCAGTGCCTCTGTCTGAGGGTGAGTCCTGTGGTAACCAGCAGTGCCTCTGTCTGAGGGTGAGTCCTGTGGGAACCAGCAGAGCCTCTGTCTGAGGGTGAGTCCTGTGGGAACCAGCAGTGCCTCCGTCTGAGGGTGAGTCCCACAGGAACCAGCAGTGCCTCTGTCTGAGTGCGACTCCTGTGGGAACCAGCAGTGCCTCCGTCTGAGGGTGAGTCCCACGGGAACCAGCAGAGCCTCTGTCTGAGGGTGAGTCCTGTGGGAACCAGCAGTGCCTCTGTCTGAGGGTGAGTCCCATGGGAACCAGCAGTGCCTCTGTCTGAGGGTGAGTCCTGTGGGAACCAGCAGTGCCTCTGTCTGAGGGTGAGTCCTGTGGGAACCAGCAGTGCCTCCATCTGAGGGTGAGTCCTGTGGGAACCAGCAGTGCCTCCGTCTGAGGGTGAGTCCTGTGGGAACCAGCAGTGCCTCCATCTGAGGGTGAGTCCCATGGGAACCAGCAGAGCCTCTGTCTGAGGGTGAGTCCTGTGGGAACCAGCAGTGCCTCTGTCTGAGGGCGAGTCCTGTGGGAACCAGCAGTGCCTCTGTCTGAGGGTGAGTCCTGTGGGAACCAGCAGTGCCTCCGTCTGAGGGTGAGTCCTGTGGGAACCAGCAGTGCCTCTGTCTGAGGGTGAGTCCTGTGGGAACCAGCAGTGCCTCCGTCTGAGGGTGAGTCCCACGGGAACGAGCAGTGCCTCTGTCTGAGGGTGAGTCCTGTGGAAACCAGTGGTGCCTCCGTCTGAGGGCGAGTCCTGTGGGAACCAGCAGTGCCTCTGTCTGAGGGTGAGTCCTGTGGGAACCAGCAGTGCCTCTGTCTGAGGGTGAGTCCTGTGGGAACCAGCAGTGCCTCCAACTGAGGGTGAATCCTGTGGGAACCAGCAGTGCCTCTGTCTGAGGGTGAGTCCTGTGGGAACCAGCAGTGCCTCTGTCTGAGGGTGAGTCCTGTGGGAACCAGCAGTGCCTCTGTCTGAGGGTGAGTCCCACGGGAACCAGCAGTGCCTACGTCTGAGGGTGAGTCCTGTGGGAACCAGCGGTGCCTCCGTCTGAGGGTGAGTCCTGTGGGAACCAGCAGAGCCTCTGTCTGAGGGTGAGTCCCGTGGGAACCAATGGTGCCTCCATTGGAGGGTGAGTCCCGTGGGAACCAGCAGTGTCTCTGTCTGAGGGTGAGTCCTGTGGGAACCAGCAGAGCCTCTGTCTGAGGGTGAGTCCTGTGGCAACCAGCAGAGCCTCTGCCTGAGGGTGAGTCCCGTGGGAACCAGCAGTGCCTCTGTCTGAGGGTGAGTCCTGTGGGAACCAGCAGAGCCTCTGTCTGAGGGTGAGTCCTGTGGGAACCAGCAGTGCCTCTGTCTGAGGGTGACTCCCACGGGAACCAGCAGAGCCTCTGTCTGAGGGTGAGTCCTGTGGGAACCAGCAGTGCCTCTGTCTGAGGGTGAGTCCTGTGGGAACCAGCAGTGCCTCCGTCTGAGGGTGAGTCCTGTGGGAACCAGCAGTGCCTCCGTCTGAGGGTGAGTCCTGTGGGAACAAGCAGTGCCTCCGTCTGAGGGTGAGTCCCATGGGAACCAGCAGAGCCTCTGTCTGAGGGTGAGTCCTGTGGGAACCAGCTGTGCCTCTGTCTGAGGGCGAGTCCTGTGGGAACCAGCAGTGCCTCTGTCTGAGGGTGAGTCCTGTGGGAACCAGCAGTGCCTCCGTCTGAGGCTGAGTCCTGTGGGAACCAGCAGTGCCTCCGTCTGAGGCTGAGTCCTGTGGGAACCAGCAGTGCCTCTGTCTGAGGGTGAGTCCTGTGGGAACCAGCAGTGCCTCCGTCTGAGTGCGAGTCCCACGGGAACCTGCAGTGCCCCCGTCTGAGGGTGAGTCCTGTGGGAACCAGCAGCGCCTCTGTCTGAGCGTGAGTCCCACGGGAACCAGCAATGCCTCCGTCTGAGGGTGAGTCCTGTGGGAACCAGCAGTGCCTCCGTCTGAGGGTGTCCCATAGGAACCAGCAGAGCCTCTTTCTGAGGGTGGGTCCCACGGGAACGAGCAGTGCCTCTGTCTGAGGGTGAGTCCTGTGGGAACCAGCGGTGCCTCCGTCTGAGGGCGAGTCCTGTGGGAACCAGCAGTGCCTCTGTCTGAGGGTGAATCCCACGGGAACGAGCAGTGCCTCTGTCTGAGGGTGAGTCCTGTGGGAACCAGCGGTGCCTCCGTCTGAGGGCGAGTCCTGTGGGAACCAGCAGTGCCTCTGTCTGAGGGTGAGTCCTGTGGGAACCAGCAGTGCCTCTGTCTGAGGGTGAGTCCTGTGGGAACCAGCAGTGCCTCCATCTGAGGGTGAATCCTGTGGGAACCAGCAGTGCCTCTGTCTGAGGGTGAGTCCTGTGGGAACCAGCAGTGCCTCTGTCTGAGGGTGAGTCCTGTGGGAACCAGCAGAGCCTCTGTCTGAGGGTGAGTCCTGTGGGAACCAGCAGAGCCTCCGTCTGAGGGTGAGTCCCACGGGAACCAGCAGTGCCTCCGTCTGAGGGTGACTCCTGTGGGAACCAGCGGTGCCTCCGTCTGAGGGTGAGTCCTGTGGGAACCAGCAGAGCCTCTGTCTGAGGGTGAGTCCCGTGGGAACCAATGGTGCCTCCATTGGAGGGTGAGTCCCGTGGGAACCAGCAGTGTCTCTGTCTGAGGGTGAGTCCTGTGGCAACCAGCAGAGCCTCTGCCTGAGGGTGAGTCCCGTGGGAACCAGCAGTGCCTCTGTCTGAGGGTGAGTCCTGTGGGAACCAGCAGAGCCTCTGTCTGAGGGTGAGTCCTGTGGGAACCAGCAGTGCCTCTGTCTGAGGGTGACTCCCACGGGAACCAGCAGAGCCTCTGTCTGAGGGTGTCCTGTGGGAACCAGCAGTGCCTCTGTCTGAGGGTGAGTCCTGTGGGAACCAGCAGCGCCTCTGTCTGAGGGTGAGTCCTGTGGGAACCAGCAGTGCCTCCGTCTGAGGGTGAGTCCTGTGGGAACCAGCAGTGCCTCCGTCTGAGGGTGAGTCCCATGGGAACCAGCAGAGCCTCTGTCTGAGGGTGAGTCCTGTGGGAACCAGCAGTGCCTCTGTCTGAGGGCGAGTCCTGTGGGAACCAGCAGTGCCTCTGTCTGAGGGTGAGTCCTGTGGGAACCAGCAGTGCCTCCGTCTGAGGGTGAGTCCTGTGGGAACCAGCAGTGCCTCTGTCTGAGGGTGAGTCCTGTGGGAACCAGCAGTGCCTCCGTCTGAGGGTGAGTCCCACGGGAACCTGCAGAGCCTCTGTCTGAGGGTGAGTCCTGTGGGAACCAGCAGTGCCTCTGTCTGAGTGCGAGTCCCACGGGAACCTGCAGTGCCCCCGTCTGAGGGTGAGTCCTGTGGGAACCAGCAGTGCCTCTGTCTGAGCGTGAGTCCCACGGGAACCAGCAATGCCTCCGTCTGAGGGTGAGTCCTGTGGGAACCAGCAGTGCCACCGTCTGAGGGTGTCCCATAGGAACCAGCAGAGCCTCTTTCTGAGGGTGAGTCGCACGGGAACGAGCAGTGCCTCTGTCTGAGGGTGAGTCCTGTGGGAACCAGCGGTGCCTCCGTCTGAGGGCGAGTCCTGTGGGAACCAGCAGTGCCTCTGTCTGAGGGTGAGTCCCGTGGGAACCAGCAGTGCCTCCGTCTGAGGGTGAGTCCTGTGGGAACCAGCAGTGCCTCCGTCTGAGGGTGAGTCCTGTGGGAACCAACAGTGCCTCTGTCTGAGGGTGAGTCCTGTGGGAACCAGCAGTGCCTCTGTCTGCGGGTGAGTCCTGTGGGAACCAGCAGTGCCTCTGTCTGAGGGTGAGTCCTGTGGGAACCAGCAGTGCCTCCATCTGAGGGTGAATCCTGTGGGAACCAGCAGTGCCTCTGTCTGAGGGTGAGTCCTGTGGGAACCAGCAGTGCCTCTGTCTGAGGGTGAGTCCCACGGGAACCAGCAGAGCCTCTGTCTGAGGGTGAGTCCTGTGGGAACCAGCAGAGCCTCTGTCTGAGGGTGAGTCCCACGGGAACCAGCAGTGCCTCCGTCTGAGGGTGAGTCCTGTGGGAACCAGCGGTGCCTCCGTCTGAGGGTGAGTCCTGTGGGAACCAGCAGAGCCTCTGTCTGAGGGTGAGTCCTGTGGGAACCAGTGGTGCCTCCATTGGAGGGTGAGTCCCGTGGGAACCAGCAGTGCCTCTGTCTGAGGGTGAGTCCTGTGGGAACCAGCAGAGCCTCTGTCTGAGGGTGAGTCCTGTGGCAACCAGCAGAGCCTCTGCCTGAGGGTGAGTCCCGTGGGAACCAGCAGTGCCTCTGTCTGAGGGTGAGTCCTGTGGTAACCAGCAGTGCCTCTGTCTGAGGGTGAGTTCTGTGGGAACCAGCAGAGCCTTTGTCTGAGGGTGAGTCCTGTGGGAACCAGCAGTGCCTCCGTCTGAGGGTGAGTCCCACAGGAACCAGCAGTGCCTCTGTCTGAGTGCGACTCCTGTGGGAACCAGCAGTGCCTCCGTCTGAGGGTGAGTCCCACGGGAACCAGCAGAGCCTCTGTCTGAGGGTGAGTCCTGTGGGAACCAGCAGTGCCTCTGTCTGAGGGTGAGTCCCACGGGAACCAGCAGTGCCTCTGTCTGAGGGTGAGTCCTGTGGGAACCAGCAGTGCCTCTGTCTGAGGGTGAGTCCTGTGGGAACCAGCAGTGCCACCATCTGAGGGTGAGTCCTGTGGGAACCAGCAGTGCCTCCGTCTGAGGGTGAGTCCTGTGGGAACCAGCAGTGCCTCCGTCTGAGGGTGAGTCCCATGGGAACCAGCAGAGCCTCTGTCTGAGGGTGAGTCCTGTGGGAACCAGCAGTGCCTCTGTCTGAGGGCGAGTCCTGTGGGAACCAGCAGTGCCTCTGTCTGAGGGTGAGTCCTGTGGGAACCAGCAGTGCCTCCGTCTGAGGGTGAGTCCTGTGGGAACCAGCAGTGCCTCTGTCTGAGGGTGAGTCCTGTGGGAACCAGCAGTGCCTCCGTCTGAGGGTGAGTCCCACGGGAACGAGCAGTGCCTCTGTCTGAGGGTGAGTCCTGTGGGAACCAGCGGTGCCTCCGTCTGAGGGCGAGTCCTGTGGGAACCAGCAGTGCCTCTGTCTGAGGGTGAATCCCACGGGAACGAGCAGTGCCTCTGTCTGAGGGTGAGTCCTGTGGGAACCAGCGGTGCCTCCGTCTGAGGGCGAGTCCTGTGGGAACCAGCAGTGCCTCTGTCTGAGGGTGAGTGCTGTGGGAACCAGCAGTGCCTCTGTCTGAGGGTGAGTCCTGTGGGAACCAGCAGTGCCTCCATCTGAGGGTGAATCCTGTGGGAACCAGCAGTGCCTCTGTCTGAGGGTGAGTCCTGTGGGAACCAGCAGTGCCTCTGTCTGAGGGTGAGTCCTGTGGGAACCAGCAGAGCCTCTGTCTGAGGGTGAGTCCTGTGGGAACCAGCAGAGCCTCCGTCTGAGGGTGAGTCCCACGGGAACCAGCAGTGCCTCCGTCTGAGGGTGACTCCTGTGGGAACCAGCGGTGCCTCCGTCTGAGGGTGAGTCCTGTGGGAACCAGCAGAGCCTCTGTCTGAGGGTGAGTCCCGTGGGAACCAATGGTGCCTCCATTGGAGGGTGAGTCCCGTGGGAACCAGCAGTGTCTCTGTCTGAGGGTGAGTCCTGTGGCAACCAGCAGAGCCTCTGCCTGAGGGTGAGTCCCGTGGGAACCAGCAGTGCCTCTGTCTGAGGGTGAGTCCTGTGGGAACCAGCAGAGCCTCTGTCTGAGGGTGAGTCCTGTGGGAACCAGCAGTGCCTCTGTCTGAGGGTGACTCCCACGGGAACCAGCAGAGCCTCTGTCTGAGGGTGTCCTGTGGGAACCAGCAGTGCCTCTGTCTGAGGGTGAGTCCTGTGGGAACCAGCAGCGCCTCTGTCTGAGGGTGAGTCCTGTGGGAACCAGCAGTGCCTCCGTCTGAGGGTGAGTCCTGTGGGAACCAGCAGTGCCTCCGTCTGAGGGTGAGTCCCATGGGAACCAGCAGAGCCTCTGTCTGAGGGTGAGTCCTGTGGGAACCAGCAGTGCCTCTGTCTGAGGGCGAGTCCTGTGGGAACCAGCAGTGCCTCTGTCTGAGGGTGAGTCCTGTGGGAACCAGCAGTGCCTCCGTCTGAGGGTGAGTCCTGTGGGAACCAGCAGTGCCTCTGTCTGAGGGTGAGTCCTGTGGGAACCAGCAGTGCCTCCGTCTGAGGGTGAGTCCCACGGGAACCTGCAGAGCCACTGTCTGAGGGTGAGTCCTGTGGGAACCAGCAGTGCCTCTGTCTGAGTGCGAGTCCCACGGGAACCTGCAGTGCCCCCGTCTGAGGGTGAGTCCTGTGGGAACCAGCAGTGCCTCTGTCTGAGCGTGAGTCCCACGGGAACCAGCAATGCCTCCGTCTGAGGGTGAGTCCTGTGGGAACCAGCAGTGCCACCGTCTGAGGGTGTCCCATAGGAACCAGCAGAGCCTCTTTCTGAGGGTGAGTCGCACGGGAACGAGCAGTGCCTCTGTCTGAGGGTGAGTCCTGTGGGAACCAGCGGTGCCTCCGTCTGAGGGCGAGTCCTGTGGGAACCAGCAGTGCCTCTGTCTGAGGGTGAGTCCCGTGGGAACCAGCAGTGCCTCCGTCTGAGGGTGAGTCCTGTGGGAACCAGCAGTGCCTCCGTCTGAGGGTGAGTCCTGTGGGAACCAACAGTGCCTCTGTCTGAGGGTGAGTCCTGTGGGAACCAGCAGTGCCTCTGTCTGCGGGTGAGTCCTGTGGGAACCAGCAGTGCCTCTGTCTGAGGGTGAGTCCTGTGGGAACCAGCAGTGCCTCCATCTGAGGGTGAATCCTGTGGGAACCAGCAGTGCCTCTGTCTGAGGGTGAGTCCTGTGGGAACCAGCAGTGCCTCTGTCTGAGGGTGAGTCCCACGGGAACCAGCAGAGCCTCTGTCTGAGGGTGAGTCCTGTGGGAACCAGCAGAGCCTCTGTCTGAGGGTGAGTCCCACGGGAACCAGCAGTGCCTCCGTCTGAGGGTGAGTCCTGTGGGAACCAGCGGTGCCTCCGTCTGAGGGTGAGTCCTGTGGGAACCAGCAGAGCCTCTGTCTGAGGGTGAGTCCTGTGGGAACCAGTGGTGCCTCCATTGGAGGGTGAGTCCCGTGGGAACCAGCAGTGCCTCTGTCTGAGGGTGAGTCCTGTGGGAACCAGCAGAGCCTCTGTCTGAGGGTGAGTCCTGTGGCAACCAGCAGAGCCTCTGCCTGAGGGTGAGTCCCGTGGGAACCAGCAGTGCCTCTGTCTGAGGGTGAGTCCTGTGGTAACCAGCAGTGCCTCTGTCTGAGGGTGAGTTCTGTGGGAACCAGCAGAGCCTTTGTCTGAGGGTGAGTCCTGTGGGAACCAGCAGTGCCTCCGTCTGAGGGTGAGTCCCACAGGAACCAGCAGTGCCTCTGTCTGAGTGCGACTCCTGTGGGAACCAGCAGTGCCTCCGTCTGAGGGTGAGTCCCACGGGAACCAGCAGAGCCTCTGTCTGAGGGTGAGTCCTGTGGGAACCAGCAGTGCCTCTGTCTGAGGGTGAGTCCCACGGGAACCAGCAGTGCCTCTGTCTGAGGGTGAGTCCTGTGGGAACCAGCAGTGCCTCTGTCTGAGGGTGAGTCCTGTGGGAACCAGCAGTGCCTCCATCTGAGGGTGAGTCCTGTGGGAACCAGTAGTGCCTCCGTCTGAGGGTGAGTCCTGTGGGAACCAGCAGTGCCTCCGTCTGAGGGTGAGTCCCATGGGAACCAGCAGAGCCTCTGTCTGAGGGTGAGTCCTGTGGGAACCAGCAGTGCCTCTGTCTGAGGGCGAGTCCTGTGGGAACCAGCAGTGCCTCTGTCTGAGGGTGAGTCCTGTGGGAACCAGCAGTGCCTCCGTCTGAGGGTGAGTCCTGTGGGAACCAGCAGTGCCTCTGTCTGAGGGTGAGTCCTGTGGGAACCAGCAGTGCCTCCGTCTGAGGGTGAGTCCCACGGGAACGAGCAGTGCCTCTGTCTGAGGGTGAGTCCTGTGGGAACCAGTGGTGCCTCCGTCTGAGGGCGAGTCCTGTGGGAACCAGCAGTGCCTCTGTCTGAGGGTGAGTCCTGTGGGAACCAGCAGTGCCTCTGTCTGAGGGTGAGTCCTGTGGGAACCAGCAGTGCCTCCATCTGAGGCTGAATCCTGTGGGAACCAGCAGTGCCTCTGTCTGAGGGTGAGTCCTGTGGGAACCAGCAGTGCCTCTGTCTGAGGGTGAGTCCTGTGGGAACCAGCAGAGCCTCTGTCTGAGGGTGTGTCCTGTGGGAACCAGCAGAGCCTCTGTCTGAGGGTGAGTCCCACGGGAACCAGTAGTGCCTCCGTCTGAGGGTGAGTCCTGTGGGAACCAGCGGTGCCTCCGTCTGAGGGTGAGTCCTGTGGGAACCAGCAGACCCTCTGTCTGAGGGTGAGTCCCGTGGGAACCAATGGTGCCTCCATTGGAGGGTGAGTCCCGTGGGAACCAGCAGTGTCTCTGTCTGAGGGTGAGTCCTGTGGGAACCAGCAGAGCCTCTGTCTGAGTGTGAGTCCTGTGGCAACCAGCAGAGCCTCTGCCTGAGGGTGAGTCCCGTGGGAACCAGCAGTGCCTCTGTCTGAGGGTGAGTCCTGTGGGAACCAGCAGAGCCTCTGTCTGAGGGTGAGTCCTGTGGGAACCAGCAGTGCCTCTGTCTGAGGGTGACTCCCACGGGAACCAGCAGAGCCTCTGTCTGAGGGTGAGTCCTGTGGGAACCAGCAGTGCCTCTGTCTGAGGGTGAGTCCTGTGGGAACCAGCAGTGCCTCCGTCTGAGGGTGAGTCCTGTGGGAACCAGCAGTGCCTCCGTCTGAGGGTGAGTCCTGTGGGAACAAGCAGTGCCTCCGTCTGAGGGTGAGTCCCATGGGAACCAGCAGAGCCTCTGTCTGAGGGTGAGTCCTGTGGGAACCAGCTGTGCCTCTGTCTGAGGGCGAGTCCTGTGGGAACCAGCAGTGCCTCTGTCTGAGGGTGAGTCCTGTGGGAACCAGCAGTGCCTCCATCTGAGGCTGAGTCCTGTGGGAACCAGCAGTGCCTCTGTCTGAGGGTGAGTCCTGTGGGAACCAGCAGTGCCTCCGTCTGAGGGTGAGTCCCACGGGAACCAGCAGAGCCTCTGTCTGAGGGTGAGTCCTGTGGGAACCAGCAGTGCCTCTGTCTGAGTGCGAGTCCCACGGGAACCTGCAGTGCTCCCGTCTGAGGGTGAGTCCTGTGGGAACCAGCAGCGCCTCTGTCTGAGCGTGAGTCCCACGGGAACCAGCAATGCCTCCGTCTGAGGGTGAGTCCTGTGGGAACCAGCAGTGCCTCCGTCTGAGGGTTTCCCATAGGAACCAGCAGAGCCTCTTTCTGAGGGTGAGTCCCACGGGAACGAGCAGTGCCTCTGTCTGAGGGTGAGTCCTGTGGGAACCAGCGGTGCCTTCGTCTGAGGGCGAGTCCTGTGGGAACCAGCAGTGCCTCTGTCTGAGGGTGAGTCCCACGGGAACGAGCAGTGCCTCTGTCTGAGGGTGAGTCCTGTGGGAACCAGCGGTGCCTCCGTCTGAGGGCGAGTCCTGTGGGAACCAGCAGTGCCTCTGTCTGAGGGTGAGTCCTGTGGGAACCAGCAGTGCCTCTGTCTGAGGGTGAGTCCTGTGGGAACCAGCAGTGCCTCCATCTGAGTGTGAATCCTGTGGGAACCAGCAGTGCCTCTGTCTGAGGGTGAGTCCTGTGGGAACCAGCAGTGCCTCTGTCTGAGGGTGAGTCCTGTGGGAACCAGCAGAGCCTCCGTCTGAGGGTGAGTCCCACGGGAACCAGCAGTGCCTCCGTCTGAGGGTGAGTCCTGTGGGAACCAGCGGTGCCTCCGTCTGAGGGTGAGTCCTGTGGGAACCAGCAGAGCCTCTGTCTGAGGGTGAGTCCCGGGGGAACCAATGGTGCCTCCATTGGAGGGTGAGTCCCGTGGGAACCAGCAGTGTCTCTGTCTGAGGGTGAGTCCTGTGGGAACCAGCAGAGCCTCTGTCTGAGGGTGAGTCCTGTGGCAACCAGCAGAGCCTCTGCCTGAGGGTGAGTCGCGTGGGAACCAGCAGTGCCTCTGTCTGAGGGTGAGTCCTGTGGGAACCAGCAGAGCCTCTGTCTGAGGGTGAGTCCTGTGGGAACCAGCAGTGCCTCTGTCTGAGGGGGACTCCCACGTGAACCAGCAGGGCCTCTGTCTGAGGGTGAGTCCTGTGGGAACCAGCAGTGCCTCTGTCTGAGGGTGAGTCCTGTGGGAACCAGCAGTGCCTCCGTCTGAGGGTGAGTCCTCTGGGAACCAGCAGTGCCTCCGTCTGATGGTGAGTCCTGTGGGAACCAGCAGTGCCTCCGTCTGAGGGTGAGTCCCATGGGAAGCAGCAGAGCCTCTGTCTGAGGGTGAGTCCTGTGGGAACCAGCAGTGCCTCTGTCTGAGGGCGAGTCCTGTGGGAACCAGCAGTGCCTCTGTCTGAGGGTGAGTCCTGTGGGAACCAGCAGTGCCTCCGTCTGAGGGTGAGTCCTGTGGGAACCAGCAGTGCCTCTGTCTGAGGGTGAGTCCTGTGGGAACCAGCAGTGCCTCCGTCTGAGGCTGAGTCCCACGGGAACCAGCAGAGCCTCTGTCTGAGGGTGAGTCCTGTGGGAACCAGCAGTGCCTCTGTCTGAGTGCGAGTCCCACGGGAACCTGCAGTGCCCCCGTCTGAGGGTGAGTCCTGTGGGAACCAGCAGCGCCTCTGTCTGAGCGTGAGTCCCACGGGAACCAGCAATGCCTCCGTCTGAGGGTGAGTCCTGTGGGAACCAGCCGTGCCTCCGTCTGAGGGTGTCCCATAGGAACCAGCAGAGCCTCTTTCTGAGGGTGAGTCCCACGGGAACGAGCAGTGCCTCTGTCTGAGGGTGAGTCCTGTGGGAACCAGCAGTGCCTCCGTCTCAGGGCGAGTCCTGTGGGAACCAGCAGTGCCTCTGTCTGAGGGTGAGCCCTGTGGGAACCAGCAGTGCCTCCGTCTGAGGGTGAGTCCTGTGGGAACCAGCAGAGCCTCTGTCTGAGGGTGAGTCCTGTGGGAACCAGCGGTGCCTCCGTCTGAGGGCGATTCCTGTGGGAACCAGCAGTGCCTCTGTCTGAGGGTGAGTCCCGTGGGAACCAGCAGTGCCTCCGTCTGAGGGTGAGTCCTGTGGGAACCAGCAGTGCCTCCGTCTGAGGGTGAGTCCTGTGGGAACCAACAGTGCCTCTGTCTGAGGGTGAGTCCTGTGGGAACCAGCAGTGCCTCTGTCTGAGGGTGAGTCCTGTGGGAACCAGCAGTGCCTCTGTCTGAGGGTGAGTCCTGTGGGAACCAGCAGTGCCTCCATCTGAGGGTGAATCCTGTGGGAACCAGCAGTGCCTCTGTCTGAGGGTGCGTCCTGTGGGAACCAGCAGTGCCTCTGTCTGAGAGTGAGTCCCACGGGAACCAGCAGAGCCTCTGTCTGAGGGTGAGTCCTGTGGGAACCAGCAGAGCCTCTGTCTGAGGGTGAGTCCCACGGGAACCAGCAGTGCCTCCGTCTGAGGGTGAGTCCTGTGGGAACCAGCGGTGCCTCCGTCTGAGGGTGAGTCCTGTGGGAACCAGCAGAGCCTCTGTCTGAGGGTGAGTCCCGTGGGAACCAGTGGTGCCTCCATTGGAGGGTGAGTCCCGTGGGAACCAGCAGTGCCTCTGTCTGAGGGTGAGTCCTGTGGGAACCAGCAGAGCCTCTGTCTGAGGGTGAGTCCTGTGGCAACCAGCAGAGCCTCTGCCTGAGGGTGAGTCCCGTGGGAACCAGCAGTGCCTCTGTCTGAGGGTGAGTCCTGTGGTAACCAGCAGAGCCTCTGTCTGAGGGTGAGTCCTGTGGGAACCAGCAGTGCCTGTGTCTGAGGGTGACTCCCACGGGAACCAGCAGAGCCTCTGTCTGAGGGTGAGTCCTGTGGGAACCAGTAGTGCCTCCGTCTGACGGTGAGTCCTGTGGGAACCAGCAGTGCCTCTATCTGAGGGTGAGTCCCATGGGAACCAGCAGTGCCTCTGTCTGAGGGTGAGTCCTGTGGGAACCAGCAGTGCCTCTGTCTGAGGGTGAGTCCTGTGGGAACCAGCAGAGCCTCTGTCTGAGGGTGAGTCCTGTGGGAACCAGCGGTGCCTCCGTCTGAGGGCGATTCCTGTGGGAACCAGCAGTGCCTCTGTCTGAGGGTGAGTCCCGTGGGAACCAGCAGTGCCTCTGTCTGAGGGTGAGTCCTGTGGGAACCAGCAGTGCCTCTGTCTGAGGGTGAGTCCTGTGGGAACCAGCAGAGCCTCTGTATGAGGGTGAGTCCTGTGGGAACCAGCGGTGCCTCCGTCTGAGGGCGATTCCTGTGGGAACCAGCAGTGCCTCTGTCTGAGGGTGAGTCCCGTGGGAACCAGCAGTGCCTCCGTCTGAGGGTGAGTCCTGTGGGAACCAGCAGTGCCTCCGTCTGAGGGTGAGTCCTGTGGGAACCAACAGTGCCTCTGTCTGAGGGTGAGTCCTGTGGGAACCAGCAGTGCCTCTGTCTGAGGGTGAGTCCTGTGGGAACCAGCAGTGCCTCTGTCTGAGGGTGAGTCCTGTGGGAACCAGCAGTGCCTCCGTCTGAGGGTGAATCCTGTGGGAACCAGCAGTGCCTCTGTCTGAGGGTGAGTCCTGTGGGAAACAGCAGTGCCTCTGTCTGAGGGTGAGTCCCACGGGAACCAGCAGAGCCTCTGTCTGAGGGTGAGTCCTGTGGGAACCAGCAGAGCCTCTGTTTGAGGGTGAGTCCCACGGGAACCAGCAGTGCCTCCGTCTGAGGGTGAGTCCTGTGGGAACCAGCGGTGCCTCCGTCTGAGGGTGAGTCCTGTGGGAACCAGCAGAGCCTCTGTCTGAGGGTGAGTCCCGTGGGAACCAGTGGTGCCTCCATTGGAGGGTGAGTCCCGTGGGAACCAGCAGTGCCTCTGTCTGAGGGTGAGTCCTGTGGGAACCAGCAGAGCCTCTGTCTGAGGGTGAGTCCTGTGGCAACCAGCAGAGCCTCTGCCTGAGGGTGAGTCCCGTGGGAACCAGCAGTGCCTCTGTCTGAGGGTGAGTCCTGTGGTAACCAGCAGAGCCTCTGTCTGAGGGTGAGTCCTGTGGGAACCAGCAGTGCCTGTGTCTGAGGGTGACTCCCACGGGAACCAGCAGAGCCTCTGTCTGAGGGTGAGTCCTGTGGGAACCAGCAGTGCCTCTGTCTGAGGGTGAGTCCTGTGGGAACCAGCAGTGCCTCCGTCTGAGGGTGAATCCTGTGGGAACCAGCAGTGCCTCCGTCTGAGGGTGAGTCCTGTGGGAACCAGCAGTGCCTCCGTCTGAGGGTGAGTCCCATGGGAACCAGCAGAGCCTCTGTCTGAGGGTGAGTCCTGTGGGAACCAGCAGTGCCTCTGTCTGAGGGCGAGTCCTGTGGGAACCAGCAGTGCCTTTGTCTGAGGGTGAGTCCTGTGGGAACCAGCAGTGCCTCCGTCTGAGGGTGAGTCCTGTGGGAACCAGCAGTGCCTCTGTCTGAGGGTGCGTCCTGTGGGAACCAGCAGTGCCTCCGTCTGAGGGTGAGTCCCACGGGAACCAGCAGAGCCTCTGTCTGAGGGTGAGTCCTGTGGGAACCAGCAGTGCCTCCGTCTGAGGGTGAGTCCCATGGGAACCAGCAGAGCCTCTGTCTGAGGGTGAGTCCTGTGGGAACCAGCAGTGCCTCTGTCTGAGGGCGAGTCCTGTGGGAACCAGCAGTGCCTCTGTCTGAGGGTGAGTCCTGTGGGAACCAGCAGTGCCTCCGTCTGAGGGTGAGTCCTGTGGGAACCAGCAGTGCCTCTGTCTGAGGGTGAGTCCTGTGGGAACCAGCAGTGCCTCCGTCTGAGGGTGAGTCCCACGGGAACGAGCAGTGCCTCTGTCTGAGGGTGAGTCCTGTGGGAATCAGCGGTGCCTCCGTCTGAGGGCGAGTCCTGTGGGAACCAGTAGTGCCTCTGTCTGAGGGTGAGTCCTGTGGGAACCAGCAGTGCCTCTGTCTGATGGTGAGTCCCACGGGAACCAGCAGAGCCTCCGTCTGAGGGTGAGTCCTGTGGGAACCAGCAGTGCCTCTGTCTGAGGGTGAGTCCCACGGGAACTAGCAGAGCCTCTGTCTGAGGGTGAGTCCTGTGGGAACCAGCAGAGCCTCTGTCTGAGGGTGAGTCCCACGGGAACCAGCAGTGCCTCCGTCTGAGGGTGAGTCCTGTGGGAACCAGCAGAGCCTCTGTCTGAGGGTGAGTCCCGTGGGATCCAGCGGTGCCTCTGTCTGAGGGTGAGTCCTGTGGGAACCAGCAGAGCCTCTGTCTGAGGGTGAGTCCCTTGGGAAACAGCGGTGCCTCTGTCTGAGGGTGAGTCCCACGGGAACCAGAGGTGCCTCTGTCTGAGGGTGAGTCCTGTGGGAACCAGCAGAGCCTCTGTCTGAGGGTGAGTCCTGTGGCAACCAGCAGAGCCTCTGCCTGAGGTTGAGTCCCGTGGGAACCAGCAGTGCCTCTGTCTGAGGGTGAGTCCCACGGGAACCAGCAGTGCCTCTGTCTGAGGGTGAGTCCTGTGGGAACCAGCAGTGCCTCTGTCTGAGGGTGAGTCCTGTGGGAACCAGCAGTGCCTCCGTCTGAGGGTGAGCCCTGTGGGAACCAGCAGTGCCTCCGTCTGAGGGTGAGTCCTGTGGGAACCAGCAGTGCCTCCGTCTGAGGGTGAGTCCCATGGGAACCAGCAGAGCCTCTGTCTGAGGGTGAGTCCTGTGGGAACCAGCAGTGCCTCTGTCTGAGAGCGAGTCCTGTGGGAACCAGCAGTGCCTCTGTCTGAGGGTGAGTCCTGTGGGAACCAGCAGTGCCTCCGTCTGAGGTTGAGTCCTGTGGGAACCAGCAGTGCCTCTGTCTGAGGGTGAGTCCTGCGGGAACCAGCAGTGCCTCCGTCTGAGGGTGAGTCCCAAGGGAACGAGCAGTGCCTCTGTCTGAGGGTGAGTCCTATGGGAACCAGCGGTGCCTCCGTCTGAGGGCGAGTCCTGTGGGAACCAGCGGTGCCTCCGTCTGAGGGCGATTCCTGTGGGAACCAGCAGTGCCTCTGTCTGAGGGTGAGTCCCGTGGGAACCAGCAGTGCCTCTGTCTGAGGGTGAGTCCTGTGGGAACCAGCAGTGCCTCTGTCTGAGGGTGAATCCTGTGGGAACCAGCAGAGCCTCTGTATGAGGGTGAGTCCTGTGGGAACCAGCGGTGCCTCCGTCTGAGGGCGATTCCTGTGGGAACCAGCAGTGCCTCTGTCTGAGGGTGAGTCCCGTGGGAACCAGCAGTGCCTCCGTCTGAGGGTGAGTCCTGTGGGAACCAGCAGTGCCTCCGTCTGAGGGTGAGTCCTGTGGGAACCAACAGTGCCTCTGTCTGAGGGTGAGTCCTGTGGGAACCAGCAGTGCCTCTGTCTGAGGGTGAGTCCTGTGGGAACCAGCAGTGCCTCTGTCTGAGGGTGAGTCCTGTGGGAACCAGCAGTGCCTCCGTCTGAGGGTGAATCCTGTGGGAACCAGCAGTGCCTCTGTCTGAGGGTGAGTCCTGTGGGAACCAGCAGTGCCTCTGTCTGAGGGTGAGTCCCACGGGAACCAGCAGAGCCTCTGTCTGAGGGTGAGTCCTGTGGGAACCAGCAGAGCCTCTGTTTGAGGGTGAGTCCCACGGGAACCAGCAGTGCCTCCGTCTGAGGGTGAGTCCTGTGGGAACCAGCGGTGCCTCCGTCTGAGGGTGAGTCCTGTGGGAACCAGCAGAGCCTCTGTCTGAGGGTGTGTCCCGTGGGAACCAGTGGTGCCTCCATTGGAGGGTGAGTCCCGTGGGAACCAGCAGTGCCTCTGTCTGAGGGTGAGTCCTGTGGGAACCAGCAGAGCCTCTGTCTGAGGGTGAGTCCTGTGGCAACCAGCAGAGCCTCTGCCTGAGGGTGAGTCCCGTGGGAACCAGCAGTGCCTCTGTCTGAGGGTGAGTCCTGTGGTAACCAGCAGAGCCTCTGTCTGAGGGTGAGTCCTGTGGGAACCAGCAGTGCCTGTGTCTGAGGGTGACTCCCACGGGAACCAGCAGAGCCTCTGTCTGAGGGTGAGTCCTGTGGGAACCAGCAGTGCCTCTGTCTGAGGGTGAGTCCTGTGGGAACCAGCAGTGCCTCCGTCTGAGGGTGAATCCTGTGGGAACCAGCAGTGCCTCCGTCTGAGGGTGAGTCCTGTGGGAACCAGCAGTGCCTCCGTCTGAGGGTGAGTCCCATGGGAACCAGCAGAGCCTCTGTCTGAGGGTGAGTCCTGTGGGAACCAGCAGTGCCTCTGTCTGAGGGCGAGTCCTGTGGGAACCAGCAGTGCCTTTGTCTGAGGGTGAGTCCTGTGGGAACCAGCAGTGCCTCCATCTGAGGGTGAGTCCTGTGGGAACCAGCAGTGCCTCTGTCTGAGGGTGCGTCCTGTGGGAACCAGCAGTGCCTCCGTCTGAGGGTGAGTCCCATGGGAACCAGCAGAGCCTCTGTCTGAGGGTGAGTCCTGTGGGAACCAGCAGTGCCTCTGTCTGAGGGCGAGTCCTGTGGGAACCAGCAGTGCCTTTGTCTGAGGGTGAGTCCTGTGGGAACCAGCAGTGCCTCCGTCTGAGGGTGAGTCCTGTGGGAACCAGCAGTGCCTCTGTCTGAGGGTGCGTCCTGTGGGAACCAGCAGTGCCTCCGTCTGAGGGTGAGTCCCACGGGAACCAGCAGAGCCTCTGTCTGAGGGTGAGTCCTGTGGGAACCAGCAGTGCCTCCGTCTGAGGGTGAGTCCCATGGGAACCAGCAGAGCCTCTGTCTGAGGGTGAGTCCTGTGGGAACCAGCAGTGCCTCTGTCTGAGGGCGAGTCCTGTGGGAACCAGCAGTGCCTCTGTCTGAGGGTGAGTCCTGTGGGAACCAGCAGTGCCTCCGTCTGAGGGTGAGTCCTGTGGGAACCAGCAGTGCCTCTGTCTGAGGGTGAGTCCTGTGGGAACCAGCAGTGCCTCCGTCTGAGGGTGAGTCCCACGGGAACGAGCAGTGCCTCTGTCTGAGGGTGAGTCCTGTGGGAATCAGCGGTGCCTCCGTCTGAGGGCGAGTCCTGTGGGAACCAGTAGTGCCTCTGTCTGAGGGTGAGTCCTGTGGGAACCAGCAGTGCCTCTGTCTGATGGTGAGTCCCACGGGAACCAGCAGAGCCTCCGTCTGAGGGTGAGTCCTGTGGGAACCAGCAGTGCCTCTGTCTGAGGGTGAGTCCCACGGGAACTAGCAGAGCCTCTGTCTGAGGGTGAGTCCTGTGGGAACCAGCAGAGCCTCTGTCTGAGGGTGAGTCCCACGGGAACCAGCAGTGCCTCCGTCTGAGGGTGAGTCCTGTGGGAACCAGCAGAGCCTCTGTCTGAGGGTGAGTCCCGTGGGATCCAGCGGTGCCTCTGTCTGAGGGTGAGTCCTGTGGGAACCAGCAGAGCCTCTGTCTGAGGGTGAGTCCCTTGGGAAACAGCGGTGCCTCTGTCTGAGGGTGAGTCCCACGGGAACCAGAGATGCCTCTGTCTGAGGGTGAGTCCTGTGGGAACCAGCAGAGCCTCTGTCTGAGGGTGAGTCCTGTGGCAACCAGCAGAGCCTCTGCCTGAGGTTGAGTCCCGTGGGAACCAGCAGTGCCTCTGTCTGAGGGTGAGTCCCACGGGAACCAGCAGTGCCTCTGTCTGAGGGTGAGTCCTGTGGGAACCAGCAGTGCCTCTGTCTGAGGGTGAGTCCTGTGGGAACCAGCAGTGCCTCCGTCTGAGGGTGAGCCCTGTGGGAACCAGCAGTGCCTCCGTCTGAGGGTGAGTCCTGTGGGAACCAGCAGTGCCTCCGTCTGAGGGTGAGTCCCATGGGAACCAGCAGAGCCTCTGTCTGAGGGTGAGTCCTGTGGGAACCAGCAGTGCCTCTGTCTGAGAGCGAGTCCTGTGGGAACCAGCAGTGCCTCTGTCTGAGGGTGAGTCCTGTGGGAACCAGCAGTGCCTCCGTCTGAGGTTGAGTCCTGTGGGAACCAGCAGTGCCTCTGTCTGAGGGTGAGTCCTGCGGGAACCAGCAGTGCCTCCGTCTGAGGGTGAGTCCCAAGGGAACGAGCAGTGCCTCTGTCTGAGGGTGAGTCCTATGGGAACCAGCGGTGCCTCCGTCTGAGGGCGAGTCCTGTGGGAACCAGCGGTGCCTCCGTCTGAGGGCGATTCCTGTGGGAACCAGCAGTGCCTCTGTCTGAGGGTGAGTCCCGTGGGAACCAGCAGTGCCTCTGTCTGAGGGTGAGTCCTGTGGGAACCAGCAGTGCCTCTGTCTGAGGGTGAATCCTGTGGGAACCAGCAGAGCCTCTGTATGAGGGTGAGTCCTGTGGGAACCAGCGGTGCCTCCGTCTGAGGGCGATTCCTGTGGGAACCAGCAGTGCCTCTGTCTGAGGGTGAGTCCCGTGGGAACCAGCAGTGCCTCCGTCTGAGGGTGAGTCCTGTGGGAACCAGCAGTGCCTCCGTCTGAGGGTGAGTCCTGTGGGAACCAACAGTGCCTCTGTCTGAGGGTGAGTCCTGTGGGAACCAGCAGTGCCTCTGTCTGAGGGTGAGTCCTGTGGGAACCAGCAGTGCCTCTGTCTGAGGGTGAGTCCTGTGGGAACCAGCAGTGCCTCCGTCTGAGGGTGAATCCTGTGGGAACCAGCAGTGCCTCTGTCTGAGGGTGAGTCCTGTGGGAACCAGCAGTGCCTCTGTCTGAGGGTGAGTCCCACGGGAACCAGCAGAGCCTCTGTCTGAGGGTGAGTCCTGTGGGAACCAGCAGAGCCTCTGTTTGAGGGTGAGTCCCACGGGAACCAGCAGTGCCTCCGTCTGAGGGTGAGTCCTGTGGGAACCAGCGGTGCCTCCGTCTGAGGGTGAGTCCTGTGGGAACCAGCAGAGCCTCTGTCTGAGGGTGAGTCCCACGGGAACCAGCAGTGCCTCCGTCTGAGGGTGAGTCCTGTGGGAACCAGCGGTGCCTCCGTCTGAGGGTGAGTCCTGTGGGAACCAGCAGAGCCTCTGTCTGAGGGTGTGTCCCGTGGGAACCAGTGGTGCCTCCATTGGAGGGTGAGTCCCGTGGGAACCAGCAGTGCCTCTGTCTGAGGGTGAGTCCTGTGGGAACCAGCAGAGCCTCTGTCTGAGGGTGAGTCCTGTGGCAACCAGCAGAGCCTCTGCCTGAGGGTGAGTCCCGTGGGAACCAGCAGTGCCTCTGTCTGAGGGTGAGTCCTGTGGTAACCAGCAGAGCCTCTGTCTGAGGGTGAGTCCTGTGGGAACCAGCAGTGCCTGTGTCTGAGGGTGACTCCCACGGGAACCAGCAGAGCCTCTGTCTGAGGGTGAGTCCTGTGGGAACCAGCAGTGCCTCTGTCTGAGGGTGAGTCCTGTGGGAACCAGCAGTGCCTCCGTCTGAGGGTGAATCCTGTGGGAACCAGCAGTGCCTCCGTCTGAGGGTGAGTCCTGTGGGAACCAGCAGTGCCTCCGTCTGAGGGTGAGTCCCATGGGAACCAGCAGAGCCTCTGTCTGAGGGTGAGTCCTGTGGGAACCAGCAGTGCCTCTGTCTGAGGGCGAGTCCTGTGGGAACCAGCAGTGCCTTTGTCTGAGGGTGAGTCCTGTGGGAACCAGCAGTGCCTCCATCTGAGGGTGAGTCCTGTGGGAACCAGCAGTGCCTCTGTCTGAGGGTGCGTCCTGTGGGAACCAGCAGTGCCTCCGTCTGAGGGTGAGTCCCATGGGAACCAGCAGAGCCTCTGTCTGAGGGTGAGTCCTGTGGGAACCAGCAGTGCCTCTGTCTGAGGGCGAGTCCTGTGGGAACCAGCAGTGCCTTTGTCTGAGGGTGAGTCCTGTGGGAACCAGCAGTGCCTCCGTCTGAGGGTGAGTCCTGTGGGAACCAGCAGTGCCTCTGTCTGAGGGTGCGTCCTGTGGGAACCAGCAGTGCCTCCGTCTAAGGGTGAGTCCCACGGGAACCAGCAGAGCCTCTGTCTGAGGGTGAGTCCTGTGGGAACCAGCAGTGCCTCCGTCTGAGGGTGAGTCCCATGGGAACCAGCAGAGCCTCTGTCTGAGGGTGAGTCCTGTGGGAACCAGCAGTGCCTCTGTCTGAGGGCGAGTCCTGTGGGAACCAGCAGTGCCTCTGTCTGAGGGTGAGTCCTGTGGGAACCAGCAGTGCCTCCGTCTGAGGGTGAGTCCTGTGGGAACCAGCAGTGCCTCTGTCTGAGGGTGAGTCCTGTGGGAACCAGCAGTGCCTCCGTCTGAGGGTGAGTCCCACGGGAACGAGCAGTGCCTCTGTCTGAGGGTGAGTCCTGTGGGAATCAGCGGTGCCTCCGTCTGAGGGCGAGTCCTGTGGGAACCAGTAGTGCCTCTGTCTGAGGGTGAGTCCTGTGGGAACCAGCAGTGCCTCTGTCTGATGGTGAGTCCCACGGGAACCAGCAGAGCCTCCGTCTGAGGGTGAGTCCTGTGGGAACCAGCAGTGCCTCTGTCTGAGGGTGAGTCCCACGGGAACTAGCAGAGCCTCTGTCTGAGGGTGAGTCCTGTGGGAACCAGCAGAGCCTCTGTCTGAGGGTGAGTCCCACGGGAACCAGCAGTGCCTCCGTCTGAGGGTGAGTCCTGTGGGAACCAGCAGAGCCTCTGTCTGAGGGTGAGTCCCGTGGGATCCAGCGGTGCCTCTGTCTGAGGGTGAGTCCTGTGGGAACCAGCAGAGCCTCTGTCTGAGGGTGAGTCCCTTGGGAAACAGCGGTGCCTCTGTCTGAGGGTGAGTCCCACGGGAACCAGAGATGCCTCTGTCTGAGGGTGAGTCCTGTGGGAACCAGCAGAGCCTCTGTCTGAGGGTGAGTCCTGTGGCAACCAGCAGAGCCTCTGCCTGAGGTTGAGTCCCGTGGGAACCAGCAGTGCCTCTGTCTGAGGGTGAGTCCCACGGGAACCAGCAGTGCCTCTGTCTGAGGGTGAGTCCTGTGGGAACCAGCAGTGCCTCTGTCTGAGGGTGAGTCCTGTGGGAACCAGCAGTGCCTCCGTCTGAGGGTGAGCCCTGTGGGAACCAGCAGTGCCTCCGTCTGAGGGTGAGTCCTGTGGGAACCAGCAGTGCCTCCGTCTGAGGGTGAGTCCCATGGGAACCAGCAGAGCCTCTGTCTGAGGGTGAGTCCTGTGGGAACCAGCAGTGCCTCTGTCTGAGAGCGAGTCCTGTGGGAACCAGCAGTGCCTCTGTCTGAGGGTGAGTCCTGTGGGAACCAGCAGTGCCTCCGTCTGAGGTTGAGTCCTGTGGGAACCAGCAGTGCCTCTGTCTGAGGGTGAGTCCTGCGGGAACCAGCAGTGCCTCCGTCTGAGGGTGAGTCCCAAGGGAACGAGCAGTGCCTCTGTCTGAGGGTGAGTCCTATGGGAACCAGCGGTGCCTCCGTCTGAGGGCGAGTCCTGTGGGAACCAGCGGTGCCTCCGTCTGAGGGCGATTCCTGTGGGAACCAGCAGTGCCTCTGTCTGAGGGTGAGTCCCGTGGGAACCAGCAGTGCCTCTGTCTGAGGGTGAGTCCTGTGGGAACCAGCAGTGCCTCTGTCTGAGGGTGAATCCTGTGGGAACCAGCAGAGCCTCTGTATGAGGGTGAGTCCTGTGGGAACCAGCGGTGCCTCCGTCTGAGGGCGATTCCTGTGGGAACCAGCAGTGCCTCTGTCTGAGGGTGAGTCCCGTGGGAACCAGCAGTGCCTCCGTCTGAGGGTGAGTCCTGTGGGAACCAGCAGTGCCTCCGTCTGAGGGTGAGTCCTGTGGGAACCAACAGTGCCTCTGTCTGAGGGTGAGTCCTGTGGGAACCAGCAGTGCCTCTGTCTGAGGGTGAGTCCTGTGGGAACCAGCAGTGCCTCTGTCTGAGGGTGAGTCCTGTGGGAACCAGCAGTGCCTCCGTCTGAGGGTGAATCCTGTGGGAACCAGCAGTGCCTCTGTCTGAGGGTGAGTCCTGTGGGAACCAGCAGTGCCTCTGTCTGAGGGTGAGTCCCACGGGAACCAGCAGAGCCTCTGTCTGAGGGTGAGTCCTGTGGGAACCAGCAGAGCCTCTGTTTGAGGGTGAGTCCCACGGGAACCAGCAGTGCCTCCGTCTGAGGGTGAGTCCTGTGGGAACCAGCGGTGCCTCCGTCTGAGGGTGAGTCCTGTGGGAACCAGCAGAGCCTCTGTCTGAGGGTGAGTCCCGTGGGAACCAGTGGTGCCTCCATTGGAGGGTGAGTCCCGTGGGAACCAGCAGTGCCTCTGTCTGAGGGTGAGTCCTGTGGGAACCAGCAGAGCCTCTGTCTGAGGGTGAGTCCTGTGGCAACCAGCAGAGCCTCTGCCTGAGGGTGAGTCCCGTGGGAACCAGCAGTGCCTCTGTCTGAGGGTGAGTCCTGTGGTAACCAGCAGAGCCTCTGTCTGAGGGTGAGTCCTGTGGGAACCAGCAGTGCCTGTGTCTGAGGGTGACTCCCACGGGAACCAGCAGAGCCTCTGTCTGAGGGTGAGTCCTGTGGGAACCAGCAGTGCCTCTGTCTGAGGGTGAGTCCTGTGGGAACCAGCAGTGCCTCCGTCTGAGGGTGAATCCTGTGGGAACCAGCAGTGCCTCCGTCTGAGGGTGAGTCCTGTGGGAACCAGCAGTGCCTCCGTCTGAGGGTGAGTCCCATGGGAACCAGCAGAGCCTCTGTCTGAGGGTGAGTCCTGTGGGAACCAGCAGCGCCTCTGTCTGAGGGCGAGTCCTGTGGGAACCAGCAGTGCCTTTGTCTGAGGGTGAGTCCTGTGGGAACCAGCAGTGCCTCCGTCTGAGGGTGAGTCCTGTGGGAACCAGCAGTGCCTCTGTCTGAGGGTGCGTCCTGTGGGAACCAGCAGTGCCTCCGTCTGCGGGTGAGTCCCACGGGAACCAGCAGAGCCTCTGTCTGAGGGTGAGTCCTGTGGGAACCAGCAGTGCCTCCGTCTGAGGGTGAGTCCCATGGGAACCAGCAGAGCCGCTGTCTGAGGGTGAGTCCTGCGGGAACCAGCAGTGCCTCTGTCTGAGGGCGAGTCCTGTGGGAACCAGCAGTGTCTCTGTCTGAGGGTGAGTCCTGTGGGAACCAGCAGTGCCTCCGTCTGAGGGTGAGTCCTGTGGGAACCAGCAGTGCCTCTGTCTGAGGGTGAGTCCTGTGGGAACCAGCAGTGCCTCCGTCTGAGGGTGAGTCCCACGGGAACGAGCAGTGCCTCTGTCTGAGGGTGAGTCCTGTGGGAATCAGCGGTGCCTCCGTCTGAGGGCGAGTCCTGTGGGAACCAGTAGTGCCTCTGTCTGAGGGTGAGTCCTGTGGGAACCAGCAGTGCCTCTGTCTGATGGTGAGTCCCACGGGAACCAGCAGAGCCTCCGTCTGAGGGTGAGTCCTGTGGGAACCAGCAGTGCCTCTGTCTGAGGGTGAGTCCCACGGGAACTAGCAGAGCCTCTGTCTGAGGGTGAGTCCTGTGGGAACCAGCAGAGCCTCTGTCTGAGGGTGAGTCCCACGGGAACCAGCAGTGCCTCCGTCTGAGGGTGAGTCCTGTGGGAACCAGCAGAGCCTCTGTCTGAGGGTGAGTCCCGTGGGATCCAGCGGTGCCTCTGTCTGAGGGTGAGTCCTGTGGGAACCAGCAGAGCCTCTGTCTGAGGGTGAGTCCCTTGGGAAACAGCGGTGCCTCTGTCTGAGGGTGAGTCCCACGGGAACCAGAGGTGCCTCTGTCTGAGGGTGAGTCCTGTGGGAACCAGCAGAGCCTCTGTCTGAGGGTGAGTCCTGTGGCAACCAGCAGAGCCTCTGCCTGAGGGTGAGTCCCGTGGGAACCAGCAGTGCCTCTGTCTGAGGGTGAGTCCCACGGGAACCAGCAGTGCCTCTGTCTGAGGGTGAGTCCTGTGGGAACCAGCAGTGCCTCTGTCTGAGGGTGAGTCCTGTGGGAACCAGCAGTGCCTCCGTCTGAGGGTGAGCCCTGTGGGAACCAGCAGTGCCTCCGTCTGAGGGTGAGTCCTGTGGGAACCAGCAGTGCCTCCGTCTGAGGGTGAGTCCCATGGGAACCAGCAGAGCCTCTGTCTGAGGGTGAGTCCTGTGGGAACCAGCAGTGCCTCTGTCTGAGAGCGAGTCCTGTGGGAACCAGCAGTGCCTCTGTCTGAGGGTGAGTCCTGTGGGAACCAGCAGTGCCTCTGTCTGAGGTTGAGTCCTGTGGGAACCAGCAGTGCCTCTGTCTGAGGGTGAGTCCTGCGGGAACCAGCAGTGCCTCCGTCTGAGTGTGAGTCCCAAGGGAACGAGCAGTGCCTCTGTCTGAGGGTGAGTCCTATGGGAACCAGCGGTGCCTCCGTCTGAGGGCGAGTCCTGTGGGAACCAGCAGTGCCTCTGTCTGAGGGTGAGTCCTGTGGGAACCAGCAGTGCCTCTGTCTGATGGTGAGTCCCACGGGAACCAGCAGAGCCTCCGTCTGAGGGTGAGTCCTGTGGGAACCAGCAGTGCCTCCGTCTGAGGGTGAGTCCTGTGGGAACCAGCAGTGCCTCTGTCTGAGGGTGAGTCCTGTGGGAACCAGCAGAGCCTCTGTCTGAGGGTGAGTCCTGTGGGAACCAGCGGTGCCTCCGTCTGAGGGCGAGTCCTGTGGGAACCAGCAGTGCCTCTGTCTGAGGGTGAGTCCCGTGGGAACCAGCAGTGCCTCCGTCTGAGGGTGAGTCCTGTGGGAACCAGCAGTGCTTCCGTCTGACGGTGAGTCCTGTGGGAACCAGCAGTGCCTCTATCTGAGGGTGAGTCCCATGGGAACCAGCAGTGCCTCTGTCTGAGGGTGAGTCCTGTGGGAACCAGCAGTGCCTCTGTCTGAGGGTGAGTCCTGTGGGAACCAGCAGAGCCTCTGTCTGAGGGTGAGTCCTGTGGGAACCAGCGGTGCCTCCGTCTGAGAGCGATTCCTGTGGGAACCAGCAGTGCCTCTGTCTGAGGGTGAGTCCCGTGGGAACCAGCAGTGCCTCTGTCTGAGGGTGAGTCCTGTGGGAACCAGCAGTGCCTCTGTCTGAGGGTGAGTCCTGTGGGAACCAGCAGAGCCTCTGTCTGAGGGTGAGTCCTGTGGGAACCAGCGGTGCCTCCGTCTGAGGGCGATTCCTGTGGGAACCAGCAGTGCCTCTGTCTGAGGGTGAGTCCCGTGGGAACCAGCAGTGCCTCCGTCTGAGGGTGAGTCCTGTGGGAACCAGCAGTGCCTCCGTCTGAGGGTGAGTCCTGTGGGAACCAACAGTGCCTCTGTCTGAGGGTGAGTCCTGTGGGAACCAGCAGTGCCTCTGTCTGAGGGTGAGTCCTGTGGGAACCAGCAGTGCCTCCGTCTGAGGGTGAGTCCTGTGGGAACCAGCAGAGCCTCTGTCTGAGGGTGAGTCCTGTGGGGACCAGCGGTGCCTCCGTCTGAGGGCGATTCCTGTGGGAACCAGCAGTGCCTCTGTCTGAGGGTGAGTCCCGTGGGAACCAGCAGTGCCTCCGTCTGAGGGTGAGTCCTGTGGGAACCAGCAGTGCCTCCGTCTGAGGGTGAGTCCTGTGGGAACCAACAGTGCCTCTGTCTGAGGGTGAGTCCTGTGGGAACCAGCAGTGCCTCTGTCTGAGGGTGAGTCCTGTGGGAACCAGCAGTGCCTCTGTCTGAGGGTGAGTCCTGTGGGAACCAGCAGTGCCTCCATCTGAGGGTGAATCCTGTGGGAACCAGCAGTGCCTCTGTCTGAGGGTGCGTCCTGTGGGAACCAGCAGTGCCTCTGTCTGAGAGTGAGTCCCACGGGAACCAGCAGAGCCTCTGTCTGAGGGTGAGTCCTGTGGGAACCAGCAGAGCCTCTGTCTGAGGGTGAGTCCCACGGGAACCAGCAGTGCCTCCGTCTGAGGGTGAGTCCTGTGGGAACCAGCGGTGCCTCCGTCTGAGGGTGAGTCCTGTGGGAACCAGCAGAGCCTCTGTCTGAGGGTGAGTCCCGTGGGAACCAGTGGTGCCTCCATTGGAGGGTGAGTCCCGTGGGAACCAGCAGTGCCTCTGTCTGAGGGTGAGTCCTGTGGGAACCAGCAGAGCCTCTGTCTGAGGGTGAGTCCTGTGGCAACCAGCAGAGCCTCTGCCTGAGGGTGAGTCCCGTGGGAACCAGCAGTGCCTCTGTCTGAGGGTGAGTCCTGTGGTAACCAGCAGAGCCTCTGTCTGAGGGTGAGTCCTGTGGGAACCAGCAGTGCCTGTGTCTGAGGGTGACTCCCACGGGAACCAGCAGAGCCTCTGTCTGAGGGTGAGTCCTGTGGGAACCAGTCGTGCCTCCGTCTGACGGTGAGTCCTGTGGGAACCAGCAGTGCCTCTATCTGAGGGTGAGTCCCATGGGAACCAGCAGTGCCTCTGTCTGAGGGTGAGTCCTGTGGGAACCAGCAGTGCCTCTGTCTGAGGGTGAGTCCTGTGGGAACCAGCAGAGCCTCTGTCTGAGGGTGAGTCCTGTGGGAACCAGCGGTGCCTCCGTCTGAGGGCGATTCCTGTGGGAACCAGCAGTGCCTCTGTCTGAGGGTGAGTCCCGTGGGAACCAGCAGTGCCTCTGTCTGAGGGTGAGTCCTGTGGGAACCAGCAGTGCCTCTGTCTGAGGGTGAGTCCTGTGGGAACCAGCAGAGCCTCTGTATGAGGGTGAGTCCTGTGGGAACCAGCGGTGCCTCCGTCTGAGGGCGATTCCTGTGGGAACCAGCAGTGCCTCTGTCTGAGGGTGAGTCCCGTGGGAACCAGCAGTGCCTCCGTCTGAGGGTGAGTCCTGTGGGAACCAGCAGTGCCTCCGTCTGAGGGTGAGTCCTGTGGGAACCAACAGTGCCTCTGTCTGAGGGTGAGTCCTGTGGGAACCAGCAGTGCCTCTGTCTGAGGGTGAGTCCTGTGGGAACCAGCAGTGCCTCTGTCTGAGGGTGAGTCCTGTGGGAACCAGCAGTGCCTCCGTCTGAGGGTGAATCCTGTGGGAACCAGCAGTGCCTCTGTCTGAGGGTGAGTCCTGTGGGAAACAGCAGTGCCTCTGTCTGAGGGTGAGTCCCACGGGAACCAGCAGAGCCTCTGTCTGAGGGTGAGTCCTGTGGGAACCAGCAGAGCCTCTGTTTGAGGGTGAGTCCCACGGGAACCAGCAGTGCCTCCGTCTGAGGGTGAGTCCTGTGGGAACCAGCGGTGCCTCCGTCTGAGGGTGAGTCCTGTGGGAACCAGCAGAGCCTCTGTCTGAGGGTGAGTCCCGTGGGAACCAGTGGTGCCTCCATTGGAGGGTGAGTCCCGTGGGAACCAGCAGTGCCTCTGTCTGAGGGTGAGTCCTGTGGGAACCAGCAGAGCCTCTGTCTGAGGGTGAGTCCTGTGGCAACCAGCAGAGCCTCTGCCTGAGGGTGAGTCCCGTGGGAACCAGCAGTGCCTCTGTCTGAGGGTGAGTCCTGTGGTAACCAGCAGAGCCTCTGTCTGAGGGTGAGTCCTGTGGGAACCAGCAGTGCCTGTGTCTGAGGGTGACTCCCACGGGAACCAGCAGAGCCTCTGTCTGAGGGTGAGTCCTGTGGGAACCAGCAGTGCCTCTGTCTGAGGGTGAGTCCTGTGGGAACCAGCAGTGCCTCCGTCTGAGGGTGAATCCTGTGGGAACCAGCAGTGCCTCCGTCTGAGGGTGAGTCCTGTGGGAACCAGCAGTGCCTCCGTCTGAGGGTGAGTCCCATGGGAACCAGCAGAGCCTCTGTCTGAGGGTGAGTCCTGTGGGAACCAGCAGTGCCTCTGTCTGAGGGCGAGTCCTGTGGGAACCAGCAGTGCCTTTGTCTGAGGGTGAGTCCTGTGGGAACCAGCAGTGCCTCCGTCTGAGGGTGAGTCCTGTGGGAACCAGCAGTGCCTCTGTCTGAGGGTGCGTCCTGTGGGAACCAGCAGTGCCTCCGTCTGAGGGTGAGTCCCACGGGAACCAGCAGAGCCTCTGTCTGAGGGTGAGTCCTGTGGGAACCAGCAGTGCCTCCGTCTGAGGGTGAGTCCCATGGGAACCAGCAGAGCCTCTGTCTGAGGGTGAGTCCTGTGGGAACCAGCAGTGCCTCTGTCTGAGGGCGAGTCCTGTGGGAACCAGCAGTGCCTCTGTCTGAGGGTGAGTCCTGTGGGAACCAGCAGTGCCTCCGTCTGAGGGTGAGTCCTGTGGGAACCAGCAGTGCCTCTGTCTGAGGGTGAGTCCTGTGGGAACCAGCAGTGCCTCCGTCTGAGGGTGAGTCCCACGGGAACGAGCAGTGCCTCTGTCTGAGGGTGAGTCCTGTGGGAATCAGCGGTGCCTCCGTCTGAGGGCGAGTCCTGTGGGAACCAGTAGTGCCTCTGTCTGAGGGTGAGTCCTGTGGGAACCAGCAGTGCCTCTGTCTGATGGTGAGTCCCACGGGAACCAGCAGAGCCTCCGTCTGAGGGTGAGTCCTGTGGGAACCAGCAGTGCCTCTGTCTGAGGGTGAGTCCCACGGGAACTAGCAGAGCCTCTGTCTGAGGGTGAGTCCTGTGGGAACCAGCAGAGCCTCTGTCTGAGGGTGAGTCCCACGGGAACCAGCAGTGCCTCCGTCTGAGGGTGAGTCCTGTGGGAACCAGCAGAGCCTCTGTCTGAGGGTGAGTCCCGTGGGATCCAGCGGTGCCTCTGTCTGAGGGTGAGTCCTGTGGGAACCAGCAGAGCCTCTGTCTGAGGGTGAGTCCCTTGGGAAACAGCGGTGCCTCTGTCTGAGGGTGAGTCCCACGGGAACCAGAGGTGCCTCTGTCTGAGGGTGAGTCCTGTGGGAACCAGCAGAGCCTCTGTCTGAGGGTGAGTCCTGTGGCAACCAGCAGAGCCTCTGCCTGAGGTTGAGTCCCGTGGGAACCAGCAGTGCCTCTGTCTGAGGGTGAGTCCCACGGGAACCAGCAGTGCCTCTGTCTGAGGGTGAGTCCTGTGGGAACCAGCAGTGCCTCTGTCTGAGGGTGAGTCCTGTGGGAACCAGCAGTGCCTCCGTCTGAGGGTGAGCCCTGTGGGAACCAGCAGTGCCTCCGTCTGAGGGTGAGTCCTGTGGGAACCAGCAGTGCCTCCGTCTGAGGGTGAGTCCCATGGGAACCAGCAGAGCCTCTGTCTGAGGGTGAGTCCTGTGGGAACCAGCAGTGCCTCTGTCTGAGAGCGAGTCCTGTGGGAACCAGCAGTGCCTCTGTCTGAGGGTGAGTCCTGTGGGAACCAGCAGTGCCTCCGTCTGAGGTTGAGTCCTGTGGGAACCAGCAGTGCCTCTGTCTGAGGGTGAGTCCTGCGGGAACCAGCAGTGCCTCCGTCTGAGGGTGAGTCCCAAGGGAACGAGCAGTGCCTCTGTCTGAGGGTGAGTCCTATGGGAACCAGCGGTGCCTCCGTCTGAGGGCGAGTCCTGTGGGAACCAGCGGTGCCTCCGTCTGAGGGCGATTCCTGTGGGAACCAGCAGTGCCTCTGTCTGAGGGTGAGTCCCGTGGGAACCAGCAGTGCCTCTGTCTGAGGGTGAGTCCTGTGGGAACCAGCAGTGCCTCTGTCTGAGGGTGAATCCTGTGGGAACCAGCAGAGCCTCTGTATGAGGGTGAGTCCTGTGGGAACCAGCGGTGCCTCCGTCTGAGGGCGATTCCTGTGGGAACCAGCAGTGCCTCTGTCTGAGGGTGAGTCCCGTGGGAACCAGCAGTGCCTCCGTCTGAGGGTGAGTCCTGTGGGAACCAGCAGTGCCTCCGTCTGAGGGTGAGTCCTGTGGGAACCAACAGTGCCTCTGTCTGAGGGTGAGTCCTGTGGGAACCAGCAGTGCCTCTGTCTGAGGGTGAGTCCTGTGGGAACCAGCAGTGCCTCTGTCTGAGGGTGAGTCCTGTGGGAACCAGCAGTGCCTCCGTCTGAGGGTGAATCCTGTGGGAACCAGCAGTGCCTCTGTCTGAGGGTGAGTCCTGTGGGAACCAGCAGTGCCTCTGTCTGAGGGTGAGTCCCACGGGAACCAGCAGAGCCTCTGTCTGAGGGTGAGTCCTGTGGGAACCAGCAGAGCCTCTGTTTGAGGGTGAGTCCCACGGGAACCAGCAGTGCCTCCGTCTGAGGGTGAGTCCTGTGGGAACCAGCGGTGCCTCCGTCTGAGGGTGAGTCCTGTGGGAACCAGCAGAGCCTCTGTCTGAGGGTGTGTCCCGTGGGAACCAGTGGTGCCTCCATTGGAGGGTGAGTCCCGTGGGAACCAGCAGTGCCTCTGTCTGAGGGTGAGTCCTGTGGGAACCAGCAGAGCCTCTGTCTGAGGGTGAGTCCTGTGGCAACCAGCAGAGCCTCTGCCTGAGGGTGAGTCCCGTGGGAACCAGCAGTGCCTCTGTCTGAGGGTGAGTCCTGTGGTAACCAGCAGAGCCTCTGTCTGAGGGTGAGTCCTGTGGGAACCAGCAGTGCCTGTGTCTGAGGGTGACTCCCACGGGAACCAGCAGAGCCTCTGTCTGAGGGTGAGTCCTGTGGGAACCAGCAGTGCCTCTGTCTGAGGGTGAGTCCTGTGGGAACCAGCAGTGCCTCCGTCTGAGGGTGAATCCTGTGGGAACCAGCAGTGCCTCCGTCTGAGGGTGAGTCCTGTGGGAACCAGCAGTGCCTCCGTCTGAGGGTGAGTCCCATGGGAACCAGCAGAGCCTCTGTCTGAGGGTGAGTCCTGTGGGAACCAGCAGTGCCTCTGTCTGAGGGCGAGTCCTGTGGGAACCAGCAGTGCCTTTGTCTGAGGGTGAGTCCTGTGGGAACCAGCAGTGCCTCCATCTGAGGGTGAGTCCTGTGGGAACCAGCAGTGCCTCTGTCTGAGGGTGCGTCCTGTGGGAACCAGCAGTGCCTCCGTCTGAGGGTGAGTCCCATGGGAACCAGCAGAGCCTCTGTCTGAGGGTGAGTCCTGTGGGAACCAGCAGTGCCTCTGTCTGAGGGCGAGTCCTGTGGGAACCAGCAGTGCCTTTGTCTGAGGGTGAGTCCTGTGGGAACCAGCAGTGCCTCCGTCTGAGGGTGAGTCCTGTGGGAACCAGCAGTGCCTCTGTCTGAGGGTGCGTCCTGTGGGAACCAGCAGTGCCTCCGTCTGAGGGTGAGTCCCACGGGAACCAGCAGAGCCTCTGTCTGAGGGTGAGTCCTGTGGGAACCAGCAGTGCCTCCGTCTGAGGGTGAGTCCCATGGGAACCAGCAGAGCCTCTGTCTGAGGGTGAGTCCTGTGGGAACCAGCAGTGCCTCTGTCTGAGGGCGAGTCCTGTGGGAACCAGCAGTGCCTCTGTCTGAGGGTGAGTCCTGTGGGAACCAGCAGTGCCTCCGTCTGAGGGTGAGTCCTGTGGGAACCAGCAGTGCCTCTGTCTGAGGGTGAGTCCTGTGGGAACCAGCAGTGCCTCCGTCTGAGGGTGAGTCCCACGGGAACGAGCAGTGCCTCTGTCTGAGGGTGAGTCCTGTGGGAATCAGCGGTGCCTCCGTCTGAGGGCGAGTCCTGTGGGAACCAGTAGTGCCTCTGTCTGAGGGTGAGTCCTGTGGGAACCAGCAGTGCCTCTGTCTGATGGTGAGTCCCACGGGAACCAGCAGAGCCTCCGTCTGAGGGTGAGTCCTGTGGGAACCAGCAGTGCCTCTGTCTGAGGGTGAGTCCCACGGGAACTAGCAGAGCCTCTGTCTGAGGGTGAGTCCTGTGGGAACCAGCAGAGCCTCTGTCTGAGGGTGAGTCCCACGGGAACCAGCAGTGCCTCCGTCTGAGGGTGAGTCCTGTGGGAACCAGCAGAGCCTCTGTCTGAGGGTGAGTCCCGTGGGATCCAGCGGTGCCTCTGTCTGAGGGTGAGTCCTGTGGGAACCAGCAGAGCCTCTGTCTGAGGGTGAGTCCCTTGGGAAACAGCGGTGCCTCTGTCTGAGGGTGAGTCCCACGGGAACCAGAGGTGCCTCTGTCTGAGGGTGAGTCCTGTGGGAACCAGCAGAGCCTCTGTCTGAGGGTGAGTCCTGTGGCAACCAGCAGAGCCTCTGCCTGAGGTTGAGTCCCGTGGGAACCAGCAGTGCCTCTGTCTGAGGGTGAGTCCCACGGGAACCAGCAGTGCCTCTGTCTGAGGGTGAGTCCTGTGGGAACCAGCAGTGCCTCTGTCTGAGGGTGAGTCCTGTGGGAACCAGCAGTGCCTCCGTCTGAGGGTGAGCCCTGTGGGAACCAGCAGTGCCTCCGTCTGAGGGTGAGTCCTGTGGGAACCAGCAGTGCCTCCGTCTGAGGGTGAGTCCCATGGGAACCAGCAGAGCCTCTGTCTGAGGGTGAGTCCTGTGGGTACCAGCAGTGCCTCTGTCTGAGAGCGAGTCCTGTGGGAACCAGCAGTGCCTCTGTCTGAGGGTGAGTCCTGTGGGAACCAGCAGTGCCTCCGTCTGAGGTTGAGTCCTGTGGGAACCAGCAGTGCCTCTGTCTGAGGGTGAGTCCTGCGGGAACCAGCAGTGCCTCCGTCTGAGGGTGAGTCCCAAGGGAACGAGCAGTGCCTCTGTCTGAGGGTGAGTCCTATGGGAACCAGCGGTGCCTCCGTCTGAGGGCGAGTCCTGTGGGAACCAGCGGTGCCTCCGTCTGAGGGCGATTCCTGTGGGAACCAGCAGTGCCTCTGTCTGAGGGTGAGTCCCGTGGGAACCAGCAGTGCCTCTGTCTGAGGGTGAGTCCTGTGGGAACCAGCAGTGCCTCTGTCTGAGGGTGAATCCTGTGGGAACCAGCAGAGCCTCTGTATGAGGGTGAGTCCTGTGGGAACCAGCGGTGCCTCCGTCTGAGGGCGATTCCTGTGGGAACCAGCAGTGCCTCTGTCTGAGGGTGAGTCCCGTGGGAACCAGCAGTGCCTCCGTCTGAGGGTGAGTCCTGTGGGAACCAGCAGTGCCTCCGTCTGAGGGTGAGTCCTGTGGGAACCAACAGTGCCTCTGTCTGAGGGTGAGTCCTGTGGGAACCAGCAGTGCCTCTGTCTGAGGGTGAGTCCTGTGGGAACCAGCAGTGCCTCTGTCTGAGGGTGAGTCCTGTGGGAACCAGCAGTGCCTCCGTCTGAGGGTGAATCCTGTGGGAACCAGCAGTGCCTCTGTCTGAGGGTGAGTCCTGTGGGAACCAGCAGTGCCTCTGTCTGAGGGTGAGTCCCACGGGAACCAGCAGAGCCTCTGTCTGAGGGTGAGTCCTGTGGGAACCAGCAGAGCCTCTGTTTGAGGGTGAGTCCCACGGGAACCAGCAGTGCCTCCGTCTGAGGGTGAGTCCTGTGGGAACCAGCGGTGCCTCCGTCTGAGGGTGAGTCCTGTGGGAACCAGCAGAGCCTCTGTCTGAGGGTGAGTCCCGTGGGAACCAGTGGTGCCTCCATTGGAGGGTGAGTCCCGTGGGAACCAGCAGTGGCTCTGTCTGAGGGTGAGTCCTGTGGGAACCAGCAGAGCCTCTGTCTGAGGGTGAGTCCTGTGGCAACCAGCAGAGCCTCTGCCTGAGGGTGAGTCCCGTGGGAACCAGCAGTGCCTCTGTCTGAGGGTGAGTCCTGTGGTAACCAGCAGAGCCTCTGTCTGAGGGTGAGTCCTGTGGGAACCAGCAGTGCCTGTGTCTGAGGGTGACTCCCACGGGAACCAGCAGAGCCTCTGTCTGAGGGTGAGTCCTGTGGGAACCAGCAGTGCCTCTGTCTGAGGGTGAGTCCTGTGGGAACCAGCAGTGCCTCCGTCTGAGGGTGAATCCTGTGGGAACCAGCAGTGCCTCCGTCTGAGGGTGAGTCCTGTGGGAACCAGCAGTGCCTCCGTCTGAGGGTGAGTCCCATGGGAACCAGCAGAGCCTCTGTCTGAGGGTGAGTCCTGTGGGAACCAGCAGCGCCTCTGTCTGAGGGCGAGTCCTGTGGGAACCAGCAGTGCCTTTGTCTGAGGGTGAGTCCTGTGGGAACCAGCAGTGCCTCCGTCTGAGGGTGAGTCCTGTGGGAACCAGCAGTGCCTCTGTCTGAGGGTGCGTCCTGTGGGAACCAGCAGTGCCTCCGTCTGCGGGTGAGTCCCACGGGAACCAGCAGAGCCTCTGTCTGAGGGTGAGTCCTGTGGGAACCAGCAGTGCCTCCGTCTGAGGGTGAGTCCCATGGGAACCAGCAGAGCCTCTGTCTGAGGGTGAGTCCTGCGGGAACCAGCAGTGCCTCTGTCTGAGGGCGAGTCCTGTGGGAACCAGCAGTGTCTCTGTCTGAGGGTGAGTCCTGTGGGAACCAGCAGTGCCTCCGTCTGAGGGTGAGTCCTGTGGGAACCAGCAGTGCCTCTGTCTGAGGGTGAGTCCTGTGGGAACCAGCAGTGCCTCCGTCTGAGGGTGAGTCCCACGGGAACGAGCAGTGCCTCTGTCTGAGGGTGAGTCCTGTGGGAATCAGCGGTGCCTCCGTCTGAGGGCGAGTCCTGTGGGAACCAGTAGTGCCTCTGTCTGAGGGTGAGTCCTGTGGGAACCAGCAGTGCCTCTGTCTGATGGTGAGTCCCACGGGAACCAGCAGAGCCTCCGTCTGAGGGTGAGTCCTGTGGGAACCAGCAGTGCCTCTGTCTGAGGGTGAGTCCCACGGGAACTAGCAGAGCCTCTGTCTGAGGGTGAGTCCTGTGGGAACCAGCAGAGCCTCTGTCTGAGGGTGAGTCCCACGGGAACCAGCAGTGCCTCCGTCTGAGGGTGAGTCCTGTGGGAACCAGCAGAGCCTCTGTCTGAGGGTGAGTCCCGTGGGATCCAGCGGTGCCTCTGTCTGAGGGTGAGTCCTGTGGGAACCAGCAGAGCCTCTGTCTGAGGGTGAGTCCCTTGGGAAACAGTGGTGCCTCTGTCTGAGGGTGAGTCCCACGGGAACCAGAGGTGCCTCTGTCTGAGGGTGAGTCCTGTGGGAACCAGCAGAGCCTCTGTCTGAGGGTGAGTCCTGTGGCAACCAGCAGAGCCTCTGCCTGAGGGTGAGTCCCGTGGGAACCAGCAGTGCCTCTGTCTGAGGGTGAGTCCCACGGGAACCAGCAGTGCCTCTGTCTGAGGGTGAGTCCTGTGGGAACCAGCAGTGCCTCTGTCTGAGGGTGAGTCCTGTGGGAACCAGCAGTGCCTCCGTCTGAGGGTGAGCCCTGTGGGAACCAGCAGTGCCTCCGTCTGAGGGTGAGTCCTGTGGGAACCAGCAGTGCCTCCGTCTGAGGGTGAGTCCCATGGGAACCAGCAGAGCCTCTGTCTGAGGGTGAGTCCTGTGGGAACCAGCAGTGCCTCTGTCTGAGAGCGAGTCCTGTGGGAACCAGCAGTGCCTCTGTCTGAGGGTGAGTCCTGTGGGAACCAGCAGTGCCTCTGTCTGAGGTTGAGTCCTGTGGGAACCAGCAGTGCCTCTGTCTGAGGGTGAGTCCTGCGGGAACCAGCAGTGCCTCCGTCTGAGTGTGAGTCCCAAGGGAACGAGCAGTGCCTCTGTCTGAGGGTGAGTCCTATGGGAACCAGCGGTGCCTCCGTCTGAGGGCGAGTCCTGTGGGAACCAGCAGTGCCTCTGTCTGAGGGTGAGTCCTGTGGGAACCAGCAGTGCCTCTGTCTGATGGTGAGTCCCACGGGAACCAGCAGAGCCTCCGTCTGAGGGTGAGTCCTGTGGGAACCAGCAGTGCCTCCGTCTGAGGGTGAGTCCTGTGGGAACCAGCAGTGCCTCTGTCTGAGGGTGAGTCCTGTGGGAACCAGCAGAGCCTCTGTCTGAGGGTGAGTCCTGTGGGAACCAGCGGTGCCTCCGTCTGAGGGCGAGTCCTGTGGGAACCAGCAGTGCCTCTGTCTGAGGGTGAGTCCCGTGGGAACCAGCAGTGCCTCCGTCTGAGGGTGAGTCCTGTGGGAACCAGCAGTGCTTCCGTCTGACGGTGAGTCCTGTGGGAACCAGCAGTGCCTCTATCTGAGGGTGAGTCCCATGGGAACCAGCAGTGCCTCTGTCTGAGGGTGAGTCCTGTGGGAACCAGCAGTGCCTCTGTCTGAGGGTGAGTCCTGTGGGAACCAGCAGAGCCTCTGTCTGAGGGTGAGTCCTGTGGGAACCAGCGGTGCCTCCGTCTGAGAGCGATTCCTGTGGGAACCAGCAGTGCCTCTGTCTGAGGGTGAGTCCCGTGGGAACCAGCAGTGCCTCTGTCTGAGGGTGAGTCCTGTGGGAACCAGCAGTGCCTCTGTCTGAGGGTGAGTCCTGTGGGAACCAGCAGAGCCTCTGTCTGAGGGTGAGTCCTGTGGGAACCAGCGGTGCCTCCGTCTGAGGGCGATTCCTGTGGGAACCAGCAGTGCCTCTGTCTGAGGGTGAGTCCCGTGGGAACCAGCAGTGCCTCCGTCTGAGGGTGAGTCCTGTGGGAACCAGCAGTGCCTCCGTCTGAGGGTGAGTCCTGTGGGAACCAACAGTGCCTCTGTCTGAGGGTGAGTCCTGTGGGAACCAGCAGTGCCTCTGTCTGAGGGTGAGTCCTGTGGGAACCAGCAGTGCCTCTGTCTGAGGGTGAGTCCTGTGGGAACCAGCAGTGCCTCCATCTGAGGGTGAATCCTGTGGGAACCAGCAGTGCCTCTGTCTGAGGGTGAGTCCTGTGGGAACCAGCAGTGCCTCTGTCTGAGGGTGTGTCCCACGGGAACCAGCAGAGCCTCTGTCTGAGGGTGAGTCCTGTGGGAACCAGCAGAGCCTCTGTTTGAGGATGAGTCCCACGGGAACCAGCAGTGCCTCCGTCTGAGGGTGAGTCCTGTGGGAACCAGCGGTGCCTCCGTCTGAGGGTGAGTCCTGTGGGAACCAGCAGAGCCTCTGTCTGAGGGTGAGTCCCGTGGGAACCAGTGGTGCCTCCATTGGAGGGTGAGTCCCGTGGGAACCAGCAGTGCCTCTGTCTGAGGGTGAGTCCTGTGGGAACCAGCAGAGCCTCTGTCTGAGGGTGAGTCCGGTGGCAACCAGCAGAGCCTCTGCCTGAGGGTGAGTCCCGTGGGAACCAGCAGTGCCTCTGTCTGAGGGTGAGTCCTGTGGTAACCAGCAGAGCCTCTGTCTGAGGGTGAGTCCTGTGGGAACCAGCAGTGCCTGTGTCTGAGGGTGACTCCCACGGGAACCAGCAGAGCCTCTGTCTGAGGGTGAGTCCTGTGGGAACCAGCAGTGCCTCTGTCTGAGGGTGAGTCCTGTGGGAACCAGCAGTGCCTCCGTCTGAGTGTGAGTCCTGTGGGAACCAGCAGTGCCTCCGTCTGAGGGTGAGTCCTGTGGGAACCAGCAGTGCCTCCGTCTGAGGGTGAGTCCCATGGGAACCAGCAGAGCCTCTGTCTGAGGGTGAGTCCTGTGGGAACCAGCAGTGCCTCTGTCTGAGGGCGAGTCCTGTGGGAACCAGCAGTGCCTTTGTCTGAGGGTGAGTCCTGTGGGAACCAGCAGTGCCTCCGTCTGAGGGTGAGTCCTGTGGGAACCAGCAGTGCCTCTGTCTGAGGGTGAGTCCTGTGGGAACCAGCAGTGCCTCCGTCTGAGGGTGAGTCCCACGGGAACCAGCAGAGCCTTTGTCTGAGGGTGAGTCCTGTGGGAACCAGCAGTGCCTCCGTCTGAGGGTGAGTCCCATGGGAACCAGCAGAGCCTCTGTCTGAGGGTGAGTCCTGTGGGAACCAGCAGTGCCTCTGTCTGAGGGTGAGTCCTGTGGGAACCAGCAGTGCCTCTGTCTGAGGGTGAGTCCTGTGGGAACCAGCAGTGCCTCCGTCTGAGTGTGAGTCCTGTGGGAACCAGCAGTGCCTCTGTCTGAGGGTGAGTCCTGTGGGAACCAGCAGTGCCTCCGTCTGAGGGTGAGTCCCACGGGAACGAGCAGTGCCTCTGTCTGAGGGTGAGTCCTGTGGGAATCAGCGGTGCCTCCGTCTGAGGGCGAGTCCTGTGGGAACCAGCAGTGCCTCTGTCTGAGGGTGAGTCCTGTGGGAACCAGCAGTGCCTCTGTCTGATGGTGAGTCCCACGGGAACCAGCAGAGCCTCCGTCTGAGGGTGAGTCCTGTGGGAACCAGCAGAGCCTCTGTCTGAGGGTGAGTCCCACGGGAACCAGCAGTGCCTCCGTCTGAGGGTGAGTCCTGTGGGAACCAGCAGAGCCTCTGTCTGAGGGTGAGTCCCGTGGGATCCAGCGGTGCCTCCGTCTGAGGGTGAGTCCTGTGGGAACCAGCAGAGCCTCTGTCTGAGGGTGAGTCCCTTGGGAAACAGCGGTGCCTCCATTGGAGGGTGAGTCCCCTGGGAACCAGAGGTGCCTCTGTCTGAGGGTGAGTCCTGTGGGAACCAGCAGAGCCTCTGTCTGAGGGTGAGTCCTGTGGCAACCAGCAGAGCCTCTGCCTGAGGGTGAGTCCCGTGGGAACCAGCAGTGCCTCTGTCTGAGGGTGAGTCCCACGGGAACCAGCAGTGCCTCTGTCTGAGGGTGAGTCCTGTGGGAACCAGCAGTGCCTCTGTCTGAGGGTGAGTCCCACGGGAACCAGCAGTGCCTCTGTCTGAGGGTGAGTCCTGTGGGAACCAGCAGTGCCTCTGTCTGAGGGTGAGTCCTGTGGGAACCAGCAGTGCCTCCGTCTGAGGGTGAGCCCTGTGGGAACCAGCAGTGCCTCCGTCTGAGGGTGAGTCCTGTGGGAACCAGCAGTGCCTCCGTCTGAGGGTGAGTCCCATGGGAACCAGCAGAGCCTCTGTCTGAGGGTGAGTCCTGTGGGAACCAGCAGTGCCTCTGTCTGAGGGCGAGTCCTGTGGGAACCAGCAGTGCCTCTGTCTGAGGGTGAGTCCTGTGGGAACCAGCAGTGCCTCCGTCTGAGGGTGAGTCCTGTGGGAACCAGCAGTGCCTCTGTCTGAGGGTGAGTCCTGCGGGAACCAGCTGTGCCTCCGTCTGAGGGTGAGTCCCACGGGAACGAGCAGTGCCTCTGTCTGAGGGTGAGTCCTATGGGAACCAGCGGTGCCTCGGTCTGAGGGCGAGTCCTGTGGGAACCAGCAGTGCCTCTGTCTGAGGGTGAGTCCTGTGGGAACCAGCAGTGCCTCTGTCTGATGGTGAGTCCCACGGGAACCAGCAGAGCCTCCGTCTGAGGGTGAGTCCTGTGGGAACCAGCAGTGCCTCCGTCTGAGGGTGAGTCCTGTGGGAACCAGCAGTGCCTCTGTCTGAGGGTGAGTCCTGTGGGAACCAGCAGAGCCTCTGTCTGAGGGTGAGTCCTGTGGGAACCAGCGGTGCCTCCGTCTGAGGGCGAGTCCTGTGGGAACCAGCAGAGCCTCTGTCTGAGGGTGAGTCCCGTGGGAACCAGCAGTGCCTCCGTCTGAGGGTGAGTCCTGTGGGAACCAGCAGTGCCTCCGTCTGACGGTGAGTCCTGTGGGAACCAGCAGTGCCTCTATCTGAGGGTGAGTCCCATAGGAACCAGCAGTGCCTGTGTCTGAGGGTGAGTCCTGTGGGAACCAGCAGTGCCTCTGTCTGAGGGTGAGTCCTGTGGGAACCAGCAGTGCCTCCATCTGAGGGTGAATCCTGTGGGAACCAGCAGTGCCTCTGTCTGAGGGTGAGTCCTGTGGGAACCAGCAGTGCCTCTGTCTGAGGGTGAGTCCCACGGGAACCAGCAGAGCCTCTGTCTGAGGGTGAGTCCTGTGGGAACCAGCAGAGCCTCTGTCTGAGGGTGAGTCCCACGGGAACCAGCAGTGTCTCCATCTGAGGGTGAGTCCTGTGGGAACCAGCGGTGCCTCCGTCTGAGGGTGAGTCCTGTGGGAACCAGCAGAGCCTCTGTCTGAGGGTGAGTCCCGTGGGAACCAGTGGTGCCTCCATTGGAGGGTGAGTCCCGTGGGAACCAGCAGTGCCTCTGTCTGAGGGTGAGTCCTGTGGGAACCAGGAGAGCCTCTTTCTGAGGGTGAGTCCTGTGGCAACCAGCAGAGCCTCTGCCTGAGGGTGAGTCCCGTGGGAACCAGCAGTGCCTCTGTCTGAGGGTGAGTCCTGTGGGAACCAGCAGAGCCTCTGTCTGAGGGTGAGTCCTGTGGGAACCAGCAGTGCCTCTGTCTGAGGGTGACTCCCACGGGAACCAGCAGAGCCTCTGTCTGAGGGTGAGTCCTGTGGGAACCAGCAGTGCCTCTGTCTGAGTGTGAGTCCTGTGGGAACCAGCAGTGCCTCCGTCTGAGGGTGAGTCCTGTGGGAACCAGCAGTGCCTCCGTCTGAGGGTGAGTCCTGTGGGAACCAGCAGTGCCTCCGTCTGAGGGTGAGTCCCATGGGAACCAGCAGAGCCTCTGTCTGAGGGTGAGTCCTGTGGGGACCAGCAGTGCCTCCGTCTGAGGGTGAGTCCTGTGGGAACCAGCAGTGCCTCTGTCTGAGGGTGGTTCCTGTGGGAACCAGCAGTGCCTCCATCTGAGGGTGAGTCCCACGGGAACCAGCAGAGCCTCTGTCTGAGGGTGAGTCCTGTGGGAACCAGCAGTGCCTTTGTCTGAGTGCGAGTCCCACGGGAACTTGCAGTGCCTCCGTCTGAGTGTGAGTCCTGTGGGAACCAGCAGTGCCTCTGTCTGAGCGTGAGTCCCACGGGAATCAGCAGTGCCTCCGTCTGAGGGTGAGTCCTGTGGGAACCAGCAGTGCCTCCGTCTGAGGGTGTCGCATAGGAACCAGCAGAGCCTCTTTCTGAGGGTGAGTCCCACGGGAACGAGCAGTGCCTCTGTCTGAGGGTGAGTCCTGTGGGAACCAGCGGTGCCTCCGTCTGAGGGTGAGTCCCGTGGGATCCAGCGGTGCCTCTGTCTGAGGGTGAGTCCTGTGGGAACCAGCAGAGCCTCTGTCTGAGGGTGAGTCCCGTGGGAACCAGCAGTGCCTCCGTCTGAGGGTGAGTCCTGTGGGAACCAGCAGTGCCTCCGTCTGACGGTGAGTCCTGTGGGAACCATCAGTGCCTCTATCTGAGGGTGAGTCCCATAGGAACCAGCAGTGCCTGTGTCTGAGGGTGAGTCCTGTGGGAACCAGCAGTGCCTCTGTCTGAGGGTGAGTCCTGTGGGAACCAGCAGTGCCTCCATCTGAGGGTGAATCCTGTGGGAACCAGCAGTGCCTCTGTCTGAGGGTGAGTCCTGTGGGAACCAGCAGTGCCTCTGTCTGAGGGTGAGTCCTGTGGGAACCAGCAGAGCCTCTGTCTGAGGGTGAGTCCCACGGGAACCAGCAGTGTCTCCATCTGAGGGTGAGTCCTGTGGGAACCAGCGGTGCCTCCGTCTGAGGGTGAGTCCTGTGGGAACCAGCAGAGCCTCTGTCTGAGGGTGAGTCCCGTGGGAACCAGTGGTGCCTCCATTGGAGGGTGAGTCCCGTGGGAACCAGCAGTGCCTCTGTCTGAGGGTGAGTCCTGTGGGAACCAGGAGAGCCTCTTTCTGAGGGTGAGTCCTGTGGCAACCAGCAGAGCCTCTGCCTGAGGGTGAGTCCCGTGGGAACCAGCAGTGCCTCTGTCTGAGGGTGAGTCCTGTGGGAACCAGCAGAGCCTCTGTCTGAGGGTGAGTCCTGTGGGAACCAGCAGTGCCTCTGTCTGAGGGTGACTCCCACGGGAACCAGCAGAGCCTCTGTCTGAGGGTGAGTCCTGTGGGAACCAGCAGTGCCTCTGTCTGAGGGTGAGTCCTGTGGGAACCAGCAGTGCCTCCGTCTGAGGGTGAGTCCTGTGGGAACCAGCAGTGCCTCCGTCTGAGGGTGAGTCCTGTGGGAACCAGCAGTGCCTCCGTCTGAGGGTGAGTCCCATGGGAACCAGCAGAGCCTCTGTCTGAGGGTGAGTCCTGTGGGGACCAGCAGTGCCTCCGTCTGAGGGTGAGTCCTGTGGGAACCAGCAGTGCCTCTGTCTGAGGGTGGTTCCTGTGGGAACCAGCAGTGCCTCCATCTGAGGGTGAGTCCCACGGGAACCAGCAGAGCCTCTGTCTGAGGGTGAGTCCTGTGGGAACCAGCAGTGCCTTTGTCTGAGTGCGAGTCCCACGGGATCTTGCAGTGCCTCCGTCTGAGTGTGAGTCCTGTGGGAACCAGCAGTGCCTCTGTCTGAGCGTGAGTCCCACGGGAATCAGCAGTGCCTCCGTCTGAGGGTGAGTCCTGTGGGAACCAGCAGTGCCTCCGTCTGATGGTGTCGCATAGGAACCAGCAGAGCCTCTTTCTGAGGGTGAGTCCCACGGGAACGAGCAGTGCCTCTGTCTGAGGGTGAGTCCTGTGGGAACCAGCGGTGCCTCCGTCTGAGGGTGAGTCCCGTGGGATCCAGCGGTGCCTCTGTCTGAGGGTGAGTCCTGTGGGAACCAGCAGTGCCTCCGTCTGAGGGTGAGTCCTGTGGGAACCAGCAGAGCCTCTGTGTGAGGGTGAGTCCCACGGGAACCAGCAGTGCCTCTGTCTGAGGGTGAGTCCTGTGGGAACGAGCAGTGCCTCTGTCTGAGGGTGAGTCCTGTGGGAACCAGCAGTGCCTCCGTCTGAGGGTGAGTCCTCTGGGAACCAGCAGTGCCTCCATCTGAGGGTGAGTCCTGTGGGAACCAGCAGTGCCTCCGTCTGAGGGTGAGTCCCATGGGAACCAGCAGAGCCTCCGTCTGAGGGTGAGTCCTGTGGGAACCAGCAGTGCCTCTGTCTGAGGGCGAGTCCTGTGGGAACCAGCAGTGCCTCTGTCTGAGGGTGAGTCCTGTGGGAACCAGCAGTGCCTCCGTCTGAGGATGAGTCCTGTGGGAACCAGCAGTGCCTCTGTCTGAGGGTGAGTCCTGTGGGAACCAGCAGTGCCTCCGTCTGAGGGTGAGTCCCACGGGAACGAGCAGTGCCTCTGTCTGAGGGTGAGTCCTGTGGGAACCAGCGGTGCCTCCGTCTGAGGGCGAGTCCTGTGGGAACCAGCAGTGCCTCTGTCTGAGGATGAGCCCTGTGGGAACCAGCAGTGCCTCCGTCTGAGGGTGAGTCCCACGGGAACGAGCAGTGCCTCCGTCTGAGGGTGAGTCCTGTGGGAACCAGCAGTGCCTCCATCTGAGGGTGAGTCATGTGGGAACCAGCAGTGCCTCCGTCTGAGGGTGTCCCATAGGAACCAGCAGAGCCTCTGTCTGAGGGCGAGTCCCACGGGAACCAGCAGCGTGTCTTCCTGCTCATAGGCATATTGACATCGACAGTTTTCAGAGTTGTCATAATTTTTGAAGCTGTTGGTAAGCTCGTTCTAGTTTTCTAGGTTGGCAGGTATGACTCAGCCATGAACATAGGAACAGGAGTAGGCCATTCAGCCGCTCGAGCCTGTTCCACCATTCAATGAGACCATGGCTAATCTGTATCCTAACCCCACCCACCCACCTTGGCCCCATATTCATTAATACCTTTGGCTAGCAAAAATTTATCAATCTCAGATTTTAAATAATGAATTGTGCTAGCATCTACTGCTTTTTGATTTAGAGAGTTCCACACTTCTACCACCCATTGCGTGAAGAAGTGTTTCCTAACCTCTCTCCTGAATGGCCTGGCTCTGATTTTAAGGGTATGTTCCCTTGCCCTAGACTCCCCCACCAGCGGACAATGTTTCCCCCTATCTACACCATCAATTCCTTTCAAAATCCCAAGAACATCAATCAAATCACCCCTTAACCTTCTATATTCCAGGGAATACAAGCCTAGTTTATGTAATCTCCCCTCATAGAAACATAGAAACATAGAAAAATAGGAGCAGGAGTCGGCCATTCGGCCCTTCGAGCCTGCTCCGCCATTCAATACGATCATGGCTGATCCTCTATCTCAATACCATATTCCTGCTCTCTCCTCATACCCCTTAATGCCTTTTGTGTCTAGAAATCGATCTATCTCCTTCTTAAATATATTCAGTGACTTGGCCTCCACAGCCTTCTGTGGTAGAGAATTCCACAGGTTCACCACCCTCTGAGTAAATAAATTTCTCCTCATCTCAGTCCTAAATGTCCTACCCCGTATCCTGAGACTGTGACCCCTTGTTCTAGACACCCCAGCCAGGGGAAACATCCTCCCTGCATCCAGTCTGTCTAGCCCAGTCAGAATTTTATACGTTTCAATGAGATACCCTCTCATTCTTCTAAACTCCAGTCGACAGGCCTAGTCGACCCAATCTCTCCTCATACGACAGTCCTGCCATCCCAGGAATCAGTCTGGTGAACCTTCGCTGCACTCGCTGTAAGGCAAGTATATCCTTTCTTAGGTAAGGAGACCAAAACTGCACACAGTACTCCAGGTGTGGTATCACCAAGGCCCTGTACAACTGTAGTAAGACATCCTTGCTCCTGTACTCAAATCCTCTTGCAATGAAGGCCAACATACCATTTGCCTTCCTAACTGCTTGCTGCACCTGCATGTTTGCTTTCAGTGACTGGTGCACAAGGACACCCAGGTCCCTTTGTACATCAGCATTTCCCAATCTAGCACCATTTAATACTCTACCTTTCTGTTTTTCCTACCGAAGTGGATAACTTCACATTTATCCACGTTATACTGCATCTGCCATGTATTTGCCCACTCACTCAATTTGTCTAAATCGCTTTGAAGCCTCTTTGCATCCTCCTCACAACTCACAATCCCACCTAGTTTTGTGTCATCAGCAAACTTGGAAATATTACATTTGGTTCCCTCATCCAAATCATTGATATATATTGTGAATAGCTGGGGCCCAAGCACTGATCGCTGCGGTACCCCACTAGTCACCGCCTGCCACCCCAAAAAAGACCCATTTATTCCTACTCTCTGTTTCCTGTCTGTTAACCAATTTTCAATCCATGCCAGTATATTACCTCCAACCCCATGTGCTTTAATTTTGCACACTAACCTCTTATGTGGGACTTTATCAAAGGCCTTCTGAAAATCCAAATACACCACATCCACTGGTTCCCCCTTATCTATTCTACCAGTTACATCCTCAAAAAACTCCAGTAGGTTTGTCAAACACGATTTCCCTTTCATAAATCCATGTTGACTTTGTCTAATCCCGTTGATATTTTATAATCTGCCCCTTGGAGCCTTGGTAACAGTCTGGTGAATCTGCGCTACATTCCTTCCAAGGCCAATATATCCTTTCTAAGGTGTGGTGCCCAGAACTGTACACACTACTCCAGATGTGGTCTAACCAGGGCTTTGCATAGCTGTAGCAAAACTTCCTCCCCTTATATTTTAACCCTCTAGTTATAAAGGCCTTTTATAATTACCATTATATAATTTATATATATAATTTACCATTAGCCTTTTTGATTATTTTTTATACCTGACCACTACATTTTAATGATCTGTGTACGTGGAATTCTATATCTCTTTGGACCTCCACTGCTCCTAACTTTTCACTATTTAAATAATATTTGGATCTATTCTTTCTTGGTCCAAAATGGATGACCTCACACTTACCTGTGTTGAAATCCATTTGCCACAGTTTTGCCCACTCACTAAATCTATCACTGCCTATCACTATTATGCTCCCATCTACACTAATTACTATGCCACCGATCTTTATGTCATCGGCAAACTTGGATATATGGCTTTCTATTGTGTTATCTAAGTCATTAATAAATATAGTGAATAGTTGAGGCCCCAGCACAGATCCTTGTGGGGTATCGCTAGTCACTTCTTTCCAATTTGAATACATACCCATTAACCTACTCTCTGTCTTCTACCGCCTAACCAACCTCCTAACCAGGTCCAAGCTCAGAAGAGCATCTTCTCTGCCAGTGTAGCATTTCATTTCATATGGCAGCTACCCTGTAGCATTTCTGAAATTACCGATTTAGTGACCGTCATGTGGTGAATTTTCCAAGTGATGCAGGTTGTGTATACAAAGCACAAGTTCCTCACAAAATCATAGTGTCATAGAATAGTACAGCACAGAAGGAGGCCATTCGGCCCATCGAGTCTGCGAGAGCTCTTTTGAAGAGCAATCCAGTTAGTCCCACTCCCCCGCTCTTTCTCCATATCCCTGCAATTTTTTTTCTCCTTCAAGTATTTATCCAATTCCCTTTTGAAGGCTACTATTGAATCTGTATCCACCACCCTCAAGCACCGCATTCCAAACCCTAACCACTCGTTGTATAAAGAAGTTTTTCCTCATGTCGCCTCTGGTTCTTTTGCCGATCAAAATGCCTGTTCATTGCTGTGGAACTTATATCTGTGTACAGCTGGATTACCACACGGTGGCACTGCAAATAGAATTGCTTACAGTAAGCTAAAATATTACTAGCGTCAAACTTTGAGAAATGTTTCTGTTGTGGACTTGCATTGAAACTGTAAGAGCCATAAAAGCTTAAGAAAATGCTTTAAAATAGTGGTTAAATGGCATAATACAGTTAATTTACCTGACCGACTTATTGTATTAAGAAACCCCCTATGTTCTTTCTCCAGTAGTATAGTCCGAGACACCCCCTTCATTCTTGCCACAATGGAACAGTCCCTAAGCCACACATGGGTGCAGCCATTTTACAGTTTACACTGCACGTGGTTGAAGGAGGCAGAAGCTGTGAGGTTTGGAGCAGTACAGTTTTTGACCATGTTCGTTTATACGTGTTTGCTTTGTAATTCCGTTTGTTAAGTGTTATAGTAAACAGTTTAAAAGACAAAGCTACGTTTGGGAACGTTTTATTTCGACACGCGTCTACTCGTTGTTAAAAAACCCCACAGCTCAGTGGCTGCCTGTTTGGAAACTAAGAAGCGCCACTACAGAAACTACCCGAATTAATTTCACACAGCTTTGTTACAGCCAGAAGAGAAAGAGGGCGGAGACTTCCATTTCACATATCTGGGCAGGATTGGAACTCATGTCACATGCTGTAACTTAATCCCCTACCGAGTTGTCGATCATTTCATACACTAATTCAGGGTAGTTAAAGTCAGCCGTGGTTAGCAACCTCTTCTTCCTGCGATTTCTTCTTTATTTTTCTTTCCCTTGTTGTCAGTGATTTCCATTCAAGCAGTTGTGATAAGCTCCCTTTGAGAATTTCTCCATTTTGATAACCGTCAGGTTTCCTGTTTGTCTCCCTTTGTTAGTTTTTTTTTCCCAGTTCCATTGTCATTTCCTGTTAATTGTGACTTATTTTCAATGTGTGTCTGCTGGCTAAAATGTTCCTTTTAACTTGTTGCTGTCTACTCCGTTTTACTGACAACTAGGGCCATTGCCGCCTGGGAGGTAACCTGGTGGAGCAATTCGCTCGCCCTTTGTAGAAGCCACCTGATCCATTGCAAGCAATGTAATGAAAATTGGGTTGGGTTCTACAACGGGAAGATAATCCACCCCACCAGGGAAGTTGAAAATTACCTGCAGTCCTTTATCTCCTCATCTGCCTTCTGTGTGTCAATGTTTGTTTTTGTCTCATAGGCCGGAATTTTCCCTTTGACGAGAGTTCGGGTTTGCGAGCGGGTGGGCAGTTAAAAGCGCTGAAATTGGCAGAGCGTTGCGAAGCCGCCTTCATCCCACCAACTTCCGCCTTTAGCTCCGCCGCGTTTCTCAGCACGCCAGAGACCCGCTCGGGAAAGGTGGGCGACCTAATTAAAGTATTTAAGAACTCGTTAACAGGCTTTTTAACCCGGTGTTGCAGCTTTTACTGGCTGCGCATGGCATTCACAGACTTCCTGAACCTCGCCTGTGAAAGCAAGGCGAGAGCTGAGTGACCATTGACTGTTGAAAAAAATCACATAAATACTTACACCTTACACCTGCTTCCTTGCCTAGGGGAAAGGCTCTTGCTGACACCATTTGTGCAGAGAATTTGCTTTCAGGGTTTGCAGGTGATTTCTACAACCTAGGAAGCCACTCTCGCTACATTGGAAATCACTCTCACTATATTGGAGGATTGTGTCTCTGATTTCCACTTTACCTGACATATATCAGATCAGCATGGGTGCTGCTTATGCTGTTTCACCTTGGACCTCAGATTCAGACCTGGAGATGGCATCAGTAGCGGCACACATTGCTGCCCGGGAGGCCCAGGATTTAGTTAAGTTGCACCAGTGCACCTGTATGACACCCAGATGCTGAACCTACTTCCCCCGCACTTCCACAAACACCACAACGCAGTCCTAAAATGATCAAACCATCCCTGTCACACACGCACCCATTGCTCGAGGTTAAGTGATGTCTTACCATTCACTCCAACTGACAAGGCCACTTCCCAGGTAGCAGGCAAAAATTGACAAGACAGGAAAGTGGTGCAAAGAAATGAATTTATGTGGCTCATAAATTGAACTGAAACTTAACCCTCTAATATTTTGGAACACACCCATGTGCGTACCCTTGTGCATCTACTATTGTGTCATTTTTCTTTTTCTACTACTGCTACGACGTGCCCCCTCTATGGATTCAGCACAGGTAGAGGCAGGCTGCTCACTTCCCTACTCTGACTTCTTAGACACTTTTGGCAGATATCCTCTGGGTTTTGGAGCCTGTGATGGCTCCGCCAAAGACGGCTCCTCCTGCAACTGTGCAGGGGCAGGCTCGGCCATCGGGATCCGAGGCAGCATTTGAGGCTCTGACTGAGGGGGAGGCAATGGGAGAGAAGTGGGAGTGCTTTGAGCAGAGCCCCCACTTCCATGTCCACTCTCATCATCATCCCTCTCATGGGCCACCTGCCATTCCCTGCTAGCAAGGTGCTGGAGAGCAGCTTGCTGCACATCAGAGGGGCGATGAACAGCCAAGTCTAAGTTTGTATTCTCCCTAGATATGGCTGCAATCAGAGTCTGCAAGCTGTTCTTCACAGCAAGTATGCACTCGTTTGACTGGCACATTTGATGCTCCATACAGGTGGCCACCCTTTCCATGGAAGAGCTTACAGTCGCCATTGCCTGCGACATGGTGCTGCTCATGTTGGAGATGGATACCTCCATTCTCCCTACAATCGCACACAAAGGCTGGAAAAGCTGCCAGAGCCTCGGGCATTTTTTGCTGCTCCTCCAGAATCATCCTCTTTGTCGACGGCCCCTGAAGTTCAGCCTCTGTGACCAGCTAAGCACTGCCTGGAGTGTCCTGTGCCCGCTGGCGAGGACTCTTCACTGCTGTCCCTGTCTCCATCATCTGCTCTTGCTCACTTGTGATCTGTGACACACCAGGTGACAGCACTATTCTCTCTCTCATTGGACCCACCAACTTGCGCGTTTCTGCGCTGGGTGCTGGGTGCGGAGGGGTCTGGTAACAGTGCACCCTCAGTGACCGCGGCCTCCTCTGGGGAGTCATATTCCTCCTCTGGCTGGACAGTGGGAGGGGGGAGGGGCACAGATGGGCCTGTGGGAGAGTAAAGAGATGAATTAGAAGTCTCATGATAAGAATATTTTAAGTTACCATTATGCACATCATGATATTTCACTGGTTGCTGACATCAAGTCACCATGAGTGACTGCTGTATGCCATGTGGCTGTGTGAGATTTAATTCTGTCACCAGGTTGCTGGGAGGTCCCCCTCTCGCCATCTCCCACCGCCAGCAGCTCCGTAACTCCACTTATGTCCAGAGCCTCCTACTCTGCTGCAGTCAATGGTGTGGTAACTGGAGAGCTACCTCGGTTCTCTGCCTCTCCTGTGTGTTCTGTGCTCTCTTCTCCTGCAAGGAGGGAAACAAGAGACCTTACAGTGAGAGTCATGAGTGTAGCTGAGATGAAGTCGAGTCAGTTTGCACATTCTCCCCGTGTTTGCGTGGGTTTCCTCCGGGTGCTCCGGTTTCCTCCCACAGTCCAAAGATGTGCGGGTTAGGTTGATTGGCCATGATAAAAATTGGCCCTTAGTGTTAGGGGGCATTAAATACGTGGGGTTACGGGGTTATGGGGATAGGGCTTGGGTGGGATGGCTGTCGGTGTAGGGACCGGGTGCTAGGGTTTGGATGATCAGCCATGATCTCGTTGAATGGCGGAGCAGGCTCGAAGGGCCGAATGGCCTACTCCTGCTCCTATCTTCTATGTTTCTATGTTTCTATGTTTCTATCCATGACGTCATCAAACCTGCTCCAGTTAATTGGCTGGGAAAGCTGCATGACTGATTCTATTGCAGTGGTTTAGTTAAAAAGCCACTGCGGAGCGTGCTGATATATTGTCTGGAATATCGACCTGCTACGTGGCACCCCCGCACCCAACCCGACGGAAAGGTAAAGATTTAGCCAAGTGTTACAGTGAGCCTGTGACATTGGAAGGATCTATTATTCTGAATGATTACATAGAATCATAGAATCATAGAAATCTACGGCACAGAAGAAGGCCATTTGGCCCATTGTGTCTGTGTTGGCCGAAAAAGAGCTCTCCAGCCTAATCCCACTTTCTAACTCTTGGTCCATAGCCTTGTAGGTTACGGTACTTCAAGTGCATATCCAAGTACTTTTTAAATGTGATTGGGGTCTCTGCCTCTACCACCGTTTCAGACAGTGAGTTCCAGACCCCCACCACCCTCTGGGTGAAAAAGTTCTCCTCAACTCCCCTCTAATCCTTCTACTAATTACTTTAAATCTATGCCCCCTGGTTATTGACCTCTCTGCCAAGGGAAATAGGTCCTTCCTATCCACTCTATCTAGGCCCCTCATAATTTTATACACCTCAATTTAGTCTCCCCTCAGCCTCCTTTGTTCCAAAGAAAACAACCCCAGCCTAACCAATCTTTTCTTACAGCTAAAGTTCTTCATTCCTGGCAACATCCTTGTAAATCTCCTACCATTTATTGTGAATGCTCTTGTCTTGTTAGCCCTCCCCAAATGCATTACCTCACACTTCTCCGGATTGAATTCCATTTGCCACTTTTCTGCCCACCTGACCAGTCCATTGATATCTTCCTGCAGTCTACAGCTTTCTTCCTCACTATCAACCACACGACCAATTTTTGTATCATCTGCAAACTTCTTAATCATACCCCCTACATTGAAATCTAAATCATTGATACATACCACATAAAGCAAGGACCTAGTACTGAGCCCTGTGGAACCCCACTGGAAACAGCCTTCCAGTCACTAAAACACCTATCGACCATTACCCTTTGCTTCCTGCCACTGAGCCAAATTTGGATCCAAATTGCCACTTTCCCTTGGATCCCATGGGCTTTTACTTTTCTGACCAGTCTGCCATATGGGGCCTTGCTAAAATCCATGTAGGCTACATCAAACGTGCTACCCTCATCGACCCTCCTTGTTACCTCCTCAAAAAATGCAATCAAGTTAGTCAGACACGACCTTCCCTTAACAAATCCATGCTGACTGTTCTTGATTAATCCGTGCCTTTCTAAATGATGATTAATACTGTCCCTCAGAAGTTTTCCAATCATTTGCTCACCACTAAGATTAGGCTGACTGGCCTGTAATTACTCAGTCTATCCCTATCTCCCTTTTAAACAATGGTATAACATTAGCAGTCCTCCAGTCCTCCGGCACCACACCTGTAGGGAGGATTGGGAATTGATGGCCAGAGCCTCTGCTATTTCCTTCTTTGCTTCTCTTAACAGCCTGGAATACATTTCACCCGGGCCTGGGGATTTATCCACTTTCAAAAGATGCTAACCCCTTAATACTTCCTGTCTCACTATGTTTATCTCATCTAATATTTAACACGTCTCCTCCTTAACTACAATGTCTGCATCGTCCCTCTCTTTTGTGAAGACAGATGTAAAGTATTAAGAACCATACCCAAGTTACCATTTTGGTCTCTAATAATTCCTACTCTTTCTTTAGTTATCCTCTTGCTCTTTATGTATTTATAAAATATCTTTGGGTTTTCCTTGATTATACTTGCCAATATTTTTTTTCATGCCCTCTCTTTGCATTCCTAAATTTCTTTTTAAATTTCACCCCTGTCTTTTCTATACACCTCTAGGCTTTCTACAGTATATAGCTCTCGGCATCTGACATAAGCTTTCGTTTTTTGCCTTATCCTACCCTGTATGCCTCTTGACATTCAGGGGCCTCTAGATTTGGGAGTCCCACCCTTTTTCTTTGTGGGAATATATTTGCTCTAAACCCTCACTATCTCCTCCTTGAATGCCTCTCACTGCTCTGACACTGATTTACCTTCAAGTAGCTGTTTCCAGTCCACTTTTACTGAATCACCTCTCAGCTTAGTAAAATTAGCCTTTCTCCAACTGAAAACTTTTACTCCTGGTCTATCTTTGTCCTTTCCCATAACTATGCTAAATCTAACTGAATTATGATCACTACCACCAAAATGTTCTCCCTTCCACCTGCCCAGCTTCATTCCCTAAAACCAAGTCCAGAACTGCCCCTCTTATGTTGGGCTTGCTACGTACGTCCTGAAAAGTTCTCCTGAATGCATTTTAAGAATTCTGCACCCTCTATACCTTTTACACTGATTCTATCCCAGTTAACATTAGGGTAGTTGAAATCCCCTACTATTACTGCCCTATTGTTTTTGAACGTCTCAGAAATTTGCCTACAAATTTGCTCTTCTATCTCCCTCTGACAATTTGGGGATCTATAGTACACTCCTAGCAGTGTAATTGGGACTGTTTTGTCCTTCAGTTCAAACCATATGACCTCATTTGATGATCCTTCTAATATGTCATCCCTCCTCCCAGCTGTAATTGTTTCTGTAACCAATATTGCGACCACCTCCTTTTCTATCCCCCTCTCTATCTCGTCTGAAATCCCTATAACCAGGAATGTTGAGTTGCCATTCCTGCCCTTCTTTCAACCATGTTTCAATAATAGCTATGATATCATACTTCCACATGTCTATCTGTGCCCTCAGCTCATCTGCTTTATTCACTGGACTCTTTGCATTGAAGTATATACCATTTAGCCCTTCCAAACCCCTTTGTTGTCTGTTTTCTAGCCTTTGTTTCCTCTGTCTTCCAAACTCACTTAACAGTTTTCTGCCTTCCATTTCCAGCTTTGCTTCTCTCCCTTCTGAATCTATGCTCAGGTTCCCATCCCCCTGCCAAGCTAGTTTAAAGCTAGTTTACAGTGAAGAACATGCTATTGAAGGAATTTCCTGAGGGTGGTGTATAGTTGTGGGTGTGTTATACAGAATATTAAACAGAGAGGAATGTCATAGAGAAGAATATGCCACCAATTGCAGTATGTCAAAGAAAGGGCTGTGCTTTGGAATAGGACCTGATACCGAGATTGATGTTTTATAAAGAGGAGTGTCTTTGGGAATTCTGTGTACGGAAAAGAGTGTGTCATAGAGATTCTGTACATTGAGCACGTGTGATATAGAGAGAGTTTTACAGTGAGGGGGAGATATATGGGTATGGTGGCATTGTGGTTATGTTACTGGACCATAAATCCAGAGGCTTGGACTGGAAGACATGAGTTCAAATCCCACCATGGGAGTTGGTGAATTTAATTGCAATAAATCAGGAATTAACAAAAAAAGCTAGTATCTGTAATGGTGACCATGAAACAATGGATTGTCGTAAAAACCCACCTGGTTCAACAGTGACCTTCAGGGAAGGAAATCTGCCGTCCTTACCCGGTTTATATGTAACTCCAGACCCACAGCAATGTGCTTGACTTATAACTGCCCTCTGATTTCGAGCAAGCCACTCAGTTGTATTCAAGAAGGCGACTCGAGGGCAATTAGGGATGGGCACTAAATGGTCTTGCCGGCGACATCCATATCCAGAGAACGAGGAGGAAACGCAGTAGTGTAAGGGGTTTTCGATCGGTGAGGTCTCTCTCTCGCTCTAGAGGCCTCTCTCTCTTGCACAGTAATTTACTGAGTGGTTCGACCCACTCACCCCTTAGGTTCTATACACTGGACTTTGAGGCAGGAACTACAATGCAGAGAATACTCTATAGACCAAGTTTAATGAAACAAAATGAAATTTTATTGCATAAAGGAAAAATTGAATGTAAGCCAAAAATAAGGTACATGGGAGGGAAAAACAAATCATAATACAGTACTAACCAACATATCTACAGGCATATTACGCTTTACAAGGTTCATCATGAAATAGGGAAGCACACGGAACATCGAGGGACAACAACTCATTGTTAATTATCCCCTAAAATTCCCACCCCCTAAGCCTAGCTAGATTAGATTATGAGGGGCCAGAAACATGCTCGCCAATCCCAGTTAGTAAACAGAGATTTTGAAGTCTGCGTTTTGGTCCTCTCAGGCGTCCTGTCTCCACGTGGTCAGTGGAATGCAGCGGGCTGCGACACACTCTTTCCTCCCTCGAGGTAATGGACTCGGACAGACTGGATGTTAGCAGGCCTGGACATCGGTGTGGAGAGAGGCCATCTGTTTTACCATTTTCACATGGGTTTCTTCTTGTCTCGTCAATGTCCCAGGGTTGGTCGATGATCTCCCGACAGTTACCCTGGGGCTGGATGCTGACTTGATCTCCCCTCTCGAACCTCTCTTTCCCTCTCGAGCTTCTCTCCGAACTCGGATCTCGATCCTCCGAACCCGATCCTCTCCTCGATCGTCTCCACTCGAACTCTGCACCAATGAAGCTGATGCTCCTCAGTGGCTACTGTAGTGTATGTACCTTTAAGGGGAGAACTACTTTTTACAGCTCCTGTATACTGTAGTACCGGCAGTGACCACACCTGTATATAAACCCTGAGTAGGGATCTGTACGTTAGTTTTAGAGTAACCTGCATCCAGTAAACACCTGTTAATTGTTCCTCTTGCAGTCTCTGTCGATTTATTGAAGAATACCATACATTAACATTCACGGATTCAACAGTGGCGACGAGTTGATTCGAACCTACCTGCAATTCTGTAGAAGAAGGCCGATTCCACCAGTGCGGGCATCGACCATCCGGAGAGGACTTGAACATCGCAGAGGAGGCTGCGGAGAGCTGGGCTTGGTTCCCCAGTCGAGACGATCCAACACAGCGGGCTGGCAGCAGGTACGGCGCAGACCCTTCCCGGACGGCAGCGGCTGGAGCCGACCGACGGCACACAAAAAGGCCGAGCAGCGTCGATGGGGTAAGAGAGAGGGTGAAGCGCACAGGGCGCAGCCGGGGTTGAAGACCGAGAGGCGTCAACGAGAGAAGGGAAAACGCGCAGAGAGCGGCTGGGGCTTCAAGGGCTGAGCAGCGTCCGCGGGGGGAAGGAAGAAGCGCGGGAGATGCCATTTTGAGCCAGCGGAGAAGAAGGGAGAGCGCGGGAGATGCCATTTTTAGCCAGTCTAACCACACCCAAGGATGCAGATGAGTGGCAGTGTCACAGCGTTCGACGATGAAGTCGAAGATTGGGCAACATATATAGAACGTGTAGAAGTGTACTGCAAGGCGAATGAAGTGCCAGATGCCAGGAAAGCACTCGTATTGTTGAATTCCATGGGTGCAAAAACGTACGGCTTACTGCGAAACCTAATAACCCCAGAGAAGCCAGTGGAAAAGGATTTTGAAAGCATAGTGGCAATCTTACAGGACCACTTAAACCCCACACTGCTGCTGATAGCCGAAAGATTTAAGTTTCACAAAAGGAACCAGCATAAAGACGAAAGTAATGCTGAGTATTTAACGGAACTGCGCAAACTATCGAAACACTGCCAGTTTGGAACGGGACTAGCAGATACTTTAAGGGACAAGTTTGTGTGTGGGCTTCAAAGTGAAGGAACCCAGAAACGGCTTCTATCAGAAAAGGATCTTACGCTGGACAAGGCTTTCAGCATGGCAGTATCACACGAAGCAGCTGCACGGGGCGCTGCAGAGATACAACGGAGATCGCAAGAATATGGCACAAATGAAATGTCATATGGAGCAGTGAAGTGTTATCGCTGCGGCAAAACAACACACGACCACAAGGACTGTTGGTTCAAGGACCAAGTGTGCAGACAGTGTGGAAAAGTAGGACACAGAGCAAGTGTCTGCAGGTCGGGAAAGAAAACCAGCAGCAAGAAATCTCCACAGGAGAAGTACAAGAAGGTACATAAGGTGACGGAGAGTAGTTCAGACGAACAGAAAAGTGATACAGACTCCGGAAGCAAGGAGCTGGGTTGTCTGAAACTACATCATGTAATCAAAATGGAAGGATCACCAAACTATCTGGGTCACGCTCAAGTGAAAATGGAATTGGACACAGGATCAGCCCTAACAGTCATAAACCAAAGGGACTACAAGCGGCTATTCTCACATATACCCTTGAGAGATACAGAGATTGTCTTGAAGACGTACACGGGGCAAAAAGTCTACCCCAAAGGAAAAATAAGGGTCAACGTGATATACAATGGCAAGGAAACACCAAAAATGGACATATATGTATTGCCAGATGGAGGCCCGCCACTACTAGGGCGTGAATGGATCCGTAAGATACAGCTAGAGTGGCATTCCATACAAGCACTGACTGTAGATGCCAAAAAGGATGACGACGTCACACCGGGACAACTGTCAAAAATGCTAACTGACGCACAAGAAGTGTTCCAGGAGGGACTCGGTTCACTAAAAGGTATAACAGCAATGATCAAAATAGAGGAAAATGCAAGGCCAAAGTTTTTAAGGCCAGACCGGTGCCTTATGCGATCCGCCCAGCCGTCGAAGCAGAGCTGGAAGGTTTGGAACGTTCAGGAGTGCTATCCAAAGTGGACTGGAGCGAGTGGGCTACACCCATCATTCCTGTAATGAAGAGGTCGTTGAGTAATACGCCTGGGGAATCAAAGAAGGTTCGCATCTGTGGGGACTTTAAGGTGACAATGAACCCAGTCCTTCACACTGTGCAATATCTGCTTCCGCGGATTGAAGATATTTTTGCCTTGCTATCTGGAGGTAAACGCTTCACTAAGATTGACCTGGCCCAGGCGTACCTGCAAATGGAGGCAGAAGAAGCCTCGAAACAGTACTTCACGATCAACACTCATAAAGGTCTCTACCAATACAACTGGCTGGTGTTCGGGGTAGCATCAGCTCTGGCTATTTGGCAAAGGACAATGGATCAAGTCCTGCAAGGGATTCCAGGGACCCAGTGTTATTTGGACGACATCCTGGTCACGGGCGAAAATGACAGTGATCACCTCGCCAACCTGGAGCAGGTGCTCACTGGATTGAAGGATTATGGGCTCCGAGCTAATCACCACAAATGTGAGTTTTTCCAGAAGCAGATCTCGTATTGTGGCCACGTTATTGATGAAGAGGGGTTACATAAGTCCCCTGAAAAGATTGAGGCAGTAGTCAAGGCTCCAGCACCGGAAAATGTGTCACAACTGAGGTCGTTCCTCGGGTTGGTGAACTACTACCATAAGTTCTTGCCGAATTTGTCTACAGTTCTACACCCACTGAACACCCTACTGCAAACGGGGGTACCATGGAAGTGGAATGACGAATGTAAACGAGCTTTCCAGAAGTGCAAAGAATTGATCACATCAAAAGAGGTGTTGGCTCATTTCAACCCAGCACTACCAATTCGGCTGGCGTGTGATGCATCACCCTATGGCATTGGAGCGGTGCTGTCGCACAAATTCCCGGACGGCTCGGAGAGACCAGTTGCCTTTGAGTCTCGGTCACTAACCTCAGCCGAGTGTAACTATGTCCTGATTGACAGGGAGGCCCTCAGCCTAATGTGGGGAGTGAAAAAGTTCAACCACTATCTGCACGGGCAGAAGTTCACCTTGCTGACTGAGCACCAACCACTTGTCTCCATCTTTAACCCAAAGAAGGGCGTTCTGGTGATGACTGCGCAACGGCTACAAAGATGGTCCCTTTTTCTAGGGGCGCACCAATATGATATCGAGTATAAGGGTACGAAACAGCATGGAAACGCTGATGGGCTATCACGCCTGCCACTACCTACTGCGGAGGAAGCACCAGCAGTGGATCCTGTCGAAATATTTCATTCGACTATAATTGAATGCTTGCCAGTAACTAACGCTGGTATAGAGAAGGAGACCCGAAATGACCCGACACTGTCTCGGGTATATGATTTGACGGTGAAGGGATGGCCAGCACATGGCGACTCACTGTTGCCAGCATTCTCATCCAGAAGAGAACAGCTGTCAGTATGCCAGGGGACCTTGATGTGTGGATCCCGAGTGGTAATTCCACCCAAGTTAAGGGAGAGAGTGCTCTATGAGCTTCACGAAGGCCATCTGGGAGGGGTGAAAATGAAAAGCCTTGCTAGGGCTTATGTGTGGTGGCCGGGGATCGATCAGCAAATCGAGGACCTGACAAAGAGCTGCTCAGGATGCCAGAAGGTCCAAAATGCACCACCACATGCCCCTCTACACCCATGGGAGTGGCCCTCATCTCCATGGCAACGGGTGCATATTGATTTTGCTGGTCCATTCATGGACTCAATGTTTTTAATAGCTGTGGATGCGCACTCGAAATGGCCTGAGGTGATCAAAATGTCCTCCACCACCACGGAGAAAAGTATTGCAGCCCTACGGACCATCTTTGCCAGGAACGGCTTGCCAGAGCAGATTTGCTCTGATAACGGACCACAGTTTGTGTCCAAAGAGTTTCGAAGATTTATGAAAAGGAATGGGGTAAGGCATTACACCTCCGCTCCGTATCATCCAGCCACCAATGGATTGGCTGAGAGGTTCGTACAAACCTTTAAAAAAGCAGTAAGGGCCATGTGCGGTGACGACATTCCACTGCAGCATAAGGTGGACAATTTCCTCTTAGCCTACAGAAATGCGACACATACAGTCACCAACTAGACCCCGGCTATGATGTTCTTTTAACCGAAGGTTGAGATCTCGTCTGGATTTGCTCAAACCAAATGTACGAAGAGATGTTGAGAATAAGCAATTCCAGCACATCAATGAGAAGCCGACAAGGAGCTTCAATGTAGGGCAACCAGGCTCGCGACTACCGAACAGAGAAATGGCAACCAGGAACGATAGACACACGACAGGGGCCACTAATGTACACCGTGGATGTTGGGGAGAACTGTAGTGTATGTACCTTGAAGAAGGAACTATATTCTGCAGCCCCTGTATACTGCAGTACCAGTAGTGACCACCCCTGTATATAAGCCTGTGTAGTAACTTTGCATAGTAGTTCCAGTTTTGTCTCCATTCAGTAAACACCTGTTATAACCAACTTCTGCAGTCCGTGTCTCAATTACACACGGACATTACATTGGCGACGAACAGATCCGAACTTACCTACAGTTCTGCACCACCTCACGGGGATCCAACCCTGAAGCAAAGTTATTAGAGGTCGAAGCCAGAAGGAAGAAATCCAAAAAGAAAAAAAACAAACAGAAGAAACGGGCGTCGACCGTGGGCAACCGCCCTCTGATTCATCAAATTCGAAGATTTGCAGGAGAGGTTGTTGAGAGCTGGGCTTGGTTCTCCAGTCTATGGTGTTCCAGCTAATCGGGCTGGTGGCAGGTATTACACTGATCCTTCCTGGGCTGCGGCGGGCTAGAGCTCGATCGGGTGGCTTTTCAACAGGGCCGAGCAGCGTTGTCGGGAAGAGGAGAGAGAGAGAGAGGGTGGAGCACACAGGGCGCGGCCGGTGCTACGAAGCCGGGCAGCGTACAGACCCGAGAAGAGGGAGGAAAGTGTCCCATAGGGTCTGCTCTGATGACGGGAACAGTAATTAAAATAAAAGAAAAAGAAATTAGAAGCGCAGAAAGCCGCGAGGAGCTGCAGTTTGCCACGGGGACCGCGGAGAGCGGCGTTGGCAGCAGCGCGGGGGGAGGCGCGCGAAGACCATAGGGCATCGCCATCAAGGCATAAAAACGTTAGCAACAGCGTTGGCAGCAGCGGAAAAGACAGAAAGCGCGGGAGGCGCCATCTTAATCCAGCGGGGAAGAAGGAAAAGCGCGGGAGGTGCCATTTTGTTCAATCGGGGAAGAAGGCAAAGCGCGGGAGGCGCCATTTTGTTCAATCGGGGAAGAAGGCAAAGCGCGGTAAGTGCCATCTTAGATCTCCACGATGCCGAAGACTGGCAATATCACTGCCTTTGATAATGAAATAGAAGACTGGACCACGTATGTGGAACGAGTCGAAGTATATTGCAAGGCAAATGAAGTAGCCGATGAGAAAAAGGCATCGGTACTACTAAACTTAATGGGCGCAAGAACGTACGGCCTATTGCGGAACCTGATCACTCCAGTCAAACCGATGGAGAAGAGTTTTAACGAAATTGTTGATATCCTACAGGAACACCTAAATCCTACACCGCTGCTGATAGCAGAAAGATTTAAATTCCACAAGAGAAATCAGCATAAAGATGAGAGCAATGCTGATTACCTTACGGAACTACGCAAGCTATCAAAGCACTGCCAGTTCGGAGCAGGACTGGCAGATACCCTACGGGACAAATTTGTCTGTGGACTCCTGATTGAAGGAACCCAGAAGAGGTTACTCTCAGAGAAAGAGCTGACGCTAGATAAGGCTTTCAGCGTGGCAGTATCGTACAAAGCAGCAGCAAGGGGAGCTGTGGAAATACAGCAAAAGCCACAGGAATACGCACCCATGAAATGACACGGGGATTTGAAAAATGTTATCGCTGCGGCAGAACAACCCATGACCAGAAGGACTGCTGGTTCAAGGACAAAACATGCAGGCAATGCGGAAAGATGGGACACATTGCACGAGTTTGCAGGTCCGGGAAGAAGACTAACGACAACAAAAAGAGTACTAAGGAAAAGTACAGGAAAGTACAAAAGATGACGGACAGTAGTTCCGAAGACCAGAAGAGCGATAGTGAATCCGGGAACAAGAGACTAAGCTGTCTCAAACTACACAACGTAATCGCAAAAGAGGATCACCGAACCATTTGGGTCACCCTCACGATAGCAGGATCCCAAGTCAAAATGGAATTGGATACAGGATCAGCCCTGACCGTCATGAATCGACGAGACTACGAGCGGCTATTCTCACACATACCCTTGAAAGACACATCCATTGTCTTGAAGACATATACGGGGCAGAAAGTATACCCCAGAGGGAAAATAAGGGTGCCTGTCGAATACAACGGCAAGGAAATACAGAAATTGTATCTGTACATACTGCAAGATGGTGGACCACCGTTATTGGGACGTGAATGGATCAGAAAGATAAGTTTAGGCTGGCACTCCATTCAGGCACTGACTGTGGCTGGTAAAAAGGATGACGACGTCACACCTGGACGATTGTCAAAAATCTTAGCTAACGCTAAAGAGGTATTTCAACAAGGACTGGGAACTCTTAAAGGCGTAACCGCCTCAATAAAAATAGAAGAGAATGCAATTCCCAAGTTTTTCAAAGCAAGACCGGTACCGTATGCAATTCGCCCAGCTGTCGAGGCAGAGCTGGAGAATCTGGAGAATGCAGGCATGTTATCTAAGGTAGACTGGAGCGAGTGGGCGACACCCATCATTCCTGTCGTGAAGAAAATGTTAAACAATAAGTCTGAGGAGCCAAGGAAGTTTCGCATCTGTGGGGACTTCAAGGTGACTGTGAACCCAATCCTTCACACAGTACAGTATCCTCTTCCGAGGATAGAAGATATTTTCGCCTCACTATCTGGAGGGAAACGTTTTACAAAAATTGACCGAGCGCAAGCATATTTGCAGATGGAGGTTGAAGAATCCTCTAGGAAATATCTCACGATAAACACTCACAAAGGTCTTTACCAGTATAATCTACTGGTATTTGGAGTAGCATCAGCTCTGGCTATATGGCAAAGAGCGATGGAACAAGTCCTGCAAGGGATTCCGGGGACTCAGTGTTACTTGGACGACATCCTAGTGACAGGTGAAAATGACAGTGAACACCTTGCCAACCTAGAGCAGGTGCTCACTAGACTAAGAGAACATGGGCTACGAGCCAATCGCCCCAAGTGCGAGTTTTTAAAGAAACAAATATCGTATTGTGGCCACGTGATTGATGAAAAGGGGTTACATAAGTCCCCTGACAAAATTGAAGCGGTAGTTAAGGCTCCAGCGCCTGAAAATATGTCACAACTGAGGTCATTCCTCAGATTGGTGAATTACTACCATAAGTTTTTGCCGAATTTGTCCACAATTCTGCACCCACTGAACGCCCTGCTACAAACTGGAGCAGCATGGAAATGGAGCGATGAATGTAAGCGGGCCTTTCAGAAGTGTAAAGACCTGATCACTTCAAGAGAAGTATTGGCTCACTACAACCCATCAGTGCCGATAAGACTGGCGTGTGATGCGTCTCCCTACGGCGTTGGAGCGGTACTGTCACATAAATTCCTTGATGGTTCAGAGGCCGATAGCTTTTGCGTCATGCTCGTTAACTTCAGCCGAGCGTAACTACGCCCAGATTGACAGAGAGGCCCTCAGACTGGTGTGGGGGGTGAAGAAGTTCAATCACTACCTGCACGGACAGAAATTTATTCTACTAACTGATCATCAACCTCTTGTCTCCATTTTCAACCCTAAGAAGGGCGTCCCAATAATGACAGCACAACGGCTACAGAGGTGGTCCCTTTTCCTAGGGGCACACCAATATGACATAGAGTACAAAGGAACTAAACAGCATGGGAATGCTGATGGATTGTCGCGCCTACCGTTGCCGACGGTGGAAGAAGCACCTGCAGTGGATCCTGTGGAGATATTCCACTCGACCACAGTCGAATGTCTACCTGTGACGAATGCAAACATAGAAAAGGAAGCACGAAATGACCCCACACTCTCCAGGGTCTATGATTTAATGGTGAAGGGATGGCCAGCACATGGCGAACCACTGTTGCCAGCATTCTCGCCAAAAAGAGAACAGCTGTCAGTGTGCCGAGGAACCTTGATGTGTGGATCCAGAGTAGTAATTCCACCCAAATTGAAGGATAGCGTGCTCAATGAGCTTCATGAGGGTCATCTGGGAGGGGTAAAAATGAAGAACTTAGCCAGAGCGTTTGTGTGGTGGCCGGGAATCGATAGAGAAATCGAAGAGATGACCAAGAGCTGTACAGGATGCCAGAAGGTCCAAAACGCCCCACCACAAGCCCCTCTACATCCATGGGAGTGGCCCTCATCTCCATGGCAAAGGGTACACATTGATTTTGCTGGTCCATTTATGGACTCGATGTTTTTAATTGCGGTGGATGCACATTCAAAGTGGCCAGAGGTAATAAAAATGTCCTCAACCACCACAGAAAAAACTATCACAGTCTTACGAACCATATTTGCCAGAAATGGGCTGCCTGAACAGATTTGCTCCGACAATGGACCACAGTTTGTGTCTGAAGAGTTCCGGAGGTTCTTAAAGAACAATGGTGTTAAGCATTACACATCCGCCCCATATCATCCAGCCACCAATGGATTGGCTGAGAGGTTCGTTCAAACATTTAAGAAGGCTATCAAGGCAATGTGTAATGAAGACATACCCCTACAACACAAGGTGGATAACTTCTTGTTTGCCTACCGGAATGCGACACATGCGGTTACCAACCAAACTCCAGCTATGATGTTCTTCAATCGAAGACTAAGATGCCGCTTGGATTTGGTTTTGGATTTGGATTTGGCTTTGGATTTGGCTTTGGATTTGGCCACAGTCTGTTCGCCCTCCTGCCATCTGGGAGACGCTACAGATGCATTCGCACCCGTACGACCAGATTTAGGAACAGCTTCTTTCCCAGGGCTGTCATCCTACTGAACTCCACAAATAAACTCTAAAGCCTGCACATCTGCCAATGCACTTTATTATGGTGTAATGAAATCTGTTTGTCTTGATCCTGTATTCGTTTTGCACTCATGTATATTACCCTCCCCCACTGTGTATAGTTTCACTTCCTCTTTCCCGACTAACCTGGGAGGTTCCAGGTCTTGGCTCTTGGTTCCGCCCCTGACTTCTCTTACATAAAGATCCCAGGATCTGTATGACTCATTCCTGTGAACCAGTCGGCGTGTTGAGATGTTAGCTCTGATTTTAGTGATTAAAAAGTAGACGGTACAGTCTGGAAGACAGACACTTTATCAAGGCGGAAGTGGACAGACTCCTGCGGGAAGGCATTATTGAATGCAATACCAGCCCGTGGCGTGCCCAAGTAGTCATAGTTAAAAATAGCGAAAAGAAACGGATGGTAATTGACTACAGCCAGACTGTTAATATTTATACCCAGCTGGACACCTACCCTTTACCCCGCATATCAGAAATGGTCAACCAGATTGCGCAATACCGAGTCTTCTCGACTATCGACCTCAAATCCGCGTATCACCAGCTCCCCATTAGAACGGAGGACTGCCCATACACCGCCTTTGAGGCGAACAGGCGCCTCTACCATTTTCTCAGAGTGCCCTTCGGGGTAACAAATGGGGTCTCGGTCTTCCAACGTGCGATGGACCACATGGTTGACGAGAATAAACTACAAGCTACCTACCCCTATCTGGACAATGTCACTATCTGCGGGCACAACCAGCAAGACCACGATCTAAATCTTGCAAGATTTTTAAAAACTGCCCTAAAGCTGAATCTAACCTACAACGAAGACAAATGTGTTTTCAACACAACCCGTCTCTGTATCCTCGGCTGTGTGGTGGAAGATGGGGTAATTGGACCGGACCCTGACCGATTACGCCCCCTAAAGGAACTGCCCCTGCCACACAATCCCAAAGCTTTAAAAAGGTGCCTGGGATTTTTTTCGTATTATGCCCAATGGGTGCCCAATTACTCTGCTAAGGCCCGACCCCTCATTAAATCAGCGTCCTTCCCACTATCAGCTGAAGCTCGGGAGGCTTTCACCAGTATTAAACAAGACATTGAAAGGGCTGCAGTGTGTGCAGTGGACGAATGCATTCCCTTTCAAGTCGAAAGCGATGCATCAGACTTTGCCTTAGCTGCGACCCTCAATCAGGCTGGGAGACCTGTGGCCTTCTTCTCCCGAACCCTTCAGGGACCTGAAATCAGGCACTCTTCTGTCGAGAAGGAGGCACAGGCTATAGTGGAGGCAGTGCGGCACTGGAGACACTACCTAGCCAGCAAACGTTTCACCCTGCTCACCGACCAGCGGTCGGTGGCTTTCATGTTTAATAACAAACAAAGGGGGAAAATCAAGAATGACAAAATACTCAGGTGGAGGATCGAACTATCCACGTTCGACTATGATATTATGTACAGGCCGGGAGCCCTTAATGAACCCCCACATGCCCTATCGCGGGGAATGTGTGCCAGCATTCATACGGACAAATTACAGGGTCTCCACAACGACCTCTGTCACCCAGGGGTCACCCGACTATACCATTTTATAAAGTCCCGCAATCTGCCCCACTCCATCGAGGAGGTCAGGGCAATGACCAGAGCCTGCCGCATCTGTGCAGAATGCAAGCCTCGTTTCTACAGGCCTGACCGTGCACACCTTATCAAAGCCACACGGCCATTCGAGCGCCTAAGTCTGGACTTCAAGGGACCCCTTCCCTCTGCCGACCGTAACGTATACTTCCTCAATATCATTGATGAATATTTCCGCTTCCCCTTCGCCATTCCCTGCCCAGACATGACCAGTGCCACGGACATCAAGTGTCTCTGTAATCTATTCTGCATGTTTGGCACGCCGAACTACATACACAGCGATGGGGGACGTCATTCATGAGTGACGAGCTGCGCCAGTTCTTGCTCTCGAAGGGGATAGCCACTAGCACAACCACTAGCTACAACCCCCGGGGTAATGGGCAAGTGGAAAGGGAGGATGCTACTGTTTGGAAGGCTGTCACATTAGCCTTAAAGTCAAAAGGCCTCCCGCTGGCAGGAAGTCCTCCCAGACGTGCTCCACTCCATAAGGTCTCTGTTATGTACTGCCACTAACGCTACCCCTCACAAAAAGATGTTCGTTTTCCCCCGGAAATCCACCTCGGGCATATCTCTACCCACGTGGCTGACGTCTCCGGGGACAGTACTATTGCGGTAGCACGTGAGAGGCCATAAAACGGACCCCCTTGTGGAAAAGGTACAGCTCCTCCATGCAAACCCTCAGTACGCCTATATCGAATACTCTGACGGGCGAGAGGACACTGTTTCCATAAAAGACCTCGCTCCCTCGGGGAGTGGAGAGAACGATGGGAGACTACCCGATGAAGACCTACACTACAAAGAGACAGGACGCCCAGAGGTATCAATACCCAACTTTAACCTGGAGGACACTGCAGATAACCTGGAAGACACTGCGGAGGCCCGGACAGCGGAGGAACCAGAATCCACTCCCCTAGAGGCACCCCAACCGGCTTTGCGCTGATCACTGAGAACTGCAAAACCTCCTGACAGACTCACTTATACCAACTTTTAAGAAACATCACCCCGATCGACTAAATCTATAGAAGGGGTGAATGTAATGAAATCTGTTTGTCTTGATCCTGTATTCGTTTTGCACTCATGCATATTACCCTCCCCCACTGTGTATAGTTTCACTTCCTCTTTCCCGACTAACCTGGGAGGTTCCAGGTCTTGGCTCTTGGCTCCGCCCCTGACTTCTCTTACATAAAGATCCCAGGATCTGTATGACTCATTCCTGTGAACCAGTCAGCGTGTTGAGACGTTAGCTCTGATCTTAGTGATTAAAAGCCAACTTGTTTAAGTCTATAACTTCTAGTTTTGTGGTTATTGAAGGCCCATCAAATGGTTATGTTTATGTTAATGTATTACAAGCCAAATGTATGTTAAATGTTTAAATGTCTTAATCTAAATGTACACTCTCGGGAGCCGCAAGCCTACATTTCGTTGTACTGCACTTGTGCACTAACAATGACAATAAAAGTTGATTTGATTTGATTTGATTTGATTTGATCAGAAGAGATGTGGAGAACAGGCAGTTTCAGAATATGAATGAAAGGCCAACCAGGAGTTTCAAGATAGGTCAACCAGTTTTGGCCCGGGACTACCACACAGAGAAATGGCAGCCAGGAACGATCTGCACATGGCAAGGACCTCTAATGTATACCGTGGATGTTGGAGAGAGCATTGTAAGACGCCATGCTGACCAGATTCTAGAGTCACTGGAAAATGTCAAATCTACACCACGATCCTATACACCTGGTGATGAAACCGAAGTACCAATTGCATCTACCTCAGAATCGGTGATATTGGAAGCAGACGAACCAAACAACGACGTTGATCCCGAATCAACTTTGCCAGAAGAACCTGATACCCCAAAGAGGCATTATCTGGACAGAATCAGGAAGCCTCCTCAAAGACTGAATTTTTAATTGATTAACTTCAGCTAATGTATATAGCAACTGTAATTGTAAATATGTTATTTAATTATTAATCGAATGTTATGTACTGTTTAGCTAAAAGGGGAGGAATTGTAGTGTATGTACCTTGAAGAAGGAACTATATTCTGCAGCCCCTGTATACTGCAGTACCAGTAGTGACCACCCCTGTATATAAGCCTGTGTAGTAACTTTGTATAGTAGTTCCAGTTTTGTCTCCATTCAGTAAACACCTGTTATAACCAACTTCTGCAGTCCGTGTCTCAATTACACACGGACATTACAAGAACATTGTGAGACGCCATGTCGACCAGATCCTAGAGTCACAGGAAAGAGTCAACCCCAGGTCTCGCGTACCTGGTGATGAACCCGACATACCGGTAGCATCTACCCCAGAAACAGTAGCATCGGAAGCTGATGAACCAACCGACGACAGGGGGGCAGAATTGCCTCCGCACCAAGAGCAAGACACTCAGGAAAGGCGCTATCCAGAAAGGATCAGGAAGCCGCCCCAAAGACTGAATTTATAAATGGACTATTTGCCATTAATGTTACATGTTCAAAGTGTTAATTGTTAAATGAATGTTATGGTACTGTTAATCTAAAAGGGGAGGAATTGTAGTGTATGTACCTTTAAGGGGAGAACTACTTTTTACAGCTCCTGTATACTGTAGTACCGGCAGTGACCACACCTGTATATAAACCCTGAGTAGGGATCTGTACGTTAGTTTTAGAGTAACCTGCATCCAGTAAACACCTGTTAATTGTTCCTCTGCAGTCTCTGTCGATTTATTGAAGAATACCATACATTAACATTCACGGATTCAACAGCTACCTCAATTGCCACCCGATGAAGCTGCCTCCCAACTCCGCAGCTCCTTCCAGATGACTTCCCAGGTCTCCAGTTATACTTTTCCATGGAGGCCCTTATCTCCCGCCAAATCAAGGTTAGTCTTTGTTTAACTTTTGGCGGGCTTGTAGCACAGCGGGGTAGTCTTTGTGTTTAAAGTATCTTCGGGATGGCCGGTAACTGCCATCTCTAGTCTGGAATGACCTTGTATTGTCTTTAATGTCCCTCTTTGAACTTGAATCTGTTCCCCTTTGTCTGGGTAAACATTTAGATGGCCTTTATCTACAGGCCGATCTGATCGGATCTGCATCCAATCTATATGTATGGGGCTCTGTCTGGTTTTGTTTGCTCCAAAACTGCCTTCCAGAACTTACTGTGGGCTGAATCCACAAAAGCTGTCTGGGGACTGCAGGAACCATTTAAAAATGTCCCAAAAAGCTGGTCACGGAGCCTGGTGGCCATTTTGTGTGCCCCTTTTTCTGGGCTTCTTTTAAAACAGTCTTTTAAAATTAAGGCCTTTTCTGCCAATAGGCCCTTATAGGACAATGTTCAATTTTGCGAATTCTACAGTAGCTCTCCACTATAAAGGAGAGCGGGAATAGTTGCCTTTCTCCGTTCTCTCCTTCACATTGCTGCTGCTTGATTTTCCTGTCTCTGGGGGGTCAAAATGCTCCTGTCAGTAATTTAGTAAAAAGGTCAGCGGAAATACAAAATTACATTTCTTGTTTTGTACGCAACCCAACCTTTTCAGTAACATTATGGACAGTGGGACTTCCCCCTCCTCTGTCCCTTTCCTCTCCTTTATGTTGCTGATTTGCTCTTATTCTATCCAAAGAATTTAAACATTTTAGTGAGCCAAATGTTAACCACAAAGAGGTAAATATTTAACTGCTGCAGCTGGGGGATTCCTGGTTGGGGAGAGACGATTGAAACCTGTTTCAGTTTCCATACAATGTGGTAATAATAGTGATCATAAAGGGACTTGCAGGGACAAACATTTGTTCTCACGTCATCATAGACAGAAAGTACAATTGCCAGCAGTGGAGTTGTATATTTGAGGAGATATGACAAACAAAAGGCAACAGCCACAATGACAGCATTAGCTAGCTGTTCCTTCTGGAAGCTTCATTATAAATACATCAATCTTTCTGCACAGCTCCTGACATGAATCTTGTTATTCATGTGGAAATGACTTATGAAATGATACTGGGCAGCCTGCTGGTGGCGCTGTCCAGGGAGAGTATAAATACTCGGGCATGGGCTCAGCTTGCTCAGGACATTCTTTAACGGGAACTAGTGAAGGACACAACTAGATCTCCATGTTGAAAAACAGTTGATTAAAGCCTTGTTTAATACTTAGACCAAGTGCCTAGTAGTTTTTTTACATCAGCTCCCATGCGATTTTGCTTGGAACACTTATTACGCCTCAGCACATGACATTCAGCCTGAATGTATTCCGTCACTGATGACTGGACTTGGGATGAACCTCTTCAGCCTACGCAATAATTTGTTGTGAGGTTTTCCAACATTATTGTGCTATCACACTCATGAATGCAAAGCAGTCTTGGGCTTTATATAGAATTGCTATCAGACAGGACTTCTCTCTCCTAAGAGGCTGTAGATGCTAGGTCATATGGGGGCGATTTTTGCCAGCCCTGGGGAGGCAGGTATGGAGGTGGGACTGCCGGGAAAATGGCAGAATTTGGGGGCGGGTGGCAAACCCGCCCCCAACCTGCCTCCATGCCATCTTCCCAGGAGGCGGATAGCCATCCTGCACCGGGTCTTATCTCCTTGGAGGCGGGAAGGGATTAAAGCCTATTAACTGCCTGTTAACAGGTAGTTAACAGGCAGAAAATAGGATTATCCCCCTTTTGCCCTCACAAGTGCAGGCTTCCCGAAGGCTCCAAAACCCGCCAGCTCAGCGAGGCGAGTACTGGATCTGCGGGGGTCGGGGGGTGGGGGGTGCAAAAGTGTGGTGTGAAGGGTGCAAGAGTGTAGAGGCGAGTATCTGAGGTAAGTGCTAAGTGTTTTTAAAAGTGTACTTACCTTTGTTTCTTCCTGCAGGCTTCAGTCGGTTTCTATGCGGAGAGTCTCGCACCTCCGTGTTGCAGATGAGAGATGTCTGTTGCATTCTCCAATGCAACAAACATCTCATTACTGTAAAAGAAAGAAGGTTGATGAGGTCTTGTATGCAAGATCTCATCAAACTACAGAGATTGTCATTGTTTGACAGCTTAACAGAGCTGGCCAACGATGACAATTCATCTGTCAAAAATTTTTGACAGATGAAACATCATACGTTGACATGCTCTGCAACTGGCTTTCCCTTGATTGGCCTGCTAAGCCCGCTGGGCGGGCTTAACAAGGTCAATCAAGGGAAAATAGTGTGGGTTGGCCACAAATCGATGGAGGCGGGACATCGACCCGGCAAGCAGCAGCCCCGCCTCCAACTCGCCCCCAGTCACAAAATCGCCTCCTAGAATCATACAGCACAGAAAGAGGTCATTCGGCCCATCATGCCTGCGCCGGCTCTTTGAACGAGCTATCCAAATAGTCCCACTCCCCAGCTCTTTCCCCATAACCTTGCAATTGTTTTCCCCTTCAAGTATTTATCCAATTCTCTTTTGAATATTACTATTGAATCTTCAAAAGCTTTCCACCATGGTAAATTGTGAAATTGACTTCAACAAAGCTGGTACCAGCAAACAAAGACCCTGAAAGGTGCTGCTTTGTTGTTAAAAACCCAACCTGCTATCCTACTCTGTCTGGCTTACAGGTGACTTGAGTCCCACACTGCTCTTGACTTTTATTGCCCTCTGAAATGGACTTGCAACTCAATCCATTATAAAAACAATCACAAACTAGGAATGGGCGATAAATGTGGCATTACACAATATCCATTACTCCTTACATCTGAAATGTTTACTATTTTCACAAAATAAAACATTTAACAAAATACATTTTAAAGTAACATTGAGGTCTCACCAGAATGATACCAGGGCTAAATGGGTTAAATTATGAGGACAGGCTGCATGGACTAGGCTTGTTGAGGTTTAATTGAGGTTTTTAAGATGATTAAAGGAGTTGATAAGGTAGAGAAAAACTATTTTCTCTGGTGGGGGAGTCCAGAACAAGGGGGCATAACCTTAAAATTAGAGTGAGGGTGTTCAAGGGTGACGTCAGGAAGCACTTCTTCACACAAAGGGTAGTGGAGATCTGGAACTCTCTCCTGCAGAAAGCTGTTGAGGCTGGGTCAATTGAAAATTTCAAAACTGAGATTGACAGATTTTTGTTAGGCATGGACATTAAGGGTTATGGAACCAAGGCGGGTAGATGGAGTTAAGATACAGATCAGACATGATCTAATTGAATGGTGGAACAGGCTCGAGGGGCTGAATGGCCTACTCTTGTTTCTATGTTCCCAACAAATGTAACAGTCTTCACAAGTTCACATAAGGGGAATAAAAGGGAAGTTTTGCTCTGTGTAATGCCAATCAGTACACCAATGGATTTCTTTATTTGTAAATCTTTTTATTGAACATAAAAATACTTTACGTAATTGATTCATCTGAGAGAAACGTCTGCAGACAAAGGAAACAATTAAGTGAAACATATATTCAACCTCTCCCAGCATGCAATGCAGGTGCAATTGGAAATTCAAAATATTTGACACAAGAATCACCTTTACAATTGAATTATTGATCATGAGGGAAATGACTGTAGCTTGTTCATAAATTACAGGTAAACAATAGACACTTCACTATAATAAATTAATAATTGCTGTAGTTTGGCTCACATTCTGCAGTGCCCGCACAGTGTGTTAGAACTTGGACATTCAGTACCGAGTATGGCAGGCTCCACCAGCAATTCCCAACAAGCTGACTTCCTGATCTGAGTCGGGCCATCATAGAAAGGTGGTTTTTAGGTGCTCCCACAAAGAAATGGAGGTTAAATCAGAGGACAACTCCTGACAAATCAGTGAGTAGTTGGCACATACAGATCCGGAGGGCCTCAGATACAATGCCTGGTCTGTGATGAGTTAGCTGAACTCAGTAGGGATGCTACGAATGGCCACAATGGCGTTGGTTTAGAGAGAGGATAATCTACCAAGGTTCTGATTCCTGATGGCTGTCCAGCGACAGCCCCTCCTAAACCCGCGACCTCTTCCACCTAGAAGGACAAGGGCAGCAGGCACATGGGAACACCACCACCTCCAAGTTCCCCTCCAAGTCACACACCATCCTGACTTAGAAATATATCGCCGTTCCTTCATCGTCGCTGGGTCAAAATCCTGGAACTCCCTCCCTAACAGCACTGTGGGAGTACCTTCACCACACGGACTGCAGTGGTTCAAGAAGGCGGCTCACCATCACCTTCTCAAGGGCAATTAGTGATGGGCAATAAATGCTGGCCTTGCCAGCGACGCCCACATCCCATGAATTAATAACTCCACCCCCACCTCCGCCCCCACCACCACCCTCTGCCCCCTGCTGAACATGCACTGAACATGTGTGGCTGTATGAAGAGGACAGGATTAAGCTCAACTCCGGTGATCCCTGTGGTAAAAACCATTCTCTTTGACTCAATGTTCGCCCTCTACTTGTGTGGAGAACTAGACAGCAACTGGGGAATTGCACCCTAGCGCGCAGTCAACACCGTCAGGAGTCTCAGGGGGAAAACTGGAAAAATTATTTTTAACTCAGTGGAATATTCACCCTGGGGCAAGTCTGCTGCCTGCCCCATTGGTCATTTGTAGAGTAACATTAACAGAGGCTTGGTAGTGGGTCATTCTTCGGCCCTCTCAATTAGGACAGGCTGCTTAGTCTGGAGAGGGCTAGAGAGGGAAAATGATGCAAGTAACTTCCACAAAAATAAATGGTTTTGATTCAGACTGTTATGGGCCAGGAGCTGTTAAATATTTTCTACATTTCCATATTTACTACGTCTTCACACTAGTCTAGTGCCAATCTCTGGTATGGCCTGGGTAGTCTTTGATTACTGGTCTAGTGCCAATCTCTGGTATGGCCTGGGTAGTATTTGATTACTGGTCTCGTGCCAATCTCTGGTATGGCCTGGGTAGTATTTGATTACTGGTCTAGTGCCAATCTCTGGTATGACCTGGGTAGTATTTGATTACTGGTCTAGTGCCAATCTCTGGTATGACCTGGGTGGTATTTGATTACTGGTCTAGTGTCAATCTCTGGTATGGCCTGGGTAGTATTTGATTACTGGTCTAGTGCCAATCTCTGGTATGACCTGGGTAGTATTGACATAACAACAGTGACTACATTTCAGAAGTAATTAGGAAAAAGTATAAATGCTGGAGATGCTGAAAATCTGGTACAAACTGGTAAAATGCCAGTCCCTGGTAAGGCATGGATAGTATTTACATACCACTGTGGTGCAAGTTTCTGGTAAGGCATTGATATTATTTACATGCCATTCTAGTGTCAGTGTCTGGTAAGGGCTGGCTAGTAGTTATATACTAGTCTCGTCCTAATTACTGATACTTAAGGCCTGGATAGTTGCCAAACAAGTGTTATAAATTTCAGTACAGCTGAGATAACAATGTTACAAAACTACCCCCTTTGATTTAGCTTAGTCACACTTGTGATCTGATGAGTGGCTGGATGCGAATGTTGGTTCATCTTAAAAACTGTAACATTTTATTTTCACCATTTCCTAAAATCTAGATTTTCGAAAGCGAAACATTCTGTCGAAAGCGAAACATTCTGGGGTCAGTTTTGAGTTTTGGGCATCTGTTCTCGAAGCGAGGAAGCAGCAGTGATTTTGAGCCTCATTAACACTGGGCCGACGAGTTGCGGGGGAGCCAAGCGATCTTCCCAATGCAGCTCACTGGATTTGAGGCCTACCAAAATTTGACCTCCCCGGCCGGCAGAAAGGTAAGTACATGGGGGGAGGGGAGGCATGATAGTGAAGGGGAAGTCTCAGGGTGGCAGTGGCCCATATTATTAATGTGGGGTCCAGAGGAGGACTCCTGGCCCGACAAAATAATATCCAACTTACTCTGACCGGGTCGTTCCTCCATTTTTGTCCATGGGAAATGATCGAAGCGTGCCTTTTCCAAACTAAAATGGCAATCATAGGACCCCAATTTGTATATTGAAATGGGCCTACCACGTGAAACAGGCAAACGTTAGGGGTGTCCAGCGGTAGGCCTATTTCAAAATGGCGTCGGCTGCATTGTCGGGGTTAATGGGGAGGTAAGGCTACCGACCCCATTTTGAAGTCATTACCACCCCGTTGGAGCCAGGCCATACAAGTTAAAATCAACCACTATGAGTGCTATTAGTCTCCGTCATACAGAACTAGACATAGGAATGACTCGGGTGGATTGTAGAATAGGGCCTCAGGATTCAGTGAAATGCCTTAATATTGCTGGTACATCCAGATAACTTTGCCTCAGTGTTCATCACTCCATTTAAAAGCACAGCAGCAGTTTCTATGCCATAAACGAGACTGACTCAGTATTTTCAAAGAGAAATAAATAAATGTTCAATACTTCCTTAAAAAAAAATCTCTCCTTTTAAATGCTTTTTTCTGATATGCCCGATGAAGGTGTACTTAAAGTGCAATTCAAAATGTCAAACGTTCTCCTCTCCTGGTTAACAGCAGTGTTGTTTTGTGCGCTGACATCTGGTGTCGTAGTTTCCTGCATTATTGTGCATAAGATGGCTTTAGTCTGTGGAGGAGTCTCAGAATGAGTCTTAGTAAGGCCAGTGTGATTCTCATGCGGGATACTGAAAGGGTGGGCCGTAGCCTCCCATGCTCGCTGGTTTGTGAAGTCTGCGAAAGAATGAGTCAATGCACCAGCTCTGTGGCAGGCTTCCCTGTGCAATGTTTTGCTTTCGTCTTTTGCTCGTAGTGAGGCATAGCTGGTGGCAATGCTGTTGGCATACGAGAGTGGTGTCTGCTGCCCACTGACCCAGCCCAGCCTGCGTGCCTGGCCATCCCTTGCAGCACCCACCGTTCGCTTCAGTCGCTCACACCCCATGGTAAGAAGCTTTTTCCGGCAGAGGATGTACACCCAGGGATCCAGGATTGGATTGAATGAGGCAAAACGGATGGCTGAAAGGTCACTGCGGTAGTCCAGCTTCTCGCCTGCCTGGATCTGCGCAGGGCCATACAGCTGATTCACAAAAATGCGTATCTGATTAGAAAAAAAAATGAACGCGTTAATTTAAAATACTTATTTAATCTCACCATCCATTTGAGTTAAGCACAGACCAGCAGAAGGGATTTCCCTTCCACTTAACTGGGTTCTGTTTTTTTTAACTGCTGTCCATCTGCAATTTCTTTCCATCCTGACGGAAAGTCTCTGCCCTGAAATGTTGACTGATTGACTTCTCCACACATGCTGCTGAACCTGCTGATTATTTCCAGCTTTTTCTGTTTTTGTTTTGAAGAGCTGAATTGTTTAATTAACATGCGATTCACGACTCCAGCATAAACCTGCTTTTTTTTGCTGTTACGGATAGTAGGGATAGAACTTTACAATGAAAACAGGAAATGCTAAAAACATACAATCGTTCCACCAGCATCTGTAGAAGAGAAAAGACAAGCTAATGGTTCAAATGTAGGCTCTGTTGGGGTAAATTTTTCATGCAGCACGCACATAATTTTCCGATATGCACTGGCTACGTGCAAGGTCCTGCCAGTGGCAAGAGGTCTTGCGAAATTTACTCTTTTGCCTACAACCAAACATTAACATTGCTTTGCAAATGCTAATAGATTGCTGTGCATTTCCAACATTTTCTGTTTTATTTCAGATTTTCAGCATTTGCGGTTTCTTTTTTTTTATTGGGGATGGAGCTTTAGGCATTTCACAGCTGAAATTCAAAGTGTGTTTAATAAAAATGATTGCTTATTCATTTGGCAACACTGTTATTTTATAATTATATAAATCTACTATTACAGTATGGTTAGAGTAGCTATGGAAAAGGACGAGGAACGTAAAAATACTCAACTGGAGGCGAGCTAATTTCAGCGAGTTGAAAAGGGATCTGGCCCAGGCAGATCGGAATCAAAGATTGGCAAGTCAAACAGTAAATGAGCAATGGGAGACCTTCAAAGAGGAGGTAGTTTGGGTGCAGGCCCGACACATTCCCACGAGGGAGAAAGGAGGGGCATCCAAAGCACGAGCTCCCTGGATGACCAAACCTATAGAGATTATAATGAAACAGAAAAAGGAGACGTAGGATAAATGCCAGGTTCATCATGCTGTAGAGAACCAAGTTGAATTTTGGAAAGTGCAAGGAGAACTGAAAAAGGAAATAAGAGGGGCAAAGGGATTGTATGATAATAGAATAGTTTCCAGTGGCAGAAGGGTCGGTAACGAGAGGACAGAGATTTAAGGTAACTGGCAAAAGAGACATGGGGGAAAAACATTTACACAGCGAGTAGTTATAATCTGGAATGCACTGCCTGAAAAGGTGGTGGAAGCAGATTCAATTAGAATTTTCAAAAGGGAATTATATAAATACTTGAAGGAGAACATTTTGCAGGACTATGGGGAAAGAGCAGGGGAGTGGGACTAATTGGATAGCCCTTTCAAAGAGCCGGCACAGGCACGATGGGCTGAATGGCCTCCTTCTGTGCTGTATGCTTCTATGATTAGTGGGTAGCATAAAAGGGAACACTAAAGTCTTTTATTAACATACAAATAGTAAAAGTATAGTCAAAGGAAGGGTGGGGTCGATTGGGGACCAAAAAGGAGATCTTCTTGTGGAGGCAGAGGCCATGGCTGAGGTACTGAATGAATACTTTGTATCGATCTTCACAAAAGAAGAGGATGCTGCCAAAGTCACAGTAAAGGAGGAGGTAGTAGAGAAATTGGATAGGATAAAAATAGATAAAGAGATATTTAAAGGTTGGCAGCGCTCAAAGTAGAAAAGTCACCAGGTCCGAATGGGATGCATCCTAGGTTGCTGAGGGAAATAAGAGTTGAAATAGTGGAGGCTCTGGCCAAAATCTTCCAACCCTCCTTAGATGTGGGAGTGGTGCGAGAGAACTGGAGGATTACAGATGTTACACAATTGTTCAAAAAAAGGGAAAGGGATACAGGCCAGACACCTAACATTGATGTCTGTGGTGGGGAAACTTTTAGAGACAATAATGTGAGACAAAATTAATTGGCTCTTGGAAAAGTATGTGTTAATCAATGACAGCCAGCATGGATCTTTTAAAGGCAAATCGTGTTTGACTAACTTGATTGAGTTGTTTGATGAAGTAACGAAGAGGATGGATGAAGATAGTATGGTTGATGTTGTGTATATGGACTTTGAAAAGGCATTTTATAAAGTGTCACATAATCAACTTGTTAGCAAAATTGAAGCCCATGTGATTAAAGGGGCAGTGGCAGCATGGATACAAAATTGGCTAAGTGACAGAATGCAGAGAGTAGTGGTGAATGGTTATTTTTCAGACTGATGGGAAGTATACAGTGGTGTCCCCCAGGGGCCAGTATTAGGACCGCTGTTCTGTTTGATACATATTAATGATCTGGACTTGGGTATGCAGGGCATAATTTCAAAGTTTCCAGATGTCACGAAACTCATAGAAGTAGTAAACAGTGAGAAGGATTGTAACAGACTTCAGGAGGACATAGACAGACTGGTGAAATAGGCAGACACATGGCTGATGAAATTTAATGCAGAGAAGTGTGAAGTGAGTCTCTGCACAATCACAACCAGAGCTCACTGTAAACTCCTATATAATCACAACCAGAACTGACTGTAAACTCCTATATAATCACAACCAGAACTGACTGTAAACTCCTATATAATCACAACCAGAACTGACTGTAAACTCCTATATAATCACAACCAGAAGAGCCTATAGGCAACTGAAAAGGTCAAATTTCTCAGAAAGAAAAAAAAGACTTGCATTTATATAGCGCCTTTCACGACCTCAGGACGTCCCAAAGCGCTTTATAGCTAATGAAGTACTTTTGAAGTGTAGTCACTGTTGTAATGTAGGAAATGCAGCAGCCAATTTGCACACAGCAAGCTCCCACAAACAGCAATGTGATAATGACCAGATATGCTTGTTATAAAAGCAAAATACTGCGGATGCTGGAAATCTGAAATAAAAACAGAAAACGCTGGAAATACTCAGCTAGTCAGGCAGCATCTGTAGAGAGAGAAACAGAGTTAACGTTTCAGGCCGATTACCTTTCATCAGAACTGCTAGTTCTGACGAATGGTCATCAACTTGAAACGTTAACTCTGTTTCTCTCTCTACAGATGCTGCCTGTCCTTCTATGCTTTTTGTCATGTTGATTGAGGGATAAATATTGGCCAGGACCCTGGGGACAACTCCCCTGCTCTTCTTCAAAATAGTGCCACGGGACCTATTACATCCACCTGAGAGAGCAGACGGGCCTTGGTTTAACATCTCATCTGAAAGACAGCACCTCTGACAGTGCAGCACTCCCTCAGCACTGCACTGGAGTGTCAGCCTAGATTTTTGTGCTCAAGTCTCTGGGGTAGGGCTGTGAACCCACAACCTTCGGACTCAGGCGAGAGTGCTACCCGCTGAGCCACGGCTGACACAGGTAGTATGTGTATATAAGTCATACATTCGTGATGCACTTAGAGAACCTTTAAATATAAGAGCGAGCCTTCAACAACATGATTTTCACAGATATAGTTACTAAAATAGCCACCACAAAACGTGTGCGACGTCTACACTAGGTTGGATAGATCTCACGTCAGAAATTCAGTTTCTAGATGCGTTATAATCTGACCGGTGATGTTTCTGTTTAAACACAAATCAAATCATATTTGGCCATTGAGAACTGTAGCAACGTTTCAGCACGAAAGTCAAAATCAAGTGCTACGGAACTATTTGCTGGTTAGAATATTATAAATTAAGATCTGTCCAGTGGCACAGATGGACCTTTCACTGACGATACTTCTGAACACATTCAAAATTGAGAATAACAGACTTTAAAAAGTTTTCATTTTAGCTGAAATATGAGACGGCACTCAAATGGTTAAAATATAAAACGGAGAATTTTAAATAAAAGTCTTTAATCTTTCATTATCGTTTGACGTGGTGAATTCAAGTCGATACAGTTTTCAATGGGATCAGCCCCAATAATTAAGGTAGTGCAAACATTTTTCATTAAATTGCTTATTTACATTCAGATTAGTGATCAGGCAGAAGCTCTCACAAGTTCCCCATCTCCCTTTTTTTAAAAGGGTTTTACTTTCTATCTCTCTCCTCGCTTACCACCAGCGGGATGGAGCAGACCAGGAAGACTATGGTCATGAAGACCAACAGCCAGAACATCTGCATCTCGGCGGCGGAGGCTGCGAGGGTGGGGAATCGCCGGCCTCTGTAGCTCCCCGTGGCGGCAGCTTCGCCCCTCCCCATGGACCTCTTCCTCATGCTGATGAGGGTGGCACAGACCGACAGGTTGCACAGGACGGTCACCAGGATCAGGAAAGCGCTGAAGCCCCCGTACATGTAGGTGTAGGAGGCGGACACCGTGCTGTTGGCCCTCCAATCCAGGAAGCACCAGGTCCCGGGGAAATGCCTCACGTTGCTCCCCAATCCGAAAAAGGGCAAGATGCAGAAGACCAGGTTGAGCAAGTAGGCGCCCATCAGGGCCAGTCTGGCCAGGCTCTTGTCGATGTATTGGCTGTAGAAGAAAGCGTGGTTGATGGCCAGGTAGCGCTCGATGGACATGGTGCACAGGATGGTCATGCCCGCGGAGCCGAAGAAGAGCATGGAGAAGGAGAAGAAGTGGCAGAGCGGTTGTCCCCCGGGCCAGTGTTGGGTCAGGTAGGTGGCTATCACCACCGGGCTGGTGCAGCAAGTCCCCAGCAAGTCGGTCACCGCTAGCCCGCACACCAGAGTGTAGAAAGTGGTCTCTTTCTGCTCTTTCTTGGAGACGCACAGGACCACGATGGCAATGAGGTTGCCCACCACCCCGACGGCGAACATGCTGGCCGAAGTGACTACATGGCTGGACTTGATGTTTAAAGACACGGCCGAGCCGTTAGTGGAGGTGTCATTAACTTCCTCCCAGCTCGATTCGTTCAGAGACTCAGTCATCATCACAGTCAGCATCCTTCCGAGCTAGGGTTTAACAACACCACCGCATCAGAAATGTAGGAAAAAAAACCCACAGAGACAAACAGTGGCCAGCGGTCACTAGTCTGAAAGCGGCAAAGGACCTGAGCACATACACTGCAGAGTCTTCCTTTCTCTCTCTTTGTTACACCGCTTTCTTGCTCTGTTGGCTGATGTTCTGACTCTCTCACAACGCGCTCTCTTTTTTAAATCCGAAGCTGCCGCCTGCAGGTGACACCAGTGGAGATCACAGACGTCACATTCTCGTTTAAGTCGTGGATGTTACAACAGCAAAATGACAGTGCTAACGGGCGGGCTCTGCTGGGACCCTTCTCCACCTGCAAAGATTGCATCTCCTCCCTGTTCAAGTAAGAAGTTCAGGAGGAGCTTCCTTACCCAGAGAGTGAGTTACTAGAATGTGGAACTCACTACTACAACCAGTAGTTGAGGCGAATAGCATAGATACATTTAAGGAGAAGCTAGATAAGTACATGAGGGAGAAAGGAATCAAAGGTTATGCTGATAGGGTTAGCTGAAGAGGAGTGGGAGGAGGCTCATGGAGAATAAACACCAGCATGGACCAGTTTGACCGAATGACCTGTTTTTGTGCTAGAAATTCTACATAATTCTATGACTTCACATTTATAAACATTGTCTATCTAATTTTATTATGCCATCTTATACGGTAAAATTGTATTTTAATACTTCTTGCTTAAAGTAAATGACTTTAGACACTGAATTTTGATAGCTTTCTCACTGCGTTTGAAAGGGCCATCCGGGTTTTGTTTTGAAACTTACATTTCTTTCCTTTTTCCTTTGCTGCCTTTCTTTGGCTGCAGAACCGAATCCTTTCAACCTTTCTGCTACTGAGGGAAGCTTTAGGTGAGTCAGAGCTCGGATGAATGTAAGCCTCCTGTTCCCAGAGTTCATTATTCAGTTTGTATTTCTGTACGGGGGAGGAGAGCAGTGCGTCTGAGCTGAAGTTAATTGGCTAAACTCAGATTTGGAGATATCAGATTTATAACATGTCACAGTACACGCTCCTATTAACAATTAAGAGTACAGTAAACATATATTACATTTTCTATCCCATTCTTCATTTTCTGCTGCTTATATACTTTCTCATTTTTCTGATTCTGTCAGTGAACTAAGTTTTACTATTTCTTTCCCATTATCCTCATTTTTAAATATGCCTTTAACAAATATTTGACCCCAGTGATCTGTGACAGCACTGTAATATAAGAAGGAGCATGAGTCCCCTTGTGCAAGCTGCTGCACACACATACTTTGTGATCATTTACATATATTGGCCCAGAAATTCGGGTCGGAGGCTTCCCGCGGGTGCAAGCCCCCGATCTGCACTTACCGTACGCGCCGGCCGTTGTGCTGTGGGCCCCCGTGTAATTCTGATCCGGGGCCTGGTCCAGCTGCCGGCGTGCAGTGCTTGTGTATCCCAGGGGCGCAGTTAGTTCGATGTGTCCCCTGGGATCACGTGGGCCATGGGGAGCCAATCGGAGCAGGGAATGCTCCATTCAAAAGATTGACAGGAAGAGCTGTCAAGACTTATAAATACTACGGCCCCAAAACAGCACTAAATCTTCAAATACATTTAAAAAAAAATCACATTTTTAAAATAAACTATAAATTACACGAAATAACTATTTTAAACAATAATTTAAATATTTGAAAAAAATAATTTTGTTTTCTAACAGGGCTAAAAATAAACTTACCTTGCTTTAAAGTATTTAAAAATAATAAACTTGTGGAAAAAATGTTTTAATTTTAATTAATTCACCACTTACTTTGTAAAAAGCAGGCCTTACGCCTGCTTTTTACATGTCTAACTTCTGGAGGCTTACCCTCCCGGGAAAACCTGCAAAAAAAAACGAAGTTCGATGCGCACGTGCAGCCTCTCCCGCCCACGCGTTTGACCTCTGAACCCCTTCGTTCAGGGGATCGGAAGTGCCGGTTTCCCGCGCATGTGCAGTGCATGCAGGAAACCGGCACTTCCATTGCGCTTACAGGTGAGTACCCCATGCGTACTCACCCGTGGAGACCCGAATTTCTGGGCCATTATACTTAAAAAAAAGTTTAGCATTAATCAGGGAGTGCCTCACTGTAAACAGCTTCCTTGCTAACTGAGGAGGATGACTGTTGCCTGAGGGTTTCCCTGGGAGGCTAGGGGCAGCTAGTGGTTATGTTACTGGACTAGAAATCCAGAGACGTGTGTTCAAATCCCATCAGGGCAGCTGGGGAATTTCAATTCAGTTATTTAATCTGGAACAAAAAGCTAGTATCAATAATGGTAACCATGAAACTATCGGATTGGTGTAAAAACCCATCTGGTTCACTAATGTCCTTTAGGGAAGGAAATCTGCCAGACCTTACCTGATCTGGCCTATATGTGACTCCAGACCCACAACAATGTGGTTGACTCTTAACTGCCCTCTGAAATGGCCTAGCAAGCCACTCAGTTGTACACAACCGTTACGAAAAAATAAATAAATAATAAAACCGGATGGACCACCTGACATTGACCATGGCACCAGCTTCAGACACGACAATGACACACCCAGCCCAGTCAACCCTGCAAAGTCCTCCTCACTAACATTTGGGGATTTGTGCCAAAATTGGGAGAGCTGTCCCACAGACTTGTCAAGCAACAGCCTGACATCGTCATACTCACAGAATCATACCTTTCAGCCAATGTCCCAGACTCCTCCATCACCATCCCATGGTATGTCCTGTCCCACCAGCAGAACAGACCCACCAGGGGTGGTGGCACAGTGGTATACAGTCGGGAAGGAGTGGCCCTGGGAGTCCTCAACATTGACTCCGGATCCCATGAAGTCTCATGGCTTCAGGTCAAGCATGGGCAAGGAAACCTCCTGCTGATTACCACCTACCGCCCTCCCTCAGCTGATGAATCAGTACTCCTCCATGTTGAACACCACTTGGAAGAAGCACTGAGAGTAGCAAGGGCACAGAATGTACTCTGGGTGGGGGACTTCAATGTCCATCACCAAAAATGGCCCAGTAGCACCACTACTGACCGAGCTGGCCAAGTCCTGAAGGACATAGCTGCCAGACTAGGTCTGAGGCAGGTGTTGAGGGAACCAACACGAGAGAAAAACCTACTTGATCTCATCCTCACCAATCTACCTGTCACAGTTGCATCTGTCCATGACAGCATTGGTAGCAGTGACCACCGCACAATCATTGTGCAGACGAAGTCCTGTCTTCACACTGAGGACACCCTCCATTGTGTTGTGTGGCACTACCACTAGGGATGGTGGTTGAGCAGTCTGAGACATTGGCTGAAAGGTATGATTCTGTGAGTATGACTATGTCAGGCTATTGCTTGACTAGTATGTGGGACAGCTCGCACAATTTTGGCACAAGTTCCCCCCATGTTAGTGAAGAGGACTTTGCAGGGTCGACTGTGTCATTGTCGTGTCTGAAGTCAGTGCCTAGGTCAATGCTGGGTGGTCCGTCCGGTTTTATTCTTATTATTGTTTTTTGTAGTGGTTGTGTACAACTGAGTGACTTGCTAGGCCATTTCAGCAGGCAGTTAAGATTCAACCACACTGCTGTGGGTCTGGAGTCACATATTGGCCAGACCAGGTAAGGACAGCAGATTTCCTTCCCTAAAGGACATTAGCGAACCAGATGGGATTTTACAACAATCCGATAGTTTCATGGTTACCATTACTGATACTAGCTTTTTATTCCAGATTTATTTAATTAACTGAATTCCCCAGCTGCTATGGTGGGATTTGAATGCCTCCGGATCATTAGTCCAGGTCTCTAGATTACTAGTCCAGTAACATAACCACTGTGCTATCGTTTCTTGCATCATCAGTGCCTGACTGGAAACAGCTTCCTGGAAGACATTGGGCCACAATTTTCTATCAAAATAACAGTGAGGCTAATGGTGCTCGCCGTTATTTATGTGCAAATGCTACAGCAACTTCAGGCGAGGGGCAGACACGCGGTTAAACTCAAATATCCTAAAGCTGCTGTCCAATTTGTGCTGCCCCGCCGTTAGCTTCGCGAAAACTGCATCTTGCTGCCTGGCTCACCATTCAAATGCATTGAATGGCGTGAAGTTCCTGTATGTGTGTGGTAGATACAAACTGAGCTCGCCACAGAAAGTTACGTCTTGTCCATTCCATTCTAAGTACCCTTTTAACAAAGTGATAAGTGCTAATTACTGCCAAACAATCTCTCTCGCACTGAAAATTAATTATTACGAGTGTGGAGTCTCACCTCTTTAGATTTTAATTCGTGGAGATACTAAAAATGTAAGATTACATTTTTTTTTACTTTGCCATTCTGTCTTTTTTCTCTCTCTTAATCCAATCTTTCCTTCCCTCTTAATTTTTCTTTCTGTACCTGATTTAGCATTGAATTCACCCATTCTAATTTACACTTCCTTCTCAGTCCTTGCGCTGTTAATTTCTCAATCCTTGACTCTGATTGGTTAAGGAAATACACAATTGCTTGCCCTGTTCTCTCAGGTCGCAGATGCTCAGTTTCCCTTGGTGCAAGGTTATCAGCTCAAACTTTCACTAGCTTGCCACGCAAAAAATTTAAAAGCCTAAATGTGTAAGGGCAAGTTTAATTAACAACAGATGCAATATTAGATGACCTGCAACAGCAAATTATGGCCCAATGTTCCATGAGCGCCTTTGCCAGAAGATTAGGGGCAGCAAAAGAGCTATCTTATTATTAACGTGGTTTGTTGCGCTGGGTTTGACTTAAAACCTTTAAAGAACTACTCCGACACGTGGTCCAAATAGCAACTATAGATGTGGTTTACTTAAGGTAAGGGTTATCAGTCACAGTGACCCCCCAACTGCACTTGAGCTGTCAATGGCAGAGTAAGCTGTTGGGGCCTCCATAATCCCTTTCCCTTTGTAATTGTCTTTATGGCAAGCATTGTGGATTGGATTAAAAGTGCTTCTTCCGGCCACTGTGAGCAAGGCATGGCACAATTTCACCCTTCATGTTCTGGGAATAAGGACAGAATCTTGCACATAAGTAAGTGGTAGATTTTCTTGGCATGCTGGGAGAGTACTATTGCTATCTCTCCTGGACAGGCTGGGATGAAATTGGAATTGGGAGGGAGGGCAAAACAGGTGGAATCGCATTTGCTGACCATTATACGACACACGCGATATTCAGTTCTGTTGAAGTCAATGGAACGGAATATCGGGCACAGTGTATAACAGATGACCGATGCGATACTGTTTGTTTTGTGTCCCTGTCCATATCCAATTGCACCCCCCAATAAGTCCCACAGTGATGTTCCAGCTTCCTACGGTAGTTACTAGGCCCATGTTTATTATCTCTCCTTCCTGTTGGTCTCACTCTTATAAACTGCACTCTTGAACTTTACTGATACCAAGTGGATTGGTGTGCTAATGAATGGTATCGCAGAGGCATGATTCCTACCCATGAATCTATCAAATAGCAGTTTTCCAGTCCTATCTGAAGCAGGTGTAGAAGCCAACTATTTCCTTACACTTACACTCCAGTGTAGTACGGAGGGAGTGCTGCACTGTTGGAGATACTGTCTTTCTGGATGAGGCGTTAAACCTCTCAGGTGGACGTAAAAGATCCCATAGCGCTATTTCAAAGAAGAGCAGGGGAGTTCTCCCCTGTGCCCTGGCCAATATTTATCCCTCAACCAACATCACTAAAACAAATTATCTGGTCATTATCATATTGCTGTTTGTGGGACCTTGCTGTGCGCAAATTAGCTGTTGCGTTTCCTACATTACAACAGTGACTACACTTCAAAAGTACTTCATTGGCTGTAAAGCATTTTGGGACGTCCTGAGGTCATGAAAGGCGCTATATAAATGCAAGTTCTTTCTTTTGTTTTTTACATGGATGGACTGAGTCAACCCTCCCACCCCCAGCTGCTGTTGTGCACCCCTCGCTAAATAGCTTAGCAGATGCCTTGAAAGAGTTCTGGGAGTAAATTGCTTGAGGAATGACGGAAAGGATAGGGAGACCAGAAGAGGGGAGAAGTACCTAAAAAATCAGGCAAAATAATTGTTCAAAATCTTTGTTTAGATTTAGTAAACTCCAATGAAGAGTTGTCTTCTAGCTATCTCAATGAGGACACAAATCAGTTACTGCTGAAAAAATAACTACTCATAGTAATAACTAGTCATGTCTCAAGATTTAGGTTGAACTTCCTTGAGTGCTCCCGGTCGTACACTGTTTATGCCATATTCCGGGGTTTCTGCGGATCTTCCACCAATGTTGTGGTGGACTATTGAGAGAACCCCCATGGAAATTCAACCCCGAAGTCTTCTTTGGCTTACATTCCTTAATATTTTTTGCTACAAAGGGTAATGTAACCACACATTCACCACTGATTGCAGTATTAACTACTAGTAGTAAACCAGCACTTTTAGTAATAATTACTCACTAAGTAAATACCAATGAGGAAGGCCATTTAGCCCATCTTAGCTCATCATCCAGGATTAACCTACAGTTCCCGTCATAGCATTCAACTGTATGAAATGATTCCAAGATTCCATTCCACTTGTTGATCATTCTTTGTGTGAAGAACTTTCTGGTATCAATCTTAAATTTGCCCTCAGCCTGTGCACCCTCATTCTACTCTCATAATTGAACTTGAATTAATGTTTTGGATTTACCTTTTTCTATATGGTTTGCTATCTTACATGAGTACGATAGCAAACTACTGCGGATGCTGGAAATCCAAAATAACTAAATCCTTTCACCCCACCAGCCTCCACATTCAACGGATCATCCTCCGCCATTTCCAATGTAAACCCACCACCAAACGCATCTCCCCCTCCCCTCCCCTTTCAGCATTCCGTAGGGACCACTCCCTCCGCGACACCCTAGTCCACTCCTCTATCACCCCCAGCATCCCTTCCCCTTCGCCTGGCACCTTCCCGTGCAAGCGCAGGAGATGCAATACCTACCCTTATACCTCCCCCCTTCCCACTGTCCAGGGCCCCAAACACCCCTTCCAGGTGAAACAGCGATTTACTTGTACTTCTTGCAATCTAGTATACTGTATTCGCTGCTCACGATGTGGTCTCCTCTACATTGGGGAGACCAAACGCTTTGCGGAACACCTCCGTTCAGTCCGTAAAGGTGACCCCGAGCTTCCAGTCGCCTGTCATTTTAATTCACTGCCCCATTCCCACTCAGACCTCACCGTACTCGGGCTCTTGCATTGTTCCACGGAAACCCAGCGTAAGCTCGAGGAACAGCACCTCATGTTCCGATTAGGCACTTTACAGCCTATCGGACTCAATATCGAGTTGAACAATTTCAGATCATAACCTCGGCCCCTATTACATTTTTATATATATTTTTTATCCACACCTTCGTTTTGTGCCCTTCCCCCCTTTTTCTCTCCCACATGGCAGCTGCCTCTCATTCTGCCAGCGCATTTCACACCTAATCTAGAGCCGTCTTTTGTCTCTTTACTAGTCCTATCACCATCTCGTCTCGCTTTGAATACCTCTTAATGTCTCTTCACTTCTCTTTTGTTCTTTCATCCCCATTTCCCAGTCCCCAAACTGGCCTTTTAATCTGTTTCATTTCCTGTGCTTTTTCAGTCCTGACGAAGGGTTTTGACCTGAAATGTTGACTCTATTTCTCTCTCCACGGATGTTGCCTGGCCTGCTGAGTTTTTTCAGCATTTTCTGTTGTTATTTGCTATCTTACGTACCTCTCTGAGGTCCCATCTGAGTTGCCTCCTTTCAAGTTGAAGAGACCAAATTTCTCCACTGTTTTGTCATCATTCAGTCCTACAATGCATGATACATACAATGCAGTCCTACAATCACTCACAGGCTCTTTCCTGTACTGATTCCAGGGCTTGAATGTCTCCCTTCTGCCTTCATGATTAAAACGTGACACAGTCAAGGTGGGATCCTACTAGAGCACTGTGCAGTTTTAGTATGACATTCTCAGACTTATACTGTACATTTTATATTTAGAAATACAACTAAGCACCCTTATTTGCTTTATTGATTGCTGTTGCAGCAACTGAATATGTTAATTGATGAGTTTACTAACATCCCAAGATCATTTAAATTCTCCTTCTGTTATTCTGGCAACATTCATAGAGTACATATGTTGTCCATCTGTCAGTTTGTAATACTTTATATTGATCTATATTGAACTCCATCTGCCTCTGTTCCACCCACTTACAAATTTTATCTAACTCATTTTAAAGGTTCTTGGATGCTTCATTAGACTCGATTTCCCTGCCCGCCTCCCAGTTTAATACTGTGTATATTAATTCTCCGGACCACACCCACTCTGACCTCTCTGCCCTCGGCCTCTTACACTGTTCCAATGAAGCTCAACGTAAGCTCAAGGAACAACACCTCATCTTTCAATTAGGCACTTTACAACCTTCCGGACTCAACATTCTGTTCAACAATTTCAGACTATAACCCCTGCCCCCATTTTTTCCAGATGGCAGCTGTTGATGATTCTGTCATTCCCATTTACACCTCCTCAAGACCCATCTTTTGTTTCTTTACTTGTCCCATTACCATCTCCTTTTGCCTTGCACCATCATCCCCTTTGTCATTTAATCTCTCCTGCCTTCCACCCTATCACAGACCTTCCCTTTTGGTCTTTCCTCCCCTCCCCCCTTTCCGTGCCTCTGTACTTGCTTAAAATCTTTTACATCTCTAACCTTTTCCAGTTCTGATGAAAGATCCTCGACCTGAAACGTTAACTCTGTTTCTCTCTCCACAGATGCTGCCTGACCCGCTGAGTATTTCCAGCATTTTCTGTTTTTATTTCAGATTTCCAGCATCCGCAGTATTTTGGTTTTTTTGGTACTGAGTATGATTTGACCAATTTGTATTGAGTTACTGAATCAAAGTCGTTAATGTAAATTAGAAATGGTAAGAGTTCTAACACCAGTGCCTAGGCACTCTACTCACAACTTTCCCACTCCAATATCACACCCCAACAAGTAACTCAGGGGGAGAAATTCAGTATCGGCACGTTTGGGGCGTTATACTCGAGCGGGCGCTAAATTTAGCGCCCGGCGCAAATTATCACCACCTACTGCTAAATTGACCTGCTTCGCCCCAGGAGGTGCTTGGAGCGCTAAAACAGGCGCTGCACGACTGTCTTAAGGCGCTAAGCCGGAGAAGCGAGGCGCTACCACCGAGGGCGGGTGCAGCGCAGGTGCGGCCAGTTAGCGATTGCATGCAGACATGCTGGCGCCGGTCAGCTCTTAAAGGGGAGGTTCGATCTTGGATTGCAGCCACACCCTGCGCATCGGAGCCCTGATCCTCGGCCTGGACAGACCTGCTGCGACATTCTAATGCCTAGGACCATGGAGAGGGCCAGGGAGCGAGTGCAGCGGTTCAGTGAGGGGGCCCTGCAGGTTCTGGTTGGCGCAGTGGAGCGCAGGCGATCGATCCTGTTTCCGGACAGTGGCAGGAGGCCGCTGCCCAACGAATACATAGATACATAGATACATAGAAGATAGGAGCAGGAGTAGGCCATTCGGCCCTTCGTGCCTGCTCCGCCATTCGATGAGATCATGGCTGATCCTTTAATTCAGTATCCCGTCCCCGCCTTCTCTCCGTAACCCTTAACCCCTTTTGCCCGTAGAAATATATCTAATTCCCTCTTAAATATATTTAATGAGCTGGCGTACACTGCCCTCTGTGGCAATGAGTTCCACAGGTTCACCACTCTCTGAGTGAAGAAATTCCCCCTCATCTCTGTCCTAAATGGTTTAGCCCTTATCCTTAAATTATGTCCTCTAGTTCTGTTCTCACCCGCCAAGGGAAACATTCCTTCTGCATCCAGTCTGTCTAGACCTGTCAGAATTTTATACACTTCTATGAGGTCCCCTCTCAATCTTCTAAACTCCAGTGTGTACATCCCTAAACTACATAGTCTCTCCTCATAGGTCATTCCCGCCATTCCTGGTATCAGCCTGGTGAATCGCCGCTGCACCCCCTCCATGGCAAGAACATCCTTCCTCAGATGAGGCGACCAAAACTGTACACAGTACTCGAGGTGTGGTCTCACCAGTGCCCTGTACAGCTGCAGCAAGGTATCCCTGTTCCTGTATTCTAACCCTTTTGCTATGAAGGCCAGCATACCGTTTGCCTTCTTGACCGCCTGTTGCACCTGCATGCTCGCCTTCAGTGACTGGTGTACAAGAACACCCAGGTCTCTCTGTACTTCCCCCTCTCCCAATCTATTGCCATTTAAATAATAATTTGCCCTCCCGTTCCTGCACCCAAGGTGGATAACTTCGCACTTGTCCACATTATAGTGCATCTGCCATTTATCCGCCCAATCGCCCAGTCTGTCCAAATCGCTCTGGAGCTTCCTGGTCTCTTCCTCTGAGCCCACCCCCCCTCCTAGTTTAGTGTCGTCTGCAAATTTGGAAATGCTGCATCCGACTCCCTGATCCAGGTCATTAATGTAAATTGTGAACAGCTGGGGGCCCAGGACAGATCCCTGTGGTACCCCACTTGTTACTGCCTGCCATTCAGAAAATGAGCCGTTTATTCCAACTCTCTGTTTTCTATCTGACAGCCAGTTCCCTATCCACGCCAAAACTTTCCCCTTTATCCCATGAGCCTCAATTTTCCATGCTAATCTTTTATGTGGGACCTTATCGAAGGCCTTTTGGAAGTCCAGGTACACCACATCTACTGGCTCTCCCCCATCTATTCTACCAGTTACTCCCTCAAAAAATTCCAATAGATTAGTCAAGCACGATTTACCCTTTGTAAATCCATGTTGACTCTGTCCTATCCTGTCCCCATTTGCTAAGTGCTCCGCTATTTCATCCTTAATGATGGACTCCAGCATTTTGCCCACAACTGATGTAAGGCTTACAGGTCTGTAATTACCTGCTTTTTCCCTACCCCCCTTTTTGAATAGTGGGGTAACGTTAGCTACCCTCCAATCCATCGGCACTGTTCCCGAGTCTAATGAATTCTGAAAAATCATCCTTAGTGCATCCGCTATCTCTAGGGCCACCTCCTTCAGTACCCTAGGATGCATGTTATCAGGCCCTGGGGATTTGTCCACCTTCAATCCCTTTAGCTTCCTTAACACCATATCCTTAGAGATATTGATTTGCGTCAGTTCCTCCTTTGCCAATGTCCCTATTTTTCCCGATATCCCAGGGAGGTTTTTTGTGTCTTCCTTCGTAAAGACTGACCCAAAGTATGCATTTAGTTGATCTGCCATTTCCTTATTTCCCATTATATATTCCCCCGTATCTGACTGCAATGGACCAACTTTGGTTTTCACCAGTCTTTTCCTTTTGATATACTTATAAAAGCTTTTGGAGTTAGTTTTTATATTTTCCGCCAGCTTGTTTTCGTAAGCTATTTTGCCCCTCTTGATTATGCCCTTTGCCCTCCTTTGCTCTATCTTAAACTGTTCCCAATCTTCCGCTCTGGCGCTTTTTTTGGCTATTTTATACGCCCTATCTTTGGATTTTATGCTGTCTCTAATTTCCCCTGTTATCCACGGTTGAGTCACCTTTTTAGATTTCCTTTTATGCCAGATTGGTATAAACAATTTTTGCAATTTTGTCATTCTATCTTTAAATGCTTGCCATTGTTTATCTACCTCCAGTCCTCCCATACTGCAAAGCTTGGAGGGAGGTGGCTCACAGAGTGACCTCCAGCAACATGGTGCCTAGGACCCCTGTGCAATGCAGGAAGAACTTCAATGACCTCACTCGGATCGTCAGGGTGAGTACCCTTTTCAGTATCCTCATCATCCCTGCATGTCCACCTCACTTTATGGCCAAAGGGTCCTGAAAGCCCCAATGCCCAGCCCTCATGCAACACCTATGGGCCTTTCATGAAACTCACACGCACATTCAGCACTTTACACACTAAGGGCTATTCGACCATAGGAGGCAGTGCAGCCAAGATCAGGGCTTCACACTGTACTCAGAGTCCATCCTTTCTCTTGCAGGGCAAGCTGGCCCATAACAGGAGGCAGCAGCAATGGACCAGGGGAGGCCGGTCTCACCTTCAAGACCTCAGCGATCTAGAGCAGCGAGTCGAGCAGATTATGGCAGGCCGGATGATTGGCCCCGTCGCCACTGGAGATGCCGACCCCGTTCTGGACAGCAAAGGTAAGGTCATCACCTTTTTGACCTCTCTCCTTCCACTTGTGCCTCACACCAGCATCCTTTGCCACTATCGAACCAATACAGTGCATTGCAGCACTCATGCCTCCCTCGCTGCCGCCCTGTCCTCACGCTAAAGCAACTCTTGTACCTCCCTGCTTTCAGATGCTGATTCACCAGGTGAGGAGGCGGGCCCTCAAGCTGCCACTGTGAGTGATTCTGAAGGCGAGGAGGAAGAGGAAGCCAGACCATCAGTGCCACTCTCAGCTGAGGCAGCCCATGGCCATAATGGGGACACGTCTTCCCTGGAGGGGAGCAGGGGGAAATGCTGTGAGGAGGGCGAAGCTCCGGGGCCCAGCGGGCTGCAGCAACGCGGGGGGGTAGGGAAGCTCGGCGGCCTTCTCCCCGGAGGGAGAGTCCGGCCTCGAGTCCTGCTACAGTGAGCGCAGAAGAGGTGCGGCTCCTCGCTGAAATGAGCGCCCAGGCGGAGCACAGGCACACTGAGCTCATGGCTGCAGTGGAAAGGATGCTCGAATCCATTGAGTCACTGGCAAGGCGTGTCCAGGACTTCGGCGCAGCATTGGCAAGGAGTCTGCAGGACTTCGGCGCAGCACAGGCGGCTTCCACGCAAGTGCTTAGTGCTGCAATGCAGTCAGTGGCTGGTCTGATGCAGACGCAGATTGAGGCCACACGAGCACTGACTGCTGCCACCCTCGCTGGATCGGGCACGAATCGCCGGTGCCCTCGCCGCGCCGCAGCAGGCCAGCAGTCTGTGCTTCAGCAGATTGCTCCGCATGCTGCAGTGCTGCCCCGTGGGAGTGCCAGTGTGTTGTCCGACCAGGGAGTGGCTGTCCTCTCTCAGGATGACAGCATTCCTGCTGCCAACACTGTCACTTCTCCACTGCAGCTGCCACCACCTGTAGGACAGACTGCTGCCGCCCATGCAGAGTTGGAGCAGTCAGCAGCCGGGCCCTCCAGGCCCAGAGCTGGTCCAGGCCATCCCTCAAGGGCATCTGCAGTCTCAGTTTCTGACACTCAGCAGCCTTCCCCCAGCCTTGCTGCAGCCACTGGGGTCCCATTGTGGAGGAGCTGCAGGGTGGGAAGGGGCGAATCTCGCAAGCGAAGCAGATCACCCTTGAAGGGCAAAAAGTAGGAGGTGTGGCAAAATGCTGTTAAAAGTTTTATTGAAGGCCGAGGACCGTGGTCATTTTTTGGTTACTGTTTTGTTCATTGTCTCCAGGTTATGAGAGCCAGTTATGTGACTGACTGCTTTTTGGGGGGTTTCTCTCTATTACTTTGTCATGCGGGAAGGGCACACAGTTTGTTAAATAAAGAAGTGTCTTTATTCAGATTGTGCATGTTTGCTCCTTGAACTATTTGTTGCCTTGACCGGCTTAAGGGTTGCGGCACGGTTCCATTCATGTTCTTTGAATGGCACAAGCCATTCCCTCAGAGGGGGCCTAGAACCAACTTGCAATAAGCTGCTGACGGATGGCCCTTGCACTTTGTGCCTCCCTCCCATCTTGGTGCTCCTCCTCCTCCTCCTCCTCTGCTGGTGCTCCAATGTCTGGTGGCAGTGGCTGAGTCCTGAGGATTGCCAGGTTATGCAGCATGCGGCACACTACAATGAAATGGGAGACTCGCTCAGGTGAGTACTGAAGGGCTCCCCCGGAATGGTCCAGACAGCGGAACCATTGCTCGAGCACGCCGATTGTGTGCTCAATGATGTTCCTGGTCGCTTGATGGCTCTCATTGTATCGTTCTTCAGCAGGGGCGCTGGGCGCACGGAGCGGAGTCATCAGCCAGGTGCACAGAGGATAGCCCTTGTCCCCGAGAAGCCAGCCTCCTGGGTGAGCCGGGGATTCGAAAAGGTCTGCCACAGAAGTCTGGCGCAGGATGAAGGCGTCGTGGCTGCTGCCTGGAAAGCGGGTATTGACAGCAAGTATCAGCTGTCTGTGGTCACACAACAACTGGACGTTCAACGAATGGAACCCCTTCCGGTTGCGGTAATCCTCGGCATTCTCTTGCGGCACCCGCAAAGCCACATGCGTGCAGTCAATGGCGCCCTGGACCATGGGGAAGCCCGCTATTCTTGCAAATCCCATTGCGCACTCTTGCTGCTTGTCCAGGGTCATGGGGAAGGAAATGTACTGACATCTCCTTTTAAAGAGGGCATTCGTGACTTGACGGATGCAGCAATGCACCGCAAACTGGGAGATATTGGCAATGTCCCCAGTAGCGGATTGGAAGGAGCCGGTGGCATAGAAGTTGAGAGCCACTGTCACCTTCACTGCCACCGACAGAGACGTCCTGCTCCTCAGTTGAGGCTGCAGATCTGGCTGAAGCAAGTGGCAGAGTTCAGTGACCACCTCCCTGCTGAATCGAAGCCTCCGAAAACACTGCTCCTCAGACATGTTGAGGTATGAGAACTGTTGGCGGATTACCCTGGGAGGGTAAGGTCTCCTGTGCCGATGCCTGTTGGCCCTCCTCCGTCTGGCCATGATTGGCACTCTCTCTCGGCGTCTCTGAGCCCTCTCAATGTAATGGAGAAACCCAACGTTTCCACCCATTGCAGCCCCCATAGTATGTGGCCACTCAATCAAATCAAATCAAATCAAATCACTTTTATTGTCATTGTTAGTGCACAAGTGCAGTACAACGAAATGTAGGCTTGCGGCTCCCGAGAGTGTACATTTAGATTAGGACATTTAAACATTCAACATACATTTGGCTTGTAATACATTAACATAAACATAACCATAATAAAGTGCATTGGCAGATGTGCAGGCTTTAGAGTTTATTTGTGGAGTTCAGTAGGATGACAGCCCTGGGAAAGAAACTGTTCCTAAATCTAGTCGTACGGGTGCGAATGCATCTGTAGCGTCTCCCAGATGGCAGGAGGGCGAACAGACTGTGGCTGGGGTGGGTAGGGTCTTTGATGATGGACCGTGACCTCCGTAAACAGCGTTTCTGGTATATGTGTAGCCAAGTGGGAAAATGCAGTGAATATTTAAGTCCACTAGATGGCGCGGTTCATTTTCCCCTTTAGAATTTGAAAAAAGGAGAAAAGGATTAGGGGTAGGGCCATGTGATGCCAAAGGAACCTCCCCTTTCTTCACAGCCTCCATTTTCTAGATCCAGCGTGAGGGATGTGCTCTGAGGAGAGTTGGGCAAGCCACTGCCGTATTTTATTGACTGTGTTTTATGTATTTACAATTTCATCCTAAACCTAGACCCAAGTTATTAATACAGAATAAAAAACCCCAAAAACGAAAGTTCGTGTCCTGTGCTGCTCCATTTCGCCAGGCTACACATTTTGGTACCAGGAGTGGGGTCTGTTAGCTTGGAGTTTCTCAGGCTTGGGAAAGTTACATAAAATACGGCAGTTGGGGAAGAGCGGTGTGGTGCCAAGTGGACCTGGAGACGGACAGAGAGTGCTGCCTGGGGTTGCTAAGGAGGACCAGACCAGACAGACGGGATCCAGAGGGCGCCAGGACCAATCTGGGAGAGGACCCATCAAGGCACCGAGGAGGGACACCATTGGAGAAGAATCGTCGCAGCGGCCATCCCATTCAGTGACTGTCAGGGACTTGTGAACTGAGTCAAAATGTTAGACCCTCCTGAGGAGGCGGGTGGAGCTCACAATTCGGATGGTGAGGACAATACCTCTAGTGTGGGTGAGGGCAACCAGATAGATCAACTCAAGGCACAGATTTCAGAGTTGAAAAAAAACCATGACCAAGCAATGGAAATTATTGCCACTCTAGGTAATGGGGCAACCAAGTCATATGTGTATGTACCCAGAGAGCGTCAGATCCAACCATTCAGTGGTGAGGTATCTAAAGATAGTCATTCAGTTGATGAGTTCATTGAAGAGGTTGAAAGTGTACTACGAGCTAGAGATCAGACTCCTGCAGAGCAGGTAGATTTCATTCGATCTTTGTTGAGGGGGGCAGCCCTACAGGAAATTAGGTTACGGTTGGGTGGAGAGTCTAAGCAGCCCAGTGACCTGTTCAGTTACCTAAGGGGGGCTTTCACCGAAAAACGCAGTGAGTCCCAGCTGTTAGAAACTTTCTATGGACGCAAGCAAGAAGAGGGTGAAGATTTCCAAGAATACTCACATGCACTCTCTCAGATTATTAGAACTTTGGTAAAGCAATCACCTGATGCTGTGCCGGACACAAAACGGGTTGTCAGAAACAGATTTGTTGATGGTGTTAGAGATCCCTCACTCCGGAGAGAGTTGCGCAAGTTTGTACGAGACAACCCCCAGTCTACCCTGTTCGATGTACGTGAGGAAGCTGTCTTATGGTCCTTAGAAGACCAGCCCTGTAGCACTAAAGTTGCAAAGAGCAAGAATGTAGTGTGTGACAGTACGGGGAGGGATCTTCAGTGTTCTGCCATTGGGGTACCAGGCAGCCAGGCTGTCACTTTACAGGATGTTCTTAAAGTGGTGGCGGAACAGGGTAAAGCTATCGGGGAACTAACAGAGGCAGTACGGGGTCTTGCTCTACAGAAGGAAAACACGGGTAATGACAAGGTTGGGAAACCTAGAGCCAAGCCAAAGTTCACTGATGAAGGTCAGCCTATTTGCTTTAAGTGCAACGGGGCGGGGCACATTGCCAAACAGTGTCCTCCGAAGCACGAGGTAGCAAACACATCCACCAATGCTGGCTGGGGTGCAGGAAAACTAACTCCCTCGATTGCCATGAGCCGGGCAATGCGAGGAAAACCTGCAGGCTCTCAGAACAGTACTGGTATTCGTGACAGATTTCTTGACCGTGCAGTAGGTAAATGTCCAGTAGTAGATCTCAAGATTGGGGGGGTTACTGCTAACTGTTTACTGGATACCGGGAGCCAAGTCAGCACTATTACTGAAGTTTTTTTCAGAGAGCACTTACTTGGGAGGGATGAGGATATGCTGCCTACAACCGGGTGGCTTAAGATCACTGCCGCCAACGGGTTGGACATTCCCTACTTGGGCTACCTTGAGTTAGACGTTGAAACTATGGGCATAACCTTACCCGAATGTGGTTTCCTGGTAGTCAAAGAGCATCAGCAGTCACAGCCTGCAGCACCAGGTCTTATTGGTATGAACATCATCAGCCGATGCAGACAACTAGTTCATGCTGAGTTTGACACTACTCTAGGGGGAAAGTTGGATTCAGATTGGAGGGAAGCATTTCAGCAAGTACAACAGTGTAACATCACTCCAAAGTCATCTTCTGTCCGTGTAGCTGGTAGGGGTGCTGTACATGTGCCTGCGTCTTCCATAGCTACAGTCTATGTAAAGGGACTTAAAACTCAGTCAGGTGGCAGCACTAAAATGCTGTTGGAGCCAGGTAACACACCATTGCCAGGTGGCCTGGTAGTTGTCCCCACTCTAGTTGAATCAAAGGGACATTTATTTCCAGTGCAGGTGGTAAATTTCTCTGAGGAGGATGTGTGGTTAAGCCCCAGGACCAGGCTTGGTATTCCGACTCAGGCAGAGTGTGTAGACAAGGACTCCTGTGAGGTGCGATTTCAACGCATCTCCGCTGACACAGAGGAAGTAACTGTTGGCAGAAAAGAAGGACAGATGACAGACCAAGACATTCAGTTGCTTTTGGACAAACTACACATAGGTGGCACACAGGGCCAACAAGCAGAGTTAGGTGCACTTTTAGCCAGGTATTCGGAAGTATTTGCTTTTAAGGATGAGGACCTAGGCTACACTGATAAAGTTGAGCATGAGATTAACTTGGTAGATGACGCACCAGTTACAGAGCCATACCGTCGTATCCCACCTACACTGTACAAAGAGGTGAGGGACCACATCACTAAGCTTTTAAGAAAGCGTGTCATCCAGGAGAGCAATAGTTCATACGCTTCACCCATAGTGGTAGTTCGTAAGACTGATGGAGACATACGACTATGTGTTGACTTTAGGAAACTAAACTCAAAAACCAGACGTGACGCATTTCCTTTGCCCCGCATTGATGAGAGTTTTGATGCCCTTCATGGTGCAAAGTTCTTCTCGACCATTGATCTTGCAAGTGGGTACCACCAGGTTGCTGTTCGTGAAAGTGACAGGCCTAAGACTGCTTTTACAACTCCTTTTGGCCTTTTTGAGTACCTCAGAATGCCTTTTGGTGTCTGTAATGGACCTGCGACTTTTCAACGACTTATGCAAGCGACTATGAGCGACTTAGTGTTCCACATCCTATTAGTGTATTTAGATGACATCCTTGTGTTCTCTCAGACCTTCCCGGACCATTTAGAGAGGCTTGAGACAGCTCTAAGACGACTGAAAGAGACAGGTTTGAAAGTAAAGCTTGAAAAGTGTCACTTCCTGCAGCAGGAAGTCAGGTTCCTTGGGCATCAAATTTCAGGGGAGGGTATAGGGACAGATCCAGAGAAAATTGCCGCCGTAAAGAAGTGGCCGGTCCCCAGTACAGTCAAAGATCTGAGGTCATTTCTTGGTTTCTGTAGTTATTACAGGAGGTTCATTGAGGATTTTTCTAAACGAGCTGGCCCTCTCCATGACGTAGTCAATGCATGCCTTAGGGAAGACAGCCCAGCAAAAGCAAAACGGTTGTTTGAAGGTTCATGGACAGCTGCGTGCCAAACTGCTTTCGAACAGCTGAAAGAAAAGCTGATCAGTGCTCCAGTGTTAGGTTACGCAGATTTCACTCAGCCTTTTATTGTAGAGACGGATGCCAGTAACCTAGGATTAGGTGCCATCCTCCACCAGCAGCAGGGAGATAGGAAGAGAGTGATAGCATATGCCAGTAGGAGGCTCCGGAATGCTGAAAGAAATGACAGAAACTACAGCAGTATGAAACTAGAGCTCCTCGCCCTCAAATGGGCTGTTTCAGAGAAATTTCGAGGTTACCTTCTAGGTTCCAAGTTCACTGTCATAACAGATAACAACCCCCTGTGTCACCTTTCTACAGCTAAGTTAGGTGCTGTTGAGCAAAGATGGGTGGCTCAGTTAGCTGTTTTTGACTTTGACGTCAAGTACCGCCCAGGCCGCTGTAATGCAGCAGCAGATGCCCTCTCTAGGCAGCCGTTAGCAGGGGAGCCCGAGTCAGACAGTGGGGATGCAGGCTATGATGGTTGTGTGGCCATATGTAATGTCACTCACAAGGGAACAGCTCTAGGACCAGACTTAGTGACAGCAGGAGTCAAGTGCTGTAAAGTCAGACAGATCCGTGTTTCGGACGCAGAAGAAAGCACTGAGCGTAGTGAGTTGCAGGGTAACACACCAACACTTCCCGGTTACTCTAAAGAGGAACTACGTAAGTTTCAGGACACAGACCCCACCCTCAGCATGTTTAGGAAGTTTTGGGGTGAGCAGCGAAGGCCAACTTACAAGGAGAGGTCGCAGTTATCCAAGCTAGTATTATCCACGTTAAAGCAGTGGCCCCGTATTTGTGAGCAAGATGGTTTGTTGTACCGTGTAATCGAGGATGTCCATGTTGGTGAATGTCACCAGCTACTACTGCCCTCTTGTTTGAAAGAAGTCGTGCTTGAAGGTGTGCATGATCGTATGGGCCATCAGGGAATAGAGCGCACACAGAACCTTTTGAGACAGAGATGTTTTTGGGTTGGGATGTATGAGGATGTGGAACAGTGGGTCAAGAAATGCGAGAGGTGTGTTTTGACAAAAATGCCCCACCCCAAGATGCATGCCCCTATGAAATCATTCCTAGCCTCCCGGCCCCTTGAAGGAGTTGCTGTAGATTTCACCATGCTGGAACCGGCCTCCGATGGTCGTGAGAATGTGTTAGTGGTGACCGATGTTTTCACTAAATTCACACAAGCCTTCCCTACTCGGGACCAAAAGGCTGATACCACGGCAAAAGTCCTTCTCAAAGAGTGGTTCATGAAGTATGGGGTCCCAGAAAGATTGCATTCAGACAGAGGTCGAAATTTTGAGAGTGAAATCATTGCCGAGCTGTGTAAGCTTTATGGTGTAAAGAAAACCCGCACTACCCCACACCACCCAGAAGGAAATGCTCAATGTGAGAGATTCAACAGATCTTTACATGATCTTTTGCGTACACTGCCTCCAGAAAAGAAGCGCCGCTGGCCTGAGCACTTATCTGAGTTGGTGTATGCCTACAATGTAACACCCCATGCTACGACTGACTACTCACCGTACTATCTGCTTTTCGGGGTTCATCCACACCTTCCTGTAGATGCTTTATTAGGTCAGGAGCAAGTGTTAGACAAGAAACATGAGTGGTTGGTTGTCCACCAAGAGCGTTTGAAGGAGGCACATGCAAGGGCAAGAGAGTACACTGAAAAGAAATCAGCTCAAAGAATTGAACTTAACAAAGACAAAGTGTACTGTCCAACCATTGAGGTGGGTCAGTTGGTATACTTACGACACAGGCCTTTGGGTAGGAACAAAATTCAGGATGCTTGGGGTCCTACTGTGTACAGAGTGGTGGAGGTATAGGGTACCACACATGCAGTTGAGCCTGTAGAGGGCGGTCCTTTAAAAAGGGTCCATAGAGTTAATCTTAGGCCATGTGTTACCCCTGTCCCTGAGCCTAGGCGGACGAGAACCAAGTCCCCTGTCACCGTACCCCCTGTCACTCTTTTGACAGAATCGTTGCCAGAGCCCTCTGATACTGAGTTTGTTGTGGTAGAGGAAGTCACCTATCCAGAGTTAACTCAGGAGGAAAAAGTAAACAATGATCCTATTGGTAACGCCCAAGATGTACTGGCTGTTTCTGAGCCAGAGCATTCAGATCCTTCTGAGTGTGGGACTGAGGTTGAGGTACCCATTCCGGCTCCTCGCAGAACTAAAAGAGCCAATGCTGGGGTAAACCCTAACCCATACCACTTGCCTCAGTCAGCCTGTAATGCAGTCTCACTCAGTCCTGAGGTGTTCTCTCATGTTTTATCGAGTCTGGGTACTGCATTTTTTCGAGAAGCTGTAAAAGAAGTGAAAAACGGGTGCTAAGTCACCGAGGACGTTGACTTTAAAGCAGGGGAGAATGTAGCCAAGTGGGAAAATGCAGTGAATATTTAAGTCCACTAGATGGCGCGGTTCATTTTCCCCTTTAGAATTTGAAAAAAGGAGAAAAGGATTAGGGGTAGGGCCATGTGATGCCAAAGGAACCTCCCCTTTCTTCACAGCCTCCATTTTCTAGATCCAGCGTGAGGGATGTGCTCTGAGGAGAGTTGGGCAAGCCACTGCCGTATTTTATCGACTGTGTTTTATGTATTTACAATTTCATCCTAAACCTAGACCCAAGTTATTAATACAGAATAAAAAACCCCAAAAACGAAAGTTCGTGTCCTGTGCTGCTCCATTTCGCCAGGCTACATATGTGCTCTATGGTCGGTAGCCGGGTGCCGGTAATGCGTTGGGCAGTTTTGACTACCCGCTGCAGGGCTTTCTGGTCATAGTAGCTACAGCTGCCATACCATACTGTGATACACTTTGTCAGGATGCTCTCTATTGTGCAGTGGTAAAAGTTAGAGAGGATCAGGGGTGACAGGTTACATCCCTTCAGCCTCCTTAGGAAATATAGGCGCTGCTGGGCCTTCTTCACCAGAGAGGAGGTGTTGAGGGACCAGGAGAGGTCTTCCGTGATGTGGACTCCGAGGAACTTAAAGCTGTCCACCCTTTCCACCACAGCCCCATTGATGTGGATGGGGGTGTGACTTCCGCCTTTAGACTTCCTGAAGTCCACAATGATTTCTTTGGTTTTCTTGATGTTAAGGACCAGGTTGTTATCGGCGCACCACTTCACGAGATGCTGGACCTCCTCCCTGTAGGCTGACTCATCGTTGTTGGTGATCTGGCCTACTACCGTGGTATCATCCGCAAACTTGATGATGGTGTTGGAACCATGAACAGCCACACAGTCGTGGGTGAAGAGGGAGTAGAGGAGGGGGCTCAGCACACATCCTTGTGGGGCCCCCGTGTTCAGGGTCGGGGGGGTAGGTGTGGTTACCTAATTTGACAGACTGGGGTCTGTTTGTTAGGAAGTCCAGGGTCCAGTTGCAGAGGGAAGTGTTCAGGCCAAGAGTTTGGAGTTTGGTGGCCAGCTTGCTGGGGACGATAGTGTTGAATGCTGAGCTGTAGTCTATGAACAGCATTCTGATGTAGGTCTCCTTACCATCTAAGTGATTCAGTGCTGAGTGTAGAGCAGTTGTGATTGCATCCTCCGTTGATCTGTTTGCACGATAGGCAAACTGGTGTCGGTCAAGAGAGGCGGGAACACTGGCTTTGATGTGAGCCAGGACCAGTCTCTCGAAACACTTCATTATGATGGGTGTGAGTGCGACAGTTCGATAGTCATTCAGGCACGTCACAGCCGTTTGTTTTGGCACAGGAATAATGGTAGCGGTCTTGAAGCATGTAGGGACTACTGCCTGGGCCAATGACAGATTGAAGATGGCGGTGAAGACATCAGCCAGCTGATCAGCACATTCCTTGAGTACCCGTCCAGGGATGCTATCCAGTCCAGCAGCCTTTCGTGTGTTCACTCCGCGTAGAACACCCCTTACGTCGGAGGTCGACAGAGTGAGCACCTGGTCTTCCGGGGGTGGCAAGGCTTTGGTAGCCGGCTCCCTGTTGTCCCTGTCAAAGCGAGCGTAGAAGTTGTTAAGCTCCTCCGGAAGGGAGGCATCGCTAACCGGGGGGCTGGTGTTTTTGCCCTTGTAGTCAGTGATGGACTGGATGCCTTGCCACATGCGCCGGGGGTCTGAGTTGTTGCGGAAATGATCCTCTATCCGCAGTGTCTGTTTCCTTTTGGCAGTCCTGATCCCCTTTTTTAGGTTGGTCCTAGCTGCACTGTAAGCCGCCGCGTCGCCAGATTTAAATGCTGCGTCGCGTGCTTTCAACAGTGAGCGGACCTCTCCGTTCATCCAGGGTTTCTGGTTGGGGTATGTCCTGATATTTTTATGGGTCGTGACGACCTCGACGCAGCTGTTAATATAGAATAGCACTGTGGATGCGTATTCCTCGATGTCATTATGGGCATCAAGGTTAAGCCAGTGAAAAAGCAAACCAACTACAAAGTTCTGGGCCAAAGCCAGAAGTACCTCTGCGAGCGCTGACTCAATGCAGAAAGCTCTCTCCCTTTGTCTCTCTACAAATCTCTCTCTCTCTCACAGGAGTGGTCCAAAAATGGCTACCACAAAGAAGCCAGGAAGAGCCCCCTTTAAATAGCGCCCCCCCAGCCCCACAGCGACTGGGAACCATTCCAGTCAACCAGTCGCTGGGAGCGCCAGGCGGAAAGGAGGGGGCGCCATTGAAGTTCCGGTTTGGGGCGCCCCAAGGGCGTTGCATGATGAAATGACGTCAGGATCTGCGCGCGCAGCTGAGCGGGCATTGCGGTTTTGCGCCACCGCTAAATGTCCGCTCAATTTTGCGAGAGGCGCAGGTCTCGCCGCGCCCGGGCGCTAGCCGCATCGCGCCCCACTTATCTCCCTCTTAGGGCGCTAACGGGTGGCGCTAACAACTGAATTTCTCCCCCTCAGTGTTTCTTACCATTCCTATTCCATCAATTCCTTATCCATTTCTTGGTCTGTGTCACTTTTTCTATTCTTTCTCAGGATGAATCTATAGAGATGATACTTTCAATAGAGCCCTTTGAGTTGCATTGTAGATGCTGTGATTATTGTCTTATCTTTCTTGCTCCAACCCCCCAATGTTAAAAACCCAGTGGAAGAAGGAAAGTGTTTAGACGGCATTTTTAAGGCTAAACAGAAAAAACAAATACAAAGTTAAAATAATGAAACGAAGGCCGGAATTTTGCTGGGAGTCAGCGGGCGCGATTGCTGGTGGGTCGGTTGGGAAAGTGTTATTTTTTCCCAGCGGGTCAGGAACTCGCTGTCAACCCGCCGCCATTTGCCTATCCCAATGCTGGGCCTGTCAACGCTGAGCAGACCCGACCAGCAGCGGCAGAGGACCCAATTAAAATGAATAGCATCTAGTTGCTTAACAGCCTTTTTGCACTTACCTTTTGTCTTTAACTTCATGACCACGGCATCCCCGCTGTGTGTAGACCACGGCTGTCAAGCTGAGGTGTGAGTTCAGTGGCCATTGCTCCAGCTGATTACTTGACCGCTTCAAATGTACAGTAAAAGCTCCCACCTGACTGATATTCACTTTCCTCAGGCAGAGGCTTTTTCTCACTCTGTTTCCAGCACACGTTCTGCAAGCTTTCCACTTTCCACTCTCCAACCACTCTCACCTCATTGGAAGAGCTTGCTCACCATTGACAGAATGCTTCTGTCATCTCTACTTCACCTGCCATCTATTCCATCAACATTGGTGTCCTTTATACTCTCTCACCTTGGTCCTCAGAATCCCACCACGATCAGCCCGAACACCAGCATCACCGGGCACACCAGCAGCACCAACAACAACACCAACCTTCTCTGCAATCAGCTGATGCTGCACAGGACACAGGGCATCAGCACCCAACCACATTGCTGCCCAAGAGGCCAGGGATGGCCTTACCATGGCCAGATTTACTTTACTTGATGCAATACACCCTGGCTGTCACATGATGTGCCAGGTTGGCACCACCCCACACCAACACCATAAAGCATCCCTACAATGCCCAAGCCATTTCTTTCACATGCATCACCATTGCGGGGGGTACCGTTATGTCTCACCATTCACTGTAACTCACTAAGCCACTTCCAAAAGTGCAAGCAAATCTGTCCAAGAATGCAAAGTGTTGAAAATAAAGATTTCAATGTTTGACACCACATTAACAGAAACTTTACATGAACATTGCATAAAACACCCAAGTGCCTACCCTTGTGTGTTGTTAGTTGGTATGATTGCACTAGGATGAGGGTGAGTATGAGGGATGGCTAGTGAGATGGGGATGTGATAATGTAGATAGAGAGGGATGGGTGGAGGTGCAAGGTAAGTTGGTGTGAGTAAGGATGTGCAGGAGTAGGGTAGGGAAGGCAGAGTGATGGGGATGTGATGAGAGGCACAGCAGGATGAGGTTGAGTGTGGCTTTGTACTAACGTTTCATGATCTACTGAGATCATTGAAACATTTGCGGCACTGCACCCAGGTCCTCCTGACCACATCCCTGCTTGTGCCCTCCTGTGCAATGTGCAACCCGGCTGTGTTGATCTCTTGGGGAGGTCTCTTCCACCCATAGGAAGGGAAGAGGACCTCCCTGTGTGCTGTGATTTCCTCCATAAGCATATGGAGGGAGTCATGGGCGAGTCTGGGTGCAGCCCTGCACCTCTGTGCAGTCATTGTCAGTGTTTGCAGCACCTCAATGCTGTAGAACACTGACAGCACAAATGTCAAGACAAATGTGGCCATGGTCCCTTTAAGAAAATGATGTCACCAGACCCGCTTCCTCTAATTGGCCTGGGAAATGCCCTGGGTGGGCTTAACAAGCCCAATCAATGGAAATTCATTTTACACAGCGGGATGGAGCCAGCAGCGGGGTTGGGATCTGCTACCGACATCGCCCGCCACGGACCCGCCGAGGTAAGTAAAATCGCGGCCTATGATTTAATTGCAAATTAATTTGTTAAACCAGCAGTCTACCTAAGAATAAACATCAGAACCTGATTTTTGAAAGAAACCTCCACAGGATAATCCTCAGACCAAAGTGACACATCAGCCACAGTGATGAAAATCAGACAACCAGAATGATCACATCCTGACTTTGATATTTAGATTTAGTAAATCCTGACTAACAGTTGTCCCATGGCTATCACAACAAGGAATATTTTAGATGTCAATCACACTCAAGGATGTCATCTCAACTCTGTGGGAAATCACAGGATTCTAAGTTCTGACTTGCAATATCTTTAGATGAGGGCGGTTAGTTTTGAACCAGTATAGTCAGCAGACTGACTGCAATACTTTGGCTACTTGGGTTGTCTGATTCCTGGATGTTATGTCATTGTCTAGCTGCTTTGTGGAATATTCTGAGTCCTCTTTATCTACTCGCCTCTGTGGGCTCAGAGAGAATGGATGTTAAAGGAGAATTCATGAGCTTCAAGGTTCATAAGTCCATTGATGCAAATGAGGTAGTTTCTTGACTGTCCTTTTCCTTGAATGAGATGATCCTGTGGTGAATACTTGCATGAAGCTGATGTCCTCCCTACATTTCTTCCTGGGATGCTCTTCACTGGAAAAGAAAAGGTTGAGTGGTGACAGGATTGCTGTTTTTAGGATTCTAAAGGGACTAGATCATGACAAGCTATTTCACCGTGTCCAGAACAGTAGAACCAGAGGACACGGCCTGCACTTGAACAGGGGTAAATTTAAAACTAGTCTGCGGAAATATATCAGTGAGCGAATGGTCAATCTATGGAGCAAGCTCCCAGGGGAGATGATGGAAGCAGATTGGTTTGATTCATTCAAATGAAAATTATATAGATTTCTTTAAAAAAAAAATATTTTGTGCTACAGTATATGAGTAACTTGAGATAGGCCATATAGTAAGTGCAGCTTGGGAGGAACAAGTGACTTTGGACATATGGTTCCCAAAGCTTTCCACCAATGGAAATTTTCCTTGCCTCATGTCTGGATCTGTTGTAGATTAATGGATAGAGATTGATTGCTATGATTAGTCAACAATTTCATTATTGTTGTATCATATGATTACCAGGATAGTAGAAAGTGATCTAGATGGACCTTGTTTTTTCTCGTCCAGCAATTCCTGTGTTCCTATGTTCCACATTGTTATGCCCCATCTATATTACTTCACTGAGCCTGACAAATTCTATCCTTTTCTCCTGTCTCTAAATTACTTGCGCTGTAATAATTATGGATATTAGAGAGTGTATTACAGGCTGTAGTGTAATTGAGAATTCAGGTGGTTTATATGTAGAATAATGGATACCCGGGAGTGAGTTACAGACTGTAGCCTGGAGCTTCCGCTAGGTTGCACTGTATTTTTCAGCGCAATTCGCTCGAAATCGGCCAAACCAGCGCAGAAGATCGTGGAATTTCAAACGCAAATTACGTCCAGCACAAATCGAGTTTCTGCTATCTTTTGTGCTAGATTAATAAACATCGTGCTAGAAGCAGGCTTAGCCCACAAAACTGGCCATGCTCCCAGATTGAATTAATCACCATTGGGAGTTTCCGCTAATTGCGCTTGTTTGCAGGCCTTCGAGGAGGCTCAAGGACACTAACAGGTCCATTTTAAAAGCTTCTAAATGTGACTTTTATTTTAATTTACTAAGAAACTTACAAATGTGCCCCAATTTAACTAGAAAATAGTTTTGTATATTTTTTAAAAGTCATTTTCATTTATTTAAAATTGAGCTACTCACATTTGGTGCAGTTTCATTAATACAGCTGAAAATGGGTTTATCACAAAAAATAAACATTTTTATATGGCATTACCATCGCCTAATCCACCACCATCAATATCCTGGGGGTTACCATTGACCAGAAACTTAACTGGACCAACCACATAAATACTGTGGTAACAAGAGCAGTTCAGAGGCTAGGTATTCTGCGGCGAGTGTCTCATCTCCTGACTCCCCAAAGCCTTTCCACCATCTACAAGGCACAAATAAGGAGTGTGATGGAATACTCTCCACTTGCCTGGATGAGTACAGCTCCAACAACACTCAAGAAGCTCGACACCATCCAGGACAAAGCAGGCTGCTTGATTGGCACCCCATCCACCACCTCAAACATTCACTCCCTCCACCACCGGCGTACCGTGGTTGCAGTGTGTACCATCTACAAGATGCACTGCAGCAGCTCGCCAAGGCTTCTTCGACTGCACCTCCCAAATCCGCATCCTCTACCACCTAGAAGGACAAGGGCAGCAGGCACATGGGAACACCATCACCTCCAAGTTGCTCTCCAAGTCACACACCATCCTGACTTGGAAGTATATCATCGAACCTTCATCGTTGCTGGGTCAAAATCCTGGAACTCCCTCCCTAACAGCACTGTGGGAGTACCTTCACCACACAGACTGCAGCGGTTCATGAAAGCGGCTCACCACCACCTTCTCAAGGGCAATTAGGGATGGGCAATAAATGCTGGCCTTGCCAGCGCCGCCCACATCACATAAACAAATTTAAAAAAACTCCCAACAGTGATGAATTCACCCTGGTGACATGGCCAGTTTTGCGGATGGGGCCGACTTCTACAGTGGTGTTTTTTAAACTAGCCCAAAAGATCGCGGAAACTCAAGTTGTGCTGAACGCAATTTGTGCTTAAAATTCCCGCTCTTTTGTGCCGGTTATGCTGATATCGGGGAATTGCGCTGAAAAAAACAATACAATGAAGCGGAAATCCAGGCTGAAGTCTGTAACCTTATTGAGGATCTCAAATAATATCACCAAACATAAACAGGCGATAGTCATCTGGAATAACAACAGAAAATGCTGGAAAAACTCAGCAGGCCAGGCAACATCCGTGGAGAGAGAAATAGAGTCAATGTTTCAGGTCGAAACCCTTCATCAGGACCCTTCATCTGGAGCTTGGAATTGTACTGTACCTTTAAATATTTCCAATGTATCTAAAGAAAAAAAGAACTTACATTTATATAGAGAACTCAGGATGTCCCAAAGTGCTTTACAGCCAACAAAGAACTTTTGAAGTGTAATCACTGTTATAATCTAGAAAACACAGCTGCCAATCTACGCACAGTATACTCCCACAAACAGCAATGAGATAATGACCAGATAATCTGTTGTTTTGTGATGTTGGTTGATGGTTAGATCTTGGCTAGGACACCTGCACATCTTCCTAATAATCATCATCATAATCATAATCATAATCATAATCAACTTTATTGCCATTGTTAGTGCACAAGTGCAGTACAACGAAATGTAGGCTTGCGGCTCCCGAGAGTGTACATTTAGATTAAGACATTTAAACATTCAACATTCATTTGGCTTGTAATACATTAACATAAACATAACCATAATAAAGTGCATTGGCAGATGTGCAGGCTTTAGAGTTTATTTGTGGAGTTCAGTAGGATGACAGCCCTGGGAAAGAAGCTGTTCCTAAATCTGGTCGTTCGGGTGCGAATGCATCTGTAGCGTCTCCCAGATGGCAGGAGGGCGAACAGACTGTGGCTGGGGTGGGTAGGGTCTTTGATGATGGTCCGTGACCTCCGTAAACAGCGTTTCTGGTATATGTGCTCTATGGTCGGTAGCCGGGTGCCGGTAATGCGTTGGGCAGTTTTGACTACCCGCTGCAGGGCTTTCCGGTCATAGTAGCTACAGCTGCCATACCATACTGTGATACACTTTGTCAGGATGCTCTCTATTGTGCAGCGGTAAAAGTTAGAGAGGATCAGGGGTGACAGGTTACATCCCTTCAGCCTCCTTAGGAAATATAGGCACTGCTGGGCCTTCTTCACCAGAGAGGAGGTATTGAGGGACCAGGAGAGGTCTTCCGTGATGTGGACTCCGAGGAACTTAAAGCTGTCCACCCTTTCCACCACAGCCCCATGGATGTGGATGGGGGTGTGACTTCCGCCTTTAGACTTCCTGAAGTCCACAATGATTTCTTTGGTTTTCTTGATGTTAAGGGCCAGGTTGTTATTGGCGCACCACTTCACGAGATGCTGGACCTCCTCCCTGTAGGCTGACTACGTAGTGCCATAGGATCTTTTACATCCACCTGAGAGGGCAGACAGTTTAACATCTCATCTGAAAGACGGCACCTCCAACAGTGCAGCACTCTCCCAGTATTGCACTGAAATGTTAGCTTAGTTTATGGAGGGGGACTTAAACTCACAACCTTCTGACTCAGACACAAGAGTGCTACTACTGAGCCAAGGCTGACACCTTCTGCTTTTGTTTATAACACATCTTGTTTCAGTTTTAAGCTGATTCTGTACTCCTCTCACAGCAAACAGATTATAAATAATTGTCCTATCAACATTCAGCCACACTACACTGATGCCCAATGATTGTTTCTCCTCTTTACAGATTAACTCACAGAACATTGAACAGTTTCTAATACCTGCATCTTCTGGCTTTTAAACTACCGACATTTTAGATATTATACAGAAGTAGTTTTAAAAATCCCTGATTGTTAAGTCCATGAATGATTGAGACACGGACCAGCAGGAGTGAAAACAAACAAGTCTTTACTGGTGGAAGTCAATAGCGAAACTAACAAACAGAGGCTCTCTAGCGCCTTTTATACAGGGGTGGTCACTGCCGGTACTGCAGTCTGAGACCAGTTATTCTCTTAAAGGTACATACACAACAATTCCTCCCCTTTTAGATAAGCAGTACATAACATTCATTTAACAACTAAATGATAACGAATTACAATCACAATTACTGTTGCTAGATACATTGGTTAAGTTTAAGCAATTATAAGTTCAGTCTTTGAGGAGGCTTCCTGATTCTGTCTGGATAACGCCTCTTTGGGGTATCAGGTTCTTCTGGCAATGTTGCGTCGGGATCAATGTCTTTGTTTGGTTCATCTGCTTCCAATATTACCGGTTTGGCGGTAGCTGCAATTGGAACGTCAAGTTCATTACCAGGTGTATCAGATCGTGGTGTGGAGTTGACGTTTTCCAGTGACTCTAGAACCTGGTCAGCATGGCATCTTACAATGCTCTCCCCAATGTCCACGGTATACATGAGAGGTCCTTGTCGTGTACAAATCGTTCCTGGCTGCCAGTTCTCAGTGCGGTAGTCCCAGGCCAAAACTGGTTGACCTATCTTAAAACTCCTGGTCGGCCTTCCATTCATATTCTGAAACTGCCTGTTCTCCACATCTCTTCGGACGTTTGGCTTAACCAAATCCAAGCGGCATCGTAGTCTTCGATTGAAGAACATCATGCTGGAGTTTGGTTGGTAACCGCATGTGTCGCATTCCGGTAGGCAAACAAGAAGTTGTCCACCTTGTGTTGTAGGGGTATATCTTCATTACACATTGCCTTGATAGCCTTCTTGAATGTTTGGACAAACCTCTCGGCCAATCCATTAGTGGCTGGATGATATGGGGCAGATGTGTAATGCTTAACGCCATTGTTCTTTAAGAACCTCCGGAACTCTTCAGACACAAACTGTGGTCCATTGTCAGAGCAAATCTGTTAGGCAGCCCATTCTTGGCGAATATGGTTCGCAAAACTGTGATAGTTTTTTCCGTGGTGGTTGAGGACATTTTTATTACCTCTGGCCACTTTGAATGTGCATCCACCGCAATTAAAAACATCGAGTCCATGAAGGGACCAGCAAAATCAATGTGCACCCGTTGCCATGGAGATGAGGGCCACTCCCATGGATGCAGAGGAGCTTGTGGTGGGGCGTTTTGGACCTTTTGGCATCCTGCACAGCTCTTGGTCATCTCTTCGATTTCTCTATCGATTCCCGGCCACCACACAAACGCTCTGGCTAAGTTCTTCATTTTTACCCCACCCAGATGACCCTCATGAAGCTCATTGAGTACTCTATCCGTCAACTTAGGTGGAATTACTACTCTGGATCCACACATCAAGGTTCCTCTGCACACTGACAGCTGTTCTTTTCTCGGCGAGAATGCTGGCAGCAGTGGTTCGCCATGTGCTGGCCATCCCTTCACCGTTAAATCATAGACCCGTGATAGTGTCGGGTCATTCCGTGTTTCCTTTTCTATGTTTGCATTCGTCACAGGGAGACATTCGACTATGGTTGAGTGGAATAACTCCATTGGATCCACTGCAACGTCTTCTTCTTCCACCGTCAGCAATGGTAGGCGTGACAATCCATCAGCATTCCCATGCTGTTTAGTTCCTTTGTACTCGATGTCATATTGGTGTGCCCCTAGGAAAAGGGACCATCTCTGCAGCCGTTGTGCCGTCATTATCGGCACGCCCTTCTGAGGGTTGAAAATGGAGACAAGAGGTTGATGATTGGTTAGTAGAGTAAATTTTTGACCGTGCAGGTAGTGATTGAACTTCTTCACCCCCCACACTAGGCTGAGGGCCTCTCTGTCAATCTGAGCGTAGTTACGCTCGGCAGAAGTTAACGAGTGTGACGCAAAAGCTATCGGCCTCTCTAACCCATCAAGGAACTTATGTGACAGTACCACCCCAATGCCGTAGGGAGACGCATCACACGCCAGTCTGATCGGCAGTGCTGGGTTGTAGTGAGCCAATACTTCTCTTGAAGTGATTAAGTCCTTACTCTTCTGAAAAGCACGCTTACAGTCATTGCTCCATTTCCATGCTACCCCCGTTCGTAGCAGGGCGTTCAGTGGGTGCAAAATTGTCGACAAATTCGGCAAAAACTTATGATAGTAATTCACCAATCCGAGGAATGACCTCAGTTGCGACACATTTTCAGGCGCTGGGGCCTTAACAACCGCTTCAATTTTGTCCGGGGACTTATGTAACCCCTCTTCATCAATCACATGGCCACAATACGATATCTGTTTCTTAAAAAATTCGCACTTGGGGCGGTTGGCTCGTAGCCCATGTTCCCGTAGTCTAGTGAGCACCTGTTCTAGGTTGGCAAGGTGTTCACTGTCATCTTCACCTGTTACAAGGATGTCGTCCAAGTAACACTGAGTCCCCGGAATCCCTTGCAGGACTTGTTCCATCGCTCTTTGCCATATCGCCGGAGCCGATGCTACTCCGAATACCAATCGATGATACTGGTAAAGACCTTTGTGAGTGTTTATCGTGAGATACTTCCTGGAGGATTCTTCAACCTCCATCTGCAAATATGCTTGTGCTCGGTCAATTTTTGTAAAAGGCTTCCCTCCAGACAGTGAGGCGAAGATGTCTTCTATCCTTGGAAGAGGATATTGTACTGTGTGAAGGACAGGGTTCACCGTCACCTTGAAATCCCCACAGATGCGAATCTTCCTTGGCTCTCCGGACTTATTGCTTAACGTTTTCTTCATGACAGGAACGATGGGTGTCGCCCACTCGCTCCAGTCGACCTTAGACAACACGCCCGCCTTCTCCAGATTCTCCAGCTCTGCTTCGACGGCTGGGCGAATTGCATATGGTACCGGTCTTGCTTTGAAAAACTTGGGAGCTGCATTCTCTTCTATTTTTATCGAGGCGGTTACGCCTTTAAGCGTGCCCAGTTCTTGTTGAAATACCTCTTTGGCGTTAGCTAAGATTGTTGACAATCGTCCTGGAGTGACGTCTTCATCTTTTTTACCGTCCACCGTCATTGCATGAATGGAATGCCAATCTAAGTTTATCTTCCTGATCCATTCCCGTCCCAATAACGGTGGTCCACCATTTGGCAGTATGTAGAGATACAATTTCCGTATTTTCTTGCCATTGTATTCGACAGGCACCCTTATTTTTCCTCTGGGGTATACTTTTTGCCCCGTATACGTCGTCAAGACGATGGATGTCTCTCTCAAGGGTATGTGTGAAAATAGCCGCTCGTAGTCTCATCGATTCATGATGGTTAGCGCTGATCCTGTATCCAATTCCATTTTAACTTGGGACCCTGCTATCGTGAGGGTGACCCAAATGGTTCGGTGATCCTCTTTTGCGATTACATTGTGAAGTTTGAGACAGCTTAGTCTCCTGTTCTCGGATTCACTATCGCTCATCTGGTCTTCGGAACTGTAATGATATCAGCAAATAGAGATGGTATTTGCCTGTTCGATTATGATGCCTTAACAGCATGTTTGCATGTATTGATTGCTTGTGCCTGACCAGCAGAGGGCATGTGACAGAGACAAGCAAGGCAGTTCGTTTTAGTTTCAGTTTCGTTCAAGATGGATTTCTAACATGATGTCTCCTGTAAATGCTGTATAAAGAGTTGAACATACTTTAGATAAAAAGTCATTCTCTTTCATAAATGTCTCGTCATTGAACCCACAAAGAAATCAATACATGGTGTCAGAAGTGATTGAAAGAGATGAAGAGAAAAAATCTGAAGTTAAATCAGCTCTCCACAAATTAGCAAGCCAAAAGAGAACATCGTTGCTTACCATTGGAGAATAGCTAACGAAGTGAAAAAATGGAAGGTTTAGACCCACCGGCGACGCTTCAGTTGACAGGTAATGTGGCTGAAAATTGGAGGAGGTTCAAACAACGTTTGGGGTTGTATTTATCAGCAATCGGAGCTGACGAGAAAGGTGATAAAATGAAAGCGTCACTGTTCTTACATGTCGTGGGTGATGAAGCACTGGAGGTGTATAATAACTTCACATTCGCTGCTGATGGAGACAAAATGAAGCTAGATAAAATAATGGAACAGTTTGAGGCCTACTGCATACCTAAACGTAACGTGACGTTTGAGAGGCACAGATTTTTCACATGTGTACAGCAAACGAGTGAGACTATTGATCAGTATGTGACTGAACTGAGAAACAGAAGCAAATCGTGTGAATTTGGGGGACTGACAGACTCGCTGATAAAAGACAGACTGGTGTGTGGCATTCCAGATAATGGTCTAAGGGAAAGACTGCTAAGAGAGCAAGATCTAGACCTGGGAAAAGCCATAGCACTGTGTAGGGCTACAGAGACTGTGAGGTTGCAGGCAAAGGAGCTGTTCAGTGACAATAGCTGCAACGTGGATGCAGTGAGAAAGAACGGACACAAACCGTTTAACAAAAAGAGCGCCAATGTGAAAAAAGAGGCGTGGCCAGCGAACGAAAATGAAAGGGGCAATCGAAAGTCATGTAGTCGATGCGCTACACAGCATACACCAAAAAAATGTCCAACATATGGTAAAAAATGCAATAGTTGCAACAAAAACAACCATTATGCCCGTTGCTGCAAGAACCAAGTGCAACAAAGCAAGGTCCATGCAGTAGATGAAAGCGACATAGAGGAGTTCTATGTAGATGTTGTGTCGGAAAACAAAAAAGAAGAAAGAGACTGGATGTTGACACTAAAAGTGAATGACATACATATTCCATTTAAATTGGATACTGGAGCACAAGTTAATGTGATATCAGAGACTGATTTTAAGAAAATTAGACCCAGACCAAAGATACATGGAATAAAAGTGAAAGTGACAGGATACTCAGGTACTAATATACCAGTGAAAGGAAGATGCATTGTCAAAGTGATACACAAGGACAGAGAGCACACGCTAGCATTAATCGTGGTGCCAAAGGATGTGCAAGCCATACTAGGTTTAAAAGCCTGTGAGAGACTGAACCTGGTAAAGAGAGTCCTCGTTGTGGAAAGCGAAGGAGAGACAGTCTATGATGAACTGAATGTTGCGTACACACCGGGTAAGCTGATGTATACAGCAGACACGTTGTCCAGAGCTGTTGACCCAGGAGAGCCCGCAAACACAGTGAAAAGACGGATGTACAAGGCAAAAGACAGTGGAACTGACTTCTACCAAAGCATGCTTGTATACCGCACAACGCCGCTCGAGTGTGGTAAGTCACCAGCCCAACTCCTGATGGGACGTCGGCTAAGGTCAAACCTACCCATCCCGGAGAACCTCCTGAAAACAAAAGAGGGGGAGAAAGTGAGGAAGTTCAAAGAACTACAGAAAGAAAAGCAAAAGTACTACTATGACAGAGGAACACAAAACCTACCTGAACTCCACACTGGTGACCAAGTAAGGTTCAAAGACAAAACAAACACATGGACTCAGAAGGGAACTGTCCTGAGTGAAGTTCAACCAAGATCTTACACCATTCAGACAGATGAGGGTGCTGTTCTGAGAAGAAATCGTCGAGATCTTCTCATGGGACCAGCCACAGCAGGTCAAGAGACTGATACTGTTGAACAACCTGATCACACAGCTGAGAAACCATCATCTGAGGCAACAACTCAGATTCAAGGACAATCAATCAGAAAATCCTCAAGACACGTGAAGCCTCCTGAGAGACTCATTGAGCAAATTTAAGGACTATTGTTATAGAAGGAAGTAATGTTATCTTATTCTTTCTTCAAGTTCTGGTGTATTGACATATTTCATGTGAACACACAAAGCAAGGTTAAAAAACCTTGATCATGATAATGATAATGTAAGTTCATTAAGTGTTACAGTTAAAATGCAGATTAATACAAAGAAAACATGTTGTTAGTTAAAAGTAAAATACTTTTGTTTTAAGAAAAGGAGATGTAATGATATCAGCAAATAGAGATGGTATTTGCCTGTTCGATTATGATGCCTTAACAGCATGTTTGCATGTATTGATTGCTTGTGCCTGACCAGCAGAGGGCATGTGACAGAGACAAGCAAGGCAGTTCATTTTAGTTTCAGTTTCGTTCAAGATGGATTTCTAACATGATGTCTCCTGTAAATGCTGTTAACTGAGTTGAACATACTTTAGATAAAAAGTCATTCTCTTTCATAAATGTCTCGTCATTGAACCCACAAAGAAATCAATACAGGAACTACTGTCCGTCATCTTTTGTACTTTCTTGTACGGTTCCTTAGTAGCCTTTTTGTTGTCGCTGGTCTTCTTCCCAGACCTGCAAACTCGTGCAATGTGTCCAATCTTCCCGCATTGTCTGCATATTTTGTCTTTGGACCAGCAGTCCTTCTGGTCATGGTTAGTTCTGCCGCAGCGATAACATTTTGCAAACCCCCGTGTCATTTCGTGGGTGCCGTATTCCTGTGGTTTTTGTTGAATTTCTACAGCTCCCCTGGCTGCTGCTTCATACGATACTGCCACGCTGAAAGCCTTATCTAGCGTCAGCTCTTTTTCTGAGAGTAACTTCTTCTGTGTTCCTTCACTCAGGAGTCCACAGACAAATTTGTCCCGTAGGGTATCTGCCAGTCCTGCTCCGAACTGGCAGTGCTTTGATAGCTTGCGTAGTTCCGTAAGATACTCAGCATTGCTCTCATCTTTGTGCTGAGTTCTCCTGTGGAATTTAAATCTTTCTGCTATCAACAGCGGTGCAGGGTTTAAGTGTTCCTGTAGGACAGCAACAATTTCGTTAAAACTCTTCGCCTTCGGTTTGGCTGGAGTAATCAGGTCCCGCAATAGGCCGTACGTTCTAGCGCCCATTAAGTTTAGCAATATCGATGCCTTTTTCCCCTCCGCTATTTCGTTTGCCTCGAAATATACCTCAACTCTTTCCACATACGTGGTCCAGTCCTCTAATGTATTATCAAACGCAGTGATACAGCCAGTCTTCGGCATCTTGCAAATCTAAAATGGCACCTCCCGCGCTTTGCCTTCTTCCCCGATTTAACAAAATGGCGCCTCCCGCGCTTTGCCTTCTTCCCCGCTGTTGTTAGCGCTGCTTTCCACGGTTTCTTGCGCGTTAAATATTGATTCTTTTTCTTTTATTATTTTCCCGTCGTGGAGCGGACCCTCTGGGACACTTCCCTCCCTCTTCTTAGGTCCGAACGCTGCCCGGCTTCGAAGCACCGGCCGCGCCCTTTGTGCTCCACCCTCTCTCTCTCTCTTTGCTTCCCGACTCGCTGCCCGGCCCCGTTGAAAAGCCACCCGATCGAGCTTCAGCCCGCCGCAGCCCAGGAAGGATCAGAGCACTACCTGCCACCAGCCCGATTAGCTGGGAAACCACAGACCGAGGAACCCAGCCTGGCTCTGGACAGTCTCTCCTGCAAGTATTCAAACCGATGATTGACGGTCGACGCCCGTTTCCCGAGTTTCTTTGGACTCTATTTTTTTTTTTCTTTCTTCTGGCTCCGACCTTCAACAATGTCGTCTGAGGTGCTGCCGAGTTGCAGGTAAGTTCGTTTCTTACTCGTCACCAGTGTTAAGTCCGTGAATGATTGAGACACGGACCAGCAGGAGTGAAAACAAACAAGTCTTTACTGGTGGAAGTCAATAGCGAAACTAACAAACAGAGGCTCTCTAGCGCCTTTTACACAGGGGTGGTCACTGCCGGTACTGCAGCCTGAGACCAGTTATTCTCTTAAGGGTACATACACAACGCTGATCAGTAGGAGAAATCATATATTTTTATACAGGGATTTGTTCCTGAGTTATATGCGGGTGTGGAGAATCGATTTATAACGACAATTCAAGGTCAATCTCAGTCCATGATTCTGAAGCAGGTTTTCAGCTCCACTTGTGTTCCTGTGTTCCTGACGTTAGCATGATGATGGCACGATGCTGCATGCTTATGGGAATTTCAGCTGTGAATCCAATTCCCCAAAGACTGCATTTATACTGCCAAAGGATTATGGTGTGAAACCTGCTGGAAAGCATTATGCTGCAAGTTAAGGCTGGATTATAAACTCCCTTTTATTTCCTTTGTGGCCCCTTGGAGACCCGATTTGTTGACAATTACTCAACTGATAATAATGGATAATATTATATTTTCTTTTTAAATGATTGCGTTTCACTGTTCAAGTTTGCATCTTGCAGTTTATTTCACCACTGCTGCTATTATGACTGCTGTTTTGTTGTGTAGCTCCCCACATCATATAATTGATGCCATGTAATATGGGGGCTTATAATAGGGTGTTTCCAAGGCACAGCACTCTATATATGCGTGTGCATGTATAGAGTCATAGGGCTAGATTTTCAGTATAGACAGTTTTGGGGCGCTTACCTTAGCGCCCGCCTGAAGTTAGCGCCCGCCCCAAAGTAGCGCCCCTTTGCCGGAAATTCAGTGGCTTCGCCCTAAGAGGTTGGTGGAGCGCTAAAAGAGGCGTTCCACTACTATCTTTAGGTGCTAAGCCGGCGGTGCAGAGCGCAGCGCCCGAGTTCGGGCGCAGCGCACAGCAGACACTCTGGTGCCAGTGAGCTCTTAAAGGGGAAGGGTGCATGTGTTTTTTTTCAAAGGCAGAGTCTGGGGAATGATGATGAGAGGAGGAGGAGGAGGAGGAGGAGGAGGAGGAGGAGGAGGAGGAGGACGGAAACATAAATACGCCATTCAGAACAACACACACTGCATCCTTCCACACAACACATGCAGACTGCCGTTTATAGTGCAGGAGGAGTGCCCTTTAATTTGCGCTCCCCAGGGTGTGTTGCGTTCCATTTTACAAACGCTCTGGACGCCAGCCGCACAATGGGGCGGTCCGACTGAAGTTTGGATTCGGGGCGGCCAAAGGGCGTTGCACGAGGATGTGACGTCATTTTCTGCGTGCGCATCCGGGCGGCCGCTAAACTTTGCGCCGGCGCTAACAGGCAACTTAATTTGGGGCGGGGCGCAAACTGCGCTGCGCCCGGGCGCTACACGCATAGCGCCCGAAAATCACTTCTCTTAAGGCGCTAACTGCTGGCGCAAGCAACTGAAAATCTAGCCCATAGAGTTATACAGCACAGAAAGAGGCCCTTCGGACCATTGTGTCCCCGCCAGCCAACAAGCCCTGTCTATTCTAATCCCATTTTCCAGCACTTGGTTCGTAGCCTTGTATGCTATGGCATTTCAAGTGCTCATCTAAATGCTTCTTGAAAGTTGTGAGAGTTCCTGCCTCTACCACCCTTTCAAGCAGTGAGTTCCAGATTCCAACCACCCTCTGGGTGAAAAGGTTTTTCTTCAAATCCCCGCTAAACCTCCTGCCCCTTACCTTGAAACTATGCCCCCTGGTTATTGACCCCTCTACTAAGGGGAAAAGTTCCTTTCTATCTACCCTACCTATGCCCCTCATAATTTTGTACACCTCAATCAGGTCCCCCCTCAGCCTTCTCTGCTCTAAGGAAAACAACCCCAGCCTGTCCAGTCTCTCTTCATAGCTGAAGCGCTCCAGCCCAGGTAACATCCTGGTGAATCTCCTCTGCACCCTCTCCAAAGCAATCACATCCTTCCTATAGTGTGGCGACCAGAACTGCACACAGTATTCCAGCTGTGGCCTAACCAGCATTTTGTACAGCGCCATCATAACCTCCCTGCTCTTATATTCTATGCCTCGGCTAATGAAGGCAAGTATCCCATATGCCTTTTTAACCACCTTATCTACCTGTCCTGCTGCCTTCAGGGATCTATGTACATGCACACCAAGGTCCCTCTGATCCTCTGTCCTTCCTAGGTTCCTACCATTCATTGTATATTCGCTTGCCTTGTTAGTCCTCCCAAAATGCATCACCTCACACTTTTCAGGGTTAAATTCCATTTGCCACTGTTCTGCCCATCTAACCATCCCGTCTATATCATCCTGTAGCCTGAGGCTTCCCTCCTCGCTATTTACCACTCCACCAATTTTTGTGTCATCTGCGAACTTACTGATCATACCTCCTACATTCATATCTAAATCATTAATGTACACTACAAACAGCAAAGAATCCAGCACCGATCCCTGCGGTACACCACTGGACACAGGCTTCCAGTCACAAAAACAACCTTCGACCATCACCCTCTGCCTCCTGCCACTAAGCCAATTTTTGATCCAATGTGCCAAATTGCCCTGGATCACATGGGCTCTTACCTTCTTGACCAGTCTCCCATGCGGGACTTTGTCAAAAGCCTTACTGAAGTCCATGTAGACTACATCAACTGCACTACCCTCATCCACACACCTAGTCACCCCCTCAAAAAATTCAATCAAATTGGTCAGACATGATCTCCCCCTGACAAAGCCATGCTGATTATCCCTGATTAATCCCTGCCTCTCCAAGTGGAGACTAATTCTGTCCCTCAGAATTTTTTCCAATAATTTCCCTACCACTGATATTAGGCTTACTGGCCTATAATTCCCTGGTTTATCCCTACTACCCTTCTTGAACAATGGTACTATGTTAGCTGTTCTCCAGTCCTCTGGCACCTCCCCTGTGGCCAGAGAGGTGCTGAAAATTTGTGTCAGAGCCCCTGCAATCTCCTCCCTTGCCTCACACAGTAGACTGGGATACATCCCGTCAGGGCCTGGGGATTTATCCACTTTTAAGCCTGCTAAAACCGCTAGTACCTCCTCCCTCTCAATAGTAATTTGTTCAAGTATATCACAATCCCCCTGCCTACATCGTCCTTCTCCATAGTGAACACAGATGCAAAATATTCATTTAAAACCTCACCTACATCTTCCAGCTCTACACACAGATTGTCACTTTGGTCCCTAATGGGCCCTGCTCTTTTCCTGGTTATCCTCTTGCCCTTAATACACTTATAAAACACCTTGGGATTTTCCTTTATTTTGCCCGCCAATGTTTTTTCATTTTCCCTCTTCGCTATCCTAATTTCTTTTTTAAGTACCCCCCTGCACTTTCTATACTCCTCTAGGGCTTCCACTGTTTTTAGTCCTTTGTATCTGCCAAAAGCCTCCCTTTTTATCCATTCTTGTCTATCCCTTGACATCCAGGGTTCCCTGGGTTTGTTAGTCCCACCCTTGACCTTTACGGGAACATGTTGGCGTTGTACTCTCTCTATTTCCTTTCTGAAAGACTCCCACTGCTCTGATGTGGATTTTCCTACAAGTAGCTGATCCCAGTCCACTTTGGCCAGATCCTGCCTTATCATATTAAAATTGGCCTTCCCCCAAATTAGAACCTTTATTTCCGCTCCATCTTTGTCCTTTTCCATGACTACGTTAAATCTCACCGAATTATGGCCACTGTCACCAAAATGCTCTCCTACTGACACTTCTACCACTTGCCCGGCTACATTCCCTAGAATTAGGTCCAGTACCGCCCCCTCTCTTGTAGGACTTTCTACATGCTGGCTCAAAAAGCTCTCCTGGATGCACTTGAAGAATTCCGCACCCTTTAAGCCTTTCACACTCTGACTATCCCAGTTAATATTTGGGAAGTTGTATATATGTGCATATATATATATAAGACAAGAGTGGACTGGGAAAATAGGTTAAAGGGTAAGATGGTACATGATCAGTGGTGTACATTTAAGGAGTTATTTTACAACTTCCAAAAAAAATATATTCCACTGAGAAGAAAAGGGTGTAAAAGAAAAGACAGCCACCCGTGGTTAAGTAAAGAAATTAAGGATAGTATTCAACTAAAAAACAAGGGCATATAAGGTAGCCAAATCTAGTGGGAGGATAGAGGATTGGGAAAACTTTAAAAGACACTGGGGGTGTTCCTGCTGCCCAGGAAGGGAGGAAAAAGAGTGGGAGAGCAATAGTGGTAGGGGATTCTATAGTAAGGGGAACAGATAGGCGTTTCTGTGGCCGTAGACGTGAATCCAGGATGGTTTGTTGCCTCCCTGGTGCCAGGGTCAAGGATGTCACTGAGCGGCTGCAGGGCATTCTGGAGGGGGAGGGTGAACAGCCAGAGGTCGTGGTCCACATTGGTACCAACGACATAGGTAAAAAGAGGGATGAGGTCCTGCAGCAAGAATTTAGGGAGCTAGGTAGAAGATTAAAGAGCAGGACCTCAAAGGTTGTAATCTCTGGATTACTCCCGGTGCCACGTGCTAGTGAGTATAGGAATAGGAAGATAGAACAGATGAATGCGTGGCTAAAGGGATGGTGCAGGAGGGAGGGCTTTAGTTTCCTGGATCACTGGGTCTGCTTCTGGGAAAGGTGGGACTTGTACAAGTCGGACGGTTTACACCTGAACCAAAGGGGGACCAATATCCTTGCGGGGAGGTTTGCTAGCACTGCTGGGGGGGGTTTAAACTAACTTGGCAGGGGGATGGGATACAGAGTGGAACTATAGTAGGGGGTGATTTACAGCCAAATACGGAGGAAAAAACAAGTCAGCTGGGAAGGCAGAGCAAATATGTGAAGGCAAAAGGGAATATGGCAAGGCTGGAAGGCATTTATTTTAATGCAAGGAGTCTTGCAAATAAGGTGGATGAACTGAAGTTGTTGTTGAACACATGGGAGTACGATATTGCTGCTATCACGGAGACATGGTTGAGGGAGGGTCAGGACTGGCAGCTCAATATTCCGGGGTATAGAATCTTCAGGCGAGACAGAGGGGGGTGTAAAAGGGGAGGGGGTGTTGCAATATTAATTAAGGAATCAATTACTGCTGTAAGGAGGGATGATATATTAGCGGGTTCCTCTAATGAGGCCATATGGGTAGAACTTAAAAACAAAAAGGGGGCAAGCACTTTGCTGGGAGTGTACTATAGGCCCCCAAACAGTCAGGGGGAGATAGAGGAACAGATATGCAGGCAAATCTCAGAGAAGTGTGAAAATAATAGGGTAATAATAGTGGGGGATTTCAACTTCCCCAATATTAATTGGGATAGTCAGAGTGTGAAAGGCTTAGAGGGTGCAGAATTCTTAAAGTGCATCCAGGAGAGCTTTTTGAGCCAACATGTAGAAAGTCCTACAAGAGAGGGGGCGGTACTGGACCTAATTCTAGGGAATGTAGCCGGGCAAGTGGTGGAAGTGTCAGTAGGAGAGCATTTTGGCGACAGTGACCATAATTCGGTGAGATTTAAGGTGGTCATGGAAAAAGACAAAGACGGCCCGGAAATAAGGGTTCTAAATTGGGGAAAGGCCGATTTTAATATGATAAGGCAGGATCTGGCCAAAGTGGACTGGGAGCAGCTACTTATAGGAAAATCCACATCAAAGCAGTGGGAGACTTTCAGAAGGGAAATAGAGAGAGTACAATGCCAACATGTTCCTGTAAAGGTCAAGGGTGGGACCAACAAGCAAAGGGAACCTTGGATGTTAAGGGATATACAAAAATGCATTAGGAAAAAAAGGGGGGCTTTTGGCAGTTACAAAAGACTAAAGATGGAGGAAGCCCTAGAGGAGTATAAAAAGTGCAGGGGCATATTTAAAAAAGAAATTAGGAGGGCAAGGAGGGGCCATGAAATAACACTGGTGAGCAAAATAAAGGAAAATCCTAAGATGTTTTATAAGTATATTAAGGGCAAGAGGATAACCAGGGAAAGGGTAGGGCCCATTAGGGACCAAAGTGGCAATCTGTGTGTAGAGCCAGATGATGTAGGTGGGGTTTTAAATGAATTTTTTGCATCTGTGTTCACTATGGAGAAAGACGATGTAGACATAGAAATCGGGCAAGGGGACTGTGACATACTTGAACATATTAGCATCGAGAGGGAGGAGGTACTAGCGGTTTTAGCAGGCCAAAAAGTGGATAAATCCCCAGGCCCGGACGAGATGTATCCCAGGCTGTTGTGTGAGGCAAAGGAGGAGATTGCAGGGGCTCTGACACAAATTTTCAGAACCTCTCTGGCCACAGGGGATGTACCAGAGGACTGGAGAACAACTAATGTAGTACCATTATTCAAGAAGGGTAGCAGGGATAAACCAGGGAATTACAGGCCAGTGAGCCTAACATCTGTGGTAGGGAAATTATTGGAAAAAATTCTGAGGGACAAAATTAGTCTCCACTTAGAGAGGCAAGGATTAATCGGAGATAGTCAGCACGGCTTTGTCAAGGGTAAATCATGTCTGACCAATCTGATTAAATTTTTCGAGGGGGTGACAAGGTGTGTGGATGAGGGAAATGCTGTGGATCTGGTTTACATGGATTTCAGTAAAGCTTTTGACAAAGTCCCGCATAGGAGACTGGTCAAGAAGGTAAGAGCCCATGGGATCCAGGGTGCCTTGGCGCGTTGGATCCTAAACTGGCTGAGTGGCAGGAGGCAGAGGGTGATGGTCGAAGGTTGCTTTTGTGACTGGAAGCCTGTGTCCAGTGGGGTACCTCAGGGATCGGTGCTGGGACCCTTGCTGTTTGTGATCTACATAAATGATTTGGATGAGAATGTAAAAGGTATGATCAGTAAGTTCGCAGATGACACGAAAATTGGTGGGGTGGTAAATTGCGAGGAGGAAAGCCTCAGGCTACAGGACGATATAAACGGGTTGGTCAGATGGGCGGAAAAGTGGCAAATGGAATTTAACCCTGAAAAGTGCGAGGTGATGCATTTTGGACGGACAAATAAGGCAAGGGAATACACAATGAGTGGTAGGACCCTAGGAAGTACAGAGGGTCAGAGGGACCTTGGTGTACATGTACATAGATCCCTGAAGGCAGCGGAACAGGTAGATAAGGTGGTTAAAAAGGCATATGGGATACTTGCCTTCATTAGCCGAGGCATAGAATATAAGAGCAGGGAGGTTATGATGGAGCTGTACAAAACGCTGGTGAGGCCACAGCTGGAGTACTGTGTGCAGTTCTGGTCGCCTCACTATAGGAAGGATGTGATTGCTTTGGAGAGGGTGCAGAGAAGATTCACCAGGATGTTACCTGGGATGGAGCGCCTCAGCTATGAAGAAAGACGAAACAGGCTGGGGTTGTTTTCCTTGGAGCAAAGAAGGCTGAGGGGGGACCTGATTGAGGTGTACAAAATGATGAGGGGCATAGATAGGGTAGATAAAGAGGAACTTTTCCCCTTAGTAGGGGGGTCAATAACAAGGGGGCATAGATTCAAGGTAAGGGGCAGGAGGTTTAGAGGGGATTTGAGGAGGAACTTTTTCACCCAGAGGGTGGTTGGAATCTGGAACTCACTGCCTGAAAGGGTGGTAAAGGCAGGAACCCTCATAACATTCAAGAAGCATTTGGATGAGCACTTGAAATGCCATTGCATACAAGGCTATGGACCAAATGCTGGAAAATGGGATTAGGCTTGGCAGGGATTGATGGTCGGCGCAGACATGATGGGCCGAAGGGCCTCTTTCCGTGCTGTATAACTCTATGACTCTATGACAGCGAAAAATAACAAAAAGATTGATTAAGAAAGGGAAGATAGATTATGAAAGTAAATTAGCAAAAGATATAAAAACAGATAGTAAGAGTTTTTATAGTTATATAAAAAGAAAAAGGGTGGCTAAAGTAAATGTTGGTCCCTTAGCGGATGAGACTGGGAAATTAATGGTGGGAAATATGGAGATGGCAAAAACACTGAATGAATATTTTGTATCAGTCTTTACAGTAGAAAACACTAAGAATATCCCAACACTGGACAAACAGGGGGCTATAGGGGGGGAGGAGCTAAACAGGATCAAAATCACTAAGGAAGTGGTACTCAGTAAAATAATAGGACTCAAGGCGGATAAATCACCTGGACCTGATCGCTTACATCCTAGGGTCTTGAGGGAAGTGGCGGTAGGGATTGTGGATGCATTAGTAATAATTTTCCAAAACTCCCTGGACTCAGCAAAGGTCCCGGCAGACTGGAAAACTGCTAATGTAACACCCTTATTTAAAAAGGGCAGTAGACAGAAGGCTGGAAACTATAGACTGGTTAGCCTAACATCTGTGGTAGGTAAAATTTTGGAGTCCATTATTAAGGAGACAGTAACAGGACATTTGGATAATCATAATTTAATAGGACAAAGTCAGCATGGTTTTATGAAGGGGAAGTCATGTTTGACAAATTTGCTGGAGTTCTTTGAGGAAGTAACATATAGGGTGGATAAAGGGGAACCAGTGGATGTAGTGTATTTAGACTTCCAAAAGGCATTTGACAAGGTGCCACACAAAAGATTATTGCTTCAGATAAAAAATCACAGAATTGGGGTAATATTCTGGCATGGATAGAGGATTGGCTATCTAACAGAAGGCAGAGAGTTGGGATAAATGGTTCATTCTCAGACTGGCAATCAGTAACTAGTGGTGTTCCGCAGGGGTCAGTGCTGGGTCCCCAACTCTTCACAATCTATATTAACGATTTGGAGGAGGGGACCGAGTGTAACATATCAAAGTTTGCAGATGATACTAAGATGGGAGGGAAAGTAGTGAGTGAGGAGGACACAAAAAACCTGCAAGGGGACATAGACAGGCTAAGTAAGTGGGCAGAGATTTGGCAGATGGAATACAATACTGGAAAGTGTGAGGTTATGCACTTTGGCAGGAAAAATCGTAGAGCAAGTTGATGTAAGAAAAAGGAGACTTACCATCAAGTAACTTTAAAGTAAGCTTTAAGTAACTTATAAACACACTATATACACAAGAGAGGTCTTTACCATGCCTCTGGTAGAAGCCTCTTACAATACTGAACAGACCAGTATTTATACCAGTCCAACAGGAAGTGACATATGACAGGAAGTGAGGTATGTACACAGTTCATAGTTCATAGTTCATAGTTCACAGGAAGTGATGACATAACTTCCCGGAAGTTATCATTTTTATCACATTCTTCCCTCCTGCAGGATTAGGAGGCTGTGGTCTACCTTTTGGTCCGCAGCCGCCGAACAAGGAAGAGTCGCACCCGTTTGGATTCCCGTCGTAGAGGGTCGCTGGTCCGCTTACATGCGGTTGGCCATTGGTCAGAGTCTGTGTGGCCTGGATTGCCCTGTGAAGGGTCGGGGAGATCATGGCTTCGAGTACGAGCCCCAATAGGTTCAAAGTCGGACTGCCTCTGTTCAGAGGGAGGTGCAGAGCTGGTCTGTGGCAGATCAGTACTTTCATGCGCGGTACTGGGAGGGTCGCAACCTTGAGCACGGGGTTCTACCGGCACCAAGCTAGTTGGTGTCCGATCAGGATCCTGGAGAGGGGTACCCGATAGGTCCCAAGAGTTTCCTGGTGAAATGCCATCACCCGATGTCCCACTAGGTCCTGGTGGGCAGGGAGCCAGATCCCGTAATGATACGGTAGATTCTCGGCCGTCGGAATATCGTATGTTTGCATAGGTGGGGTTGGCATCGGTTAGTTCGACCTCGTCTACAAGAGGGTCATTTTTAGACGTCCGAACGTATCTTCGGAGTAATACAGGTCCAGGAGTAGTTAGCCATGACGGGAGTGATGTCCCATGAGATGAGCGACGCTGGAATCCAAAGAACCGCTCATGAGGTGTAGTGTTTGTGGCTGTAGAAAGCAGGGACCGTATAGAGTGCAATGCATCCGGAAGCACTGTTTCCCATTGCTGGTCTGGTAGGCCCCGAGATCTTAAAGCGAGACGTACGGAATTCCAGATGATACCGTTATACCTCTCTACCTGCCCATTTCCGATGGGATGGTATGGTGTTGTTTTGCTTGTAGCAATTCCCCGTTCTGAGAGGTAGTCCTTGAGTTCCCTTGACATAAAGGATGGACCCCGATCTGAGTGAATATAAGCCGGCATGCCACAGAGAGAAAATACCTGCTCAAGGCAGCAGATTACTGTGGACGCCAGCATATTGGAGCAGGGGAAGGCAAACGGAAAACGTGAATATTCGTCGATCATGGTGAGCAAATATGTGTTCCGAGTTGAAGAGGGCACTGGGCCCTTAAAATCGATGCTAAGTCGTTGCATCGGTTGGGTTGCATGTATGAGTATACCATCTGAGGGGCGGAAGAACTGAGGTTTTAATTCCGCACAAAGCCGGCATTCTGAGCATATTTTCTTTACATCTCCAGTGGAAAAAGGGAGATTCCGTGATCGTACGAAATGTAGCATGCGCGTAACGCCAGGATGACACAAACCATTGTGGACATCCATGAGAGTGGAGGATGACATAGTGGAGCAGAATGCCCGTGTGAGGGTGTCCGGGGCCACATTCTCCTTGCCAGGCCGATAGAGAATGGTATAACCAAAAGAGGCCAGTTCCATCCTCCAAAGTTGTATTTTATTATTCTTAATTTTGGTTCGTTTTCGATTATCGAGCATGAAGGCGACTGATCGTTGGTCCGTGATCAATGTAAAGTGCTGGCGAGCTAGAAAATGGTTCCACTTCCGTACTGCCTCTATGATGGCTGTGGCTTCTTTCTCAACCGGAGGATAATGTAGCTCGGCACCTTGTAAGGTCCTGGACATAAATGCTACAGGACGACCTTCCTGATTCAGAGTAGCCGAGATCGCCACCTCCGAGGCATCACATTCAACCACGAAAGGGAGATTCTCATCGATGGAGTGAAGAGCCGCTTTCTCCAACTGTTTTTTTGAGAAGGTTAAAGGCTGCAACAGCCGCTGTTCCCAGTGGAAATGATCTAGCATGCAGCAAGGGTTGGATTTTGTCCGAAAAATGAGGAATCCATTTAGCGTAGTATGCAAACAGACCGAGAGCCCGACGTAAAGAAGCCGGATTCTTAGGTGACGGGAGCTCTTGGAGCGGGCGAAGTCTTTCTGGGTCTGGCTTAATGATACCATTGCCTACGCAGTAGCCAAGGATGTTGATGGTCGGTTGCGACTCAACAGATTTGGATTCATTCAGGGTCAAATTACGGCGATGGAGGGCATCCCGAAATTTTTGGAGGTTGGAGTCGTGTTCCTGTTGATCGTGACCTGCAATGGTAATGTTATCAAGATAGGGAAAAGTGTCCCTTAGGTTTTCCTGCTTAACCAGGCCATCCATTGCCCGTTGAAAGACAGCCACTCCATTAGTAACCCCGAATGGGAGGCGACGAAATTGGTACAGCCGTCCATTAGCCTCAAAGGCTGTGTACTGCTTATCTGAGACCTTCAAGGGTAACTGATGATAGGCACTTTTTAAATCGTAAGTTGAGAACACTTTGTATTCGGCCAGTTTATTAACCATATCATCAATGCGTGGCAATGGGTAGGCGTCCAAGTCGGTATATTGATTGATGGTTTGCGAATAATCGATGCATAGTCGCTGTTTGTGAGGTTTTAGAGGGTTCTTGACAATGACGACTTGAGCCCGCCAGGGCGACGAACATGGTTCAATGATATCCTCTGCTAGAAGTCGAGAGATTTCAGCCGCAATAAAAGATTGGTCTTCCTGATTAAAGCGCCGCGATTTCGTTATTATCGGTTGGCATTGAGGCGGAATACTGGCAAATAATGAGGGTTCATCAAGTGAAGCTGCTGATAATGCACAAAATGGTAATTTAGATGGTATATTAGAAATAGTAAGTCCGGGTTTGGATCCACCAAACTCAATGGTGAGTTTCTTATGCTGTTTTTGGAAGTCCAGCCCTAAGAGGAGATCACTACATAAGTCTTTGAGCACCGAAAGTCGGGTGGAGGGATACATACGACCATGAAGTGTCATATCAACAACACAAAAGCCGGAGATTCTGGTATTAAGTGATGACTGGGCCATCGCAATTGCCTGGTCCGATGGGAAGACATGTAGTTTCAATTTCACAACAATCTGTTCCTTAATGAAACTATCAGTACTTCCTGAGTCAATTAAGGCATCTAAGGTATGCCCTTTAATTGAAATTTTTGTGGCTGCCTGAGACAGGTTCTGTGGGCAAGCAGCTGTAATTGGTGTTGTTGCACAGAGAGTGGCTAAAACTCTCGGTGTGCTTCTTCGGGAGAGAGCTCGAGAGGAAGCTTGATAGGTCCTAGCTGGAGCATCTTGATAGGCCCTAATTGGGGCAGTTCGGTAGGCCTTAGCTGGATTGGCCCTCGTAGAGGCCCTTGATAGGCAAACTTTAGCAAAGTGTCCTTTTTTCCCGCAATAACTGCAGATTGCATTGCGAGCAGGGCAGGTTTTCCTAGGGTGAAAAGCATCTCCACAAAAGAAGCATTCCTTCCTAGATTGCCAAGAGGCTGCTAAAGTGGGGTCGTCCTCCTCTTCTTCATCAGAATTATATTCCCCCATGATAGGGTTCACCTGAGACCGCTTGAATTGTCTGGTTGCAGCTACAGCAGCAGATCGAGATCTGGGCAGCTGATAGAGGTCTGCATTTCTCTTTGCCAAATCCAGTGAACAAGCTAGGTCAAAAGCTTTTTGTAGCTCAAGTGTTTTACTTTCTAGTAGACGCTGGCGTATAAATGGAGAGGCAATCCCGCAGATGAAAGCATCACGAATCATTTCTTGGCGGTACAGCTCAGCTGAGGCTGCCTGAAAGTTACAATCTACGCTGAGCCTGCGAAGTTCTTGCAGGAATTCGTCAATTGATTCCCCTGGCCCTTGTCGGGCTGTGGCCAGTAGATGTCTAGCATAGACCTCATTTGGGGTCTTCGCATACAGTTTCTTAAGTGCCCGAATCACCTCTTCGTAATTATCCCAGTCATCAACATATTCGAACACTTTTGGGGTCACATAATTGACAAGTATCTTCAATTTAGCAGGAGCATCCGCTTTACATTCATCCAGAAAATTCTCAAAAGTACGATACCAATGCTTCCATACCCTGCCAGCTGCTGGTGTATTCGGGTCCAAGTCCAGACGAATAGGTCTAAGGATTTTCTCCATGATGGGTGGTTCCCTGGATCCTTAACTTCCGAGTTTGTCTGAAGGTCGAGTATTTGTCAGTGTAAATACTAAGTTACTTAAATTGATGTAAGAAAAAGGAGACTTACCATCAAGTAACTTTAAAGTAAGCTTTAAGTAACTTATAAACACACTATATACACAAGAGAGGTCTTTACCATGCCTCTGGTAGAAGCCTCTTACAATACTGAACAGACCAGTATTTATACCAGTCCAACAGGAAGTGACATATGACAGGAAGTGAGGTATGTACACAGTTCATAGTTCATAGTTCATAGTTCACAGGAAGTGATGACATAACTTCCCGGAAGTTATCATTTTTATCACACAAGTTATTGTCTTAATGACAAGAAACTGGAAAGTACTGAAGTACAAAGGGATCTGGTGGTCCTGGTGCACGAAACTCAAAAGGTTAGTATGCAGGTGCAGCAAGTGATTAAGAAGGCCAATGGAATGTTGGCTTTCATTGCTAGGGGGATAAAATATAAAAATAGGGAGGTATTGCTTCAGTTGTACAAGGTATTGGTGAGACCGCACCTGGAATACTGCATACAGTTTTGGTGTCCATACTTAAGAAAAGACATACTTGCTCTCGAGTCAGTACAAAGAAGGTTCACTCGGTTAATCCCGGGGATGAGGGGATGGACATATGAGGAGAGGTTGAGTAGATTGGGACTCTACTCATTGGAGTTCAGAAGAATGAGAGGCGATCTTATTGAAACATATAAGATTGTGAAGGGGTTGGATCAGGTGGATGCGGGGAGGATGTTCCCGATGATGGGTGAAACTAGAACTAGGGGGCATAGTCTTAGAATAAGGGGCTGCTCTTTCAAAACTGAGATGAGGAGGAACTACTTCACTCAGAGGGTGGTAGGTCCATGGAATATGCTGTCCCAAAAAGCTGTAGAAGCTACATCATTACATAAATTTAAAACAGAAATAGACAGTTTCCTAGAAGTAAAGGGAATTAAGGGTTACGGGGAGCGGGCAGGAATTTGGACATGAGTCTAGGTTCGGATCGGACATGGCCCTGTGGATAGCGGAGTGGGCCCAGGGGCCGTGTAGCCTGATCCTGCTCCTATTTCGTGTGTCTAATTCTGTTAGATTCAGGAGATGGTTCTGTGATAGCAGATTGACGGTTAGGATCAGATCAGCCATGATCTTATTAAATGGCGGAGCAGGCTCGAGGGGCCGATTGGCCTACTCCTGCTCCTATTTCTTATGTTCTTATGTTCTTATATATTGTTTTAATATACTCTGTTATAGGGGTTTAACATTCCTTACTTGGATCAGTCATGTATTTTGGAGCTCCCTCATTTCATGCAGCCCCCTTATCTAACCTTACTTTATTAAGCTTTCAGCGCCCCATCTCCTTACTCAGCCTCTTGTCCCGTCAGCTCATTTGCTCAAAAAGCTGCGACTGCCCTCACTTGTTCCTGTCACCTGATACAGCCCCTGCCATCTTAAACTATTGCACCTCACCATACTCAGCACCCAGTCACAGAGCCACCACAGAGAATGGTCAGATTAACTGATTTAATGATATGGTGTGCAAGATAGAAAGTGATGTTTTAGAAAACCAGGTAGAAAATAGTTGACGGATTCAAATGAGATCCATTTGATTAAATATTCAGGCTCATAACATGATGCTTTTTCTATCCAACACTCTAAAATCAGAATTAGAATATAATTGTGGATTTGTTCTCTAATGTACATAAATGTTTTGTCAACTGTAAAAAGCACAATCACTACTCAAAGATTTAATGATTCTATCTACCCATGTGTGTGGGAGGGAGAAGGTGGGCTACAAGGTTTGAGGTAAATTCTATATTCACAATCAAAGGGTAATCTTTATGTGCCAGTTAGTCTGGATCTTCCTAATGACGCTCTGCACCGAGCTCCACGCACGCCAGCAAGTGATGCTGTTTCAATTCAGCCCTGCTCACCATTAACTAGCTGCAAATAAGATTCATTTTATGGTATTTTTGATTCAATATTTAATTTATTATAATTAGGAGAATGTTGGAATAAATATAAATAAAGCATTAGGACTCCCTACTCACTCACTTAAATCACCAGATTTTGTTTTCCTTATTGGAATCCAGAACTGGCTTGTTTGGAATCCTCTCTAATGTAGTAAAATGAGAAAACAAAGACACATTTGAAATTCTGCCAAAATTAAACCACAGTTTCTCAAATTGCTCTCTGTTATAAAAAAATAATTTTAAAAGAAAAAAGAAAAAAAGATTTTAACAGAAGCTTTGCTTGACAATGCAGTGATAGTTGAGGTGAAGTTCCTGGTTTATACATGGAAATCAATTATCAGTCAAAATACGGGGAGGATTTTTCGCAGCATTAAAGCCATTCTATATGCCACATAACTGTCATGTTTACAAAGGTGATTAACTCTTACTGGAAATTCAGTCTTAAAAACAGTTCTTAACTCTTCCTCTGCTGGCTGGCCCAGAGAAACTGTAGTGTCCTTGGGCCAGGCACATTTTAAGCTTCAAGCTCTGGGCTGAATTTTTACCTGTGAGTGGGTTCGGGTGCGGGGGTCTGCATAGTGGGTTGCCATCGCGAACATTCCATCAGCACCCTCTCCACTGTGTGTTTAACTTAACTAGATGACTTGACTGAGTCATGCAGGTTTCCCGGCCAATTAAATGGAGCGGGTCTGGTGGGGTCACGGATTACCTGACTTTAGCTCACCTATTCAAAGGGGCAGTGGACAGCTGAGAGTTGAAGGTGGTTGTTGGACTCTCTGATTGTAAGAGGTGCCTGTCGGTGTTACAGCCAATACTTTGACTGCGAGGGTGCAGTCATTTAGAGCCAATGATGCAGTCTCAGTGCCAGAAGGCTACACCCAGGTTTTCAGATTCCTCCCTGGAAATCCTGCTCCAGGGAATGAGAGCAAGGAAGGAGGTTCTCTTCCCTGGTGATGGCAGGAAGAGGCCAGCCAGTGAAACAAAGAGGGCATGGCTGGAGATCGCTCAAGAAGTGTTGTCAGCCGCTCCTGGATGCAGTGTACGAAGAGATTTAATGACCTCATGAGGTCAGGAAAGGTGAGCACAATGCCACATTCAACCATATCCTGATGTGCCTGTCACCCCAAACCCACCACTCTGCCTTCCCAAGCCTACTCCTGCATGTCACTCTTCATACCAACCTACCTTGCAGGTGCACCCATCCCTCACTGTCTATGCACCTACTCACATCCCCATCTGAATATCCACCACTGATAGTCTCCCTCAGCCTAATGCAATCATAGACAGTAACGCCACAGAAGGAGGCCTTTTGGCAATGTCATGCCACTTCCTCATAGTCACCTTTTACAGATGTAGCCCATCCATCCCCTACACTCATTCACCACTCTCACTCAAAGTTCTCTTCTTTCCCTCCTTGCAGGAGAAGAGAATACAGAACAACAGGGAGAGACAGAGAACCAGAGGTGGCCCTGCAATTTACACTACATTGACGACAGCAAAGGAGGAGGCTCTCGAGGAGTGGCAGAGCTGCTGGTGGTGGTAGATGGAGAGAGGGGGTCCTCCCAGCAACCTGGTGACAGAATTACATCTTATACAGCCACATGGCATATAACAGTCACTCATGGTGACTTGATGTCAGCAGCCAGTGAAATATGATGTGCATAATGGTAACTTAAAACATTCTTATCATAAGACTTCTAATTTGTCTCTTTACTCTCCCACAGGTCCATCAAGTGTGACCCCCCCCCAACCCACTGTCCAGCCAGAGGAGGAAGACGACTCCTCAGAGGAAGCTCCACTCTCTGAGGGTGCACCATTACCAGACCCCTCCGCACCCAGCACCAGCGCAGATATGTGCATGTCGGTGGGTCCTATGCGAAATAGAGTAGTGCTGTCACCTGGAGTCCCACACAGCACACGTGAGCAAGAGTAGATGGTGGAGACAGGGACAGCAGTGACGAGTCCTCGCCGGAGGGCACAGGACGCTCCAAGCTCTGCTCAGCTGGATGCAGATACTGAACCTCAGGGGCCGTCGACAAAGAGATTGATCTTGGAGGAGCAGCAACAAATGTACGAGGCTCTGGCTGCTTTTCCAGCTGTGATGTGCGCGATTGTAGAGAGAATGAAGGAGTCCATCTCCAACAGGAGCAGCACCATGTCGCAGGTGATGGTGACAATGTGTCTCTTTCATGGAAAGGATGGCCACATGCATGGACCAGCTAATGCGCCAGTCAAATGAAAACATGCTAGCTGTGAACAATAGCTTGCAGACTATTAGTGAACTCATCTTTAGAAGGGATACCAACATAGACTTGGGTATTCATCGCCCCACTGATGTGCAGCAAGATACTCTCCAGCTCCTTGCTAGCCGGGTAGTGCGGGTGGCCCACGAGAGGGATGACGGTGAGAGGGCACATGGAATTGGGGGCTCTGCTCAAAGCACGCCCACTTCCCCCCATTCAGTCAGAGCCCCATATGCTGTCTAGGATCCTGGTGGCCGAGTCTGTGCCTGCACAGTTGCAGGAGGAGCAGTCTTTGGCGGGGCCATCACATGCTCCAAAACCCAAAGGACATCCGCCAAAAGTGTCAAAGCAGTCACAGCAGGGAATTGAGCAGTCTGCTTCTACCTCTGCTGAAGCCACAGAGGGTGCACCTCGTAGAAGCACTCGGAAAAGAAAAATGACTCAATTGTAGATGCACAAGGATATGCACATGGGTGTTTACCAAAATGTTAGTGTTAAGTTTAAGTTCTATTTATTTTATTTATGATGCACATAAATTTATTTCTTTGCACCGCTTTCTCGTCTTGTTCATTTTTGCCCGCTACCTTGGAAGTGGCCTTGTCACTTATAGTGAATGGCGAGACATACTTAACCTCGAGCAATGGGTGTGTGTGTGTGACAGGGATGGTTTGGTCATTTTAGGACTGCTTTGAGGTGTTGGTGGGGGAGGAGGGCGAAGTTGGTACAGCATCTGGGAGCCAGATGGGTGCACTGGTGAAACTTAACTAAATCGTGCCATTATGAGGCCACCCTGGGCCTTCCGCACAGCAATATTCGCTGCTGCTGATGCCATGTTCACCTCAGGTTCCTTCTCCTCCATCTCCTCCCCCTTCTCCTCATGTTCCACCTACTCCTCCTCCTCCTCCTCCTCCGAAGAGGCTGTGCGCTCTGTGCCTTTCTCATCCTGGAGCTCCAATCCTCGCTGCTGTGCTATGTTGTGCAGCCCGCAGCAAATGATGATGATTCTGGAGACCCTGGCTGGTGCGTACTGAAGGGCTTCTCCAGATCTGTCAAGGCATCTGAAGTGCATCTTCAGCATGCCTATTGTTTGCTCTATGACACATCTGGTCATCATGTGGCTTTGATTATAGCACTCCTCGGCCTCATTGTTTGGCCTCCTCAAGGATGTCATCAGCCATGTCTTCAGTAGATAGCCCTTGTCTCCAAGCAGCCAGCCAGTAATTCTGTTCGGAGGTGCGAACAGCTGAGTGAGGGTGGTCTGGCGCAGAACGAAAGAGTCATGACAGCTCCCTGAGAATCTGTACACACTTGCATGATGATCTTTTTGTGGTTGCAGACGAGCTGCACATTGAGGGAGTGGAAGCCCTTGCGGTTCACAAACACTCCTGGGTGATCTGGGGTTGCCTTGATGGCCACGTGTGTAGTCAATGATGCCTGGAACTTGTGGGAAGCCAGCCAGAGCCGCAAAGCCAAGCACCCGCTCAGTAACACTGGCTTCATTAGTGGCAAAGTGTACATAAGTGCCTGACTTGTGAAACATGGATTCGGTCACCTGGGTGATGCAACTGTATGCAGCCAACTGCGAGATCCTGCAAATGTCTGCAGCAGATCCCTAGAAGGAGCCTGAGGTGAAGAAGTTGAGGACTTGACAGCCACTGGCAAGGCATGTCCACCAGGTCCTCTCGACAACAGGTCTTCTTCCAGCAAGCTACAAGTGTCTGCAATGACCTGACACAATAGCCTGAGTCTCCTGAAGCACTGCTGCTCAGTCATGTCCAGAAAGCTCATCCTCTGCCTGTATACCCTGAGTTGGGGGGTATCACTTCTGGCGAGGTGCACCCCTTTGTTGATCCCCTCTCTCCTGTGGAGCATCAGGTCGCTGTTGAGAAGGCTGCTGGTGTTGTTGTTGCTGCTGCTGGTGTTGCTCTTGTTGTTGATGCTGGGGCTCATCTTGGTCCGAATCTGAGGTCCAAGGTGAAACAGCATAAGCAGCACCCATGCTGATCTGATAGATGCCAGGTAAAGTGGAAATCAGAGCCACATATATACTGTGGCAACAAGAGCAGGTCAGAGGCTAGGTATTCTGTGGCGAGTGTCTCTCCTCCTGACTCCCCAAAGCATTTCCACCATCTACAAGGCACAAGTAAGGAGGGTGATGGAATACTCTCCACTTGCCTGGATGAGTGCAGCTCCAACAACACTCAAGAAGCTCGACACCATCCAGGACAAAGCAACCCGTTTGATTGGCACCCCATCCACCACCTTAAACATTCACTCCCTTCACCACCGGCGCACCGTGGCTGCAGTGTGTACCATCTACAAGATGCACTGCAACAACTCACCAAGGCTTCTTCGGCAGCACCTCCCAAACCCGTGACCTCTTCCACCTAGAAGGACAAGGGCAGCAGGCGCATGGGAACACCACCACCTCCAAGTTCCCCTCCAAGTCACACACCATCCTGACTTAGAAGTATATCGCCATTCCTTCATCATCGCTGGGTCAAAATCCTGGAACTCCCTACCTAACAGCACTGTGGGAGTACCTTCACCACACGGACTGCAGCGGTTCAAGAAGGCGGCTGACCACCACCTCCTCAAGGGCAACTAGGGATGGGCAATAAATGCTGGCCTTGCCAGCGACGCCCAGATCCCATAAGCGAATAAAAAAAACAGTCCTCCAATATAGTGAGAGTGACTTGCAATGTGGTGAGAGTGGCTTCTGAGGTTGCAGAAATCACCTGCAAACTCCGGAAAGCAAAATCTCTGCACAAAATGGTGTCAGCAAGAGCCTTTCCCTTAGGCAAGGAAGCAGGCATAAGGTGTGATGCTCAGTATGTGCTTTTTCCAGCTGTCTGTCACTTAATGACCTCGCACAATGGCCAGTGAGCTCCCACATCCCCTTCACAGGCGAGCTTCAGGAAGTCCTTGAATCCTGTGCGCAAGTAGTAAAAGTTGAAACCTCAGGTTAAAAAGCCTCTTAAGGGTCCCTCAATGAGCTGTTAACTACTTCAATGAGGTCGCCCGCCTCTCCCGAGCGTGTCCGTGGCGCGCAGGGAAACGCGCCTGAGTTAAATGTGGAAGTCGGCGGGATGAAGGCGGGTTCCCGACGTGCTGTCAATTTCAGCGCTTTTAACTGCCAACCCGCTCGCGAACCCACACTCTCTGCAACGTAAAAATGCCAGCCTGTGTGTTGCTGTATCTACCAGCTCTCCAGCATACTCGGACAGCAACAACAACAAAAGGATTACAGCAATGGAAGCTCCTGAAATCTCAGGACCACCCTTTATTACTGTGCCACTAACTCTAACTAAATATGTAAATACAAGTAGAATTTTTTTTAACATTTCAATGCGGCTCACCCAGATTTCTCCTTTCCCAACGCTCTACTTCAGATTCTTTCTCTTACACGTTATTGTGATGAAATATTCCATTCACCACTGCCTGTGACTGAGATCGGTTTCAGTGTCATTTCCCTTCCCCCAGACCTCATTGTATTGTGTACTGGAATGAGCTGTATTGTATACTGGAATGTGCTGGAATGTGCTGTGTGTAGGGCTCCGCCCATACCTGGCCCCGTTTGTAAGCTAGCTTCAGTCTGGCCTCAGTCTCCAGAAGGAAGACATCTCTCTCTCTTACGTGTTACTTTCTAAGTTAATAAAAGCCTTGTTTTTGTTCTGCTAACTTCGAGTCTCGGAATTATTGAGGCACATCAATTTTATTAACTTATTTTTCAACACTATGGATCAACTCCTGAAACCCGAACGTTTGGATTTGGATCAACATGCTCCGGACGCATCAGCACGCTTTGGACACTGGTTTGAGTGTATGGAATTCTTCCTGGACAATTCCGCAGCCGTCAAAGACGCTACGGACGCTGCGAGGATGAGACTCGGAATTCTGCGGAATTGGGTAAGCCACCGGGTTTACCCCCTCATCCAAGACGCCGAGACGTACCTGGCCGCCTGCGACATCTTAAAGGCGCATTACCAGCAGCCTACGAATGAGGTGTATGCTAGGCACCTGCTCGCTACCCGCGCACAGCGACCTGGGGAATCGGTGGAGGAGTTCCTAAGCACCCTGAAAATGCTCGGCAAAGACTGCAAGTGCCGAGATGTAAAAGCCGCAGTGTACACTGACGAGCTTGTTCGCAATGCCTTCATCACAGGCCTCAGCTCCACTTACATCCGGCAAAGACTGCTGGAAAAAACGGGGTTGGACCTGAAACAGGCTGCGGACACCGCGCGATCCCTGGATGTGGCCCAGAGAAACTCGGACGCCTACTCTTCAGCCCGCGCCGTCCACGCCGCCACATGTGCACCGAGGGCGCCGCCATCTTGGAAGGCATCTTCCCCGCCCGACAGCCCGACACCGGCTGGGCCCCGCTCTCCCCCCAGAAGCCCTACGACAGCCGCGACGCGTCAGGGACCCAACTGCTACTTCTGCGGGCAGCCAAAGCACACCAGAAACCTGTGCCCGGCGAAAGGCACCACCTGCTTTAAGTGCGGTAAGAAGGGGCACTTCGGGAAGGTGTGCAGAGGGAACCCCGCCGGAAAACCAACCGCCGGAAAACCCGCCACCGCCGCGTGTGCGCCGTGGGAGCGGCCATCTTGGACGCCATCTTGCCCGACCTCGTGGGGTCCGCCATCTTGTGAGCAGACAGCGTGGACGCCATCTTGTATCGATCAGGGCCCTACAGTGGCATCGGTCACAGTGGACCAGACCAGGCTGCACCTGCTATCCAGATCAATGGTGGACATCGAGGTAAACGGGTGCCGGGTTAAATGCTTAATTGACAGTGGAAGCACGGAGAGCTTTATCCACCCAGAACTGGCACAACAACTCTCCCTAAAGGTGGTCCCTACTCAGGGTACCATCTCGATGGCTGATAAAACCCAGACATCGACCATTCTGGGTTACTGCACGGTACAATTGTGCGTTAACGGAACTGTATATGATAATTTTAAAGTATTAATCATGAAGAACCTATGTGCGAGCGTGATCTTGGGCCTGGATTTCCAGTGCAACCACCAAAGCATCACGCTCAAGTACGGTGGGTCCCAGCCGCCCCTCACAGTGTGCGGTCTGGCTACCCTGAAGGTAAAGCCGCCTTCGCTATTCGCGAACCTTACCCCTAACTGCCGGCCAATAGCGACCAAAAGCTGGAGGTACAGCTGGGAGGACAGGCGGTTTATCGCGACCGAGGTAGACAGGCTCCTGAAAGAGCGCATTATTGAACGCAGCAACAGCCCGTGGCGCGCCCAAGTGGTAGTGGTAAGGGGTAGCGAGAAGAAACGGATGGTGATCGACTATAGTCAAACGATCAACAGGTACACCCTACTAGACGCCTACCCGCTACCCCGCATATCAGAAATGGTGAACCAAATCGCCCAATACCGGGTGTTCTCCACCATCGACCTCAAGTCAGCGTACCACCAGCTCCCTATCAGACCAGAGGACCGCCCGTACACCGCCTTCGAGGCGAACGGATGCCTCTACCAATTCCTCAGAGTCCCCTTTGGGGTGACGAATGGGGTCTCGGTCTTCCAGAGGGAGATGGACCGCATGGTCGATGACCACCACTTGCAGGCAACCTTCCCCTACCTCGACAACGTCACCATCTGCGGTCACAACCAGCAGGATCACGACTCGAACCTCGAGAGGTTCCTGAAAACCGCACAAAAACTCAACCTCACCTACAACGAGGACAAGTGCGTTTACAACACCACGCGCCTCTGCATACTAGGCAGCGTGGTGGAGAATGGGGAAATCGGGCCAGACCCCGACCGATTGCGCCCCCTACGGGAGCTGCCCCTGCCCAACACTCCCAAAGCCCTGAAAAGGTGCCTGGGGTTATTTTCTTATTATTCCCAATGGGTCCCCAACTACTCCGACAAAGCCCGCCCCCTCTTGAAAGCATCCTCTTTCCCGCTCTCTGCTGAGGCCCACGCCGCCTTCAAAAGCATTAAGCAGGATATTGAGCGGGCCACGCTACAGGCAGTGGACGAGAGCACTCCATTTCAAGTGGAAAGTGATGCGTCTGACTTCGCCTTGGCGGCCACCCTCAACCAGGCGGGGCGGCCCGTAGCTTTCTTCTCGAGGACCCTCCAAGGGCCCGAGATCAGACACTCCTCCGTGGAAAAGGAGGCCCAAGCCATCGTGGAGGCAGTGCGCCACTGGCACCACTACCTAGCCGGCAAACGCTTCACCCTACTTACCGACCAGCGGTTGGTAGCATTTATGTTCAATAATAAACAGAGGGGGAAGATTAAAAATGATAAGATTCTCAGGTGGCGGATCGAGCTCTCCACCTTCGAGTACGACATCATTTACCGGCCAGGGGCCCTTAACGAATCCCCTGACGCCCTCTCACGAGGGATGTGTGCCAGCGCCACCGGGGATCGGCTACAGACCGTCCACAATGACCTCTGCCACCCAGGGGTCACGCGGCTGTTCCACTTCATAAAGTCCCGTAACTTACCCTACTCGATTGAGGAAGTTCGGTCCCTGACCAGGAACTGCCGCACTTGCGCTGAGTGCAAGCCTCGGTTCTACCGCCCAGATAGAGCCCACTTAATCAAAGCTACACGGCCCTTTGAGCGGCTCAGCTTAGATTTCAAGGGCCCCCTCCCGTCCGTTGACCGCAATGTTTACTTCCTGAACATTGTGGACGAATACTCCCGGTTCCCATTCGCCTTCCCCTGCCCAGACATGACCAGCGCCACGGTCATTAAATGCCTCAACAGCCTGTTCTGCCTGTTCGGTATGCCGAGCTACATCCATACGGATAGGGGGGCGTCCTTCATGAGTGAAGAGCTACGCCAGTACATGCTGTCCAAGGGGATCGCCACGAGCCGTACCACCAGCTACAACCCCCGGGGTAACGGCCAAGTGGAGCGAGAGAACGGGACAGTATGGAAAGCAGTCACTCTAGCTCTAAGGACCAAGGGCCTCCCTATCTCCCGTTGGCAGGAAGTCCTCTCGGATGTGCTCCATTCGATACGGTCGCTATTGTGTACGGCCACTAATACCACGCCTCATGAACGAATGTTTGTCTTTCCCCGGAAATCCACCTCAGGCGTATCCATGCCGTCATGGCTCTCCACCCCAGGTCCGGTACTCGTGCGAAGGCATGTGAGGGGCCACAAGACGGACCCTCTCGTGGAGCCAGTACACCTACTCCACGCCAACCCCCAATACGCATATGTCCGGCACGCCGACGGAAGGGAGGACACCGTGTCCATAAAAGACGTCGCCCCAGCCGGCATCGACAACAACCACGGCAATAGTGGCAACGACGATCACAGCAACTCTTACCCACCCACTACTCTTTCATCACCCCTGGAAGAACACCGACCAACGGCACCCCCACCAACTACCCCTCCAACAACCCTGGCGGCACCCCCGGCAGAGACCCAGGAGGCTACCGGGGACACCCAGCCAACACCCGCGGCACCGCAACAGCCACGTCGGTCGCAGAGGACTATCAAACCCCCGAACAGACTAAATCTATAGAAGGGGTGAATGTGATGAAATATTCCATTCACCACTGCCTGTGACTGAGATCGGTTTCAGTGTCATTTCCCTTCCCCCAGACCTCATTGTATTGTGTACTGGAATGTGCTGTATTGTATATTGGAATGTGCTGGAATGTGCTGTGTGTAGGGCTCCGCCCATACCTGGCCCCGTTTGTAAGCTAGCTTCAGTCTGGCCTCAGTCTCCAGAAGGAAGACATCTCTCTCTCTTACGTGTTACTTTCTAAGTTAATAAAAGCCTTGTTTTTGTTCTGCTAACTTCGAGTCTCGGAATTATTGAGGCACATCAGTTATTATTTTAGCTGTATTTTCATTTCTGTCAAAATATACTATATTTTATCAATTCAAGTCACGAAGGGCCGAATAGCCTCCTCCTGTGCTGTATCATTCCAGGAAAAAGATCTTATTTACCTGTCTTTCTCTGCTCCTGGGCAGTTATCCTCTCCGCAGTACCAGTAGCCCAATAATCAGTCGATGACGTGATAAATCACCAACAGTTATGACTCTTCAGGGGAAAAAGGAAAACAATTAAAAAAGAAATAACCAGGATTTACCCAGCTCTTTCTCCTCCCACTTCACTATTATTGTTTGCCATTTTAAAACCTTTTGTTTTGTTCCCATGAACATGATATTAACTGTTTACCTCAAATACTCCTTCCCTCTTGCTGCCCTGAAAATTATGACTGAATCTTTTCCAATGCCAATTCCTTGATTTGCTGTCCTAATTGCAACCTCATCTCTCAATTTGTTCACAGGATATGGGTGGCACTGGCAAGGCCACATTTATTGCCCATTCCTAGTTGCCCTGAGAAGGTGGTGGTGGGTCTGCTCTTTGAACCGCTGCAGTCCTTGTGGTGATCGTGCTTACACATTGGTGTTAGGTAATCAATTCTAGGATATTGACCCAATGGCAATGATACGTGTCCAATGCCCAAGTCAGGGATAGAAATTTGGCATAGCCCCGTTTGGGGTGCTAAACCTTTAAAAGTTGAAAAATTAGCGCCTGGCGAGCGCCTCTTGTGAAATTCAGTTTTAGCGCTCCAAGAGGGAAGTGGAGCGCTAAATCACGCGCTAAACACTTCTCTTGGGGCGCTAAAGTCCGAGAGCGGGGCAGCAGCAGCAGAGCACTAAACAACTTCGAGCGCATTGTGAAAGACACTCTTTCATCACAGAGGCTGCTTCCCTCGCTTAAAGGGAAGGGCCAATGATGCTGCACAAGCTAGTTGTTGTCAGTTCTGTTTTGCAAGGTGACCTGGGCGACGGCCATTACAGCCCCAAACACTCTCACACAGTGGAGGGCTTGGACATCTTGCACCAATGAAACATTAAAAAGTTTGCGCAGGCACCAGACTGGTGCAAATAATGAAGGTTGCACGAGCTGAAAAGCATTCCCTTTAATTACCGCTCCCGAAGCGGCCAGCCGAGTTCACAATGCCTCATCTTGCTGGCGTTGTCGGCGCGAGGCGATAAAGCAAAGGGCGAGAGTCAATTTTCCATCCGGGGTGATAACGGGGCGCTGCGCACTTTATGACGTCACGATCTGCGAGGTGCTAGAGGCCCAGGCACTGAGAGTTAGCGCCAGTGCTAAACCGGCACTGAAGCTCGCAGGCGTCGCTGCATTCACTGCGCCCGGCCGCTAACCCCTTAGCGCCCCGTTAGCGCCCCCACCAGGTGCTAATGGGAGGCACTAACATACCGAATTTCTCCCCCCTATTCTTAGGTGTTTTAATTATCAGGATAGGCATGGGAAAGTAGCTCAGGCTGGAAATTAGGTTTCGCCCTGACTGGGGCGCTAACTTTTGAAAAGTAGGAAAAGTAGCGCCAGTTGCTAATGATTCTCTCCTGATGGGAAATTCAGCTTTACCGCTCCAAGAGGGAAGTGGAGCACTAAGTCAAGTGCTAGCCACTTCTCCTAGGGCGCTAAGGTCCAGGAGCGGGGCGGTAGCGGCAGAGCGCTGAACAATTTGGAGCGCATCGCTAATGGCATCAGAGGCTGCTTCCCTCGCTTAAAGGGAAGGGCCAGTGCTGCTTCACAATCCACTTGTCAGCAGCTCTGTGTTGCAAGGTGACCTGCACGACTGCCATTACAGCCCCAAACACTCTACAAAGTGGAGGGCTCGGACATCTTGTAGCAATGAAGCAGGCAAAAAGTTTCAGCAGGATCCAGACTGGTGGAAATATTAAAGGTTGGCCTACCTGAAAACCCTTCCCTTTAAATAGCGCTCCTCAAGTGGCCAGCCACGTTGACAATGCCTCCTCTTCCTGCTGTTGCTGATGCTCGGCGATTCAGCAGGGGGCAGGAGTCAATTTGGCATCTGGGGTGGTAACGGGGCGCTGCGCACTTGATGACGTCACGGTCTGCGAGGCGCTCGAGGCCCAAATGGTAAGAACCGGAAATGAATTTCGCGGGCGTCGCAGCATTCACCGCTCCCAGTCGCTAACCCCTTAGCGCCCCGTTATTGCCCCCTTCCCCCCACCCTGGCGCTAACGGGAGGTGCTAAGCAACCGAATTTCTCCCCTTAGGACTTTTTTCACTGGAGGGCAGTAGAATGTGAAGGGATGAGTTTGAGTGCTTTAAGAAGAAGAGAATACATTCTGTTCAGTTGGACGTAAAAGATCCCATGGTATATTCACAGAAGAACAGAGGAATTCTCCCAGTGACATGGCCAAGATTTATCCTTCAAACAGCACCACAAAATCAGATGATCTCATTGCTGTTTGTGTGGCCTTGCTGTGTACAAATTGGCTGCTGCATGTGTTGACGTACAGCTCTAAAGTAATTCAATGGCTGTGAAGCTCTTTTGGGATATTCTGAGAATGATGAAGGTGCTATATAAGTGTAACTTCTCCTCTCAAGTTCTCTATAGATAGAGAGGGGAGGACTAGGGAGCAACATAGGAAAACATAATTAGGTTAGTTTCCAGGGAGTAATTCCATCCGCAGAGAGTCATCAACCGCTGGAATAAATTGCCAGAATTTGCATTGCGTATGAATTCACTACAGGCCTTCAAAAAGCAGCTGTATGAGCTCCTGCAAGTGCAACCATTTGAGCTATAGACATTAGATGCATTAGATGTGACTAGTGATATTAGTTACTGCTGTCGGCTGGAGCTCAGTTGGTAGCACTCTCACCTCAGGAGTCAGAAGGTTGTGGGTTCAAGTCCCACTCTAGAGACTTGAACACAAAAATCTAGGCTGACAGTCCAGTGCAGTGCTGAGGGAGTGCTGCACTGTTGGAGGTGCCGTCTTTCGGATGAGACATTAAACCGAGGCCCCGTCTGCTCTCTCAGGTGGACGTAAAAGATCCCATGGCATTATTTGGAAGAAGAGCAGGGGAGTTATCCCCGGTGTCCTGGCCAATATTTATCCCTCAATCAACATCATTTAAAAAAACAGATTATCAAATTGGCTGCTGTGCTTCCCACATTATAACAGGGGCTACACCTCAAATGTACTTCATTGGCTGTAAAATGCTTTGGGATGTCGTGAGGTCGTGAAAGGCGCTATATAAATACAAGTCTTTATTTTCTTACTGCCTTGCCTTCAGGGGCCAAAGAGGAATTTCACAGTTTCATATGGGCACGATCCAACATAAAACTATACACAACTCATCATTTAGTTGACAGCATCGTTCAGAGAAACCATAAGGATGGCTGGTGTGGGAAATTGAAATGACTGGAGCGTACAGTAGGGGATGCTGTTCTGAAGTCAGAGCTTGATGCAGCATGTAAAATATGATGTACATCTGAACTGGAGGTGCTCGGTGGAACAATGCTATCCAAGACTTGTATATGATTGGTGGTTAAAATATTGTCAGCAAACAACGTGGCTTGCTGCAAAGCAAGTTAATCAATTGCTATTTACTAAGGGAAGGAAAAACATAAGGCACTCAAAAATGATTTATTAATGAAGCACAGCCAGGGAAAGTAACTAAGCAACAGACAACTTTAGTATTTTGTAGTGATATTAGAACATACACACGCACGTACACACACAGCAACAACTTGAATGAATGTACTCAGGCAGCTAACTGTAATAGTGTAAGTCTGGTGATGACCAAAAACTGCTGAGATTTGTATTCTTGATATGCTTTGGTGATTTATCTTTCCTTTACACCCGGGGAACACTCAGTAACTGGGTGTAAAGCAGAGGAAAACGGAGTGCAGAATCATTACGCTGGGTCTCCTCAGCCCTTTAGGTTGGCATTGATTTCCCAGGGATTCCCCAAGGGAGGGGATTCGAGCAGTTGAGCTCCAATAAGGTGCACGTTTGTTAATGAGGCAGGAGCGGGGAAGAATCTGGTCCTCCCATCTCATTTTTCTCTCCAACACCCAGCGGGTACCCATTTTGAGGGGAACCCAGAAGAAGTGGGCTTTAAGTGTGTGCCCAGCCCCTCTCAGCGCAGTGCAGGAAGTTCTTCAACAACCTCCCAAGAGTAGCAAGGGTGAGTAGAGCTCTCCAATTCTCCAACTCTTCCGACAACACATGGCAACAGTCCATTCCCCCTCCCCCATTCTCAACAATTCCCTCCCCTCCATCACATCCTTCATACCCAGTACAAGGCCACACTACACCACTTCTAATTCACATTACAAACACACAATCACCTCTTCCTTGCTCCCTTCACAATAGCCACTAGCAGCAATATCTTCAAGCTTGTTCGTCTAGGCACAATCACCAACTTCTCTTATGTCTCCTTCCTCACTTCACACTCCACACACCTGCTTTCAATTCAACACCTCCCCATCCTGAAAGCCCCTTGCCTCTTCTCCCTCTTAGTATCTTCTGCACTCTCTGTACAAGAGACAAGAGACACTCACTAACTTGTGCCCTCTCTCTGCAGGAAAAGACAGGAAGGACAACACCAGAGAGAGGAGTAAGACTGGAAGAGGACTACCATTCTCATGGTGCTGCAGGAACTGGAGCAGCAAGCAATGGAGATCAATGGCTGTCAGGATGAGACATTTCGAGGGTCTCCATTACTTGCACCCTTAATGAACCTCTGAAAAACACACAATCACGCAGATTGACTACATCCAGATGTATTATGATGACTGTCATCTGCTATTATCCAGCCTCTCAAAGCCATCTTAACTCTTGCTGTTAAGTCTGTGTGCCCCAGTTATGCTTATTATAAATCACTGGACACAGACCACAAGAATAACTTTAACAGGTCTTTACTATTCGGAGGTCAGGGCTGAACTGCCCAGCAAATCCCTACACAACGTTTATATACCGGTGTGGTCACCACCGGTATTGCAGTATACAGCAGCCAAGAGAAAGTAGTACATCTCTTAAGGTAGTTCTCTTAAGGTGGAACAGGTTACATACACCACAATCCACCCTTTTTAGCTTAACAGTTATATCCCCATTTAACATAACATAATAACATATAGATATATATATATACAACTTCATGCAAAACAGTTCAAAGATTCAGTCTCTGAGGAGGCCTCCTGATTCGAGTTGGATAACGCCTTTCAGGGGTCTCTGATTCTCGTTGCTGGGGTGACTCATCTAGTTGATCTCTTATGGATTGGACATCATCCTCAGGTACATTCACTTCTGAGGTAGATGCTTCAGGTTCACTAACTTCTTCCACGGTTGTCTCTGCCGTAACCCTGGGTTCGACCCTTGTTCTCGATTCTACCAGTTGGTCAGCATGACGCCATATTACATTTTCACCAATATCTACCGTGTACATCAGGGGTCCTTGTCTGGCCCGAATTGTTCCAGATTGCCATTTCTCGTTTTTATAGTCCCGGGCTAACACTGGTTGTCCTATTTCGAAACTCCGAGTGGTCTTGTTATTTATATGCTGGAACTGTTTGTTTTCAACTTCCCTCCGCACATTTGGTTTTAACAAGTCCAACCTGGACCGCAACCTCCTGTTATAGAACATCATGGCAGGACTTTGGTTTGTCACTGCATGAGTGACGTTTCGATATGCCAGTAGGAATTTGTCCACCTTGTGTTGTTGTGGAATCTGATCTTCGCTCATGGCCTTTATTGCTTTTTTGAACGTTTGTACAAATCTCTCGGCCAACCCGTTTGTAGCCAGATGATATGGGGCAGAGGTATAATGTTTCACCCCATTCTTCGTCATGAATTTCTGGAATTCTTCTGACACGAACTGCGGTCCGTTGTCTGAACATATTTGTTCTGGCAATCCATTTCTTGCAAATATCGTTCTTAGCACCGCGATCGTCTTTTCCGAGGTAGTGGTAGTCATCTTAATCACTTCTGGCCATTTAGAATGTGCGTCCACCGCAATTAAAAACATGGAGTCCATGAATGGACCAGCAAAGTCAATATGTACACGTTGCCATGGGGTTGAAGGCCATTCCCATGGATGCAGCGGTGCAATCGGAGGTGCATTTTGCACTTTTTGGCACCCTGAGCAGCTTTTCGTCAGATCCTCTATCTGTTGGTCGACACCCGGCCACCACACATAAGCCCTAGCAAGGCTTTTCATCTTGACTCCCCCCAGATGACCTTCACGCAGTTCCTTTAGAACTCTCTCTCTTAACTTAGGAGGAATAATCACCCTTGTTCCATACATCAATGTTCCTTGACAGACGGACAGCTGTTCTCGTCTTGCTGAGAATGCCGGTAACAGTGGATCACCATGTGCTGGCCATCCCTTCACTGTCACTTCGTAGACCCGGGACAGTGTCGGGTCGTTCCTGGTTTCTCTTTCAATACTTGCATTGGTGACTGGTAAACATTCGATGATGGTCGAGTGAAATAACTCAACAGGGTCAACCGTCGGTGCCTCCTCCTCTGTAGGTAGTGGCAGGTGCGACAGCCCATCAGCATTACCATGCTGCTTTGTACCTTTAAATTCGATCTGATATTGATGTGCCCCTAGGAAAAGGGACCATCTCTGGAGTCTCTGTGCTGTCATCACCGAAACACCCTTCTTAGGGTTAAAAATGGATACCAACGGCTGGTGGTCTGTCAGAAGCGTAAACTTTTGGCCCTGCAGGTAATGATTAAACTTCTTTACTCCCCACACAAGGCTGAGAGCCTCCCTATCTATCTGAGCATAGTTGCGCTCAGCGGAGGTCAATGATCTGGATGCGAATGCAACTGGCCTCTCCAGGCCATTTGGCAACTTGTGTGAGAGTACTGCCCCAATACCATATGGAGAAGCATCACAAGCCAAACGAATAGGCAGCGTTGGGTTGAAGTGAGCCAACACTTCCTCTGAGGTGATCAATGCCTTACTTTTGCGAAAGGCCCTCTTACAGTCCTCGCTCCACTTCCATGGTACTCCCTTCTGCAAAAGAGCGTTCAGCGGGTGCAGCACCGTGGATAAATTTGGCAGAAACTTATGGTAATAGTTAATCAACCCTAGGAACGACCTCAACTGGGATACATTATCTGGAGCGGGAGCCTTCACAACAGATTCGATCTTGTCAGGAGACTTATGAAGCCCCTCCTGGTCAATGACATGACCACAGTACGAGATCCGCTTCTGAAAGAACTCACATTTCTGGCGATTAACTCGAAGTCCATATTCTTTCAATCTGGTGAGCACCAGTTCCAAATTTGCAAGGTGTTCCTCGTCATCATCTCCTGTAATCAGAATATCGTCCAGGTAACATTGTGTGCCTGGAATTCCCTGTAATACCTGCTCCATGGCCCTCTGCCAAATTGCTGGAGCCGATGCCACTCCAAAAACCAGTCTATTATACCGGTACAAGTCTCTATGCGTGTTGATCGTGAGATACTGGCGTGACTCTTCCTCAACTTCCATCTGTAAGTACGCCTGTGCCAGGTCTATCTTGGTGAAGTGTTTCCCGCCAGACAACGAAACGAAGATATCCTCAATCCGCGGAAGCGGATACTGCACCGTGTGAAGCACCGGATTAACAGTGATCTTGAAATCTCCACAGATGCGAACCTTCCCCGGTTCCCCCGGCTTGTTGCTCGATGAACGCTTCATGACGGGAACAATGGGCGTGGCCCACTCACTCCAGTCTACCTTAGACAGTACTCCTGAACGTTCTAGCCCTTCCAGCTCAGCTTCCACAGCAGGTCGTATCGCATAAGGTACCGGTCTTGCTTTGAAAAATTTCGGGTTTGCATGTTCTTCAACCTTGATGTTTGCCGTAATTCCTCTCAGTGTTCTCAGTCCCTGTTGGAACACCTCTTTAGCATCGTCCAATATTCTGGACAATCGTTTAGGTTTGACATCTTTTTTACCGGAATCTACCGTTAGTGCTTTTAAGGAATGCCAGTCCATATTTATTTTCCTAATCCACTCCCGTCCCAGTAGTGGTGGACCTCCCTCAGGTAGCACATATAAGTCCATTCCTCGGCTTTCTTTGCCCTTGTGGACCACCTTTACCTCTACCTTCCCGATGGGGTATACTCTTTGCCCCGTGTATGTTTTCAATACAATCTCCGTATCCCGTAGGGGAATATGTGGGAATAACCTTTTGTAATCTTGCTTATTCATAACCGTCAATGCCGATCCAGTGTCCAATTCCATCTTCACTTGGACTCCTGCTATCTGAAGTGTGACCCAGATTGTTTGGAGGTCTGCTTCATTACCAACATTGTGTACTCTTAGACTACCCAGTTCATTACTGCTGGAGTCTGAATTTGACTTCTGTTCGTTCGAACTGTTCTCTGTCACCTTGTGTACCTTTCTGTACTTTTCCTGTGGTGACTTTTTGTTGCTGGTCTTCTTTCCTGACCAAGCCTGCCACATTTTCTGCATTCCTGATTTTTGAACCAGCACTGGTTCTGATCGTGCGTTGTCTTTCCACAACGATAACATTTTACTGTACCCAAGACCATTTGATTGGTGCTGAGTTCCGGTGACCATAGCTGCATTTCCGCAGTGCCTCTCGCTGCGGCTTCGTGCGATGCTGCAATAGTGACAGCTTTATCAAGCATAAGATCATTCTCCTCAAGCAGTTGCTTTTGTGTTCCTTCTTTTAACAATCCACACACAAATTTATCTCTCAGCGCATCTGCTAGTCCTGTTCCAAACTGACAGTACTTTGATAGCTTACACAGTTCAATTAAAAATTCAGCGTTGCTTTCGTCTTTCAGCTGCGTTCTTCTGTAAAATTTAAATCGTTCCGCTATCATCAGCGGCGTGGGGTTTAAATGATTTTTCAGGACAGTAACAGTATTCGCGAAAGTCTGATCCGCCGGTTTATCTGGTGATAGAAGGTGTTTCAATAGCCCGTATGTCTTCGCACCCATTGAGCTTAATAAGGTTAGTGCTTTCTCATCACCTGGTACCTTATTTGCTTTACAATAAACTTCCATGCGTTCTACATACGTGGTCCAATCTTCGATATCGCTATCAAAGGTATTAATGTTCCCATGTTTAGGCATCCTTGCAAGTTTTTAAATTTTTCTTTTTTTTTCTCAAAATGGCGGCTTCCCGCGCTTGTCTTCTTCCCCCGCCTACTAAAATGGCGGCTTCCCGCGCTTGGCGGTCTTTCCCGCGCTCGTCTTCTTCCCCCGCCGACTACAATGGCGGATTCCCGCGTTTGCCTTCTTCCCCTGCTGGCTGCAATGGCGATTGCCGTGCTGCTGCCGTTCTCGCCTCCCCAGCAGTTCTCAATTCCCCGACGCTGCTTTTACTCCCCCGCGGTTCCCGTGGGCATTCACGCTTCCCCTGCTGTTGCGCCTCACAGCCCCGCATGCAGCCTGGTCCTTTACACCGGCTGCGTTTGAGTTCTCCGCGGCTCTCGTGCCTTAAGCTGCCCCAGTCGCTGCGCCTCTCGGCCTCGATTGCAGCCCGGCCCTTTTCACCGGCCGCGGTCAAGTTCTCCGCCCTTTTTCCTCCGTTTTCCCTCCCCCACTCCACAGTCAACGCAGCCGACTTTCTGCTCGTGTCGCTGATCGGCTTACCCACCACCGTGGTAGAAGGGATGATCACTGCCTGTCGCTGATGGAGGGCTTCGTGGTCAGAATTTTTCTTTTTAACCCGGGTTCTCGATGCCTCCCGTGCGATGGTGCTCAGCAGGATGATGAGGGCGGATGCCTCTTCTCGACGCCCGTTCTGAGGACGAAGCTGCCTTGGATGCAAAACTGCCGCAGGGTAAGATCGGACTCGTCACCACTGTTAAGTCTGTGTGTCCCAGTTATGCTTATTATAAATCACTGGACACAGATGACAAGAATAATTTTAACAGGTCTTTACTATTCGGAGGTCAGGGCTGAACTGCCCAGCAAATCCCTACACAATGCTTATATACCGGTGTGGTCACCACCGGTATTACAGTATACAGCAGCCAAGAGAAAGTACTACATCTCTTAAGGTAGTTCTCTTAAGGTGGAACAGGTTACATACACCACACTTGCCCCTTTTCTCTTTTCTCTGGGTCCTTTTCAACAGCTGTAAGAAATCACACAACACCAGGTTATAGTCCAACAGCTTTATTTGAAATCACAAGCTTTCGGAGCGCTGCTCCTTCTTCAGGTGAAGTGGAGAAATGCATAAAGACACAGCTTATATAGTCAGAGAATCATGTCAGATGTTTACAGGTAACCTTTCCAACTGCCATTTATCACACCTCGGCAGAGAGATAATCACAGCAGTCAAAGGTGTGAATGGTGTCCAAACAGGTCAGTCAGGGAAACATTACATCAAAGAACAATGAGGTGGGGTCACAAGGGGTCAAATATTGCAGATGCTGGGGTCTGTATGAAAAACAAAAAAACAGACAAAAAACATTTTTTTTGGCTGGAAATCACAGCAGGTCCAGCCGCATCTGTGTAGAGAGAACAAGCCAATGTCGACTCGAGTCTGGATGACCCTGCATCAGGTGGGGTTACATGTAGTGTGACATGAACCCAAGATCTCGGTTAAGGCCGTCCTCATGGGTGCGGAACTTGGCTATCAGTTTCTGCTCGTCGTACCTCTCGCACACTCCTCAACTATCTCGTACACCAGCTCTACAGCAGACGCCGCAACCTCGAAACCGAGATGGAGTCCATGTTCTCAGCCTGTGCTCAGGACGCAGCAGACCAGCTACGAGACACCGCCAAACAAACAAGGCAATGGAACTACGCTACCTACATGCACACCAAGAACAGGAAGCTTGAGAAACTTGGCATCACCAGCAGCAGCAACCAAGCCTCCCCCGGTACCACGGTTGAAACCACAGGGAAATCCATCGTCAACCTGTCCGACCACACCCTTCAACCAGACGAAATTGAAGTTCTCAGCCGAGGTCTCAATTTCTGCCCCACCACCAAAATGGACCCCATCGGTCTCGCGGCAGACACAGAGGAATTCATCAGGAGAATGAGGCTCCGGGAATTCTTCCACAAATCCCAAGATGTCAGCAGCGAACCCAATGAGACAATCAATGATCCGGAACAGCAGACAGAGGGATCCGCAGTGCAGCGACCGAAGAAGAAAGAGTCAAATTGGACCCCTCCGGAGGGTCGCTGCCCTAAGCTTCACATGTATGCTCAAGCTGTCAGGAGATGCATCAATGCCAGATTCATCAGCCGCACTCACAAGACAGTCCAGAATGTCACCCGAGCACAACGCAACGCCATCCACGCTCTCAAGACCAACCGCAACATCGTCATCAAACCAGCAGACAAAGGAGGTGCCATCGGCATACAGAACAGAACGGACTATTGCAAAGAAGTATACCGACAACTGGACAACCAGGAACACTACAGACAGTTACCCGCAGATCCGACCAAAGAACACACCCGCCAACTCAACAGACTGATCAAAACCTTCGATCCAGACCTTCAAAGCATCCTACATGCTCTCATCCCACGTACTCCCCGCGTGGGTGACTTCTACTGCCTCCCAAAGATACACAAAGCCAACACACCTGGACGTCCTATCGCATCAGGCAACGGAACCCTGTGTGAGAACCTCTCTGGATATGTCGAGGGCATCCTGAAACCCATCGTACAGGGAACCCCCAGCTTCTGTCGCGACACTACAGACTTCTTACAGAAGCTCAGCACCCACGGACCAGTTGAACCAGGAACACTCCTCGCCACGATGGACGTCTCGGCACTCTACACCAGTATCCCCCACGATGACGGCATCGCTGCGACAGCCTCAGTACTCAACACCAACAACAGCCAATCTCCAGACGCCATCCTACAACTCATCCGCTTCATCCTTGACCACAATGTCTTCACCTTCGACAACCAGTTCTTTACCCAAACACACGGAACAGCCATGGGGACCAAATTCGCACCCCAATACGCAAACATCTTCATGCACAAGTTCGAGCAAGACTTCTTCGCTGCACAGGATCTCCAACCAACGCTATACACCAGATACATCGATGACATTTTCTTCCTATGGACCCACGGCGAAGAATCACTGAAAAGACTACACGATAACATCAACAAGTTCCATCCCACCATCAAACTCACCATGGACTACTCCTCAGAATCAGTCTCATTCCTGGACACACGAATCTCCATCAAAGACGGACACCTCAGCACTTCACTCTACCGCAAGCCCACGGACAACCTCACGATGCTTCACTTCTCCAGCTTCCACCCTAACCACGTTAAAGAAGCCATCCCCTATGGACAAGCCCTGCGAATACACAGGATCTGCTCAGATGAGGAGGAACGCGATGGACACCTACAGACACTGAAAGACGCCCTTGTAAGAACGGGATATGACGCTCGACTCGTCGATCGACAGTTCCGACGGGCCACAGCGAAAAATCGCATAGACCTCCTCAGAAGACAAACACGGGACACAACCAACAGAGTACCCTTCGTCGTCCAGTACTTCCCCGGAGCGGAGAAACTACGCCATGTTCTTCGCAGCCTTCAACATGTCATCGATGACGATGAACACCTCGCTAAGGCCATCCCCACGCCTCCACTACTCGCTTTCAAACAGCCGCCTAACCTCAAACAGACCATCGTTCGCAGCAAATTACCCAGCTTCCAGGAGAACAGCGACCACGACACCACACAACCCTGCCACAGCAACCTCTGCAAGACATGCCAGATCATCAACACAGATACCATCACCACACGTGAGGACACCACCCACCAGGTACATGGTACATACTCATGTGACTCGGCCAACGTTGTCTACCTCATACGTTGCAGGAAAGGATGGTACATGGTACATCGGCGAGACCATGCAGACACTGCGACAACGGATGAACGGACACCGCGCAACAATCACCAGGCAGGCGTGTTCCCTCCCAGTCGGGGAACACTTCAGCAGTCAAGGACATTCAGCCTCCGATCTTCGGGTAAGCATTCTCCAAGGTGGCCTTCGAGACACACGACAATGCAAAATCGTCGAGCAGAAACTGATAGCCAAGTTCCGCACCCATGAGGACGGCCTTAACCGAGATCTTGGGTTCATGTCACACTACATGTAACCCCACCTGATGCAGGGTCATCCAGACTCGAGTCGACATTGGCTTGTTCTCTCTACACAGATGCGGCTGGACCTGCTGTGATTTCCAGCCAAAAAAAATGTTTTTTGTCTGTTTTTTTGTTTTTCATACAGACCCCAGCATCTGCAATATTTGACCCCTTGTGACCCCACCTCATTGTTCTTTGATGTAATGTTTCCCTGACTGACCTGTTTGGACACCATTCACACCTTTGACTGCTGTGATTATCTCTCTGCCGAGGTGTGATAAATGGCAGTTGGAAAGGTTACCTGTAAACATCTGACATGATTCTCTGACTATATAAGCTGTGTCTTTATGCATTTCTCCACTTCACCTGAAGAAGGAGCAGCGCTCCGAAAGCTTGTGATTTCAAATAAAGCTGTTGGACTATAACCTGGTGTCGTGTGATTTCTTACATTTGTCCACCCCAGTCCAACTCCGGCATCTCCACACCATGGCTACTATCGACACCACAAACTGCCGGCTCAAAGTGGAGAGGATCTCCAAGAAGATCGCGCATATCGACACAGACATCAAGTTTCTACAGAGATGCAAGAAAGCAGACAAGATCCCGAAAGGACTACAGATCACTAACCTACTCAAGTCGACCTACAACACAGACTACGCTGAGAGACTCTGCCGTCGTACCTCTCGCACACTCCTCAACCATCTCGTACACCAGCTCTACAGCAGACGCCGCAACCTCGAAACCGAGATGGAGTCCATGTTCTCAGCCTGTGCTCAGGACGCAGCAGACCAGCTACAAGACACCGCCAAACAAACAAGGCAACGGAACTACACTACCTACATGCACACCAAGAACAGGAAGCTTGAGAAACTTGGCATCACCAGCAGCAGCAACCAAGCCTCCCCCGGTACCACGGTTGAAACCACAGGGAAATCCATCGTCAACCTGTCCGACCACACCCTTCAACCAGACAAAATTGAAGTTCTCAGCCGAGGTCTCAATTTCTGCCCCACCACCAAAATGGACCCCATCGGTCTCGCGGCAGACACAGAGGAATTCATCAGGAGAATGAGGCTCCGGGAATTCTTCCACAAATCCCAAGATGTCAGCAGCGAACCCAATGAGACAATCAATGATCCAGAACAGCAGACAGAGGGATCCGCAGTGCAGCGACCGAAGAAGAAAGAGTCAAATTGGACCCCTCCGGAGGGTCGCTGCCCTAAGCTTCACATGTATGCTCAAGCTGTCAGGAGATGCATCAATGCCAGATTCATCAGCCGCACTCACAAGACAGTCCAGAATGTCACCCGAGCACAACGCAACGCCATCCACGCTCTCAAGACCAACCGCAACATCGTCATCAAACCAGCAGACAAAGGAGGTGCCATCGGCATACAGAACAGAACGGACTATTGCAAAGAAGTATACCGACAACTGGACAACCAGGAACACTACAGACAGTTACCCGCAGATCCGACCAAAGAACACACCCGCCAACTCAACAGACTGATCAAAACCTTCGACCCAGACCTTCAAAGCATCCTACATGCTCTCATCCCACGTACTCCCCGCGTGGGTGACTTCTACTGCCTCCCAAAGATACACAAAGCCAACACACCTGGACGTCCTATCGTATCAGGCAACAGAACCCTGTGTGAGAACCTCTCTGGATATGTCGAGGGCATCCTGAAACCCATCGTACAGGGAACCCCCAGCTTCTGTCGCGACACTACAGACTTCTTACAGAAGCTCAGCACCCACAGACCAGTTGAACCAGGAACACTCCTCGCCACGATGGACGTCTCGGCACTCTACACCAGTATCCCCCACGATGATGGCATCGCTGCGACAGCCTCAGTACTCAACACCAACAACAGCCAATCTCCAGACGCCATCCTACAACTCATCCGCTTCATCCTTGACCACAATGTCTTCACCTTCGACAACCAGTTCTTTACCCAAACACACGGAACAGCCATGGGGACCAAATTCGCACCCCAATACGCAAACATCTTCATGCACAAGTTCGAGCAAGACTTCTTCGCTGCACAGGATCTCCAACCAACGCTATACACCAGATACATTGACGACATTTTCTTCCTATGGACCCACGGCGAAGAATCACTGAAAAGACTACACGAAAGCATCAACAAGTTCCATCCCACCATCAAACTCACCATGGACTACTCCTCAGAATCAGTCTCATTCCTGGACACACGAATCTCCATCAAAGACGGACACCTCAGCACTTCACTCTACCGCAAGCCCACGGACAACCTCACGATGCTTCACTTCTCCAGCTTCCACCCTAACCACGTTAAAGAAGCCATCCCCTATGGACAAGCCCTGCGAATACAGGATCTGCTCAGACGAGGAGGAACGCGATGGACACCTACAGACACTGAAAGACACCCTTGTAAGAACGGGATATGATGCTCGACTCGTCGATCGACAGTTCCGACGGGCCACAGCGAAAAATCGCATAGACCTCCTCAGAAGACAAACACGGGACACAACCAACAGAGTACCCTTCGTCGTCCAGTACTTCCCCGGAGCGGAGAAACTACGCCATGTTCTTCGCAGCCTTCAACATGTCATCGATGACGACGAACACCTCACTAAGGCCATCCCCACGCCTCCACTACTCGCTTTCAAACAGCCGCCTAACCTCAAACAGACCATCGTTCGCAGCAAATTACCCAGCTTCCAGGAGAACAGCGACCACGACACCACACAACCCTGCCACAGCAACCTCTGCAAGACATGCCAGATCATCAACACAGATACCATCATCACACGTGAGGACACCACCCACCAGGTACATGGTACATACTCATGTGACTCGGCCAACGTTGTCTACCTCATACGTTGCAGGAAAGGATGCCCCGGAGCATGGTACATCGGTGAGACCATGCAGACACTGCGACAACGGATGAACGGACACCGCGCAACAATCACCAGGCAGGCGTGTTCCCTCCCAGTCGGGGAACGCTTCAGCAGTCAAGGACATTCAGCCTCCGATCTTCGGGTAAGCATTCTCCAAGGTGGCCTTTGAGACACACGACAACGCAAAATCGTTGAGCAGAAACTGATAGCCAAGTTCCGCACCCATGAGGACGGCCTTAACCGAGATCTTGGGTTCATGTCACGCTACATGTAACCCCACCTGATGCAGGGTCATCCAGACTCGAGTCGACATTGGCTTGTTCTCTCTACACAGATGCGGCTGGACCTGCTGTGATTTCCAGCCAAAAAAAATGTTTTTTGTCTGTTTTTTTGTTTTTCATACAGACCCCAGCATCTGCAATATTTGATCCCTTGTGACCCCACCTCATTGTTCTTTGATGTAATGTTTCCCTGACTGACCTGTTTGGACACCATTCACACCTTTGACTGCTGTGATTATCTCTCTGCCGAGGTGTGATAAATGGCAGTTGGAAAGGTTACCTGTAAACATCTGACATGATTCTCTGACTATATAAGCTGTGTCTTTATGCATTTCTCCACTTCACCTGAAGAAGGAGCAGCGCTCCGAAAGCTTGTGATTTCAAATAAAGCTGTTGGACTATAGCCTGGTGTTGTGTGATTTCTTACATTTGTCCACCCCAGTCCAACTCCGGCATCTCCACACCATGGCTTTTCAACAGCCACAGCCTGCAGAAGAAGATACTTCAGAAGAGCAGGATCCTTCTGAGGAGGCACTGTCATACATTTCACTACTGCCGAGCACCAACACAGAGATTGACATGCCGGCCGGATTAGGGAGTGAAGTAGAGGGGTCTGCGCATGGTGAAACACCCAGCACTAGTGGGCAACAGCAGGTACTGGTGGCAGGGACAGCCCAGGAGACAGCTCGCCGGAAGTCCTCTCTCAGCTCTGGAGGAGAACAGAGATGGAGACTTCAGGGGTCCAGCAATGAGAACAAAACTGCTTGTGTCACACAGCTGAAAGTGTGGAGGAATCTGTACACTGCCTGCGCGGTCTCATCTCCTCGGGTATCAGCACTCTGCAGTCTTCCCCGGAGAGTGTGGCTACATCCTGGGATGCTGCAGCTGGACCCTCACAACAAGAGTCAGCGTTCACAGCCTATCCAGCCTTAGTGGAAGCTCTGACAGCTGCCATGCAGGCTCTGGGCTCAAACCTGTGCTCCACCTCGGAGAGGCAGATGCCAAACTTGGACAGATCGATGGAGCAAATGGACATTAGCTTTCAAGACGTCACTCATTTTCTGCAGTCTGCAGTCCTGCAGATGAGTGAAGTGCTCAGCTATCGATCCATGGGAGTGGCAATGGTGCAGCGATGGCGGCGTGTGTTGTCCTCTCGCAAGATGCCAGCACATCTGCCACCTCTCAACCAATACCAACCATGGGGCCAGAAAGGCAGCTGGGCCAGACTGCCCTGGCAGCTGAAGTGCTATAGTCTGCGGCTGGACCTTCTCATGATCAAGCCTTACTGAATGGTTCTGATAAACTCATGTTTCTCTAATTGCTTTGTAAATTCATCCTGCATTATGGACTTTAGTAGTTTACCAGCCATGGAAGTAAGACATAATTTTCTGGCATATCCCTGTCTCCTTTTTTGAATGGAGGAGTCATGTGACAGACTTCAGGAGGACATAGACAGGCTGGAGAAAGGGGCAAACACATGGCAGATGCAAATTAATGCAGAGAAGTGTAAAGTGATGCATTTTGTTCTGGAGAATAAGAGGCGATATAAACTAAAAGGTACAATTTTAAAAGGGGTGCAGGAACAGAGAGACCCGGGGATGTATGTACACAAATCTTTGAAGGTGGCAGGACAAGTTGAGAAGGCTGTTAAAAAACATACGGGATCCTTGGCTTTATAAACAGAGGCATAGAGTACAAAAGCAAAGAAGTTAAACTAAAACTTTGGCTGGAATTTTTTGGGGTCCGTGCGGGCGCGATTGGAGGCGGGTCGGGTGGGAAATTTGAAATAACTCGGAGCGGGTTGTGAACCTGCTGTCAGCCCACCCCCACACGCCTTTCCCTCGGGCGCGTTTGCCGGCGCGGCAGTGACCCGAACGGCAGAGGCGGGCGAGCTAATTTAAATCATTATTAGGTACTTGCCAGACCCTTAAGCGCCTTTTTCACCCTACCTTTCAAATTTCCCTGGATGACCACGGGAGTCACGCAGTTCGGGAACCATGTCAGTGAACTTGAGATGGAAGTTGAGTGGCCATTGATCCAGCTCATTAGTGCACAGCATGAAAAGTACAATAAAAACTCCAACCTCACAGCTGATCACTTTCATAGGCAGATAGTGCTGCTGACTGCATTGTCAGCACAGATTTAGCTTTCTAGAGTTGCAAGTGTTTCCAGCAAAGTCGGCATCCAGTGTCACCTCATTGGTGGAACCTATCACACCATTGACAGATTGCTTCTGTCATCTGTACTTGACCTGCCATCTATTCCATCAGCATGGGTGCTGTTTATACTGTCTTACCTTGGTCCTCAGAATCGGACCACGATGAGCCCCAACACCAGCAGCACCAGCCACACCAGCAGCACCAACAACACCACCAACCTTCTCCTCAACCACCTGATGCTCCCCAGGACAGAGGGCATCAGCTCACAGCTGCAGCACGCTGGAGGCGATACCCCCAACACAGGGTATACAGGCAGAGGATGAGCTTCCTCAACATGATGGCGCAGCAGTGCCAAAGGAGACTCAGGCTATCGCGCCAGGTCATCACAGAGATTTGCAGATTGCTGGAGGAAGACCTGCAGCCCAGAGGAATGGGTGCACACGCCTTACCAGTGGCTGCCAAAGTCACCAGCACCCTCAACTTCTTTGTCTCAGGCTCCTTCCAGGCAACTGGGGTATCTCGCAGTCGGCCACCCACAGATGCATCACACAGGTCACCGATACCCTGTTTGAAAAGTCAACCGATTATATCAACTTTGCCACTGATGAAGCCAGAGTTACTGAGCGGCCGCTTGGCTTTGCCACTCTGGCTGGCTTCCCACGGGTGCAGAGCATCATCGACTGCACACATGTGGCCATCAGGTCACCCATCATCAACCAGAAGTCTTTGTCAACCGCAAGGGTTTCCACTCCCTCAATTTGCAGCTCGTCTGCAACCATAGGAAGATCATCATGCATGTGTGCGCCAAATTCCCTGATAGCTGTCATGACTCTTTCATGCTGCGCCAGTCCACTTGCTCTCAGCTCTTCGCTCCTCCAAACATACTTTCCGGCTGGCTGCTTGGAGACAAGGGCTATCCACTGAAGATGTGACTCATGACACCCTTGAGGAGGCCAAGTACTGAGGCCCAGGAGAGATATAATGAAAGCCACATTTCCACCAGATGTGTCATAGAGCAGACAATAGGCATGCTGAAAATGCGCTTCAGATGCCTTGACAAATCTGGAGGAGCCCTTCAGTATGCGCCAGCCAGAGTCTCCAGAATCATCATGGTCTGCTGCGCCCTGCACAACATAGCACAGCAGCGAGGATTAGCACTACATGAGGAGCAAGGCTCTGAGCACATAGCCTCTTCAGAGGAGGAGGAGGAGCATCATCTGGAAGACGAGGAGGAGCAGGAGCAGGAGGAACCTTTGGCCCAGATCCCACCAGCATCTGAGCACATTGCTGCCCAGGAGGCCAGGGATGGGCTTGTCATGGCCAGATTTACTTAACTTCACACATTACACCCAAATGGCTGCCACATGCAGTGCCAGGTTCCCACCACCCCAAAGCAACACCATAAAGCATCACTACAATGACCAGGACATTACTTTCACACTGACCACCATTTTGGGAGGTAATGTTATGTCTCACCATTCACTCCAACTCACTAAGCCACTTCCAAAGGTGCACACAAATTTGACCATGATCGCAAAGTGGTGGAAATAAAGATTTTATCTGTGACATCACAGTAACGGAAACTTTACAGAAACATTTATTGTGAATCTACTTGTGTTTCATCTTTCTCTTACCCGTGCTTCTATGAGGTGCTACCCCTATGTCTTCAGCAGAGGTAGAGGCCGACTGCTCACTTCCCTGCTGCGACTGCACAGACCCTTTTGGCAGACATCCTCTGGGTTTTGGAGCCTGTGATGGCCCCGCCAAAGTCTGCTCCTCCTGTGACTGTGCAGGGGCAGACTCGGCTATCGTGATTGGAGGAAGCACCTGGGGCTCTGACTGGGGAGCGGGGGGTGGGGGGGGTGGTCGTGGTGATGCAATGGGGGAGAAGTGTGAGCACTTTGAGAGGAGCCCCCACTTGCATGTCCCCCCTCACCATCATCCCTCTCATGGGCCACCTGAATTCCCTGCTAGCAAGGTGCTGGAGAGCACCTTGTTACACAGCAGTGGGGCCATGAGGACCCACTTCTACTTAGACATCTCTCCTACAGAGAACATCTATGAGCGTCTGCCATCTGTTCTCCATAGAGACCATGTGCTCCTGTGAGTGGCGCATTAGCTGCTCCATGCAGGTGGCCATCCTTTCTATGGAAGAGCCTACAGTTGCCATCGCCTGTGACACGGCGGTGCTCATGTTGGAGATGGACTCCTCCATTCTCTGCACATTTGCAGATATCGCAGTCGCAAAACCTGTCAAAGCGTCCTGCACTTCTTGCTGCACCTCCAGGAACGCCCTCTTTCTGGATCGCCCCCGAGGCTCAGCGTCTCTGACGATGCGTCCCCCTGCTGTCCCTGTCTCCACCATCTGCTCTTGCTCACTTGTGACTTGTGCGACACCAGGTGACAATACTACTCTATCGCACATAGGACCCACCGAAGTGTGCGTATCTGCGCTGGTACTAGGTGTGCTTATGTCTGCTGACGGTGCACTCTCAGAGGCTGGAAGCTGCTCTGAGGAGTCGTCTCCCTCTTCCTCCTGGACAGTGGCGGGGGGCGGGGGGCAGGGGGCTCTTGATGGACCTGTGGGACAGTAAAGAGATGAGTTAGATACGTCATATGAAGAATTGGTACAGATACCATATGCACATGATGAACATTCAGTGGCTGCTGACATCAGTCCCCATATGAATAACTGCTGTATGCCATGTAGCTGTATGAGATGTAATTCTGTCACCAGGGTGCTGAGAAGTCCCCCTCTCTCTGTCTCCAACCTCCAGCTGCTCGGCGACTCCAAAGACTTCCTAGGCAATCTCCTCTGCTGGTTAGTGTGGCCAATGATGGAGGGCCACCTCCGGTTCTCTCCCTCTCCCTCTTATTGTGGGCTCTCTTTTCCTGCATTAGGATGAGGGGGAGTGTGAGGGGTGGCTAGTCAGATGGGGATGTGAAAATGTAGATAGAGAGGGAGCGATGGGTGGGCGTGCAAGGTATGTTGGTGTGAATAAGGATGTGCAGGAGTAGGGTAGGGAAGGCAGAGTGATGGGGATGTGATGAGAGGCACAGCAGGATGAAGTTGAGTGTGGCTTTGTGCTCACCATTCTTGATCTAATGAGCTCATTGAAATGTTTCTGGCACTGCACCCAGGTCCTCCTGACCACATCCCTGCTGTTGGCCTCTGCTATTTGGAGCCAGGCTCCTTTTGCCTCCTGGGGAGGTCTCTTCCACTCATTAGTACAGAAGAGGACTTTGCTGCGTGGTCTCACTCCCTCCACATGGAGCGAGTCATTGGAGAACCTGGGTGCAGCCCTCTGTCTCAGTGTAGTCATGTTTGGCATTCTTTGTAGCTGTCCAATTATGCAATGTGCTGCTGGCACTATCCTAGATGAACCTTCAAATGCAATGTGGCCATGGCCCCTTTAAATATCCTGGCTGAAAACGCGTTATCGTTGACGTCATCAGACCCACACCATTTAATTGGGCCAGGTAACATGCATGGCGGCCTTAATAGGCCCGATTAATGGAAAGTCGATCTTAGGAGCGGCAGGGCATGCAGAACGGAGTCAAGACCTGCCATGGCGACTGCCCGCACCCGACCTGCCCAGGTACTGAAAATTCCAGCCTTTATAAATCGCTGGTTAGGCCCCAGCTGGAGTATTGAGTTCAATTCTGGGCACTACACTGTAGGAAGGATGTCAAGGCCTTAGAGAGGGTGCAGAGGAGATTTATTAGAATCGTACCAGGGATGCAGGACATCAGTTTTCCTTAGAGCAGAGAAGGTTAAAAGGAGATTTGATAGAGGTGTTCAAAATCATGAAAGGTTTTAATAGAGTAAATAAGGAGAAACTATTTCCACTGGCAGTAAGGTCGGTAACCAGATGACACAGACTTAAGGTAATTGGCAAAAGAACCAGAGGCGACATGAGGAGAATTTTTTTACGCAGCGAGTTGTTCTGATCTGGAATGCACTGCCAGAAAGGGTGGTGGAAACAGATTTGCTAGTAACTTTCAAAAGGGAAATGGATAAATACTTGAAAGGGAAGAATTTGCAGGACAATGGGGAAAGAGCAGGGGAGTGGGACTAATTGGATAGTTCTTTTAAAGAGCCGGCACAGGCAGGATGGGCTGAATGGCCTCCTTCTGTGCTGTATCATTCTATGATTCTATGTGTGTCACTCTCCAGTCCTCTTTCACAATTTGCCTTTCAATAGAATTTTGGAAAATTATAGTCAGGGCCGCTGCTATTTCTTCCTTAGCTTCCCTCAAGAACATAAGAAACAGGAGCAGGAGTAGGCCAATCGGCCCCTCGAGCCTGCTCCGCCATTCAATAAGATCATGGCTGATCCAATCTTGGCATCAACACCACTTTCCCGCTCTCTCCCCATACCCCTTGACTCCCTTGTAGTTCAAATGTCTGTCAATCTCCGCCTTGAATATATTCAGTGACTCCATCTCCACAGCTCTCTGGGGTAGAGAATTCCAAAGATTCACGACCCTCTGAGAGAGGAAATTCCTCCTAATCTCCATCTTAAATGGGCGACCCCTTATTCTGAAACTATGCCCCCTAGTTCTAGATATCCCCACTAGGGGCAACATCCTCTCAGCATCTACCCTGTCAATCCCCTTCAGAATCTTATATGTTTCAATAAGATCACCTCTCATTCTTCTAAACTCCAATGAGTATAGGCCCAACCTGCTCAACCTTTCGCCATACGTCAACCTCTTCATCGCAGGAATCAACCTAGTGAACCTTCTCTGTACTGCCTCCAATGCAAGTATATCCTTCCTTAAATATGGAGACCACAGCTGTACGCAGTACTCCAGGTGCGGTCTCACCAGTGCCCTGTAAAGTTGCATCAAAACTTCCCTACTTTTATACTCCATATCCCTTGCAATAAAGGCCAACATTCCATTAGCCTTCCTAATTACTTGCTGTACCTGCATACTCCTTGGGGGTGGTTTTAACCCTAGCCGCCCAGGGGAAACTGGTTGGTTGGGCAATTAAAATACATTTGGTTACTTACCTGCCAAAAAGCCGCCTGGATCCTGCTGACTGCGATTTTTACTCAGGCTTCTGGACAGGTGGCTAAGCCACCGGCCCAAGGCTGGCGGGGTCCTTCTTTAACTATGCAGATCAGGGTTTGATGATAACACCGGGCCCTAACTTCAATTTTAACTCAGGCTTTCCCGCTTGGCTGAAGAGAGCCGGGAACTGCCGGGAAGATGAAGAGGTAAAATTTTTACTTTCCGTTGTGGGGCCAGGATGAGCAGCAGTGTCGTGAAATCCAGTGGGTTCACTAATATCCTTTAGGGAAGGAAACCTGGCTCCTTACCTCACCATCGTGATTGACCCTTAACTGCTCTCTGAAGTGGCCTGGGAAGCCACTCAGTTATATCAGTTCAAGAAGATCCACCACCACCTTCTCAGGGCAACTAGGGATGGGCAATAAACGCCAGCCTTGCCAGCGGTGCCCACATCCCGAAAATGAAGATAAAAAATATAGGTCTCTGCCCCATTTTCTCTCTGTAGCATTTGGAAGTTTGTACTGTTGAACAATTTGCTATAATGTTAATGGCCACTTCTTCTCTGAACACTTTGACTGGAACAGAAGTATGCAGTAGGTTTGCCCCTTGTTGCCTGGCCCCAGTCACTAGATGCCTGAACTGCACCTTTTTGTAAGCAGGAGTGTGGGGAAAAATTGATAGTGAAGATTCATGTGTCTCAAGCTGTGACCATTTTCAGACATCCAAACTGAAGTCAGAAGCTTTCCTCTTTAGTGTTTGTTTGTTTGTTGGGAGGATATTGGGAAATAAAGTGATTCCAGTCAGGGATGGGAAGAAGGCAAAGCTAGATACATGGGTCCATGGTGGGCCAATTTGTGAACAGAAGTATTGAACTGCCACTTTAAACATGTTGAAGCATTCCCCTAATTCCTTCTCATTTGATCTGTGAGCAAAGTATAACCCAATAGATGTGGCTAAAGAAAATTAGAGCTTCTCCAATTTGGATTTCATTCCACGGTTATCTGTTATTCTTTTTCTCATATAAATATAGTGTCAACTGTATATCATTTCATTTTGATCTAGGTTATACAAGATGTATACTCTTGCAATGTAGATAAGTCAACTGTAACTCGGATAATTTGAAAGATAACAAAAATAATAAAAACAGCACTTGACAGATAACCGGGTTGTAACTCGTGTTGTTAATTGACAAACTCAGATAGCATCCACAACCACTCTCTAGGATAGTGAATACTCACCCGGGAATTACAAGGCAAAAATCTAATTGTTGGCCTCAGATCGCTCCATAAATCATTAAAGAGAAGCTTGAAATTCAATTACAATCTTAAATTCACTGACAAGGAATTATGGACAGGACCACCGGAAGTGTGGGTTTCCCCGATCACCCTGCTGTTTTAACTGTAGGGAGTGCTTTCATTTTTTTCAACAGGTTTCCCACCTGACAGTCAGCCTGATTGACTGTCGGGTGGGTAAGTCTGCAGCACAAGCAAGCAGCAGGGGAGCAGGTATGTCTAGTGGTGGAGGGGGTGAAGAGATTGTCGAGGGGAGTGAATGCGGTGGGGGTAGAATGTTGTCGGGGGGGGGAGTCGAGGTGGTGGTTACGGGGAGTAGAGATTGCGAAGGGTATAGTGTGGCCATGGATCTGGGGGGAGATTGGGAGGGAAAATCGGAGATTGTGAGGGGGTCAGGAGGGGGGATTGGGGGGAGTTGGTGATTGTGGGGGCATCAGTGATCGTGGGGCTGGGGGGGAGATTGGGGGAATTCGGAGCTCGTGTGGTGTCGGGGGGGGAGACATTGGGGGAAATTGAGGATTGGACAGATCGCAGGGTGTTTACTGGGTAGCTTGTTGGGCCGGGAGGAAACACTCCTGCTCCCCCTGGCCCACAAGCAGTGCTGTAAAGGCACTTAACTTATGGATTCAGCCCTTCTCGCCTCCTTTTACCTGCCGGGTTTCCTAAGGCCCAGGAAACTTGGCCAACATGAACTAAAAATAGAACGACTGTTAAAATGATGACACACAGCCTCCTTAAAAGCTTTTACAAGCTTAGCCGCCTGCTGAGAGTGGATTGGTCACCCGCACCCCACCCCCCACACCTGTCTCGCCTCCGTTAAAGCCAGAAGTGGGTGGGCTCGAGGTGGGTTGGGTTCGGGTGTGAAATTTAAAACTTTTTTATCTCCCTCCCCGATCCAAACCCACCCATTTTTGGGGATTAAAATGACCCCCAGCATCTCTAATGGAACAGCAGTCCCACCGTGCTGCATTGAAACACAAACCTAGATTATGTGCTCAAGAATGGAGCTTGAACCCACGACCTTACGAGCCAAAGCTGACATCTTTGCAATTTCCTGTTTTCTTTATACTGTTATACAGCAGAAGCGTTCAATAACGAGCTTTATGTTGGATGGAAATATGAATTCATGATGAAAAACTTCAAGAAAATCTTTCTTTATAAAACCAGTCCGTAAGGACTATGTTTTATGAGTTTAACGTAGTTTTAGCAGATTTTTTGTCGGTAGTGAATCATCGGTGATCCAACTTTGTGCCATAAGATTTTCCTAATTCCTGACAGCATCAAAATTGTAACCAGTTTCTGCAGGACAGGACTCAGTTATCAGCTCAGATCAGTCTGTCAAGAAAAATAACAATGTAACTGTCAACACTCTCCACCCCCTCCCTGTCATACTCACATTGAATTAGGGAGTTAAAGAAGCAGGCACTCCGATTACACCACCAACAATCTAACAATTACAAATAGACAGCTTAAAAGAAAAGAAAAAGGATATTGGTGAAAAAAATAGAGCTATTCCTATCTTATCATGATTGTCACTTTAAGGGAAGATTGTGGTGTTACATTTGAACCTGATCCTGTTTTACAGATAACTTATATAATGTATTAATAATACCTGTATCAATTTCCCGATCAAATCTATCACTCCATAAGTGGGAAGGGAGGCAGGATCAAATGAATGAGGGGTGTTCCAGACCAACTAGTATAAAAAAATAGTTAAAATTTCCACCATCACCAGAGAGATGCAGAAACATCAGGGTTGAATTTATTTTCCGTTTTCGGTGCACAACCAGCGTAGGAAATTTTATGAGTGAGGAAAATTGGGTGGAAGTTGCTTCCACCTGTTTTTTTTAATTCTTTATTCAAGTACAACAGTACTTATACAACTCATCAATTACAAAGTAAATCCATTACATCCATTGTCCACAATAAGAAAAGAATAAAGCCTTAAAAAACAGCTTTATGGTTAACAATATAAATGCAATGATAAATTTTTACAAATAAATCAATAATATTTACAGTACAAACTACCACTATTTCAATAAACCAAGAAAAAAAACCCATATCACGCCAGTCCTACTGGCACCGTTCACCCATTCAATCGTTCAATCATCCATTCGTTCATTCGCTCGTTCGTTCGCTCGAGCGTAAGTTCCATTGTGCGTGCATGCGTGCGTGCGTGTCATTTGTGTCTACGTGCAAGTATGTGTGTGTTCGTTCGTCCGTTCGTTCATTCGTTCGGTCGAACGTAAGCTCCATTGTGCTTCCACCTGTTGTGGGCCATTAAAATGCATTCCCCATGTTCCCTCCGGCAATCCGCCCATCATGTCCCCACTGGCCTTATTTGCATATGCCGGTGAGGGCCGGTGGCGCCGAGGCTGCGAGTTTGCTGGGCTTGCACTGCTAATGCACTCTGGGTCAGTGTGAATGAGATTTATGAGGCGGAGCAGTGGCTGGGATCACCTGATCAGGTGGAAGTGAGGAGTTTGTGAACTTGAAGGCCCCGATATTTACTGGGGCGGGTCTTGTGAGCGGTGGTGGGGGGGTGCGGGTGTAACGTCCGTGTGTAATTGTGACACGGACTGCAGGAGTTGGTTATAACAGGTGTTTACTGAACGGCGACAAAACTGGAACTACTATGCAAGGTTACTACACAGGCTTATATACAGGGGTGGGCACTACTGGTACTGCAGTGTACAGGGGCTGCAGAATATAGTTCCTTCTTCAGGTTACATACACTACAATTCCTCCCCTTTTAGCTAAACAGTACATAACATTCGATTAATAATTAAATAACATATTTACAATTACAGTTGCTATATACATTAGCTGAAGTTAATCAATTATAAATTCAGTCTTTGAGGAGGCTTCCTGATTCTGTCCGGATAACGCCTCTTTGGGGTATCAGGTTCTTCTGGCAAAGTTGATTCAGGATCAACGTCGTTGTTTGGTTCGTCTGCTTCCAATATCACCGATTCTGAGGTAGATGCAATTGGTACTTCGGTTTCATCACCAGGTGTATAGGATCGCGGTGTAGATTTGACGTTTTCCAGTGACTCTAGAATCTGGTCAGCATGGCGTCTTACAATGCTCTCTCCAACGTCCACGGTATACATTAGAGGTCCTTGCCGTGTGCAGATCGTTCCTGGCTGCCATTTCTCTGTGCGGTAGTCCCGGGCCAAAACTGGTTGACCTATCTTGAAACTCCTGGTTGGCCTTTCATTCATATTCTGAAACTGCCTGTTCTCCACATCTCTTCTGATGTTTGGCTTAACCAAATCCAAGCGGCATCTTAGTCTTCGATTGAAGAACATCATGGCTGGAGTTTGGTTGGTAACCGCATGTGTCGCATTCCGGTAGGCAAACAAGAAGTTATCCACCTTGTGTTGTAGGGGTATGTCTTCATTACACATTGCCTTGATAGCCTTCTTGAATGTTTGAACGAACCTCTCAGCCAATCTATTGGTGGCTGGATGATATGGGGCGGATGTGTAATGCTTAACACCATTGTTCTTTAAGAACCTCCGGAACTCTTCAGACACAAACTGTGGCCCATTGTCGGAACAAATCTGTTCAGGCAGCCCATTTCTGGTGAATATGGTTCGTAAGACTGTGATAGTTTTTTCTGTGGTGGCTGAGGACATTTTTATTACCTCTGGCCACTTTGAATGTGCATCCACCACAATTAAAAACATCGAGTCCATAAATGGACCAGCAAATTCAATGTGCACCCTTTGCCATGGAGATGAGGGCCACTCCCATGGATGTAGAGGGGCTTGTGGTGGCGCGTTTTGGACCTTCTGGCATCCTGTACAGCTCTTGGTCATCTCTTCGATTTCTCTATCGATTCCCGGCCACCACACAAACGCTCTGGCTAAGTTCTTCATTTTTACCCCTCCCAGATGACCCTCATGAAGCTCATTGAGCACTCTATCCTTCAATTTGGGTGGAATTACTACTCTGGATCCACACATCAAGGTTCCTCGGCACACTGACAGCTGTTCTCTACTCGCCGAGAATGCTGGCAACAGTGGTTCGCCATGTGCTGGCCATCCCTTCACCGTTAAATCATAGACCCTGGAGAGTGTCGGGTCATTTCGTGTTTCCTTTTCTATGTTTGCATTCATCACAGGTAGACATTTGTAGGGAGACGCATTGTGATAATAATAATAACTTCCGGGAAGTTATGTCATCACTTCCTGTGAACTGTGAACTGTGAACTATGAACTATGAACTGTGTACATACCTCACTTCCTGTCATATGTCACTTCCTGTTGGACTGGTATAAATACTGGACTGTTCAGTATTGTAAGAGGCTTCTACCAGAGGCATGGTAAAGACCTCTCTTGTATATAGTGTGTTTGTAAGTTGCTTAAAGCTTACCTTAAAGTTACTTGATGTGTAAGAGTCCTTTTCTTACATCAATTTAAGCAACTTAATATTTACACTCACAAATACTAGACCTTCGGACAAACTCGGAGTTAAGGATCCAGGGAACCACCCATCATGGAGAGAATCCTTAGGCCTATTCGTCTGGACTTGGACCCGAATACACCAGCAGCTGGCAGTGTATGGAAGCATTGGTACCGTACTTTTGAGAATTTTCTGGATGAATGTGAAGCGGATACTCCTACTAGATTGAGGATACTTATCAACTATGTAACCCCAAAAGTGTTCGAATATGTTGATGAATGGGATAATTATGATGAGGTGATTCGGGCACTTAAGAAACTGTATGCCAAGACTCCAAATGAGGTCTATGCTAGACATCTACTGGCCACAGCCCAACAAGGGCCAGGGGAATCGATTAACGAATTCCTCCAAGAACTTCACAGGCTCAGCATAGGTTGTAACTTTCAGGCAGCCTCAGCTGAGCTGTACCGCGAAGAAATGATTCGTGATGCTTTCATCTGCGGGATTGCCTCTCCATTTATACGCCAGCGTCTACTAGAAAGTAAAACACTTGAGCTACAAAATGCTTTTGACCTAGCTTGTTCTCTGGATTTGGCAAAGAGAAATGCAGACCTCTATCAGCTGCCCAGATCTCGATCTGCTGCTGTAACTGCAACCAGACAATTCAAGCGGTCTCAGGTGAACCCTATCATGGGGGAATCTAATTCTGATAATTCTGATGAAGAAGAGGAGGATGACCCCGCTTTAGCAGCCTCTTGGCAAACTAGGAGGGAATGCTTCTTTTGTGGAGATGCTTTTCACCCTAGGAAAACCTGCCCTGCTCGCAATGCAATCTGCAGTTATTGCAAAAAAAAAGGACACTTTGCTAAAGTTTGCCTATCAAGGGCCTCTACGAGGGCCAATCCAGCTAAGGCCTACCGAACTGCCCCAATTAGGGCCTATCAGGATGCTCCAGCTAGGACCTATCAAGCTTCCTCTCGAGCTCTCTCCCGAAGAAGCACACCGAGGGTTTTAGCCACTCTCTGTGCAATGACACCAATTACAGCTGCTTGCCCACAGAACCTGTCTCATGCAGCTACAAAAGTTTCAATTAAAGTGCATACCTTAGATGCCTTAATTGACTCAGGAAGTACTGATAGTTTCATTAAGGAACAGATTGTTGCGAAATTGAAACTACATGTCTTCCCATCGGACCAGGCAATTGCGATGGCTCAGTCATCACTGAATACCAGAATCTCCGGCTTTTGTATTGTTGATATGACACTTAATGGTCGCATGTATCCCTCCGCCCGACTTTCGGTACTCAAGGACTTATGTAGTGATCTCCTCTTAGGGCTGGATTTCCAGAAACAGCATAAGAAACTCACTATTGAGTTCGGCGGATCCAAACCTGGTCTTACTATTTCTAATATACCGTCTAACTTACCGTTTTGTGCATTATCAGCAGCTTCACTGGATGAACCCTCATTATTTGCCAGTATTCCGCCTCGATGCAAACCAATAATAACGAAATCGCGGCGCTTTAATCAGGAAGACCAATCTTTTATTGAGGCTGAAATCTCTCGACTTCTAGCAGAGGATATCATCGAACCATGTTCGTCGCCCTGGCGGGCTCAAGTCGTCATTGTCAAGAACCCTCTAAAACCTCACAAACAGCGACTATGCATTGATTATTCGCAAACCATCAATCAATATACCGACTTGGACGCCTACCCATTGCCACGCATTGATGATATGGTTAATAAACTGGCCGAATACAAAGTGTTCTCAACTTACGACTTAAAAAGTGCCTATCATCAGGTACCCTTGAAGGTCTCAGATAAGCAGTACACGGCCTTTGAGGCTAATGGACGGCTGTACCAATTTCGTCGCCTCCCATTCGGGGTTACTAATGGAGTGGCTGTCTTCCAACGGGCAATGGATGGCCTGGTTAAACAGGAAAACCTAAGGGATACTTTTCCCTATCTTGATAACATTACCATTGCAGGTCACGATCAACAGGAACACGACGCCAACCTCCAAAAATTTCGGGATGCCCTCCATCGCCGTAATTTAACCCTGAATGAATCCAAATCTGTTGAGTCGCAACCGACCATCAATATCCTTGGCTACTGCATAGGCAATGGTATCATTAAGCCAGACCCAGAAAGACTTCGCCCGCTCCAAGAGCTCCCGTCACCTAAGAATCCGGCTTCTTTACGTCGGGCTCTCGGTCTGTTTGCATACTACTCTAAATGGATTCCTCATTTTTCGGACAAAATCCAACCCTTGCTGCATGCTAGATCATTTCCACTGGGAACAGCAGCTGTTGCAGCCTTTAACCTTCTCAAAAAACAGTTGGAGAAAGCGGCTCTTCACTCCATCGATGAGAATCTCCCTTTCGTGGTTGAATGTGATGCCTCGGAGGTGGCGATCTCGGCTACTCTGAATCAGGAAGGTCGTCCTGTAGCATTTATGTCCAGGACCTTACAAGGTGCTGAGCTACATTATCCTCCGGTTGAGAAGGAAGCCACAGCCATCATAGAGGCAGTACGGAAGTGGAACCATTTTCTAGCTCGCCAGCACTTTACATTAATCACGGACCAACGATCAGTCGCCTTCATGCTCGATAATCGAAAACGAACCAAAATTAAGAATAATAAAATACAACTTTGGAGGATGGAACTGGCCTCTTTTGGTTATACCATTCTCTATCGGCCAGGCAAGGAGAATGTGGCCCCGGACACCCTCACACGGGCATTCTGCTCCACTATGTTGTCCTCGACTCTCATGGATGTCCACAATGGATTGTGTCATCCTGGTGTTACGCGCATGCTACATTTCGTACGATCATGGAATCTCCCTTTTTCCACTGGAGATGTAAAGAAAATATGCTCAGAATGCCGGCTTTGTGCGGAATTAAAACCTCAGTTCTTCCGCCCCTCAGATGGTATACTCATACATGCAACCCAACCGATGCAACGACTTAGCATCGATTTTAAGGGCCCAGTGCCCTCTTCAACTCGGAACACATATTTGCTCACCATGATCGACGAATATTCACGTTTTCCGTTTGCCTTCCCCTGCTCCAATATGCTGGCGTCCACAGTAATCTGCTGCCTTGAGCAGGTATTTTCTCTCTGTGGCATGCCGGCTTATATTCACTCAGATTGGGGTCCATCCTTTATGTCAAGGGAACTCAAGGACTACTTCTCAGAACGGGGAATTGCTACAAGCAAAACAACACCATACCATCCCATCGGAAATGGGCAGGTAGAGAGGTATAACGGTATCATCTGGAATTCCGTACGTCTCGCTTTAAGATCTCGGGGCCTACCAGACCAGCAATGGGAAACAGTGCTTCCGGATGGATTGCACTCTATACGGTCCCTGCTTTCTACAGCCACAAATACTACACCTCATGAGCGGTTCTTTGGATTCCAGCGTCGCTCATCTCATGGGACATCACTCCCGTCATGGCTACCTACTCGTGGACCTGTATTACTCCGAAGATACGTTCGGACGTCTAAAAATGACCCTCTCGTAGACGAGGTCGAACTAACCGATGCCAACCCCACCTATGCAAACATACGATATTCCGACGGCCGAGAATCTACCGTATCATTACGGGATCTGGCTCCCTGCCCACCAGGACCTAGTGGGACATCGGGTGATGGCATTTCACCAGGAAACTCTTGGGACCTATCGGGTACCCCTCTCCAGGATCCTGATCGGACACCAACTAGCTTGGTGCCGGTAGAACCCCGTACTCAAAGTTGCAACCCTCCCAGTACCGTGCATGAAAGTACTGATCCGCCACAGACCAGCTCTGCACCTCCCTCTGAACAGAAGCAGTCCGACTTTGAACCTATTGGGGCTCGTACACGGAGCCATGATCTCCCCGACCCTTCACAGGGTAATCCAGGCCACACAGACTCTGACCAATGGCCAACTGCATGTAAGCGGACCAGCGACCCGCTACGATGGGAACCCAAACGGGTGCGACTCTTCCTCGTTCGGCGGCTGCGGAACAAAAGGTAGACCACAGCCTCCTAATCCTGCAGGAGGGAAGAATGTGATAATAATAATAACTTCCGGGAAGTTATGTCATCACTTCCTGTGAACTGTGAACTGTGAACTATGAACTATGAACTGTGTACATACCTCACTTCCTGTCATATGTCACTTCCTGTTGGACTGGTATCAATACTGGACTGTTCAGTATTGTAAGAGGCTTCTACCAGAGGCATGGTAAAGACCTCTCTTGTATATAGTGTGTTTGTAAGTTGCTTAAAGCTTACCTTAAAGTCACTTGATGTGTAAGACTCCTTTTCTTACATCACGCATCACACGCCAGTCTTATCGGTAGTGATGGGTTGTAGTGAGCCAATACTTCTCTTGAAGTGATCAGGTCTTTACACTTCTGAAAGGCCCGCTTACATTCATCGCTCCATTTGCATGCTACTCCAGTTTGTAGTAGGGCGTTCAGTGGGTGCAAAATTGTCGACAAATTCGGCAAAAACTTATGGTAGTAATTCACCAATCCGAGGAATGACCTCAGTTGCGACACATTTTCAGGCGCTGGAGCCTTAACTACCGCTTCAATTTTGTCAGGGGGCTTATGTAATCCCTCTTCATCAATCACGTGGCCACAATACGATATCTGTTTCTTAAAAAACTCGCACTTGGGGTGATTGGCTCGTAGCCCATGTTCTCTTAGGCTAGTGAGCACCTGCTCTAGGTTGGCAAGGTGTTCACTGTCATTATCACCTGTCACTAGGATGTCGTCCAAGTAACACTGAGTCCCCGGAATCCCTTGCAGGACTTGTTCCATCGCTCTTTGCCATATCGCCGGAGCTGATGCTACTCCGAATACCAGTCGATTATACTGGTAAAGACCTTTGTGAGTGTTTATCGTGAGATATTTCCTAGAGGATTCTTCAACCTCCATCTGCAAATATGCTTGTGCTCGGTCAATTTTTGTATAACGCTTCCCTCCAGATAGTGAGGCGAAAATATCTTCTATCCTCGGAAGAGGATACTGTACTGTGTGAAGGACTGGGTTCACAGTCACCTTGAAGTCCCCACAGGTGCGAACCTTCCTTGGCTCCTCAGACTTATTGTTTAACGTTTCCTTCATGACAGGAACGATGGGTGTCGCCCACTCGCTCCAGTCTACCTTAGATAACAAGCCTGCATTCTCCAGATTCTCCAGCTCTGCCTCGACGGCTGGGCGAATTGCATATGGCACCGGTCTTGCTTTGAAAAACTTGGGAATTGCATTCTCTTCTATTTTTATCGAGGCGGTTACGCCTTTAAGAGTTCCCAGTCCTTGTTGAAATACCTCTTTAGCATTAGCTAAGATTTTTGACAATCGTCCAGGTGTGACGTCGTCATCCTTTTCACCAGCCACAGTCAGTGCCTGAATGGAGTGCCAGTCTAAACTTATCTTTCTGACCCATTCATGTCCCAATAACGGTGGTCCACCATCTTGCAGTATGTACAGATACAATTTCTGTATTTCCTTGCCGTTGCATTCGACAGGCACCCTTATTTTCCCTCTGGGGTATACTTTCTGCCCCGTATACGTCTTCAAGACAATGGATGTGTCTTTCAAGGGTATGTGTGAGAATAGCCGCTCATAGTCTCGTCGATTCATGACGGTCAGGGCTGATCCTGTATCCAATTCCATTTTGACTTGGGACCCTGCTATCATGAGGGTGACCCAAATGGTTCGGGGATCCTCTTTTGCGATTACGTTGTGTAGTTTGAGACAGCTTAGTCTCTTGTTCCCGGATTCACTATCGCTCTTCTGGCCTTCGGAACTACTGTCCGTCATCTTTTGTACTTTCCTGTACTGTTCCTTAGTAGCCTTTTTGTTGTCGTTAGTCCTCTTCCCGGACCTGCAAACTCGTGCAATGTGTCCCATCTTTCCGCATTGCCTGCATGTTTTGTCCTTGGACCAGCAGTCCTTCTGATCATGGGTTGTTCTGCCGCAGTGATAACATTTTTCAAATCCCCGTGTCATTTCATGGGTGCCGCATTCCTGTGGCTTTTGCTGTATTTCCGCAGCTCCCCTTGCTGCTGCTTCATACGATACTGCCACGCTGAAAGCCTTATCTAGCGTCAGCTCTTTCTCTGAGAGTAACCTCTTCTGGGTTCCTTCACTCAGGAGTCCACAGACAAATTTGTCCCGTAGGGTATCTGCCAGTCCTGCTCCGAACTGGCAGTGCTTCGATAGCCCGTGTAGTTCCGTAAGGTAATCAGCATTGCTCTCATCTTTATGCTGATTTCTCTTGTGGAATTTAAATCTTTCTGCTATCAGCAGCGGTGTAGGCTATCAACAATTTCGTTAAAACTCTTCGCCATCGGTTTGACTGGAGTGATCAGGTTCCGCAATAGGCCGTACATTCTTGCGCCCATTAAGTTTAGTAGTACCGATGCCTTTTTCTCATCGGCTACTTCATTTGCCTCGCAATATACTTCGACTCTTTCCACATACGTGGTCCAGTCTTCTATTGCATTATCGAAGGCAGTGATATTGCCAGTCTTTGGCATCTTGGAGATCTAAGATGGCGCCTCCCGCGCTTTGCCTTCTTCCCCGATTGAACAAAATGGCGCCTCCCGCGCTTTGCCTTCTTCCCCGCTGGATTAAGATGGCGCCTCCCGCGCTTTCTGCCTTCCCGCTGCTGCTAGCGCTGTTGCTGGCGTTTTTATGCCTTGATGGCGACGCCCTATGGTCTACGCGTGCTTCCCCCCACGCTGCTGCCAACGCCGCTCTCCGCGGTCCCCGTGGCAAACTGCAGCTCCTCGCGGCTTTCTGCGCTTCTAATTTCTTTTATTTTAATTACTGTTCCCGTCATCAGCGCAGACCCTATGGGACACTTCCCTCCCTCTTCTCGGGTCTGTACGCTGCCCGGCTTCGTAGCACCGGCCGTGCCCTGTGTGCTCCACCCTCTCTCTCTCTCTGCTCTTCCCGACAATGCTGCTCGGCCCCGTTGAAAAGCCACCCGATCGAGCTCTAGCCCGCCGCAGCCCAGGAAGGATCAGTGTACTACCTGCCACAAGCCCGATTAGCTGGAACACCATAGACTGGATAATCAAGCCCCGCTCTCGACAGCCTCTCCTGCAAATCTTCTAATTCGATGAATCAGAGGACGGTTGCCCACGGTCGACGCCCGTTTCTGCTGTTTGTTTTTTTTTCTTTTTGGATTTCTTCCTTCTGGCCTCGACCTCCAATAACTTCGCTTCAGGGATGGATCCCCGTGAGGTGGTGCAGAACTGTAGGTAAGTTCGGATCTGTTCGTCGCCAGTGTAATGTCCGTGTGTAATTGAGACATGGACTGCAGGAGTTGGTTATAACAGGTGTTTACTGGACGGAGACAAAACTGGAACTACTGTGCAAGGTTACTACACAGGCTTATATACAGGGGTGGTCACTACTGGTACTGCAGTATACAGGGGCTGCAGAATATAGTTCCTTCTTCAGGTTACATACACTGCAGCGGGGAGGAGTTTTGGCTGCTGTGGAGTTTTGACACCACAGCATGCATTGTTTTTTTCAAGCCGGCTCTGCACCTGGAAGCCAGCCTGAGTGACAGGCTTGGCTCCGTGTCAGGCTGGGAACGCTCCGGAGGAGGCCGCAGCCCGGGAGCAGGCAGGGAGCCTGCTGCTGAGTTAGTGGGAGTGTGGGGGATTCTGGATCTTGGGGGGAGGGGTGGGTGTTGATCCCGGGGGTGGGGTTCTGATCGTGGGTGGGGGTGGCTGCCGATCGGGCGGTGGGGGGAGGGGATCTTTGGATCCAGATGCGGGGGGCAGGGGTGCTCTGATGGCGGCCATGGAAGAAAGTTAGCTTGGTGGGCCGGGAGGAAGTACTCCTGCTCCTCTTGGCCCGCTAGCAGTGCTGTAAAGGTCAAGGGGCTAGATTTTCAGTTGCTTGCGCCAGCAGTTAGCGCCTTAAGAGAAGTGATTTCCGGGCGCTATGCGTGTAGCGCCCGGGCGCAGCGCAGTTTGCGCCCCGCCCCAAATTAAGTTGCCCGTTAGCGCCGGCGCAAAGTTTAGCGCCCGCCCGGATGCGCGCGCAGAAAATGACGTCACATCCTCGTGCAACGCCCTTTGGCCGCCCCGATTGCAAACTTCAGTCGGACCGCCCCATTGTGCGGCGGGCGGCCGGAGCGTTTGGAAAAAGGAACGCAACACAACCAGCGCGGGCCCCGGGGGGCGCTAATTAAAGGGAACGTCCTCTCCAGTATAAAGGCCATCCATTATTTCAGAAAACAGTCTTGTGCCACGCATTTCTGGAGACACAACAAGGAGGATAGCTAACTGGTTTCAAGCAGCAAGAGCCAGGTATTTTTGGACTCAGGCAACAGCGCTGCAAGTGGCCATTTGGAAATTAGAGTGTTTGCCAGGATTTGATGGGGGTTGCATGGGGTGCCAACGCGGAGCTGCAGCTCCATGTCCGTAGGGCTCGCAGACGTATTGTGAGAGGGGCAGCCCTGGCTAGAGGCAGAGGGGGCTACAGGCGTCGGCCACGTAGGCCTTACCCAGTCAGGCTATACCGCCAGCAGCGCTCCTACCTAAACATGAGTGCCGCGCGATGTGTTAAAAGGCTCCGATTCCGGAAGGGGGTGATTGCAGAGATCTGCCACCTGCTTCGCCGAGATCTGCGGCCAAAGCTCAGGTGCAGGACGTCTCTGTCGGTGGAAGTGAAGGTGACAGTGGCATTGAACTTCTATGCCACCGGCTCCTTCCAATACGCTGCTGGGGACATAGCAAACATCTCCCAGTACGGCGCGCATCGCTGCATCCGCCAGGTGACCGAAGCACTGTTCAGAAGGAGAAGCCAATTCATCTCCTTCCCCATGGCCCTGGAGAGCCAGCATCAGCGCGCATTGGGATTTTCCAGACTCGGGGAATTCCCCTTGGTGCAGGGCGCCATTGACTGTACGCATGTGGCTTTGCGGGCCCCTCTGGAGCATGGCGAGCAGTATCGCAACAGGAAGGGCTACCATTCTCTGAATGTGCAGCTGGTCTGTGACCACAAGCAGCGCATCATGGCAGTCAATGCCAGCTTCCCAGGCAGCAGCCACGATGCCTTTATCCTGCGGCAGAGTACTGTGCATGACATGTTCCAGGCACAGCCTCCCCCAAGAGGATGGCTACTCGGGGACAAAGGCTATCCTTTGTGCACCTGGCTCATGACCCCGCTCCGCGCGCCCAGGACCGCTGCTGAAGAGGCCTACAACGAGAGCCATCAAACCACCCGCAACATCATCGAGCTAACTATTGGGGTCCTCAAGCAGCGGTTCCGCTGCCTTGATCGCTCCGGAGGAGCTCTCCAGTATTCGCCGGACCGGGTCTCCCAATTTGTGGTGGTTTGCTGCATGCTACACAACCTGGCTATCCGCAGGACTCAGGCACTGCCACCTGACGTTGGACCAGCACCTCAGGAGGAGGAGCAGGAGGAGCATGAGGAGGAGGAGGAGGAGGAGGAGGAGGAGCAGGAGTACGTTCCCAGGAGGGAGCGACCAGGGCCAAGGGCCGCACGACGCCACCTTATTACACGGTACTTCTAAGCCCCCTGTCAGGGAATGGCCAGGGGCCATGAGGGAAGATGAATGCAGCCGCTCCGCAAGCCCTCAGCCGGCGAAGCCAACAAACACTAAGAAGAACAACCATGGAGACTGCATGAATAAAGATAATTTTTTATTAAACAAAAATGAAAAGCCCTTCCCACATGAATCCCCAAAAACAATAAACGGGCCCCACAAAAAGCCCAACAAACGACTCACTCCCACAAACTGGGGAGGAGCCACTCCACCTTTATTGAAACCGGGCCTCAACGTCGGCCTAACGCAAAAAAAAAGCCCTCCAAAAGCACAACCATGGGCAAAATAAAGATGGCCACCGCCATATTAAAGGAAAGCTGGCCACACCCTCTACTGAGTGGCCCGCGAGGGCGAGACCTTGGCCAGCATTTTGCCTCCCCTGCCCTGCCTGCTGCTCCTTCGCAAGCTCTGCCCAGTGGCTGCTGCGAGGCTGGGGGAAGGCGCCTGAGGCTCAGATGCCCTTCCGCCAGATGCCGCTGGGGGGCGGCCTACACGGCGTTTGGGCCTCGAGGGGCCGTCTCCTGAGTGGCGCGCCTGAGCCTGGCCACCATCAGCTGCAGCCGCTTGCCCTTGACGCCCCAGAGGGGGAATGGCGGCGACGGATGGTGCAATGTGGGCCAGCTGGCGTCTGGGATGCGCTGGCTGGTGCTGTGGCGCGGTGGCACTCGGCCGGGCCCGCACTGCAGGATCCGCAGCAATCAGCCGACGGCCGGCTTGCTGGGATGGTCCAGCGCGGCGCCTGCCCTGGCGATGCCTGCCTGAGACAGCGCGTGTGGCAGCAGTGAGTGGCCCTGTGGTCCTGGTGTGCGCGCGCATCACATCCGCCAGGGTCTTGACGGCATCAGTTAGCATGCGGCCAGTCGCGGCAGTTGCTGCCCCGAACTCGCGCACACTGGTCGCCAGCGACTCGATGGCCTCAGGCATGCGCCCCACCACGCTCATGAGCTCCGTGTGGCGCCGGTCCGAGTCGTCGGCCATCTGATCGAGCTTCCGCACCTCCTCCGAAGTGAAGGTGTCCGGACTGGAGTCGCGACTCTCCCGCTGGGGAGGAGGGGGCCGAACTAGGGGACCCTTGCCGCGTTGGTGACGGCGAGTGTGCCGAGCAGCAGCACTCCCCTCTGATCCTTCCCCCCTTTGGGGGGAAGGCCGCGGGCCACGCGCACGGCTGCTGGGTGGCTGGACGCCACTGGTCCCAGAAGCTGCATTGCCCTGCGACAGTTCCTCCAGGCACTCGTCCAGTGAGGAGGTGTCGAGCATTTCCTCCTCTCCTGCGGGACGTGACTGTTCCCCCGAAGGTCCGGCTTGCTCCTCCTCCTCCTCCTGGTTGGAGGTGCTGTCACTGGCAGCCTCAGGGTCCTGGTCGTCACCAGCTGAAAGCAGGAATGCACAAGAGTAGCTTCAGAGTGAGGAGACGGCGTCAGCGAGGGAGTTAGGACTGGTGGGATTCAGCGCATTGGTGGGACAGTGGCAAAGGAGGTAGCTCGGATGGGCCAGTGCGACGCGAGAGGGCCAAAAGGCGAGGTCCTTACCATTGCCGGGCAGTGGAGGGTCGGATACACCGCACGCTGTGGGGACAATCACACGTGCTCCCATGAGCACACACACGCGCTCCTCCAGCCGAGTGAGCTTCTGCAGCTTGGCGCGGCCACCCCTGGCACGGGCCTGGCGATTAAACGCTACTTTAGCCTGCAAGAGAAAGGACGGGCTGTAAGTGCGCAGTGAAGCCCTGATGTAGTGTGCACTGCCTCCCATGGTGGAATAGCTTGGACAGAGTGAAGCCCTGATGTAGTGTGCACTGCCTCCCATGGTGGAATAGCTTGGCCAAAGTGTAGAGTGCCGAATGGCCATTTGATGCTCATGACTGTCCCAATGCTGCTGGCTGAGGGCTGGCCAAAAGGACTTTCAGGTCCCTTTGCCCATCATGTCAGGTGTACATGCAAGAATGAGGAGGAGACTGGAAAGGCTACTCACCCTCACAATCCTGGTCAGATCGTTGTACTTCTTACGGCATTGTGTGTGGGTCCTGGGGGCCTCGCCGGTGAACGTCACCCTCTGGGCGATCTGCTTCCAGGCTTTGGTGTAGTCGTGGTGGGTTGGATTCCTCCCACTGTCTGGAAACAAGATCTTGCGCCTCACCTCCAGAGCTGTGAGCATGATGTCCAGATCACCCTCTGAGAAGCGCAGGGCACGCTGACGGGCCTTCTCTGGCGTTGCCATGACTCCCTGGGGCTGAGCAGTAGTGTTGAGGCCTCTTTGCAAGGCTGCAGTGTGCAGGGCGTGGCAGCAGACCAATTCGTCCCTTCCCCCTTTAAGAGCTGGTCGGCACCACGGGGTCTGCTGTCAGTGCAAAAATGACCGCACCCGTGCTGCGCCCCGCCTGGGCGCTATCCCTCTGGACCGCCGGCTTAGCGCCTAAAGAGAGTAGTGGAACGCCTCTTTTAGCGCTCCACCAACCTCTTAGGGCGAAGCCACTGAATTCCCGGCAACGGGGCGCTACTTTGGGGCGGGCGCTAACTTCGGGCGGGCGCTAAAGCTAGCGCCCCAAAACTGCCTAAACTGAAAATCTAGCCCAAGATCTTTTCCAAGAAGCAGTCCTCGCCTCCTTTTAGCTGGGTCACGCACGCACAGCGTGGCAGGACCTGAAGCGGGCCAGTGACAGGAAATGCAATGCAGGCCAGGATTGAAATCTCAGCGCGCCGGGTAAGTGCACATCGGGGGCTTGCACGCGCGGCAAGCCCCCGAACTTAATTTCTGGGCCATATAGGCCTAGAAATTCAGTTGGTTGCGCCAGCAGTTAGCGCCTTAAGAGAAGTGAATTTCGGGCGCTATGCGTGTAGCGCCCGGGCGCAGCGCAGTTTGCGCCTCGCCCCAAATTAAGTTGACCCTTAGCGCCAGCGCAAAGTTTAGCGCCCGCCCGGCTGCGCGAGCAGAAAATGACGTCACATCCTCGTGCAACGCCCTTTGCGCGCCCCGATTCCAAACTTCAGTCGGACCGCCCCATTGTGCGGCTGGCGGCCAGAGCGTTTGTAAAATGGAACGCAACACAGCCGACGCGGGCCCCGGGGAGCGCAAATTAAAGGGCACGTACCCTGCAGTATAAAGGGCAGCCATTTTGCAGCAAACACTCTTGTGCAACGGATTTCTGGACACACAACAAGGAGGAGAGCTAACTGGTTTCGTGCAGCAATAGCTCAGGTATTTTTGGACTCAGGCCAAAGCGCTGCAAGTGCCCTGTTGGAAATTTGACTGTTTGCCAGCATTTGATGGGGGTTGCATGGGGTGCCAACGCGGAGTTTCAGCGCCATGTGCGTAGGGCTCGCAGACGCGGGGTCAGAGGGGCAGCCCTGGCTAGAGGCAGAGGGGGCAACAGGCGTCGGCAACATAGGCCTTACCCAGTCAGGGTATACCGCCAGCAGCGCTCCTACCTCACCATGAGTGGCGCGCGATGTGTAAGAAGGCTGAGATTCCGAAAGGAGGTGGTTGCAGAGATCTGCCACCTGCTTCGCAGAGATCTGCGTCCAAAGCTCAGGTGCAGGACGTCTCTGTCGGTGGAAGTGAAGGTGACGGTGGCATTGAACTTCTATGCCACCGGCTCCTTCCAATCCGCTGTTGGGGACATAGCTAACATATCCCAGTTCGGCGTGCATCGCTGCATCCGCCAGGTGACCAATGCCCTTTTCAGAAGGAGACGCCAATTCATCTCCTTCCCCATGGCCCTGGAGAGCCAGCATCAGCGTGCAGTGGGATTTGCTAGACTCGCGGTCTTCCCCTTGGTGCAGGGCGCCAATAACTGTACGCATGTGGCTTTGCGGGCACCTCTGGAGCATGGCGAGCAGTATCGCAACCGGAAGGGCTACCATTCTCTCAATGTGCAGCTGGCGTGTGACCACAAGCAGCGCATCCTGGCTGTCAATGCCTGCTTTCCAGGCAGCTGCCACGATGCCTTTATCCTGCGGCAGAGTACTGTGCATGACATGTTCGAGGCACAGCCTCCCCCAAGAGGATGGCTACTCGGGGACAAAGGCTATCCTTTGTGTACCTGGCTCATGACCCCGCTCCGCGCGCCCAGGACCGCTGCTGAAGAGGCATACAACGAGAGCCATCAAAGGAGCAGAAACATCATCGAGCAAACTATTGGGGTCCTCAAGCAGCGGTTCCGCTGCCTTGATCGTTCCGGCGGATCTCTGCAGTATTCGCCGCACCGGTTCTCCCAATTTGTCGTAGTTTGCTGCATGCTACACAACCTGGCTCTCCGCAGGATTCAGGCACTGCCACCTGACGTTGGATCACCACCTCAGGAGGAGGAGCAGGAGGAGCAGGAGGAGGAGGAGGAGGAGGAGGAGTACGTTCCCAGGAGGGAGCGACAAGGTCCAAGGGCCGTCCGTCGCCAGCTTATTGAACGTAACTTCTAAGCCCCCTGTCAGGGAATGCCTTGTGGCCATGAAGCAAGATGAATGCAGCCGCTCCGCAAGCCCTCAGCCGGCGAAGGCAACAAAGACTAACAAGAACAACCATGGACACTGTCTGAATAAAGATAAATTTATATTTGACAAAAATGAAACCCCTTCCCACATGAATCCCAAAAACAATCAACGGCCCCCACAAAAAGTGCAACAAACGACTCACTCCCACAACCTGGGGAGGAGTAACTCCACATTTGAACAAACCAGGCCTCAACCTCGGCCTTAACGCAAAAAACATACCCATAAACAAAACAACCATGGGCAAAATAAAGATGTCCACCGCCATATAAAATGAAAGCTGGCCACACCCTCTACTTAGTGGCCCGCGAGGGCGAGACCTTGTCCAGCCTTTTGGCGCCCCTGCCCGGCCTGCTGCTCCTCCGCAAGCTCTGCCCAGTGGCTGCTGCGAGGCTGGGGGAAGGCGCCTGAGGGTCAGATGTCCTTCCGCCAGATGGCCTTGGGGGGCGGCCTACACGGGCTTTGGGCCTCGAGGGGCCGGCTGTTGATTGGCGCACATGTGCATGCCCACCATCAGCTCCAGCCGCTTGCCGTTGACGCTCCACTGGGGGAGTGGCGGCGACGAATGGCGCAATGTGGGCAAGCTGGCGTATTGGAGGCGCTGGCTGGTGATGTCGCACGCTGGCACTCGCCCGGGCACGCACTGCATGATCCGCACCAATCAGCCGAAGGGCGGATCGCTGTGCTGCTGCAGCGCGGCGGGTGTCCTGGCGATGCCTGGCTGAGGCAGCGTGTGTGGCAGCAGTGAGTGCCCCTGTTGCCCTGGTCTGCGCCCGCATCACATCCGCCACTGACTTGACGGCATCAGCCAGCGACTCCATCGCCGGAGGCATCCGTTCCACTACCTCCATCATCATCTGGCCACTCTCGGCATTTGATGCCCCAAACTCCCGCACACTGGTCGCCAGCGACTCGATGGCCTCAGGCATCCGTCCCACCACCTGCATGAGCTCTGTGTGGCGGCGGTCCGAATCCTCGGCCATTTGGTCCAGCTGGCGCACCTCCTCCGAGGTGAAGGTGGCCGGACTGGAGGCGGTACGCTCCCGCTGGGGAGCAGGGGTCCGAGCTAGGCGACCCTTGGCACGTTGCTGGCGCCGAATGTCCGCAGCAACTGCACTCCCCTCCGATCCTTCCCCCCTCTGGGGGGAAGGCCGCGGCCCACCCGCAGCCCTCCTGGGTGGCTGGACGCCACTGGTCCCAGCAGCTGCACTCCCCTCCGAAAGTTGCTCCAGGCTCTCGTCCAGGGAAGACGTGTCCAACACTTCGCCCTCTGCTGCGGGACCTGAGTCCTCCCCTGATGGTCCGGGTTGCTCCTCCTCCTCCTCCTCCTCCTCCTCCTCCTCCTCCTCCTCCTCCTCCTCCTCCTGTTCGGAGGGGCTGTCACTGGCAGCTTCAGGGAGCTCTTCGTCACCAGCTGAAAGCAGGAAGGCACAAGAGTAGCTTCAGAGTGAGGAGAGGGCGTCAGCGAGGGAGTCATGACTGGTGGCATTCAGCGCATTGGTGGCACAGTGGCAAAGGAGGTAGCTCGGATGCGCAAGTGCGACGAGAGAGGGCCAAAAGGCGAGGTCCTTACCATTGCCGGGCAGCGGAGGGTCGGCTTCTCCGCACGCTCTGGGCACAATCACGCGGCCTCCCCTGAGGCCACTCACGCGCTCCTCCAGGGGAGTGAGCTTCTGGAACTTGGCGCGGCCTCCCCCGGTGATGTCGCGGCGCTTGTGATTATTCGCAAGTTTAGCCTGCAAGAGAAAGGACGGGCTCTAAGTACGGTGTGTAGCCGTGACGTAGTGTGCACTGCCTCCCATGGTGGAATAGCTTGGCCAGAGTGTAGCCCTGATCTAGTGTGCACTGCCTCTCATGGTGGAATAGCTTGGCCAGAGTGTAGCCCTGATCTAGTGTGCACTGCCTCTCATGGTGGAATAGGTTGGCCAGTGTGTAAAGTGCAGAATGTGCAATTGATGCTCATGACTGTCCCAAAGCTGCTGGCTGAGGGCTGCCCATTAGGCCTTTCAGGTCCCTTTGCCCATCATGTCAGGTGTACATGCAAGAATGAGGAGGAGAGTGGAAAGGGTACTCACCCTGACAATCCTGGTCAGGTCATTGTATTTCTTCCGACATTGCACCTTGTCCCTGGGGTCATCGCCGTAGGACGACACCCTGGTGGCGATCTCCCTCCAGGCTTTGGTGTAGACGCGGTGGGTGGGATTCCTGCCATTGTCTGGGAACAAGATCCTGCGCCTCTTCTCCAATGCTGTCAGCATGATATCCAGATCACGCTCTGAGAAGCGCAGGGCACGCTCACGGGCCTTCTCATGCGTTGCCATGTCTCCTTGGGCTCAGCAGCAGTGTTGAGGCCTAGTTTGAAAGCTGCAGTGTGCAGGGCGTGGCAGCAGACCAAATCGTCCCTTCCCCCTTTAAGAGCTGGCCGGTGCCACGGGGTCTGCTGTCAATCAAAAAATGACCGCACCCGCGCTGCGCCCCGCCTCGGCGCTATCCCTCTGCACCGCCGGTTTAGCGCCTAAAGATAGTCGTGTAATGCCTCTTTTAGCGCTCCAGCAACCTTTTAGGGCGAAGCAACTGAATTTCGGCGAAGGGGGCGCAACTTTGGGGCAGGCGCTAAAGTCGGGCGGGCGCTAACGTTAGCGCCCCAAAACTGGCAAAACTGAATTTCTAGGCCATAGTGTTTTACAGGCAATGAAATACTTTTGAAATATAGTCACTGTTGTAGTGTAGGAAAGCTCCAGAAGGCTCAACACGCTATGTGAACAGTGCAAAGTCCACTCCCTTGATGTGCAGCTGGTTCCAGACCACAGAAATAGGTAAGTGACCTTTTCTTAAACTCAAGCTAATTTTCTTTTTGGAATTCTCTACCCCAGAGGGCTGTGGATGCTCAGTCGATTAATATATTCAAGACAGAGATCGATAGATTTTTGGGCACCAAGGGAATCAAGGGATATGGGGATAGTGCGGGAAAGTGGAGTTGATGTAGAAGTACAGCCATGATCTTATTGAATGGTGGAGCAGGCTCGAGGGGCCGTATGGCCTACTCCTGCTCCTATTTCTTATGCTCTTATGTATTCTCAGCCCACAGGCCTTTCCAACAGCAGTCAGAAGGCCCTGAGGTCAGTGGGCAGGCACGCTCTTTCTTTCCCCAGTTTCTCAGTGCAAGGCCCAGCCAGGGGATGAACTTGTGCCAGGGGTATAGCCCAGAGCATGGTCATGGCCTGGCCCACCAAAATCGGGCGCAGTTTAGCTTGAAAATGTGCAGTCCACTTTAAGTGGGGAGGGGGTCCAGTAAATTCACCCCCAATATCTCTCGCCCTTTGTTTTTTTTATTTTGCATGACCTTTGTATTTTTTGTATGTTTTAAAAATCTTCTGTATGCAGTTCTGAAACTGCAAGCATCTCATTGTATTCTTCCAGCTGTCTTTCAGCAATTGTCCTCATGTCATGATGTGGGATGCTAAAAAATACATTTGTTCTCAATGTGTTTTGTTCCCTGTTGAATACAGTATCGAGCAATAACGAGGAGAGTGCTGCACTTCATTGTTTGCTCAATTTGCTAGACCTTGGTTACAATGAAAAAATTAGGCATAGAAAAAGATGTTTTTGGCAATTGTCAGCGAGACCTAAATATAAGAGCAATTCACTACTTTTGAGAAGACGTGAGACTCAGTACGATGGGAAACAAAGGCTATAAAAAGTATTTTTGTGAATTGTCTATTTGACTCTTCTCTCTCCTCCTCTGCAAAAGGATATGTTTAGTACAAATTGAAACTGGAAAAATCAAGCTCTGTGCTGCATGCAAGCCAAGACGCTGCGAATGTACATATAATAATGTTTGGTATAATAATATGGTAAGCCACGTCCAGTAGATGTGTTGCTTGCAGGCTATAGTTATTTATTGTGTATGAAAAATGAATGATCCCCTGGAACTGTTGTTTGGCTTGATTAACTGCTGTAATTCTCAGCAACTGTGATCTTACATTTTATTGTCAGGGTTAGGAGGATGTATATGAGTACTGAATTGTGACATAAACCCATCTAAATGCCCTTTATGTAAGGGTGTGCATTCGATTTTTGAATTTTGAGCTGCCTTGTTTGATAAACTGACAAAACAATCCTGCTAAAACTTCATGATGCCTCAATCTGAAAAAAACATCAGCATCCATCATAATCACAATGAAAGTGTTAAGGAGGACATCACCAATCAGCAATGTGTTACTTTTCAACCAGTCATTAGAAATTGATCAAGGAAAGAATCTCTTGGGTTCAGGCACCTAGAATCAAACAACTTAAATAGCAACAAAAAAAATGGAAAGCAAAAACATTATTGATAAAAAAATGTTCCAGCCAAACCACAGCCCAAGCTTAACCACAAAACAAACACACTGAAAATAGGCTAAATTATTCAGTGCTTATGATTACCCATGTCGGCACCTAGAAAGCAAAAGATCAACATTAATATTATTAAAACAGTATAGTTTTATCAACGCCTGTTCAACCATTTAGTGTGCTGGTCGCCCTTCATTTTCGGAGGTCAGCGACATACAGGAAACTCTTTTAACCGGCACCTAAAATATCTGGAAATCTCTCTTAACCGGCAAAATTCAGGAGTAGGTTCAGGTAAGTTTTACTATATATTAGTGGCCGTGTAACCAGGGTTCCTGGATCTGTGGCCCTTTAACTGGGGTTCCTGCACCTGTGGCCGTGCAACAGGGACTCCTGGATCTGTGGTCGTGTAACCGGGACTCCTGCACAAGTGTCGTGTAACCGGGGCTCCTGCACCTGTGGTCGTGCAACAGGGACTCCTGGATCTGTGGCCGTGTAACCGGGACTCCTGCACAAGTGCCGTGTAACTGGGGCTCCTGCACCTGTGGCCATGTATGGGGCTCTCGTACCTTGGTAAGTATACCTCTCTGTAATCCGGACTTTTTGATCAACCGGCACCATGCCGGTCCTGTCGGGGCCGGATAAAAAAGAGTTTCCTGTAGTTGTGATCTCTCAGCCCATATTGATCTGGCATTGGGAGCTCACCAGAGGGAGGCGGGAATCATATGTAAGCAGCCTGCTTACAAAGATTAAAGGATGCTACCACTTAGAGGTAAGTGACCAAGTATGAGGTTAAAAATGCTGGCAGCAATTATTAAGGCCACTAATAAATGCAGGTGGAGGGCACCAGCACGTGGGTGCAGTCTGACTCTGGTGCACCCCAACCTGTCTGTCTCTCTTCCATTGTTCCTCCTCTTCTTCCTCCAAAAAACATATGGAAGGGGGAATCGTGTTGGACATTCCAATGTCCCAGTTGTCACAATCACACCCAAAAGAGTGGTAGTGTCACAACACAAAGCCTTCTAACCAACGAAGCGGAAACAGAAAAGCAAGAAACAGGTTCAGTATTAGTCCCAGAATCCTGTGACGAATCTTACTACAGGGCTCTTTCAATATTAATTCCATAAATAGCTCCCACCCACAACTGTAGAGGCCCAAATTATATAGGAAATTGGATGACCTAGCATTATACGAGCGTCAATACCAGGAATTGGGGGCCTTTAATATAATTAACTGCAAATTGGTGGGTACTGCTGGTGCCAGTCAGTATAAAACCCAACTAGAAAATTGGATGTGCCCGAAATGGGTGGAAGTCTGGCGTAATAAATCACCACCCATTTTTCTGCTTGGTTATGTACACTTTAAATCAGTTAGTAGGTCGTAACTGTTCAGAAAATGTACCCTGCTGTGTACTTGAGCATCAGCAATACAGAACACAAGGCACTCAACTTGAATTAGAGACACATTGCTAGGCAGTCAATGAGAGTGCCACACTTCACGTGACCACCCTTAACTATAGGAATGGCACTTCTGCTATGCTAAGCTCAGCATGTAGAGCACCCAGAGACAACACTACAGTTGGTTATTTCTTATTCAGTTGCAGAGATTTAATTATGGAAAGGAATTTCTGGGAAAAGTTGTTGGGTTGGACAGAAATTTCAGCCATAGCTGTAGCCTTGGAGGCCCTAGAATTTCCATGGGGTTCTCCTGATTGCCTGCCATAACTTTGGCGGAAGATCATCAGAACCCCCAGAGAAATGGTGTAAACAGCTAAAAATGGCCGTTAATGCCATTTCTCCAGGGTTTCTGCTGATCTTCCACCAAAGTTATGGCAGTAGATCAAGAGAACCTAGCGGAAATTCTTCCACAAAGTAATTTAATGCTGAAATGCCAAGTTGATATCAGCAAATAGCAGCACATATTCAGCACTAGGTCACAAGGCAGTATGGATGGCTCACTTTCTCTTTGAGTCTCTAGTAGGAGCCCATCCAGTTTGAAGGTGGGCGACACACGTTGTTCACAATTTGCCCTTAATTGGTTTAAGATAACCTACGGAAACTACATTTTTTAGCCAACTACCGCTCAGGACTTCAAAGATTGATCTGGTTGCATCTAAATCAGGTCAACTTTTGATGTGTGTTTTTTTAAAATGGAAAGCACTGCCAGCCCTGGAAACACAATTACATTCAAATGAAATGACTCATCAGCAGTGCTCTACGGGTTAAGATTTAAAAAACTATAACATGCCACTTATTTTTGTCAAGCATTGTGGAAGGGAATCTGTAGTGTCCGAGTATAAAGAATACATGGACTGCAGGAGAACAATAATAACAGGTATTTACTGAACAGAGGGTACTCTTCTTGTTTGGACCTGAAAAAAAAAACCAATTGGACTGTAAATAAACAAAAGTTCAACTAAAACTTAACAAATCAAATTAAAATTTGGTTTTCTGGGTTGATAATGCACTCCAGTCCCCGCGGCGCCCACCGGTCACAGAAATACTCAAGCGCACCGGCGGACACCGCGTGCTCCATCTCCAGGGCCACCCGGGCGCGAACATGGCCGCGGAAGAGAGGCAGGCAATCCGGCTGGACGACCCCCTCGGCCGCCCGCTGCCTGGACCAATTGATGGCTCTTTTAGCCAGGCCCAGGAGCAGGCCCACAAGGAGGTCTTCCAACCTGTCCGCTCCCCACCGCACCGGGTGACCGTAGATCAAAAGCGTGGGACTGAAGTGCAACCAAAAATTGAGGAGCAGCCCCTTCAAGTAGTGAAAGAGGGGCTGCAACCTCTCACACTCCATACAAACATGAAACACGGACTCCTCCAGGCCGCAAAAAATGCAGGCGGCCTGGGAGTCCGTGAACCTACTTAAAACCTTATTGCACGGGCCCGCTCCATGCAACACCCTCCAGGCCAAGTCCCCGATGGAACAAGGGAGGACTCCCGCGTAGAGAGCCCTCCATTGGGGACCTCCGCCACCGGCAATTGGCAAGACGCCATGCCAAGGCGTGCCCGGACGGTAGACGAAGATGGCAAAGTGGAGAGTGTGCAGGAGCAGCCCGTACAGGAAACCCCTCCGCGCGGAATGAAAAGGCACGGAGGGTATTTCCTCGAGACAGCTCAAGTTGTGAGGCGCCGGTTCCCGAGGGAAGTTTCGGGGCCGGGCGCCGATGAGGAATTCCGTCCGAACGGGGGGTAAGCTTGGACGGGATCGCCCCACGTGCTTGAGCCGCCTCGATACACCTAGTGGAGTCGGGGCCCAGTGCCGCTTTCACCGATTCGATGGCTTTGACCGCGAGCCGGACGTTGGCCCAGGACAGGTGCAGCGTCAGCTCCTCCGGCGCCATCCAGCCCGCTCCTCCGCCATCGAGCAGGTCCCCGACTCTGGTCACCTTACCAGGCACAGCCCTGCCCTCCGCCAGCCGCCCGAACCCGCGTTCGTGGAGGTGCGGATTCCTGAGCAGCAGCTCCCGAAGGAGAGCCGCCGCTCCTGACGGGGGAGAGCTCCGCCTAGAAGCGACGTAGTTCCAAACCCATAGCAGTTCCTGGTAGAAGACAGGCAGCTCCCGCAGGCCGGCACGCCTGCCGCCCACTTTCGCGAACAGGAGCTGCGTGTCGTAATTGAGGCCGTGCAGCTGGCGGAAGAAAAACGTCACCAGCGCACACCATCTCGGAGGATTCTCGACGTACAGGTATCTCTGCAGCGTCTGAAGACGGAAAGTCGCAGCCTGGGTGCGAAGGCACACCAGCGCCTGACCGCCCTCCCTAAGCGGGAGACACAGAACCACGGCAGAGGCCCAGTGCTTCCTATTGTCCCAGAAGAAGTCGATGAGCTTCTTCTGCATCTTGGCGACAAACGCAGGGGGAGGGATCAAAGTGACCAACCGGTACCACAACATGGCGGCCACCAGCTGGTTTATGACCAGCGCTCGACCCCTGTAGGACAACACTCGGAGCAGTCCTGTCCAGCATCCTAGGCGAGCGGTGACTTTGGCCTCCAGCTCTTGCCAGTTCGCCGGCCAGGCGTCCTCGACAGGGCTAAGGTAGACTCCCAAATAGAGGAGGTGCGTGGTGCTCCAGGCGAAAGGCCTGATCTCCTCCGGCAGGGAGTCCACCTGCCACTGACCCACCAGGAGTCCGGAACATTTCTCCCAGTTGATCTTGGCGGAGGACGCGTCCGAGTAAATCTGCTGGCATTCCCGCATCCTCCGCAAGTCAGCGGGATCTGTGACCGTGAGGAGTACGTCATCGGCGTAAGCCGAGAGGACCACCTCCACGCCCGGCCCTTGCAGAGCCAGTCCCGTCAACCTCTTCCGCAAGAGGCGCAGGAAAGGCTCCACGCAAATGGCATATAACTGACCGGACATGGGGCATCCCTGATGTACCCCCCTCCCAAAGCGAAGGGGCACTGTCAAGGACCCGTTAACTTTAATCAGACACTCCGTGGCGGTGTACAGAAGTCGGATCCGGGCGACGAAATGCGTCCCGAACCCGAATGCGCGCAGAGTCCCAAAGAGATACTCATGATCCACCCTGTCGAACGCCTTCTCCTGATCCAGGGAAAGGAAGGCGACCGACAGACCAGCCCTCTGGGAGTGGTGGACCAGGTCCCGGACCAGATGGATGTTATCGTGGATGGTCCGGCCCGGGACCGTGTAGGACTGGTCGGGGTGGATCATGTGGGCCAGCACGGTGCCAAGGCGAGCAGACATGGCCCTGGCAAAGATTTTATAGTCCGTGCTGAGGAGGGAGACCGGGCGCCAGTTCTTAAGGAGGCGGAGATCGCCCTTCTTAGGCAGCAGGACAATGACCGCCCTGCGCCAAGAGAGGGGCATCTCCCCGGTCGCCAAACTTTCCCTCAGGACCCGCGCGTAGTCGCCCCCCAAGACGTCCCAGAACGCCCTGTGGAACTCCACGGTCAGCCCGTCCAGCCCCAGGGACTTTCCCCTAGAGAGCTGGCGGAGGGCGCCAGTCAGCTCCGCCAGGCTTAGCGGAGCATCCAATTTTTCGGCGCCCTCTGGGCCGACCTTCGGCAGGTCCTCCCACAAAACTCTGCGCGCATCCTTGCTGGACAGATCCGGAGAGAACAGAGCCCCGTAATAGGCGCGGGTCTCCGCGCTGATTCCCTCCAGATCCGAGACCAGTGATCCGTCGTCGGCCAGCAGCCCCAAGAGCTGCTTACGGACCCCCCGTCTGTTTTCCAGCGAGTAGAAGAAGGGGGAGCCGTGGTCCAGGTCCCACAGGAGCTGGATCCGCGACCTCACGTACGCGCCTCGGGACCCAACGAGCTGCAGGTCCTTCAGCGCGCCCTTCTTCTCTTCGTACACCTTCCGCAGGGCCGGGTCCTCGACGACCTGACCGAGACGGGACTCCAGGTCGAGCACCTCCTTCTCCAACCGCCCGACCCGGGCCTCCCGCCTCTTGGTCGACCCCTTCGCGTACTCCTGACAGAAGAGACAGATGTGAGCCTTGCCCATGTCCCACCTTAGCCTCAAGGAGGGGAAGCCCCTCCGCTTCCTTCTCCAGTCGGCCCAGAACCGACAAAACGAATCCCGGAACCGCGCGTCCTCCAGCAGCAGGTTGTTAAAATGCCAGTACGCGGACCCCCCCCGCGCGCGCAGCGGAGTGAGCTCCACCCACACCAGGTGGTGGTCCGTGCACGGCACCGGCCGCATGGAAGCCGCTGGAACGCAGGAGACGTATGCCCGGGAAATGTAGAGGCGGTCGATTCTGGACCTTCCTCCCCCAGACCTCACGCTAGTGAAGGCGCTGGAGTCGGGGTGGAGATTTCGCCAGACGTCCACCAAGTCGAAGGACCCGACCAGGTCCCTGAACTTCTCCATCGCCGCCGGGCTTCGCGGGGGACCCGAACGGTCCCTTGCCTCGAGGGTGCAGTTAAAATCCCCCCCGAGGATGACGCACTCGCCCGCGTCGACGGAGCCCAAAAGAGCGGACACTTCTTTGAAGAAGTGCACTTGCTACGCACCGGTCTGAGGGGCGTACACGTTCACTAGATGGAGCGGCATGCCCCCCAGGCGAACAGTGACCTGGAGCAAGCGGCCCGGCACGTGCTCCTTGACCCCCAAGATCTCCGGCTGAAAATGCGGGGCCAGCAAGATAGCCACCCGGCTAGAATTGTTGGAGAGGTGACTCATGCTGACCCCTCCTTGCCACTCCAGGAGCCATGTGGCTTCATCTCCCGGAACGGTGTGGGTTTCTTGCAGGAAACACACCGCATACTTCCCGTCCCGAAGGACCGAGAAGTTGTTGAATCTGCGGCGCGCCTCCCTGCTGCCGTTGATGTTGAGGCTGGCTATGGTTATCTTCATGTCAGAAGCATAGTGCAACCTCTACCTACACCTAACGGGGGGAGGGAGCGCAGCCGCTGGTCAGCCGCCACTTCCTCAGCAGCCCAGTGAGAAACGTCCTGAGCCGACGCAGCTCGAGCGGGTCCACGCCCTCGTCCGCGCCCATGATTTTAACGGCGGCGCGGATGGACACGATGAGCAGCGCCAGTTCCGACCACCTTTCGAGGGCCAGCCGGATCTTATTTTGCCGACCCCGGCACGTGGCCATAAAGTCCCGAAGTTCCCTTACGGGAATGAGGAGAGACTCGGCGAGGGGCACGAGGTCGTCCAGCGCCTCGTGGACGGTGGAGTCCAAATCGTCCTCCGTGCCCATCACCGAGTCCCCATCCTCCTCCAGGGGGTCACCATAAATGGACCAGCAAAATCAATGTGTACCCATTGCCATGGAGATGAGGGCCACTCCCATGGATGTAGCGGGGCCTGTGGTGGAGCGTTTTGGACCTTCTGGCATCCTGTGCATCTCTTGGTCATATCCTCGATTTCTTTATCGATTCCCGGCCACCACACAAACGCCCTGGCTAGGCTCTTCATTTTTACCCCTCCCAGATGACCCTCATGAAGCTCATTGAGCACTCTATCTCTCAACTTGGGTGGAATTACCACTCGGGATCCACACATCAAGGTCCCCCGGCACACTGACAGCTGTTCTCTCCTTGGCGAGAATGCTGGCAACAGTGAGTCGCCATGTGCTGGCCATCCCTTCACCGTCAAATCATAGACCCGAGAGAGTGTCGGGTCATTTCGGGTTTCCTGCTCTATACTTGAGTTTGTAACAGGTAGACATTCGACTATGGTCGCATGGAATATCTCAACAGGGTCCACTGCAGGTGCTTCCTCTACCGTCGGCAACGGTAGGCACGACAGCCCATCAGCGTTTCCATGCTGTTTCGTACCCTTGTACTCTATGTCGTACTGATGTGCCCCTAGAAAAAGTGACCATCTTTGCAGCCGTTGCGCCGTCATCACCGGAACGCCCTTCTTTGGGTTAAAAATGGAGACCAGGGGCTGATGATCAGTCAGCAGGGTGAATTTCTGCCCGTGCAGATAGTGATTGAACTTCTTCACCCCCCACACCAGGCTAAGGGCCTCCCTGTCAATCTGGGCGTAGTTACACTCGGCTGAGGTTAATGAGCGTGACGCAGAGGCTATTGGCCTCTCTGAACCGTCAAGGAATTTGTGTGACAGCACCGCTCCGATGCCATAGGGAGACGCATCACATGCTAACCGAATCGGTAGTGTTGGATTGTAGTGGGCCAATACTTCTTTTGAAGTGATTAGGCATTTACATTTCTGAAAGGCACGCTTACACTCATCCCTCCATTTCCATGTTACTCCAGTTTGCAGTAGGGCATTCAGTGGGTGCAGAATTGTAGATAAATTCGGCAAGAACTTATGGTAGTAGTTCACCAACCCGAGGAACAACCTCAGTTGCGACACATTTTCCGGTGCTGGAGCCTTGACTACAGCCTCAATCTTGTCCGGTGACTTATGCAACCCTTCCTCATCAATCATGTGGCCACAATACGAGATTTGTCTCCTGAAGAACTCGCATTTGGGGCGGTTGGCTCGTAGCCCGTATTCCTGTAATCTCGTGAGCACCTGCTCCAGGTTGGCAAGGTGTTCACTGTCATTTTTGCCCGTAACCAGGATGTCGTCCAAATAACACTAGGTCCCCGGGATCCCTTGCAGGACTTGTTCTATCGCCCTCTGCCAAATTGCCGGGGCTGATGCTACCCCGAATACCAGTCGATTGTACTGGTAAAGGCCTTTGTGAGTGTTTATCGTGAGGTATTTCCTAGATGCTTCTTCCACCTCCATTTGTAGATACGCTTGGGCCAGATCAATCTTTGTAAAGCGTTTCCCTCCAGATAGTGAGGCGAAAATATCTTCTATCCGTGGAAGTGGATATTGTACGGTGTGCAGGACTGGGTTCACAGTTACCTTGAAGTCCCCACAGATGCGAACCTTCTTCGGTTCCCCAGGCGTGCTGCTCAATGATTTCTTCATTACAAGAACGATGGGTGTGGCCCACTCGCTCCAGTCCACCTTGGACAGCACACCCGAACGCTCCAGACTCTCCAGCTGTGCTTCAACGGCTGGGCGGATTGCGTAAGGTACCGGTCTGGCCTTAAAAAATTTTGGGTTTGCGTTATCTTTGATTTTTATCGTTGCCGTTACTCCTTTTAGAGTCCCAAGTCCTTGTTGGAACACCTCTTTCGCGTCAGCTAGAATCTTTGACAGTCGTCCAGGTGTGACGTCATCATCCTTTTTATCAGTCACAGTTAGCGCCTGAATGGAATGCCAATCCAATTGTATTTTTCGGATCCATTCATGTCCCAATAATGGTGGTCCTCCATCTGGTAGTATATTTAGATACAGTTTCTGTGTTTCCTTGCCGTTGTATTCAACTGGCACCCTTATTTTTCCTCTGGGGTAGACTTTTTGCCCCGTGTATGTCTTCAATACAATGGACGTGTCCTTCAAGGGTATGTGTGGGAATAGCCGCTCATAGTCTCATCGATTCATGACAGTTAGGGCTGATCCTGTGTCCAATTCCATCTTTACTGGGGACCCTGCTATCATGAGGGTGACCCAAATGGTTCGGTGATCCTCCTTTGCGATCACGTTGTGTAACTTTAGACAACTTAGTCTCCTGCTCCCGGAGTCCTTATCACTCTCCTGATCTTCCGAACTACTGTCTGTCAATTTCTTTACTTTCTTGTACTTTTCCTTAGTAGTTCTTGTAGTGTTGGTTTTCTTTCCTGACCTGCAGACTCTTGCTATGTGTCCCATTTTACCACATTGCCTGCATACTTTGTCCTTAAACCAGCAGTCCTTCTGATCATGGGTTGTTCTGCCGCAGCGATAGCACTTTTCTGCTCCATACGCCATTTCGTTAGCGCTGTATTCTTGTGGTTTCTGTTGTATTTCCGCAGCTCCCCGTGCTGCTGCTTCGTAGGATACTGCCACGCTGAAAGCCTGTTCTAGCGTCAGGTCCTTTTCCGAAAGTAGTCGTTTCTGGGTTCCTTCACTCTGGAGCCCGCAGACAAACTTATCCCGTAAGGTGTCTGCCAGTCCTGCTCCGAACTGGCAGTGCTTCGATAACTTGCGTAGTTCCGTAAGATAGTCAGCATTGCTCTCATCTTTGTGCTGGTTTCTTTTATGGAACTTGAATCTTTCTGCTATCAGCAGCGGTGTAGGGTTTAGGTGTTCCTGTAAGATATTAACAATTTCTTCAAAACTTTTCTCCATTGGTTTAGCTGGGGTAATTAAATTCCGCAATAGGCCGTACGTTCTCGCGCCCATCAAATTTAATAATACCGACGCCTTCTTTCCATCGGCCACCTCATTTGCCTTGCAGTACACTTCAATTCTTTCCACATACGTGGTCCAGTCTTCTACCTCGTTGTCGAATGCAGTGATACTGCCACTTTTTGGCATCTTGGGTGATTTAAAATGGCGCCTCCTGCGCTTTTCCTTCTTCACCAATGGATTAAAATGGCGCCTCCCGCGCTTTTCCTTCTTCCCCAATGGAATAAAATGGTGCCTCCCGCGCTTTTCCTTCTTCCCCTTACTGCCACGCTGCTCCTAGTGTTCTGCAGTGTAATGGCGGCGACCCGCCGCTTCGGCGCGTCTCACTTTTCCTTCTCCTTGCTTTATTTTCGCTACGCTGCCCGGTTCTTGAGCACCGACCGCGCCTTGTGCGCTCCACCCTCTCTCTCTCTCTTTTCCTCCCGACGACGCTGCACGGCCCCTTTGCAGAGCCGCTCGATCGAGCTCGAGCCCGCCGCAGTCCGGAAGGGTCAGCGCACTACCTGCTACCAGCACGATTTGCTGGAACACCTTGACTGGGGAGCCAAGCCCAGCTCTCCACAGCCTCTCCTGCAACTCTCCGAACTCCAATGGATCCTTGGGCGGTTGCCCGCGGTTGACGCCTGTTGCTCTGACTTCGACCTCCAAAAACTTCTTCTCAGGGAAAGATCCCCGTGAGGTGATGCAGTACTGCAGGTGAGTTCGAACCTGTTCGTCGCCAATGTAGTGTCCGAGTATAAAGAATACACGGACTGCAGGAGAACAATAATAACAGGTATTTACTGAACAGAGGGTACTCTTTTATTTGGACCCAAAAAAAAAACCCAATTCGACTGTAAATAAACAAAAGTTCAACTAAAGCTTAACAAATCAAATTAAAATTTGGTTTTCCGTGTTGATGATGCACTCCAGTCCCCGCGGCGCCCACCGGTCGCGGAAATACTCAAGCGCACCGGCGGACACCGCGTGCTCCATCTCCAGGGCCACCCGGGCGCGAACATGGCCGCGGAAGAGATGCAGGCAATCCGGCTGGACGACCCCCTCGACCGCCCGCTGCCTGGACCAATTGATGGCTCTTTTAGCCAGGCCCAGGAGCAGGCCCACAAGGAGGTCCTCCAACCTGTCCGCTCCCCTCCGCACCGGGTGACCGTAGATCAAGAGCGTGGGACTGAAGTGCAACCAAAAATCGAGGAGCAGCCCCTTCAAGTAGTGAAAGAGGGGCTGCAACCTCTCACAATCCATATAAACGTGAAACACGGACTCCTCCAGGCCGCAAAAAATGCAGGCGGCCTGGGAGTCCGTGAACCTACTTAAAACCTTATTGCACGGGACCGCTCCGTGCAACACCCTCCAGGCCAAGTCCCCGATGGAACAAGGGAGGACTCCCGCATAGAGAGCCCTCCATTGGGGACCTCCGCTACCGCCGGTCGGCAAAACGCCACGCCAAGGCGTGTCCGGACGGTAGACGAAGATGGCAAAGTGGAGAGTGTGCAGGAGCAGCCCGTACAGGAAACCCCTCCGCGCGGAATGAAAAGGCACGGAGGGTATTTCCTCGAGACGGCTCAAGTTGTGAGGCGCCGGTTCCCGAGGGGAGTTTCGGGGCCGGGCGCCGATGAGGAATTCCGTCCGAACGGGGGTAAGCTCGGACGGGATCGCCCCACGTGCTTGAGCCGCCTCGATACACCTAGTGGAGTCGGGGCCCAGTGCCGCTTTTACCGATTCGATGGTTTCGACCGCGAGCCGGACGTTGGCCCAGGACAGGCGCCGCGCCAGCTCCTCCGGCGCCATCCAGCCCGCTCCTCCGCCATCGAGCAGGTCCCCGACTCTGGTCACCTTGCCAGCCACAGCCCTACCCTCTGCCAGCCGCCCGAACCCGTGTTCGTGGAGGTGCGGATTCCTGAGCAGCGGCTCCCGAAGGAGAGCCGCCGCTCCTGACGGGGGAGAGCTCCGCCTGGAAGCGACGTAGTTCCAAACCCATAGCAGTTCCTGGTAGAAGACAGGCAGCTCCCGCAGGCCGGCACGCCTGCTGCCCACTTTTGCAAACAGGAGCTGCGTGTCGTAATTGAGGCCATGCAGCTGGCGGAAGAAAAACGTCGCCAGCGCACACCATCTCGGAGGATTCTCGACGTACAGGTATCTCTGCAGCGTCTGAAGACGGAAAGTCGCAGCCTGGGTGCGAAGGCACACCAGCGCCTGACCGCCCTCCCTAAGCGGGAGACACAGAACCGCGGCAGAGACCCAGTGCTTCCTTTTGTCCCAGAAGAAGTCGATGAGCTTCTTCTGAATCTTGGCGACAAACGCAGGGGGAGGGATCAAAGTGACCAACCGGTACCACAACATGGCGGCCACCAGCTGGTTTATGACCAGCGCTCGACCCCTGTAGGACAACACTCGGAGCAGTCCTGTCCAGCGTCCTAGGCGAGCGGTGACTTTGGCCTCCAGCTCTTGCCAGTTCGCCGGCCAAGCGTCCTCGGCAGGGCTAAGGTAGACTCCCAAATAGAGGAGGTGCGTGGTGCTCCAGGCGAAAGGCCTGAACTCCTCCGGCAGGGAGTCCACCCGCCACTGACCCACCAGGAGTCCGGAACATTTCTCCCAGTTGATCTTGGCGGAGGATGCGTCCGAGTAAATCTGCTGGCATTCCCGCATCCTCCGCAAGTCAGCGGGATCCGTGACCGTGAGGAGCACGTCATCGGCGTAAGCCGAGAGGACCACCTCCACGCCCGGCCCTTGCAGAGCCAGTCCCGTCAACCTCTTCCGCAAGAGGCGCAGGAAAGGCTCCACGCAAATGGCATATAACTGACCGGACATGGGGCATCCCTGACGCACCCCCCTCCCGAAGCGAAGGGGCGCCGTCAAGGACCCGTTAACTTTAATCAGACACTCCGCGGCGGCGTACAGAAGTCGGATCCGGGCGACGAAATGCGTCCCGAACCCGAATGCGCGCAGAGTCCCGAAGAGATACTCGTGATCCACCCTGTCGAACGCCTTCTCCTGATCCAGGGAAAGGAAGGCGACCGACAAACCAGCCCTCTGGGAGTGGTGGACCAGGTCCCGGACCAGATGGATGTTATCGTGGATGGTCCGGCCCGGGACCGTGTAGGACTGGTCGGGGTGGATCATGTGGGCCAGCACGGTGCCAAGGCGAGCAGACATGGCCCTGGCAAAGATTTTATAGTCCGTGCTGAGGAGGGAGACCGGGCGCCAGTTCTTAAGGAGGCGGAGATCGCCCTTCTTAGGCAGCAGGACAATGACCGCCCTGCGCCAAGAGAGGGGCATCTCCCCGGTCGCCAAACTTTCCCCCAGGACCCGCGCGTAGTCGCCCCCCAAGACGTCCCAGAACGCCCTGTGGAACTCCACGGTCAGCCCGTCCAGCCCCGGGGACTTTCCCCTAGAGAGCTGGTGGAGGGCGCCGGTCAGCTCCGCCAGACTTAGCGGAGCGTCCAATTTTTCGGCGCCCTCCGGGCCAACCTTCGTCAGGTCCTCCCACAAAACTCTGCGCGCATCCTCGCTGGACGGATCCGGAGAGAACAGAGCCCCGTAATAGGCGCGGGTCTCCACGCTGATTCCCTCCGGATCCGAGACCAGAGATCCGTCGTCGGCCAGCAGCCCCAAGAGCTGCTTACGGACCCCCCGTCTTTTTTCCAGCGAGTAGAAGAAGGGGGAGCCGCGGTCCAGGTCCCGCAGGAGCTGGATCCGCGACCTCACGTACGCGCCTCGGGACCCGACGAGCTGCAGGTCCTTCAGCGCGCCCTTCTTCTCTTCGTACACCTTCCGCAGGGCCGGGTCCTCGACGACCTGACCGAGACGGGACTCCAGGTCGAGCACCTCCTTCTCCAACCGCCCGACCCGGGCCTCCCGCCTCTTGGTCGACCCCTTCGCGTACTCCTGACAGAAGAGACGGATGTGAGCCTTGCCCACATCCCACCATAGCCTCAAGGAGGGGAAGCCCCCCTGCTTCCTTCTCCAGTCGGCCCAGAATCGACGAAACGAATCCCGGAACCGTGCGTCCTCCAGCAGCAGGTTGTTAAAATGCCAGTAGACGGACCCCCCCCGCGCGCGCAGCGGAGCGAGCTCCGCCCACACCAGGTGGTGGTCCGTGCACGGCACCGGCCGCATGGAAGCTGCCGGAACGCAGGAGACGAACGCCCGGGAAATGTAGAGGCGGTCGATTCTGGACCTTCCTCCCCCAGACCTCACGCTAGTGAAGGCGCTGGAGTCGGGGTGGAGATTTCGCCAGACGTCCACCAAGTCGAAGGACCCAACCAGGTCCCTCAACTTCTCCATCGCCGCCGGGCTTCGCGGGGGACCCGAACGGTCCCTCGCCTCGAGGGTGCAGTTAAAATCCCCCCCGAGGATGACGCACTCGCCCACGTCGATGGAGCCCAAGAGAGCGGACACTTCTTCGAAGAAGCGCACTTGCTGCGCACTGGTCTGAGGGGCGTACACGTTCACTAGATGGAGCGGCACGCCCCCCAGGCGAACAGTGACATGGAGCAAGCGGCCCGGCACGTGCTCCTTGACCCCCAAGATCTCCGGCTGAAAATGCGGGGCCAGCAAGATAGCCACCCCGCTGGAATTGTTGGAGAGGTGACTCATGCTGACCCCTCCTTGCCACTCCAGGAGCCACGTGGCTTCGTCTCCCGGAACGGTGTGGGTTTCTTGCAGGAAGCACACCGCATACTTCCCGTCCCGAAGGACCGAGAAGTTATTGAATCTGCGGCGCGCCTCCCTGCTGCCGTTGATGTTGAGGCTGGCTATGGTTATCTTCATGTCAGAAGCATAGTGCAACCTCTACCTACACCTAACGGGGCGAGGAAGCGCAGCCGCTGGTCCGCCGCCACTTCCTCAGCAGCCCAGTGAGAAACGTTGTGAGCCGACGCAGCTCGAGCGGGTTCACACCCTCGTCCGCGCCCAAGATCTTAACGGCGGCGCGGACGGAATCGATGAGCAGCGCCAGCTCCGACCACCTGTCGAGGGCCAGCCGGACCTTATTGCGCTGACCCAGGCACGTGGCCATAAAATCCCGGAGTTCCCTTACGGAAATGAGGGGAGACTCGGCAAGGGGCACGAGGTCATCCATCGCCACGTCGGCGCTGGAGTCCGAATCGTCCTCCGTGCCCATCACCGAGTCCCCATCCTCCTCCAGGGGGTCGTCACCAGCGGCCGACCCGTCCGCCGCGCAGTGCGAAGCGAACGACTCGGCCGCGCCAGCCAGCCCCGCCTCCGCCCGGATCCCACCCCCAGGATCGGCGGCAGAGGATTTCTCCCTGGGCTCCTCTAGGGGTGCCGGGCCAGAAGACGGCGGCGGTTCAGAGCTCCCCTCCGCCTCAGACGCCGGAACGACCGGAGAAACCGGGGAGAGAACAATTTCCAGCTCCTCCAGTACGTCCGGCACCAGAGACGCAGCCAGGGGGCCATCCTCCTCCCCGCCACCAACCTCCGACCCAGCGGACGGGGGGTTTTGAATTAAAAGCTCTACCAGGACGAGCATCCCCTGGGAGACGTCCGGGTCGCATTGGGCGAGCTCATTATCCTCGAGCTCGCCCGACCCAGCCCCCAGGCTGCCCGACCCGGCGAGGGGTAACGACACCGATAAAAGGTCAACTTCAATTACTGCCGCGGGTTGTTCCGCAACCCCCCCCACGGGCAGGGTCTCATCCCCATCCCCGGGAGGCACGTGCTGGACAGACACATCTGCCTCAGCCTCCCGAGGGACAGGCGACCCCTGCCGATCGCTGGTGATGACGACAGCGCTGGGGGGGCGGGGGGGCGCAGTACCCGCGGCGGGCGACGACTCCCCCTGCTCGGAGGGACCTTCCTCCTCCCGGTCCTCCTCCTCATCCAGGGGGTCGCGCCTTCTTTTTAGCATGGAGGGAGCGAGGGAGACCTCCATGTCTGCAAAGGCCTCCTCCTCGACTCCCTCCGGCGGAGCAGGTTTGTCGGGTTCCTCGGGCCCGAGCCCGGCCGCAGGTATTGGCATTACCGCTGCGGCGGTTGCGGCCACAGGCTCGGGCACGGGGCCCCTCCCGCTCACATCTGCCCTGATCAACTCCGCGAGGAGCGCGGGTGTAAGGGGCTCAAGGGGCAAGGGCTCACCATCCACGGGGGGGCCTGCCCCAAGGTGCTTCTTTTTTCCCCGCGCCTTCTTTCCGGCCGGACACGCTCCCTCCCCCCCGCCGGAGGCCTTGGTGGCATCGGCCCCCGACGTCAACCGCGCATCAGACGTACTTGACGCGTGGGCAGATCCGGGGGGAAGGGCGGCGGCGGCGGCGCCAGCCTCGGCCGCACGAGATGATCCGGCGGCCTTGGAGGCAGGGCAGTTCCTCCTGATGTGCCCCACCTCCCTGCAGGCATGGCACCTCACACCGTCCGACGTCCAAAAGGCGCGGTAGGCGGTCCCCTCGTGGAGGACGACGAACGCCCCTTCAGTGTCCTCCTCCCGCGCCAGCTGGATAAACAGCTGGCGCCGGAAGGAGAAGACGTGGCGAAGGCTGGCCTCCCGGAAGCCGAGCGGGATGGGCGTGATCCCCGACCTCACCTCCCCAAGTTGTCGCAAATGGGGAAGGAGGAGCTCACCAGGAACATAGGGCGGGACGTTGGAAATAATGATCCTCTGCGCGGTGGCCTCGAGAGGATCCACCGGCAGGAAGGTCCCGCCCACGGTGAGCCCCTTGGCGACAGCCAGGGACACCGCCCGCTCCGATCCCAGGAAGAACACAGCCTTCCCATACATTTTCGAGGCCGCGACGATGGCTGAGGGGCCGACAACCCCAGCCATGGCCTTGACGCAGGCCTCGATGGTCATAGTGGGGTGAGTGTAGCTCTTCACCCCAAGCTTTTTCGTTATTAATCGAAAAGGTGACGGGGCAGCAGGAACAGCGGGAGCAGCTGTGGCTGTGGCTACCACTCTCGCATAGGTCCCGGCTGGCCCCGCCACCGGCGAAGATGCAGTCGCCATTCTGGGGTGCTTTTTTTAAGGGCTACACTCACCCCAAGTCACAGGCCTGAAGGTGTTAATGGCCTCGGTGTATATATATATTTTTTTGTCCTCTATTGAGCAGAGGGAGCTGATTAAAATGAGGACACACCTCTCTCCTTATTGATTTAAATTGGGAGAGGAGCCCTCGCCCCTCTGCTCAATTGGCAATTAATAAAATAGATGAAACTAAGGTGCCTTAGAAAGACAGGCAGAGAGAGACAAAGAGAGAGAGAGAGGTGGGGGGGTGGGAAGGAGGGAGGCCGCAAAGGGCAGTGTTGCCACTCAGGATGGTGGGTGGGTGTAGGCAGGGTTGCACTCTCCGATGGAAAAAGTCTTTGGTGATGGTGGTCTTCTGGCAGGGGGAGAAGACGTCTTCACCTGGAAAAGCTGGAGAAGCCCAGGCTTAGTCCTGCAACAGGTCTTAACGATGTAATTAAATTAAATTAAGGACTTCACCTTGGGCAGCTCCAAGCTCTCCCAGGGCAGGCAATAGAAGGGATGCTAATTAGTGGTGTGTGTGGCCTAGCTTTTAACAAGAGCACACACACACACACACTACACCCCTTGATGATCCGGCCTTGCTTCTTCTTTTCTCCCCCCACCTAAAATACAAAGTCTTGGGAGAGTGCCCCAAATAACACCCACCTGTAGATGTTCCGGATGAAGTTTTCTTCCCTCCTTTCAAGCAGTTGGTTTCTCTCCCCTCTCTCCCTCTCCTGAAGTGGAGGCCAAATTGGGGAGGCAGTGATAGAAAGGCCTCTCCCCTGGTTGATGTTGATGTAGGCCTCCTTTCTCCTTCTCCTCCTCTGTCCTCTCTCTCCAGGCACCTCAGTTGATGAAATGATGGTGGAGTTGGTGGTGGTGGTCCAACGTTCTCCTCCTCTTCCTGGTCAGGGGACCACCACTTTAATCCACTCTCCAAAGTCTGGCTGCTCCCTCTGCTCGTGCTTGCAGCTGAACAGAGGGTACTCTTTTGATTCTTGAACAGAGGGTACTCTTTTATTTGGACCCAAAAAAAACCAATTCGACTGTAAATAAACAAAAGTTCAACTAAAGCTTAACAAATCAAATTAAAATTTGGTTATCCGTGTTGATGATGCACTCCAGTCCCCGCGGCGCCCACTGGTCGCGGAAATACTCAAGCGCACCGGCGGACACCGCGTGCTCCATCTCCAGGGCCACCCGGGCGCGAACATGGCCGCGGAAGAGATGCAGGCAATCCGGCTGGACGACCCCCTCGACCGCCCGCTGCCTGGACCAATTGATGGCTCTTTTAGCCAGGCCCAGGAGCAGGCCCACAAGGAGGTCCTCCAACCTGTCCGCTCCCCTCCGCACCGGGTGACCGTAGATCAAGAGCGTGGGACTGAAGTGCAACCAAAAATCGAGGAGCAGCCCCTTCAAGTAGTGAAAGAGGGGCTGCAACCTCTCACAATCCATATAAACGTGAAACACGGACTCCTCCAGGCCGCAAAAAATGCAGGCGGCCTGGGAGTCCGTGAACCTACTTAAAACCTTATTGCACGGGACCGCTCCGTGCAACACCCTCCAGGCCAAGTCCCCGATGGAACAAGGGAGGACTCCCGCATAGAGAGCCCTCCATTGGGGACCTCCGCTACCGCCGGTCGGCAAAACGCCACGCCAAGGCGTGTCCGGACGGTAGACGAAGATGGCAAAGTGGAGAGTGTGCAGGAGCAGCCCGTACAGGAAACCCCTCCGCGTGGAATGAAAAGGCACGGAGGGTATTTCCTCGAGACGGCTCAAGTTGTGAGGCGCCGGTTCCCGAGGGGAGTTTCGGGGCCGGGCGCCGATGAGGAATTCCGTCCGAACGGGGGTAAGCTCGGACGGGATCGCCCCACGTGCTTGAGCCGCCTCGATACACCTAGTGGAGTCGGGGCCCAGTGCCGCTTTTACCGATTCGATGGTTTCGACCGCGAGCCGGACGTTGGCCCAGGACAGGCGCCGCGCCAGCTCCTCCGGCGCCATCCAGCCCGCTCCTCCGCCATCGAGCAGGTCCCCGACTCTGGTCACCTTGCCAGCCACAGCCCTACCCTCCGCCAGCCGCCCGAACCCGTGTTCGTGGAGGTGCGGATTCCTGAGCAGCGGCTCCCGAAGGAGAGCCGCCGCTCCTGACGGGGGAGAGCTCCGCCTGGAAGCGACGTAGTTCCAAACCCATAGTAGTTCCTGGTAGAAGACAGGCAGCTCCCGCAGGCCGGCACGCCTGCTGCCCACTTTCGCAAACAGGAGCTGCGTGTCGTAATTGAGGCCATGCAGCTGGCGGAAGAAAAACGTCGCCAGCGCACACCATCTCGGAGGATTCTCGACGTACAGGTATCTCTGCAGCGTCTGAAGACGGAAAGTCGCAGCCTGGGTGCGAAGGCACACCAGCGCCTGACCGCCCTCCCTAAGCGGGAGACACAGAACCGCGGCAGAGACCCAGTGCTTCCTTTTGTCCCAGAAGAAGTCGATGAGCTTCTTCTGAATCTTGGCGACAAACGCAGGGGGAGGGATCAAAGTGACCAACCGGTACCACAACATGGCGGCCACCAGCTGGTTTATGACCAGCGCTCGACCCCTGTAGGACAACACTCGGAGCAGTCCTGTCCAGCGTCCTAGGCGAGCGGTGACTTTGGCCTCCAGCTCTTGCCAGTTCGCCGGCCAAGCGTCCTCGGCAGGGCTAAGGTAGACTCCCAAATAGAGGAGGTGCGTGGTGCTCCAGGCGAAAGGCCTGAACTCCTCCGGCAGGGAGTCCACCCGCCACTGACCCACCAGGAGTCCGGAACATTTCTCCCAGTTGATCTTGGCGGAGGATGCGTCCGAGTAAATCTGCTGGCATTCCCGCATCCTCCGCAAGTCAGCGGGATCCGTGACCGTGAGGAGCACGTCATCGGCGTAAGCCGAGAGGACCACCTCCACGCCCGGCCCTTGCAGAGCCAGTCCCGTCAACCTCTTCCGCAAGAGGCGCAGGAAAGGCTCCACGCAAATGGCATATAACTGGCCGGACATGGGGCATCCCTGACGCACCCCCCTCCCGAAGCGAAGGGGCGCCGTCAAGGACCCGTTAACTTTAATCAGACACTCCGCGGCGGCGTACAGAAGTCGGATCCGGGCGACGAAATGCGTCCCGAACCCGAATGCGCGCAGAGTCCCGAAGAGATACTCGTGATCCACCCTGTCGAACGCCTTCTCCTGATCCAGGGAAAGGAAGGCGACCGACAGACCAGCCCTCTGGGAGTGGTGGACCAGGTCCCGGACCAGATGGATGTTATCGTGGATGGTCCGGCCCGGGACCGTGTAGGACTGGTCGGGGTGGATCATGTGGGCCAGCACGGTGCCAAGGCGAGCAGACATGGCCCTGGCAAAGATTTTATAGTCCGTGCTGAGGAGGGAGACCGGGCGCCAGTTCTTAAGGAGGCAGAGATCGCCCTTCTTAGGCAGCAGGACAATGACCGCCCTGCGCCAAGAGAGGGGCATCTCCCCGGTCGCCAAACTTTCCCCCAGGACCCGCGCGTAGTCGCCCCCCAAGACGTCCCAGAACGCCCTGTGGAACTCCACGGTCAGCCCGTCCAGCCCCGGGGACTTTCCCCTAGAGAGCTGGCGGAGGGCGCCGGTCAGCTCCGCCAGACTTAGCGGAGCGTCCAATTTTTCGGCGCCCTCCGGGCCAACCTTCGTCAGGTCCTCCCACAAAACTCTGCGCGCATCCTCGCTGGACGGATCCGGAGAGAACAGAGCCCCGTAATAGGCGCGGGTCTCCACGCTGATTCCCTCCGGATCCGAGACCAGAGATCCGTCGTCGGCCAGCAGCCCCAAGAGCTGCTTACGGACCCCCCGTCTTTTTTCCAGCGAGTAGAAGAAGGGGGAGCCGCGGTCCAGGTCCCGCAGGAGCTGGATCCGCGACCTCACGTACGCGCCTCGGGACCCGACGAGCTGCAGGTCCTTCAGCGCGCCCTTCTTCTCTTCGTACACCTTCCGCAGGGCCGGGTCCTCGACGACCTGACCGAGACGGGACTCCAGGTCGAGCACCTCCTTCTCCAACCGCCCGACCCGGGCCTCCCGCCTCTTGGTCGACCCCTTCGCGTACTCCTGACAGAAGAGACGGATGTGAGCCTTGCCCACATCCCACCATAGCCTCAAGGAGGGGAAGCCCCCCTGCTTCCTTCTCCAGTCGGCCCAGAATCGACGAAACGAATCCCGGAACCGTGCGTCCTCCAGCAGGTTGTTAAAATGCCAGTAGACGGACCCCCCCCGCGCGCGCAGCGGAGCGAGCTCCGCCCACACCAGGTGGTGGTCCGTGCACGGCACCGGCCGCATGGAAGCTGCCGGAACGCAGGAGACGAACGCCCGGGAAATGTAGAGGCGGTCGATTCTGGACCTTCCTCCCCCAGACCTCACGCTAGTGAAGGCGCTGGAGTCGGGGTGGAGATTTCGCCAGACGTCCACCAAGTCGAAGGACCCAACCAGGTCCCTCAACTTCTCCATCGCCGCCGGGCTTCGCGGGGGACCCGAACGGTCCCTCGCCTCGAGGGTGCAGTTAAAATCCCCCCCGAGGATGACGCACTCGCCCACGTCGATGGAGCCCAAGAGAGCGGACACTTCTTCGAAGAAGCGCACTTGCTGCGCACTGGTCTGAGGGGCGTACACGTTCACTAGATGGAGCGGCACGCCCCCCAGGCGAACAGTGACATGGAGCAAGCGGCCCGGCACGTGCTCCTTGACCCCCAAGATCTCCGGCTGAAAATGCGGGGCCAGCAAGATAGCCACCCCGCTGGAATTGTTGGAGAGGTGACTCATGCTGACCCCTCCTTGCCACTCCAGGAGCCACGTGGCTTCGTCTCCCGGAACGGTGTGGGTTTCTTGCAGGAAGCACACCGCATACTTCCCGTCCCGAAGGACCGAGAAGTTATTGAATCTGCGGCGCGCCTCCCTGCTGCCGTTGATGTTGAGGCTGGCTATGGTTATCTTCATGTCAGAAGCATAGTGCAACCTCTACCTACACCTAACGGGGCGAGGAAGCGCAGCCGCTGGTCCGCCGCCACTTCCTCAGCAGCCCAGTGAGAAACGTTGTGAGCCGACGCAGCTCGAGCGGGTTCACACCCTCGTCCGCGCCCAAGATCTTAACGGCGGCGCGGACGGAATCGATGAGCAGCGCCAGCTCCGACCACCTGTCGAGGGCCAGCCGGACCTTATTGCGCTGACCCAGGCACGTGGCCATAAAATCCCGGAGTTCCCTTACGGAAATGAGGGGAGACTCGGCAAGGGGCACGAGGTCATCCATCGCCACGTCGGCGCTGGAGTCCGAATCGTCCTCCGTGCCCATCACCGAGTCCCCATCCTCCTCCAGGGGGTCGTCACCAGCGGCCAACCCGTCCGCCGCGCAGTGCGAAGCGAACGACTCGGCCGCGCCAGCCAGCCCCGCCTCCGCCCGGATCCCACCCCCAGGATCGGCGGCAGAGGATTTCTCCCTGGGCTCCTCTAGGGGTGCCGGGCCAGAAGACGGCGGCGGTTCAGAGCTCCCCTCCACCTCAGACGCCGGAACGACCGGAGAAACCGGGGAGAGAACAATTTCCAGCTCCTCCAGTACGTCCGGCACCAGAGACGCAGCCAGGGGGCCATCCTCCTCCCCGCCACCAACCTCCGACCCAGCGGACGGGGGGTTTTGAATTAAAAGCTCTACCAGGACGAGCATCCCCTGGGAGACGTCCGGGTCGCATTGGGCGAGCTCATTATCCTCGAGCTCGCCCGACCCAACCCCCAGGCTGCCCGACCCGGCGAGGGGTAACGACACCGATAAAAGGTCAACTTCAATTACTGCCGCGGGTTGTTCCGCAACCCCCCCCACGGGCAGGGTCTCATCCCCATCCCCGGGAGGCACGTGCTGGACAGACACATCTGCCTCAGCCTCCCGAGGGACAGGCGACCCCTGCCGATCGCTGGTGATGACGACAGCGCTGGGGGGGCGGGGGGGCGCAGTACCCGCGGCGGGCGACGACTCCCCCTGCTCGGAGGGACCTTCCTCCTCCCGGTCCTCCTCCTCATCCAGGGGGTCGCGCCTTCTTTTTAGCATGGAGGGAGCGAGGGAGACCTCCATGTCTGCAAAGGCCTCCTCCTCGACTCCCTCCGGCGGAGCAGGTTTGTCGGGTTCCTCGGGCCCGAGCCCGGCCGCAGGTATTGGCATTACCGCTGCGGCGGTTGCGGCCACAGGCTCGGGCACGGGGCCCCTCCCGCTCACATCTGCCCTGATCAACTCCGCGAGGAGCGCGGGTGTAAGGGGCTCAAGGGGCAAGGGCTCACCATCCACGGAGGGACCTGCCCTAAGGTGCTTCTTTTTTCCCCGCGCCTTCTTTCCGGCCGGACACGCTCCCTCCCCCCCGCCGGAGGCCTTGGTGGCATCGGCCCCCGACGTCAACCGCGCATCAGACGTACTTGACGCGTGGGCAGATCCGGGGGGAAGGGCGGCGGCGGCGGCGCCAGCCTCGGCCGCACGAGATGATCCGGCGGCCTTGGAGGCAGGGCAGTTCCTCCTGATGTGCCCCACCTCCCTGCAGGCATGGCACCTCACACCGTCCGACGTCCAAAAGGCGCGGTAGGCGGTCCCCTCGTGGAGGACGACGAACGCCCCTTCAGTGTCCTCCTCCCGCGCCAGCTGGATAAACAGCTGGCGCCGGAAGGAGAAGACGTGGCGAAGGCTGGCCTCCCGGAAGCCGAGCGGGATGGGCGTGATCCCCGACCTCACCTCCCCAAGTTGTCGCAAATGGGGAAGGAGGAGCTCACCAGGAACATAGGGCGGGACGTTGGAAATAATGATCCTCTGCGCGGTGGCCTCGAGAGGATCCACCGGCAGGAAGGTCCCGCCCACGGTGAGCCCCTTGGCGACAGCCAGGGACACCGCCCGCTCCGACCCCAGGAAGAACACAGCCTTCCCATACATTTTCGAGGCCGCGACGATGGCTGAGGGGCCGACAACCCCAGCCATGGCCTTGACGCAGGCCTCGATGGTCATAGTGGGGTGAGTGTAGCTCTTCACCCCAAGCTTTTTTGTTATTAATCGAAAAGGTGACGGGGCAGCAGGAACAGCGGGAGCAGCTGTGGCCGTGGCTACCACTCTCGCATAGGTCCCGGCTGGCCCCGCCACCGGCGAAGACGCAGTCGCCATTCTGGGGTGCTTTTTTTAAGGGCTACACTCACCCCAAGTCACAGGCCTGAAGGTGTTAATGGCCTCGGTGTATATATATTTTTTTTGTCCTCTATTGAGCAGAGGGAGCTGATTAAAATGAGGACACACCTCTCTCCTTATTGATTTAAATTGGGAGAGTGGCCTCTCCCCTCTGCTCAATTGGCAATTAATAAAATAGATGAAACTAAGGTGCCTTAGAAAGACAGGCAGAGAGAGACAAAGAGAGAGAGAGAGAGGTGGGGGGGTGGGAAGGAGGGAGGCCGCAAAGGGCAGTGTTGCCACTCAGGATGGTGGGTGGGTGTAGGCAGGGTTGCACTCTCCGATGGAAAAAGTCTTTGGTGATGGTGGTCTTCTGGCAGGGGGAGAAGACGTCTTCACCTGGAAAAGCTGGAGAAGCCCAGGCTTAGTCCTGCAACAGGTCTTAACGATGTAATTAAATTAAATTAAAGACTTCACCTTGGGCAGCTCCAAGCTCTCCCAGGGCAGGCAATAGAAGGGATGCTAATTAGTGGTGTGTGTGGCCTAGCTTTTAACAAGAGCACACACACACACACACACTACACCCCTTGATGATCCGGCCTTGCTTCTTCTTTTCTCCCCCCACCTAAAATACAAAGTCTTGGGAGAGTGCCCCAAATAACACCCACCTGTAGATGTTCCGGATGAAGTTTTCTTCCCTCCTTTCAAGCAGTTGGTTTCTCTCCCCTCTCTCCCTCTCCTGAAGTGGAGGCCAAATTGGGGAGGCAGTGATAGAAAGGCCTCTCCCCTGGTTGATGTTGATGTAGGCCTCCTTTCTCCTTCTCCTCCTCTGTCCTCTCTCTCCAGGCACCTCAGTTGATGTAATGATGGTGGAGTTGGTGGTGGTGGTCCAACGTTCTCCTCCTCTTCCTGGTCAGGGGACCACCACTTTAATCCACTCTCCAAAGTCTGGCTGCTCCCTCTGCTCGTGCTTGCAGCTGAACAGAGGGTAACTGAAGACTGAAGTACAGAAGCCTGCTATGGCTTTATATACAGGGGTGGTCACTGCCGGTACTGCAGTATAGAATCAGTTCTTCTCTTAAAGGTACATACACAACAGAATCTATCTGGAAAAGAGACGTGTTGTTGTTCTGTACCATTTCGTTGAACTGGTATTAAAATTATGCAGACTTTCTTTCATTTGTGAAGGCAGAACTGACAGAAAAGCTTTACTTTGTGGCAGAGCCACTAAGGGACTCTGAACAACTGTACATAATTCCCTTTAACAATCTGTTAGCTACAGCCTGAACCTGTATCTTTGTATATACTGTTTGCATGTACAGAGCGCGGTCCCTTTAAGAGCGTGGGCAAACGCGATCACGTCATGCCATTAATCACGTGATCCTCCAACGGCGGGAAAAACGTGATGACATGATGACGCCGTCCACGGGACCGCCCTGGCAGTCCTCGTGGAGCCTTCGAACTGTAAAGACCTGTATTCGTAGTTCTCGTGCATTTGTCTGTTAAACTCAGTTAGTTTTACATTAAACTTCTTTTGATTGATCGCCTGAGTCGACCTCAGTCTCTTGATAGGAATTAGACCATTCCTACATTGGTGACCCCGATTTTTGCGAACAATATTCGCAGAAGGAACGAAGCATGGAAGCAAACTCCGTTGCATTGAAGCTGCCGCAGTTCTGGGAGCAACAGGCGACCTCGTGGTTTATCCAAGCCGAAGCCCAGTTCAAACTGCGGAACATCATTGCGAATCAGACCCGATACTTTTACGTGGTCTCCGCACTCGACGGCTCCACCGCCTCACGGATCGTCAGCCTGCTTGAGAACCCCCCGGACGACCGCAAGTATGAAACACTCAAGGCGCAGTTGCTACAGGTCTTCGGGCTCACGAAGTCGGAGCGCGCCCGCCGACTGCTCGCTATGCCTGGCCTCGGGGACTCCAAGCCTTCTGAGCTAATGAGCCAAATGCTCACACTCCTGGGCTCCGAACCGGAATGCTTCCTCTTTAGGGAGCTATTCCTCAGCCAATTATTGGAACAATTACAAGCTGCCCTGGCCAGGTCCGAAGTCACAGACTGTGCAGCGCTTGCTGCTGAAGCGGACAAGATCTTCGCGGTTACGCAGCAGTACTGCGCTGCCATGAGGTGCCCATCCCCCACAGACGCCGCCCAACTCCTCAACCCATGGGGCTGTGCTTCTACCATGCCCGTTTTGGCGCGAAAGCAAGATGTTGCCGCCCTCCCTGCAGCTTCTCGCCCCCAAAAAAACAGCAACTCTGCCAAAAGAGGATCGGGTCTAACGGGTGCCCCGCGGCTGCGATGGCTATCGGAAATTCAGGCAAGCTCCTGTTTATCACCGACTCCCTCTCCGGTCGGTGATTCCAATGCCACTCCAGGGCGCAGTGTAGCATCCTACCCGCGTCAGCTCTTGATGTACAGGCTGGAAGGCACGGCCTCTCCCTCGAGGCGGCTAATGGCGGGGCTATTCGGACCTTCGGCAGACGACGGGTCCAGGTGTGCTTCGGCGGCCAGCGGTTTTACTGGGAATTCGTTACGGCCAAGGCCTCTCAAGCCATCCTCGGTGCGGATTTCTTGTGCGCCAACAGACTCCTGGTCGACGTAAGGAACCGACGGTTAATCAATGCGGCCACATTTCACTCTATCCCTTGCCACCGCAGTAACACCATGTCGCGCACCGTCTCCTGTGCTTTCCCGACTCCGGATGAGTTCACTCGCCTGCTAGGCGAATTCCCAGACCTGACCAGACCCACCTTCTCCTCTACAGCCACAAAACATGGTGTCGAACACCACATCACCACTACTGGCCCCCCGGTCTACGCACGGGCCCAGTGCCTCGAACCTGGCAAGCTCGCGGCCGCGAAAGCGGAGTTCGCCACAATGGAACGGTTAGGGATTATTCGCCGGTCGAATAGTCCCTGGTCTTCGCCTCTCCACATTGTCCCGAAACCTGGCGGCGGATGGCGGCCATGCGGCGACTACCGACGCCTCAACGACGCCACTACTCCTGATCGGTACCCGATCCCTCATATCCAGGATTTCTCTGCCCATTTGGCGGGAAATACCATTTTTTCCAAAGTCGACCTTGTCCATGGCTACCACCAGGTCCCGGTGCACCTGCAAGATATCCAGAAAACTGTAGTCATCACCCCATTCGGCCTTTTCGAATTTCTGCGGATGCCATTTGGACTGAAGAATGCTGCCCAGGCTTTCCAGCGCCTGATGGATTCCGTACTCCGGGACCTCAAATTCATATTCGTCTACCTGGATGATATTCTCATCGCTAGCCCTAACAAGGAGCAGCACATCGGCCACTTACGCACCCTTTTTCGGCGCCTCAGCCAACACGGCCTGATTATCAACCCGGCTAAGTGTCAGTTCGGCCTGCAACAAATTGATTACCTGGGGCATCGCATCACCTCGGAAGGAGCAGTTCCTTTGCAAACGAAGGTGGAGGCAGTAACATCTTTCCCACGCCCACAGAATATTAAGGCCCTGCAAGAATTCCTCGGTATGGTAAACTTCTACCACCATTTCATGCCTAAGGCAGCACTGCTCATGCAGCCCCTCTATGAGGCCCTCAAGGGCAAGTCTGGCAAGGATCCGGTAAGTTGGACGGTCGACATGGACCGTGCTTTCGCTGACACCAAAAGCGCCTTGGCCAGCGCGACCATGCTGGCGCACCCGCTGCCAGGAGCCACCATTGCCCTCACCACCGACGCATCAGACTACGCCATTGGTGCAGTACAAGAACAGTGGGTAAACGGAATGTGGCAACTGCTGGCGTTCTTCAGCCGTCAACTACGGCGGAACGAGCGGAAGTACAGTACCTTCGACCGGGAGTTGCTGACTCTTTTTCTGGCCATCCGCCATTTCCGGTTCTTGTTGGAAGGACGTCCTTTCACCGCTTTTGTGGACCATAAGCCACTAACTTTCGCCATGGCTAAGACCGCCGAACTGTGGTCAGCCCGACAACAACGTCAGCTAACGTTTTTATCTGAATTCACTACAGATATTCAGCACGTGGCCGGTATAGACAACCTGGTGGCAGATTGCCTCTCCCGCGCGACCGTTCATGCGGTCCAGCTTGGCATCGACTATGCCCTCATGGCCGCAGATCAAGCCTTGGATCCGGAGGTGCAGGCTTACTGAACCAGCACCTCTAGCCTCCTAGTGGCTGACGTCAAATTCCATGCCGCAGGCACTACGCTACTTTGTGACGTCTCCGTATGAGACCCTCGCCCTATCGTGCCGGTTGCCTGGCGCCGCAAAGTGTTTGATGCCATACACGGGTTGTCACACCCTGGAATGAAGGCCTCGCAAAGGCTGATGTCGTCCAAGTTCGTTTGGCGGGGCATGCATATGGATGTCCGTGACTGGGCCAACACCTGCGTGGTCTGCCAAAAGGCCAAGGTGCAGCGTCACATCAAAGCTCCATTGGCCACCTTCGCTGTTCCAGAGCAACGGTTCGATCACGTGAATGTGGACCTGGTGGGGCCACTTCCACCTTCCCATGGGTTTACACATATCCTAACGATGGTAGACCGCACCACTAGATGGCCAGAGGCAGTTCCCTTGTCATCCACCACTTCGGCAGACGTAGCCAGGGCATTCATCTCCTCTTGGGTCGCCCGTTTCGAGGTACCTGCGGACATCTCTTCTGATCGTGGACCGCAGTTTTCCTCTGAGCTCTGGAATGCAGTGGCTCAGGGGCTCGGCATCAAGCTACATCGCACCACAGCCTACCATCCACAGGCGAACGGCCTGTGTGAACGATTTCACAGGTCACTCAAAGCCACACTGCGGGCCAGCCTCCAAGGTGCTGGATGGGCGGACAGGCTACCATGGGTCCTGTTGGGTCTCCACACGGCACCCAAGGAAGATCTTCGCTCGTCCTCGGCAGAGCTCGTCTATGGCCAGCCGCTATGCCTACTAGGGGATTTCCTTCTGACTCCAACAGAGCCATGGTCCGCATCCGGCCAACTCATCAGCCACCAGGAGGCAGCCAGGTGTTTCGCACCTGTACCAACATCGCAGCATGGCTTTCAGAGCTCACACGTCCCAGCAAAGCTGAAGAACGCCGAATATGTGTTCATCCGCCACGACGCTCATCGGGATCCGCTCAAGGCCCCTTACACTGGTCCTTTCCATGTGCTAGAGGCAGGAGACAAAGGTTTCTCGGTGGATATCGGGGGTGAACTGGACCACATTTCGGTGGACCGTTTGAAACCGGCACACTTGGACCTCGACCGTCCTGTCGAGACCGCACAGCCGCCAAGACGTGGTCGGCCGCCCACAGTTGCCGTGTCAGGACAAACGCAACCACCTGACAGCCCGCCCGCCGTCCAGCAGCTTCCACTTCAGGAGTACAGAAGTCGCTCTGACAGGCTTGTCAGGCCTCCTTGCCGTTTGGCTTTTTCCGTTAAAGACAATTCTGGGGGGGCGCATGTGGCAGAGCCACTAAGGGACTCTGAACAACTGTACATAATTCCCTTTAACAATCTGTTAGCTACAGCCTGAACCTGTATCTTTGTATATACTGTTTGCATGTACAGAGTGCAGTCCCTTTAAGAGTGCGGGCAAACGCGATGACGTCATGCCGTTAATCACGTGATCCTCCAACGGCGGGAAAAACGTGATGATGTCATGACGCCGTCCACGGGACCACCCTGGCAGTTCTCGTGGCGCCTTCAAACTGTAAAGACCTGTATCCGTAGTTCTCGTGCATTTGTCTGTTAAACTCAGTTAGTTTTACATTAAACTTCTTTTGATTGATTGCCTGAGTCGACCTCAGTCTCTTGATAGGAATTAGACCATTCCTACAACTTCACTTTTATAATATGACACAATAAAGTGACACAATTATGGAATTCAAGTGGATTAACATCATTGTATTATGTCTTTGCTTGAAGACAGTTCCTGTTTAAAAGTAAAAGTTCAACTGAATTTGAAAGGGGTTAACCTTGGTAAACACAACAAAAATGGCCATATAATTGGCTTTTTGATAACTTAGTTTAGTTTGACTTACTGCTCCATCCAGTCATTTTCCTATTCTATAGCATGTCAGCAGAATCTTCTCATCTTAAAACTAATTTTCTATAACTCTAGTTAATCATATCCACCCCTGGAAGCTTCACAGGAAGAGACTATGGTGAGCATTTGTGAGGCATCGCTTATAATCAGGGAATGAATCATCAAACACTAGTAAATTTTGCAGGCCTGGAAACAGATAAACATATTACTCACTTAAAAAGGGCAAAAAACTAGTCGAGACAACTACCAGCCCATTAATCTTGCATCAATAATGGCTGTCACAACATTAGAATATGTTGTAAGGAGCAACAGCAAATGTATGGCAATAATTTTGTTTGAGTGAGCAGTATTAATTTAGGACATAACATAAGAAATAGGAGCAGGAGTAGGCCATTTGGCCCCTCAAGCCTGCTCCGCCATTCAATAAGATCATGACTGATCTTTTACCTCAACTCCACTTTCCCGCACTATCCTCATATCCCTTGATTCCATTAATATTCAAAAATCTATCGATCTCTGTCTTGAATATACTCAACAACTGAGCTGCCACAGCCTGCTGGGGTAGAGAATTCCAAAGATTCACCACCCTCTGAGTGAAGACATTTCTCCTCATCTCAGTCCTAAATGGCTGACCCCTTATTCTGAGATGGTAACCCCCTGGTTATAGACTCCCCAGCCAGGGGAAACATCATCCCTGCATCTACCCTGTCAAGCCCTGTAAGAATTTTGTATGTTTCAATGAGATCACCTCTCATTCTTCTAAACTCTAGAGAATATAGGCCTAGTCTACTCAATCTCTCCTCATAGGACAATCCCCCCGTCCCAGGAACCAGCCTGGTGAACCTTCGTTGCACTCCCTCTATGGCAAGTATATCCTTCCTGAGGTAAGGAGACCAAAACTGTACATACTACTCCAGGTGTGGTCTCACCAGGGCCCTATATAATTGCAGTAAGACTTCTTTACTCTTATACTCAAATCCTCTTGTAATAAAGGCCAACATACCATTTGCTTTCCTAATTGCTTGCTGTTCCTGCATGTTAACTTTCAGTGATCCATGTACAAGGACACCCAGGTCCCTCTGAACACCAACATTTCCCAATCTCTCTCCATTTAAAAAAATGAAGGGGAATATCCTTCCTAACAAACCTTCTTGACTTTTTTCACGATGTAAAAGATAAGATAGATAATGACACTCTTTATGATACAGACTTTCTGAAAGCTTTTGATGAAGTTTCACAGGAAAGAATTTAATTACATTGAATCCCATGGGAACCTAGGATAAAATGTGGAATCTAGGAAAATAAACTGGTTAACGGAAGAAACATAGCACTCATGAAAGATGGAAGGGCCAGTTTTCTAAGGATCCGCTGATGGTATGGAACCTCACTGACTCAGCTTGGGTCACAAATTTGCTGTTGCCTGCATTTTGCAGTGAAGATAAAAAGCCTACTGGAGGCTGCACTGATGATCAGCACAAACCTTATTATATGTCTCAAATTTATGAACATGGGTCCCATGCATGTTCTTGCAGCTTGCTCGTTGTTTTCATGGTGGAAGAACTGATCGCCTATTTGAAACGGGCCTAGCCTAGATATGGATAGCCTGACTTGCAGGAATAGGGGTGTCTGAATTTTAACCAGCTACGCCAGTAAAGAAAGAAAGACTTGCATTAATATAGCACCTTTCACGACTACCAGACATCTCAAAGCGCTTTACAGACAATGAAGTACTTTTGAAGTGTAGTCACTGTTGTAATGTGGGAAACACGGCAGCCAATTTGCACACAGCAAGGTCCCACAAACAGCAATGTGATAATGACCAGATAATCTGTTTTTGTTATGTTGGTTGAGGGATAAATATTGGCCAGGACACCAGTGATAACTCCCCTGCTCTTCTTCAAAATAGTGCCATGGGATCTTATACATCCACCTGAGCGAGCAGATGGGGCCTCGGTTTAACGTCTCATCTGAAAGGTGGCACCTCCGACAGTGCAGCACTCCCTCAGCACTGCAGTGGAGTGTCAGCCTAGCTTTACGTGCTCAAGGCCCTGGAATGGGACTTGAACCCACAACCTTCTGACTCAGAGGCGAATGTGCTACCAACTGAGTCACAGCTGACACAGATGTAAACAAATGTAACCAAATGATACCATTAGCTTCGTGCCACCCAACCCCACCTCCAGTTTCTTCCGCTGGAAGTGACAATTGGCATATAATGCAACCACTGTAATATGAGTGGGCATTATTATAAGTGGGACACACCTGGCAGGATTACAGCATATGATATATTTCCCATCATTTTCAACCCTAGCAGTGCGTGGTATCAAGAATGCCTTTGTGCATTCTTAGCATCCAGTATTGATAGGCAATAAGGTTTAACATTTAAATGGCTAGTTTGTCAAGCACAAAGTGCTGAATTCTAAACATTTTAGCTTCTTTAAAGCTTTAAAAATCTTCGGCCAGCACAAGCTGCCAACCTACACTATGGCAAGCCACTGCAGCGGTCATTTGAGGTGGGAAACCCTGCAGTAACGGTGCCCAGTCTCAGTGTACGACTGACCTTGACCCCCAGGCAATTCATCTGGGTTAAGGGCACAGGCAAAGGGCGGCATACGAACCTCCTACCGTGCTGAAGACCCGCTGCACTGTGGCAATGAGAAAATTCAAGACTATGGTTTTTAAAGGTGAGTATAATATTTTTACTTTTAGCTTTGAAAGTTATTTTTTACCTTAGTAAGTTACTTTATGTACATTTTTATTACTGCAATATCTTTTGTTGTTTAGGTCTTTCTTTTGTAATGCAAGATATTTATTTCCAAATCCACTTCTTACATATAAACTGCTTCCTATTATTTCACTTGCATCAACCAAAATGACCAGGATGGGAATTCCTTTGGGAATTCCAATGGTACTCCTAGGTTTCAAAGAGAAAGAACAGTGCTTGAGTCAGAAAGGCAGGTGCAACCATACCTATTGGGTTATGTACTCAGCTATCCTAACCCTGTGCGGCTTACACTCGGCGACATCGATCTGCCTCCCGACATCGCCCGACCCACGGGACCAGCGTGGCGTCCTTCCCCAGCCGGAAATCAGCGCAGACCGCGCAGAGAACGCAAGCAGAAGCGGGGTAAGAGGGCAGGCATCCAAAACAGGCTGAAGAGGGCCCCACTCAAACCCTCCCTCCCAAGTATTTTCCTGGCCAATGTCAGGTCACTGGAGAACAAAATGGATGAGATCAAACTGGATCTCGCCACACAGAAAAGGACAAAGGAATGCTGCGCCATGATCTTCACAGAGACCTGGCTGAACAACGGCATCCCTGACACCACCATCCAACTAGAAGGACGCACGGTCTTCCGCGCCGACAGAACTGTTATGTAAGAGCAAGGGAGGCGGTTTGTGCATTTACACTAACAATGCCTGGTGCACTAACACTGATATAATTGATAGATCCTGCTCGGCTGATTTGGAATTCCTCATGGTAAGGTGCAGACCCTTCTACCTGCCTCGGGAATTCACGGCTGTTATCATCACTGCGGTCTACATCCCACCACATGCTAATGCCAAACTAGCACTGAAGGACCTCTACAGGGCCATCAGTGAACAACAAACTGCGCACCCAGACGGAGCTTTTATTGTCGCGGGGGACTTCAATCACATAAACCTAAAAACTGTACTACCGAAATTTCACCAGAATGTCTCCTGCCCCACAAGAGGGGAGAACACACTGGATCAAGTCTACACGAGCATTGTAGACGCTTATAAGGCCATTCCCTGCCCCACCTTGGGAAGTCTGACCACCTCTCCCTGTTTCTAGCCCCGGCATACAAACCGCTCATCAAAAGAGGGAGAACATCAGTGAGAGCAGTGAAAGTATGGCCAGAGGGGGCAGTATTGGAGCTTCAGGACTGCTTCGAATGCACTGATTGGGGCATGTTTGCCCATAATGACATCGAGGAATACGCAACCACAGTGCTATTCTACATCAACAGCTGCGTCGAGGTCGTCACGACCCATAAAAATATCAGGACATACCCCAACCAGAAACCCTGGATGAATGGAGAGGTCTGCTCACTGTTGAAAGCACGCGACGCAGCATTTAAATCTGGCGACGCGGCGGCTTACAGTGCAGCTAGGACCAACCTAAAAAAGGGTATCAGGACTGCCAAAAGGAAACAGACACTGCGGATAGAGGATCACTTCCACAACAACTCGGACCCCCGGCGCATGTGGCAAGGCATCCAGTCCATCACTGACTACAAGGGCAAAAACACCAGTCCCCCGGTTAGTGATGCCTCCCTTCTGGAGGAGCGTAACAACTTCTACGCTCGCTTCGACAGGGACAACAGGGAGCCGGCTACCAAAGCATTGCCACCCCCGGAAGACCAGGTGCTCACTCTGTCGACCTCCGACGTAAGGGGTGTTCTACGCGGAGTGAACACACGAAAGGCTGCTGGACCGGATAGCATCCCTGGACGGGTACTCAAGGAATGTGCTGATCAGCTGGCTGATGTCTTCACCGCCATCTTCAATCTGTCATTGGCCCAGGCAGTAGACCCTACATGCTTCAAGACCGTTACCATTATTCCTGTGCCAAAACAAACGGCTGTGACGTGCCTGAACGACTATCGACCTGTCGCACTCACACCCATCATAATGAAGTGTTTCGAGAGACTGGTCTTAGCCCACATCAAAGCCAGTGTTCCTGCCTCCCTTGACCAACACCAGTTTGCCTATCGTGCAAACAGATCAACGGAGGATGCAATCACAACTGCTCTACACTCGGCACTGAATCACCTAGATGGTAAGGAGACCTACATCAGAATGCTGTTCATAGACTACAGCTCAGCATTCAACACTATCGTCCCCAACAAGCTGGCCACCAAACTCCAAACTCTTGGCCTGAACACTTCCCTCTGCAACTGGACCCTGGACTTCCTAACAAACAGACCCCAGTCTGTCAAATTAGGTAACCGCACCCCCCCCCCCCCTGACCCTGAACACGGGGGCCCCACAAGGATGTGTGCTGAGCCCCCTCCTCTACTCCCTCTTCACCCATGACTGTGTGGCTGTTAAGGGTTCCAACACCATCATCAAGTTTGCGGATGACACCACGGTAGTAGGCCAGATCACCAACAACGATGAGTCAGCCTACAGGGAGGAGGTCCAGCATCTCGTGAAGTGGTGCGCCGATAACAACCTGGCCCTTAACACCAAGAAAACAAAAGAAATCATTGTGGACTTCAGGAAGTCCAAAGGCGGAAGTCACACCCCCATCCACATCAACGGGGCTGTGGTGGAAAGGGTGGACAGCTTTAAGTTCCTCGGAGTCCACATCACGGAAGACCTCTCCTGGTCCCTCAACACCTCCTCTCTGGTGAAGAAGGCCCAGCAGCGCCTATATTTCCTAAGGAGGCTGAAGGGATGTAATCTGTCACCCCTGATCCTCTCTAACTTTTACCGCTGCACTATAGAGAGCATCCTGACAAACTGTATCACAGTATGGTATGGCAGCTGTAGCTACTATGACCGGAAAGCCCTGCAGCGGGTAGTCAAAACTGCCCAATGCATTACCGGCACCCGGCTACCGACCATAGAGCACATATACCAGAAACGCTGTCTACGGAGGTCACGGTCCATCATCAAAGACCCTACCCACCCCAGCCACAGTCTGTTCGCCCTCCTGCCATCTGGGAGATGCTACAGATGCATTCGCACCCGTATGACCAGATTTAGGAACAGCTTCTTTCCCAGGGCTGTCATCCTACTGAACTCCACAAATAAACTCTAAAGCCTGCACATCTGCCAATGCACTTTATTATGGTTATATTTATGTTAATATACTACAAGCCAAATGTATGTTGAATGTTTAAATGTCTTAATCCAAATGTACACTCTCGGAAGCCGCAAGCCTACATTTCGTTGTACTGCACTTGTGCACTAACAATGACAATAAAAGTTGATTTGATTTGATTTGATTTTTGTGAGTCAGAGAGTCCTATGTGAGAGCGCTTCACAAACAGGCTGCCACACAGCTATGCCATCTTTTGGAGGCTGACCTGCAGACAACTTGTATCACAGGAATGGTTCTTCCTGTGGGTATGCATTACATTTTTATTGCACCAGATCCTTCCAAGCTACCACTGGTGATGTATTGTAGGTTGTCCAAACAAATGACTGAGGCTTTGTTTGCAAAGAGCAACGTGTTCAGTTCCACATGAAAAAGAGGCATCAGCTCGACAGGGCACAGAATGTTTTCCAGGTGCCTGGGTTCCCAAGAGTACAATGTGCAGTAAGTGGCACCCATGTACTGTACAGACTGACATGAATCTTGTCATTCGTGTGAAAATGACTTATGTAATAATACTGGGCAGCCTGCTGGTGGCGCTGTCCAGGGACAGTATAAATACTCAGGCACGGGCCCAGCTTGTGCAGGACATTCTTTAACAGGAACTAGTGAAGGACACAACTAGATCTCCATGTTGAAAAACCGTTGATTAAAGCCTTGTTTAATACTCAGACCAAGTGCCTAGTAGTTTTCTTACGTCACAGACCATTGAACTGGCTCATCATCTCCTGAACAGTCTAGCAGAGGGTGCCCTGAAGTGCCAAACAGGGTAATCCTCCTCATATCCACCTCAGGCATCAACAGTCATCAAACATAGCTTCACTTCTTCGCTCTGTCACTTGCCCACAGACTGCATTTCGCATTGGGTTTCTTTTTAAACTTAGCTGGAATTTTCTGGCGTCCGTGCAGGCGGGATTGGAGGCAGGTTGGGAGTGAAAGTTGAAATAACTCAGAGTAGGTCAGGAGCCCGCCGTCACCCTGCCCCCACGCGCCTTTCACTTGGGCCCGTTTGCCTGCACGGCCGGGACCCGAATGGCAGAGGTGGCTGAGCTAAGTTACATCATTATTAAGTACTTGTCAGACCTTTAAGTGTCTTTTTAACCCATCTTTCCAATTTCACTGGATGACCACGGGAATCACACAGCTTGGGAAGCACGCCTGTTGTAGTGTATGTACCTTTAAGGGGAGAACTACTTTTTACAGCTCCTGTATACTGTAGTACCAGCAGTGACCACACCTGTATATAAACCCTGAGTAGGGATCTGTACTGTTAGTTTTAGAGTAACCCTCATCCAGTAAACACCTGTTGATTGTTCTCTGCAGTCTCTGTCTATTGATTGAAGGACACACCATACATCAAGATTCACGGATTTAACATTGGCGACGAGTGGATTCAAACCTACCTGCAACTCTGCATCACCTCCCAGGGGAAGACTTGAGCATCGCAGAGGAGGCTGTGGAGAGCTGGGCTTGGTTCTCCAGTCACGACGATCCAGCGCAACGGGCTGGCAACAGGTATGGCGCAGACCCTTCCCGGACAGCGGCGGCTGGAGCCGACCAACGGCACAGAAAAAGGCCGAGCAGCGTCGACGGGGTAAGAGACAGGGTAAAATGCACAGGGCGCAGCCGGGGTTCAGGACCGAGCAGCGTCAACGAGAGAGGTGCAGGAAAATGCGCAGAGCGCGGCCGGTGTTCAAGGGCTGAGCAGCGTCTGCGGGGGAAGAAAGGAAAGCGCGGGATACGCCATTTGAGCTGCAGCGGAGAAGAAGGGAGAGCGCGGGAGATGCCATTTTTGAGCCGCAGCGGAGAAGAAGGGAGAGTGCGGGAGACGCCATTTTTGAGCCGCAGCGGAGAAGAAGGGAGAGCGCGGGAGATGCCATTTTGAGCCAGCGGAGAAGAAGGGAGAGTGCGGGAGACGCCATTTTTAGCCAGTCTAACCACACCCAGGGATGCCGAAGAGTGGCAGTGTCACAGCGTTCGACAATGAAGTCGAAGATTGGGCGACATATGTAGAACGTATAGAAGTGTACTGCAAGGCGAATGAAGTGCCAGATGCCAGGAAAGCACTGGTATTGTTGAATTCCATGGGTGCAAAAATGTATGGCTTACTGCAAAACCTAGTAACCCCAGAGAAGCCAGTGGAAAAGGATTTTGAAAGCATAGTGGCAATCCTACAGGACCACTTAAACCCCACACCGCTGCTGATAGCAGAAAGATTTAAGTTTCACAAAAGGAACCAGCATAAAGACGAAAGTAATGCTGAGTATTTAACGGAACTGCGCAAGCTATCGAAACACTGCCAGTTTGGAACGGGACTAGCAGATACTTTAAGGGACAAGTTTGTGTGTGGGCTTCAAAGTGAAGGAACCCAGAAACGGCTTCTATCAGAAAAGGGTCTTACGCTGGACATGGCTTTCAGCATGGCAGTATCACACAAAGCAGCCGCACGGGGCACTGCAGAGATACAACGGAGACCGCAAGAATATGGCACAAATGAAATGTCATACGGAACAGTGAAGTGCTATCGCTGAGGCAGAACAACACACGACCATAAGGATTGTTGGTTCAAGGACCAAATGTGCAGACAGTGTGGAAAAGTAGGACACATAGCAAGAGTCTGCAGGTCGGGAAAGAAAACCAGCAGCAAGAAATCTCCACAGGAGAAGTACAAAAAGGTACATAAGGTGACGGAGAGTAGTTCAGACGAACAGAAAAGTGATACAGACTCCGGAAGCAAGGAGCTGGGTTGTCTGAAACTACATAATGTAATCAAAATGGAGGATCACCAAACTATCTGGGTCACGCTCAAGATAGACGGAGTCCAAGTGAAAATGGAATTGGACACAGGATCAGGCCTAACAGTCATAAACCGAAGGGACTACAAGCGGCTATTCTCACATATACCCTTGAGAGATACAGAGATTGTCTTGAAGACGTACACGGGGCAAAAAGTCTACCCCAAAGGAAAAATAAGGGTGAACGTGATATACAACGGCAAGGAAATACCAAAAATGGACCTATATGTATTGCCAGATGGAGGACTACCACTACTAGGACGTGAATCGATCCGGAAGATACAGTTAGATTGGCATTCCATACAAGCACTGACGGTAGATGCCAAAAAGGATGACGACATCACACCTGGACGACTGTCAAAAATGCTAACTGACGCACAAGAAGTGTTCCAGGAGGGACTCGGAACACTAAAAGGCATAACAGTGACGATCAAAATAGAGGAAAATGCAAGCCCAAAGTTTTTTAAGGCCAGACCGGTGCCTTATGCGATCCGCCCAGCCGTCGAAGCAGAGCTGGAAGGTTTGAAACGTTCTGGAGTACTGTCCAAAGTGGACTGGAGCGAGTGGGATACACCCATCGTTCCTGTAATGAAGAGGTTGTTGAGTAATACGCCTGGGGAACCAAAGAAGGTTCGCATCTGTGGGGACTTTAAGGTGACAGTGAACCCAGTCCTTCACACGGTACAATATCCACTTCCGTGGATTGAAGATATTTTCGCCTCGCTATCTGGAGGGAAACATTTCACTAAGATTGATCTGGCCCAGATTGATCTGAGCAGTATGTAACTGGGCTGACCAGGCGGCAAGCAACCTTAGATCTGGTCCTGTGTAACGAGGCAGGATTAATTAAAAATGTCCTAGTAAAGGATCCCCTTGGAATGAGTGACCATAACATGGTTGAATTCCATATTCAATTAGAGGGTGAGAAGGTTGGATCTCAAACAAGCATGCTAAGCTTGAATAAAGGAGACTATGAAGGTATGAGAGCGGAATTGAGTAGAGTGGATTGGGAAAATAGATTAAAGGGTAAGACGATACATGATCAGTGGTGTACATTTAAGGAGTTATTTTACAGCTTCCAAAAAAAATATATTCCACTGAGAAGAAAAGGGTGTAAAAGAAAAGACAGCCATCCGTGGCTAAGTAAAGAAATTAAGGATAGTATTCGACTAAACAAGGGCATATAAGGTAGCCAAATCTAGTGGGAGGATAGAGGATTGGGAAAACTTTAAAAGACAGCAAAAAATAACAAAAAGATTGATTAAGAAAGGGAAGATAGATTATGAAAGTAAATTAGCAAAAAATATAAAAACAGATAGTAAGAGTTTTTATAGTTATATAAAATAAAAAGGGTGGCTAAAGTAAATGTTGGTCCCTTAGAGGATAAGACCTGGAAATTAATGGTGGGAAATATGGAGATGGCAAAAACACTGAATGAATATTTTGTATCAGTCTTTACAGTAGAGGACACTAAGAATATCCCAACACTGGACAAACAGGGGGCTATAGGGGGGGAGGAGCTAAACACGATCAAAATCACTAAGGAAGTGGTACTCGGTAAAATAATGGGACTCAAGGCAGATAAATCACCTGGACCTAATGGCTTACATCCTAGGGTCTTGAGGGAAGTGGCAGTAGGGATTGTGGATGCATTAGTAATAATTTTCCAAAACTCCCTGGACTCAGCAAAGGTCCCGGCAGACTGGAAAACTGCTAATGTAACACCCTTATTTAAAAAGGGCAGTAGACAGAAGGCTGGAAACTATAGACCGGTTAGCCTAACATCTGTGGTAGGTAAAATTTTGGAGTCCATTATTAAGGAGACAGTAACAGGACATTTGGATAATCATAATTTAATAGGACAAAGTCAGCATGGTTTTATGAAGGGGAAGTCATGTTTGACAAATTTGCAGGAGTTCTTTGAGGAAGTAACATATAGGGTGGATAAAGGGGAACCAGTGGACGTAGTGTATTTAGACTTCCAAAAGGCAGTTGACAAGGTGCCACACAAAAGATTATTGCTTAAGATAAAAAATCACGGGATTGGGGGTAATATTCTGGCATGGATAGAGGATTGGCTATCTAACAGAGGGCAGAGAGTTGGGATAAATGGTTCATTCTCAGACTGGCAATCAGTAACTAGTGGTGTTCCGCAGGGGTCAGTGCTGGGTCCCCAACTTTTTACAATCTATATTAACGATTTGGAGGAGGGGACCGAGTGTAACATATCAAAGTTTGCAGATGATACTAAGATGGGAGGGAAACTAGTGAGTGAGGAGGACATAAAAAACCTGCAAGGGGACATAGACAGGCTAAGTAAGTGGGCAGAGATTTGGCAGATGGAATACAATACTGGAAAGTGTGAGGTTATTCACTTTGGCAGGAAAAATCGTAGAGCAAGTTATTATCTTAATGACAAGAAACTGGAAAGTACTGAAGTACAAAGGGATCTGGGGGTCCTGGTGCACGAAACTCAAAAGGTTAGTATGCAGGTGCAGCAAGTGAGTAAGAAGGCCAATGGAATGCTGGCTTTCATTGCTAGGGGGATAGAATATAAAAATAGGGAGGTATTGCTTCCATTGTACAAGGTATTGGTGAGACCGCACCTGGAATACTGCATACAGTTTTGGTGTCCATACTTAAGAAAAGACATACTTGCTCTCGAGTCAGTACAAAGAAGGTTCACTCGGTTAATCCCGGGGATGAGGGGATGGACATATGAGGAGAGGTTGAGTAGATTGGGACTCTACTCATTGGAGTTCAGAAGAATGAGAGGCGATCTTATTGAAACATTTAAGATTGTGAAGGGGTTGGATCGGGTGGATGCGGGGAGGATGTTCCCGATGATGGGTGAAACTAGAACTAGGGGGCATAGTCTTAGAATAAGGGGTTGCTCTTTCAAAACTGAGATGAGGAGGAACTACTTCACTCAGAGGGTGGTAGGTCTGTAAGATTCGAAATTGTCATTAATAATCACGCAGTAAAATAGGGTTAATAAGACAGTTTTATTGACCAAAAGAAGCTTGTACAGAGAAACCTTTGATAAAAGGGCACACAAAATGGCCGCCGGACCTCGTGACCAGCTTCTGGGACCATTTAAATTTCTGTTACTGCAAGTCAGACAGGCTTGTGGATTGAGGACATTAAGCCCGCGAAAACCAGTTTCGGGAAACCGAAACTCAGGGAACTGAGCATACATATTGATTAGATTATAAGTACAGGACAGTTTTGGGTAGCAGGATGAGGCCCATCAAGAAATGGGCGGACAATTTTACGAACACTTAAACCCATTTACTGTACAAAGAAAAGCCGTTTAACAGCCATCAAGGGCAATCTCCAGACCGATCAATATACAAACCGAGTTACGGTGACAAAGCAAAGACATTATCGGCCCAGGAAGGCCAGTTCAGCTATCACCGGCTCCCGTTATGAAGACAAAACACCCCTGCAGAGAGTTCTGCCCGCCAAATTTATTACAAAGACAGGACTATGATTTGGCGGGAGATAAGAATGTCCCAAAAAGGTATAACTGTGGATTGAAAAAGTCCATCAGTAGCTTCGGAACTTCTACAGTAGCTTCACTTCGGTTTTCATTTCTTCAATGCTTCGGGACAGACTTTTCGGTTAAGGCAGCACTTCGGTTTCGGAACGTGGTCGGTGTTCGGCCAGGCAAGGCTCGGCCACGACGGGAAGACGACGAGGGTGGCCCGGGTACTTTTGTCGGGAGATCATCGATGACCCAGGCCGAAGGAGAAGACACCCACGGGAAAAACGACGACCCAGGCCGAAGGAGAAGACAGCCTCGGGAAAAACGACGATCCAGGCCGGAGAAAAGGGACACTCCGGGCCCAGCACTCCAGTGCCTCAACATCCCATCGGTAACGGATTCTCACAGGTGCATTCAGTGCTTCAACATCACGCCGGTGAGGGATTCATCCATGGCGAGCGCTCACCAAGGCTGTATCGGCAGCCTCATCGCGGGAGAACCAAGAGGAAAACAAGCTGCGCCAGAAGTTTCCAAATCCACGTGATGACGGAAAGCTGTGCCAAAAAGGCTGCGAACCCCTTTTCGCAATTCTGAAAGTGGTGAGCATGATCCCGAGTTCCTCAAGTCGAAACTTAGGTCTAGGGGAGGGGGTTAAGGTTAGTTGTAATGTGTTACCCCTTTTTCGATGTGCCGTGTGTTCCCCATTTCCATAGAGTTAAGTTCATAGATGTGTGCATGCTTGTAGTAGCTTTAATCTGTGCTTATGACATGTATTTTATAATGCTGCAAACTGTTTAATAAAAGCATCCATTTCGTGCTATTCAACCTGGTCTATTGAGTTTTCTCTGCACTACAGTTCCCTGCACCTAAGTCCAAGGTCTAGAACCGTAGGGAAGAGTGGGTCGAACCACTCAAGGGTAATTATTGCAAGAAGCCTGGCGGGAGACCAGAGCAAGCAAGAGAAACCACCTACAGAGATGGCGACCGCGGCAGGACCTTGGCAGCAGGAATGTAGTGTTTTAGATCAAGGTCTGAATAAACGAAATGTGATGGATGAGAGAATAGCGGATTATGTTTTTGGGAAGGTAAGCCTTACAAAACAGTGGATATCCGACCTATTAAGGGATAGGCGCCCGCTAGACACAGCCATCAAGTGGACAGAAAGCAAAGAGCACAAAAGATCTGTAGAAAAAGCGGTCTGGCTGATGTGCTACAAGAAGCAAGTCCAGCTTTTGGACCAAGTCGTTGTAGCACAGACAGCCCAGATCAAAGGGTTACTAGCAGAAGTAGAGGAAAAGGTTGCCGGAGGAAAGAAACTGATTGCATCGCTCAACGCGCTGAATCAGGAATGCCAATCCGTAACCCATCGCCATGAGACCAAGATAGATTACTTGGAGTGTCAGGTCATTGAGGCCAAGGCCAGTGAAGGTAGAATAAGAGACAGGTGTTTCCGCCTAGCTCAGCAGGTAGAGGCACAGGAGGAAAGTATTCTGGGAGCTAGAGCAGCGTACAAGATGGCCATCGAGGATAGGTCTGAGAACGCCGACCATAGCGCTTGCCAAAGGGAGCGAGAGGACCTGAGAACGGCCCTAGCGAAGGCAAACGGCTTGGTGTGTCTCATAAACCCACCAGCGAGCCAGCTACAGTTAGCCAGGGAATCCAAAAGACCGATTCCGCAAGAGGCAGTTGTGGTACCAACCACCGTGCCCTCGGCACCTCCCAGCTATAGTGAGTCTTGGGATGAGGGGAAGGAAACGGTGAAGTTAGACGAAGAGATTCCGGAGGTAGAGCAACCCCAGGTAGTAGGGTCGAAGCCGGCACCGATGTGTCCCGCTCGACACCGGAGGCTCAGTCCGGACAACGACGATGGCGAGGACGGACCCCTCATGAATCAGATCATAATGCCCCACAGCGCACAACAGCATCAGGGCAATCGACTGTTGCTGGAACCTCGTAAGCAGCAAGAGTGGGAAGTCGGAGACCAGGTCATGGTTAGGAACTATGCCCGAGTAGGGAGTCTTGAACCACTGTACATGGGGCCTTACAGCATTGTAGACAATGCCAGCCCCATGGTTTATGCAGTGAAGGTACCCCGGCGTACTAAATGGTTTCACATTAACCAGTGTAAACTGTTTAAGCCGGGTGCACCAGGGCCAACAACAGGGGCCAGGTCTGAGGACAAAAATCCTCAGCCTGCGACAGAGTCACAGACCACACAGGCTGGAACTGTAGCCTGCGTGAAGGGAGGAGACATCCCATCGGAGTGGGAGGTCTCCCCTCTAGTTTGGGATTCGGACGAGGAAGAGCCCGAACAGCTCGACCCCGCCCTTGACCCGATCACGGAGGAGGAAGAGTCGGAGGACGAAGATCCCGCCCTCGACTCAAGCTTAGGGGAGGAAGGGATTGGGGGCGGAGACTCACCACCTGTAGGGACAGGTGAGGTGGAGTCGGATGCCACAGATCCCGGCCCCGGGGGGGCGGAGCCTGAGGAAAGGGAGCCGGAGCCGGCAGCTGTGGTGGGACCACAGGCTGTGAAGGTGAAGGTCCCGATCCCCGGTCCATTAGCCCTGGGAGCCTCACCCAAGGCGCCCCCTCGTAGGTCGGTTCGGACGCCTCAGCCCAGAAAGACTTGGCCAGATTCTCCGTATTTTCCCCAACCTCGGTCCAGGGTAGCCCCAGAAAGACACAGTTCCCGTTCAGCAGCGACAGGCTGTGGGGGATCAAAGCCGAAGGTCAGTGCAGCCCCGCCACAGGGAGCGGAACACTGCAACCCTCACAGGAATTAGGTAGGCCGCCCAAAGGAGGGCGGCGCTGTACATAAGCTTAGGTAAGTTAAGTAAAGTAATTTTAATGTTAGTTTAAGGTATGTAAAGTTTAAGATGATGGGGATGTTTTAATAGGTAGTTTTCGAAGTCTGCCCAGTATGTGTGTTTGTTTGGAAGCAGGGTCAGGGGACCCGGACGTCAGTTTAATTAGGCCAGCACCTATTGGGAGCCTGGCTACATCATCTTATCGGTTACAGAAACCAGGAATACAATGGAGAGGATTCTCGTGGTGCTCGCGGCAATCGGGTGCGGGCTGGCCTACCGAGACCGCACCAAGGACGTCATCGTGTTCGAATGCTCCGGGGACACAGCCCCCATCGCGACGGATGGGACGGGGAAGCGAGAGGTTGAGGAAACCGCCACCTACTTCCACCAAGGGAGATGGCCAGGATGGCTGGGGTCGAATTCTACAGAATACTCCAGCAATTTCGGGTTTGCCTACCAAGAGACTTCGTTATCGTGTCCTCGGGTGAGGATCCTTGCACCCAGAGTCAGCGTTACCGTGGGAAAGAGGATCTGTTTGGTGTGTAATGGGAACGTACCGCTAAGTAGATGGTGGTGGCTCCGAAAGCTGGGAAAGAATATGAAAAACTCTACAATCGAGTGGGAGCGACTGGGTAACAATACCCATCGGACAATTACGGGGACTCACGGACAGTTACGTGTGTGTTGGGACAAATGGTGGGAACCAGATGAAGGGATATATGTCTGCATGTGGGGTTCGAAGCACGTTTGCCCCAAGGGCATATCCATCTTTTTCCAGAGGCAGTGGCAGGATGCAGGGAAAGGGATGAGGTGGGATGTCAGCACCCGGGCGTGTGGAGTCCCATTCTCCCCGATTCCGGTAAACGCCACTTAACTCATCACCCGCCCACGCAAGCCCCTGCCCACGATTCCGGTAGCACTAGCCCAGAAAGAAGGGTGCCCCGCCACCACAAAGGGACCCGGGAATGGTTTAGTATCGGTACCCACCGGTCAGATGCTGTACCAAGGGGTACACTACGCGGTGGCCTCAGTGATTTTAAACCTCACTGAGGTACGATTGCCGGAGTGGTGTCCCAAGGAAACGGAACAATTGTACCAGGTCCTGTTAACCAGAATGTTCAGACAATTTTACGAGTTTGACTTTGCCGACATCGACAAGGCCAAATTGTACACCACACCACAGGAAGTTCTGGATCGGGTAGGGAGGCAAAGGAGGGGTACTGTAAATGACATTTTCACTGCTTTTAATACCGGGACGTCTGTTGTCAACGCTCTAGACAACGTGGAGCTGCAGACACAGATCAATGGTTTAAAGGCCCAGTTAAGGAACATACAAACGAAAATAAGGTAGTGGGTTCTGAACTACATGAGGATCAGGCCATGACACTACACTTAAAAGAAATAATCGCTGAGCTGGAGAAACACGCTAGAACGGTAAATGCACTCATTAGGGAGGATTGGAATGCGTCCGATCAGGCTGCGCAGAACGAGGCTTGTGTGCTATATGGGGCGTGGTTACTGGGCGAGGGCCGCAGTAATCTGGAGGATTTAAAACAAGGTTTGGTCCCGTCCTGGATCAGCAACAAGCACTTGCAAGCGCTCCACCCTTTTGAGAATGCATTAAGTCCGTGCCAGCTCAGACTAGCTGCAGAGGCATACCCAGTCCCAGTGGACTGCAGACGCTCGAATCACACTATCATGGGAATAGTGGTAAGGATGCCAGTGTTGGGTCCCACAGCAAAGCCCGCCCCGGTATACAGGGTGGAGAACATTGGAGTCATACAGGGGGGTGCGCACATTCGTTACGCAGTGGTCCCGCCTTATGTCATCAGATGGGAGCGTACGATGACAGGCACCGACCTCTCGGGGTGTCGAAGCCGGGGAGCACACATCATCCTGTGTCCCCAGCACTTGAATGCCTTTTTGAAACCACAGTGCGGGTTGAGAGCCGCTAGCGCGAAACCGATAAATTGCACCATGGAGGCAATGGCAAAGGACCATGTGCCCCTGCAGGTGGCATATATCGGAGGTGGGACATACTGTGTTACCACTGCAGCGCCTCACTACCACCACGGACAGCATGGGTGGTGTCCGGTCAGTGACAGCAGTTTCTGTTTCAAACCCAGGGCTGAAGTTCAAGTGGCACAACAACGGATTGTCCCCATTCCTGTACCTTCCACCGTTCACCTCACTGTAAGAGAGAAGTTCACGGATTTGCAGCGATTCGTTGCGCATTTTGGTTATGTCATTCCCCCTCTTCCCGAACACCTCACCAAGATTTTAAAAGCCGTAATAGTTTCACAGAAGCATTTTTACATATTAGAGCAGAAGACATTGGAGATAGGGAAAGACATATTAGACATAGTCACCCCACCATGGTGGGACCTGTTCACTAATATAGAGATCCTGCCCTGGATTAGAATAGCATCCCACATCCTAGTAGTGTGTCAGGTTTTGATTGTAATATTTTTACTGTTCGTGCATTGCAAGAGAGGCAAACGCCTCCAGAGGCACGAGAACACAGGAGAATGGAGAGAACGCTATGTACGAGTGGGTGAAGAGGACACCCCAGTTTAAGCTGCTAAGTATTAAAGGATAAAGCGTCCCTCCACTCTTGGTTTTAGTTGCTGTATGATTTAAGTGTGTGAATACTGTTGTGTTATAGCCGTTCAGAAGGTTTTCTGTTTTTTTTTGAGTAATAAAATGTGTATGCAGGTGGTGTAAGGGGTATCGGCCCCTTCACATCTGAAAGATGAATGTGTTATAGTTTAAGGTAGTACTGCCTATGATTGTCCAACTGTACACAATGTAATTTTCTGAAATGGGAACTGCATGTGTCGTGGGGGTCATAGATAGCTAATTACCAGGAACGTTTGGATGTGGGGAATCAGGGAAAATTTGCTCACCAAGGGTTATTGATACTTTAAGCAAGCTATCAGTATCACAGGAGGGACTGTAAGATTCGAAATTTTCATTAATAATCACGCAGTAAAATAGGGTTAATAAGACAGTTTTATTGACCAAAAGAAGCTTGTACAGAGAAAGCTTTGATAAAAGGGCACACAAAATGGCCGCCGGACCTCGTGACCAGCTTCTGGGACCATTTGAATTTCTGTTACTGCAAGTCAGACAGGCTTGTGGATTGATGACATTAAGCCCGCGAAAACCAGTTTCGGGAAACCGAAACTCAGGGAACTGAGCATACATATTGATTAGATTATAAGTACAGGACAGTTTTGGGTAGCAGGATGAGGCCCATCAAGAAATGGGCGGACAATTGAACGAACACTTAAACCCATTTACTGTACAAAGAAAAGCCGTTTAACAGCCATCAAGGGCAATCTCCAGACTGATCAATATACAAACCGAGTTACGGTGACAAAGCAAAGACATTATCGGCCCAGGAAGGCCAGTTCAGCTATCACCAGCTCCCGTTATGAAAACAAAACACCCCTGCAGAGAGTTCTGCCCGCCAAATTTATTACAAAGACAGGACTATGATTTGGCGGGAGATAAGAATGTCCCAAAAAGGTATAACTGTGGATTGAAAAAGTCCATCAGTAGCTTCGGAACTTCGACAGTAGCTTCACTTCGGTTTTCATTTCTTCAACGCTTCGGGACAGACTCTTCGGTTAAGACAGCACTTCGGTTTCGGAACGTGGTCGGTGTTCGGCCAGGCAAGGCTCGGCCACGACGGGAAGACGACGAGGGTGGCCCGGGTACTTTTGTCGGGAGATCATCGACGACCCAGGCCGAAGGAGAAGACACCCACGGGAAAAACGACGACCCAGGCCGAAGGAGAAGACACCCTCGGGAAAAACGACGATCCAGGCCGGAGAAAAGGGACACTCCGGGCCCAGCACTCCAGTGCCTCAACATCCCATCGGTAACGGATTCTCACAGGTGCATTCAGTGCTTCAACATCACGCCGGTGACGGATTCATCCGTGGCGAGCGCTCACCAAGGCTGTATCGGCAGCCTCATCGCGGGAGAACCAAGAGGAAAACAAGCTGCGCCAGAAGTTTCCAAATCCACGTGACGACGGGAAGCTGTGCCAAAAAGGCTGCGAACCCCTTTTCGCAATTCTGAAAGTGGTGAGCATGATCCCAAGCTCCTCAAGTCGAAACTTAGTTAGGTCTAGGGGAGGGGGTTAAGGGTAGTTGTAATGTGTTACCCCTTTTTCGATGTGCCGTGTGTTCCCCATTTCCATAGAGTTAAGTTCATAGATGTGTGCATGCTTGTAGTAGCTTTAATCTGTGCTTATGACATGTATTTTATAATGCTGCAAACTGTTTACTAAAAGCATCCATTTCGTGCTATTCAACCTGGTCTATTGAGTTTTCTCTGCACTACAGTTCCCTGCACCTAAGTCCAAGGTCTAGAACCATAGGGAAGAGTGGATCGAACCACTCAAGGGTAATTATTGCAAGAAGCCTGGCGGGAGACCAGAGCAAGCAAGAGAAACCCCCTACAGGTCCATGGAATATGCTGCCCCAAAAAGCTGTAGAAGCTACATCATTACATAAATTTAAAACAGAAATAGACAGTTTCCTAGAAGTAAAGGGAATTAAGGGTTACGGGGAGCGGGCAGGAATTTGGACATGAGTCTAGGTTCGGATCGGACATGGCCCTGTGGGTAGCGGAGCGGGCCCAGGGACCGTGTAGCCTGATCCTGCTACTATTTCGTGTGTCTAATTCTGTTAGATTCAGGAGATGGTTCTGTGATAGTAGATTGGCGGTTAGGATCAGATCAGCCATGATCTTATTGAGTGGCGGAGCAGGCTCGAGGAGCTGATTGGCCTACTGCTGCTCCTATTTCTTATGTTCTTATGTTCTTATGTACCTGCAAATGGAGGTAGAAGAAGCCTCGAAACAGTACCTCACGATCAACACTCACAAAGGTCTCTACCAATACAACCGGCTGGTGTTCGGGGTAGCATCAGCTCCGGCTATTTGGCAAAGGGCAATGGATCAAGTCCTGCAAGGGATTCCAGGGACCCAGTGTTATTTGGACGACATCCTGGTCACGGGCGAAAATGACAGTGATCACCTCGCCAACCTGGAGCAGGTGCTCACTAGATTGAAGGAATATGGGCACCGAGCTAATCACCACAAATGCGAGTTTTTCCAGAAGCAGATCTCGTATTGTGGCCACGTTATTGATGAAGAGGGGTTACATAAGTCCCCTGAAAAGATTGAGGCAGTAGTCAAGGCTCCAGCACCGGAAAATGTGTCACAACTGAGGTCGTTCCTCGGGCTGGTGAACTACTACCATAAGTTCTTGCCGGATTTGTCTACAGTACTACACCCACTGAACACCTTACTGCAAACGGGGGTACCATGGAAGTGGAATGACGAATGTAAACGAGCTTTCCAGAAGTGCAAAGAATTGATCACATCAAAAGAGGTGTTGGCTCATTTCAACCCAGTACTACCAATTCGGTTGGCGTGTGATGCATCACCCTATGGTATTGGAGTGGTGCTGTCACACAAATTCCCGGACGGCTTGGAGAGGCCAGTAGCCTTTGCGTCTCGGTCACTAACCTCAGCCGAGCGTAAATACGCCCAGATTGACAGGGAGGCCCTCAGCCTAGTGTGGGGAGTGAAAAAGTTCAACCACTATCTGCACGGGCAGAAGTTCACCTTGCTGACTGACCACCAACCACTTGTCTCCATCTTTAATCCAAAGAAGGGCGTTCCGGTGATGACTGCGCAACGGCTACAAAGATGGTCCCTTTTTCTAGGGGCGAACCAATATGAAATCGAGTATAAGGGCACGAAACAGCATGGAAACGCTGATGGGCTATCATGCCTGCCACTGCCTACTGCGGAGGAAGCACCAGCAGTGGACCCTGTCGAAATATTTTATTCGACTATAATTGAACGCTTGCCAGTAACTAACGCGGATATAGAGGAGGAGACCCGAAATGACCCGACACTGTCTCGGGTATATGATTTGACGGTGAAGGGATGGCCAACACATGGCGACTCACTGTTGCCAGCATTCTCATCCAGAAGAGAACAGCTGTCAGTATGCCAGGGGACCTTGATGTGTGGATCCCGAGTGGTAATTCCACCCAAGTTAAGGGAGAGAGTGCTCAATGAGCTTCACGAAGGCCATCTGGGAGGGGTGAAAAAATGAAAAGCCTTGCTAGGGCTTATGTGTGGTGGCCGGGGATCGATCAGCAAATCGAGGACCTGACAAAGAGCTGCTCAGGATGCCAGAAGGTCCAAAATGCACCACCACATGCCCCTCTACACCCATGGGAGTGGCCCTCCTCTCCATGGCAACAGGTGCATATTGATTTTGCTGGTCCATTCATGGACTCAATGTTCTTAATAGCCGTGGATGCGCACTCGAAATGGCCTGAGGTGATCAAAATGTCCTCCACCACCACGGAGAAAACGATTGCAGTCCTACGGACTATATTTGCCAGGAACGGCTTGCCAGAGCAGATTTGCTCTGATAACGGACCACAGTTTGTGTCCGAAGAGTTTCGGAAATTTATGAGAAGGAATGGGGTAAGGCATTACACATCCGCCCCATATCATCCAGCCACAAATGGATTGGCTGAGAGGTTCGTACAAACCTTTAAAAAGGCAGTAAGGGCCATGTGCGATGACGACATTCCACTGCAGCATAAGGTGGACAATTTCCTGTTAGCCTACAGAAATGCGACACATGCAGTTACTGTTGTGTCGGTACCTTTCTACCTAGACACAATTTAGGACTCAGAACTCAGAGATTCAAACATGAAGTGCTTTATTGGAAGGAAAGGAAGTTCTGGAAAGTTCCGAACAAAGAGAGCTAAACTTAACAGAGAACACCCAACCATTTATCTCCTGTGACAGCGCCACCACAGGTGGGAGGAGAATACACAATACATAACATTTCCTCCCCTCTTAAATGGACGGTCCACATTATTCCTCAACAGGTAAGTTACTTTCAATGCACTCAACGAACCTAGGGTAGAGGTAGACTGCCTCAAACCCTGATTTTACCCTGGGGTTTATTCTGCCCCAGTCTTGTGGGTAAGTCACTAAGCCTACAGATCCAAGCGTCTTGGAGGCCGCCGCTCTCTGACAGGATACCGGCGGTCATCGCTGGCTTCCACAGCAGTGGGCATTGACACAGGCCTGGATGGAGAAGGTGCCTGTGTCAGTCGAAAGTCAGGAGTTTGCACAGGTGGAACAGTCTCTTTGACTTCCTGTGTTGGAGAAGAGCACTGTGGCAAAGGATGCTGGTTTGCGGTATCATCCGGAAACAGTTCAGGCCAACCAGCCGTTGGAGCCTCTGTGGCTGTCTCTGCTCCTAGCAACAGTTGATCTGTGTGTCTTCTCCAGACGACATCCTCAGCAGTCTCAACCGTGTAAGACACAGGGCCCGTCTGCGCGATCACCGTAGCAGGAACCCATTTCGGTCCAGTGTTGTAGTTTCGAGCTAGGACGTGCTCTCCCGGATGAAACTGTCTCTCCTTGGCTCTTTTCTCTCTCTTTTCAACTTGAGCTTGTTGTTGACGATGGACAACCTGTTCTGCCCTTGGAGGTTTGAGTAAGTCAAAACTTGTCCGCAACTGCCTCTTCATCATGAGCGAAGCGGGGGAAGTTTTGGTTGTGGCATGCGGCTCGTTCCTGTAGGACAACAGGAAGCTGTTCAGACGTTGGTGGATTGAGCCCTGACCTTGCGATGCCTTCAAGGCATGCTTCAAAGTTTGCACAAACCTTTCTGCCTGGCCGTTAGTAGAGGGATGATAGGGCGCAGACCTGATGTGTTGGACACCATTCACAGGCAGGAAGGTTGCAAACTCCTGTGATACAAATTGTGGACCGTTGTCACTTACGAGTTGTTCCGGTGAGCCATAACGGCTGAACATCTCACCAAGTTTCTCAATTGTTTTCTCTGCTGTGGTAGACCTCATCACAGCCACTTGCTACGAGCGTCCACAACCACCATAAACATCTTCTCTTCGAAAGGACCGGCGAAGTCCACATGTACTCGCTGCCACACTTCTGCAGGCCAATCCCAGGGGTGTAGGGTTGCCAGCTGTGAAACATTCCTTTGACATGGGGAACATGTTTTGGCTTTCTCCTCAATATTCCCATCGAGACCTGGCCACCAGAAGTAGCTTCTTGCCATTTCCTTCATCCGAACCATCCCACTGTGGCCTGTATGAAGTTGTTGCAGTATAGGTTCCCTCAGAGGTGGCGGAATGATGACACGGCGTCCCCAAAGAAGACAACCTGCCTGGATGGAGAGCTCATTTCTTTTTGAAATGTAAGGTTTCAAACTAGGAGAATCTCCTATAGCTCTCCCTCGAATGACATCGTCCATTACCTCAGACAGGACTGGATCATTGCGGGTGTACCTTCGCACCTGAACTGCAGTGACAGGTGCTCCCTCCACTTGTCTAAAGTAGAAGATGTCTATCTGACGAGGCTCTGGGGGAGTAACAGGCAAGGGTAGCCTCGAGAGACCGTCTGCGTTGCCGTGCAAGTCTGATTTGCGATATTTGATGTCGTATGTGTGTCCTGACAACAGTAAAGCCCACCTTTGCATCCTGCTTGCAGCGAGAGACGGAATTCCGGTGTGGGGCCCGAAGATTGAAGTCAATGGACAGTGGTCCGTCAGGAGTGTGAACCTTCTCCCAAACAGGTACTGATTAAATTTTCGAATTCCAAAAACGATTCCCAAGGCCTCGCGCTCGATCTGCGCATAGTTACTCTCGGCCTTGTTCAAGGTGCGTGATGCGAAGGCGATAGGTTTCTCTTCACCCGAAGGCATGATGTGGGATATGACTGCTCCCACACCATATGGTGATGCATCACATGCTAGCTGCATGGGTAGCTTTGGGTCGAAGTGTGTCAGGACCTCCGATTTCAGCAATGCTTTCTTTGCTTGGGCGAAAGCTTCGTTGCACAGTTCAGTCCATTTCCATGTTTTGCCTTAACATAGCAACTGATGTAACGGCTTCAGCAATGTTGCTAAGTCTGGAACAAACTTCCCATAGTAGTTAAGTAGCCCCAGAAATGAACGTAACTGGCTCACATTCTGGGGTGCTGGGGCCTCCACGATCGCCTTGACCTTTGACGGCGCCTTATGCAGGCCAGTAGCGTCAATCAGGTACTCAACTGAAGACTGAAAGAATTCACATTTGTCTTTACGAACTCTGAGTCCGTACTCTTTCAGTCGTTGTAGTGTCGCATCCAAGTTCAGAAGATTATCCTCCTCATTTGTCCCAGTGACAAGGATGTCATCCAGGTAGCACTGGACTCCTGGCAGTCCACTCAAAATCTGATCCATTGCCCTTTGGAATAGAGCAGGGGCTGACGTAATTCCAAATGGAAGGTGGCAGTACCTGTATAGCCCCTTGTGTGTCACAATTGTCAGCAGCTCCTTTGATTTGTCATCGACATGCATTTGTAGATAAGCCTGGCATAAGTCTATTTTGCTGAACTTTTGCCCTCCGGCCAGGCCCGTAAAAAGATCATCAACGAGGGGAAGAGGGTAATGTTCCGCAGACAGCACCGGGTTAATAGTCACTTTAAAATCCCCGCAGATTCGAACAGATCCATCCTTTTTCAGGACAGGAACAATGGGTGTGGCCCATTTGCTCACGCTCACAGGCTCCAGGACTCCATTCTCGACTAAGGCCTCCAAGTTAGCCTCAACTTTTGGCCTAATTGCATAGGGTACAGGTTGGGCTTTGTGAAACTTCAGCTTGCTGTCAGGTTTAATGTCCAGTCTCATGCTGATCTTTTTCATGCTCCCAAGTTCCCCATTGAAGAGTTCTGCATGTTTGTTTAACACTATAGTCAGACCTGACTCCCCTTTTGACATCATGTGGACTGCAGGCCAGTCCAGCATGATTTTCTCTAGCCACGCACGTCCCAGTAGCGATGGGTAATTTCCCTTTACCACATATAGTGGCAGTTTTGCAGTCTGTCCATTCAATTTAACTGTCACCTCAATGACGCCTCTCATGGCCACAGGTTCACCGGTATACGTCTTTAGCACAATGTTTGTTGGCTGAAGGGTAAGATGCTTTAGCATTTTGTTGCAGACAGTGTCTGAAATAAGGGACACAGTCGCGCCTGTGTCCACCTCCATCCGCACTGATTGTCCCTCCACCAGTGGTGACACCCAGTAGCCATTTGAATCACCTGCAACCGTCAGTATGTGCACCTCTTCCTCCTCAGAGGTGTCGCTCCCCTCTGTTTTGCTTGTTCCATCATACTGCACTGAATGAACACTCTTTTTCCTCTCTTGTCCAAATACAGACATTTTGCTTCCATGCTTCCCAGCTCTGTCTGTTCTTTTTTTACCTCTACAGGCGCGTTCAATGTGACCCTTTTTGCCACAATTTTGGCATTCCAGCTCCGTATACCAGCAGTCATTAGCGTGATGGCCCGTTTTCCCATAACAGTAACATGTGCCGTTCCACGCACCTTTAGGCTCAGACGACACCTTGTGAACTCTCCCTGTTGAACTCAACTGGTGAGCCTCCTTTTCCGCCATCTCCATGGAGACACTAACTTCAATGGCCTTTTCAAGAGTAAGGTTGTCCTCAGTAAGAAGACGCTTCTGTGTGGCTGCATTTTGCAGACCACACACAAGTCTGTCTCTAATGGTGTCATTCAGCACCTCCTTGAACTGGCAGTGTTCCGACAACCTTTTTAAAACAACAATAAACATCGTCACTGATTCCCCCTCCTCTTGATTCCGTTTGTGAAATCTAAATCTCTCAGCAATAACCAGAGGTTTTGGTGAAAAATGTGCTCCAAGAATTTCCACTAGTTGCTTATATGTTTTAGTTCCTGGCTTATCTGGTTGCACGAGGCTGCAAAGTAAATTGAATGTCTTCGGCCCGATTACACTCAAAAAGGTAGGCATGACCTTTTCATTTGCCACCGCATTCGCCAATACAAAATAGTCAAAATGTTCCATATATGCGCTCCATTGCTCCACATTTTCATCAAAATCACCGATGTTTCCTAATATAGTAGCCATCTCACGTTTCAAATTAAATTTTCTGTTTACTCACTGCACCCGTAACGTACGCAGATTCATCCGCTCCTCGTTGCCACTTGTTGTGTCGGTACCTTTCTACCTAGACACAATTTAGGACTCAGAACTCAGAGATTCAAACATGAAGTGCTTTATTGGAAGGAAAGGAAGTTCTGGAAAGTTCCGAACAAAGAGAGCTAAACTTAACAGAGAACACCCAACCATTTATCTCCTGTGACAGCGCCACCACAGGTGGGAGGAGAACACACAATACATAACAGTTACTAACCAGACCCCGGCCATGATGCTCTTTAACCGAAGGTTGAGATCTCGTCTGGATTTGCTCAGACCAAATGTACGAAGAAATGTTGAGAATAAGCAATGAGAAGCCGACAAGGAGCTTCAATGTAGGGGAACCAGTCTTGGCCCGCGACTACCGAACAGAGAAATGGCAACCAGGAACGATATGCACACGGCAGGGGCCACTAATGTACACAGTGGATGTTGGGGAGAACACTGTGAGACGCCATGTCGACCAGATCCTAGCGTCACAGGAACGAGTCAACCCCATGTACCTGGTGATGAACCCGACATACAGGTAGCATCTACCCCAGAAACAGTAGCATCGGAAGCTGATGAACCAACCGACGACAGGGGGGCAGAATCGCCTCCGCACCAAGAGCAAGACACTCAGGAAAGGCGCTATCCAGAAAGGATCAGGAAGCCGCCCCAAAGACTGAATTTATAAATGGACTATTTTCAGTTAATGTTGCATGTTAAAAGTGTTAACTGTTAAATGAATGTTATGGTACTGTTAATCTAAAGGGGGAGGAATTGTAGTGTATGTACCTTTAAGGGGAGAACTACTTTTTACAGCTCCTGTATACTGTAGTACCAGCAGTGACCACACCTGTATATAAACCCTGAGTAGGGATCTGTACTGTTAGTTTTAGAGTAACCCTCATCCAGTAAACACCTGTTGATTATTCTCTGCAGTCTCTGTCTATTGAGTGAAGGACACACCATACATCAAGATTCACGGATTTAACACCTGTGAACCTGAGGTGGAAGTTCAGTGGCCTATGATGGAACTCATTAGTGCACAGCATGGAAAGCACACCTGACACCTGGTTACTTTCCTAAGGCAGATGCTGTTGCTGAGTGCATTGTCAGTACAGATTTACCTTTTTAGAGGTTGCAAATCTTTTCATCAATATCGGGACCCACTGTCACCTCATTGGTAGAACCTATCATTTCTTCTGTCATCTCTACTTGATCTGCCATCTATTACATCAGAATGGGTGCCATTTATACTGTTTCAACTTGGTCCTCAGAATCAGACCACAATGAGACCCAACACCAACAGCACCAGGCACACCAGCAGCACCAACAACAACACCACCAATCTTCTCCTCAATGACCTGATGCTCCACAGAACAGAGGGTATCAGTGCAGGGCTGCACTGTGCCAGAGGTGATACCCCCAATACAGGGTGTGCAGGCAGAGGATGAGCTTCCTCAACATGACTGAGCAGCAGTGCCAAAGGAGGCTCAGGCTATTGTGCCAGGTCGTCGCAGACATTTGCAGATTGCTGGAGCAAGACCTGCAGCCCAGAGGAGGCCATGCCTTACCAGTGGCTGTCAAAGTCACCAGCGTTCTCAACTTCTTCACCTCAGGCTCCTTCCAGGGATCTGCAGCAGACATTTGTGGCATCTCGCAGTCGGCCACCTACAGATGCATCACACAGGTCACCAATGGCCTGTTTGACAAGTCAGACAATTATATCAACTTTGCCACTGATGAAGCCAGTGTTACTGATGAGTGTGTGGTAAACCACTGTTATAGTTATCACTGTATATTGTTCTCACTGTTCTCACTGTCACATCACTACACGAGGTCGCCTCTTGTCGCACTGTTATACCTGGGCTGACCACCTCCGACTCCGCCCATTACCTGCCCAGGTATAAAGGTAGCTGACTGGCTAGTATTCCTCCCTGTTGGATCGGATCACCCACGAGGGTGGGCTCTGTTATTTAGCCAATAAAAACCTTCAGTTACGTTCTTAACTCGTCGCCTTTTATTGGACTAATTGATAGGCATATCAATTTTATTGACTAAATTTTAAAGATGTCTGATAATGAACAGCAACAGCAAGGAGCTCACCCAGCAGCACAGCAACAGCAGCCTCCAGACAACGGGCCACACCAGCCGGCTTGGCTGCAAGCCTTGAAACCACCATACCTGGATCTAAACCCACAGGCACCAAACTCAGCCAACGACTTCAAACACTGGCTGGACTGCTTCGAATCGTACCTGGAGGAAGCCGTCGTCCCTCAGAGATCCAAACTAAGAGTCCTGAAAGCCCAAGCGAGCCCGAGAGTATATACACTCATCCAGGACATGACTACGTACGACGACGCCATCAACCTACTGAAACAGGTAAACTACATGTACACTAGGCATCTCTTAAGATCTCGCCAGCAACAGCCAGGAGAATCGATAGCTGAATTTTCACGAGCGCTGAGACAACTCGGCAGGAACTGTGACTTTAAAGCGGTGACGGCTACTGCGAACATGGAAGACAATGTCCGCGACGCCTTGGTGAGAGGCCTACGTTCCGACTACACACGGCAAAGACTGCTTGAAGCTAAGGACATAGACCTGGACAAGGCCGAAGCCCTCGCCCTCACCCTAGAGGCCACCCAGCAAGACCAGGAAGCGTTTGCCAGGTACTATTCGCGACCCTGGGACTCGGGCCCGACCCCCACCCCACCACCCTTCACAGCGCTGCCCCCGGGACCTACCTCAGCGTCTGCATCACGGATCCGACCGGGCCCGCTAGCCCCGGTACCGGCCCCGACATCAGGCAACCCCGATCGGGCCGCTGGCTGCTTCTTTTGCGGCCAGGAGAAGCATCCGAGGTCGCGCTGCCCAGCCAAAAACTCGACCTGCAAAACCTGCCTCAAGAAAGGCCACTTCTCCAAGGCCTGCAGAAGCAAATCCTCAGAAGCCAGCAGTGCCTCATGCGAACCCTGGGGGCGGCCATCTTTGTGCGGGGCAGCCGAAGCCTGCAGAGCCTCATGGGAAAACCAGGGGCGGCCATCTTTGTGCGGGGCAGCCGAAGCCTGCAGAGCCTCATGGGAAAACCAGGGGCGGCCATCTTTGTGCGGGGCAGCCGAAGCCTGCAGAGCCTCATGGGAACAGCAGGGGCGGCCATCTTTGTGCGGGGCAAACGATTTAAACAGAGCCTCATGTGAACTACGGGGGCCGCCATCTTCGCCGCCATCTTGTCATGACAACGACGCGCTCATCTACACCCTAGCTTCCGTGACCCTGGATCAAGCCCGCCCGCACCACCTGGCCAGCTCAATGATGGACATCAAAGTCAACGGCCACGCCACGACCTGCCTGTTCGACAGCGGAAGCACGGAGAGCTTCATCCACCCAGACACGGTGAGCCACTACTCCCTCCCCGTCCTGCCAACGCGCAGCCGCATCTCGATGGCATCGAGGTCGCACGCCACAGACATCAGCGGCTACTGTGTCGTGACATTGTCGGTTAAAGGGACAGAGTATAAAAATTTTAAACTCCTCGTACTCCCCCAGCTGTGCGCTGCCGTCATACTAGGGCTGGACTTCCAATCCCACCTCCAAAGTGTAACCCTAGCATACGGTGGACCCCTCCCCCCACTCACAGTCGACAACCAGCGAAAGTTAAACCGCCCACCGCGTAACACCTGCAGCCTATCCACCCTCAAGGTACCGCCACCTTCCCTGTTCGCTAACCTCACCCCCGACTGCAAACCTGTCGCTACTAAGAGCAGGCGGTACAGCGCTGGGGACAGAGCCTTCATTAGCTCTGAGGTGCAGCGACTCCTGAAAGAGGGCATTATTGAGGGGAGCAGCAGCCCCTGGCGTGCCCAGGTGGTGGTAGTCAAGACCGGCGACAAAAATCGCCTGGTTATCGACTACAGCCAGACCATAAACAGATACACCCAGCTGGACGCATACCCCCTCCCCCGCATATCGGACATGGTCAATGAGATTGCACAATACCGCGTATTCTCGACCATCGACCTCAAGTCGGCCTACCACCAACTCCCCATCAGCCCGGAGGACAGCCAGTACACCGCCTTCGAGGCGAATGGCCGCCTCTACCAATTCCTTAGGGTCCCCTTTGGTGTCACCAACGGGGTCTCGGTTTTCCAACGGGAGATGGACCGGATGGTTGACCAGAACGGACTACAGGCCACTTTCCCCTATCTCGATAACGTCACCATCTGCGGCCGCAACCGGCAGGACCATGACGTGAATCTGGAGAAATTCCTCCGTACGGCCCAACGGCTGAACCTCACCTACAATAAGGAGAAATGCGTGTTTAACACAGCGCGCCTTGCCATCCTTGGCTGTGTAGTAGAGAACGGAGTCATCGGCCCCGACCCCGAAAGAATGCGCCCCCTCATGGAGCTACCCCTCCCCCACTGTCCAAAAGCACTTAGGAGAACCCTGGGGCTTTTCGCCTACTATGCCCAATGGGTACCCAATTATGCGGACAAAGCCAGACCCCTCCTGAAAACCACATCCTTCCCCCTCACGGAAGAGGCGTGCGCGGCCTTCTCCCTCATTAAGGGAGACATAGCCAAGGCCACAATGCACGCAGTGGATGAGTCAATCCCCTTCCAAGTGGAGAGCGATGCATCCGACTTCGCCCTAGCCGCTACCCTTAACCAGGAGGGTAGGCCGGTAGCCTTCTTCTCAAGGACCCTACAGGGCCCCGAGACCCGACACTCGTCGGTCGAGAAGGAAGCCCAGGCAATTGTGGAGGCAGTACGGCGCTGGAGGCACTACTTGGCAGGCAAACGATTTACCCTCCTCACCGACCAACGCTCGGTTGCCTTCATGTTTAATAACAAGCTGAGGGGCAAGATCAAGAACGACAAAATCTTGAGGTGGAGAATCGAGCTTTCCACCTATGATTATGAGATCTTGTACCGGCCCGGTAAACTGAACGACCCCCCTGATGCTCTTTCACGCATTACATGCGCCAGCGCGCAAAGTGATAGACTTCAGACCCTCCACAATGACCTCTGCCACCCCGGAGTCACCAGACTCTACCATTTCATTAAGGCCCGCAACCTGCCATACTCCATCGAGGAGGTCAGGACCATGACCAGGAACTGCCAGATCTGTGCTGAGTGCAAACCGCACTTCTATAAGCCGGACAGAGCAAGCCTGATCAAGGCCACCCGCCCCTTCGAGCGTCTGAGCATCGACTTCAAGGGGCCCCTACCGTCATCCGACCGTAATGTGTACTTCCTCAACATCGTTGATGAGTACTCCCGTTTCCCCTTTGCCTTCCCCTGCCCAGACATGACCAGTAACACGGTCATTAAATGCCTGAACAAACTCTTCGCCTTGTTCGGGTTCCCGAACTATATACATAGTGACCGGGGCGCCTCCTTCATGAGTGAGGAACTCCGTCAGTTCCTATTGGAGAGGGGTATTGCAGCAAGCAGGACCACCAGCTACAACCCCCGAGGGAACGGCCAGGTGGAAAGAGAGAACGCGACGGTATGGAAGGCCACCCTCTTAGCCTTAAAGTCTAAGGGCCTCCCAACCTCCCGCTGGCAAGAGGTCCTCCCGATTGCGCTGCACTCCATCCGGTCACTACTTTGCACTGCCATTAACACCACCCCCCATGCTCGAATGTTTGTCTTCCCCAGGAAGTCGACTACGGGAACCACCCTACCAACCTGGCTGACCTCTCCGGGACCCGTCTTGCTGCGAAAGCACGTGAGGGCCCATAAAACGGACCCCCTGGTCGAGAAGGTGAACCTCCTGCACGCCAACCCCCAGTACGCCTATGTGGCTTACCCAGACGGACGGGAGGACACTGTCTCCTTACGAGACCTCGCACCCTCACCCCCCCCTCCCAACCCCCCGAGTCCAGCCGAGGTAGACGGCATGCCGGAACCCCACGAGCCTTTGCCGACTACGCAGACACCAGCTTTAACACCGGATAATGTAACACCGCCGCTGCGACGATCGGAGAGGCTAACGAAGCCTCCGGACAGACTGACATACCAGAGCTGGTAATACACTTCACCCCGCCGGACTCTAATCTAAACAAGGGGTGAATGTGGTAAACCACTGTTATAGTTATCACTGTATATTGTTCTCACTGTTCTCACTGTCACATCACTACACGAGGTCGCCTCTTGTCACACTGTTATACCTGGGCTGACCACCTCCGACTCCGCCCATTACCTGCCCAGGTATAAAGGTAGCTGACTGGCTAGTATTCCTCCCTGTTGGATCGGATCACCCACGAGGGTGGGCTCTGTTATTTAGCCAATAAAAACCTTCAGTTACGTTCTTAACTCGTCGCCTTTTATTGGACTAATTGATAGGCATATCAGAGTGCTCGGCTTTGCCCCTCTGGCTGGCTTCCCACGGGTACAGGGCATCATCGACTGCACACATGTGGCCATCAGGGCACCCCCACATCACCCAAGAGTGTTTGTGAACCGCAAGGGCTTCCACTCCCTCAATGTGCAGCTCGTCTGCAACCATAGGGAGATCATAATTCATGTGTGTGCCAAATTCCCTGGCACCTGAAATGACTCATTCATCCTGTGCCAGTCTATCCTCCCTCAGCTCTTCGCACCTCCAAACAGACTTACCAGCTGACTGCTTGGAGACAAGGGCTATCCACTGAAGATGTGGCTTATGATACCCTTGAGGAGGCCAAGTACTGAGGCCAAGGAGAGATATAATGAAAGCCATTTTCCACCAGATGTGTCATAGAGCAGACAATAGGCATGCTGAAAATGCGCTTCAGGTGCCTTGACAGATCTGGAGGAGCCCTTCATTATGCACCAGCCATGGTCTCCAGAATCGTCATTGTCTGCTGCAAGGCTCTGATCGCACAGATTCTTCTTCTTCTTCAGAGGAGGAGCATCAGCTGGAAGACGAGGAGGAGGAGGAGCAGGAGGAACTGTCGGGTCAGATCCCACCAGCACCCAAGCACATTGCTGCCCAGGAGGCCAGGGATGGGCTCATCATGGCCAGATTTACTTAACTTCACGCATTACATCCATATGGCTGCCACATGCTGCACCAGGTTCCCACCCGCTCCGCCCCACAGCAACACCATAAAGCATTCCTACAATGACCAAGCCATTCCTTTCACACTGACCACCATTGCTGGAGGTAACATTATGTCTCACCATTCACTCCAATTCACTAAGCCACTTCCAAAGTTGCACACAAACTTGTCCAAGTGGTGAAAATAAATATTTTTATCTGTGACTTTACAGTAATGGAAACTTTACACAAACATTTATTAAAACACCCACGTGCTTACCCTTATGAATCTACTTGTGTTTCACCTTTCTCTTACCCATGTTTCTACGAGGTGCAACTCCTGTGGCTTCAGCAGAGGTAGAGGCAGGCTGCTCACTTTCCTGCTGCGACTGCATAAACACTTTTGGCGGATGTCCGCTGGGTCTTGGATCCTGTGAGGGCCCTGCCAAAGTCTGCTCCTCCTGCGACTGTGCAGGGGCAGACTCGGCCATTGCATTCCCAGGAGGTATCTGGGGCTCTGACTGAGGGGGATGCAACAGGGGAGAAGTGTGAGCACTTTGAGAGGAGCCCCCACTTCCATGTCCCCTCTGACCATCATCCCTCTCATGGGCCACCCCCACTTCCCTGCCACTTCCTGGAGAGCACCTGCCTGCACAGCAGTGGGGCCATGAGGACCCAAGTCTATGTTGACATCCCTCCTAGAGAGGAGGTCTATGAGCCTCTGCCATCTATTCTCCATAGATAGCATGTGCTCATGTGAGTGGCGCATTAGCTGCTCCATGCAGGTGGCCATCCTTTCCATGGAAGAGCCTACAGTTGTCATCACCTGCGACATGGTGGTGCTCATGTTGGAGATGGACTCCTCCATTCTCTGCACATTTCCAGACATCGTGGTCGCAAAACCTGTCAAAGCCTCCTGCACTTCTTGCTGTACCTCCAGGATCACCCTCTTTCTGGCTGGCCCCCGAGGTTCAGCTTCTGCAGGCAGCTGAGCAGAACTGGGAGCGTCCTGCGCCCTCCAGTGAGGAGTCTCCACTGCTGTCCCTGTCTCCACCATTTCCTCTTGCTCACTTGTGACTTGTGACACACCAGGTGACAACACTACTCTATCTCGTGTGGCACTCACCGAGGTGTGCGTATCTGCGCTGGTGCTGGGTGCGCTTATGTCTGCTGACGGTGCGCCCTCAGAGACTGGAGACTCCTCTGAGGAGTCGTCTTCTTCTTCCTCCTGGACAGTGGTTGGCAGCTCTTGATCAAGCTGTGGGACAGTAAAGAGATAAGTTAGATATGTCATAACAAGAATGGGTAACGATACCATTATGCACATGATGAACATTCACTGGCTGTTGACATCAGTGCCCATATGAATGACTGCTGTATGCCATGTGGCTGTATGAGATGTAATTCTGTCACCAGGTTGCTGAGATGTCCCCCTCTCTCTGTCTCCTGCCTCAAGCTGCTCTGCAATTGCTGATACTTCCAGGGCGACCTCCTCTGCTGCAATTAAGGTGGCCAATGATGGAGGGCCACCTCTGGTACTCTCCTTCTCCCTCCTCTTCTTCTGCAAGGAGGGAAAGAAGAGAAGGTTGAGTGAGAGTGATGGAATGAATGTAAGGAATGGATGGGTTACATCTTTAGAGGGTGCCTATGATGGAGTGGGGTGCCAATGCCAAGTGGCCTCCTTGTTATTGTTAGTTGGTATGATTGCATTAGGATGAGGGTGAGAATGCAACCAAGTCCTCCTGACAACATCCCTGCTGTTCACCTCCTCTGCTATCTCGAACCAGGCTCGTTTGGTCTGCTGGGGAGGTCTCTTCCGCCCATCTGAAGGGAAGAGGACCTCCCTGCATGCTCTCATTTCCTCCACAAGCCTATGGAGGGAGTCATTGGAGAACTTGGGTGCAGCCCTCTGCCTCTGTGCAGTCATGTTTGCAAAGCTTATCAACACTCAAAAGTTCCAAAACAGTGCCTGCACAATCCTAGATGAACCTTCAAATGCAATGGGGCCAAGGCTCCTTTAAATATCCTGGCTGAAAACACATCATTGATGACGTCATCAGGCCCGCACCTTTTAATGGGGCCAGGTAACGCACATGGCTGCCTTAATAGGCGGCATTAAGGGAAAGTCGATCTCAGGGGCGGAATGAAATGAGGAACAGGGTCGCGATCTGTCATGCCGGCTTTTATTTTTACCTTGCACTTCTATCCCTCCCTCCCCACCCTCAGCCATGTCAGAAGCTGATAAGAATTTGAAACCCAATTTGAAGCTTTTCAAAGGCTGAAACAATATTGGCCCAGAAATTCGGGTTGGAGGTTTCCCGCGGGTGCAAGCCTCCGACCTACACTTACCTAGGGCGCCGGCTGTTGTGCTGTGGGCCCGAGTGGGATTCCAATCCTGGGCCTGCCCAAACTGCTGGCGCGCAGTGCTTGCGTATCCCAGGGGCGCAGTTAGTTTGAAGCGTCCCCTGGGATCACGTGGGCCATGGAGAGCCAATGGTAGCAGGGAGTCTGTATTCATAGATTTGACAGGAAGACCTGTCAAATCTATGAATACAATTCAGCCCCAAAACATCACTAAAACTTCAAATAAATTTTATAAAAAACATCACATTTTAAAAATAACGATAAATGACATAAAATAACTATTTTCAACAATAATTTAAATTTTTGAAAAAATTAATTACAGTTTCTAACGGGGCTAAAAATAAACTTACCTTTCTTTAAAGTATTTAAAAATAATAAACCTGTGGAAAAAATGTTTTAATTTAACTTAATTCACCACCTACCTTGTTAAAAGCAGGCCTTGCGACTGCTTTTTACAAGCGTAGCTGGTGGAGACTTACCCTCCCGGAGAAACTTGTAAAAAAAACAGAAGTTCCAGGCGTACGCGCTGCCTCTCCGGCGCACGCATTTGACCTGTGAACCCCTTCCTTTAAGGGAACGGAAGTTCCGGTTTCCCGCGCATGCGCAGTGCATGCACGAAACCGGCACCGTCGTTGGGCCTACGCGTGAGTACCCAGCGCGTACTCACCCGTGGGGACCCGAAGTTCTGGCATTTGTCCCATATGTAACCGCCTAACATAAAATGCAAAGATCCCTTTAAATTTGAGCTGCTGACCAGATTTTGTGCATTCCCCATTAGGCTGGCTGCCAGTGCAAGGACAAATCTACACTCTTACCTTATGCTAATTAATGGAATGAGTTGACACCACAAAATTGGGCACAGTCACTTCAGTGCACTGTAGGCTACCTTGGATTAGTCAGCCAAGCCATTCCCAGCACAGATTTCACCGGTTTCACAAAATCAACCCCAATGTCAGACTGAGAGGAAGTGTTGAGTGGAGTCTTGTAGAGCTTGGTGCCTGGGGCCTTATTGTTTCTAATTTACCAGAGTGGCCTGGATACTGAAATCAATGTAAGCTTGTCAAATTTGCTTACAACATAAAAAATATGGAGAGCAGTAAAAACAGAAATTAAAGCTAAGGATTTTCAAAGGAATTTAGGTTATGCAAATAGGCAGACACGCGGTAAGTTAAATTTAACACTAGTAAATGCACATGTTAAAAAAATGTGAGACATTAGCATACAATAAATGGAATTTAAAGGAAGAGAGAAACAAAAGAACCTGCATTTATAAAGGACTTTTCAGGACTCCAGGGGATACGAAAGCAATTCAAGGCCAACAAAGTACTTGTGAACTGTCGTCACTGTTGCAATGTTTCAGCTACCACCTTATTTTGTTAATCAACTCATGAGACAGTAACAAAAGTAAGGATTCTAACTTAAGTAAAGTATAAAGTAAAAAAATAAATAATTCACAATAAAAGCATTAAGATTACAAATACAATTGTTCTTGTACGCTTGACATGTCAGTGAAGCATTAAGCCCTTACTTCTTTTGAGATCCAGAGATTTAATTTTACAATTCTGTACCCCCGCTTTCTTACCCTACCCACCTTCCCGCTGTTGTGCTCCACTTGTCCTTCCCTCCTTCTGTACACCAATTTCTGTCCCTTTACTGTGCTTTTATGATACTATTAAACAGGAAACCTCTACTTCCCTCAAAGTTTAGTAAATGTAATTTTAAAATTCCAAACCCTGCTTCCCTCCCTTTCTCACCTAGGCACTCGCTGCTCCCCTCCTGCCGTGCTCTTCTCCCCGTCCTCACGCTGTGCCATTCTGTGGTTTGGAATGAGACCATGCTGAACATCAGTATCGTGTTTCAGACCACAGACTACCACTGAGCAACGTCATGGGAGATCAGCTAGTATCAAAGAAACCTCTTTACTCAAAAGGTGATAAATATTTGGTAAAATTGACTGAGCACCATAATTGATGCGAAAACATCAGGGATGTTTATAATGCTGTGATCTGAAAGTTATTTGACATTTTCTCATCCCTGACTTTTCTTATATCACTTTTACAGGAAGCTTATTGGCATGACACATATCAGGGGACAATAACAAGTTTTCACCACTTTGCCCCGATGACACTTTGGTCTGCCCCCTCATCTTCCACCCACAGAAAAACCGTACAACTGAGAACACAGTGTCTGGCTATTTACAGGGAGGTTTGGTTACAGTCATTTTGACATCTTCTATTTCATTGCATGACAATTATTTCAGAAGCTTTCAGAAGAACGAATGCTTTCAATGAAAGGAACTGTATGACCTTGATGCTATTTAAAACACAACAACCATCAAATTGTCAATTGAATAAAAGGAAATTACATTAAGACTTGTGTAGTAAAGTGGACAGACACAACTTGAGGACAGAAAGGAGCAAGATACAAAGCCGTGGTGCACCACCTTTATTTTTTAATATATACATACACACACATACATACGTTGGTTAAGCTACAACATCGTCATGATATTAAAAAAAACTAGGATCCTCTCACGTAGCTTGGAGAGGGATTTTCTTATTTGCAAAATAGGTAACACAATATGTTGTTTGCTGCACTTTGGGTCAATATTAGAGATTGTGATAGATATGCTTGGTCCCATTAATAACATTCAGATGGGGACATCACAAGGTGAGCTAAACAAAATAAACAGGACAGCGTATGTCCATTTCTCTCGGGATGTAACCAGGCCAAACAATTTTCAATGCACGGGGCCTTTTACAGATTGCAGATGGTATGATACTTCAAGTTGATTTTCAGCCATTTTGGAAGAAAAAAGCAACCTGATATTACAGAGATAGGGAGAAGAGATCTCATAGAAGGTTTTAAATACAAGTGTGAGAACGTTAAAGTTGGGGGAGGCGTCAATGCATGTCAGCAAGGACAAGGCTGATTGGTGTGTGGGATATGATGTGGGATAGGATATGGACTTTTGGATTTTGGATGAGCTGAAGTTTAATAAGGGTAGAGGATGGAAGGCTGGCCAGGACAGCATTGAAGTAATAGGGGGAAATTTTAACCCTTCAAGATGGGCGGGAGAGGAGCTGGGGGGTTAAATACTTAAAAATGGGAAACCTGATCCTAACCTTCCGCTGAGGCACCTACTTCCGATTTAATTGTGGTGGGCTGTGGGTCGGGTGAGTAACCTGCTCTTGAAAGGTTGGTCAGTAATTTTAATGTGTTAATGAACCTGTGTGCCTCAGATTTTAACAGCCATTTGGATTTAATGGCTGCGAGCTGGGTTTCCCAGGGCTCGGGAAACCCGGCAGCTGAAGGGGGAGGCGAGAAATGCCGGCTTCAGAAGGTAAGCGCTTTTCCAGCTTTGCTTGTGAGCCAGGTAGAGCAGGTATGCTTTCCTCCGGCCCCCCCAAGCTAACCTGCCACGATCTGCCACCCTCCCTGCGATCCGATGCCGGCCACACCCCCCCCACCCCCGTGATCCAATCCTGCCCCGCGATCTCTTTCACCTCCCCACGATCTCTCCCTCCCTCCATCCCTCCTCTTCAGTCCCCAGCTGCGGCCTTCTACCGCAGGCCTTCTGCCTGACAGCTGGCCAGCTTTTCAATCTGGCCAACTGCGGGGCGGGAAATGGAGTAAAAAATTTAAATGATGTCCTGCTGTTAAATTCAGCAGGACCTCCGCATTCTCCGTATTTCCGGGTTTCTCAGCCGCTAAAAGTCACCCCCGCTCCTTCCCCGCCTCCCCGTAAATATTGGGGCCATAGAGTCTGGAGGTGACAAGGGTATGAACGAGGTTTCAGTGGCGGATAGGCTGAGGTAGGGGTGGAGGTGGGCAAAGATACGGAAATGAAAATAGGCGGTCTTATTGATGGAAAGGATATGGGATCGGAAGCTTAGCTTGGGGTTGAAAAATATGCTGAGGGTGTGAACAGCCTGAGACAGTGGCCAGAGGGGTATGACGAGGGTACGGAGTTTGTGGCAGAGGCCAAAGATGATAGCTTTGGTCTTTCCAATATTTAGCTGGAGGAAATTGCCGCTCAACTAAGTCTGCATGTTGGACAAAAAGAGGCATTGGAGGAAAGGTGGAGGTGGTTGTCATTGGTGTACATGTGGATGCTGATCCCATGTCTCTGAGTGATGTTGCAAAGGAACAGCAGGTAGTAGAGAGTGTCAATGATGGATTCCTGGGGGACTTTGGAGGTGATGGTGCAGGTGGTGAAGTGAAGCCATTGCTGGAAATGCTCTGGTAAGAGTGGAACCTAATGATTGTAGTCCCCCTGAGCTGGACAATGACGGCGAGGCATTGGATGAGGATGGTGTGGCTGATCATATCAAAGGCTGCAGAGAGGTTGAGGAGGATGAAGACGGATAATGTACCAGGGCCATAGTCACAGAGAATACAATGCAGGACTTTGGTTAGGGCCATTTTGATGCTGTGGGAGGGATGGAAACCTGAGTGGAGGCAGTCAAACAGGAAGTTACAATGGCATGGAAATTCAAGGTATTTGGAAAAGAAAAGGAGGTTGGAGATGGGGTGGTAGTTTGCTAAGATAGAGCGATCAAGGGTGAGTTTTCGGGGGAAGGAGGTGATGATGGCAGTTTTGAAAGGGATGAGAGGGAACCACTTTTAATGTCAGCTAATTGGATGGTCAGCAGTTTAGTTGAAATGGAGTTGAGCGGTTGGTGAGTCTCATGGACAAGAGGATGGGGGAAGCAGCAGAGGCAGCTGAGGCTATTGTCTTCTGCCCCCAGCACAAACTCCATACCCTTGCCACTGACTCCATCCGTCTCTCCAGCAACTGTCTCAGGCTGAACCAGATTGTTAACAACTTTGGTATCCAAATCATCAGTTCTTGGAAGACAAAGAAATCCATGAGCTTCTCACACTTGTTATTAGGATTACAGGTGAAAGGGATAGTGGAGACACATTTAAAGAGGATAGGGGAGAAAAGAAGTCAGGTTTATCTTCTCTCTCCAGGATGATCGGAGAGTAGTAGTCAGGGAAAAGTGAGGCCACGCAGAACTTGATATAGTTCAGCTAGATCTGACAATGGGAGACTAACCAGTTGTGCACCAACTACTTATAAATGTAAGAAGTCACACAACACCAGGTTATAGTCCAACAGTTTTATTTGAAATCACAAGCTTTCGGAGCGCTGCTCCTTCGTCAGGTCACATAACTCAGTGCTCTTTGGACTTTGGACTTGAGGGATCTGAGCTGCCATGGAAGCTGTCAATGGAGGCTCCATCATTGTTGGCCCCACTGTCGTATTCATGGAGCTGACCACTCGCTCCATTCTTGTGACAGAATGGTCTCCAAGCCCTGCATGACCCCAACACAAGTGGATAGCACGTTTCGGGAGGTGGTCACCCCGCAGCTTAAGAGTGTGCAGGCAGAGAGGGAATGGGTGACCGTCAGACAGAAGAGGAGGACCAGGCAGGTAGTGCAGGAGTCCCCTGAGCCCATCTTGCTCACCAACCAATGTTTGGTGCTGAGTACTGGTGAGGGACATGGTTCCTCTGGGGAGTGCAGCCAGAGCCAAGTCCACAGCACCATGGAAGGCTCAGCTGCACAGGTGGTGGGGGGGGGGGGGGCGAAGAGGAGAGGGAGAGCAATAGTAATAGGGGATTCAATAGTTAGGGGAGCAGACAGGCATTTCTGCGGCCGTAGACATGACTCCAGGATGGTATGTTGCCTCCCTGGTTCCAGGGTCAAGGACGTCACTGAACAGCTGCAGGGCATTCTGAGGGGGGAGAGTGAACAGCCAGAGGTCGTGGTCCATATCGGTACCAATGACATAGGTAGGAAGAGGGATGAGGTCCTGCAGGCAGAGTTTAGGGAGCTAGGAAAGAGGTTAAAAAGCAGGACCTCAAAGGTAGTAATCAGATTACTACCAGTGCCACATGCTAGTGAGTACAGAAATAGGAAGATAAAGCAGATGAATGCGCGGCTGGAGAGATGGTGTAGGAGGGAGGGCTTTAGATTCCTGAGGAATTGGAACTGTTTCTGGGGGAGGTGGGACCTCTACAAGCCAGACGGGTTGCACCTCAACGGGAACGGGACCAATGTCCTCGTGGGAGGGTTTGCTAGTGCTGTTGGGGAGGGTTTAAACTAACTTGGCAGGGGGATGTGAACCTAAGTATAGAGTCAATAGGGAGGGAAGAAAAACTGGAATTGGAAAACAAAAACGTAGAAAGTAAATTGGAAGGACAGAGGAATCAAGGGCTAGATAGTAGTTAACAAGGAGGCTTGCCTGTACTAAATGGTATATACTTCAATGCAAGGAGTATAGCGAACAAGGCAGATGAGCTGAGGGCACAGGTAGATACTTGGGACTATGATATTATAGCTTTTACAGAGACGTGGCTGAAAGAGGGGCAGGTATGGCAGCTCAACATTCCTGGTTACAGGATTTTCAGACAGGATAGAGAGGGAGGTAAAAAGGGAGGGGGGCTCATGGTATTGATTAAAGACATTTTTAAAGGCATTGCGAAGACATAGCTCCAGGGTGACCAAGGCTGGGAATTCAACATCCAGGGGTATTCAATATTCAGGAAGGACAGGCAAAAAAGAAAAGGAGGTGGGGTAGCATTGCTGGTTAAAGAGGAGATTAACACAATAGTAAGGAAGGATATTAGCTCTGATGATGTGGAATCTGTATGGGTAGAGCTGAGAAATACCATGGGGCAGAAAACGTTAGTGGGAGTTGTATACAGACCCCCAAACAGTAATGCTGAGTTTGGGGATGGCATTAAATGGGAAATTAGAGACACGTGCAATAAGGGTACAGCAGCTATCATGGGTGACTTTAATCTACATATAGATTGGTCTAACCAAATTAGTAACAATACTGTGGAGGAGCAATTCCTAGAGTGTATACGGGATGGTTTCCTGGACCAATATGTCGAGGAACCAACTAGAGATCAGGCCATCTTAGACTGGGTATTATGTAATGAGAAAGGATTAATTAGCAATCTTGTTGTGCGAGGTCCCTTGGGGAGGAGCGATCATAATATGATAGAATTCTTCATTAAAATGGAGAGTGAAGTAGCTGACTCAGAGACTAGGGTCCTGAATTTAAATAACGGAAACTACGATGGTATGAGGCGCGAGTGGGTAGGATGGATTGGGTAATGTTACTTAAAGGGTGGATGGTGGATAGGCAATGGCAAACATTTAAAGATCGCATGGATGAACTATAGAATTTGTTCATCCCTGCCTGGCATAAAAATAAAACAAAAAAGGTGGCTCAACCGTGGCTAACAAGGGAAATTAGGGATAGCATAAAATCCAAGGAGAGGACATATAAATTGGCCAGAAAAAGCAGCAAACCTGAGGATTGGGAGCAGTTTAGGATTCAGCAAAGGAGGACAAAGGGATTACTTAATAGGGGGGGAAATAGATTATGAGAGTAATCTTGCAGGGAACATAAAAACTGATTGTAAAAGCTTCTATAGATATGTGAAGAGAAAAAGATTGGTGAAGTCAGGCATAGGTCTCTTGCAGTCAGAATCAGGGGAATTTATAATGGGGAACAAAGAAATGGCAGACCAATTAAATACATACTTTGGTTCTGTCTTCACAAAGGAGGACACAAATAAACTCCCAGAGATGTTGGGGAACATAGGGTCTAATGAGAGGGAGGAATTGAATGAAATCAGTATTTGTAGGGAAATGGTGTTAGGAAAATTGATGGGGTTGAAGGTTGATAAATCCCCAGTGCTGGATAATCTACATCCTAGGGTACTTAAGCAAGTGGCCCTAGAAATAGTAGATGCATTGCTGGTCATCTTCCAAAATTCTATAGACTCTGGAACAGTTCCCATGGATTGGAGGGTAACTAATGTAGCCCCACTATTTAAAAAAGGTGGTAGAGAGAAAACGGGGAATTATAGCCTGTCATCGGTAGTGGGGAAAATGCTAGAGTCCATTATAGAAGATGTAACAGCAGAGCACTTGGAAAACAGTGACAGGATTGAACAAAGTCAACATGGATTTGCAAAAGGTAAATCATGCTTGACTAATCTACTGGAACTTTTTGAGGATGTAACTGGTAGACTAGATAAGGGAGAACCAGTGGATGTGGTGTATTTGGACTTTCAGAAGGCTTTCGATAAGGTCCTGCATAAGAGATTAGCATGCAAAGTTAAAGCACATGGGATTGGGGGTAAGGTACTGACTTGGATAGAGAACTGGTTGGCAGACAGGAAGTAAAGAGTTGGAATAAATGGGTCTTTTTTCGAGTGGCAGGCAGTTACTAGTGGGGTACCGCAGGGATCGGTGCTAGGACCCCAGCTATTCACAATATATATTAATGATCTAGACGAGGGAACTAGATGTAATATCTCCAAGTTTGCAGACGACACAAAGCTGGGTGGGCATGTGTGCTGTGAGGAGGATGCAGAGAAACTCCAGTATGATTTGGACAGGTTGGGTGATTGGGCAGATGCATGGCAGATGCAGTATAATGTGGATAAATGCGAGGTTATCCACTTTGTTGGCAAAAACAGGAAGGCAGATTATTAACTGAATGGCAATAGATTGGGAAAAGGGGAAGTGCAACGAGACCTGGGTGTCCTTGTGCACCAGTCGCTGAAGGTAAGCATGCAGGTGCAGCAGGCGGTTAAGAAGGCAAATGGTATGTTAGCCTTCATAGCGAGAGGATTCGAGTACAGGAGCAAAGATGTCTTGCTGCAGTTGTACAGGGCCTTGGTGAGACCACATCTTGAGTATTGTGTGCAGCTTTGGTCGCCTTATCTGAGGAAGGATGTTCTTGCCATGGAGGGAGTGCAGCGAAGATTCACCAGTCTGATACCTGGGGTGGCAGGAATGACGTATGAAGAGAGATAGGCCTAGAAATTCAGTCGCATTTGCGCCCACTTATTGGCTATAAAGTGGTTTGCGCCGGAAGTTTTTTAGCGCCCGAAATTGAGTTGGTCCCTAACATCGGCGTTAGCCGGTAGCGCTGCGCCGGCACCGATGACGTCATCGGTGTGCGCAGCGCCCCGGTTCCAATGGTAATCTGTCCCGATGGCCAAATTCAGTTGCGGCCGCCTCGCCCGTCGCGGCCGCAAACAGCGTTTGCAAAACGGTGCCTTACAGCTCCGAGAGGCCGGCGCATAAAGGTGGAGGTGCGGCCGGCCGCTTTCCCGGCGGCCGCCTGGCCGCACCTCCCTCCCCGGACTTCTGCACCACCCCCCCCGCGGCATTGGTGTGTGACTCCTGCGAGCCAGGCACTTCTCCGTGGTGCCGGGCTCATTTGACGGGGGAATCCAGCGGCGATCTCACGGCTGCAGGCAGCTCCTCCTTAAGAGAAGGAGGAGGCCTGCAGTACCCCAGCCTGCCGCACCGCATCGGTTGCCGCAGCGGCAGCTGGGCGCCGGAAACTGACATTCTTCGCCCCAAACGAGGCGGCCAAACCCTCCAATAGCGCCCGCCTCCGTCTTGGGGCGGCGCTACTGAATTTCAGGCAGGCGCTAGGGGAATCCGGCCCAGCGCTAAATTTCGGGCACTAAAGACCTGGCGCGGCGATACCGAATTTTTAGCCCAAAGGTTCAATTAGGCTTATATTCGCTAGAAGAATGAGAGGGGATTTCATTGAAACTTATAAAATTCTAACAGGACTAGACAGACTTGATGCAGGAAGGATGTTCCCGATGGTGGGGGAGTCCAGAACCAGGGGTCACAGTCTAAGGATAAGGGGTAAGCCATTTAGGACAGAGATGAGGAGGAATTTCTTCACCCAGAGAGTGGTGAACCTGTGGAATTCTCTACAACAGAAGGCAGTAGAGGCCAATTCATTAAATATATTCAAGAAGGAGTTAGATATATTTCTTAAGGCTAAAGGGATCAAGGGATATGGGGAGAAGGCAGGGACAGGGTACTGAATTTGGATGATCAGCTATGATCTCATTAAATGGCGGAACAGGCTCGAGGGGCTGAATGGCCTACTCCTGCTCCTATCTTCTATGTTTCTATGTAAGAAACTATTGCAGCTGTGAGGAGGGATGATATGTTGGAGGGATCATCAAACGGGGATATATGGGCTGAATTGAAAAACAAAAAAGAGACGATCACCCTGCTGGGAATGTACTACAGACCCCCAAACAGTGAGAGGGAGATAGAAGAACAAATATGTAGACAAATATCTGAGAAGTACAAAAACTATAGGGCAGTAATAGTAGAGGGGATTTCAACTACGCTAATATTAACTGGGATAAAATTAGTGTGAAGGGTATAGAGGGTGCGGAATTCTTAAATTGCATCCAGGAGAACTTTTTTAGTCAGTATGTAGCAAGCCCAACAAGGGAGGGGGCGGCTCTAGATTTAGTTTTAGGGAATGAAGCTAGGCAGGTAGAAGTTGTATCAGTGGGGGAGCAATTTGGTGCTAGTGACCATAATTCTGTTAGATTTAAGGTAGTTATGGAAAAGGACATGGATAGACCAGGAAAAAAATTCAAAATTGGGGAAAAGCAAATTTTGCTAAGCTCAGAGGGGATTTAGCCATAGTGGACTGGAAACTTGAAGGTAAATCAGTGGGAGGCTTTCAAGGAGGAGATCCGGAGGGTTCAGACCAAATATGTGCTCTTAAAGAAAAAAGATGGGACTAACAAATCTCGAGCCCCCTGGATGTCTAGGGACATACAGGGTAGGATAAAGAAAAAAAAGGGAGGCGTATGACAGATACCAAGGGCTAAATACTGCAGAATCTTTAGAGGAGTACAGAAAGTGCAGGGGTGCAATTAAAAAGGATATTAGGAAAGCAAAAAGAGAGCATGAAAAATTCTTGGCAAGTAAAATCAAGGAAAACCCAAAGATGTTTTATAAATATATTAAGAGTAAGAGGATAACTAAAGAAAGGGTCGGGCCTATTAGAGATCATGAGGGTAATCTGAGTGTGGAGGCGGGAGACGTCGGTAGGGTTCTTAATGAATACTTTGCGTCTGTTTTCACAAAGGAGAGTGGCGAAGCAGACATTGCTATCGGGGGGAGGAGTGTAAAATATTAGATGAAATAAACATAGTGAGAGAGGAAGTATTAAGGGGTTTAGCAGCTTTAAAAGTGGATAAATCCCCAGGCTCAGACGAAATGTATGCCAGGCTGTTAAGTGAAGCAAAAGAGGAAATAGCAGAGGCCCTGACCATCATTTTTCAATCCTCTCTGGCTTCAGGTGTGGTGCCGGAGGACTGGAGGACTGCTAACGTGGTACCCTTATTTAAAAAGGGAGAAAAGGATAGACCGAGTAATTACAGGCCAGTCAGCCTAACCTCGGTGGTGGGAAAATTATTGGAAAGAATTCTGAAGGACAGGATAAATCTTCATTTAGAAAGACACGGATTAATCAAGGATAGTCAGCATGGGTTTGTTAAGGGAAAGTCGTGTCTGACAAACTTGATTTAATTTTTTGAGGAGGTAACAAGGAGGGTAGATGAGGGTAGTGCATTTGATGTAGTGTATATGGACTTAAGACGGAAGAAGCCCTAGAGGAGTATAAAAAGTGCAGGGGCATACTTAAAAAAGAAATTAGGAGGGCGAGGAGGGGCCATGAAATAACACTGGCGAGCAAAATAAAGGAAAATCCTAAGATGTTTTATAAGTATATTAAGGGCAAGAGGATAACCAGGGAAAGGGTAGGGCCCATTAGGGACCAAAGTGGCAATCTGTGTGTAGAGCCAGATGATGTAGGCGGGGTTTTAAATGAATTTTTTGCATCTGTGTTCACTATGGAGAAAGACGACGCAGACATAGAAATCGGGCAAGGGGACTGTGACATACTTGAACATATTAGCATCGAGAGGGAGGAGGTGCTAGCGGTTTTAGCAGGCCAAAAAGTGGATAAATCCCCAGGCCCGGACGAGATGTATCCCAGGCTGCTGTGGGAGGCAAAGGAGGAGATTGCAGGGGCTCTGACACAAATTTTCAGAACCTCTCTGGCCACAGGGGATGTACCAGAGGACTGGAGAACAGCTAATGTAGTACCGTTATACAAGAAGGGTAGCAGGGATAAACCAGGGAATTACAGGCCAGTGAGCCTAACATCTGTGGTAGGGAAATTATTGGAAAAAATTCTGAGGGACAAAATTAGTCTCCACTTGGAGAGGCAAGGATTAATCGGGGATAGTCAGCATGGCTTTGTCAAGGGTAAATCATGTCTGACAAATCTGATTGAATTTTTCGAGGGGGTGACTAGGGGGGTGGATGAGGGAAATGCTGTGGATGTGGTTTACATAGACTTCAGTAAAGCTTTTGACAAAGTCCCGCATAGGAGACTGGTCAAGAAGGTAAGAGCCCATGGGATCCAGGGTGCCTTGGCGCGTTGGATCCTAAACTGGCTGAGTGGCAGGAGGCAGAGGGTGATGGTCGAAGGTTGCTTTTGTGACTGGAAGCCTGTGTCCAGTGGGGTACCTCAGGGATCGGTGCTGGGTCCCTTGTTGTTTGTGATCTACATAGATGATTTGGATGAGAATGTAAAAGGTATGATCAGTAAGTTCGCAGATGACACGAAAATTGGTGGGGTGGTAAATTGCGAGGAGGAAAGCCTCAGGCTACAGGACGATATAAACGGGTTGGTCAGATGGGCGGAAAAGTGGCAAATGGAATTTAACCCTGAAAAGTGCGAGGTGATGCATTTTGGACGGACAAATAAGGCAAGGGAATACACAATGAGTGGTAGGACCCTAGGAAGTACAGAGGGTCAGAGGGACCTTGGTGTACATGTACATAGATCCCTGAAGGCAGCGGAACAGGTAGATAAGGTGGTTAAAAAGGCATATGGGATACTTGCCTTCATTAGCCGAGGCATAGAATATAAGAGCAGGGAGGTTATGATGGAGCTGTACAAAACGCTGGTGAGGCCACAGCTGGAGTACTGTGTGCAGTTCTGGTCACCTCACTATAGGAAGGATGTGATTGCTTTGGAGAGGGTACAGAGAAGATTCACCAGGATGTTACCTGGGATGGAGCGCCTCAGCTATGAAGAAAGACTAAACAGGCTGGGGTTGTTTTCCTTGGAGCAAAGAAGGCTGAGGGGGGACCTGATTGAGGTGTACAAAATGATGAGGGGCATAGATAGGGTAGACAAAGAGGAACTTTTCCCCTTAGTAGGGGGGTCAATAACAAGGGGGCATAGATTCAGGGGAAGGGGCAGGAGATTTAGAGGGGATTTGAGGAGGAACTTTTTCACCCAGAGGGTGGTTGGAATGTGGAACTCAATGCCTAAAAGGGTGGTAGAGGCAGGAACCCTCACAACATTCAAGAAGCATTTGGATGAGCACTTGAAATGCCATTGCATACAAGGCTATGGACCAAATGCTGGAAAATGGGATTAGACTGGACAGGGATGGATGGGCGGCGCAGACACGATGGGCCGAAGGGCCTCTTTCTGTGCTGTAAAACTCTATGACTCAATGGGCTAGATTTTCAGTATAGACAGTTTTGGGGCGCTAACCTTAGCGCCCGCCCGAAGTTAGCGCCCGCCCCAAAGTAGCGCCCCGTTGCCGGAAATTCAGTGGCTTCACCCTAAGAGAGTGGTGGAGCGCTAAAAGAGGCGTTCCACTCCTACCTTTAGGCGCTAAGCCGGCGGTCCAGAGGGATAGCGCCCAGGCGGGGCGCAGCGCGGGTGCGGTCATTTTTGCACTGACAGCAGACCCCGTGGTGCCGACCAGCTGTTAAAGGGGGAAGGGACGAATTGGTCTGCTGCCACACCCTGCACACTGCAGCCTTGCAAAGAGGCCTCAACACTGCTGCTCAGCCCCAGGGAGTCATGGCAACGCCAGAGAAGGCCCGTCAGCGTGCCCTGCGCTTCTCAGAGGGTGATCTGGACATAATGGTCACAGCTCTGGAGGTGAGGCGCAAGATCTTGTTTCCAGAGAGTGGGAGGAATCCAACCCACCATGACTACACCAAAGCCTGGAAGCAGATCGCCCAGAGGGTGACGTTCACCGGCGATGCCCCCAGGACCCACAAACAATGTCGTAAAAAATACAACGATCTGACCAGGATTGTGAAGGTGAGTAGCCTTTCCAGTCTCTTCCTCATTCTTGCATGTACACCTGACATGATGGGCAAAGGGAGCTGAAAGTCCTATTGGCCAGCCCTCAGCCAGCAGCATTGGGACAGTCATGAGCATCAAATGGCCATTCGGCACTCTACACTTTGGCCAAGCTATTCCACCATGGGAGGCAGTGCACAGTACATAAGGGCTTCACTCTGTCCAAGCTATTCCACCATGGGAGGCAGTGCACAGTACATCAGGGCTTCACTCTGTCCAAGCTATTCCACCATGGGAGGCAGTGCACAGTACATCAGGGCTTCACTCTGTCCAAGCTATTCCACCATGGGAGGCAGTGCACACTACATCAGGGCTTCACTCTGTCCAAGCTATTCCACCATGGGAGGCAGTGCACACTACATCAGGGCTTCACTCTGTCCAAGCTATTCCACCATGGGAGGCAGTGCACACTACATCAGGGCTTCACTGCGCACTTACAGCCCGTCCTTTCTCTTGCAGGCTAAAGTAGCGTTTAATCGCCAGGCCCGTGCCAGGGGTGGCCGCGCCAAGCTGCAGAAGCTCACTCGGCTGGAGGAGCACGTGTGTGTGCTCATGGGAGCCCGTGTGATTGTCCCCACAGCGTGCGGTGTATCCGACCCTCCACTGCCCGGCAATGGTAAGGACCTCGCCTTTTGGCCCTCTCGCGTCGCACTGGCCCATCCGAGCTACCTCCTTTGCCACTGTCCCACCAATGCGCTGAATCCCACCAGTCCTAACTCCTTCGCTGACGCCGTCTCCTCACTCTGAAGCTACTCTTGTGCATTCCTGCTTTCAGCTGGTGACGACCAGGACCCTGAAGCTGCCAGTGACAGCACCTCCGACCAGGAGGAGGAGGAGGAGCAAGCCGGACCTTCGGGGGAACAGTCACGTCCCGCAGGAGAGGAGGAAATGCTTGACACCTCCTCACTGGATGAGTGCCTGGAGGAACTGTCGCAGGGCAATGCAGCTTCTGGGACCAGTGGCGTCCAGCCACCCAGCAGCCGTGCGCATGGCCCGCGGCTTTCCCCCCAAAGGGGGGAAGGATCAGAGGGGAGTGCTGCTGCTCGGCACACTCGCCGTCACCAACGCGGCAAGGGTCCCCTAGTTCGGCCCCCTCCTCCCCAGCGGGAGAGTCGCGACTCCAGTCCGTACACCTTCACTTCGGAGGAGGTGCGGAAGCTGGATAAGATGGCCGACAACTCGGACCGGCGCCACACGGAGCTCATGAGCGTGGTGGGGCGCATGCCTGAGGCCATCGAGTCGCTGGCGACCAGTGTGCGCGAGTTCGGGGCAGCAACTGCCACGAGTGGCCGCATGCTGACTGATGCCGTCAAGACCCTGGCGGATGTGATGCGCGCGCACACCAGGACCACAGGGCCACTCACTGCTGCCACACGCGCTGTCTCAGGCAGGCATCGCCAGGGCAGCCGCCGCGCTGGACCATCCCAGCAAGCCGCCCGTCGGCTGATTGCTGCAGATCCTGCAGTGCGGGCCCGGCCGAGTGCCACCGTGCCACAGCACCAGCCAGCGCATCCCAGATGCCAGCTGGCCCACATTGCGCCATCCGTCGCCGCCATTCCCCCTCTGGGGCGTCAAGGGCAAGCGGCTGCAGCTGATGGTGGCCAGGCTCAGGTGCGCCACTCAGCAGACGGCCCCTCGAGGCCCAAACGCCGTGTAGGCCACCCCCCAGCGGCATCTGGCGGAAGGGCATCTGAGCCTCAGGCGCCTTCCCCCAGCCTCGCAGCAGCCACTGGGCAGAGCTTGCGAAGGAGCAGCAGGCCGGGCAGGGGAGGCAAAAGGCTGGCCAAGGTCTCGCCCTCGCGGGCCACTCAGTAGAGGGTGTGGGCAGCTTTCCTTTAATATGGTGGTGGCCATCTTTATTTTGCCCATGGTTGTGTTGTTGGAGGGCTTATTTTTTGCGTTAGGCTGACGTTGAGGGCCGGTTTGAAGAAAGGTGGAGTGGCTCCTCCCCAGTTTGTGGGAGTGAGTCGTTTGTTGGGCTTTTTGTGGGGCCCGTTTATTGTTTTTGGGGATTCATGTGGGAAGGGCTTTTCATTTTTGTGCAATAAAAAATTATCTTTATTCATGCAGTCTCCATGGTTGTTCTTCTTAGTGTTTGTTGGCTTCGCCGGCTGAGGGCTTGCGGAGCGGCTGCATTCATCTTCCTTCATGGCCCCTGGCCATTCCCTGACAGGGGGCTTAGAAGTACCGTGTAATAAGGTGGCGTCGTGCGGCCCTTGGCCCTGGTCGCTCCCTCCTGGGAACGTACTCCTGCTCCTCCTCCTCCTCCTCCTCCTCATGCTCCTCCTGCTCCTCCTCCTGAGGTGCTGGTCCAACGTCAGGTGGCAGTGCCTGAGTCCTGCGGATAGCCAGGTTGTGTAGCATGCAGCAAACCAGCACAAATTGGGAGACACGGTCCGGCGAATACTGCAGAGCTCCTCTGGAGCGATCAAGGCAGCGGAACCGCTGCTTGAGGACCCCAATAGTTAGCTCGATGATGTTGCGGGTGGTTTGATGGCTCTCGTTGTAGGCCTCTTCAGCAGCGGTCCTGGGCGCACGGAGCGGGGTCATGAGCCAGGTGCACAAAGGATAGCCTTTGTCCCCGATGAGCCATCCTCTTGGGGGAGGCTGTGCCTGGAACATGTCATGCACAGTACTCTGCCGCAGGATAAAGGCATCGTGGCTGCTGCCTGGGAAGCTGGCATTGACTGCCATGATGCGCTGCTTGTGGTCACATACCAGCTGCACATTCAGAGAATGGTAGCCCTTCCTGTTGCGATTCTGCTCGCCATGCTCCAGAGGGGCCCGCAAAGCCACATGCATACAGTCAATGGCGCCCTGCACCAAGGGGAATTCCCCGAGTCTGGCAAATCCCAATGCGCGCTGATGCTGGCTCTCGAGGGCCATGGGGAAGGAGATGAATTGGCTTCTCCTTCTGAACAGTGCTTCGGTCACGTGGCGGATGCAGCGATGCGCGCCATACTGGGAGATGTTTGCTATGTCCCCAGCAGCGTTTTGGAAGGAGCCGGTGGCATAGAAGTTCAATGCCACCGTCACCTTCACTTCCACCGACAGAGACGTCCTGCACCTGAGCTTTGGCCGCAGATCTCGGCGAAGCAGGTGGCAGATCTCTGCAATCACCTCCTTTCGGAATCGGAGCCTTCTAACACATCGCACGGCACTCATGTTTAGGTAGGAGCGCTGCTGGCGGTATAGCCTGACTGTGTAAGGCCTACGTGGCCGACGCCTGTAGCCCCCTCTGCCTCTAGCCAGGGCTGCCCCTCTCACAATGCGTCTGCGAGCCCTACGGACATGGCGCTGCAGCTGCGCGTTGGCACCCCATGCAGCCCCCATCAAATCCTGGCAAACAGTCTAATTTCCAAATGGCCACTTGCAGCGCTATGGCCTGAGTCCAAAAATACCTGGCTCTTGCTGCTTGAAACCAGTTAGCTATCCTCCTTGTTGTGTCTCCAGAAATGCGTTGGACAAGACTGTTTTCTGAAAAAAGGATGGCCTTTATACTGGAGAGGACGTTCCCTTTAATTAGCGCCCCCCGGGGCCCGCGCTGGTTGTGTTGCGTTCCTTTTTCCAAACGCTCCGGCCGCCCGCCGCACAATGGGGCGGTCCGACTGAAGTTTGCAATCGGGGCGGCCAAAGGGCGTTGCACGAGGATGTGACGTCATTTTCTGCGCGCGCATCCGGGCGGGTGCTAAACTTTGCGCCGGCGCTAACGGGCAACTTAATTTGGGGCGGGGCGCAAACTGCGCTGCGCCCGGGCGCTACACGCATAGCGCCCGGAAATCACTTCTCTTAAGGCGCTAACTGCTGGCGCAAGCGACTGAAAATCTAGCCCTATGACTCTATGCTTCAACTGTATAAAACACTAGTTAGGCCTCAGCTAGAGTACTGCGTGCAGTTCTGGTCACCACATTACAGGAAAGATGTGATTGCACTGGAGAGGGTACAGAGGAGATTTACAAGGATGTTGCCGGGAGTAGAGAATCTTAGCTATGAGGAAAGATTGGATAGGCTGGGTCTGTTTTCCTTGGAACAGAGGAGGCTGAGGGGAGACATTGAGGTGTATAAAATTATGAGGGGCATAGATAAAGTGGATAGAAAGGACCTATTTCCCTTAGCAGAGGGGTCAAAAACCAGGGGGCACAGATTTAAAGTAATTGGTGGAAGGTTTAGAGGGGATTTGAGGGGAAATTTCTTCACCCAGAGAGTTGTAGGGGTCTGGAACTCACTGCCTGAAAGGATGGTAGAGGTAGGAACCCTAACCACATTTAAAAAGTACTTGGATGTGCACTTGGGATGCTCTAACCTGCAGGGCTATGGACCAAGAGCTGGGAAGTGGGATTAGGCTGGATCGCTCTTTGTTGGCCGGCGCGGACACGATGGGCCGAAATGGCCTCCTTCCGTGCTGTAACTTTCTATGAATCTATGATTCTATGAAGTCGGAGCTGGACTCCTCCATGCTCTAAGCCATTGTGCACAGGCTCACTGGCAGGCTGCCGAGTGCACCTAACATTTCCTGGTGAATGCCCATCAGGCTTCTTCAGTAGTCTGAGCCCTCAAAGTTAGCATCTGAATGCTCTGAAGCAGAATTAGGTTTAATATAGTTAAATGTAGTGTTATTCTCATGGGTAGGGCTAATATATATAAATGATGATCTAGACGAGGGAACTAGATGTAATATCTCCAAGTTTGCAGATGACACAAAGCTGGGTGGGCGTGTGTACTGTGAGGAGGATGCCGAGAAACTCCAGTATGATTTGGACAGGTTGGGTGATTGGGCAGAAGCATGGCAGATGCAGTATAATGTGGATAAATGCGAGGTTATCCACTTTGGTGGCAAAAACAGCAAGGCAGGTTATTATCTGAATGGCAATAGATTGGGAGAAGGGGAAGTGCAACGAGACCTGGATGTCCTTGTGCACCAGTCGCTGAAGGTAAGCATGCAGGTGCAGCAGGCGGTTAAGAAGGCAAATGGTATGTTGGCCTTCGTAGCGAGAGGGTTCGAGTACAGGAACAAGGATGTCTTGCTGCAGTTGTACAGGGCCTTGCTGAGACCACACCTTGAGTATTGTGAGTATTGTGCAGTTTTGGTCACCTTATCTGAGGAAGGATGTTCTTGCCATGGAGGGAGTGCAGCAAAGATTCACCAGACTGATACCTGGGATGGCAGGAATGACGTATGAGGAGAGATTGGGTTGATTGGGCTTATACTCGCTGGAGTTTAGAAGAATGAGAGGGGATCTCATTGAAACTTATAAAATTCTAACAGGACTGGACAGACTGGATGCAGGAAGGATGTTCCCGATGGCCAGCGAGTCCAGAAGCAGGGGTCACGGTCTAAAGATAAGGGGTAAGCCATTTAGGACAGAGATGAGGAAGAATTTCTTCACCCAGAGAGCGGTGAACCTGTGGAATTCTCTACCACAGAAGGCAGTAGAGGCCAATTCATTAAATATATTCAAGAAGGAGTTAGATATATTTCTTAAGGCTAAAGGGATCAAGGGATATGGGGAGAAGGCAGGGACAGGGTACTGAATTTGGATGATCAGCCATGATCTCATTGAATGGCGGAGCAGGCTCGAGGGGCCGAATGGCCTACTCCTGCACCTATCTTCTATATGTTTCTATGTCACGCATATGTGTACCATACAGGGTTCCAAACTAAAGTCTGTTGAACGGAAAAGGGACCTACATGTTATAGAACATGAATCTCGAAAGTTTCATGACCAGTGCCGTGAAGCTATAGCAAAAGCAAATAGAATATTAGGAAATATTGCTAGGACGATACAATATAAAACAAAAAGCACTCTATTATCCTTGTGTAAGGCCTTGGTTAAGTCTTATCCACAGAACAATGTTCAGTTTTGGTCGCCTCACATGGTGGATGACATAGTGGCCGTGGGAAGGGTTCAGAGGAGGGCCACTAGATTGATACCTAGCTTAAAAGCTCTGAGCTACCATGATAGGCTCATAAAGCTGGGTCTTTTTATTCAAAGCAAAGCATAGCATAGACTTCAGGGAGATTTGATTGAGGTCTTTAAAATAATATATGGACTAGACTGTTCCCATGTGGATAGAATATTTTAATTATATAGGTTAGGGAGAACAGGAGTATAAGTTTCATGAGTCATTGGGTGTCAATATGTTCTTTAAAGCTTTAAGACATGGACACATGATCATAATTCCCAAAACAATGCATTCACAATCTCATCCAGATTGGTGTCTTATCTGAAGAATGGAATCTCTTATAGTGTGGAATCTATTATAGCGCGGCATCCGTGTTAGCTGTGGCTCAGTGGTAACACTCTCGCCTCTGATTCAGAAGGTCATGAGGGCAAGCCTCACTATAAAGACTTGAGCTCATAATTCAACCTGGCATTGAAGTTGGCTCCTTTAATTTTAAAACTAATCACTGTACAATGTGTACGTTTCCAACATCCACATTAGAGAGAGCTTCCAAGCAAAAGCACCTCATTATGGATGGCTGGTTTCAGTTTATTCTTTCTTAAAGTAACTCATTATTATTTTTGAAACATGCGTAAATTTATCGCACGATTACTTTTATTACTGCTTATCTCTTATGTAAATATTCATAGAGCTTTTAAATGTTGCCTGTGGACCGTGGACTGACTTTAACCCTGAGACAGGAAAACAAAGCCACGGTTGGGCGCCCAGCAATAGCCCTTCCCTTTAGCTTCATAATTAGCAGTGGGGTAGGTAATTCACAGGACAAATGCATTTGTCTCTCAAATATAGTCCTTCATAACAACCATTTTGTATGTGAATGTTGAGCAGAGTATGATGCTTAGGCAAGGCATGACATGCAGTCTAAGGTCAGTCAGGGTCACGTGCATTACTGCTTTGTATACTTTTTTCTATGTTGGTACAGTAAAAGTGTGATTAGAGTGTATTAGACGACAATGAGGTGTCATTGGGCTTACTCCACAAGTGGTAAAGACCCACAAACCACGACCACTGCAAATCTTCCTTTATCATGAAAGAAACCCAGTGGTGTGTTAATGTTGACACATTTGTATCACATTTCCCACTCTCTAAAGCTAATAAAAAATCTACACATTAACATATTAAGTCTAACATTATTTTTAGCTTGTGGTTCCCCAGAGCTGCCCCTTATCCCAAGGGAAACTGCATCCTTCGGAATCCTTGCAATAGCACTCCACACATGCAGGAGTTGGATATCTCCCCCTTACCCTCCACATTTCGGACGATTTAAGGCCATTCTTCCAAGCTGACTGAGAGAGCCACCTGCTGTGTTTCTGGTTAATCCACTGCACCGGCTTTATAATTCCCACATCTAGCCCTGATTTACCTCCTTCTCAGTAGTGGAAACCCAGTTAGGAGTGGGATCCATCCTGCAATGAAGACCTCAAGGACAGTTGCCAGTGGTTTTATGTGTGCGGGCAGAAATCCCGCTCTGCCATTTGTCAGATGATTGCAGCAAAACTCAGCCCACAGTTAATTCAATATTTTAGTACTCTTTTTTTAATCTTTTTCTGCTGTTCACGTCTTAGCATTCGTAAATTGAAATATGTCAAACTTTTCAGATTCTCCATAAATTCTCTTGTCATGAGCTGCTTATAAAAGATTAAGAAAAAAATCCAAGATTCATTACTCCAGTACACAAAAGGGAAAAGTCAAACCAACACCATCAGGATATTCTAACAGTGTCATGAACACTTGACATGGGCTGGATCTTGCCAGCCCTGGGGAGGCGGGTTTGGAGGCAGGACGGCCGGTAAAATGGCAGAATTTGGGGCGGGTGCCCAACACGCCCCCAACCCGCCTCCATGCCATCTTGCAGGAGGCGGGTAGCCGTCCCACGCCAGGTCCCGTCTCCTTGGAGGTGGGAAGGGATTATAGCCACTTAACTGCCTGTTAACAGGTAGTTAACAGGCAGATAAGAGGATTATCCCCATTTTTCCCACACAAGTGCGGACTTTCCGAAGGCTCCGAAACCCGCCAGGGTCACTGAGGTGAGTAGTGGGTCTGCGGGGGTCTGCGGGGTCCAAATGTGTGCTGTGGAGGTAAGTGATGGGTGCAAGTGTGGAGAGGTGAGTATCAGAGGTAAGTGAAAGTGTTAGAAAAAGTGTACATCCTTTGTTTCTTCCTGCAGGCTTCAATCGGTGGGTATGCGGAGAGTCTCGCACCTCCACGGTAGAGATGACAGTTGGCCGTTGCATTCTCCAATACAGCAACCATCTAATTTCTACAAAAGAAAGAGGTTTGATGAGGTCTTGAATTCAAGAACTCATTAAACTACAGAGAATGCCACTGTTTGACAGCTTCACAGAACTGTCGAACAATGACAATTCATCTGTCAAAAGTTTTGACAGATGAAACGTCATACGTTGATGTTCTCTGTAACCAGCTTTCCCTTAATTGGTCTGCTAAGCCTGCTGGGCGGGCTTAACAAGGTCAATCAAGGGAAAATAGCATGGGTTGGCCAGAAGTTGATGGAGGCGGGACTGAAACCCGACAAGTGGGAGTCCCGCCTCCAAAAGCTCCCCATTGGCAAAATCCAGCCCATACATTCTAACAGTGCCATGCTTACTAGGCTGACGTTTCCCTTTTCTGTCAAAAGTTATTAGCGAATTAGACAGGAATCGCACCAGAACGAGTATAATCTACAGTTCTAATATGGCAATATGCACTTAGATCAGGAGAGCATCGCTAAATAGTGTTGCCAATGAATAACCTGATTAAAATTAAACTAGTAATAATATGTTGAAAATCTTTTCTGAATTTAATGGCATGATGTTTCCCTTCATGGGTGAAGTGCCCTCTCTTGACCCTCTCCCACACACTGCAGAAGTGCTCAGTTAATGCCTCATATATCCTGTAGACAAGGGGGGAGAAATTCAGTATCGCCCCATTTGGGGCACAATTATCAACCGGGCGCAAAGATTAGCGCCAGGCACTAATTATTGCCTCCGACTGCAAACTTGGCTTTTATCGCCCCTGGAGGTGATTGGAGCGCTAAATCAGGCGCTACACACCTGTCTTAAGGCGCAAAGGCCGAGGAGCGAGGCGCTAACTCAGAGCGCGGGCGAAACTCGTGATGTCAGTCAGCAATGGAACACAGACACACTGGCGCCGGCCAGTTCTTAAAGGGGAGGGTCGATCTTGCTCTCCATCCACACCCTGCTCATTGCAGCCTTGAATCTCGGCCTGGAGAGACCTGTACATCAAATCTGTTGGAAAGAACAAAGAAGAGGCCCAGGGAAAGAGCTCAGAGTGCAGCCCCCATATTCTCTTTTAAATCGATGCAAGGAAGGTCAAATCAGAAAGAACCTGCAAAGTGCTGCTCAGTACCCAAAACTCCTCAACACTGCATTGAATATCACCTGCAGTCTCTCTCTCTCACTCAGAATGCGTGGTGCAAAAATTTTGCTGACAAAAAATGGCAGGCAGTGGTCGCCTTTAAATAGCGCTCCCCCAGTCCCTTCCCGAGTGCAAAACGCTCCCCTCAACCTGTCGTTGCTAGCAGCAGGCGGTAAGACAGGGGGCGCCGCTCAATATCCGGTCCGGGGCGCTACCGGGGCATTGCACTGACGTCACGATCTGCGGGTGCAGGGGATCGTGGCGGTAGTGTTTAGTGCCGCCGCAAAATGTCTAGTTAATTTCGTGAGTGGCGCAAATATCGCCGCGCCCAGACGCTAGTTGCTTTGCGCCCCATTAGCGCCCTATTAAGGCGCTAACGGGAGGCGCAAACCAACTGAATTTTTCCCCCAAGGTTTTTTTAATGACAAGTTTAGAGTAACTAACACTTTTACACCTCCACCTGGCAGTCTGAAATGTTCAATTATTTTTCCCAATAAATGTAGCTCCCTACATTCTTTAAATATGAAAAAACAAAATTACTGCCACTCCTTTCGTGTTCCAAGACCCCAGTTGTAAATTTTAATAAATCTGAATTACCATAAAGTCCCAAATTGGCTGCATTGAAGTCTTTTCTTTCTCAGCTGTAACTGTTATAATACAATATAATACTAGTACATATGTTATCTGCCTGAAAATTAACTTTTCTGCTAGACAGTTCTAGCTCCAAGTGTGTTATGATGCTAATTGGAATTGCGAGTGAGCTAAATGTTAGGCACAAAGCAATTTTCTGGTTCCCATTGTTAAAGGCGGACTTCTTAAATGTCACAAGGGTCCACGGAATCATTTGAATAAATTAATTCGGAGAAAATTAGTGAAAATGTTTGGGCATCACTGTAACTGCCAGTAAAGCAATAATGCTAACTAGAATGGTTGTCTAAATATATATATTTTTTCAATTAAAAAAATTTAGACTGAAGTTGTCTCTCCTGCAAGCATAAAGACTATAGGAGCACACTGGGAGCAATTTTCTGTGCGTCAGTAGTTTTAACACTACATCGGGTTACATAGGATTACATTCGGCCCAACCAGGCCATGCCGGCATTTATGCTCCACACGAGCCTCCTCCTGTCTTTCCTCATCTAAATCTATCAGCATAACCCTCTATTCCCTTCTCCCTCATATGCTTGTCTAGCCTCCCCTTAAATGCATTTATACTATTCGCTTCTGTAACATTTGCATATTGATTTATCATTGGCCCGCAGGCATCTGTAAGGAATATCTATTATATTCACATGTGATCACATGCTGAGTTGTCATTGGCCTGCAGGCATCTGTAAGGACTGCTATTGTTTAGAAGACCCAGGGGTCCGGACTCCATCTTGTCCACACGCTGCTGTATTGATTGAGAAAGCTTACAGACCTGATGCTTCATTAAAAGAGTTTAAACTGTAATACTCCGTTGTCCTGCAATTTATTATTTTTTACAAAGTGTGCAAAACAAGACATGGTGTCAGAACAGGGATTTGAAATGGACATCATTGGAGCTCCCTTACCTCGAATAAATTGAGGATCTTTGAACTTACATAGAGAATGGTGCAAGTTCAAGCAACCGTGGAATTGATGTTCTCGGGTCCACTGAAAAGCAAAGGGGAGGAAGAAAGGTGCAGCTACCTACTCTTGTGGATCGGAGAAAAAGGGAGAGACATTTTTAACACATGGTCTCTCACCGCAGATGAAGCAAAGGTACTGAAAAGTTATTTTGACCATTTTGAAGCGTATGTGATGCCCAAGGCAAATACGATATTTGCTAGGTACAAGTTTCAGGAGAAAGTACAAGGAGCTAGTGAGTCATTTGAACAGTTCGTGACTGAGTTAAAACTACTAGTAAAAGACTGTGTATATGCAGATAAAGATGAGATGGTCAGAGATTGCATCGTGTTTGGAATACATTCAGCTAAAGTGAGAGAGAAACTTTTGAATGTTGGGTCCGGGCTAACGCTGGACAAAGCTATGGACATAGCTAGATTGCACGAGATAGCCCAAGCACAGTTGAAAACCATAACCGGCACCACGAACAGCTCGAGTGAACAGACAGTGCACACAGTTAATAGACACACACCAAAGAACACCGCCCAGAGAGCGCGTTTCAGAGTTCTAAAAATGAGCGACACAGACATAAAATGTTTCAAAAACTGTGGATATTGTGGAAACAACTGGCATGGAGAAAAGGAGTACTGCCCTGCCAAAGGAAGGCAATGTCCTAAATGTGGTAAACGGAACCACTTTGCTAAAGTTTGCAAGACTGTTTTCGGAAAAGCAGTACACACAGTGAGAGGCAGCCAAATGCCAGATAGAGAGTAACTAGTGGTGTTCCGCAGGGGTCAGTGCTGGGTCCCCAACTCTTTACAATCTATATTAACGATTTGGAGGAGGGGACCGAGTGTAACATATCAAAGTTTGCAGATGATACTAAGATGGGGGGGAAAGTAGTGAGTGAGGAGGATATAAAAAACCTTCAAGGGGACATAGACAGGCTAAATAAGTGGGCAGAGATTTGGCAGATGGAATACAATACTGGAAAGTGTGAGGTTATGCACTTTGGCAGGAAAAATCATAGAGCAAGTTATTATTTTAATGGCAAGAAACTAGAAAGTACTGAAGTACAAAGGGATCTGGGGGTCCTGGTGCACGAAACTCAAAAGGTTAGTATGCAGGTGCAGCAAGTGATTAAGAAGGCCAATGGAATGTTGGCTTTCATTGCTAGGGGGATAGAATATAAAAATAGGGAGGTATTGCTTCAGTTGTACAAGGTATTGGTGAGACCGCACCTGGAATACTGCGTACAGTTTTGGTGTCCATACTTAAGAAAGGACATACTTGCTCTCGAGTCAGTACAAAGAAGGTTCACTCGGTTAATCCCAGGGATGAGGGGATGGACATATGAGGAGAGGTTGAGTAGATTGGGACTCTACTCATTGGAGTTTAGAAGAATGAGAGGTGATCTTATTGAAACATATAAGATTGTGAAGGGGTTGGATCGGGTGGATGCAGGGAAGATGTTCCCGATGATGGGTGAAACTAGAACTAGGGGGCATAGTCTTAGAATAAGGGGCTGCTCTTTCAAAACTGAGATGAGGAGGAACTACTTCATTCAGAGGGTGGTAGGTCCATGGAATATGCTGCCCCAAAAAACTGTAGAAGCTACATCATTACATAAATTTAAAACAGAAATAGACAGTTTCCTAGAAGTAAAGGGAATTAAGGGTTACGGGGAGCGGGCAGGAATTTGGACATGAGTCTAGGTTCGGATCGGTCATGGCCCTGTGGGTAGCGGAGCGGGCCCAGGGGCCGTGTAGCCTGATCCTGCTCCTATTTCGTGTGTCTAATTCTGTTAGATGCAGGAGATGGTTCTGTGATAGTGGATTGGCAGTTAGGATCAGATCAGCCATGATCTTATTGAATGGCGGAGCAGGCTCGAGGGGCCGATTGGCCTACTCCTGCTCCTATTTCTTATGTTCTTATGTTCTTATGTTCAAATGCAGAGGAACTGTTTATTGATTCTGTGTCACAGAAAAAACAGATTTCAGAGACTGAGCAAGCCTTTGCCGATATTGAGATAGGAAAACAGGGCAAAGAGCTTAAGTTTAAACTAGACACTGGATCTCAGGTTAATGTAATTCCTCTGAGTGAGTATCACAGCTTGAAGGATGAGTGTGAGCTACAGCCCACCTCACGCAGACTGACCGGCTATGGTGGTGAGCAGCTCATTGTAAAAGGCACATGCGTGATGAAATGCAAGTACAAAGAAAGCGACATGATGTTGGACTTTTACATTATTGACACTCAAGCACCTCCAGTGCTAGGTCTAAAGGCATGTTTAGACATGGACCTCGTCAAGCTAGTGCTATCATTGACAGCACCAGTTGAGAAGCAGACAGTCATGGAGGAGTTTGCTGACGTTTTCAAAGGAATCGGACTGTTCCCAGGTGAATGCACTATTCACCTTGACCGAGCAGCAACCCCTGTGGCTTGCCCACCGAGAAGGATACCCCTTGCTCTACGTAGTCGCCTGAAGGAAGAGCTGCAGAGCATGGAGAATACAGAAATCATCGTCCGGGAAACAGAACCGACAGAGTGGGTCAACGTGTTAGTAGTGGTTGAGAAACCATGTACAGGCAAGCTCAGAGTTTGTCTCGACCCCAGAGATTTGAACAAGGCTATCAAACGCCCTCACTACCCTTTACCAACGCTAGATGACATCACACCCAAGCTAGTGGGAGCACGTTACTTCAGTGTAATGGGCGCATGATCAGGATACTGGAATATCAAGCTCACGGAAGAGTCATCTAAGCTAACAACGTTCAACACAGCATTTGGACGCTACCAATTTCTGTGTTTGCCATTTGGTCTTATCTCAGCTCAGGATGAATTCCAGCGGAAGATCGAAGAAACCTATGAAGGCCTCGATGGAGTAGTCGCAATCGTAGACGACATCCTCATCTATGGCAGGAATAGAGAGGAACATGACAGGAACCTCCGTGCGATGCGACAAAGATCATGGGAGAAAGGTATCCGGCTCAACCCCGAGAAAAGCGTAATCAGATCCACCAAGATCAGTTATTTCGGGCATCGCCTCTCAACTGATGGCATTAAGCCGGATCCAGAGAAAATCTCCGCCATCAAGAAGATGGAGCCGCCGAAGAACCGCGCAGAGCTAGAGACAGTACTAGGCATGGTTAACTACTTAGCCAAGTTTGCCCCGAGCCTCTCTGAAATCAACGCACCCATGCGTCAGTTGCTCAAACAATCCAATGAGTTCCTGTGGGACAAACAACATGACACAGCATTTCAGAAAATGAAAGACCTAATCACCAGAGAACCAGGACCAGTTCTTGCCTACTTCGACCCCAACAAAGAGCTCAGACTACAAGTGGACACATCAAAGTACGGACTAGGTGCAGTATTACTGCAAGAAGGAAAGCCCATCAGCTATGCTTCCAGATCTCTCACAGACAGTGAAATCAACTGTGCTCAAATCAAGAAAGAGCTATATGCAATTCTGTTCGGATGTAAGCGTTTCCACCAGTACGTCTATGGCCGACAAGTCATTGTGCAATCCGACCACAAGCCCCTCGAGTCAATCTTGAGGAAACCACTAGCCGCAGCCCCACCAAAGCTACAGAGAATGATCCTTCAGCTACAGAAGTACGACTTCACAATCATTCACCGTCCAGGCAAAGACATTCCTGTCACAGACACGCTCTCCAGAAAGTCTCTTAGCTACCAGGACAGCAGCCTTAGTGAAGGCATGGATGTGCAGGTACACATGGTGTACAACAGCTTACCTGTGAGTGACACAAAACTGAAGGAGATCCGAGCAGGAACAGAGAAAGATGCACAACTCACACTGCTGAGCAAAGTCATACATGAAGGATGGCCTGAGGAAAGGAGGAAATGCCCTCAGAGCATATCTGAATTCTGGAACCACAGAGACAAACTCACAAATCAACGGAATCATCTTCAAAGCGGAGAAAATCATCATTCCTACCAGTCTCAAAGAAGAGATGTTGACAAAAATTCATGCTGGACATATGGGCATGGAAAAATGCAAACAAAGAGCATGTGATGTTATGTTTTGGCCCGGAATGTGCAAGCACATTGAGGACATTGTTGGAAAATGTTCCATTTGTCTAGAATGCCGCCCATCAAATGTCAAAGAGCCCATGATACCTCACCGTATCCCAGACAGGCCCTAGCAGGTCATCAGCTGCAAACAAGTGCAGGCAAAACGTGTACAGAGACAGCAACACCAAAAGAGATACTATGACAGGTCAGCTAGACTACTGCCGCCGCTGCACAATAGAGTTATCCTTGACTTGTGAACTGTAAAAGGGTGTAGGCGGATCGCTGCCCTAAAAGAAACTGCACATCGTTATTGAAACGTTGAGATGTTTTCAGTGCTAGTTAAATGTTGAGTTTACTTATATGTTGATGCCAATGAGAACATTATGTCGAAGAAAGGTTCAAAAGTAATGCATAACATTTTTCTTTTAAAAGAAAGGGGATGTATCATTGGCCCGCAGGCATTTGTAAGGAATACCTATTATATTCACATGTGATCACATGCTGAGTTGTCTGGCTTGCAGGCATCTGTAAGGACTGCTATTGTTTAGAAGATCCAGGGGTCCGGACTCCATCTTGTCCACACGGTGCTGTATTGTTTGAGAAAGCTTACAGACCTGATGCTTCATTAAAAGAGTTTAAACTGTAATACTCCGTTGTCCTGCAATTTATTATTTTTGTACAAAGTGTGCAAAACAAGACAGCTTCAACCACTCCCTGTGGTAGCGAGTTCCACATTCTCACCACTCTTTGGGTAAAGAAGTTCCTTCAGAATTCCCTATTGGATATCTTGGTGACTATCTTATATTGATGGCCTCTAGTTATGCTCTTCCCCACAAGTGGAAACATTCTCTCTGTATCCACTTTATCAAAATTTTTCATAATTTTAAAGACCTCTATTAGGTCACCCCTCAGCCTTCTTTTTTCAAGAGAAAAGAGACCCAGCCTGCTCATCCTTTCCTGATATGTATACCCTCGCATTTCTGGTATTATCCTTGTAAATCATCTCTGCACCCTCTCCAGTGCCTCTGTATCCTTTTTATAATAAGGCGACCAGAACTGTATGCAGTACTCTAAGCGTGGTCTAACCAAGGTTCGATACAGGTTTAGCATAACTTCCCTACTTTTCAATTCCCCTCTAGAAATAAACCCTAGTGCTTGGTTTGCTTTTTTATGGCCTTGCTAACCTGTGTCGCAACTTTTAGTGATTTGTGTATTTGTACTCCTAGACTCGCACCCTCCAAGTGATAAGTGACCTCCCTATTCTTCCTACCAAAATGTAATACTTCACATTTATCTGTGTTAAACGTCATTTGCCAATTATATACCCATTCTGCAAGTTTATTAATGTCCTCCTGTAACTTGTTGCAGTCCTCCTCCGTATTGACTATCCCCCCCAATTTGGTGTCATCCGCAAATTTAGAAATTGTGTTTTTGATTCCAAAGTCTAAATCATTAATGTAAATTGTGAACAGCAGTGGTCCCAGCACTGATCCATGTGGAACACCACTACCCACCTTCTGCCACTGTGAATAGCTACCCTTTACTCCTACTCTCTGCTTTCTGTCCTGAAGCCAACCAGCAATCCATTCTGCTACTTGTCCCCTGACTCCGCATTCTCTGACCTTGTTCATCAGTCTATTATGGGGTACCTTATCGAAGGCCTTTTGAAAATCCAGATAAATTACATCTAATGCATTACCATTGTCTACTCTCTCTGTTACCTCTTCAAAAAATTCGAATAAGGTTGGTCAAGCAAGACTTTCCCTTTTGAAATCCATGTTGACTATTCATTATTATATTTTTGGTTTCTAGATGTTCTTCTATTTTTCCTTTAGTAGGGATTCCATTATTTTTCCTTCCACTGATGTTAAGCTGACTGGTCTATAATTCCCTGGACATGTTCTATCTCCCTTCTTAAATATCGGTATTACGTTAGATATCCACCAGTCCTCTGGCACTATACCTTTTTCTAACGAATTATTAAGTATGCGTAGTAATGCCTCTGCTATCTCTTCCCTAGATTCTTTTAAAATGCATGGATGCAATCCATCCGGACCAGGGGTTTTATCCTCTTTGAGTTTGATTAATTTATTTAATATATCCCCTTTTAAAATTTTAAATTCGCTTATCTCATTACTAATCTCATCATCCAATGTCATGTCCACCTGTTCTATCTCCCTGGTAAATACTGAAGCAAAATAATTATTTAATAATTCTGCCATCTCTCTATCGTTACCACTGGTCCACTTACATGCACAATGGTCTGGGCACTGGGTTCCATTTTCTGAGATGCTTAAAATGGCACCAATTGTTTTCCATTGTTAGCTCAAAAACATCAATTAAGGCCATTACTATTATTTCTTTTTATGCTAGATCTACTATTTGGGATCAGTGGCAATGACCACTCTCATAAATGGACCTCAAGCCCCACATGAATCAGATTGTGTCTCTATCTATCCTAGACGCCACCATTGAACAGAGAACCCTTACTACTTGATTTAAGTTTATTGGAATACATGGTGGATGAATATATATTCTATCAGGCTGAGGCTCAGGCTAATAGATAAACTTATTGGACACTAAACAGGTAAATAATCCGTACTCAGTATAAACAAGATAGTTACAGTAGTTATAAACTTTACCAATGTTCTTGAAATGTCAAAACAACAAAAATGCTTCTCCTGAGCTACTTCTCAAACTAAAATTAATCCTTGAAACACAGTCACTTACTTGTTATGTGGCAAAATGCTACCACAGAGTCACTAATGTAGGCCTGGCTCTCTTTGCTGGCTTCAGACTGACTGCCGACTGTGACAAAGACAGCAATAATTATACCAGTCAAATAAAACCCGTTAAAAATTGAATCTCTCAAACTACATTAGACTGATAGCCATTTTGCAGTATTCATACACAGACAATGCTTGGGACAGGGCCTAGACATCTTTTGGGTTAGTAGACTTGAGTTGGATAGTGTGGCCATTTGAACTATTAACAGGATCAAACCTTATGGCTTCATAGCAGCAACTTGTAGCCATATTCTCTGTGAATCCGGCAACTGTTGCACATCAGCAACCAAGCATTCTTTCCTTCAGTTAGAATGGTTTTAAATCCAAAATGAAAGAAGCTAATATTATAATTCCCAAGACAAAACTGCTTAATTTTTGTTACAGAAGGAGTCAATTAATTGTAGTCAAACTGTACTTTCCAAACAGTTGTACTTCTATACATGTACAACATTAACAATAACTTGCATCTATATAGTGTTGTTAATCTAAAGGTGCTTGTAGGGAGTGGCGTGTGTGTCAGCTTCACCTCTGACTCCTTTGAGCGGTTCGAATCGCTCCCACACCCCTGGGTTCTAGACACCGGACTTAGGTACAGGCGGCGATACAGAAAATCGAGTAGACAAGTGGTTTGGTGCAAGAAAACCAAAATTTTATTAAAGCAGAATACAACAATCTTAAGGAAAATTACTGGTATGAAAATACAGGCATAAACAATTACACTTATATGGGAATGGGGAACACACGGCACATCGAGGGAAACCAACTACATTAACAATCCCCTTATCTTTATCCCACCCCCTACACCTAACTAGATTAAGCTATGAGGGGCCAGGAATTCATGCTCACCAATCCAAAACCTGTTGCTTTAACGGTTGTGAGTTCTGAGGTCTGTTCTCCCTGTCCTTTGGGGTACCCCGTCGCCACGTGGTCTCGGGGCGTGGCGTTGGAGTTGTTGATGCGAAGCACCCTCCCTTTTCCTCAGCTGCCGTCGTCGTCTCGTCACGATGGGTTTTCTTCTTCTTCTCCCTCGGGCGGTCGTCAGTGGTAATGTTATGGTCAGGGGTCGGTTGGCGGTTCTACCGCTTAGATGATTTCACTACCTAAGCTTCGAATGCCGGTTTATTCATCGCGGGCACTGCCACCCATGTTTAATGCCAGCTTATTTGCAGTGTTCAAATGCCAACTTATTCTCACTGTCCATACATACACTGCCAATTTCTTCCCCAAACGCCAGCTTATAACTAGGCGTTTGGTTTTTACCAATGCGTCTTTCACTGCCCTTCTCTGCTCTTATCGATTTACCTTCTTCTTCTTCTCGTCTCGTCTCGTCTCGTCTGCCCCTTTTGTGGCCTGTGTGTCCTGTGTGGCTTTGAACTCGGGTCTCGTTCTCCTCCCGCGTTTGGCCCCGGTGTAATGGGCGTCCTTGGTTGTTGAGTGGTGCGGGGAGTGAGAAGAGCACCCTCCATGAGGCCAGGGCGTGAGTACGAGTGGCAGCAGGCCAAGGCCACAGACAAGAGGTCAGAGTCAAGAGTCAAGGGAAGAGAGAGCGATTGCCACTGATGGGCCTACAATTATACCCGTTCTTCTACTCCTTATCTGGTCAGTCCATTGTAATACTTTTGGCGGGCTTGTTTGAATGATTACAACCATTTATTTTAACGACTTTTGGAGTGGTTGTCTCCGGCTCTAATGGCCCTGATGTCCTGGTTGTTTGTCATGCATAAGAGCTAATTATCCCCATCCTGACTTGATGGCTACTGTGAGCGGTTACCGATTAAATGCGCAGAAACCTAATGGCCACGATTATAGGCCCATTCTAGCTTGATTGGATTCAAGTCGAATGAATGCATATTCTGTGTTTACTTTGCCTGGCTGGCTCCAGAGAGTCCTGTTCTCACAGATTCCTGCATTTTAAGTTTCGTCTCCGGGCCTGCTTGTCTGTAGAGCCTTGCTTTAAAAATCCTGTCAGTTTTGGTCATGAGGTTTACAGAAGCCATTTTGGGTACCCTGCTTTTAATAACTTGTCCAAAACAGGGTCCCTTGATCCATAACTTGGGGAGTGCGGGAAGTTTGAGAACACTGCAACTTACACTCCCCCTGTTGATACTAAACTTGCTTTAAGTAGCATCCTGATGAGGTGAGCAAAATTTCCGACCCTCCATAGTCAACCTTCCCCTGTAATTATCTATCAAATATACCCACGACACATGCACTTCCCATTCCGCGAAAATGTAGTGTACATAAGTATACATAGAATAATTACAATCGTTTTACACACATCCAAGCATGGAGGGGGTCCAACACCCCTGCACCACTTGGTACACATACATCTTTATTAACAACACACTTGAAAATCTTTATTAAAAACAACAAACACAAAAACCAATCTCTAATCAGAAATACAAAAACTCAAACCGGTGTATCACCCTCCACCCTCACATAACATTCCTTCCAGGTCCTCTGGTTTCGGAATTCTAGTATTTGACCTTTTCCCTTACACTGAGTGCATACTAGATACAACACTATCCCCAACTGGCAAACCACGAGAATGTGGGAAGCCAGTCTGATCCACGAAGGGACCTCTATACTATTGAAAATGTCCCACCAGGGTGGGATCACAATGTCCAATATCTTAGCCCCTACCTCTACTGTTTTCTGCTCCAGAGTGTAAAAATGTTTCTGTGAAACTATAACGGCTTTGAGTATTTTGGTAAGGTGTTCTGGGAGAGGGGTAATTTCATCGCCGAAATGCGCTACGTACTTCTGCAGGTTGGTAAAATTCTCTTTTACAGTGAGGTGAACAGTGGAGGGTTCAGGAATGGGGACAATTCATTCCTGGGCCACTTGAACTTCTGCCTCGGGTTTAAAACAGAAACTGCTGTCACTTACTGGACACCAGCTATGCTGGTAGTGGGGCACACCTGTGGTGACACAATATGTTCCACCTCCTATATATGCTACCTGTGGGGGGACTTGGCCTTGTGCCATTGCCTCCATGGTACAATTTATAGGTTTTGCGCCAACAGCTTTAAACCCGCATTGTGGTTTTGAATAGGCGTTCAAGTGCTGGGGACACAGTATTATATGTGCTACCCAGCTCCGGCACCCCAAGAGGTCAGTACCTGTCATAGCGTGCTCCCACTTTATGGCGTAAGGTGGGACCGCTGTGAAACGAATGTGAGCACCCCCTTGAATGACTCTAATGTTCTCAACCCTGTATACCGGTGCGGGTCGGGCTGTCCTACCCATGACCGGCTTTCTCACTACTATTCCCATGATGGTGTGGTTGGACTGCCCACAATCCACTGGGACTGGGTAGGCCTCGGAAGCTAGCCGGAGTTGACACGGGCTTAATGCATTCTCAAATGGATGGAGGGCTGCGAGGTGTTTGTTGCTGATCCAGGAGGGGACTAAACCCTGTTTTAAATCCTCCAGATTACTGCGGCCCTCGCCCAGCAACCACGCCCCATACAGCACGCACACCTCGTTCTGTGCAGCCTGGTCAGAAGCATTTCTGTCCTGCCTTATGAGGGCATTTACAGTCTTTGTATGCTTCTCCAGCTCGGCTATAATCTCTTTTAAATGGACTGTCATGGCCTGGTCCTCATGTAACTCCAAGCCCACTACTTTGTTCTCGTCCATTAATATCTTCCTTAACTGTGTTTTTAAACCGTTTATCTGGGTCTGCAGCTCTATGTCATCCAGACTGTTGATGACAGAGGACCCAGTATTAAACGCAGTAAAAACATCATTCCATGCTCCCCTTCTTTGTCTCCCTGTATTACCCAAAAACCCATGGTGGTGTATAGTTCGGTTTTGTCTATATTGGCGAAATCGAACTCATAAAATTTCCTGAACATCTCCTTTAATAGCTGGTATAGCTGCTCTGTTTCTTTGGGGCACCACTCCGGTAAGTGTACCTCAGTGAGATTTAAAATCACGGAGGCTACCATGTAGTGTACCCCCTGGTACAGCACTTGATCGGTAGACACTAGTACCAGTCCATTCCCTGGTCCCTTCGTGGTGGTGGGGCAACCTTCCCTGTGTATCCTCACCTGGGTCATGGGCAGGGATTTTTGGGCGCGGGTTACAAGCTCAGTGGCATTCACTGGGATCGGGGAGTATGGGACCGCGCACACCTTCCGGCTAGTATCTCACTTCATCCCCTTCCCGGCGTCTCGCCACTGCCGGTGGAAAATGATGGATATGCCTGAGGGGCAGACCCTATCTGACCCCCACATACAGATATAAATCCCTTGATCCGGTTCCCACCACTTGCCCCAACACACGCTTAATCCCCCATGAGTTCCTGTAATCGTCCGGTGGGTATTGTTCCCCAACCGTTCCCACTCGACTGCGGGGTTTCTCATATCTTTGCTCAGCTTTCTGAGCCACCACCACCTAGCCAAAGGAATGTGTCCCTTGCATGTTAAACATACACGTTTCCCTACGGTGACGCTGACTCTTGTGGTAGCGACCTGTACCCTGGGGCACAGGAGGGAGGCCTCCCCATACGTGAACCCGGTCTGGCTGGAGTACTGAGACGAATTGGACCCCAGCCACCCTGGCCACCTTCCCTCGTGGACGTAGATGGCGGTCTCCTCCGCATCCCGTTCACCGCTTCCGTCGGTTGCTATTGGTGCTCTATCCCCTGAGCACCCATAGATGTGAGAGTCCTCCACGTCGCCTCTCTTTCCAATGCTCAGTCCTATCAGGGCGAGTAGGATTACGCCCCCCTTCATCCTGAAAGTCTTTCTGCAACAGGTACAAAAACATACAGCCAGGTCCCCAAGAGATTCTCTGGCTTGGGTGAAGCATAGTCGAGTCTCGTGACCCCGACTCAAATACACACACTCTTAGCAGATTACTACTTAATTAAAACTACCCATCACCTTACTTAACCTAAGCTAAAACACCCAAACTTAAATTAAATACCTAAACTTAAATTACCTAAACTATGTACATCCGCCGCCCGTCTCCGGGCGGCCAGGCTAATCCCTGTTAGGGCTGTGGCCCACCGCTCCCTCCGGCGTGGCCGCACTGCCCTGCACTGTCGGTCCCTCGCAGCCTGCGGCTGCTGGCTGGGGACCTCTGTCCTTGGACTTCCCCCTGACTCGGGAGGCTGTCCCTTTAAAATGGGGAGCCGGTGACCAGGGTTTCCTTGGCTGGGGCGCCTGTGGGGTCCTTCTAGGGACTTTGGCGGGTGGGGTTTTCTTGGCTGGTGGGCCTTTAACCCGAACCGCTGTCCCCTCCGGTGTGGTCTGTGGGCTTACCACTGCCGCTGGCTGGGGGTCCTCGCCCTCAGGCTTTACCTCTCCCGAACCTGGGCTAGGGGCAGGTAACTCTTCGCAGCCTGTTGCTGCAGGCTGAGAGTCTCCGCCCCCAGGTCCCAAACCTGGGTCCGGGGCGGGGTCTTCACCCTCGGGTCCCTCCTCCTCTAAACCTGGGTCAGGGGCGGGGTCTTCGCCCTCGGGTCCCTCCTCATCTGGAGCCCAGAAGAGTGGGGAAGTGTCCCAATCGGTGGGCGGGATGGCCCCTCCCCTTCAGCAAGCCACAGCGCCTGCCTGTGCAGTCTGTGAAATCACCCCCGCTGCAGGCTGAGGATTTCTATCCTCAGACCCTACCCCAACTGGCTGTTTTCTTCTTTCGGGTCTAAACAGTTTGCACTGATTAATGTGACTAGCAGCCTGTTTTAAAACCTCGTCCGCTGCCCTGAATGGGCCTCCTAGGGACTCCCCATCCTTTCTCCTCACCGGGACGGCCTTAAGGACGGGGTCTTGGGCCTGGACCTGCTTTGGGTCTGGGGCCAAAGCTACCCCCTGTGTGCCTCCCTTGTCCCGGACTGCGGCTACTGAACCTGCCCGATAGGGTTCCCAAGACTCTCCTTCCCTAGCTACTGGGGCGTTGCACTGACGTCACGATCTGCGGGTGCAGGAGATCGTGGCGGTTGTGTTTAGCGCCGCCGCAAAATGTCTAGTTAAATTCGTGAGTGGCGCAAACATCGCCGCGCACGGGCGCTAGTTTCTTTGCACCCCATTAGCGCCCTCTTAAGGCGCTAACGGGAGGCGCAAACCAACCGAATTTTCCCCCCAAGCTTTTATTAATGACAAGTTTAGAGTAACTAACACTTGTACACCTCCACCTGGCAGTCTGAAATGTTCAATTATTTTTCCCAATAAATGTAGCTCCCTACATTCTTTAAATATGAAAAAACAAAATTACTGCCACTCCTTTCGTGTTCCAAGACCCCAGTTGTAAATTTTAATAAGTCTGAATTACCATAAAGTCACAAATTGGCCGCATTGAAGTCTTTTCTTTCTCAGCTGTAACTGTTATAATACAATATAATTAGTTGGGGGGGAGGTATTAAGAGAGCAAAAAATAAAAATGACAGCAGAGAAGGCAATAGAACAAGGTAGCAGGGGAATTAAAAACCAGAGCGTGTCAGGAAGGGACAGAATATATAAAGATAAAGGTAAAGTAGTAAAAGGGGTAAAAGCAGGAATAAATTGTCACAACACGTATTTGAAAGTTCTTTATCTGAATGCACGCAGCATTCGTAACAAAATAGATGAGTTGACGGTACAAATAACTACACATGGGTATGACCTGGTGGCCATTACAGAAACATGGCTGCAAGGTGACCATGACTGGGAACTAAACATACAAGGGTATTTGACAATTAGGAAGGTCAGACAGGAAGGAAAGGGAGGTGGGGTTGCTATGTTAATCAAGGATGGAATCACTGCAATAGTCAGAAATTATATTGGGCCAGAGGATCAGGATAGTGAAACAGTTTGGGTGGAGATAAGGAATAATAAGAGGAAAAAGTCATTAGTGGGTGTAGTCTATAGGCCTCCTAACAGTTGCAACTCTGTTGGTCGGAGTATAAATCAGGAAATAGTTGGGGCTTGTAATAAGGGGACAGCTATAATCATGGGGGATTTTAACTTTCATATTGACTGGACAAATCAAATTGGGCATGGCAGCCTTGAGGAAGAGTTCATAGAGTACATTAGGGACGGGTTCCTTGAGCGGTATGTAACTGAACCTACCAGGGGACAGGCAATTTTAGATCTGGTCCTGTGTAATGAGACATATTAATAAAAAATGTCCTAGTAAAGGATCCCCTTGGAATGAGTGACCATAATATGGTTGAATTCCAAATTCAGTTTGAGGGTGAGAGAGTTGGATCTCAAACCAGCGTACTGAGCTTAAATAAAGGAGACTATGAAGGAATGAGAGTAGAATTGACTAAAGTGGACTGGGAAAACAGATTAAAGTGTAAGATAGTACAAGAGCAGTGGTCTACATTCAAGGAGATATTTCACATCTTTCAAGATAAATATATTCCACTGAGGAAAAAGGGGAGTAAAAGAAAAGATAGCCATCTGTGGCTTAGTACAGTAATAAAGGATAGTATTCGACTGAAAACAAGGGCATATAAATTAGTGGGAGGATAGAAGATTGGGAAGTATTTAAAAGCGAGCAAAGAATAACTAAAAGATTAATTAAGAAAAGGAAGATAGATTATGAAAGTAAACTAGCAAAAAATATAAAAACGGATAGCAAAAGTTTCTACAGTTATATAAAAAGAAAAAGGGTGGCTAAAGTGAACTTTGGTCCCTTAGAGGATGAGACCGTGGGGAACATGGAGATGGCAAAAACACTGAACCAATATTTTGCATCAGTTTTTACAGTAGAGGACACTAAGAATATCCCAACACTGGACAAACAGGGGGCTATGGGGGGGGGAGGAGCTAAACACGATTAAAATCACTAAGGAGGTGGTACTCGGTAAAATAATGGGACTTAAGGCGGATAAATCCCCCGGACCTGATGGCTTATATCCTAGGGTCTTGAGAGAAGTAGCGGTCGGGATTGTGGATGCATTGGTGATTATCTTCCAAAACTCCCTGGACTTAGGAAAGGTCCCGGCAGATTGGAAAACTGCTAATGTAACGCCCTTATTTAAGAAGGGAAGTAGACAAAAGTGTGGAAACTATAGACCAGTTAGCCTAACATCTGTGGTTGGTAAGATGTTGGAGTCCATTATTAAGGAAACAGTAACAGGGCATTTGGATAAACATAATTTAATAGGACAGAGTCAGCATGGTTTTGTGAAGGGGAAGTCATGTTTGACAATTTTGCTCGAATTTTTTGAGGACGTAACGTACAGGGTGGATAGGGGGGAACCAGTGGATGTGGTGTATTTGGACTTCCAGAAGGCATTTGACAAGGTGCCACACAAAAGATTACTGATCAAGATAAAAAATCACGGGATTGGGGGTAATATACTGGCATGGGTGGAAGATTGGCTATCTAACAGAATACGAAGAGTTGGGATAAATGGTTCGTTCTCGGGCTGGCAATCAGTAACTAGTGGTGTTCCGCAGGGGTCAGTGCTGGAACCCCAACTCTTTACAATCTATATAAACGATTTGGAGGAAGGGACCGAGTGCAACATATCCAAGTTTGCCGATGATACAAAGATGGGAGGGAAAGCAGTGAGTGAGGAGGGCATAAAAAACCTGCAAAAGGACATAGACAGGCTAAGTAAGTGGGCAGAGATTTGGCAGATGGAATATAATACTGGAAAGTGTGAGGTTATGCACTTTGGCAGAAAAAATCAAAGAGCAAGTTATTATCTAAATGGAGAGAAACTGCAAAGTGCTACAGTACAAAGGGATCTGGGGGTCCTGGTGCATGAAACACAAAAAGTTAGTACAGGTAGACTACCCTTTATCCGGACTTCCGAAAACCGAAACCCTCTAAAAACCGAAGGTTTTTTCGTTCAGCGTAAGTCGTGCGTATGAACGAAAAAACCTTCGGTTTTTAGAGGGTTCCGGTTTCGGAAGTTCGGATAAAGGGTAAGTCGTGCGCACGACCCCCCGCCGACCCCCCCGCGGACCCCGCCGGCCCCGACAACCGCCGACCCCGCCAGCCCCGACAACCGCCGACCCCCCCGCGGACCCCGCCGGCCCCGACAACCGCCGATCCCCCCGCGTACCCCGCCAGCCCCGACCCCCGCCGACCCCGACTGACTTACGCTGAACGTCAGCGTAAGTCGTGCGCACGACCCCCCGCCGACCCCCCCGCGGACCCCCGCCGACCCCCCCGCGGACCCCCGCCGACCCACCTTCCGAAATCCGAAATTCTCCTTTATCCGAAACTCGGCTGGTCCCGAGGTTTTCGGATAAAGGATAGTCTACCTGTATGCAGGTGCAGCAGGTGATCAGGAAGGCCAATGGAATCTTGGCTTTTATTGCAAGAGGGATGGAGTATAAAAACAGGGAAGTCTTGCTGCAGTTATACAGGGTATTGGTGAGGCCACACCTGGAATACTGCGTGCAGTTTTGGTTTCCATATTTAAGAAAAGATATACTTGCTCTCGAGGCAGTTCAGAGAAGGTTACCTCGGTTGATTCCGGAGATGAGGGGGTTGACGTATGAGGAAAGGTTAAGTCGGTTGGGCCTCTACTCATTGGAGTTCAGAAGAATGAGAGGCGATCTTATCGAAACATATAAGATTGTGAGGGGGCTTGATCGGGTGGATTTGGTGAGGATGTTTCCACTGATGGGTGAGACTAGAACTAGGGGGCATAATCTTAGAATAAAGGGCCGCCCTTTCAGAACTGAGATGAGGAGAAACTTCTTCACTCAGAGGGTGGTAAATCTATGGAATTTGCTACCCCAGAGAGCTGTGGAAGCTGCAACATTAAATAAATTTAAAACAGAGATAGACAGTTTCTTAGCAGATAAGTGAATTAGGGGTTACGGGGAGAGGGCAGGGAAGTGGACGTGAGTCTAGGTTCGGATCAGCCATGATCCTATTAAATGGCGGAGCAGGCCCGAGGGGCCGTATGGCCTACTCCTGCTCCTACTTCTTATGTTCTTATGTTCTTAGTACATATGTTATCTGCATGAAAATTAACTTTTCTGCTAGACAGTTCCAGCTCCAAGTGTGTTATGATGTTAATTGGAATTGCAAGTGAGCTAAATGTTAGGCACAAAGCAATTTTCTGGTTCCCATTGTTAAAGGCGGACTTCTTAAATGTCACAAGGGTCCTCGGACTCATTTGAATAAATTAATTCAGAGAAAATTTGTGAAAGTGTTTGAGCATCACTGTAACTACCAGTAAAGCAATAATGCTAACTAGAATGGTTGTCTAAATATATATATTTTTTTAATTTTAAAAATTTAGACTGAAGTTGTCTCTCCTGCAAGCATAAAGACTATAGGAGCACACTGGGAGCAATTTTCTGTGCGTCAGTAGTTTTAACACTACATCGGATTACATAGGATTACATTCGGCCCAACCAGGCCATGCCGGCATTTATGCTCCACACGAGCCTCCTCCTGTCTTTCCTCATCTAAATCTATCAGCATAATCCTCTATTCCCTTCTCCCTCATATGCTTGTCTAGCCTCCCCTTAAATGCATCTATACTATTCGCTTCAACCACTCCCTGTGGTAGCGAGTTCCACATTCTCACCACTCTTTGGGTAAAGAAGTTTCTTCAGAATTCCCTATTGGATATCTAGGTGACTATCTTATATTGATGGCCTCTAGTTATGCTCTTCCCCACAAGTGGAAACATTCTCTCTGTATCCACTTTATCAAAAGCTTTCATAATTTTAAAGACCTCTATTAGGTCACCCCTCAGCCTTCTTTTTTCAAGTGAAAAGAGACCCAGCCTGCTCATCCTTTCCTGATATGTATACTATTAAATCCGTGTGTTAATGGAGACACGGAATGCAGGAGTTGGTTTAACAAGTCTTTACTGAATGGAGACAATCGGGTACTGAAACTACAGACGGCTGCTAGCGCCTTTTTATACAGGGGTGGTCACTGCCGGTACTGCAGTCTGAGGCCAGTTATTCTCTTAAAGGTACACATACACAACAATTCCCCCCCTTTTAGATAAACAGTACATAACATTCATTTAACGACTAAATGATAACTAATTACAATCACAATTACGGTTGCTAGATACATTGGTTGAGGTTAAGCAATTATAAGTTCAGTCTTTGAGGAGGCTTCCTGATTCTGTCTGGATAACGTCTCTTTGGGGTATCAGGTTGTTCTGGCAAGGTTGAGTCGGGATCAATGTCGTTGTTTGGTTCATCTGCTTCCAATATCACCGATTCTGCGGTAGATGCAATTGGTACGTCGGTTTCATCGCCAGGTGTATCAGATCGTGGTGTGGAGTTGACGTTTTCCCGTGACTCTAGAATCTGGTCAGCATGGCATCTTACAATGCTCTCTCCAACGTCCACGGTATACAGGAGAGGTCCTTGCCGTGTACAAATTGTTCCTGGCTGCCATTTCTCTGTGCGGTAGTCCCGGGACAAAACTGGTTGACTTATCTTAAAACTCCTGGTCGGTCTTTCATTCATATTCTGAAACTGCCTGTTCTCCACATCTCTTCTGATGTTCGGCTTAACCAAATCCAAGCAGCATCGTAGTCTTCGATTGAAGAACATCATGGCAGGAGTTTGGTTGGTAACCGCATGTGTCGCATTCCGGTAGGCAAACAAGAAGTTGTCCACCTTGTGTTGTAGGGGTATATCTTCATTACACATTGCCTTGATAGCCTTCTTGAATGTTTGAACAAACCTCTCGGCCAATTCATTAGTGGCTGGATGATATGGGGCAGATGTGTAATGCTTAACACCATTGTTCTTTAAGAACCTCCGGAACTCTTCAGACACAAACTGTGGTCCATTGTCAGAGCAAATCTGTTCAGGCAGCCCATTCCTGGCGAATATGGTTCGTAAGACTGTAATAGTTTTCTCTGTGGTGGTTGAGGACATTTTTATTACCTCTGGCCACTTTGAATGTGCATCCACCGCAATTAAAAACATAGAGTCCATGAAGGGCCCAGCAAAATCAATGTGCACCCTTTGCCATAGAGATGAGGGCCACTCCCATGGATGTAGAGGGGCTTGTGGTGGGGCGTTTTGGACCTTCTGGCATCCTGTACAGCTCTTGGTCATCTGTTCGATTTCTCTATCGATTCCCGGCCACCACACAAACGCTCTAGCTAAGTTCTTCATCTTTACCCCTCCCAGATGGCCCTCATGAAGCTCATTGAGCACTCTATCCTTCAATTTGGGTGGAATTACTACTCTGGATCCACACATCAAGGTTCCTCTGCACACTGACAGCTGTTCCCTTCTCGGCGAGAATGCTGGCAGCAGTGGTTCGCCATGTGCTGGCCATCCCTTCGCCGTTAAATCATAGACCCGGGATAGTGTCGGGTCATTTCGTGTTTCCTTTTCTATGTTTGCATTCGTCACAGGGAGACATTTGACTATGGTCGAGTGGAATATCTCCATTGGATCCACTGCAAGTTCTTCTTCCACCGTCGGCAACGGTAGGCGCGACAATCCATCAGCATTCCCATGCTGTTTAGTTCCTTTGTACTCGATGTCATATTGGTGTGCCCCTAGGAAAAGGGACCACCTCTGTGGCCGTTGTGCTGTCATTATCGGTACGCCCTTCTGAGGGTTGAAAATGGAGACAAGAGGTTGATGATCAGTTATTAGAGTAAATTTTTGACCGTGCAGGTAGTGATTGAACTTCTTCACCCCCCTACACTAGGCTGAGGGCCTCTCTGTCAATCTGGGCGTAGTTACGCTCGGCTGAAGTTAACGAGCGTGACGCAAAAGCTATCGGCCTCTCAGAACCATCAAGGAATTTATGTGACAGTACCGCCCCAATGCCGTAGGGAGACGCATCACACGCCAGTCTTATCGGTAGTGATGGGTTGTAGTGAGCCAATACTTCTCTTGAAGTGATTAGGTCCTTACTCTTCTGAAAGGCCCGCTTACATTCATCGCTCCATTTCCATGCTACTCCCGTTCGTAGTAGGGCGTTCAGTGGATGCAGAATTGTGGACAAATTCGGCAAAAACTTATGGTAGTAATTCACCAATCCGAGGAATGACCTCAGTTGCGACACATTTTCAGGCGCTGGAGCCTTAACTACCGCTTCAATTTTGTCAGGGGACTTATGCAACCCCTCTTCATCAATCACGTGGCCACAATACGATATCTGTTTCTTAAAAAACTCGCACTTGTGGCGATTGGCTCGTAGCCCATGTTCACGTAGTCTAGTGAGCACCTGCTCTAGGTTGGCAAGGTGTTCACTGTCATCTTCACCTGTCACCAGGATGTCGTCCAAGTAACACTGAGTCCTCGGAATCCCTTGCAGGACTTGTTCCATCGCTCTTTGCCATATCGCCGGAGCTGATGCTACTCCGAATACCAGTCGATTATACTGGTAAAGACCTTTGTGAGTGTTTATCGTGAGATACTTCCTAGAAGATTCTTCAACCTCCATCGGCAAATATGCTTGTGCTAGGTCAATTTTTGTAAAACGCTTCCCTCCAGATAGTGAGGCGAAGATATCTTTTATCCTTGGAAGAGGATATTGTACTGTGTGAAGGACTGGGTTCACTGTCACCTTGAAGTCCCCACAGATGCGAACCTTCCTTGGCTCCTCAAACTTATTGTTTAACGTTTTCTTCATGACAGGAACGATGGGTGTCGCCCACTCACTCCAGTCTACCTTAGATAACACGCCTGCATTCTCCAGATTCTCCAGCTCTGCCTCAACGGCTGGGCGAATTGCATATGGTACCGGTCTTGCTTTGAAAAACTTGGGAATTGCATTCTCCTCTATTTTTATCGAGGCGGTTACGCCTTTAAGAGTGCCCAGTTCTGGTTGAAATACCTCTTTGGCATCAGCTAAGATTGTTGACAATCGTCCAGGAGTGACGTCGTCATCCTTTTTACCAGCCACCGTCAGTGCCTGAATGGAGTGCCAGTCTAAACTTATCTTTCTGATCCATTCACGTCCCAATAACGGTGGTCCACCATCTTGCAGAATGTAAAGATACAATTTCCGTATTTTCTTGCCGTTGTATTCGACAGGCACCCTTATTTTTCCTCTGGGGTATACATTTTGCCCCGTATACGTCCTCAAGACAATGGATGTCTCTCTCAAGGGTATGTGTGAGAATAGCCGCTCGTAGTCTCGTCGATTCATGACGGTTAGAGCTGATCCTGTATCCAATTCCATTTTGACCTGGGACCCTGCTATCGTGAGGGTGACCCACATGGTTCGGTGATCCTCTTTTGCGATTATGTTGTGTAGTTTGAGACAGCTTAGTCTCTTGTTCCCGGATTCACTATCGCTCATCTGGTCTTCGGAACTACTGTCCGTCATCTTTTGTACTTTCCTGTACGGTTCCTTAGTAGCCTTTTTATTGTCGTTGGTCTTCTTCTCAGACCTGCAAACTCGTGCAATGTGTCCCATCTTTCCGCATTGCCTGCATATTTTGTCCTTGGACCAGCAGTCCTTCTGGTCATGGTTTGTTCTGCCGCAGCGATAACATTTTGCAAATCCCCATGTCATTTCGTGGGTGCCGTATTCCTGTGGCTTTTGTTGTATTTCCGCAGCTCCCCTTGCCGCTGCTTCGTACGGTACTGCCACGCTGAAAGCCTTATCTAACGTCAGCTCTTTCTCTGAGAGTAACCTCTTCTGGGTTCCTTTACTCAGGAGTCCACAGACAAATTTGTCCTGTAAGGTATCTGCCAGTCCTGCTCCGAACTGGCAGTGCTTTGATAGCTTGCGTAGTTCCGTAAGGTAATCAGCATTGCTCTCATTGTTATGCTGATTTCTCCTATGGAATTTAAATCTTTCTGCTATCAGCAGCGGTGTAGGATTTAGGTGTTCCTGTCGGATAGCAACAATTTCGTTAAAACTCTTCGCCTTCGGTTTGGCTGGAGTAATCAGGTCCCGCAATAGGCCGTATGTTCTTGCGCCCATTAAATTTAGCATTACCGATGCCTTTTTCTCCTCGGCTATTTCGTTTGCCTCGCAATATACCTTGACTCTTTCCACATACATGGTCCAGTCTTCTATTGCATTATCGAAGGCAGTGATATCGCCAGTCTTTGGCATCTTGAAAATCTAAGATGGCATCTCCCGCGCTTTTCCTTCGCCCCCGATGGATCAAAATGGCGCCTCCCGCACTTTTCCTTCTTCCCCGCCGAGTTTAGATGGTGCCTCCTGCACTTTCCCGCCGCTGCCGCTGCTGTCAACGCCGCTCTCCGCGGTATATTTATTTTTAACCGTTCCCGTCGTGGAGCGGACCCTCTGGGACACTTCCCTCCCTCTTCTTAGGTCCGAATGCTGCCCGGCTGCGAAGCACCGGCCGCGCCCTGTGTGCTCCACCCTCTCTCTCTCTCTTTGCTTCCCGACTCGCTGCCTGGCCCCGTTGCAGAGCCACCCGATCGAGCTCTAGCCCGCCGCAGCCCAGGAAGGATCAGTGCACTACCTGCCACCAGCCCGATTAGCTGGGAAACCACAGACTGGAGACCAAGCCTGGCTCTCGACAGTCTCTCCTGCACTTTTCAAGTCGATGATGTGGAGGGCGGTTGCCCACGGTCGACGCCCGTTTCTCGAGTTTCTGTGGATTATTTTTTTATTTTTCTCTCTTCTGGCTTCGACCGTCAATAACGTTGTCTGAGGTGCTGCCGAGTTGCAGGTAAGTTCGTTTCTTACTCGTCGCCAGTATTAAATCCGTGTGTTAATGGAGACACGGAATGCAGGAGTTGGTTTAACAAGTCTTTACTGAATGGAGACAATCGGGAACTGAAACTACAGAAGGCTGCTAGCGCCTTTTATACAGGGGTGGTCACTGCCGGTACTGCAGTCTGAGACCAGTTATTCTCTTAAAGGTACACATACACAACATATACCCTCGCATTTCTGGTATCATCCTTGTAAATCTTCTCTGCACCCTCTCCAGTGCCTCGACATCCTTTTCATAATATGGCGACCAGAACTGTACGCAGTACTCCATGTGGTCTAACCAAGGTTCGATACAGGTTTAGCATAACTTCCCTACTTTTCAATTCTATCCCTCTGGAAATAAACCCTAGTGTTTGGTTTGCTTTTTTTATGACCTTGCTAACCTGTGTCACAACTTTTAGTGATCTGTGTATTTGTACTCCTAGATCCCTTTGTTCCTCTACCCCACCTAGACTCGCAACCTCCAAGTGATAAGTGACCTCCCTATTCTTCCTACCAAAATGTAATACTTCACATTTATCTGTGTTAAACTTTATTTGCCAATTATATACCCATTCTGCAAGTTTATTAATGTCCTCCTGTAACTTGTTGCAGTCCTCCTCAGTATTGACTATCCCCCCCAATTTGGTGTCATCCGCAAATTTAGAAATTGTGTTTTTGATTCCAAAGTCTAAATCGTTAATGTAAATTGTGAACAGCAGTGGTCCCAGCACTGATCCTTGTGGAACACCACTACCCACCTTCTGCCACTGTGAATAGCTACCCTTTACTCATACTCTCTGCTTTCTGTCCTGAAGCCAACCAGCAATCCATTCTGCTACTTGTCCCCTGACTCTGCATTCTCTGACCTTGTTCATCAGTCTATTATGGGGTACCTTATTGAAGGCCTTTTGAAAATCCAGATAAATTACATCTAATGCATTACCATTGTCTACTCTCTCTGTTACCTCTTCAAAAAATTTGAATAAGGTTGGTCAAGCAAGACTTTCCCTTTTGAAATCCATGTTGACTATTCATTATTATATTTTTGGTTTCTAGATGTTCTTCTATTTTCTCCTTTAGTAGGGATTCCATTATTTTTCCTTCCACTGATGTTAAGCTGACTGGTCTATAATTCCCTGGACATGTTCTATCTCCCTTCTTAAATATCGGTATTACGTTAGATATCCGCCAGTCCTCTGGCACTATACCTTTTCTAACGAATTATTAAATATGTGTAGTAATGCCTCTGCTATCTCTTCCCTAGATTCTTTTAAAATGCATGGATGCAATCCATCCGGACCAGGGGCTTTATCCTCTTTGAGTTTGATTAATTTATTTAATATATCCCCTTTTAAAATTTTAAATGCGCTTATCTCATTACTAATCTCATCATCCAATGTCATGTCCACCTGTTCTATCTCCCTGGTAAATACTGAAGCAAAATAATTATTTAATAATTCTGCCATCTCTCTATCATCACCACTAGTTTACTTACATGCACAATGGTCTGGGCACTGGGCTCCATTTTCTGAGATGCTTAAAATGGCACCAATTGTTTTCCATTGTTAGCTCAAAAACATCAATTAAGGCCATTACTATTATTCCTTTTATGCTAGATCTACTATTTGGGATCAGTGGCAATGACCACTCCCATAAATGGACCTCAAGCCCCACATGAATCAGATTGTGTCTCTATCTATCCTAGACCCCACCATTGAACAGAGAACCCTTACTACTCGATTTAAGTTTATTGGAATACATGGTGGATGAATATATATTCTATCAGGCTGAGGCTCAGGCTAATAGACAAACTTATTGGACACTAAACAGGTAAATAATCTGTACTCAGTATAAACAAGATAGTTACAGTAGTTATAAACTTTACCAATGTTCTTGAAATGTCAAAACAACAAAAATGCTTCTCCTGAGCTACTTCTCAAACTAAAATTAATCCTTGAAACACAGTCACTTACTTGTTAAGTGGCAAAATGCTACCACAGAGTCACTAATGTAGGTCTGGCTCTCTGCTGGCTTCAGACTGACTGCCGACTGTGACAAAGACAGCAATAATTATACCAGTGAAATAAAACCTGTTAAAAATTGAATCTCTCAAACTACATTAGACTGATAGCCTTTTTGCAGTATTCATACACAGACAATGCTTGGGACAGGGCCTAGACATCTTTTGGGTTAGTAGATTTGAGTTGGATAGTGTGGCCATTTGAACTATTAACATGATCAAACCTTGTGGCTTCATAGCAGCAACTTGTAGCCATATTCTCCGTGAATCCAGCAGCTGTTGCACATCAGCAACCAAGCATTCTTTCCTTCAGTTAGAATGGTTTTAAATCCAAAATGAAAGAAGCTAATATTATAATTCCCAAGACAAAACTGCTTAATTTTTGTTACAGGAGGAGTCAATTAATTGTAGTCAAACTGTACTTTCCAAACAGTTGTACTTCTATACATGTACAACATTAATAATAACTTGCATCTATATAGCGTTGTTAATCTAAAGGTGCTTCATAGATAGTTGTGTGGAAAATGGACAATGACCCAGGAAAGGAGAGATTTTAAAGGGTGACTGAAAGCTTAGTTGAAGAGGTGGGTTTTGAGGAAATTTTTAAAGAAGGAGAGACAGATGGAGAGGCAGAAAGGAATAGAGAGGGGATTCCGTCAGCTGAAGTCTCTGCCACCAATGGTGGGGTGAAGGGAGGTGGGAATGCACAAAAAAAGTCAGAGAACTGGAGTGTTGGGAGGTGTCTGAGGCTGGAGGAGATTGCAGAGATAGGATGGGGTGAGAGATTTAAAGATGAGAATAATAATTTTGAATTTAATGCATTGAGGGATAGAGGGTCAAAGTAGGTCAGTGAGGACAGAAGTGATAGGTGAACTGGACTTAATGCAGAACAGGATATGCGCAGATAAACCATAAATCAAACTCAGAATAGGACTGTATGGGCTGGATCAGGGTGGATGGCTATATCAGCTTCCAGGCACATGGAGTAGGTGGGTGGCAAAGTAATGCCCAAGTGGCACTTCTACCTGCTGGCCCCATGCAAATGAGGTGCTCTTCCACTGACCCTGCAAACTTGGGCAGCGGTCAGAGCTGGAGGCACTGGTGGGCGTGATCCCGGCAGAATGCCTGAGATTGTAACCCATGGAATTTTGGAGCTGTTGCTTCAACACTGAAATTTCTTCACTCAGAGTGTTGTGAATCTTAGGAATTCTCTACCCCAGAGGGCTGTGGATGCTCAGTCGTTGAGTATATTCAAGGCTGAAATCGATAGAGTTTTGGACTCTAAGGGAATCAAGGGATATGGGGATCGGGCGGGAAAGTAGAGTTGAGGTCGACGATCAGCCATGATCTTACTTAATAGCAGAGAAGGCTCGAGGGGCCGTATGGACTACTCCTGCTCCTATTACTTCTGTTCTTATGTTCTTACTCTCACTTTGAAAATGGGCCAACAGATTAACATATCTAAAATCCCTTTGCCAGGTCTAAGATGCCTGGGATCTCTTGTTGCTCTCTCCAAGGTACCCTCACCTAGTGAAGCTGTTCTACGCCCAGTGAGTTCCCATGTTATGGTCATTACTAACTTGTAAAGGTGCCAGCGGCTTCAGTGCTTTGTACAGTTGTGGTGGATGTTTGCATGGATTTGTGGTTCAGTAGCCCTATGTAGTTTTGATGGTAAAATTTAGGGTACCACAGAATTTTTATTTCACAGTTGAAGGTATTGTTTATGTGAATGTAACAAGTATACATAATGCAATCATGGGTTTCCCAAATATTATGGTAGATTAACTTCATATCAATTAAATGTAATAGATGGCATCATGTGTAAAGATTTAGTTGATAACTTCCGTTTTTAGCCTCTTTTTACAGCCTGTGCTAGATTCTGAAGGGCAAAAAAATTACACAACACTTCTCTGCCTCAGTGAGTACTTGTAAGCCCCCAATTATCTGAGGTTCCAACAGTGCTGTGCTGCTTAAATGCAGCAGATTACGGTTGGGAAATTGGGTGATTTCCCAGCCAGCGATTCCTGGGCAAAAGCAAGTTTATCCTACTAGAATACGTGGGCCTCACTTGCATGGCATTTTTATTTAAATTATTTAAATTCCGAACACAATTCCCACAGTGTGCTGCTCACCTGTTTTACAAGGGCACGTGAAGGATCATGGGGCCTGGTCTGCTTAAGCAAGCCTCTAAAAAATAGGTGTGGTGTTGATGAGAAACTTTTTTTCTTTAGTGTTTTCTGGTCAACGTTGTTGCATTTCATCTCCTCCATTAAGTGCTTTGCTGGGATCTCTGTTATTTCTCCGTTTTAGTATTTTTCTTTTTACTGCCAATGCTTTTCTTCAATATTTTTGGTTGCTGTGGGCATCTAAATGACACCATGCAGAATACTGAATATAAGCATTCCTTTCCAGGCTCTGAACATGTCAGGTGTTTCAGATGATGAAGAGGTGATCAGGAGAGGCCACTAAATAGAAGTGGAATGACACCTGAGGGATTCTCTATGCACCTGTCATTACCCAGTATCTGTATTTATAAACCTCTCCACATGTGCCTGGACAGCTCAAGGAGATCTGTCTTCACCACATCTGCTTGACAAGACAGGTTGTTGTACAGTTGTACCATCTGCTGCAAGATGACTGGCAAGCAACATCTGGAACAGGGATTGCTCTTCCTGTAGAAGTGACGTTTACTTTGGCATGAAGCTTTCATGCAACTGGATCCTTCCAAGTCACCCAAACCATCTATATAAAGTAAGTTGCAAGGGGCAACACTTCATCACTTTCCCTGTGGGAAAGAGTCCTCAGTGGGATAAAATGCAGAGCTTTGAATGGGTGGAAAATTCCCCTAAAGTGCAAGGTGTCACAGACGGCACTATGTAAGCATCAGGGTTCCATATATCAGGCCTATGGCGTACATGCAGAGGAGATATATCTTCATTGCCTCCAATTCACAAATCTGGCAGCCATACAGTTGTACCATATGCTGCAGAATGACCTGCAGATAACAACTGGAACAGGGGTGTCTCTTGTGCAGAAATGAAGTTTAGTACACCATGAAGCCTTCATGTTACCAGACCCTTCCAACTCACTGTATAGACTGTGTGCGCCTGTATCAAGCAAATGACAGATGCTGATGAAAAGTATATGCCTAATTTCATTAGCAATGATTCAGGGGCAAAAAAGAGTCCATACTATTGGGATGCGTGGATTTTATTTGCATGTAGTTTATTCAAGTTAGGGGAAGGCATTCCCAATGTAAAATTGGGCCAGGATCACCTCTGTACTGAAGGTCTATGCAAGCATGTGCATTGGGCCAGCTCAACCATATTTTTCCCATTATCAAAAATCAGAGCTTTAGTTGTTATGACCTTTCCTTTTGGTCATCCTAGTTTGGTGTTTGAAAACATTTATTCTGGTTCGTTTCTTGAAATTGTTGAATCATTATTGGGCCTCCTGCCAAGTTGGTGGAGATGGCAATAAGTTAACTTTATTGTTTAAGGTAATACAAAAACCAAAGGAGAATAATCTATAATAACATGTTAATGTAAACCCTACAGTTTAATAAATCACAAGTTTTATGGGTACACACTAATGGCCATTGTACACTCTACCCAAAGACAATATCTTAGGTAACTTCAGCTTTTAGGTTATACCAATAAAACCTGATAAGCTAACCCCGATCAATTTTGAAACTGGTGTTTGCGGAGCATAATACAGATTAAATGCTTAATGTGACCAAATAAATCCTACCAAATGTACCAGCTCTATCTTGGAGATGATAACAAAGCCAACTTGTTACACACAGTAAAACTTTGGATTTCACACCCAGATCCTATTCTGCTGACAGTCTGGCACTGGACCTGCTGTATCGGGGAGGAACTGATACAGCCATGTGCCATTTTCCATGTAACAGCCAGTAAGCACATCATTAGTCATCACCTGAATTTGTAAACTTGCCAGTCAGGCACATGCAGTGTTGTGCTGTTGGCGTGGAACTGTTAGGTTGCGTAAAACGGCAACAGAAGCCAGACTTTGGTGCATCCAAATATGGCTAAATTAAACTGTGAAGCATAGAAACCAATAAACACTGAAAACATGACATTCTATTTGAAATTTGCCTTTGGGGTGAAATTCCTCTTGTCGAAAATTTTACTGAAATATTCCATGTGGGCAACAAATGTGATTTTTGTAACATTATCTATTGGTGGAATTACCCCCGCCTCCCCCAACCCATCCCCCCATTCTTGAACATCAGCCAGTAAGATTTGCTTATAAGAGGCTGCTAACAGTCCTTGCAAAGCAGGATGGGATTGCTCGATGTGAATAAAGAAACATCTATTGGGAAACTTGATTTTCCTGCGTAAGATAAATGATAAAAATGCACCAAATATCTGAGTAGTATTCAATGCATTCAATGTTTAGAGCCTTTAAACTTTCTTTTTAAAGCTGGTATCCATGGTTACTGTTTAAACATACAAGTGACAATGGCTTCCAGAGACTAATTAAATGGTGTTCATTGCAGCTGAGGCAGAACCATTGATTCCCTAGTATCCCATTGCAAACCCAATGTCTAGTCTCAGCACGTCAACTTGACTGAAACTGTACAAGTCATGTCACTGCTACTTAATTAACTAAAAACCTTACAGAAAAGCTAATAGGGCATCTTCAACCCTTTGCTGTCAGCAAGTACTTAAATCATAGAATGATAGAGCTTAGAAGAAGGCCCATTGAGCCTGTGCCTGCTCTTTGAAAGAGCAATCCAATTAACCTCGCTCCCCTACTCTTTCCCCATAGCCCTGCAAATTCTTCCCCTTCACGTATTTATCCAATTCCCTTTTGTCAGCTGTTGCTCAGTGGGTAGCACTCTCGCCTCTGAGTCAGAAGGCTGTGGGTTCAAGTCTCACTCCAAAGACTTGAGCACAAAAATCTAGGCTGACTCTCCTGTGCAGTACTAATGGAGTCATCTTCTCTTCTTAGGCAGTCCCTCGGAACCGAGGATGACTTGCTTCCACATAAAAATGAGTTCTCGGGTGACTGATGAGTCCAATGCGGGACCTACAGTCTCTGTCACAGGTGGGGCAGACGGTGGGTGGGGTGCTTGGGTTGACATGCGCTCCTTGTGCTTGGCTTCCGCTTGCTCCCGGCGAAGAGACTCAATGTGTTCAGCGCCTTCCCGGATGCTTCTCCTTCACTTTGTGCGGTCTTAGGCCAGGGATTCTCAGGTGTCAGTGGGGATGTTGCACTTTTTCAAGGAGGCTTTGAGGGTGTCCTTGAAGTGTTTCCTCTGCCTACCTGGGGCTCTCTTGCTGTGTCGGAGCTCCAAGTAGAGCGCTTGTATCTGGAGTCTCGAATCGGGCATGCGGACGATGTGATCCGTCCACCGGAGCTGATCGAGCGTGGTCAAAGCTTCGATGCTGGGGATGTTGGCCTGAGCGAGAACACTGACGTTGGTGCACCTATCCTGCCAATGGATTTGCAGGATCTTACGGAGGCAGCATTGGTGGTACCTCTCCAGTGCTTTGAGGTGCCTGCTGTACATGGTCCATGTTTCTGAGGCATACAGCAGGGCGGGTATCACTGCTGCTCTGTAGACTATGAGCTTAGTGAGGTCTGGTCTTCAAACACTCTCTTCCTCAGATGACCGAAGGCTGCACTGGCACACTGAAGCCGTTGTTGGACTTCGTCATCGAGGTCTGCCCTTGTTGACAGTAGGCTCCTGAGGTATGGAAAGTGATCCATGTTGTCCAAGGCCTTGTCGTGGATTTTGATAATCGGGGGGGCAGTACTGTGTGGCGGGGACAGGTTGGTAGAGGACCTTTGTCTTATGGATGTTTAGTGTAAGGCCCATGCTCTCGTATGCTTTGGTGAAGGTGTTGACGATGGTTTGGAGTTCGACTGAGGCACTAAAGCATGGTGGAGAAGCACTACTGGCATGAATTCATTAACTCATTTCTCTTATCTGGAAGGAGGAGAGCATGCCAGGGGAATCTCAGAGATGCCGTAATTGTGACCATCTTCAAGAAAGGTGACAAGTCCGATTGTGGTAATTACAAAGGAGTTTCCCTGCTGTCTGCCACAGGGAAAGTCATCGCAAGAATCCTCCTCAATCGCCTTCTCCCAGTGGCTGAAGAGCTCCTCCCAGAGTTGCAATGTGGATTCCGCCCACTAAGGGGCACAATGGACATGATCTTCAACACGCGACAATTACAAGAGAAATGCAGGGAACAGCACCAACCACTGTACATGGCCTTCTTTGATCTCACAAAGGCCTTCGATACTGTCAACTGTGAAGGATTATGGAGTGTCCTCCTCAAATTCGGCTGCCCTCAAAAGTTTGTCACCATCCTCCGCCTGCTTCATGATGACATGCAAGCCGTGATTCTGACCAATGCTGGTCCCATCCCCAACCTCACCGACCCCTCACCCCCACCCTGACCTATACTGGTCCTGGCCCCTGATCCTCACCCGACTCTCCCTGTGCTGGTCTCGGCCCTCAATCCTTACCTGGCCCTCTTCCCCCTGCTTCTCTGGCTATCCTCGTGCTCCTCCAGCCACCCACCAGCACCCCCCCACCCCGCACCCGAGCCGATCCCTTGCTCCCTTCTGTCTGCGGCTTAGTGCTACAGGCCTACCCACCCGGAGCCAGCCAGCCTCTCAATCTGACAAAGGGTCATCAACTGAAACATTAACTGTTTCTCTCTCCACAGATGCTGCCTGACCTACTGAGTATTTCCAGCATTTTCTGTTTTTATTTCAGCCTCCCAATCTGGCTGGCTGCGAGTGGGAAACAGGTTTCCCATGCAAATCAGGCCTTGCCGTTAAATTCGGCAGGGCCTGCGGGGAACCCTTTCTCCCGGGTTTCCTGACCACTTCAGAGTAACCCCCCCACCCCACTGCACCCACCCCCCCTGTCCCGCTCCCAACCTGTCCTCTCCATTAATATTCAGGCCTATGCCTCTATTTATAAAGCCAAGGATCCCGTATGCCTTTTTAAGCATCTTCTCAACTTGTCCTGTCACTTTCAAAGACTTGTATACGTATACCCCCAGGTCTCTCTGTTCCTGCACCCCCTTTAAAATTGCACCATTGCCTCTCCTCATTCTTCATACCAAAATGAACCAGTTCATACTTCTCTGCGTTAAATTTCATCTGCCATGTGTCTGCCCATTTCACTAGTCTGTCTAAGTCCTCCAGAAGTCTGTTACTATCCTCCTCACTGTTTACTAAATTTCCAAGTTTTGTGAAATTATGCCCTGGATATCCAAGTCCAAGTCATTAGTATATATCAAAAAGTGCAGTGGTCCCAACACTGACCCCTCCAGTCTGAAAAACCGTTCACCGCCACTTTCTACTTTCTGTCGCTTAGCCAATATTGTATCCAAGCTGCCACTGCCCCTTTAATCTGAGAGGCTTCAATTTTGCTAATGAGTCTATTATGTAGCCAAAAGCTTAGTCAAAGAGGAAGGTTTTAAGGAGCATCTTAAAGGAGGAAGGAGAGGTAGAGAGACGGAGAGGTTTAGGCAGAGAACTCCAGAGCTTAGGGCCAAAGCGACTGAAAGCATGGCTGCCAATGGTGGAGTGATTAAAATCGGGGGTGCGCTGGATACCAGAATTGGAGGTGCGCAGAGATCGTGAAAGCTTGCAGGGCTGGAGGAAATTACAGAGATGGGGAGGAGCGAGGCCATGGAGAGATTTTTAAAAAAAAGAGAATTTTAAAATTGAGGCATTGCCGGTCGAGGAGCCATTGTATGTCAGCGAGCACAGGGGTGATGGGTGAATGGGATTTGGTGCGAGTAAGGATACAGGCAGCAGAGTTTTGGATGAGCACAAGTTTATGGAGGGTGGAAGGTGGGAGGCCGACCAGGAGAGCATTGGAATAGTCAAGTCTCGAGGTCACAAAGGCATGGATGAGGGTTTCAGCAGCAGATGAGCAGAGGCAGGGTCGGAATCGGGTGATGTTACCAAGGTGCAAGTAGGCGGTCTTGTTGATGGAGTGGATATGTGGTCGGAAGCTCATCTCAGGCTCACACACAATACCAAGGTTGCGAATGGTCTGGCTCAGCTTCAGACAGTTGCAAGGAAGAGGGGTGGAATCAGTGAGCCAGGGAACGGAGTTTGTGGCGGGAACCAAAGACAATGGCTTTGGGTTGTACTAATGCCATAGACAGAGAAAGCGTTATCCAAAAGATAGAACCCTAACCCTAACTAGGATTAATGTCAGCATTTTTTTCCCTGTCAATTACAAACAAACACTAGTGGCCCAGAAATTTGGGTCGGAGGCTTCCCGCGGGTGCAAGCCTCCGACCTGCACTTACCTTGCTAGTTAAAGAAGGGATTAACACAATTGTAAGGAAGGATATTAGCTCTGATGATGTGGAATCTGTATGGGTAGAACTGAGAAATACCAAGGGGCAGAAAACGTTAGTGGGAGTGGTATATAGACCTTCAAACAGTAATGCGGAGGTTGGGGATGGCATTAAAAGGGAAATTAGAGAAGCGTGCAATAAGGGCATAGCAGTCATCATGGGTGACTTTAATCTACATATAGATTGGGCTAACCAAATGAGTAACAATACTGTGGAGGAGGAATTCCTGGAGTGTTTACAGGATGGTTTCCTGGACCAATATGTCGAGGAACCAACCAGAGATCAGGCCATCTTAGACTGAGTATTATGTAACGAGAAAGGATTAATTAGCAATCTTGTTGTAAGAGGCCCCTTGGGTCGGAGCGATCATAATATGATCGAATTCTTCATTAAGATTGAGAATGAAGTAGTCGACTCAGAGACTAGGGTCCTAAATTTAAATAAAGGAAACTACGATGGTCTGAGGCGCAAGTTAGGTAGGATTGATTGGGGAATGTCACTCAAAGGGTTGACGGTGGATAGGCAATGGCAAACATTCAAAGACCGCATGGATGAACTACAGAATTTGTTCATCCCAGTTTGACATAAAAATAAAACAAAAAAGGTGACTCAACCATGGCTAACAAGGGAAATTAGGGATAACATAAGATCCAAGTAGAGGACATATAAATTGGCCAGAAAAAGCAGTAAACCGGAGGATTGGGAGCAGTTTAGGATTCAACAAAGGAGGACAAAGGGATTAATTAAGAAAGGGAAAATAGAATATGAGAGTAAGCTTTCAGGGAACATAAAAACTGACTGTAAAAGCTTTTATAGATATGTGAAGAGAAAAAGATTGGTGAAGTCAAGCGTAGGTCCCTTGCAGTCAGAATCAGGGGAATTTATAATGGGGAACAAAGAAATGGCAGACCAATTAAATACATACTTTGGTCCTGTCTTCACAAAGGAGGACACAAATAACCTCCCAGAGATGTCGGGGAACATAGGGTCTGATGAAAGGGAGGAACTGAAAGAAATCAGTATTTGTAGGGAAATGGTGTTCGGGAAATTGATGGGATTGAAGGTCGATAAATCTCCAGGGCCTGATAATCTACATCCTAGGGTACTTAAGGAAGTGGCCCTAGAAATAGTTGATGCTTTGCTGATCATCTTCCAGCATTTGATGGAATCTGGAACAGCACCCATGGATTGGAGGGTAGCTAATGTTACACCACTATTCAAAAAAGGTGGTAGAGAGAAAACGGGGAATTACAGACCAGTAAGCCTGACATCGGTAGTGGGGAAAATGCTGGAGTCCATTATAAAAGATGTAATAGCAGAGCACTTGGAAAACAGTGACGGGATTGGACAAAGTCAACATGGATTTACAAAAGGTAAATCGTGCTGACTAATCTACTGGAATTTTTTGAGGATGAAACTGGTAAAATAAATAAGGGAGAACCAGTGGATGTGGTGTATTTGGACTTTCAGAAGGCTTTTGATAAGGTCCCGCATAAGAGATTAGCGTGTAAATTTAAGGCACATGGGATTGGGGGCAAGATATTGACTTGGATAGAGAACTGGTTGGCAGACAGAAAGCAAAGAGTTGGAATAAACGGGTCTTTTTCCGAGTGGCAGGCAGTGACTAGTGGGGTACCGCAGGGATCGGTCCTTGGATCCCAGCTATTCACAATACAGGTCAACTATACCTTATCCGCAATTCCGAAATTTGAAAAGCTCCGAAAACTGAAATTTGACCTGAGTGGTGGGATGTAGTATTTGCAAGCCGAGTGTCCGTTCTCTGAAGCGAAGTTGATCGGCCGATTTGGTGTGAATGGTGCATAGGTGGGATGTAGTATTCGCAAGGCAAGTGTCGGTTCTCGGAAGCGAAGTTGATCGGCCAATTTCCAGTGTGAGCGGTGTTAATCTGTCCTATTTGCAGTGAATCAATTGCGGGGGCTGTCCAAGGCGTTTTGTTCCGGTGTCGCAATCCCGTACCGGCTGCCGGGCTGTCGGTCAACGGAGGCTTATCGGGGATAACTTCGGGAGGGAAAGTCAGATCTGGACCGGGTCAATGGCAACTGAACGGGGTGGCGGGGCCGCACAGAGCAGTGCCAAGCTTCTGTAGCTGCCGCTTTACCCAGCCGAGGTACAGCCGTTGGCTGGAGACCACTTTCCGACAGCTGAGTGGGCGGGGCGGGGGGCCACCTTGACGTGCCAGCTGCCAGAGCAATGTGTTTGCTTACGGGGTGCTGCCCAGACCCCCGCTAGGGTGTTCCCGTAATACCGTTCTGAAATCCGAAAAATTCCGAATTCTGAAACACAGCTGGTCCCAAGGGTTTCGGATAAGGGATCGTGCACCTGTATATATTAATGATCTAGACAAGGGAACTAGATGTAATATCTCCAAATTTGCAGACGACACAAAGCTGGGTGGGCGTGTGTGCTGTGAGGAGGATGCCGAGAAACTCCAGGATGATTTGGACAGGTTGGGTGATTGGGCAAAAGCATGGCAGATGCAATATAATGTGGATAAATGTGAGGTTATCCACTTTGGTGGCAAAAACAGGAAGGCAGATTATTATCTGAATGGCAATAGATTGGGAGAAGGGGAAGTGCAACGAGACCTGGGTGTCCTTGTGCACCAGTCGCTGAAGGTAAGCATGCAGGTGCAGCAGGCGGTTAAGAAGGCAAATGGTATGTTGGCCTTCATAGCGAGAGGGTTTGAGTACAGGAACAAGGATGTCTTGTTGCAGTTATACAGGGCCTTGGTGAGACCACATCTTGAGTATTGTGTGCAGTTTTGGTCACCTTATCTGAGGAAGGATGTTCTTTCCATGGAAGGAGTTCAGCGAAGATTCACCAGGCTGATACCTGGGGTGGCAGGAATGACATATGAGGAGAGATTGGGTTGATTGGGCTTGTACTCGCTGGAGTTTAGAAGAATGAGAGGGGATCTCATTGAAACTTATAAAATTCTGACAGGACTGGACAGACTAGATGCAGGAAGGATGTTCCCGATGGTCGGGGAGTCCAGAACCAGGGGACACAGTCTAAGGATAAAGGGTAGCCCATTTAGGACAGAAATGAGGAGGAATTTCTTCACCCAGAGAGTGGTGAGCCTGTGGAATTCTCTACCACAGAAGGCAGTAGAGGCCAATTCATTAAATATATTCAAGAAGGAGTTGGATATATTTCTTAAGGCTAAAGGGATCAAGGGGTATGGGGAGAAAGCAGGGACCGGGTACTGAATTTGGATGATCAGCCATGATCGCATTGAATGGCGGAGCAGGCTCGAGGGGCCAAATGGCCTACTCCTGCTCCTATCTTCTATGTTTCTATGTTTCTACCTAGTCTGCCGGCCGTTGAGCTGTGGGCCCGCGTGGGATTCCGATCCTGGGCCTGATCCAACTGCCGGCGCGCAGTGCTTGCGTATCCCAGGGGCGCAGTTAGTTCGATGCGTCCCCTGGGATCACGTGGGCCATGGAGAGCCAATGGTAGCAGGGAATGCTTCATTCATAAAACTGACAGAAAGAGCTGTCAGAACTATAAATACTATAAGCCCCAAAACATCACTAAAACTTCAAATAATTTTTTTTTTAAATCACATTTTTAAAATAACTATAAATTACATAAAATAACTATTTTAAACAATAATTTAATTTTTTGAAAAAATTAATTACATTTTCTAACGGGGCTAAAAATAAACTTACCTTTCTTTAAAGTATTTAAAAATAATAAACCTGTGGAAAAAATGTTTTAATTTTAATTAATTCACCACATACCTTGTTAAAAGCAGGCCTTGTGCCTGCTTTTTACATGTGTAACTCCTGGAGACTTACCCTCCCGGAGAAACCTGCAAAAAAAATGTAAGTTCCATGCGCACGCGCTGCCTCTCCGGCGTACGCGTTCGACCTCTGAACCCCTTCCTTTAAGGGAACGGAAGTTCCGGTTTCCCGCACATGCGCAGTGCATGCACGAAACCGGCACTTCCGTTGGGCCTACCTGTCAAATCTATGAATAGAGATTCCCTGCTATGATTGGCTCTCCATGGCCCACGTGATCCCAGGGGACGCTTCGAACTAACTGCACCCCTGGGATACGCAAGCACTGCGCGCCGGCAGTTGGAGGAGGCCCAGGATCGGAATCCCATGCGGGCCCACAGCACAACGGCTGGCGCGCTAGGTAAGTGCAGGTCAGGGGCTTGCACCCTCAGGAAGCCTCCGACCCGAATTTCTGGCCCATTATTTTCTACCAGGTTGCTCACAGCAGTGCCCAGGAGATGAATCTTTCATTTCTGTGATTAGATAGCAGAATTGTGACATTGATCTATTCTTACCCAGGGATGAAATCAGATAATAATTACATAGGACTTACAGCACAGAATTAGACCATTTGCCCCAACTGATCCATGCTGGTGTTTATGCTCCAAATGAGCCTCCTCCCACCTTACTTCAGCTAACCCTATCAGCACATCCATCTATTCCTTTCTCCCTCATGTTCTTATCTAGCTTCCCCTTAAATGCATTATTGCTATTCGCCTCAACTACTCCCTGTGTTAGCAAGTTCCACATTCTAACTACTCTCTGGGTAAAGAAATTTCTCATGAATTAGTATGTATGTCTGAGCTTGCAACAGTAATCTTGAGTTTAGAGTGCATTTAAGTGAGACCATGAGGTGTTCAATCCGTGAGACTCATGGACATTCTGTGAGAGTTGACATATCTGTTACTACAGGAGGACCCTCATTGATTTTACATAGTGCTTGCACACTGTCCGAGGCAGCATAATACTCACACGCAATAATGTGTTACTCAGTGTCAGCTGTGGCTCAGTGGGTAGCACTCTCCAGGTGGGAGGGGCTAGGAGTGAGCAGGTGTTACTGGTTGCCTGATTACAGCAGGGAGTTGGAGTGAGTTTGTAAAAAGTTGGTGGTGGGTTTTGGGGTTTTTGTTTTCAGGTTTTAGGGCCTTTTTGGCCCATAAAAAACAGCCAGATGGCTGCTGAGTGGTCTGGAGTGCCAGGCCCCTCAGGGGACAGTGTTCCCAAGATTAATTTAATTAGGGGAGAAACTCTGGTTGGAAGGGAAAGAAAAAGGCCCAAAGATTTGGGCCGGGACCCCAGGAGGTTTGGAAAAGAAAACACGGTGGTGGTTCAGTGCGAGGATAAGGAGATACAAGCTTGGGATATTATCCAAGCGGTACATGAGGACTGTGGCGAGGGAAGCTGCTTTGCCTGCTGACCAAAGCCGAATGTTGGGTTCAAGGTGACGGTCAGTGGCTGAGAGGAGGTGGAAAGACTTTTACTTAGTCTGAAATGTAAGTCCTTGGAGGTATCTCTGCTATATTCGGAAGAGGTGGCGGTCTCATTCTTAAACTTGCTAGTTTATATTGAGGACGATGTGCTAATCAAAAAGTTGGAGTCGTGGGACATTAAAATTTACTCAGCAATAAAGAGGAGATACTATCCAGGAACACGGGTAGCAGATGGAACCCGTTACGTAAAGGTGCGGTTCCCAGAGGGGGTGAAGTCATTACTGTACAGCATGAAATTCGAGACATTGGAAGGAGTGCAGTACTTTTGAGTACTGCATGATAACCAAGTGAAGGTTTGTTATTATTGTCTTGGACATGACCATCTTGTAAGAAACTGTCCAGACTTGTACTGTTATAATTGTGGCGGGTCTGGACACATCGCTTGGAGCGAGTTGGAGTGAGTTTGTAAAAAGTTGGAGAGCTGTGGGGTGTGTCACAATGGCCCCACCCGCTGTGAGTGTGAGGCAGAAGGAAGCTCTATGAGTGATGAGGAGATGGGAGAAGGAGCAGGAGGTGTGAGTGGAACAGCTGGAGGAGCGGAGCAGTCGGAGGACACAGCTGGTAAATTGAAGGAGCAAAGAGCACAGGAAGAGGCAGAAAATTACGGAGCAGAGAACAGGATGGAGATGGTGGAAAACACACCAAGTGGAAAAGAACAAAGACAGCAGCGGGCAGCAAGGGACGAGTGCAGACTTGAGCCTTAATACGGTTCAGCTCTCCCTAAAGAATCCGGTGTCCGCGGGAGGAGAGGAGGCAGGAGCGGGGTGCGTGGTAAATGTAAGTACTCCAAAGAAAGACGGGGAGTCGGACATCTCAGTGAGCAGGAGGGGGCAATACAAGGAGAGGGTGCAAGAGGCAGGAGCCTTAAAGGAGCAGCAGGACGGGAGCGGCGAGACAAAGACGCCAGAAGGGAGCAATATAGGTGCGCCATTGTCCCAGGGAGAGAAGGATCAGGGAGCAAGGGTCAGAGGTGGAGATGAGGTCAAAGGGAGCGGCACTGTTGGAGAAACCACGATAGCAGGAAGACTCTCAATGGGAGATGATGTATCTGACGGGGAGCAGGATTATGTATCTGACGGGGAGCAGGCACAGAGGGTTACAGAAGAGCTTGAGAGTGAGGAATTAGTGGGGGGTGGGGTGGCACCATGTGGAAAGGGAAAGGTTAGTGAGGGGCAGAAGGAGGGAGAAAGGGCAGCTCCTTGGCCCAAACTTAATGCAAGGAAGAGGCTGAAACAGCAGGGAAGGTTCAAACAGGAGGTGAAAAAGAGTCGGAGGCTGCAGGAAAAAGCAACAGCTGGCCGAAAAGTTGGGAAGGAGCATGAGAGGAGGGAAGGGCCAGAGATTAAATGATGGGGAGATTATCAGGCATACTTCCCTTATTCAGAGCCATGATTACATTGGTCTCGATTAATGTGAACGGACTGAGGGGTGAGAAGAAATTGCAACAGTTGTTGCAGTGTTTTAAAGGCACAGACTTGTGTCTGCAAGAAACCTTTTGGGATGAGGATATTCTCGAAAGAGTTCAGAAGGTTTGGAAGGGAGAGGTGTTTGCAAGTTGTGCAAACAATAACCGTAGAGGGGTGGCTGTTTTGGTGAGTCAGTCCATAAAAGAGAACGTTGCCTTGGTGGAAAAGGACACTGAAGGGAGATTTTTATGGCTAAGGGTAAAAATGGATGAATTTAATTGCGATCTCATTAATATCTATGCACCGAACGACCATTGCAAGCGTCGTGAGTTTTTTCGGGGGTTATTCACTGAAGTGGCAGAGGTGGAAAATCCTTGTATAGTGGGGGATTTTAATGTATTTTTATCTCGGATGGACATTTCAGCCCAGATGACCTTTAAGGATGATAACTCCAGATTGTAAAAATGATGGCAAATTTAAATTTGAGAGACTTATGGAGGGACCGGAAACCCATAAAAAGGGAGTTCTCCAGATCAGGTTGGGTTGGTGATGTTTTAAAACAGAGTCGAATAGATTTTGTGTTAATGCGGGAAGGGTTAAGTTCTGAGGTGATGGAGATTTATTATAAAAAAGTATTTTTTAGTGACCACTCGGCTTTGGTTCTTGGAATTAGGAACAGCAGAGTTAAGATTGGTTCAGGGGTGCGGATTTTAAACAATCAATACCTGAAAGAAATTGCTTATAAAGAAGGGATTTTAAATATAATAAAGAATGCTCTGAAGGAACCTTTGTTCTTGAAAGAAAGAAGAGTTTGGTGGGACAATTTCAAATATGAGGTAAAAGTTTTTTCGGTACGTTATGGGAAAAAGAGAGCAGCAGCTAACCGGCATCGAGAAGAGAATATAAACAAAAGGTTTACGGATGTCTGTAAAGCAGTTGACGGAGGGGATAAGGGAGCTGAGACTAAGTTCCGGATGCTAAAGGAAGAGTGGGAATTATTGCAAGCTGAAAAATGCAAGGGGGCCATTCTCTGTGCAAAGGCTAGAGATGCATTGGAGGGCGAAAGATGTACTAGATATTTTCTAGAGCAAGAGAAGCTGCGACAGAGACTATCATTAATTGCAGAGTTGAAGGTTGGGAAGAAGATCATTCATGAAAGTGGGGAGATTTTAGAGGCGGCTAGCAGCTTTTATCAAGTGTTATATACAAAAGAAGACATTTCCAATTTGGCGATGGAGAAGGTTAGTGCTTTTATTGAGGGTTTAAAGGAGGATGAGAGAAGCATGTGTGACAAAGAAGTAGGATTAGCGGAAATAAAAGTAGCAATAAGTTGAATGAAGGGGGGGAAAAGCCCAGGGTCCGATGGACTAAGTGCAGAATTTTATAAAGAATTTTTCGAGATTTTAAGTCCATTGCTCTTAGAAGTTTTTAAGGAAATTAAAATTGAGGGAAGCTTGGCCCCATCTATGAGGAGAGGTGTCATAAGCTTAGCTTATAAAAATAAAGGGGATAGATGGGATCTGAAGAATTGGAGGCCCATCACATTATTAAATGTGGATTATAAGATCTTGGCGAGGGTTATGGCAAATCGTTTGAAGGAGGTGTTGCCGCAGATAGTTTTGCCCTCTCAGTCCTATGGAGACATAGGCCGGGACATCGCAGACTCTGTGGTCTCAATCCGAGATGCGATACAGGGTTATCCCCTGTCCCCGTTGTTGTACACATTGGTAGGAGAACCATTAGGTTACATGATGCGAAAGAAACAAGGTGTAGTTGAGATTGTGATTCCCAGTTCTGGGCTGGTGTCAGTGATACACCAATATGCAGATGACTCAACCTTAACATTGAGAAATGGGGAGTCAGTGAGGAAAGCTATGGATGTAGTGGAGGAATATTGTAGAGCTTCAGGAGCCAGTGTGAATTATAGTAAGTCCCAATGCCTTGTTGCAGGAAGGGGCGGGGGGGGGGGATGGTTGGGGGAAAGTCCCTTTAAGGTGGTGGAGGTTTTGGAAGTTCTGGGGGTGCATATGGGTGCAAGAAAGACAGGGATGAAGTGGATCGATTAAATTGGGAACCGAAGGTTATGAAAATTTAAAAGATTTTGGGAAGATGGGAAAGAAGGTGGTTGAAAGTGCAAGGAAAAGCGACAGTGGTGTCTGCTCTCCTGCTATCTAAGCTATGGTACTTATTGATGGTGGAGGATATTCCTGAGTGGGCAGAAAAGTCCATCCGAGAGGCTTGTGTGAGGTTTTTATGGGAAGGGAAACCAGCCTTGGTGGCTTACAATACCATAATTGGATGGAGAAATCAGGGAGAACTCAATTTCCCAGATATTGATTTGAAGAAAAAATCCTTTAGAATCAAATGGGTGAAGAGATTTCTTCAGAAGTCAAATACAAGTTTTTGGAAGAGTTGTTTTGAGCATTTTTTAAAAAGAAGTGGGATAGGAGGGCAGGGGATATTGTATATGGAATACAATAATATGTTTTTGAAATCGATTAAACTTCTCCCTAGGCTTTATAAGGGAGTTGTAGAGACTTGGGCCCAATTTTTAAAAAGTGTGCAGTTTATGCCCAAGGGGGTTGAGGAATTTTTAGAACAGCCCTTATTTTTGAACAGGTGGGTCAACATCGAAGGAGAGGTTTTATTTAATCAAGCTTTTATAAAAGCTGGTATTATATGTGTGAAAGATGTATTATACGAGGTAATTCCAGGTTGGTTGCCGGAAGCGATAGTGAGAGACATGGTGTGGGAGGAGGATCAGGAGGAAGAGGAAAAAGCAATAGGGATCATGTATGAGAAGATTGTGAGGGCAATGCCACAGGATTGGATGGAAGAAATAAATGCGGAAATCTCCAAAGGAAGTAAAATGGGTCCTGCTTTTCCAAGCTTTCTGCGGGAGAAAGGGGGAGAGTTGGTCCAATTTGACAACTGTAATACTCGAGATTTCTATGAGGTATTTAGAGAATGGAAATTCAAGACACCTGCTGGTCAGGAGTTTTGGCAGAGTATATACCCACAGCTGGACTTCAACAGGATTTGGAAGGGAGTGTGGGCAAATTTTAAATGTCCAGAGTGGATTGAACTGGATTTCAAATTGGCTCATAACCGGATTTTTACCATGACAGTCTTGTGCAAGATTGGGCGAGTGGAGGGGACAACTTGGCCAGTGTGTGGGACACGGGATGAGACTGGTGTTATGTCCGCAGTTAAATGACTTTAAATACTATGTTCGACAGTTGTGTGAAGCTTTTTTGCTGGGTGGGGACCGAAGAGCGAGAATGGGAATCCCGTGGGACTCAATTTTGAGATGGGGTTTGCAGGAGAGTCTGCCCGAGTCTAGCGGAGCGGCAATTAATTTAATGTTCAGTTTGGCTAGATTCATGATTGTGCAAAGAAGGAATGCTCTGTTTTTTAAGGGGAGGAGAATCAATCTAAAAGAGTATTTTAAATATAAGCTAAAAGATCATTATAAGGCTCTGTGGATGTTTTATTCAGAAAGGAATTTAAAGATAGTATTTTACAATCAATTTTTAAAGTACAATCGATTAATATATGTTACAGGAGACAAATTAAACTTCAGGTTTCGATGTTGAAATGTGGTGGCGGAATGGCTGTGCAGAGCGGCGGAATTGATTTGTATCATACAATGAAATGATCACGATGTTGTAAATGTTCTTAATGTTCAATAAAGTATATTAATAATTAAAAGAAAGTGGGTAGCACACTTGCCTCTGAGTCAGAAGGTTGTAGGTTCAAGTCCCACTCCAGGGACTTGAGCACATAAAGCTAGGCTGACACTCCAGTGCTGAGGGAGTGCTGCGCTGTTGGAGGTGCCGTCTTTTGGATGAGACTTTAAACTGAAGCCCCTTCTGCTTTCTCAGGTGGACGTAAAAGATCCCATGGCACTATTTTGAAGAAGAGTAGGGAAGGTGTCCTAGCCAATATTTATCCCTCAACCAACATAACAAAAACAGATTATGTAGTATCCGTGTGCTAATAGAGACACTGAAGACAGGAGATGGTTTCACAGGTGTTTACTGAACAAAGTCTGGAGGTGAACTAACTGATACAACACAATATACAGGCTTATATAGCCCGAGTGGCCATTACCGGCATTACAGTACACAGGGGGCTCTTAAAGGCACATACACTACAATTCCTCCCCTTTTAGCCAACCAGTACATAATATTTTAAGTAATCATTAATTACATGTTACAAGAACAATAATCTACACATTTGCTGCAGTTAATCAATTATAAGTCAGTCTCTCTGGAGGCTTCCTGACTCAGTCCGGATAACGCCTCGGTGGTGTAGTAGTTTCTGGTGGTGTAGTAGTTTCTGGTGGTGTAGTAGGTTCTTTTGGCAAGGCTGATTCGGCTTGAATGCCAGTGTCGGGTTCATCTGGTTCCAGTATCACCGGATCGGAGGTAGATACTATGGGTATCTCTACTTCATCATTAGGCGTATAGAGTTGTGGTGTAGGTTGTCCCTTTTCGGAAGATTCTGATTTGGTCAACATGGCGCCTTATTATGCTTTCTCCAATGTCCACGGTATACATCAGCGGTCCTAGTCGTGTGCAGATAGTTCCAGGCTGCCATTTCTCGGTACGGTAGTCCCGGGCCAAAACTTGTTGACCTATCTGGAAGGTTCTAGTTGGCCTTTCATTCATACCTTGAAATTGCCGGTTCTCCACGTCCCTTCTGATGTTTGGCTTGATCAAATCCAGCCGGCATCTTAGGCTTCTATTGAAGAACATCATGGCGGGAGTTTGGTTGGTAACCATATGTGTTGCATTCCTGTATGCAAATAAGAAGTTATCCACCTTATGCTGAAGTTTTATGTCTTCATTACCCATGGCCTTCATGGCTTTCTTGAAGGTCTGGACAAACCTTTCAGCCAATCCATTGGTGGCGGGATGGTATGGGGCGGACGTGTAGTGCTTAACCCCATTGTTTTTTAAGAACTTCCTGAATTCTTCGGACACAAATTGCGGTCCATTATCAGAACCGATCTGTTCAGGCAGCCCATTCCTGGCAAATATGGTCCTTAATACTGTGATGGTTTTTTCCGTGGTGGTGGAGGACATCTTTATTACCTCCGGCCACTTGGAGTGTGCATCAACCGCGATTAAGAACATTGAGTTCATAAATGGACCAGCAAAGTCGATGTGTACCCTTTGCCATGGAGATGAGGGCCACTCCCATGGATGTAGAGGGGCTTGTGGTGGAGCGTTTTGGACTTTCTGGCATCCTAGACAGCTCTTGGTCATTTCTTCGATGTCTCCATCGATACCTGGCCACCATACAAACGCCCTGGCTAGGTTCTTCATTTTCACTCCACCCAGATGCCCCTCGTGAAGCTCCTTCAGAACTTTATCCTGGAGTTTGGGTGGAATCACCACTCTGGATCCACACATCAAGGTTCCTCGGCACACTGACAGCTGTTCTCTTCTTTGCGAGAATGCTGGCAACAGTGGTTCGCCATGTGCTGGCCATCCCTTCACTGTTAAATCGTAGACTCGTGAGAGTCGGGTCATTTCTCGTTTCCCTTTCAATGGCAGAATTTGTTACTGGTAGACATTCGACTATGGTAGAGTGGAACATCTCCACTGGGTCTACTGCAGGTGCCTCTTCTACCGTTGGCAACGGTAGGCGCGATAAACCATCAGCATTCCCATGCTGTTTTGATCCTTTGTATTCTATGTTATATTGGTGTGCCCCTAGAAAAAGGGACCACCTCTGTAGCCTTTGCGCTGTCATAATGGGAACACCCTTTTTAGGGTTGAATATGGAGATGAGGGGTTGATGGTCAGTCAACAAGGTAAATTTTTGTCCGTAGGTAATGGTTGAATTTCTTCACTCCCCATACCAGGCTGAGTGCTTCCCTGTCGATTTGGGCATAGTTACGCTCAGCTGAGTTCAATGAGCATGACGCAAAAGCTATCGGCCGTTCCGAGCCATCAGGGAATCTATGCGATAATACCGCTCCTACGCCGTAAGGGGATGCATCGCACGCCAGTCGGATTGGCAGTGATGGGTTGTAATGAGCCAAAACTTCCTTGGACGTGATTAAGTCTTTGCATTTATGGAAGGCACGTTTACAGTCTTCGCTCCATTTCCAAATTACTCCTGTTTGTAGCAGTTCATTAAGAGGGTGCAGAAGAGTTGATAAGTTCGGTAAAAATTTATGATAGTAATTTATTAACCCCAGGAACGACCTTAATTGTGAAACATTTTCAGGTGCTGGGGCTTTTATGACCGCTTCAATTTTTTCAGGCGACTTATGCAACCCTTCCTTATTAATTATGTGGCCACAATATGATATTTGATTCTGGAAAAATTCGCACTTGGGGCGATTTGCTCGTAGGCCCCGTTCTCTCAGCCTAGTGAGCACCTGCTCCAAATTGGCAAGGTGCTCGTTGTCGTTTTCTCCTGTTACAAGGATGTCGTCTAGGTAGCATTGAGTCCCCGGAAACCCTTGGAAGACTTGCTCCATAGCTCTTTGCCAGATAGCTGGAGCTGATGCTACTCCGAAAACCAGTCGATTGTACTGGTACAGGCCTTTGTGTGTATTTATTGTGAGATACTTTTTAGAGGCCTCTTCAACCTCCATCTGTAGATATGCCTGTGCCAAGTCAATTTTGGTGAAACGTTTCCCTCCGGATAGTGAGGCGAAAATATCTTCTATCCTCGGAAGAGGATACTGTACCGTGCGAAGGACTGGGTTTACAGTCACCTTGAAGTCTCCATAGGTGCGAATTTTTCTCTGTTCTTCAGATTTATCATTATTCAACGTTTTCTTCATGACCGGGACGATGGGTGTTGCCCACTCGCTCCAATCTATCTTGGATAATACGCCTGCCTTTTCCAAATTCTCCAGCTCTGCCTCGACTGCTGGATGAATTGCGTATGGCACCGGCCTTGCCTAAAAAAACTTGGGAATTGCCGTATCTTCCACTTTTATTGAGGCGGTGATGCCTTTCAAGGTTCCTAGTTTCTCTTGAAACACTTCCTTGGCGTTGGCCAAGATGTTTTTTAATCGTTCAGGTATGACGTCATCATCATTTTTTTTCTTAGTGGTCACCGTCAGTGCCTGAATGGAGTGCCAGTCTAAACGTATCTTCCTGATCCATTCACGTCCCAACAGCGGTGGACCACCATCTTGTAGAACGTATAAATACAACTTCTGTATTTCCTTGCCGTTGTATACAACAGGCACCCTTATTTTTCCTTTGGGTTATACTTTCTGCCCCGTATATGTTTTCAAGATAATGGATGTGTCTTTTGAAGGTATATGCGGAAATAGCCGCTCGTAATCCCGTCGATTTATGACGGTCAGAGCTGATCCTGTATCTAGTTCCATTTTAACTGGGGACCCTGCTATCGTGAGGGTAACCCAAATGGTCTGGTAATCTTCTTTGGCAATTACATTATGTAATTTGAGACAGCTTAGTCTCTTGTTTCCGGAGTCGCTATCGTTCTTCTCATCTTTGGAGCTACTGTCCGTCATCATTTGTACCTTTCTATACTTTTCTTTATTGATTTTTTTTTTTCCTGTCCGTGGATTTTTTTTGTCCAGATCGGCATACCCGTGCAATGTGTCCAATCTTTCCGCATTGCCTGCATGCTTTGTCCTTGAACCAGCAGTCCCTCTGGTCATGGGTGGATCTGCCGCAGCGATAACATCTCTCGAAACCCTGTGTATTTCATGGGTGCTGAAGTCCTGTGTCTTTTGCTGTATCTCTGCAGCTCCTCTTGCGGCTGCTTCGTATGATACAGCCATACTGAAAGCCTTGTCCAGTGTCAAATCTTTCTCAGAAAGCAGCCTTTTCTGTGTTCCTTCACTTAGGAGACCGCAGACGAATTTGTCTCAAAGATAATCTGCCAGTCCTGCCCCGAATTGGCAGTGCTTTGATAGCTTTCTTAATTCGGTGAGATAATCAGCGTTACTTTCATTCTTGTGTTGATTCCTCTTGAAGAATTTGAATCGTTCCACTATCAGCAGCGGTGTTGGGTTTAAGTGCTCCTGTGGGGTATCAACAATTTCCTTAAAATTCTTGTCCTTTGGTTTGGCTGGAGTGATTAAGTTTCGTAACAGCCCGTATGTCTTTGCGCCCATTAGATTTAGAAGTACTGACGCCTTTTTATAATTTTCTATTCCATTTGCGGTGCAATATACCTCCACTCTTTCCACATATGTGGTCCAATCCTTTATATCATTATCAAAAGCATCAATATTGCCAGCCTTAGGCATCCTGGAAAAAAAATGGCACTTCCCGCGCTTTCCCGCCGCTGCTGCCGATGACAACGTTGTTTTCCGCGTTTTAAATTTTTTTTTTTAATTTACAGGTGGAGACTCGTTCCCGCTGGACTCTCTCTGCTAGGTCCGAACGCCGACCTGCTTTGCAGTGCCGGCCATCTCCCGAGTGCTCCCTTCCCCCCCCCCGTCTGTTTCTGCTTGCCTCCGCCTTCGCTGCTTGGCCTCGCTGCAGAGCCAGCCGATGGAGCCCCAGCCCGCCGCCCAGGAAGGATTATTGCAGTACCTGCCACCAGCTCGGCTAGCTGGTGAAACCGCAGCTTTTTTTTTCTTTTTTTTTTCTTGCTTTTCTTCGACTTTGGATGTCTGAGGAATCGATGTCCTTGAGGTGCTGCCGAATTGCAGGTAAGTCCGTTTCCAATTCGTCGCCACTGTTGTGTCCGTGTGTTAATAGAGACACTGAAGGCAGGAGTTGGTTTCACAGGTGTTTACTGAACAAAGTCTGGAGGGGAACTAACTGATATAACACAATGTACAGGCTTATATAGTCGAGTGGCCATTACCGGCATTACAGTACACAGGGGGCTCTTAAAGGCACATACACTACAGATTATCTCATCATTATCACATTGCTGTTTGTGGGACCCTGCTGTGTGCAAATTGGCTGCCGCGTTCTCCACTTCAAAAGTACTTCATTGACTGTAAAGCACTTTGAGATGTCCGGTGGTCATGAAAGGCGCTATATAAATGCAAGTCTTTCATCCTTTTCCGAACAATGTGAGTACAACATATGATCAGTATCGAACAAGCTGGGCTATTGTCTTCAGAACAATGCCCTGAGTTTAATGTTTAAATTGAGGATAATATTTCCCAGCAAGAATGTTGGGGAGGTAGATCACGGAAAGGATGTCATTATACTCACGCACTCCTGAAGTAAACAATCCTTCATCAGTAACAAGACACTGCGCAAGACAATAAATAGAAGTTGGGAGATATGATAAACACCTTTGCAAGAGAGGCTGTCCTCGTTATGCTGTTACCTCATTAGTGCTAGCAATGGAATATCCTCTATTTATAACACTGGTGGTACATTTTCAATTGAATAATGCAATTTTAATTATTCAGTTTGTAGCTTTTGTTCCATAAAAATCAGGTGAAACATCTTTGCGATGTCACTTTATTCTTTTGAGTTGCCTCTGTAGATATCAGAGGAGCGATTCCCCATTTGGGCACTGCCAGCAAGGACAAAAGGTCACAGATCTGAAACGTTAACTCTGTTTCTCTCCCCACAGATGCTGCCTCACCTGCTGAGTATGTCCAGCATTTTCTGTCTATATTTGAGGGACATTGGGGCCAATTTTCCGCGAAGGAAGCCCGACTGTTAGTGCACTGTGCCTCTCAGAATGGAGAGTCTTCCAATTTTTCTGCCTGGGGCGGACACACTGCAAGCACAGGAACAGAGCCACTACCTGGATGGGCTTTGCATCCGGGCATCATTTAGATGGCCCCATGGCCTTAACATCGCCTGAGTTGGAAGGAAACAAAAATTACGAACTTGCCTTGTTCATCTTCAGCCTACCACCTGTGGTAAACCACTTTTATCGTTCACTATCGTTACACTATGGTTATCACTGTTTATATCGTTACACTATGGTTATCACTGTTTACACTGTTGTATCACTACACAAGGTCACCTCTTGTCACGCTGTTATACCTGGGCTGACCACAGCTGACTCCGCCCATGGCTCCGCCTGCTTGCCCAGGTATAAAGGTGGTCGACTGGCTGGTTTTCCTCCTTGTTGGATCCGATCACCCACGAGGGTGGGCTCTGTTATTTAGCCAATAAAAACCTATAGTTACTAACTTAACTCGTCGCTTTTCATGAACTGAATTGATAGGTATATCAATTTTATTGGCTAAATTTTGAAATGTCTACAACGGAGCAGCCAAACGACCAGTCAGACGTACAGCCCCAGCCAAATGGCCATCTACAACAGCCCCAGCAGCCGGCCTGGCTACGAGCCCTCCGGCCGTCGTACCTGGATCTAAACCCACAGGCTGCGAATTCAGCCCTCGACTTCGAACACTGGCTGAGCTGCTTCGAAGCCTACCTGGGAGAATCCGGCGTGCCTCCGGCATCCAAACTAAGAGTTCTGACCGCTCAGGTGAGCCCTAAAGTATTTGCACTCATCCGGGACATTGCCACATACGAGGACGCCCTCAACCTGCTAAAAGAACAGTATCGGAGCCCTGTAAACTCAATGTACGCCAGGCATCTCTTAAGATCCCGCTCGCAACAGCCAGGAGAGTCGGTTGATGATTTCTTACGGGCGCTGCAAATACTCGGCAGGGACTGTGACTTTAAAGCCGTAACAGCTGCAGAACATACAGATGGAAACATCCGAGATGCCTTCGTGAAAGGCCTTTGGTCAGACTACTCACGGCAAAGACTGCTGGAATCAAAGGACCTCGACCTGAAAACAGCTGCTATCCTCGCTCGCTCCTTGGAAGTGGCCCATCGGGACCTCGAGGTGTACTCCAGGTACTGTGCTGCGCGACCCTGGGACTCGGGCCCGACCCCGGCCGCAATACCCCTCGCACCGCCGCCTCTGGGACCTACCACAGCGTCGGTGTCCCGGAACCGATCGGGACCGCCACCCCCGGTACCGGCTGCGACATCGGAGTCCCGCGATCGGGCCGCCGGCTGCTTTTTCTGTGGCCAGGCGAAACACCCGAGGGCGCGCTGCCCTGCAAGAAACGTGACCTGCTCCGACTGCCACAAGAAAGGCCACTTCGCGAAGGCCTGCAGGGGGAAAGCCACAGACGCCAGCAGTGCCTCATGCGAGTTGTCTGGGCGGCCATCTTTCATCAAGGCCACCGATGCCAGTATCCCCGCGTGTGAGTCATGGGGCGGCCATCTTTGATCAAGGCCACCGACGCCGGCAGTGCCTCATGTGAGTTGTGGGGGCGGCCATCTTCTCCGCCATTTTATTCAACGTCGTGGGCGCCGCCATTTTGTTCACCACACTCGACCGCCACCTTGTCTCCAGACCGGACCACCGCCTCACCCGCAGACTACAGCAGCTCGCTCAGCCATACACTAGCCTCCGTCACACTTGACCAAGATCGCCCGCATCACCTGTCCAAGTCCATGATGGACATCAAAGTAAACGGCCACGCCACGACCTGCCTGTTCGACAGCGGAAGCACGGAGAGTTTCATCCATCCAGACACGGTGAGCCACTACTCCCTCACTGTCCGGCCAACGCGCAACCGGATCTCGATGGCGTCGAGGTCCCATTCTACAGACATCAGTGGCTACTGTGTTGTGACCCTGTCGGTTAGGGGCACGGAGTATAAAAATTTTAAACTTCTCGTCCTGCCCCAGCTCTGCGCTGCCGTCCTACTAGGGCTGGATTTCCAAACCCACCTTCAAAGTGTCACTTTGGCATACGGTGGACCCCTCCCCCCACTCACAGTCTACAACCAGCAGCTTTTAAACCGCCCACCGCGTACCACCTGCGGCCTATCCACCCTTAAGGTCCCGCCCCCTCCCTGTTCGCTAACCTCACCCGCGACTGTAAACCCGTTGCTACCAAGAGCAGGCGGTACAGCGCCGGGGACAGAGCTTTTATTAGCTCTGAGGTGCAGCGTCTCCTGAAGGAGGGCATCATCGAGGGGAGCACCAGCCCCTGGCGTGCCCAGGTCGTAGTCGTTAAGACCGGCAATAAAAACCGCCTGGTCATCGACTACAGCCAAACCATAAACCGGTACACCCAGCTGGACGCATACCCACTTCCCCGCATATCTGATACGGTCAATCAGATTGCACAGTACCGGGTATTCTCTACCATCGACCTTAAGTCGGCCTATCACCAACTCCCTATCCGCCCTGAGGACCGCCAGTATACCGCCTTCGAGGCGAATGGCCGCCTCTACCACTTCCTTAGGGTTCCCTTCGGCGTCACCAACGGGGTTTCGGTCTTCCAAAGAGAGATGGACTGGATGGTTGACCAGAACGGGCTGCATGCCACGTTCCCTTATCTAGATAACGTCACCATCTGCGGCCGTGACCGGCAGGACCATGATGTTAATCTGGAGAGATTCCTCCGTACGGCCCAACGGCTGAACCTCACCTACAATAAGGAGAAATGTGTGTTTAACACCTCGCGTCTTGCCATCCTCGGCTGCGTAGTAGAGAACGGAGTCATCGGCCCCGACCCCGAAAGAATACGCCCCCTCATGGAGCTTCCCCTCCCCCACTGTCCAAAGGCGCTGAAGAGAACCCTGGGGCTCTTCGCCTACTATGCCCAATGGGTGCCCAATTATGCGGACAAAGCCAGACCCCTCATGAAGTCCACCTCCTTCCCCCTGACGGCAGAAGCATGCGCAGCCTTCTCCCTCATAAAGGGAGACATCGCTAAGGCTACAATGCACGCGGTGGATGAGTCTATCCCTTTCCAAGTGGAGAGCGATGCATCCGACTTCGCCCTAGCTGCAACCCTTAACCAGGCGGGGAGACCTGTGGCCTTCTTCTCAAGGACCCTCCAGGGCCCTGAGATCCGACACTCTTCGGTCGAGAAGGAGGCCCAGGCGATCGTGGAGGCAGTACGACGCTGGAGGCATTACCTGGCAGGCAAACGATTTACCCTCCTCACCGACCAGCGTTCGGTCGCTTTTATGTTTAATAACAAGCTGAGGGGCAAAATCAAGAACGACAAGATCTTGAGGTGGAGAATCGAGCTCTCCACCTACGATTATGATATCTTGTACCGGCCTGGTAAACTGAACGAACCCCCAGATGCTCTATCACGAAGTACATGCGCCAACGCGCAAATTGATAGACTGCAGACCCTCCACAACGACCTCTGCCACCCCGGGGTCACCAGACTTTACCACTTCATTAAGGCCCGCAACCTGCCCTACTCCATCGAGGAGGTCAGGACCATGACCAGGAACTGCCAAACCTGTGCCGAATGCAAACCGCATTTCTTTAGGCCGGACAGAGCAAGCCTGATCAAGGCCACCCGCCCCTTCGAGCGCTTGAGCATCGATTTTAAGGGGCCCCTCCCGTCCTCTGACCGTAATGTGTACTTCCTCAACATTATTGATGAGTACTCCTGTTTCCCCTTTGCCTTCCCCTGCCCAGACATGACCAGTACCACGGTCATCAAATGCCTGAACGACCGCTTCGCCTTGTTCGGGTTCCCGAACTATATACATAGTGACCGGGGCTCATCCTTCATGAGCGAGGAACTTCGCCAGTTCCTACTAGCGAGAGGTATTGCTGCAAGCAGGACCACCAGCTACAACCCCCGAGGGAACGGCCAGGTGGAAAGAGAGAACGCGACTGTCTGGAAGGCCGTTCTCTTAGCCTTAAAGTCTAAGGGCCTCCCAACCTCTCGCTGGCAGGAAGTCCTCCCGGCAGCGCTGCATTCCATCCGGTCACTGCTTTGCACTGCCATTAACGCCACCCCCTGTGAACGAATGTTTGTTTTCCCCAGGAAGTCGACTACGGGAACCTCGCTACCAACATGGCTGACTTCCCCGGGGCCCGTCTTGCTGCGAAAGCACGTGAGGGCCCATAAAATGGACCCCCTGGTCGAGAGGGTGGACCTCCTGCACGCCAACCCCCAGACGGGCGGGAGGACACAGTCTCCTTACGAGACCTCGCACCCTCGGGCACCCCTGAGACACCACCGTTACCCCCCACCACCCCCCCAAATCCAGCCCAGGTAGACGGCATGCCGGAACCCCACGAGCCTTCGCCGACCACGCAGACACCAGCATTAACATCGGATACTGCACCACCGCCGCCGCTGCTGCGCCAATCAGAAAGGCTTACGAGGCCTCCGGACAGACTGACATACCCGAACTGGTAGTACACTTCACCCCGCCGGACTCAAATTTAAACAAGGGGTGAATGTGGTAAACCACTTTTATCGTTCACTATCGTTACACTATGGTTATCACTGTTTATATCGTTACACTATGGTTATCATTGTTTACACTGTTGTATCACTACACAAGGTCACCTCTTGTCACGCTGTTATACCTGGGCTGACCACAGCTGACTCCGCCCATGGCTCCGCCTGCTTGCCCAGGTATAAAGGTGATCGACTGGCTGGTTTTCCTCCTTGTTGGATCCGATCACCCACGAGAGTGGGCTCTGTTATTTAGCCAATAAAAACCTATAGTTACTAGCTTAACTCGTCGCTTTTCATGAACTGAATTGATAGGTATATCACCACCACACCCAACCCAACCTCCCCCCCGCCCCCCACCCAACCCCCCGAGGGTCGCCCACAAATCAGAGGGTCTGCAGAATCCCAGGGCAGCTCCTTTCGCCAGGTATCTTCAAGTATCATCCGACTTAGGGGATGCCCAATGATCGTAGGCATTGCAAAATTAGGCAAGTGGCCAGGAATTTCCCCCTCCTATCTCTTCACAATAGGAAGACTTGGCCTGCACCTACCACAAGAAAGCCTCAGGGTAGTGCAGGGGAGTCAGAGACTGTAGTCACGAGCGTTCGTCCCTTTGTCCTCTTCACTGCACCAATTGTCCAGGCACAGTAAAATGAAATATCTACCCTTCATAAATGTTATTGATTATTGGGACAGTTCAATTTTTTTTTAAGTGAAAAATGTCAGAACAGTAAAATACACGACAATATTTTACTAAACACTTCTCAACATCTGTTACATACACACCACTACAAACATTAACAAATTGAAGCATATCTTATCAGGTTTCTTGGAATTGTCTTTATGAATATCACATGAACATGACAGAATAAATAATGAATGAATCTTACCTTTCCAAATGAGAAAAGGAGCTGTGTAGCGTATAGTGCTTTCCTCACACAGCAGGTGTTTAACTTTTTTGTTCTGAATTGATAATGTAGCGGATTGCCCTGCTTATTCCTCCACTGTGCAAGTCATCTTTTATTTAGAGCTAAGTACACACAGAGCACGCTACTGAAGAGACTTGAGCTGTGCTTTGGACCTTTACAAGAAATGCAAAATTCATTCTTGACCACACGAGGCAGCTCATGGGAACCCAGCTAAAATGAATACGTAGCATGTTTTGGTGAACACCTCATAAACTAACAGAAAATATAAGGAAGGTCAGAAAATCTGATGATGCAAGCTTTGTATAGCAAAGAGAATGTTATCATTGAGAGTGGAGTATTAGCATAACAGAGATAGTGAATACTTAGAGACTGGCATATCACATAGTGCTGTGACTGAAAGCATTACTGGAATGATCGACAAGCGATGAGTCCAAAAGCTAGGTTTTAAATGCAATACTTTTGAAAGATTCCAAATGTAAACTGTAAATATTTGTAGTCTGAGCCCTGAGAAAATGTCATAGAATAAAATGTTAAGTAGTCACTTCAGTCGGGCAGTTGAGGAGGCGCCTATTTTACTCTAATTCACTGTGTAATCTATTTAAGAACAAAATGGAATCAATTCCCAGGCAGACAAAACTTAGTCCTATTACTGGCATGCAAGACAATAACTAAGTAAATTACAAAAATAATGTGAAATAAGAAACATAATTCACCGGAATAAGAGGAGTTTATGGATGCGAAGATATATTTTGCAAGGTCTTGTTCTGCTGACATGTCCTTAGAAGCAGCCAGTGCATCGTGAGTGCATTGAACTTGGCTTTCCAATAACTGTGGGCTGCACGTGGGGCCCTGTGGTGTCAGGTCTGTTGTTGTGTCTTACATCCATCCATGCTACACTTGACATTAAACTTCAGTTAACTACGGAGTGCTTCTAAACAGAGTGTTAAAGTTGGGAATTTGGAGAAAATGGAAGTCTCTGGTAAGTACTGGGTAAGTACTAGCTGTAAAAAGTGAAATTTAGTTCAACATTTTGAATTTAACTTAGAACTTTAAAAACTGTAGTTAACAGAAACTGCCTGTGTGTGGCAGTTCACTGTCAATCAGCTGTAAGTGCTGGTCTTGAATAGGTGCTAATTACTGTAAGCAGGAAGCTAATTCAGCATTTGTAACTTGGGTGTGGCTCCAAGGAGTATAAAAGTAACCAGTATCTGCTGACGCACAGAGTGGCCTTAAACAGAGGGTTAAAGTTGGGAATTTGGAGAAAGTGGGAATTTGGTGCAAAGGAGGAAGGAGATAGGAGGTGCTGCTTTTTGCCTTCAATACTTGAGTTGCTTTATGTTAAAGGTAAATGTTTAATTTCATCTACCTATAACTTAAACTAGATCAAGTAATTAGTTAACAAAACTAAACTACAAGCTAAGTTAATTAAATATATAGACCTAGAAATTCGTGCACGCCACAAAAGCTGCCGGTGCCACCGTCGGCGGGTGTTAACGGGTGCCGAAAATGGCGGCGCTGGCAGGACCGAAAAATTGGCGCTGGGGACTAATTAAGATTAGCCCAGTGCTAAACTCACAGTGCAACGCCGTCCTGGTGGCGTTCGTCCTGGCAGGAGGCCCCAATGTAGCGTCATTGCAGCTCGAACAGCCTGCCCTGAAAGCGAGGCTGTCGTTTCAGAAATGGAGTGACTGCTGCCAACGACCGGAAACTACGCAGAAGCATTCTGCGCATAAATCTGTGGTGGTTTAAGTGTGAATGTATAATAATCTAGTCATATCGCATTCCTAAATCTATGGAATCTATGGAGCTATGGGTTGGTTTAATAATGTATAATAGTAGGTTGGCTTAAATATTAATGTATGATATTTTCACCGGGGGGGGGTTGCGGAGTTTTATTTGTACGGGGCGCAAGCTCTGTGTGAAGGGAAAGGAGAAGAAAATTAATAAAAATTGACATTTACTGTGTTTTGCTGGCGCAGATTTTCTTTTCCTGATGCGGCTCTGTTCGGCCGTAGCTATCTCTTTTCACGACCCCCTCCCCTCCTTTCTCTCTGGATGTGTTTCCTTTGTAATGCTGACAATTTTTTTCCCCCAGTAAGCGAACAACCGAAAAAACACTGAAACTGCACCTGCGCAGCTACTTCAACTTCGTTGGCAGCAGTCGTGTCCTTTCAGAAAGTATTGTCGGTCTCTTCAAGGGGAACTACCTTCTGAAATGAAAAAAAAAATCATTTAAAAATAGGCAGTTTTTGTTGTGTATGTACCTTTTAAGAGAAGAACTGATTCTATACTGCAGTACCGGCAGTGACCACCCCTGTATATAGAGCCATAGCAGGCTTCTGTACTTCAGTCTTAAGTTACCCTCTGTTCCAGCATTTCTGGCTGTGCAGCTGCCTCAGTCAGCAGGAGGAGAAGGAGCAGCCAAACCAGGAGAGTGGAAAGTGGTGGTCTCCTGACCAGGAAGAGGAGGATATCGATAGACCACCACCACCTCCACCTCCACCATCATCACAGCAACTGAGGTGCCTAGAGAGAGAGGACAGAGGAGGAGAAGGAGAAGGGAGGCCAGCAACAACACCAACCAGGGGAGAGGCCTTTCCTATCGCTGCCTCCCCAAATTGGCCTCCATTCCAGGAGAGAGGGGAGAGAAACAACCAACAACTACCAACTGTTTGGAAGGAGGGAAGAACAACATCATCTTTCAGGTGGGTGTTATTTGGTGCACTCTCCCAAAGACTTTGTATTTTAGGTGGGGGGAGAAAAGAAGAAACCAGGCCGGATCATCAAGGGGTGTCTGTGTGTGTGTGTGGCTCTTGTTAAAAACTAGGCCACGCACACCACTAATAAGCACCCCTTCTATTGCCTGGTCTGGGACAGCTGGAGCTGCCTAGGTGAAGTCTTTAATTCCATTAATTGCATCGTTAAGACCTGGTGCAGGACTGAGCCTGGGCATCTCCAGCTTTCCCAGGTGAAGACATCTTCTCCCCCTGCCAGAAGACCACCACCATCAAAGACTTTTAAATCCCATCGGAGAGTGCACCCCTGCCAACACCCACCCACCATCCTGAGTGGCAACACTGTCCTTGCGGCCTCCCTCCTTCCCACCCCCTCTCTCTCTCTCTCTTTGTCTCTCTCTGCCTCTTTCTCTGAGGCACTTCAAGTTCATCTTTATTTATTAATTGCCCATTGAGCAGAGGGGAGAAGGCCCCTCTCCCAATTTCAATCAATAAGGGGAGAGGTGTGCCTTCAATCTAATCAGCTCCCTCTGCTCAATAGAGGACCAAAAACAATACCTGAGGCCATTAACACTTTCAGGCCTGTGACTTGGGGTGAGTGTAGCCCTTATAAAAACACCCCATAATGGCGACTGCATCTTCGCCGGTGGCGGGGCCAGCCAGGACTTATGCGGGAGTGGCAGCCACAGCCACAGCTGCTCCCGCTACTTCTGCTGCCCCGTCACCCTTTAAACTTATAACAAAAAAGCTTGGGGTGACGAGCTACACTCACCCCACTATGACCATTGAGGCCTGCGTTAAAGCCATGGCTGGGGTTGTCGGCCCCTCAGCCATCGTCGCGGCCTCAAAAATGTATGGGAAGGCTGTGTTCTTCCTGGGGTCGGAGCGGGCGGTGTCCCTGGCCATCGCCAAGGGGCTCACCGTGGGCGGGACCTTCCTGCCGGTGGATCCTCTCGAGGCCACCGCGCAGAGGATCGTCATTTCTAACGTCCCGCCCTATGTTCCTGGTGAGCTCCTCCTTCCCCATTTACACCAACTTGGGGAGGTGAGGTCGGGGATCACACCCATCCCACTCGGCTTCCGGGAGGCCAGCCTTCGCCACGTCTTCTCCTTCCGGCGCCAGCTGTTTATCCAGCTGGCGCGGGAGGAGGACACCGACGGGGCGTTCATCGTCCACCACGAGGGGACCGCCTATCGCATCTTCTGGACGTCGGACGGTGTGCGGTGCCACGCCTGCAAGGAGGTGGGGCACATCCGGAAAAACTGCTCCGCCTCCAAGGCCGCCGGATCATCTTGTGCGGCCGAGGCTGGCGCCGCCGCCGCTCCCCCCCCCCGGATCTGCCCGTGCGTCGGGAAAGTCTGATACGCGGTCGACGTCGGGGGCCGATGCCACCAAGGCCTCCGGCGGGGGGGAGGGAGTGTGTCCGGCCGGAAAGAAGGCGCGGCGGAAAAATAAACACCTTAGGGCGGGTCCCCCCGTGGATGACCAGCCCTTGCCCCTTGAGCCCCTTACACCCGCGCTCCTCGCAGAGTTAATCGGAGCAGACGCGAGCGGGAGGGGCCTCGTGCCCGAGCCTGTGGCCGCAACCGCCGTAGCGGAAACGCCATTACCTGCGGCCGGGCTCGGGCCCGAGGAGCCCAACAAACCTGCTCCGCCGGAGAGAGCTGAGGAGGAGGCCTCTGCAGTCATGGAGGTCTCCCTCGCTCCCTCCGTGCTAAAAAGAAGGCGCGACCCCCTGGAAGAGGAGGAGGACCGGGAGGAGGAAGGTCCCTCCGAGCAGGGGGAGTCGTCGCCCGCCGCGGGTACTGCGCCCCCCCACCCCCGCTGTCATCATCACCAGCGATCGGCAGGGGTCGCCTGTCCCTTGGGAGGCTGAGGCAGATGTGTCTGTCCGATGCGTGCCTCCCGGGGATGGGGACGAGATCCTGCCCGTGGGGGGGGTCGCGGAACAACCCGCGGCGGTAAGTGAAATTGACCTTCTATCGGTGCCATTACCCCTCGCCGGGTTGGGCGGCCTGGGGTCTGGGTCGGGCGAGCTCGAGGATAATGAGCTCGCCCAATGTGACCCGGACATCTCCCAGGGGCTGCTCGTCCTGGTAGAGCTTTTAATTCAAAACCCCCCATCCGCTGGGTCGGAGGTTGGTGGCGGGGAGGAGGATGGCCCCCTGGCTGCGTCTCTGGTGCCGGACGTACTGGAGGAGCTGGGAATTGTTCTCTCCCCGGTTTCTCCGGTCGTTCCGGCGTCTGAGGCGGAGGGGAGCTCTGAACCGCCGCCGTCTTCTGGCCCAGCACCCCTAGAGGAGCCCAGGGAGAAATCCTCTGCCGCCGATCCTGGGGGTGGGATCCGGGCGGAGGCGGGACTGGTTGGCGCGGCCGAGCCGTTCACGTCGCACTGCGCGGCGGACGGGTCGGCCGCTGGTGACGATCCCCTGGAGTAGGATGGGGACTCGGTGATGGGCACGGAGGACGATTCGGACTCCAGCGCCGACGAGGCGATGGATGACCTCGTGCCCCTTGCCGAGTCTCCCCTCATTCCCGTAAGGGAACTCCGGGATTTTATGGCCACGTGCCTGGGTTGGCGCAATAAGGTCCGGCTGGCCCTCGACAGGTGGTCGGAGCTGGCGCTGCTCATCGTATCCGTCCGCGCCGCCATTAAGATCATGGGCGCGGACGAGGGTGTGAACCCACTCGAGCTGCGTCGGCTCACAACGTTTCTCACTGGGCTGCTGAGGAAGTGGCGGCTGACCAGCGGCTGCGCTTCCTCCCCCCGTTAGGTGTAGGTAGAGGTTGCACTATGCTTCTGACATGAAGATCACCATAGCCAGCCTCAACATCAACGGAAGCAGGGAGGCGCGCCGCAGATTCAATAACTTCTCGGTCCTTCAGGATGGGAAGTATGCGGTGTGCTTCCTGCAAGAAACCCACACCGTTCTGGGAAACGAAGCCACGTGGCTCCTGGAGTGGCAAGGAGGGGTCAGCATAAGTCACCTCTCCAACAATTCCAGCGGGGTGGCTATCTTGCTGGCCCCGCATTTTCAGCCGGAGATCTTGGGGGTCAAGGAGCACGTGCCGGGCCACTTGCTCCAGGTCACTGTTTGCCTGGGGGGCGTGCCGCTCCATATAGTGAGCGTGTACGCCCCTCAGACCGGTGCGCAGCAAGTGCGCTTCTTCGAAGAAGTGTCCGCTCTTTTGGGCTCCGTCGACGTGGGCGAGTGCGTCATCCTCGGGGGGGATTTTAACTGCACCCTCGAGGCGAGGGACCGTTCGGGTCCCCCGCGAAGCCCGGCGGCGATGGAGAAGTTGAGGGACCTGGTCGGGTCCTTCGACTTGGTGGACGTCTGGCGAAATCTCCACCCCGACTCCAGCGCCTTCACTAGCGTGAGGTCTGGGGGAGGAAGGTCCAGAATCGACCGCCTTTACATTTCCCGGGCGTACGTCTCCTGCGTTCCGGCGGCTTCCATGCGGCCGGTGCTGTGCACGGACCACCACCTGGTGTGGGCGGAGCTCGCTCCGTTGCGCGCGTGGGGGGGGGGGTCCCCGTACTGGCATTTTAACAACCTGCTGCTGGAGGACGCGCGATTCCGGGATTCGTTTCGTCTGTTCTGGGCCGACTGGAGAAGGAAGCGGGGGGGCTTCCCCTCCTTGAGGCTATGGTGGGATGTGGGCAAGGCTCACATCCGTCTCTTCTGTCAGGAGTACGCGAAGGGGTCGACCAAGAGGCGGGAGGCCCGGGTCGGGCGGTTGGAGAAGGAGGTGCTCGAACTGGAGTCCCGTCTCGGTCAGGTCGTCGAGGACCCAGCCCTGCGGAAGGTGTACGAAGGGAAGAAGGGCGCGCTGAAGGACCTGCAGCTCGTCGGGTCCCGAGGCGTGTACGTGAGGTCGCGGATCCAGCTCCTGCGGGACCTGGACCGCGGCGCCCCCTTCTTCTACTCGCTGGAAAAAAGACGGGGGGTCCGTAAGCAGCTCTTGGGGCTGCTGGCCGACGACGGATCTCTGGTCTCGGATCCGGAGGGAATCAACGCGGAGACCCGCGCCTTCTACGGGGCTCTGTTCTCTCCGGATCCGTCCAGCGAGGATGCGCGCAGAATTTTGTGGGAGGACCTGCCGAAGGTCAGCCCGGAGGGTGCCGAAAAATTGGACGCTCCGCTAAGCCTGGCGGAGCTGACCGGCGCCCTCCGCCAGCTCTCTAGGGGAAAGTCCCCGGGGGTGGACGGGCTGACCGTGGAGCTCCACAGGGCGTTCTGGGACGTCTTGGGGGGCGACTACGCGCGGGCCCTGGGGGAAAGTTTGGCGACCGGGGAGATGCCCCTCTCTTGGCGCAGGGCGGTCATTGTCCTGCTGCCTAAGAAGGGTGATCTCCGCCTCCTTAAGAACTGGCGCCCGGTCTCCCTCCTCAGCACGGACTATAAAATCTTTGCCAGGGCCATGTCTGCTCGCCTTGGCACCGTGCTGGCCCATGTGATCCACCCCGACCAGTCCTACACGGTCCCGGGCCGGACCATCCACGATAACATCCATCTGGTCCGGGACCTGGTCCACCACTCCCAGAGGGCTGGTCTGTCGGTCGCCTTCCTTTCCCTGGATCAGGAGAAGGCGTTCGACAGGGTGGATCACGAGTATCTCTTTGGGACTCTGCGCGCATTCGGGTTCGGGACGCATTTCGTCGCCCGGATCTGACTTCTGTACGCCGCCGCGGAGTGTCTGTTTAAAGTTAACGGGTCCTTGACGGCGCCCCTTCGCTTCAGGAGGGGCTGCGTCAGGGATGCCCCATGTCCGGTCAGTTATGCGCCGTTTGCGTGGAGCCATTCCTGCGCCTCTTGCGGAAGAGGTTGACGGGACTGGCTCTGCAAGGGCCGGGCGTGGAGGTGGTCCTCTCGGCTTACGCCGATGACGTGCTCCTCACGGTCACGGATCCCGCTGACTTGCGGAGGATGCGGGAATGCCAGCAGATTTACTCGGACGCATCCTCCGCCAAGATCAGCTGGGAGAAATGTTCCGGACTCCTGGTGGGTCAGTGGTGGGTAGATACCCTGCCGGAGAAGTTCAGGCCTTTCGCCTGGAGCAGCACGCACCTCCTCTATTTGGGAGTCTACCTTAGCCCTGCCGAGGACGCCTGGCCAGCGAACTGGCAAGAGCTGGAGGCCAAAGTCACCGCTCGCCTAGGACACTGGACAGGACTGCTCCGAGTGTTGTCCTACAGGGGTCGAGCGCTGGTCATAAACCAGCTGGTGGCCGCCATGTTGTCGTACCGGTTGGTCACTTTGATCCCTCCCCCTGCATTTGTCGCCAAGATGCAGAAGAAGCTCATCGACTTCTTCTGGGACAAAAGGAAGCACTGGGTCTCTGCCGCGGTTCTGTGTCTCCCGCTTAGGGAGGGCGGTCAGGCGCTGGTGTGCCTTCGCACCCAGGCTGCGACTTTCCGTCTTCAGACGCTGCAGAGATACCTGTACGTCAAGAATCCTCCGAGATGGTGTGCGCTGGCGATGTTTTTCTTCCGCCAGTTGCACGGCCTCAATTATGACACGCAGCTCCTGTTCGCGAAAGTGGGCGGCAGGCGTGCCGGCCTGCAGGAGCTGCCTGTCTTCTACTGGGAACTACTATGGGTTTGGAACTACGTCGCTTCCAGGCGGAGCTCTCCCCCGTCAGGAGCGGCGGCTCTCCTTCGGGAGGCGCTGCTCAGGAATCCGCGCCTCCACGAACGCGGTTTCGGGCGGCTGACGGAGGGCAGGGCTGTGCCTGGCAAGGTGACTAGAGTCGGGGACCTGCTCGATGGCGGAGGAATGGGCTGGATGGCGCCGGAGGAGCTGGCGCGGCGCCTGTCCTGGGCCAACGTCCGGCTCGCGGTCGAAGCCATTGAATCGGTGAAAGCGGCACTGGGCCCCGACTCCACTAGGTGTATCGAGGCGGCTCAAGCACGTGGGGCGATCCCGTCCGAGCTTACCCCCGTTCGGACGGAATTCCTCATCGGCGCCCGGCCCCGAAACTCCCCTCGGGAACCGGCGCCTCACAACTTGAGCCGTCTCGAGGAAATACCCTTCGTGCCTTTTCATTCCGCGCGGAGGGGTTTCCTGTACGGGCTGCTCCTGCACACTCTCCACTTTGCCATCTTTGTCTACCGTCCGGACATGCCTTGGCGTGGCGTCTTGCCAACTGGCGGTGGCGGAGGTCCCCAATGGAGGGCTCTCTACGCGGGAGTCCTCCCTTGTTCCATCGGCGACTTGGCCTGGAGGGTGTTGCACGGAGCGATCCCGTGCAATAAGGTTTTAAGTAGGTTCACGGATTCCCAGGCCGCCTGCATTTTTTGCGGCCTGGAGGAGTCCGTGTTTCACGTTTATATGGAGTGTGAGAGGTTGCAGCCCCTCTTTCACTACTTGAAGGGGCTGCTCCTCGATTTTTGGTTGCACTTCAGTCCCACGCTCTTGATCTACGGTCACCCGGTGCGGAGGGGAGCGGACAGGTTGGAGGACCTCCTTGTGGGCCTGCTCCTTGGCCTGGCTAAAAGAGCCATCAATTGGTCCAGGCAGCGGGCGGTCGAGGGGGTTGTCCAGCCGGATTGCCTGCCTCTCTTCCGCGGCCATGTTCGTGCCCGGGTGGCCCTGGAGATGGAGCATGCGGTGTCCGCCAGTGCGCTTGAGTATTTCCGCGACCGGTGGGCGCCACGGGGACTGGAGTGCATCATCAACCCGGATAACCAAATTTTAATATGATTTGTTAAGTTTTAGTTGAACTTTTGTTTACAGTCAATTTGTTTTTTTTTGGTATGAACAAAGAGTACCCTCTGCTCAGTAAATGCCTGTTATTATTGTTCTCCTGCAGTCCGTGTATTATTTATACTCGGACACTACAGTTTTTAGCCCTTGCAGCTCAACTGCCTTCTGGGGGAAAAAAATAATGTTAAAAAGAATTCCCAAATGGGAGTCTTCAGCTCGTAAAGCTGCATTCCGTCCTGCACCTAATAAAAAATGGGATAAGTGCTTCAGTGCAAACACAAATGGCTCAGAAAACCAGGGAAGGGGCAACCAGGGTCTGGCACGCAGCACTCCAGCTTTGTGCAGGGTGTCAACACGGCAAGAGAGGTCCCCTACCCACAGGGGCCAGGAGGCACTCCAGAAAGAACGATGTGGGACCAGATCACTGAGGCCGTCAGTATCTCGCACACCACCTGGCTGCAGTGTCCAAAGAACCTTCATGATCTCAGACCAGTGGGCAAGTTCAGTGAATGCACCTTCAAAAGCCATCTCCTACCAACTGCACCAATAGCCTCACACACTTTTCATGGAAGACCCCCCACCCCATCACTTGCCTACCAACAATCTGTACCAAACACAAGGCACATCTCCTATTCCTAGCTTCACCTCACCCCCTTGGAGGAGACGGCGCTGGCCATTCTTGGCATAGGCATGGTTGAGCCCTTGGGCGGCGGGGGGGGTGGGTGCTGAAAGGATACAAGGTGCTGGTAACCTCATATGTTATCCTCCTTCTAGCATGCACCTCATGCTTTTCCTCAGGCTGATACCTGGGATGGCAGGAATGACGTATGAGGAGAGATTGCGTCGATTGGGCTTGTATTCGCTGGAGTTTAGAAGAATGAGAGGGGATCTCATTGAAACTTATAAAATTCTAACAGGACTAGACAGAGTAGATGCAGGAAGGATGTTCCTGATGGCAGGGGAGTCCAGAACCAGGGGTCACAGCCTAAGGATAAAGGGTAAGCCATTTAGGACTGAGATGAGGAGGAATTTCTTCACCCAGAGAGTGGTGAACCTGTGGAATTCTCTACCACAGAAGGCAGTTGAGGCCAATTCATTAAATATATTCAAGAAGGAGTTAGATATATTTCTTAAGACTAAAGGGATCAAGGATATGGGGAGAAGGCAGGGACAGGGTACTGAATTTGGATGATCAGCCATGCTCTCATTAAATGGCGGAGCAAGCTTGAGGGGCCGAATGGCCTACTCCTGCTCCTATCTTCTATGTTTCTATGTTTCCCGCCCTCCCCTCACCACAACTCCACCCTTGTGCTTTCCTCATTTCACACACCCAAGAAATGCAGCCTGCCTAGCTAATGGTTGACCAAGAAGAGGGAGAGGAGAGTGAAGAAGAAGAAGAAACACCATCACTTGATTTCACACTCCCAGCTACTCAAGGTTAACCAATGAGGCCATTTGCAGTGTCCCCCACTGAAAGTCAGCAGCCTTCCACCAGCCATGCTGCAGCCACTGGGGTAGCACTGCATGACATCAGTAGGATAGGCAAAGACACACACAAGACAGTCACTAAGGGAATGCATACAGGTGATAAGTTTATTTCTTGACGTCATATTGGATGGATAGATTGTAAAGTTGGATTGGAAAGTTTGCTTTGTGGTGAATTTTATTTCAGCTTTGTGGCCAAGAGGATGCTATGATGGTCAGTAACAGAAGGAATGTTGAAAGGGGAATTGGGGTTGTGATCACTGGTACTATAGGCAGGTGATTCCACCCCAGATAAATCGGCGAGAAAGGGGCTGTCTGGGTTGCATTCTCCTCTTTTTCTGTGTCTTCCTCTTCCATCTGTGAGCAGATGCTGGAAATTTGAAATAAAAGCATAAAATGCTGGAAATACTCAGCAGGTCAGGCAGCATCTCGACCTGAGATGTGAACTCTGTTTCTCTCTCCACGGATGACCTGCTGAGTATTTCCAGCATTTTCTGTCTTCTCAGAGGCCTTCCTTTACCATCCGAGGCCTTGCAAGCATTCAACAACTTGCACACTTAAAAAAGTTTTAGCATGTATTACACCAAGCCACTACTTCAATAAAATAAAAAAAATCCAGTCCAAAAGCTTAAATGCAAACTTACCTGAAAGACGTGTCTTTCCTTTTAAGAGGTGGTGACAGCGTCTCTGTCAGTCTGCTGAATGCACGCTTTTCAGAGTGAGCATAGGACCCAGCACTGAACTCAGCGCTAAGGTCAAAGTTCACAGAGGTGACGTTAAGTCAGCGTGCACGTCACCCTCTCTTCATTTACATCTCCAGGGCCAGCGCTACTATTGGCAGCGCTAAGGCCCTCACCAAAATGGTGGCCGTCGAGTCCTGCGCAAGAGAAGGGTGCTAGAGTCATTCAGTCACAGAGTCATAACGGCACAGAAGGAGGCCATTCGGCCCATCAGGTCCATGCCGGCTCTCTGTAGAGCAATCCAGACAGTCCCATTCCCCCGCTCTATCCCCGTAGCGCTGAAAGTTTATTTCCCTCAAGTGCCTATCCAGTCTCCCCTTGAAAACATTGAGTGTCTCCGCTTCCACCATTTCCGTCGGCAGCAAGTTCCAGGTCCTCCCCACTCGCTGCGTAAAAAAGTTTTTCCTCACATTCCCCCTGTATCTCTTGCCCAAAACCTTAAATCTGTGTCCCCTAGTCCTTGTACCATCAACTAGTGGGAACAGCTTTTCCCCGTCTAGCGTATCCAAACCTGTCATAATCTTGTACACCTCTATCAAATCACCCCTCAACCTCCTTTGCTCTAATGAAAACAAATCCAGCTTCTCCAACCTGTCCTTGTAGGTAAGATCACCCATCCCCGAACCATCCTGGTAAATCCCCTCTGCACCCTCTCAAGGGCCTTCACATCCTTCCATCTGCCACTTGTCTGCCCATTCTGCTAGTCTTTCTATGTCCTTTGCAGTCGATTGGTATCATCCTCACTGTTTGCCACACCGACAAATTTGGTGTCATCGGCAAATTTAGAAATTCTACTTTGTATTCCAATATCCAGGTCATTTATATATCTCAAAAAAAGCAGTGGCCCCAGCACTGATCCTTGGGGAACACCACTGTCTATCATCCTCCAGCCTGAAAAACAGCCATTTACCACAACTCGCTGTTTTCTGTCCTTAAGCCAATTCTGTAATGTATATAACTTTAAGGGGGGAACTATCTTTTACAGCTCATGTATACCGTAGTACCGGCAGTGACCACACCTGTATATAGCACTGAGTAGTAATCTGTACAGATTAGTTCCCGTGTGAGCCACATTGAGTAAACACCTGTTGTACCGTTCTCCTGCAGTCTGTGTCTTATTATACACAGACACAACATTGGCAACAAGGCAAGTTCGAACCTACCTGCAACTCTGCATCACCTCCCGGGGATTCGTTCCTGGAGATCAGTGGATGGAGGTCAAGGCCAGAGACTCGAGAATTGCGGGGGAGGCTTTCGAGAGCCAGGCTTGGCTTTCAAGTCGAGGTGGTCCAGCGAAACGGGCTGGCAACAGGTAGTGCGCAGACCCTTCCCGGACAGCGGCGGGCTAGAGCCCGACCAAGTGGCACAGCAAAGGGCCAAGCAGCGTCGACGGGGGAGAGAGAGAGAGGGCAGAGTGCACAGGGCACAGCCGGTGTTCAGGGGCCGAGCAGCGTCGAAGAGAGGGAGAGAGAGACGTGCAGAAACCCGCGAGGCACCGCCATTGCCACGAGGACCGCCGAGAGCGGCGTTGGCAGCAGCGCAGGAGAAGCGCGCGAAACATACAGGGCGCCGCCATTGCCACGAGAACCGCTGGGAGCGGCGTTGGCAGCAGTGGGGGAGGAAGGAAAGCGCGGGAGACACCATTTTAAGCCATTGGGAGATACCATTTTAAACCACACCCAAAATGCCGAAGAGTGGCAGTATCACCGCTTTTGACAATGAAGTCGAAATTGGACTACATATGTCGAACGAATAGAGGTATACTGCAAGGCAAATGAGGTGTCAGAAGACAAGAAAGCGTCGGTATTGTTAAATTTAATGGGTGCAAAGACGTATGGTTTATTACGAAATCTAGTAACCCCAACGAAGCCAGTGGAAAAGAATTTTGAAGACATAGTAACGATACTACAGGAACATTTAAACCCCACACCACTGCTGATAGCAGAAAGATTCAAGTTTCACAAACGGAACCAGCATAAGGATGAAAGCAATGCTGATTATTTAACAGAACTGCGCAAACTATCGAAACACTTCCAGTTTGGAGCGGGACTGGCAGATACCTTAAGGGACAAGTTTGTGTGTGGGCATAAAAGTGAAGGAACCCAGAAACGGTGGCATAGTGGTTAGCACTGTTGCCTCACAGCACCAGGGACCCGGGTTCAAATCCGGCCTCGGGTGACTGTCTGTGTGGAGTTTGCACATTCTCCCCGTGTTTGCGTGGGTTTCCTCCGGGTGCTCCGGTTTCCTCCCACAGTCCAAAGATGTGCGGGTTAGGTTGATTGGCCATGATAAAAATTGGCCCTTAGTGTTAGGGGGGATTAAGTACGTGGGGTTACGGGGATAGGGCTTGGGTGGGATGGCTGTCAGTGTAGGGACCGGGTGCTAGGGTTTGGATGATCAGCCATGATCTCGTTGAATGGCGGAGCAGGCTCGAAGGGCCGAATGGCCTACTCCTGCTCCTATCTTCTATGTTTCTATGTTTATCTGAAAAGGACCTTACGCTGGAAAAGGCTTTCAGCATTGCGGTATCATATGAAGCAGCAGCACGGGGCGCTGCAGAGATACAACAGAGACCGCAAGAATATGGCACAAACAAAATGTCATATGGAACAGAGAAGTGCTATCGCTGCGGCAGAACAACAAATGACCAGAATGATTGCTGGTTCAAAGACAAAGTGTGCAGACAGTGTGGAAACGTAGGACACATACCACGAGTCTGCAGGTCGGGAAAGAAAACCAGCAATAAGAAACCTACCAAAGGAAAGTACAAGAAGGTACATAAGATGACGGAGAATAGTTCAGACGAACAAAAGAGTGATAATGACTCCGAAAGCAGGGAACTGGGTTGTCTGAAACTACATAATGTGATCACAACGGAGGATCAGCGAACCATTTGGGTCACTCTCAAGATAGCAGGAGTCCAGGTAAAGATGGAATTAGACACAGGATCAGCCCTAACAGTCATAAACCAATGGGACTACGAGCGGCTATTCTCTCACATACCGTTGAGAGACACAAAAATTATTTTGAAGACGTACACGGGGCAAAAAGTCAACCCCAAAGGAAAAATAAGGGTGACCGTAATATATAACGGTAAGGAAACACCAAAACTAGACCTGTATGTATTGCAAGATGGAGGACCACCATTACTGGGATGTGAATGGATCCGGAAAATACAACTGGATTGGCATTCCATACAGGCACTGACTGTGGCTGCCAAAAAGGATGACAACGTCACACCTGGGCGACTGTCAAAGATCCTAACTGACGTGAAAGAAGTGTTCCAGCAAGGACTCGGAACACTAAAAGGCATAAGAACATAAGAAATAGGAGCAGGAGTAGGCCAATCGGCCCCTCGAGCCTGCTCCGCCATTCAATAAAATCATGGCTGATCTGATCCTAACCGCCAATCTACTATCACAGAACCATCTCCTGAATCTAACAGAATTAGACACGAAATAGGAGCAGGATCAGGCTACACGGCCCCTGGGCCCGCTCCGCTACCCACAGGGCCATGACCGATCCGAACCTAGACTCATGTCCAAATTCCTGCCCGCTCCCCGCAACCCTTAATTCCCTTTACTTCTAGGAAACTGTCTATTTCTGTTTTAAATTTATGTAATGATGTAGCTTCTACAGCTTTTTGGGGCAGCATATTCCATGGACCTACCACCCTCTGAGTGAAGTAGTTCCTCCGCATCTCAGTTTTGAAAGAGCAGCCCCTTATTCTAAGACTATGCCCCCTAGTTCTAGTTTCACCCATCATCAGGAACATCCTCCCCGCATCCACCCGATCCAACCCCTTCACAATCTTATATGTTTCAATAAGATCGCCTCTCATTCTTCTGAACTCCAATGAGTAGAGTCCCAATCTACTCAACCTCTCCTCATATGTCCATCCCCTCATCCCCGGGATTAACCGAGTGAACCTTCTTTGTACTGACTCGAGAGCAAGTATGTCTTTTCTTAAGTATGGACACCAAAACTGTATGCAGTATTCCAGGTGTGGTCTCACCAATACCTTGTACAACTGAAGCAATACCTCCCTATTTTTATATTCTATCCCCCTAGCAATGAAAGCCAACATTCCATTGGCCTTCTTAATCACTTGCTGCACCTGCATACTAACCTTTTGAGTTTCGTGCACCATGACCCCCAGATCCCTTTGTACTTCAGTACTTTCCAGTTTCTTGCCATTAAGATAATAACTTGCTCTACGATTTTTCCTGCCAAAGTGCATAACCTCACACTTTCCAGTATTGTATTCCATCTGCCAAATCTCTGCCCACTTACGTAGCCTGTCTATGTCCCCTTGCAGGTTTTTTATGTCCTCCCCACTCACTACTTTCCCTCCCATCTTAGTATCATCTGCAAACTTTGATATGTTACACTCAGTCCCATCCTCCAAATTGTTAATATAGATTGTAAAGAGTTGGGGACCCAGCACTGACCCCTGCAGAACACCACTAGTTACTGATTGCCAGTCTGAGAATGAACCATTTACCCCAACTCTCTGCCTTCTGTTAGATAGCCAATCCTCTATCCATGCCAGAATATTACCCCCAATCCCGTGATTTTTTACCTTAAGCAATAATCTTTTGTGTGGCACCTTGTCAAATGCCTTTTGGAAGTCTAAATACACTACGTCCACTGGTTCCCCTTTATCCACCCTATATGTTACTTCCTCAAAGAACTCCAGCAAATTTGTCAAACATGACTTCCCCTTCATAAAACCATGCTGACTTTGTCCTATTAAATTATGATTATCCAAATGTCCTGTTACTGTCTCCTTAATAATGGACTCCAATATTTTACCTACCACAGATGTTAGGCTAACCGGTCTATAGTTTCCAGCCTTCTGTCTACTGCCCTTTTTAAATAAGGGCGTTACATTAGCAGTTTTCCAGTCTGCCAGGACCTTTGCTGAGTCCAGGGAGTTTTGGAAAATTATTACCAATGCATCCACAATCCCTACCGCCACTTCCCTCAAGACCCTAGGATGTAAGCCATCAGGTCCAGGTGATTTATTCGCCTTGAGTCCCATTATTTTACCGAGTAGCGCTTCCTTAGTGATTTTGATTGTGTTTAGCTCCTCCCCCCCTATAGCCCCCTGTTTGTCCAGTGTTGGGATATTCTTAGTGTCTTCTACTGTAAAGACTGATACAAAATATTCATTCAGTGTTTTTGCCATCTCCATATTTCCCACCATTAATTTCCCAGTCTCATCCTCTAAGGGACCAACATTTACTTTAGCCAGCCTTTTTCTTTTTATATAACTATAAAAACTCTTACTATCTGTTTTTATATTTTTTGCTAATTTACTTTCATAATCTATCTTCCTTTTCTTAATCAATCTTTTTGTTATTTTTTGCTGTCTTTTAAAGTTTTACCAATCTTCCATCCTCCCACTAGATTTGGCTACCTTATATGCCCTTGTTTTTAGTCGAATACTATCCTTAATTACTTTACTTAGCCACGGATGGCTGTCTTTTCTTTTACACCCTTTTCTTCTCAGTGGAATATATTTTTTTTGGAAGTTGTAAAATAACTCCTTAAATGTACACCACTGATCATGTATCGTCTTACCCTTTAATCTATTTTCCCAATCCACTCTACTCAATTCCGCTCTCATACCTTCATAGTCTCCTTTATTCAAGCTTAGCACGCTTGTTTGAGATCCAACCTTCTCACCCTCTAATTCAATATGGAATTCAACCATGTTATGGTCACTCATTCCAAGGGGATCCTTTACTAGGACATTTTTAATTAATCCTGTCTCGTTACACAGGACCAGATTTAAGGTTGCTTGCCCCCTGGTCGGTTCAGTTACATACTGCTCAAGAAACCCATCCATAATACACTCAATGAACTCATCCTCAAGGCAGCCCTGCCCAATTTGATTTGCCCAATTAATATGATAGTTAAAATCCCCCATAATTATAGATGCTCCCTTATTACAAGCCTCAACTATTTCCTGTTTGATACTCCATCCAACAGAGTTGCAACTGTTCGGAGGCCTATAGACTACGCCCACTAGTGTTTTTTTCCCCTTATTATTCCTTACCTCCACCCAAACTGTTTCATTATCCTGATCTTTGGACCCAATATCATTTCTCTGTATTACAGTGATTCCTTCCTTTATTAACATAGCCACCCCACCTCCCCTTCCTTCCTGCCTGTCCTTCCTGATCGTTAAATAACCTGGTATGTTTAATTCCCAGGCATTGTCACCCTGCAGCCATGTTTCTGTAATGGCCACAAGATCATACCCATATGTAGTTATTTGTGCCATTAACTCATCTATTTTGTTACGAATGCTACGTGCATTCAGATAGAGAACTTTCAAATATGTTTTGTGACACTTAGTTCCTGCTTTTACCCTTTTTATTACTTTGCCTTTTACTCCATACCTTCTGCCCCTTCCTGACACGCTCTGCTTTTTAATTTCCCCACTGCTACCTAAGTGTATGACCTCTGTTGTCATTTTTATTATTTGCTCTCTAGGAACCTCCCCCCCACTAGTTAGTTTAAAGCCCTATCTACAGCCCTAGTTATATGATCCGCCAGGACTCTAGTCCCAGCACTGGCCAAGTGAAGCCCGTCCCAATGGAACAGCTCCCTCCTGCCCCAGTACTGGTGCCAGTGTCCCAGGAAGCAAAACCCATTTCTCCCACACCAGTCTTTGAGCCACGCATTTAACTCTCTAATTTTATTTGTCCTAGCCAAATTCGCTCGTGGCTCAGGTAATAATCCAGAGATTATTACCCTTGAGGTTCTGTTTTTTAATTTGACCCCGAGCTGCTCATACTCCTTTAACAGAACCGGCTTCCTAGTCCTATCTACGTCATTTGTACCAACATGGACCACGACAACTGGATCCACCCCTTCCCACTGCAAGTTTCTTTCCAGCCCAGAGGAGATGTCCTTAACCCTGCACCAGGTAGGCAACACAGCCTACGGGACTCTCGCTCTCGGCTGCAGAGAACTCTATCTATCCCCCTAATAATACTATCCCCTACCATTACAACATTTCTATTTACTCCCCCCTCTTGAATCGCCCCCCATTCCACGGTGCTGTGGCCAGGTTGCTCATCCTCCCTGCAGTCCCTGCTCCTGTCCCCACAGGGAGTAAGAACCTCGATCCTGTTGGTCAAGAGCAAGGGCTGCGGCTCCTCCAGCTCTACCTCCTGCATCCCCATACCTGCCTCACTCGTAGTCACACCGTCCTGTCCCTGACCATGGGCTACATCTGAATTACTTAACTTCATAGGTGTGACCACCTCCTGATGCACAGAGTCCAGGTACTTCTCCCCCTCCCTGATGTGTCGCAGTGTCTGAAGCTCAGACTCCAGCTCATCAACACGGAGCTGGAGTTCCTGTAGCAGCAGACACTTGTCACAGACGTAATCACCGTGAGCCTCAATGGGGTTCACCGGCTCCCACATCTCGCAACAGTAACACATCACCTGCTCACAATTAGAGGGTGAGAAGGTTGGATCTCAAACAAGCGTGCTGAGCTTGAATAAAGGAGACTATGAAGGTATGAGAGCGGAATTAATTAGAGTGGACTGGGAAAATAGATTAAAGGGTAAGACGGTACATGACCAGTGGTGTACATTTAAGGAGTTATTTTACAACTTCCAAAAAAAATATATTCCACTGAGGAAAAAAGGGTGTAAAAGAAAAGACAGCCATCCGTGGCTAAGTAAAGTAATTAAGGATAGTATCCGACTAAAAACAAGGGCATATAAGGTAGCCAAATCTAGTGGGAGGATGGAAGATTGGGAAGTCTTTAAAAGACAGCAAAAAATAACAAAAAGATTGATTAAGAAAGGGAAGATAGATTATGAAAGTAAATTAGCAAAAAATATAAAAACAGACAGTAAAAGTTTCTATAGTTATATAAAAAGAAAAAGGGTGGCTAAAGTAAATGTTGGTCCCTTAGAGGATGAGACCGGGAAATTAATGGTGGGAAACATGGAGATGGCAAAAACACTGAACAATTATTTTGTATCAGTCTTTACAGTAGAGGACACTAAGAATATCCCAACACTGGACAAACAGGGGGCTCTAGGGGGGGAGGAACTAAATACAATTAAAATCACTAAGGAAGTGGTACTTGGTAAAATAATGGGACTCAAGGCGGATAAATCCCCTGGACCTGATGGCTTGCATCCCAGGGTCTTGAGGGAAGTAGCAGTAGGGATTGTGGATGCATTGGTAATAATTTTCCAAAACTCACTGGACTCAGCAAAGGTCCCGGCAGATTGGAAAACTGCTAATGTAACACCCTTATTTAAAAAGGGTAGTAGGCAGAAGGCTGGAAACTATAGACCTGTTAGCCTAACATCTGTGGTTGGTAAAATGTTAGAGTCCATTATTAAGGAGACAGTAACGGGACATTTGGATAAACATAATTTAATAGGGCAAACTCAGCATGGTTTCATGAAGGGGAAGTCATGTTTAACAAATTTGCTTGAGTTTTTTGAGGAAGTAACATACAGGGTGGATAAAGGGGAACCAGTGGACGTAGTGTATTTAGACTTCCAAAAGGCATTTGACAAGGTGCCACACAAAAGATTATTGCTCAAGATAAAAAATCACGGGATTGGGGGTAATATTCTGGCGTGGGTGGAGGATTGGCTCTCTAACAGAAAGCAGAGAGTTGGGATAAATGGTTCGTTCTCAGATTGGCAACCAGTAACTAGTGGTGTTCCGCAGGGGTCAGTGCTGGGTCCCCAACTCTTTACAATCTATATTAACGATTTGGAGGAGGGGACCGAGTGTAACATATCAAAGTTTGCAGATGATACAAAGATGGGACGGAAAGTAGTGAGTGAGGAGGACATAAAAAACCTGCAAAGGGACATAGACAGGCTAAGTAAGTGGGCAGAGATTTGGCAGATGGAATACAATACTGGAAAGTGTGAGGTTATGCACTTTGGCAGGAAAAATCATAGAGCAAGTTATTATCTTAATGGCAAGAAACTGGAAAGTACTGTAGTACAAAGGGATCTGGGGGTCCTGGTGCACGAAACTCAAAAAGTTAGTATGCAGGTGCAGCAAGTGATTAAGAAGGCCAATGGAATGTTGGCTTTTATTGCTAGGGGGTTGGAATATAAAAACAGGGAGGTATTGCTGCAGTTGTACAAGGTATTGGTGAGGCCGCACCTGGAATACTGCATACAGTTTTGGTGTCCATACTTAAGAAAAGACATACTTGCTCTCGAGTCAGTACAAAGAAGGTTCACTCGGTTAATCCCGGGGATGAGGGGGTGGTCATATGAGGAGAGGTTGAGTAGATTGGGACTCTACTCATTGGAGTTCAGAAGAATGAGAGGCGATCTTATTGAAACATATAAGATTGTGAAGGGGCTTGATCGGGTGGATGCGGTGAGGATGTTCCCAATGATGGGTGAAACTAGAACTAGGGGGCATAATCTTAAAATAAGGGGCTGCTCATTCAAAACTGAGATGAGGAGAAACTTCTTCACTCAGAGGGTGGTAGGTTTGTGGAATTTGCTGCCCCAGAAAGCTGTGGAAGCTACATCATTAAATAAATTTAAAACAGAAATAGATAGTTTCCTAGAAGTAAAGGGAATTAAGGGTTACGGGGAGCGGGCAGGAAATTGGACATGAGTCTGGGTTCGGAATGGTCATGGCCCTGTGAGTAGTGGAGTGGGCCCAGGGGCCGTGTAGCCTTGTTCTGCTGCTACTGTGTTCTAATTCTGTTAGATTTCAGGAGATGGTTTTATTCCTGTTCCTGGCTGGGGTGGAGATCGCCTTTACAGAAGGTAAGTACTGTAGAAAATATAGGGACAGAGTGATCTCCTGGAAGAATTTCGATCGCCTAGATGGGTCGGAGAGGAATTTCCCAGATTTTTTTCTCCCAAATTGGCCATTGGGTCTTTATCTGGTTTTTCGCCTCTCCCGGGAGATCACATGGGTTCGGGTGGATGCAGAGTGATCGTAGATTTGAGGTTAGGATCAGATCAGCCATGATCTTATTGAATGGTGGAGCAGGCTCGAGGGGCCGATTGGCCTATTCCTGCTCCTATTTCTTATGTTCTTATGTTCTTATGTTCCATTCTATGTAATTAATTAAATTTTTTATTGTTTTTTATGGACACCCTCTGCCCGATTTTAGATGCTAGTATCCCCTTTAATTAATTGGATTTAAATTAAATCAATCCCTCTAGTTACACCAGTTAAATGGTTTACCAACAGTCACTCTGCACCAGAAAGGCCTTATTAACTACAACCCACAGAGTTAAAGTTTGAAAAGAGCACCTAACACCCCACTTACTCTAACTCACAGCACCCTTTGATGACTCGCACTAGGACTGGTCTTTTTATACTGTTTGTTTGTTTACAGCCAAATGAGTCAACCCTGCTGATTGGTTAGACAACTGGTTTCCACTGCCTGCTGTGCCAATTTACTCCTACTGTAGTGTAACCTTGTTTTACTCTTCTTAAACCAACAGAATCCCAAATATTTAACTTTTCCCCTTTACTTAAACTGCTTAAAGTAATCTTAAGAATGATTTAAAGAGAAATAACAATTAAAGAACTCTCACTCTTACCCAAACTCACAGCACTCTTTGATGACTCGCACTTACCCTTTAACTAATTAATTAAAATTAAATGAATCCCACCAATTTCACTACAGTTAAATGATATATTTAAGGGCCCTGGTTTACAAACTGTCCCTGGTACACCACAGCAACCTTAAAAACTATAAACCACAGACTTAAAGTTTTAAAACGAGAGAAATACTCCAACCAATCACCTACCTGTTTTCTGGTGATGTCATACCTTGAATACTTTTTACCTCTCTCCTTGCCTGAGATTGGAGATTGGTACGCCTACCTGAGCCTCTGGGGCCTTTTGTAGTCGCTCTGCTCCACCTCCACCCGCTGCCGATGCCACACTGAGGCCTACCTGAGCCTCTGGGGCTTCTTGTAGTCGCTCTGCCACGTTGCTCCGCCTCCACCCGCTGCCGATGCCGCACTGAGGCCTACCTGAGCCTCTGGGGCCTCTTGTAGTCGCTCTGCCGCGCTGCTCCGCCTCCCGCCGCTGCCGCACTGAGGCCTACCTGAGCCTCTGGGGCCTCTTGTAGTCGCTGTGCCGCGCTGCTCCACCTCCCGCCACTGCCGATGCCGCACTGAGGCCTACCTGAGCCTCTGGGGCCTCTTGTAGTCGCTCTGCCGATGCCACAGTGAGGCCTACCTGAGCCTCTGGGGCCTCTTGTAGTCGCTCTGCCGCGCTGCTCCGCCTCCCGCCGCTGCCGATGCCGCACTGAGGCCTACCTGAGCCTCTGGGGCCTCTTGTAGTCGCTCTGCCGCGCTGCTCCGCCTCCTGCCGCTGCCGATGCCACACTGAGGCCTACCTGAGCCTCTGGGGCCTCCCGCCACTGCCGATGCCATGACGATTAAAATTGAAGAAAACGCAAGCCCAAAATTTTCTAAGGCCAGACCGGTACCTTATGCGATCCGCCCAGCCATCAAAGCAGAGCTGGAGAGTCTGGAACGTTCAGGTGTACTGTCCAAGGTAGACTGGAGCTGTAGTGTATGTACTTTGCAGAAGGAACTATATTCTGCAGCCCCTGTATACTGCAGTACCAGTAGTGACCACCCCTGTATATAAGCCTGTGTAGTAACATTTGCATAGTAGTTCCAGGTTGTCTCCATTCAGTAAAGACCTGTTATAACCAACTCCTGCAGTCCGTGTCTCAATTATACACGGACATAATACTGGCGATGAGCAGATCCGAACTTACCTACAGTCTGCACCACCTCATGGGGATCCATCCCTGAAGCGAAGTTATCAGAGGTCGAGGCCAGAAGGAAGAAACGAACAGAAGAAACAGACGTCGACCGTGGGCATCCGTCTCTGATTCATCGGAGTTGAAGATTTGCAGGAGAGGCTGTTGAGAGCGGGGCTTGGTTATCCTGTCAATGGTGTTTCAGCTAATCGGGCTGGTGGCAGGCAGTACACTGATCCTTCCTGGGCTGCGGCGGTCTAGAGCTGTATCGGGTGGCTTTGCAACGGGGCTGAGCAGCGTTGTCGGGAAGAGGAGAGAGAGAGAGGGTGGAGCACACAGGGCGCGGCCGGTGCTACGAAGCCGGGCAGCGTACAGACCCGAGAAGAGGGAGGCAAGTGTCCTGCAGGGTTGTTCCGACGACGGGGAAATAATAAAAATTAAATGCGCAGAAAGCCGCGAGGAGCTGCAGTTTGCCACGGGAACAGCGTTAGCAGCAGCGCGGGGGAAGTGCGCGAAGACCATAGGGCGTCGCCATCAAGGCATAAAACGCCAGCAACAGCGCTACCAACAGCGGAGAAGACAGAAAGCGCGGGAGGCATCATTTTGTTAAATCGGGGAAGAAGGCAAAGCGCGGGAGGCGCCATCTTAGATTTCCAAGATGCCGAAGACTGGCAATATCACTGCCTTCGATAATGCAATAGAAGACTGGACCACGTATGTGGAAAGAGTCGAGGTATATTGCGAGGCAAACGGAGTAGCCGATGAGAAAAAGGCATCGTACTACTAAACTTAATGGGCGCAAGAACGTACGGCCTATTGCGGGACCTGATTACTCCAGCCAAACCGAAGGCGAAGAGTTTTAACAAAATTGTTGCTATCCTACAGGAACACCTAAATCCTACACCGCTGCTGATAGCAGAAAGATTTAAATTCCACAGGAGAAATCAGCATAAAGATGAGAGCAATGCTGATTACCTTACGGAAGTACGCAAGCTATCAAAGCACTGCCAGTTCGGAGCAGGACTGGCAGATACCCTACGGGACAAATTTGTCTGTGGACTCCTGAGTGAAGGAACCCAGAAGAGGTTACACTCAGAGAAAGAGCTGACGCTAGATAAGGCTTTCAGCGTGGCAGTATCGTACGAAGCAGCAGCAAGGGGAGCTGCGGAAATACAGCAAAAGCCACAGGAATACGGCACCCACGAAATGACACGGGGATTTGAAAAATGTTATCGCTGCGGCAGAACAACCCTGACCAGCGGCAGAACAACCCATGACCAGAAGGACTGCTGGTCCAAGGACAAAATATGCAGGCAATGCGGAAAGATGGGACACATTGCACGAGTTTGCAGGTCTGGGAAGAAGACCAACGACAACAAAAAGGCTACTAAGGAACAGTACAGGAAAGTACAAAAGATGACGGACAGTAGTTCCAAAGACCAGATGAGCGATAGTGAATCCGGGAACAAGAGACTAAGCTGTCTCAAAATTCACAACGTAATCGCAAAAGAGGATCACCGAACCATTTGGGTCACCCTCACGATAGCAGGGTCCCAAGTCAAAATGGAATTGGATACAGGATCAGCTCTAACCATCATGAATCGACGAGACTACGAGCGGCTATTCTCACACATACCCTTGAAAGACACATCCATTGTCTTGAAGACATATACGGGGCAAAAAGTATACCCCAGAGGAAAAATAAGGGTGCCTGTCGAATACAACGGCAAGGAAATACAGAAACTGTATCTGTACATACTGCAAGATGGTGGACCACCGTTATTGGGACGTGAATGGATCAGAAAGATAAGTTTAGACTGGCACTCCATTCAGGCACTGACAGTGGCTGGTAAAAAGGATGACGAAGTCACTCCTGGACGATTGTCAACAATCTTAGCTAACGCCAAAGAGGTATTTCAACAAGAACTGGGAACTCTTAAAGGCGTAACCGCCTCGATAAAAATAGAAGAGAATGCAATTCCCAAGTTTTTCAAAGCAAGACCGGTACCATATGCAATTCGCCCAGCCGTCAAGGCAGAGCTGGAGAATCTGGAGAATGCAGGCTTGTTATCTAAGGTAGACTGGAGCGAGTGGGCGACACCCATCGTTCCTGTCATGAAGAAAACGTTAAACAATAAGTCTGAGGAGCCAAGGAAGGTTCGCATCTGTGGGAACTTCAAGGTGACGGTGAACCCAGTCCTTCACACAGTACAATATCCTCTTCTGAGGATAGAAGATATTTTCGCCTCATTGTCTGGAGGGAAGCGTTTTACAAACATTGACCTAGCACAAGCATATTTGCAGATGGAGGTTGAAGAATCCTCGAGGAAGTATCTCACGATAAACACTCACAAAGGTCTTTACCAGTATAATCGACTGGTATTCGGAGTAGCATCAGCTCCGGCAGTATGGCAAAGAGCGATGGAACATGTCCTGCAAGGGATTCCGGGGACTCAGTGTTACTTGGACGACATCCTAATGACAGGTGAAGATGACAGTGAACACCTTGCCAACCTAGAGCAGGTGCTCACTAGACTAAGAGAACATGGGCTACGAGCCAATCGCCCCAAGTGCGAGTTTTTTAAGAAACAGATATCGTATTTTGGCCACATGATTGATGAAGAGGGGTTACATAAGTCCCCTGACAAAATTGAAGCGGTAGTTAAGGCTCCAGCGCCTGAAAATGTGTCGCAACTGAGGTCATTCCTCAGATTGGTGAATTACTACCATAAGTTTTTGCCGAATTTGTCCACAATTCTGCACCCACTGAACGCCCTACTACAAACTGGAGTAGCATGGAAATGGAGCGATGAATGTAAGCGGGCCTTTCGGAAGAGTAAGGACCTAATCACTTCAAGAGAAGTATTGGCTCACTACAACCCATCACTACCGATAAGACTGGCGTGTGATGCGTCTCCCTACGGCATTGGAGCGGTACTGTCAAATAAATTCCTTGATGGTTCAGAGAGGCCGATAGCTTTTGCGTCACGCTCGTTAACTTCAGCCGAGCGTAACTACGCCCAGATTGACAGAGAGGCCCTCAGCCTGGTGTGGGGGGTGAAGAAGTTCAATCACTACCTGCACGGTCAGAAATTTACTCTACTAACTGATCATCAACCTCTTGTCTCCATTTTCAACCCTCAGAAGGGCGTACCGATAATTACAGCATAACGGCTACAGAGGTGGTCCCTTTTCTTAGGGGCACACCAATATGACATCGAGTACAAAGGAACTAAACAGCATGGGAATGCTGATGGATTGACGTGCCTACCATTGCCGACGGTGGAAGAAGCACCTGCAGTGGATCCAGTGGAGATAATGCACTCGACCATAGTCGAATGTCTCCCTGTGACGAATGCAAACATAGAAAAGGAAACACGAAATGACCCGACACTCTCCTGGGTCTATGATTTAACGGTAAAGGGATGGCCAGCACATGGCGAACCACTGCTGCCAGCATTCTCGCCGAGAAGAGAACAGATGTCAGTGTGCAGAGGAACCTTGATGTGTGGATCCAGAGTAGTAATTCCACCCAAATTGAAGGATAGAGTGCTCAATGAGCTTCATGAGGGTCATCTGGGAGGGGTAAAAATGAAGAACTTAGCCAGAGCGTTTGTGTGGTGGCCGGGAATCGATAGAGAAATCAAAGAGATGACCAAGAGCTGTATAGGATGCCAGAAGGTCCAAAACGCCCCACCACAAGCCCCTCTACATCCATGGGAGTGGCTCTCATCTCCATGTCAAAGGGTGCACATTGATTTTGCTGGTCCCTTTATGGACTCGATGTTTTTAATTGCGGTGGATGCACATTCAAAGTGGCCAGAGGTAATAAAAATGTCATCAACCACCACAGAAAAAACTATCACAGTCTTACGAACCATATTCGCCAGGAATGGGCTGCCTGAACAGATTTGCTCCGACAATGGACCACAGTTTGTGTCTGAAGAGTTCCGGAGGTTCTTAAAGAACAATGGTGTGAAGCATTACACATCCGCCCCATATCATCCAGCCACCAATGGATTGGCTGAGAGGTTCGTTCAAACATTCAAGAAGGCTATCAAGGCAATGTGTAATGAAGATATACCCCTGCAACACAAGGTGGATAACTTCTTGTTTGCCTACCGGAATGCGACACATGCGGTTACCAACCAAACTCCAGCCATGATGTTCTTCAATCGAAGACTACGATGCCGCTTGGATTTGGTTAAGCCAAACATCAGAAGAGATGTGGAGAACAGGCAGTTTCAGAATATGAATGAAAGGCCGACAGGAGTTTTAAGATAGGTCAATCAGTTTTGGCCCGGGACTACCGCACAGAGAAATGGCAGCCAGGAACGATCTGTACACGGCAAGGACCTCTAATGTATACCGTGGACGTTGGAGAGAGCATTGTAAGACGCCGTGCTGACCAGATTCTAGAGTCACTGGAAAACGTCAACTCCACACCATGATCTGATACACCTGGCGATGAAACCGAAGTACCAATTGCATCTACCTCAGAATCGGTGATATTGGAAGCAGACGAACCAAACAACGACATTGATCCCGACTGAACTTTGCCAGAAGAACCTGATACCCGAAAGAGGCGTTATCCAGACAGAATCAGGAAGCCTCCTCAAAGACTGAACTTATAATTGCTTAACTTCAACTAATGTATCTAGCAACTGTAATTGTAAATATGTTATTTCATTGTTAATCGAATGTTATGTACTGTTTAGCTAAAAGGGGAGGAATTGTAGTATATGTACTTTGCAGAAGGAACTATATTCTGCAGCCCCTGTATACTGCAGTACCAGTAGTGACCACCCCTGTATATAAGCCTGTGTAGTAACTTTTGCATAGTAGTTCCAGGTTGTCTCCATTCAGTAAAGACCTGTTATAACCAACTCCTGCAGTCCGTGTCTCAATTATACACGGACATAAAAGGAGCGAGTGGGCTACACCCATCGTCCCTGTGATGAAAAAGTCGTTGAGCAGCACGCCTGGGGAACCAAGGAAGGTTCGCATCTGTGGGGACTTTAAGGTAACAGTGAACCTGGTCCTTCACACCGTACAATATCCACTTCCATGGAGTGAAGATATTTTCGCCTCGCTATCTGGAGGGAAACGCTTCACTAAGATTGATCTGGCCCAGGCGTATCTGCAAATGGAGGTAGAAGAAGCATCAAAAAAAATAACTCACAATCAACACCAATAAAGGTCTCTACCAATACAATTGGCTGGTATTCGGGGTAGCAGCAGCTCCGGCTATTTGGCAGAGGGCAATGGAACAAGTCCTGCAAGGGATCCCAGGGACTCAGTGTTATTTGGACGACATCCTGGTCACGGGCGAAAATGACAGTGATCACCTTGCCAACCTGGAACAGGTGCTCACTAGATTGCAGGAATATAGGCTCCAAGCTAACCGCCCCAAATGCGAGTTTTTTAGAAAACAGATCTCGTATTGTGGCCACGTTATCGATAAGAGGGGTTACATAAGTCCCCAGAGAAGATTGAGGCAGTAGTCAAGGCTCCAGCACCGGAAAATGTGTCACAACTGAGGTCGTTCCTCGGGCTGGTAAACTACTACCATAAGTTCTTGTCAAATATGTCTACAATACTACACCCACTGAACACCCTACTGCAAACTGGGGTGCCATGGAAGTGGAGTGACGAATGTAGACGAGCTTTCCAGAAGAGCAAAACACTAATCACATCGAAAGAGGTATTGGCCCATTACAACCCAGCATTACCAATTCGGTTGGCGTGTGATGCGTCACCCTACGGCATTGGAGCGGTGCTGTCGCACAAATTCTCGGATGGCTCACAGAGGCCAATAGCCTTTGTGTCATGATCACTAACCTCAGCCGAGCGTAACTACGCCCAGATTGACAGGGAGGCCCTCAGCCTAGTGTGGGGAGTGAAAAAGTTCAATCACTATCTGCACGGGCAGAAATTCACCTTGCTGACTGATCACCAGCCTCTTGTCTCCATTTTTAATCCGAAGAAGGGCGTTCCGGTGATGACTGCGCAACGACTACAAAGATGGTCACTTTTTCTAGGGGCGCACCACTATGAGATTGAATATAAGGGCACGAAACAGCATGGAAATGCTGATGGGCTATCACGCCTGCCACTGCTTACTGCGGAGGAAGCACCAGCAGTGGATCCTGTCGAAATATTCCATTCAACTATAGTTGAATACCTACCGGTAACTAACGCTTGTATCGAAAAGGAAACCCGAAATGACCCGACACTGTCTCGGGTATATGATTTGATGGTGAAGAGATGGCCAACACATGGCGACTCACTGTTGCCAGCATTCTCGACAAGGAGAGAACAGCTGTCAGTGTGCCGGGGGACCATGATGTGTGGATCCCGAGTGGTAATTCCACCTAAGTTAAGGGATAGAGTGCACAATGAGCTTCATGAGGGTCATCTGGGAGGGGTAAAAATGAAAAGCCTAGCCAGGGCTTATGTGTGGTGGCCGGGAATCGATAAACAAATCGAGGACCTGACCAAGAGCTGCTCAGGATGCCAGAAAGTCCAAAATGCACCACCACAGGCCCCTCTACACCCATGGGAGTGGCCCTCATCTCCATGGCAACGGGTGCATATTGATTTTGCTGGTCCATTCATGGACTCAATGTTTTTAATAGCCGTGGATGCGCACTCGAAATGGCCTGAGGTCATCAAAATGTCCTCCACCACCACGGAGAAAACTATTGCAGTCCTACGGACCATTTTTGCCAGGAATGGCTTGCCAGAACAGATTTGCTCCGACAACGGACCACAGTTTGTGTCCGAAGAGTTCCGGAGGTTCTTGAAAAAGAATGGGGTAAGGCATTACACATCTGCCCCGTATCATCCAGCCACAAATGGATTGGCTGAGAGGTGCGTACAAACCTTTAAGAAGGCAATAAAGGCTATGTACAATGACAACATTCCGCTGCAGCACAAGGTGGACAATTTCCTGTTCGCCTACCGGAATGCGACACATGCAGTCACCAACCAGGCCCCAGCCATGATGTTCTTTAACCGAAGGTTAAGATCTCGCCTGGATTTGCTCAGACCAAACGTACGAAGAGATGTTGAGAGTAAGCAATTCCAGCACATCCATAAGAAGCCAACAAGGAGCTTCAATGTAGGGCAACCAGTCTTGGCCCGCGACTACCGAACAGAAAAATGGCAGCCAGGATCGATATGCACACAGCAGGGCCCACTAATGTACACAGTGGACGTTGGGGAGAGCATCGTGAGATGCCATGCTGACCAGATCCTAGAGTCACAGGAACAAGTCAACCCCATGCCTCGCCCATACGTACCTGGTGATGAACCCGATGTACAGGTCGCATCTACCCCAGAAACAGTAGCATCGGAAGCTGATGAACCAACCGACGACAGGGGGCCAGAATCGCCTCCGCACCAAGAGCAAGACACTCTGGAAAGGCGCTATCCAGAAAGGATCAGGAAGCCTCCCCAAAGACTGAATATATAAATAGACTATTTTCAGCTAATGTTGCATGTTAAAAGTGTTATTTAATTGTTAAATGAGTGTTATGGTACTGTTAATCTAAAAGGGGAGGAATTGTAATGTATATACCTTTAAGGGGGAAACTATCTTTTACAGCTCATGTATACTGTAGTACCGGCAGTGACCACACCTGTATATAGCACTGAGTAGTAATCTGTACAGATCAGTTCCCGTGTGAGCCACGTTGAGTAAACACCTGTTGTACCGTTCTCCCGCAGTCTGTGTGTTATTATACACAGACACAACAAATTCCTTATCCAAACTGCCACTGACCCACCATGAGCCTCAATTTTGTGAACCAGCCTTCTTTGTGGTACTTTGTAAAACGGCTTCCAAAAATCCATGTAGACGACATCCATTGCATTCCCTTCATCGATCCTCCCTGTTACCTCATCAAAAAATTCAATTAGATTGGTCAAACATGATCTGCCTTTTACAAATTCGTGTTGGCTCTCCATAATTAGCTTAAACCTCTCCAAGTGCCCGTTAATTTTTTCCTTGATTATTGTTTCTAAAACTTTATCCACCACTGATGGTAAACTGACCGGCCTGTAGTTACTAGGATTGTCCTTACACCCTTTCTTGAACAATGGTGTCACATTTACAACTTTCCAATCCTCAGGCACCTTCCCCGCATCTAGAGAAGATTGGAAAATTATGGCAAGCCCTTCCGCTATCTCCTCCCCCAATTCCTTTAGCAATCTGGGATGCAAGCCATCTGGACCAGGCGACTTGTCCACTCTAAGCATACCCAGCCTTTCTAGTACATCCTGTCTATCAATTTTCACCCCTTCCATTGCTTCTACCTTTTCCACTTCTACCGATATTTTGTCAGCATCCACCTCCTTAGTAAACACCGATACAAAGTATTCATTGAGTATTCTAGAACTTTCCCTGCGCCTCCAAGCATATAATACCTTCTTTGTCTCTAATAGGCCCCACCCTGCCTCTTACTACCCACTTACTGTTTACATGCCGGTAGAAGATTTTTGGGTTCCCTTTTATGTTAACTGCCATTTTACTCTCATATTCTCTCTTTGCCAATCTTATTTTCATCTTCACTTCCCCTCTCAACTGATTGTATTTGGTCTGGTTCTCCCTTGAAGAATTCACCTGATATGCATCATACACCCTCTTTTTTTGTTTCATCATCTTCTCTATCTCCCTTGTCATCCAAGGAGCCCTTGCTTTGGTTCCATTACCCTTTCCTCTTGTTGAAATGTACCTAGCCTGTACTTGGAACATCTCCTCCTTAAAGATCACCCATTGTACCGCTACATTTTTTTCTGTCAGTCTTTGGTTCCATTTTACCCTAGCTAGATCCTTTCGCATCCCATTGAAGTTAGCCCTATTCCAATTTAGAAGTTCCACTCTAGATTGTTCCTTGCTCCTCTCCATTGCTAATCTAAATCTTATGATACGATGATCACTCGTGTTCTCCCACAGACACTTGGTCGACCTGGCCCACCTAATTCCCCAGCACCAGATCAGGCAATGCCTCCTTCCTAATTGGGCCAAGAACATACTGGTCAAGGAAATTCTTCTGAACATATTTCAGAAATTCCTCCCCCTCCTTTCCTTTACCCTAGCATTATCCCAATCGATATTTGGGTAATTAAAGTCCCCCAATATCACCACTCTATAGCTCGTGCATATCTCTGTGATTTCCCTGAAGATTTGCTCCTCTACCTCCCTCTCACTATTTGGAAGCCTATAGAATACCCCCTTCTTCTTCTTCTTAGGCAGTCCCTCGGAACCGAGGATGACTTGCTTCCACATTAAAAATGAATTCTCAGGTGACTGATGAGTCCAATGCGAGACCTACAGTCTCTGTCACAGGTGGGGCAGACGGTGGTTGAAGGGGCGGGTGGGTGGGGTGCTTGGGTTGACGTGCGCTCCTTGCGCTGCTTGCGCTTGGCTTCCGCTTGCTCCCGGTGAAGAGACTCGATGTATTCGACGCCTTCCCGGATGCTTCTCGTCCACTTTGTGCGGTCTTGGGCCAGGGATTCCCAGGTGTCGGTGGGGATGTTGCACTTTTTCAAGGAGGCTTTGAGGGTGTCCTTGAAGCGTTTCCTCTGCCCACCTGGGGCTCTCTTGTCGTGTCGGAGCTCCAAGTAGAGCGCTTGTTTTGGGAGTCTCGTATTGGGCATGCGGACGATGTGACCCATCCATCGGAGCTGATCGAGCGTGGTCAAAGCTTCGATGCTGGGGATGTTGGCCTGAGCAAGAACACTGAAGTTGGTGCGCCTATCCTGCCAATGGATTTGCAGGATCTTGCGGATGCAGCGTTGGTGGTACCTCTCCAGTGCTTTGAGGTGCCTGCTGTAATGTATATACCTTTAAGGGGGGAACTACTTTTTACAGCTCATGTATACTGTAGTACCGGCAGTGACCACACCTGTATATAGCACTGAGTAGCAATCTGTACAGTTCAGTTCCACAGTGAGCCACGTTGAGTAAACACCTGTTGTACTGTTCTCCTGCAGTCTGTGTCTTACTACTGACGGACACAACATTGGCGACGAGGCAAATTCGATCCTACCTGCAACTCTGCATCACCTCCCAGGGATTCGTTCCTGGAGACCAGTAGATTGGAGGTCAAGGCCAGAGACACGTGCGTCGACCACGGGCAACCGCCCAGTCATCCAGCAGAGACTCGAGAATTGCGGGGGAGGCTGTTGAGAGCCAGGCTTGGCTTTCCAGTCGTGGTGGTCCAGCGAAACAGGCTGGCAACAGGTAGTGCGCAGACCCTTCCCGGACAGCGGCGGGCTAGAGCCCAACCGAGCGGCACAGCAAAGGGCCGAGCAGCGTCGACGGGAGAGAGAGAGAGATGGCAGAGCGCACAGGGCGCAGCCGGTGTTCAGGGGCCGAGCAGCGTCGAGGAGAGGGAGAGAGACGCGCAGAAACCCGCGAGGCGCTGCCATTGCCACGAGGACCGCCGAGAGCGGCGTTGGCAGCAGCGCAGGAGAAGCGCGCGAAACCTACAGGGTGCCGCCATTGCCACGAGGACCGCCGAGAGCGGCGTTGGCAGCAGCGGGGGAGGAAGGAAAGCGCGGGAGACGCCATTTTAAGCCACACCCAAAATGCCGAAGAGTGGCAGTATCACCGCATTTGACAATGAAGTCGAAGATTGGACTACATATGTCGAACGAATAAAGGTATACTGCAAGGCAAATGAGGTGTCAGATGAAAAGAAAGCGCCGGTACTGTTAAATTTAATGGGTGCAAAGACGTATGGCTTATTACGAAATCTAGTAACCCCAGCGAAGCCAGTGGAAAAGCGTTTTGGAGACATAGTGACTATACTACAGGAACATTTAAACCCCACACCGCTGCTGATAGCAGAAAGATTCAAGTTTCACAAACGGAACCAGCATAAGGATGAAAGCAATGCTGAATATTTAACAAAGCTGCGCAAACTATCGAAACACTGCCAGTTTGGAACGGGACTGGCAGATACCTTAAGGGACAAGTTTGTGTGTGGGCTTCAAAGTGAAGGAACCCAGAAACGGCTTTTATCTGAAAAGGACCTTACGCTGGACAAGGCTTTCAGCATTGTGGTATCATATGAAGCAGCAGCATGGGGCGCTGCAGAGATACAACAGAGACCGCAAGAATATGGCACAAACGAAATGTCATACAGAACAGAGAAGTGCTATCGCTGCGGCAGAACAACACACAACCACAATGATTGCTGGTTCAAAGACAAAGTGTGCAGACAGTGTGGAAAAGTAGGACACATAGCATGAGTCTGCAGGTCGGGAAAGAAAACCAGCAAGAAGAAATCTCCAAAAGAAAAGTACAAGAAGGTACATAAGGTGACGGAGAATAGTTCAGACGAACAAAAGAGTGATACCGACTCCGAAAGCAGGGAGCTGAGTTGTCTGAAACTACATAATATGATCAAAACGGAGGATCACCGAACCATTTGGGTCACTCTCAAGATAGCAGGAGTCCAGGTAAAAATGGAATTGGACACAGTATCAGCCCTAACAGTCATAAACCGACGGGACTACGAGCGGCTATTCTCACACATACCCTTGAGAGACACAAAAATTATTTTGAAGACGTACACGGGGCAAAAAGTCTACCCCAAAGGATAAATAAGGGTGACCGTTATATATAACGGTAAGGAAACACCAAAACTAGACCTGTATGTATTGCAAGATGGAGGACCACCATTACTGGGACGTGAATGGATCCGGAAAATACAGCTGGATTGGCATTCCATACAAGCACTGACTGTGGCTGCCAAAAAGGATGACGACCTCACACTTGGGCGACTGTCAAAGATCCTAACCGACGCACAAGAAGTGTTCCAGCAAGGACTCGGAACACTAAAAGGCATGACAGCAACAATTAAAATCGAAGAAAACGCAAGCCCAAAATTTTTTAAGGGCACACCGGTACCTTATGCGATCCGCCCAGCTGTCGAAGCAGAGCTGGAGAGTTTGGAACGTTCAGGAGTACTGTCCAAGGTAGACTGGAGCGAGTGGGCTACACCCATCATCCCTGTGATGAAAAAGTCATTGAGCAGCACGCCTGGGGAACCAAGGAAGGTTCGCATCTGTGGGGACTTTAAGGTAACAGTGAACCCAGTCCTTCACACCGTGCAATATCCACTTCCGCAGATTGAAGATATTTTCGCCTCGCTATCTGGAGGGAAAGGCTTCACTAAGATTGATCTGGCCCAGGCGTATCTGCAAATGGAGGTAGAAGAAGCATCAAAAAAATACCTCACAATCAACACCCATAAAGGTCTCTACCAATACAACCGGCTGGTATTCGGGGTAGCATCAGCTCTGGCTATTTGGCAAAGGGCAATGGAACAAGTCCTGCAAGGGATCCCAGGGACCCAGTGTTATTTGGACGACATCCTGGTCACGGGCGAAAATGACAGTGATCACCTCGCCAACCTGGAGCAGGTGCTCACTAGATTGAAGGAATATGGGCTCCGAGCTAACCGCCCCAAATGCGAGTTTTTTAAAAAACAGATCTCGTATTGTGGCCACGTTATCGATAAAGAGGGGTTACATATGTAGCCTGGCGAAATGGAGCAGCACAGGACACAGAGCTTTCTTTTCTCTGGGGTTTTTTATTCTGAATTAATAACTTGGGTTCTAGGCTTAGGATGTAGTTGTAAATACATAAAACCACATTTAATTGTATAAAATACGGAAAAGACGGAAATACGGCAAATACAAGAAAACACAGTCGATAAAATACGGCAGTGGCTTGCTGTAGAACAGAACACGAGGCAAACCACAGGTGCAGTTAGTTAGTTAGCTAACAATCATTATACAAAACAAAACCAATAGTACAATACATTCTTATGTCCCGTTATCACTTGTTACATCTTACAAGAAAACATAGAATATTAAACTCGTTCGCAACGTAGCCCCCAAGGACTCAACAACAATTTTAGCAAGTGTTAACACCAGCACATGGTGGGACAATCTGCAAGCATCCCCGTGGTATCGAGTGATTTGGGACACAATATCACTTTAAAACTATGTCTGGGCTGCACTAAATACTGTTTTAGTTGTACTTTACACAGAATAATTTCATTTCAAAAGCCATATTCACCCCAGCTCTCCTCAGAGCAATCTCTCACACTGGATGTAGAAAATGGAGGCTGTGAAGAAAGGGGAGGTTCCTTTGGCATCACATGGTCCTACCCATAATCCTTTTCTCCTTGTTCAAATTACTAAAGGGGAAAATGAACCGCGCCATCTAGTGGACTTAAATATTCACTGCATTTTCCCACTTGGCTACACATAAGTCCTCAGAAAAGATTGAGGTAGTAGTCAAGGCTCCAGCACCGGAAAACGTGTCACAACTGAGGTCGTTCCTCGGGCTGGTAAACTACTACCATAAGTTCTTGCCAAATTTGTCTACAATACTACACCCACTGAACACCCTGCTGCATGGAACTGCCATGGAAGTGGAGTGACGAATGTAAACGAGCTTTCCAGAAGAGCAAAGCACTAATCACATCGAAAGAGGTATTGGCCCATTTCAACCCAGCACTACCAATTCGGTTGGCGTGTGATGCGTCACCCTACGGCGTTGGAGCAGTGCTGTCGCACAAATTCTCGGACGGCTCAGAGAGGCCAATAGCCTTTGCGTCACGATCACTAACCTCAGCCGAGCGTAACTACGCCCAGATTGACAGGGAGGCCCTCAGCCTAGTGTGGGGAGTGAAAAAGTTCAATCACTATCTGCACGGGCAAAAATTCACCTTGCTGACTGACTACCAGCCTCTTGTCTCCATTTTTAATCCGAAGAAGGGCGTTCCGGTGATGACTGCGCAACGACTACAAAGATGGTCACTCTTTCTAGGGGCGCACCACTATGAGATTGAATATAAGGGCACGAAACAGCATGGAAATGCTGATGGGCTATCACGTCTGCCACTGCCTACTGCGGAGGAAGCACCAGCAGTGGATCCTGTCGAAATATTTCATTCGACTATAGTTGAATACCTACCGGTACTAACGCTCATATAGAAAAGGAGACCCGAAATGACCCGACACTGTCTCGGGTATATGATTTGACGGTGAAGGGATGGCCAGCACATGGCGACTCACTGTTGCCAGCATTCTCGACAAGGAGAGAACAGCTGTCAGTGTGCCGGGGGACCTTGATGTGTGGATTCCGAGTGGTAATTCCACCCAAGTTAAGGGATAGAGTGCTCAATGAGCTTCATGAGGGTCATCTGGGAGGGGTAAAAATGAAAAGCCTTGCCAGGGCTTATGTGTGGTGGCCGGGAATCGATAAACAAATCAAGGACCTGACCAAGAGCTGCTCAGGATGCCAGAAAGTCCAAAATGCACCACCACATGCCCCTCTACACCCATGGGAGTGGCCCTCATCTCCATGGCAACGGGTGCATATTGATTTTGCTGGTTCATTCATGGACTCAATGTTTTTAATAGCCGTGGATGTGCACTCGAAATGGCCTGAGGTCATCAAAATGTCCTCCACCACCACGGAGAAAACTATTGCAGTCCTACAGACCATTTTTGCCAGGAACGGCTTGCCAGAACAGATTTGCTCCGATAACGGACCACAGTTTGTGTCCGAAGAGTTCCGGAGGTTCATGAAGAAGAATGGGGTAAGGCATTACACATCCGCCCCGTATCATCCAGCCACAAATGGATTGGCTGAGAGGTGCGTACAAACCTTTAAGAAGGCAATAAAGGCTATGTACAATGACAACATTCCGCTGCAGCATAAGGTGGACAATTTCCTGTTCGCCTACCGGAATGCGACACATGCAGTCACCAACCAGGCCCCGGCCATGATGTTCTTTAACCGAAGGTTAAGATCTCGCCTGGATTTGCTCAGACCAAACGTACGAAGAAATGTTGAGAGTAAGCAATTCCAGCACATTCATGAGAAGCCAACAAGGAGCTTCAATGTAGGGCAACCAGTCTTGGCCCGCGACTACTGAACAGAAAAATGGCAGCCAGGAACGATATGCACACAGCAGGGCCCACTAATGTACACAGTGGACGTTGGGGAGAACATTGTGAGCCGCCATGCTGACCAGATCCTAGAGTCACAGGAACAAGTCAACCCCATGCCTCGCCCATACGTACCTGGTGAGGAACCCGACGTACAGGTCGCATCTACCCCAGAAACAGTAGCATCGGAAGCTGATGACCCAACCGACGACAGGGTGCCAGAATCGCCTCCACACCAAGAGCAAGACACTCGGGAAAGGCGCTATCCAGAAAGGATCAGGAAGCCTCCCCAAAGACTGAATATATAAATGGACTATTTTCAGCTAACGTTGTATGTTAAAAGTGTTAATTGTAATTAGTTTGATATTTAATTGTTAAATGAGTGTTATGGTACTGTTAATCTAAAAGGGGAGGAATTGTAATGCATATACCTTTAAGGGGGGAACTACTTTTTACAGCTCATGTATACTGTCGTACCGGCAGTGACCACACCTGTATATAGCACTGAGTAGTAATCTGTACAGTTCAGTTGCACAGTGAGCCACGTTGAGTAAACACCTGTTGTACTGTTCTCCTGCGGTCTGTGTCTTACTACTGACGGACACAACACCTGCTGTACATGGTCCATGTCTCTGAGGCATACAGGAGGGCGGGTATCACTACTGCTCTGTAGACCATGAGCTAAGTGCCGGGTTTGAGGTCCTGGTCTTCAAACACTGTCTTCCTCAGGTGACCAAAGGCTGCACTGGCACACTGAAGGCGGTGTTGGACTTCGTTATCGATGTCTGCCCTTGTTGACAGTATGCTCCCGAGGTATGGAAAGTGGTCCACGTTGTCCAAGGCCTTGCCGTGGACTTTGATAATCGGGGAGCAGTACTGTGTGGCGGGGGCAGGTTGGTAGAGGAGCTTTGTCTTACGGATGTTTAGTGTAAGGCCCATGCTCTCGTACGCTTCGGTGAAGGTGTTAACGATGGTGAGGTGCAGACATTGCGGGGCATCAGGGAGGGGGAGAGTTACCTGGACACTTTGATCCAGGTTGCAGTCATACTCCTTAGGCTAGGTAGTGGTACAGGTCTGGTTAGTGGTCAGGGACAGGGGGGTGTGACTGTGACTCAGACAGGTAAGGGCACCCCAGGTGCAATGCTGGAGGAGCCTTGGCCTTTGCCCTTATCCAACAGGTATGAGGTTCTTCCTGCCTGTGTGGATGAGGGCAAAGTCTGCAGGGTGGACGAGCAAACTGACCACGGCACTGTTGTACAGGAGTTATTCAAGTGGGGGGAGTGAAAATGAACGTTGTAGTGGTATGGGACAGTATAGACAGGGGGATAAATACTGTTCTCTGCAGCCGCAACCAGGGGTTCCAATGGCTGCCTGCCCAGTGCCAGGGTTAAGGATATTTCCTCGCAGCTGGAGAAGAATTTGGAGTGGGAATGGGAGGGGGAGGATCCAGTTGTTGTGGTCCACGTAAAAACCAACGACATAGGTAGCACTAGGAATGAGGTGCTGCTGAAAGAGTTTGAGGAGCTATGGTCCAAATTAAAATGCAGAATCTCAAAGGTAATAATCTCTGGATTGTTACCTGAACTACGTACAAATTGGCATTGGGACAAGTGGATCAGAGAGTTAAATGCATGGCTCAAAGAGTGGTGTGGGAGGAAGGGTTTCGATTCATGGGGCACTGGCACTAGTACAGGGGAAAGAGGGAGCCGTTCCATTGGGAGGGGATCCACTTAAACCAGGCTGGCATCAGTGTCCTGGCGAATCAAATATCCAGGATTGTAGATAGGGCTTCAAACTAAATATTGGGGGTGAGGGGTCAGGTGAGGGGAAATTTAGAAATCTAAAGAGAAAAGTCAATGGAGCAGTGTAGCGATTTGGGTAAAGATAAGCAGGAAGGGACAGAGGGGGAGAAATTTGGCATGTTAGCGCTGGTGGGGCGTTAGTGGGTTTCCATTCAGAATCCATTGCCGCACATGAGATTCACCCGGGATTTAGTGCTGCCACTAGCATTTAGCGCCTAGGCCTTTAGTGGCTCCCAGATCGTGACGTCAATGAGTTTGGAATGCCCCGTTAATGGCCCAGATGGAAAATTGGCATTTGCCCCCTGCCTTAGCGCCTGGCCTGAACAATGATACTACTTCCGCGTCTAGTCAAACATTGATAACTTTATTTTCAACACTTTGCGTTCTTGGACAGATTTGTGTGCACCTTTGGAAATGGTTTCGTGAGTTGCAGTGAATGGTGAGATATAACAGTACCCCCCGCAGTGGTGATGAGTGTGAAAGGAATGGCTTGGGCATTGTAGGGATGCTTTATGGCGTTGGTGTGGGGTGGTGCCAACCTGGCGCATCATATGGCAGCCAGGGTGTACAACATCAAGTGAAGTAAATCTGGCCATGGTGAGGCCATCCCTGATCTCCTGGGCAGCAATATGGTTGGGTGCTGATGCCCTCTGTCCCGTGCAGCATCAGGTGATTGCGGAGAAGGTTGGTGTTGTTGTTGGTGCTGCTGGTGTGCCTGGTGCTGCTGGTGTTGGGGCTGATCGTGGTGGGATTCTCAGGATGAAGGTGAGAGAGTATAAAAGGCAGCCATGCTGATGGAATAGATGGTAGATGAAGTAGAGATGACAGAAGCGATCTGTCAATGGTGAGAGAGGTAATGAGGTCAGACAGGATAGAGACTTGTGTAAAGACTTGCAGCATGATGAATCTATTGTGGAAATGCAGAGAGGAAGAGCTTGTGGCTGAGGGAAGATCTCTCTGTAAGGTGGGAGCTTTTACTGTACATTTGAAGTTGTCAACTCAACAGCTGATTCAATGGCCATTGAACTCCCGTCTCAGCTTCACAGACGTGGTCCAGGACCAGCGTGGACCCCGGGAGTGAGCTGTCAAATGCAGCAGGTGAGCTGAAATTCATTCTTAAGTGGCTCTAAGCAAGCCACTAATGACCTGAATTGGGTTCTGCCGCTGTGAAACCGCAGCTATGTGCTCAGCGTTGACACACCTGACACCAGGGAAGGGCGCGTGGTGGCGGGTTCACAGCAGGGTCCTGCCCCACTAGGGGAAAAAATAGCACTTTCCCACCCAACCTGCTATCGATCGCGCCCGCTGACCCCCATGGAAAATCTCAGCCTATGTGTTTGCACAGCTGGTGAAGCAAAGTCCTCTCTCCCCCACTCCCTACAGTCTGGTAGCATGGATTTGTAATATTAGTGCTTAAGTGTTTGGAACTGTGTTTTGCAACATTAGGGGCTTGTGGATTCTTCTTCCTCATTAAACTGGAACAGCTCTGCAGCATGAACAAAGACAACAGAGTCAGCGCCAATAGCTATTGTCAATAGAAGGCTATTATCAAGCCTTATGGTAAATGTTTGGGTTGTTCGGGGGAAACAGGATGCAATTTTTTTTTCATTAGAGTAATAAAAGAGCTCACTGACTGGAAGCTAATTTATTTCTTCCTTTCCTAATCCTGTTCTATTATTACTCATGCCAATCTCGCCTCTTCATACCATTTCCAGGTTCACTGGCTTTTAGCAGGTATGTTGAATCATGAGTAAATTAATTTAATTTTTAAATTTCCAAATGCCTTTTTCTCCAACTTTTATGTCTCAAAGCTAGTTATGAGAAATTATTTCTTTCTTTACTTCTTTAAGGCTGATTTAGGCAACAATTTACTAACGCACTGCAGAAGAATTCTCTGCTTGTGGTCAATTAAGTTGGCAGCAGTACTCCCTTGGTGTATGATGTCCAAATCATGCAGATACTGATTGGAATTTTCCGTACACCAACATGCCCAAGAGAGTATCAGTGGAGTATGGTTATTAATTAGCAAATTGTCTGCTCGTGTCTCAGAATGTATTTTTAATTCACTCACCATGAGGATCCCCAGTGGCTGAGCCGCACAGATCCTAACTCTGCTGCCTGTATCCTAACTTGCACCAAGTCCCATCCACCCATCACCCCTGTGCTCGCTGGCCTACATTGGCTCCTATTCCGTCACCGCCTCAATTTTAAAATTCTCATCCTTGTCTTCAAATCCCTCAATGGCCTCGCCCCTCCCTATCTCTGTAACCTATTGCAGTCCAATAACCCCCCGAGATCTCTGCGCTCCTCCAATTCTGGTCTCTTGCGCATCTCTGATTTTAATCATTCCACGATTGCCGGCCATGCTTTCAGCTGCCTAGGCCCAAAGCTCTGGAATTCCCTCCCTAAACCTCTCCGCCTCTCTACCTCTCGCTCCTCCTTTAAGACGCTCCTTAAAACCTACCTCTTTGACCAAGCTTTTGACCATCTGCCCTAATATGTAGCTCGGTGTCAGAATTTGTTTGATAATGCTCCTGTGAAGCGCCTTAGGACGTTTTACTGCATTAAAGGCGCTATATAAATACAGGTTTTTGGTATGGATGTTGGGTGAGTGTAATATCAGGCTGGGCGGTGATGTTTCATGTGGTTAAATAGCTTGGTGATGCACTGGCCCAGACTGATATGTGATTAATAGGATGGTACCAGCGGTTGTGCAGTGAGTGTGGACCTGTACCCTAGTTAGGAGTAAACAGCTTCAGCAGAGGAAGGAAGTGGCTGGTTAAAGAAAATTGTTAGTCTTGTGGCCTACTTTTTATATGCTTCAACAAACACGTGGATAATAGCGAATCCCCCTGAACAAAGGGCTCTGCTGGATTCACTCTAAGTGAACTATACAGCCCCAATTTTAATTTGGAGCGGGAATCGGGGGGCGGGTAACATGAGGTGTCAAACCCCCCCCGCCCCCCACCCCCCGACATCGGCAGCAGGCAGCATGGGCAATTTTAACTCCCGGCCTCGCCTGCAAGCTGTTGGTCAGCTGCCTGCCTCAGACAGGTGGGAAGCAGCATCTGGCCGGCGAGTGGGAGCGGAATTTCAGGCGGCAGTAGGCCACCGGCCAGCACCAAAGGAACAGTCGCTGGCAGCAAGGTAAGTCGTGGGGATGGGGTTTCAGGAGGGAAGTGGGGGAGCCCGGGAACGTGATGCCTGGACTTGCCTTGTGAGCCCAGGAGGAGCACTGTTTTGGCCTCTTCTGGTATAGGATGCCCAACTCGCTATCTTCACCTGGTCGGAAAGCCACAATGACTTCCCCACTCAGGCCACAAGTTACAATTGCCGTCAGGGCCCGGAGATATCAAATGTAAGTTGTTTCCTATAGCAAGACCACAGATTACCTCCTGCTCTTAATGGGAGACTAACTCACACGCAGCCAGCGAAGTGTGAAACGTAACAATCCATCACCAAAAATACAACTGAGCTTGATTCTTGCTTTGTCAATCCATCACTCATCTGACAGCAGTATTGTGCTTTATTTAGTTACAAAGCACTGTATGATTTGGAGTTCCAGACACTGTGTAGGAACCAGTTTCTGCTAATAAACTGCTCTTCTCTAAAGGCCCTGCTAGAGATGATATTGATGAGGCACTGACTGATTCCTTCTCCTAACTTTCTCTTAAATTTTAACAGCTCTCAGAAAGTCCAAAGTATCATCCCTTTCACAAAGAAACCGAACCATTATCTCTACTCCAGCCACTGTGGGAGAACGAGCTAGTCTTATTACCCATTAATGGGAATTATCTAAAAGGTCTGTCCTATTGTTACATTTACCAAAGAGGTTTCATTTTTGTAATGAGATAAGGACCAACTCTGCTGCAGGCAAATGACCCGTTGGCATTTTATTGAAATATAAAGAAAAGATTTTAACCATTTCACCTTCTCCTTCTAGCAATGCCACAATTACCTTAATAGGTTGGTTACTGAATAGTAATGTTTCTGAAATGCAGGTACAGTACAATGTGAGAAATTACAAGATAATAGCTCCTTCCCAAGATCCACAAACAGGACTGCCCTGGTAGACCCATCGTTTCAGCCTGTTCTTGCCCCACGGAACTTATCTCTTCCTATCTCGACTCTATTTTTTCTCCCCTTGTCCAGTCTCTTCCCACCTACATCCACGACTCTTCTGACGCCCTCCACCACTTTAAGTTTCCAGTTTCCTGGCCCCAACCGCCTCCTTTTCACCATGGACGTACAATCCCTCTACACCTCCATCCCCCACCAGGATGGCCTGAGGGCGCTCCGCTTCTTCCTTGAACAGAGGCCCGACCAGTCCCCATCCACCACCACACTCCTCTGCCTGGCTGAACTTGTTCTTACATTGAACAATTTCTCCTTTGACTCCACTCACTTCCTCCAAATCAAAGGTGTTGCTATGGGTACCCGCATGGGTCCTAGCTATGCCTGCCTTTTCGTGGGATATGTGGAACACTCTTTGTTCCAGTTCTACTCAGGTCCCCTCCCTCACCTCTTTTTCCGGTACATTGATAACTGTATCGGTGCCGTCTCCTGCTCTCGCCCTGAACTAGATCATTTCATTCACTTTGCTTCCAATTTCAACCCTTCCCTCACCTTCACATGATCCATCTCCGACTCTTCCCTTCCCTTCCTTGACTTCTCCGTCTCCATCTCTGGGGATAGGTTATTGACAAACATTCACTACAAGCCCACCGACTCCCACAGCTACCTGGGCTGCATTTCCTCCCACCCCGCCTCCTGTATGGACTCTATTCCATTCTCCCAGTTTCTCCGTCTCTGCCGCATCTGCTCTGACGATGCCACCTTCCACACCAGTGCTTCTGACATGTCTTCTTTTTCCTCAACTGAGGATTCCCCTCTACTGTGGTTGACATGGCCCTTAACCGTGTCCATTCTAGCTCCCGCATTTCTGCCCTCACCCCTGCCCCTCCCTCCCGGAACCACGATAGAGTTCCCCTTGTCCTCACCTTTCACCCCACCAGCCTCCACATTCAACGGATCATCCTCCGGCATTTCCGCCACCTCCAGCATGATCCCTCCACCAAATGTATCGTCCCCTCACCTCCCCTTTCAGCATTCCGTAGGGACCGCTCCCTCCGCGACACCCTAGTCCACTCCGCTATCACCCCCAACAACCCTTCCCCTTCCCCCGGCACCTTCCCGTGCAAGCGCAGGAGATGCAACACATGCCCTTATACCTCCCCCCTTCCCACTGTCCAGGGCCCAAACACTCCTTTCAGATGAAACAGCGATTCACTTGTACTTCTTGCAATTTAGTATACTGTATTCGCTGCTCACGATGTGGTCTCCTCTACACTGGGGAGACCAAATGCAGATTGGGTGACCGCTTTGCGGAACACCTCCGTTCAGTCCGCAAGGGGGACCCCGAGCTTCCGGTCGCCTGTCACTTTAATTCACCGCTCCACTCCCACTCAGACCTCACCGTCCTCGGCCTCTTGCATTGTTCCAATGAAGCTCAATGTAAGCTCGAGGAACAGCACCTCATCTTTCGATTAGGCACTCTACAGCCCTCTGGACTCAACATAGAGTTCAACAATTTCAGATCATAACCCTATCACATATATATTTTTTATCCACATTTTTGTTCTGTTCTTCTCTCCCACATGGCAGCTGTCTTCCATTCTGCCAGCGCAATTTACACTTCATCTAGAGCCATCCTTTGTTTCATAACCTGTCCCATTACCATCTCCTTTTGCCCTGAATATCTCTTAATGTCTCTCAATGTTTCTTAATCTCTCCTGCCTTCTATCCAATCACTAATGGTATGGGATGACACGCCCGCAAAAGCTGTCAAAACTAAGCCACGCCCACACAAATTCCTCTGTCTTTTACATCGAAATTACATTTTAAAACCTTCTAAAAACTTCTAATTAAACTGGTACTTGGACTTATTTCACATAGCAGCATTTTGATTTATTTTTTTCATCCAAACTCACAATTTTAGTCCTTATGTAAATAACTCCCTGTTTAGAGACATACATGTAGTTCATTGAATGTAGCAACTGATCATTTGACACTTAAATACTGCGCACATGTCAATTCTGACGGTGGTACTGAGGCTTATGAGTCTACAATATGGGTGTGTAATAGTTTTCCCTTGCCAGTGTAGTCCCATTCCAGTTCCCTGTTAATTTATATCAGTAGTATTGCAGTCTTTAGTAAGTACAGATAAGGTTGAACATTCACTGATAGTGTTATTACTACAGACCGAGAGGGTAACTCTAGTGCCGTTTCTTCCTCCTTTGGTTTACTTTTTCTCCACTCTCTCGCTCTCCCCCCATTCTCTCTCCATCTCTCTATCTCTGCTAGCACATCTGTCTGTCACTCAAGAACAAGTCACTACCCAACAACGAACCCACACCCCGGCATTCATCCAATGCTCCGAGTTTACAGGCTGTAACAACTCATGCATAACGTGTCCTTTACATAGCAGGAAAATAAAACATAACAAAACTAATTGTAACAAAGGACAATATATAAACATGGTATGGTATGTTTGTTTATGTGTGAATGTTTGTATCAATAACATCTGTGAGGCGTGTTAGATGTATTCAAGTTCTGATATTCAGTAAAGACATGTATTCTTTCTGTGAAAAAAAGGCCTGTGTTCTTTAAACCGTATCCAACATCATTTGTTACCAAGCAATCACCTTGCCCAGCTTGTCAGGTAGAGATGAACTGAAAGTTAACAGGAAATCAGGCTCCTACAATTGCTTTCAGCAACCGTAAGAGTTTCGACCGTAATTGCTGGGCAGTTGTCGGGCAAATAGCCCAATTCTGCACCAGCAATTAGTTTCTCGGCAGTTTGGATGATCTGTCAAGGCACACCGTGACAGATCGCAAGTTCGGGATTCACAAGTGCACACAGAAATCCTGAACTTGCGGTGTATTTCAAAGGCGGTGTGATGGTGTACTCTCAGAGTACGCCATCAGACCCACCGCAAAATCCGGCCCATTATTTTTTAAATGGTGAGAAACTATTAAATGTTGGTGTTTGGAGAGATTGTACAGGAAACACAGAAAGTTAACATGCAGGTACAGCAAGCAGTTAGGAAGGCAAATGGCATGTTGGCCTTTATTGCAAGGGGGTTGGAATACAAGAGTAAGGAAGTCTTACTACAATTGTACAGGGCTTTGGTGAGACCACACCTAGAGTACTGTGCACGGTTTTGGTCTCCTTATTTGAGGAAGGATATACTTGCCTTAGAGGCAGTGCAACGAAGGTTCACTTGATTAGGTTCACTGAGATGAGGAGAAACTTCTTCACTCAGAGGGTGGTATGTTTGTGGAATTTGCTGCCCCAGAAAGCTGTGGAAGCTACATCATTAAATACATTTAAAACAGAAATAGATAGTTTCCTAGAAGTAAAGGGAATTAAGGGTTACGGGGAGCGGGCAGGAAATTGGACATGAGTCTAGGTTCGGAATGGTCATGGCCCTGTGGGTAGTGGAGCGGGCCCAGGGGCTGTGTAGCCTGGTTCTGCTCCTACTTCTTGTGTTCTAATTCTGTGTTAGATTTCAGGAGATGGTTTTATTCCTGTTCCTGGCTGGGGTGGAGATCGCCTTTACAGAAGGTAAGTACTGTAGAAAATATAGGGACAGAGTGATCTCCTGGAAGAGTTTCGATCGCCTAGATGGGTCAGAGAGGAATTTCCCAGATTTTTTCTCCCAAATTGGCCATTGGGTTTTTTAACTGTGGGATGGAGAGTGATAGAAGTTTTGAGGTTAGGATCAGATCAGCCATGATCTTATTGAATGGTGGAGCAGGCTCGAGGGGCCGATTGGCCTACTCCTGCTCCTATTTCTTATGTTCTTCTGTTCTTATGAGAGGGTTGTCCTATGAAGAGAGATTGAGTATATTGTGCCTATAGGGGAAAAAATTCCGTTGCTTTGCGCCTCCTGTTAGCTCCCTAAGAGGGTGCTAAAGGGACACAAAGCAATTAGTGCCCGGGCGCGGCGCCGCCAACGCCTCCCATGAAATTCAGCGAAATGGTGACGTCATCGCCATGCACAGCGCCCCGCTCGTGCCCCGGCCGCGATCTTCGGGAGCGCCCCCTGACTTACCATCGGACGCTATGTCCGACAGGGTCAAGGGGGGCCTACCTGTGGCCGGGGAGGCGCTATTTAAAGGCGAGGTGCAGGGCGGCCATTTTTGTTGCTGGCCGCCTGCTAGCACCTGCCTGTGCTCCCGACCCTGGCCTCCTTACCCGCCCACCCACCCCCCCCCCCGGAGTACCGACTGCGCTCCAAGAGCCACTTCTCTTGAATGCCGGGCTCTTTTGCCGGCACTCCCGATCCCTGGTGGCCCAGCTGGGCCCTGGGTCGCACTGTGCAAGACCCCTCCCCTTTAAGAAGGGGAGGAAGGCCTGTAATATCGCGGCACGTAGCACTGTGATATTCCCTCACAGCGCCCCAAGAGGGAGGCGGGGTGCTTCCCTCTTGGGGCGCTACCACTCACTTTCCGGCACGGGAGCGCTAATTTTTTCGGGGCGCTACTTCGAAGTTAGCACCCCAGAAGGGGTGTGACTCAATTTTTAGCCCATATTCTCTGGAGTTTAGAAAATGAGAGGAGATCACATTGAAATATACAAGATTCTGAGGGGGATTTTCAGGGTAGATGCTGAGAGGTTGTTTCCCCTGGCTGGAGAGTCTAGAACTAGGGGGCATAGTCTCAGGATAAGGGGTCGGCCTTTTAAGACTGAGATGAGGAGGAATTTCTTCACTCAGGATTGTGAATTCTCTGCCCCAGAGGGCTGTGAATGCTGAGTCGTTGAGCATATTCAAGGCTGAGATAGATTTTTGGACTTTAGGGGAGATCAGGCGGGAATGTAGAGTTGTGGTCGAAGATCAGCCACGATCTCATTGAATGGCGGAGCAGGCTCGAAGGGCCGTATGGCCTACTCCTGCTCTTATTTCTTCTGTTTTTATGTTCTTATATTCAGTAACAAATTCTTTATTGCTTTGGGTTGTTTTAATTCCTTCATTTTCACTGTCCACAAAACTCTTCAGGCATGCTGTAGAATAATTTCTTGTTTATTTTAAATGTGTCCCAAATTTCTGACAGACCTATGAATGCAAGTTTCTCCCCTACCCCACACACCAATTCTGGAGCTGAGAAGCAGGTTGGCAACCTCACGGGCCTCTGTCTATATATCTCGCCAGAAGATTGTGGAGAGATTCACGAGTGAACTTTGGGTTTGACCCTCCCTTTAATTTACACAGCTTTGGGAAAGGGTGAAAATGAAGCATTCCTCCACAGGGAGAGAAGAAAGGGCAGAAAGTGAGTCACTCCAAGTCATTTACTCACGTCAGAACAGCTGTTCAAAGTGAGCCATTGGCAAGTAAATCACCTCTTTCTTTTGTTGTGTGTGGTACAAGAACAAAGACTTAAAGTTAGGGAGAAGAGGTAAATGTAACATGAGGTTTAAACAAAGTTTAAAAAAAAATTGTTATACATTAAATATTGGAAATTCAGAGAATAATTTCTGTGCAAGCTATATGAACGAATTGCATTCAAAAGATTAACCCATCAATCCTGCATTTCATCAGCCAGTTATATCTCAGTTTATCTACAGGCTTACGTTGCAGCATGTTGAACATAAGAACATAAGAACATAAGAAATAGGAGCAGGAGTAGGCCAATCGGCCCCTCGAGCCTGCTCCACCATTCAATAAGATCATGGCTGATCTGATCCTAACCTCAAATCTTCTATCACTCTGCATCCACCCGAACCCATGTGATCTCCCGGGAGAGGCGAAAAACCAGATAAAGACCCAATGGCCAATTTGGGAGAAAAAAATCTGGGAAATTCCTCTCCGACCCATCTAGGCGATCGAAATTCTTCCAGGAGATCACTCTGTCCCTATATTTTCTACAGTACTTACCTTCTGTAAAGGCGATCTCCACCCCAGCCAGGAACAGGAATAAAACCATCTCCTGAAATCTAACAGAATTAGAACACAGTAGGAGCAGAACAAGGCTACACGGCCCCTGGGCCCACTCCACTACCCACAGGGCCATGACCATTCCGAACCTAGACTCATGTCCAATTTCCTGCCCGCTCCCCGTAACCCTTAATTCCCTTTACTTCTAGGAAACTATCTATTTCTGTTTTAAATTTATTTAATGATGTAGCTTCCACAGCTTTCTGGGGCAGCAAATTCCACAAACCTACCACCCTCTGAGTGAAGAAGTTTCTCCTCATCTCAGTTTTGAATGAGCAGCCCCTTATTTTAAGATTATGCCCCCTAGTTCTAGTTTCACCCATCATTGGGAACATCCTCACCGCATCCACCCGATCAAGCCCCTTCACAATCTTATATGTTTCAATAAGATCGCCTCTCATTCTTCTGAACTCCAATGAGTAGAGTCCCAATCTACTCAACCTCTCCTCATATGACCACCCCCTCATCCCCGGGATTAACCGAGTGAACCTTCTTTGTACTGACTCGAGAGCAAGTATGTCTTTTCTTAAGTATGGACACCAAAACTGTATGCAGTATTCCAGGTGCGGTCTCACCAATACCTTGTACAACTGCAGCAATACCTCCCTGTTTTTATATTCCAACCCCCTAGCAATAAAAGCCAACATTCCATTGGCCTTCTTAATCACTTGCTGCACCTGCATACTAACTTTTTGAGTTTCGTGCACCAGGACCCCCAGATCCCTTTGTACTACAGTACTTTCCAGTTTCTTGCCATTAAGATAATAACTTGCTCTATGATTTTTCCTGCCAAAGTGCATAACCTCACACTTTCCAGTATTGTATTCCATCTGCCAAATCTCTGCCCACTTACTTAGCCTGTCTATGTCCCTTTGCAGGTTTTTTATGTCCTCCTCACTCACTACTTTCCGTCCCATCTTTGTATCATCTGCAAACTTTGATATGTTACACTCGGTCCCCTCCTCCAAATCATTAATATAGATTGTAAAGAGTTGGGGACCCAGCACTGACCCCTGCGGAACACCACTAGTTACTGGTTGCCAATCTGAGAACGAACCATTTATCCCAACTCTCTGCTTTCTGTTAGAGAGCCAATCCTCCACCCACGCCAGAATATTACCCCCAATCCCGTGATTTTTTATCTTGAGCAATAATCTTTTGTGTGGCACCTTGTCAAATGCCTTTTGGAAGTCTAAATACACTACGTCCACTGGTTCCCCTTTATCCACCCTGTATGTTACTTCCTCAAAAAACTCAAGCAAATTTGTTAAACATGACTTCCCCTTCATGAAACCATGCTGAGTTTGCCCTATTAAATTATGTTTATCCAAATGTCCCGTTACTGTCTCCTTAATAATGGACTCTAACATTTTACCAACCACAGATGTTAGGCTAACAGGTCTATAGTTTCCAGCCTTCTGCCTACTACCCTTTTTAAATAAGGGTGTTACATTAGCAGTTTTCCAATCTGCCGGGACCTTTGCTGAGTCCAGTGAGTTTTGGAAAATTATTACCAATGCATCCACAATCCCTACCGCTACTTCCCTCAAGACCCTAGGATGCAAGCCATCAGGTCCAGGGGATTTATCCGCCTTGAGTCCCATTATTTTACCAAGTACCACTTCCTTAGTGATTTTAATTGTATTTAGTTCCTCCCCCCCTAGAGCCCCCTGTTTGTCCAGTGTTGGGATATTCTTAGTGTCCTCTACTGTAAAGACTGATACAAAATAATTGTTCAGTGTTTTTGCCATCTCCATGTTTCCCACCATTAATTTCCCGGTCTCATCCTCTAAGGGACCAACATTTACTTTAGCCACCCTTTTTCTTTTTATATAACTATAGAAACTTTTACTGTCTGTTTTTATATTTTTTGCTAATTTACTTTCATAATCTATCTTCCCTTTCTTAATCAATCTTTTTGTTATTTTTTGCTGTCCTTTAAAGACTTCCCAATCTTCCATCCTCCCACTAGATTTGGCTACCTTATATGCCCTTGTTTTTAGTCGGATACTATCCTTAATTACTTTACTTAGCCACGGATGGCTATCTTTTCTTTTACACCCTTTTTTCCTCAGTGGAATATATTTTTTTGGAAGTTGTAAAATAACTCCTTAAATGTACACCACTGGTCATGTACCGTCTTACCCTTTAATCTATTTTCCCAGTCCACTCTAATTAATTCCGCTCTCATACCTTCATAGTCTCCTTTATTCAAGCTCAGCACGCTTGTTTGAGATCCAACCTTCTCACCCTCTAATTGAATATGGAACTCAACCATGTTATGGTCACTCATTCCAAGGGGATCCTTTACTAGGACATTTTTAATTAATCCTGTCTCATTACACAGGACCAAATCTAAGGTTGCTTGCCCCCTGGTCGGTTCAGTTACATACTGCTCAAGAAACCCATCCCTAATACACTCAATGAACTCTTCCTCAAGGCTGCTCTGCCCAATTTGATTTGTCCAGTTAATATGATAATTAAAATCCCCCATAATTATAGCTGTTCCCTTATTACAAGCCTCAACTATTTCCTGATTAATACTCCGTCCAACAGAGTTGCAACTGTTCGGAGGCCTATAGACTACACCCACTAGTGTTTTTTTCCCCTTATTATTCCTTACCTCCACCCAAACTGTTTCACTATCCTGCTCCTTTGACCCAATATCATTTCTCTGTATTATAGTGATTCCTTCCTTTATTAACATAGCCACCCCACCTCCTCTCCCTTCCTGCCTGTCCTTCCTGATTGTTAAATAACCTGGTATGTTTAATTCCCAGTCATGGTCACCCTGCAGAACTCTTGATGTGACCTGCAATAATGATGCAAGTGTGGCATGTTGTAGACTGCATCATCAGAGAAAGAAAATAGTGTCACCGGATCTCTATTAAATATGGAATTTGGATTCACCTGTTTAACACTAAGAGGACTGTGTTTCTGCACCAAGACTCAAAATCCTACCATATTTTTAAAAGATTTATTCAGAAAAAATCCAGGATGTTGAAATATTCTGCACTAATGTCTCTGATCCTGCTTCACAATATTCAGTATTAAGACCTCATAGAAAATCATTGCAGTATCTCTGTTGCCACCACAAATAAAACTTATATTAGTATGCCTGTCAGACAGGCGTCACGTCTGGGCTGTACGCCATTCATACAGGGAAAGTATATAAATTTTTCCAGATGTGCATCGTTAAGAAAGGGGCTGTGTCTGTCTGAGATGATAAACCAGTATACCCCAGCTCCTCAATCACTGACATCACTTGCCTGTCTACTCTGCTATGTTGGGTACATAACTTGCTTGATTTACACTGTACATGTACAGAATGTTGGCACTAGAGACATAGGCCGTGAAATTCGGTAGGTTCGTGCCTCCTGTTAGCGTCTGGCGGGGGCACTAAGGGGTTAGCGCCCGACGGCATTGAATCCAACGCTGCACGCGACCTTCAGTGGCGAATTGGCGCTGGCGCTAACTGTTAGCGCCTAGGCCTCTAGCACCTCTCACATGGTGACGTCAATGCGTGTGTAACGGACCGTTAACGGCCCTGATACAAAATTGCCTTTCGCCCCCTGCTTTAGCGCCTGGCGCCGACAACGGCTATAAGAGGAGGCGTTGTGCACTCGGAAGTACGCTGCAGGAGCGGTAATTAAAGGGAATGCTTCCGTGTCACTTGGACATTGTGAAAAAGGCGCTTTCAGTGATTGCACCGTTTATTACTTGCACCAGTCTGCTGCCTGCGCAACATTTCTTTAAGTGATGGGGGCTGCAATGGCAGTCGCCCAGGCCGTGTTGAAAAACACCACTGATGTCTATGTGGTTATACAGTGTGATTGGCCCTTCCTTTTAAGCGATGAAAGCAGCCTGTGTGATTAAAGAGTGCCGTTTGGACTGCGCATGGCCTTCTTTATCGCTGTGCCGGTAGTGCCCCGCTCTCAGAGGTTAGCGCCCTAAGTTAGGAGTGTAGCACTTGATTTAGCGCTCCACTTCCCTCTTGGAGCGCTGACAATGAATTTTGCGGGAGTCGACAATGATTAGCGCCTGGCGCTAATTCTTCAACTTTTAAAAGTTTTAGCGCCCCAAACGGGGCTATACCGAATTTCTCCCGCACAGAGTCTTGGAGTAATGGAGCATTGCCATCTTTTTGCTACTGAGTATAGTGAGCTATTGTTGCTTATGTTCATATTTTAAAGCTTGCTATAGCAGATTCAGCATATAGAAGGTTGATGTCATAGAGACCTATTAAAAATGCACTGGATATGGATCAATGGCTCGAACAACATGTGGGAAAGAATCCTGTTTATTTAAATATATCAATTATAAATGAAGTCCTCATTCATTCCAAAATATAGTTTAATTTTTTAAGAAGCTGTTAGTATATTTTTGGCTCCACACTCCTTGGTGAAACACACAATCCATTGTTCTTAATTAATAATTTATTTTATTAATGATATTTTGGGAGGTCAGAAATAAAGGGCCTGAATTTCCTGGAAACGTGCGCCATAGTAATGACACAATAGCGGCGTGCGCCATTATTAATACGTAAAAGTGCCAGGAAATAATGGAGTAAGTGAATTATGCCCTTAGTTGCATTGCGCCGTAATTTTCTGGGACATTTTCACCGCTCCCCTGACACCCACACCTAAACCGATAAAAGTTTGTTCTCGTTGCTCAGCCATTGTTGCAGTCCATGGTGATCTCCAATTTTCTGGATAGACGCCATTATTTGCGCCGCATCCTGTTGGACTGAAAAATAATGGCGTGGGTGAGCTGGTAGCGATGTGATTTATGGCCCTCCCATCATTCGCAGCCTGGGAGGTCAACAGAGGGACAATTAAATCTGTGATCATCCTGCAGTATAGGAACTGTTCTCAGAGTTTTCATTTTTAATTCTCTCAGTTTTGACCGTTTTTTCTTGCCATTCAGAGTCCTATTAATGTCTGAAGCCAATTACACCTTGATATTTGCAAAGGGTAAAAATTCTAGTTTGGGTTGGCCAGAGTCTTGAACTATAGGGTGTTGAACGACCGGCTCCACTATCTGCACACACGCGTCTCCATTTGTGTTTATTTTACAAAATATAATTGCCGGTAAGTTAGTTTAACATTTATTAAATCAATGCCTTTCCAGATTACATAGAATGTACAACACAGAAAAGGGCCATTTGGCCCAAGTGGTCCATGCCAGTGTTTATGCTCCGCAATGGCCTCCTCTCACCCCTCTTTCACTAATCCTATCAGAATATCCTGCTATTCCTTTCTCCCTCATGTGTTTATCTAACTTCTCCATAAATGCATCTATGTTGAGACACTGCAGCAACTCGCCAAGGCTTCTTCGACAGCACCTCCCAAACCCGCGACCTCTACCACCTAGAAGGACAAGGTCAGCAGGCGTATGGGAACACCACTCCCTGCAAGTTCCCCTCTAAGTCACACACCATCCTGACTTGGAAATATATTGCCATTCCTTCATCGTTGCTGGGTCAAAATCCTGGAACTCCCTCCCTAACAGCTCTGTGGGAGTACTTTCACCATACGGACTGCAGCGGTTCAAGAAGGCGGCTCACCACCACCTCTCAAGGGCAATTAGGGATGGGCAATAAATGCTAGCCTTGTCAGTGACGCCCACATCCCAGGAATGAATTTTAAAAATTTTTGCCTCAACTACTCCATGCGGCAGCAAGTTCCACATTCTAACCACTCTCTGGGTAAAGAAGTTTCTGTTGAATTCCTTATTGGATTTATTAGTATCTTATATTTATGGCCCCTAGTTTTGGTCTCTCCCACAAGTGGAAACATCTTCTCTACATCTACCTTATCAAACCCTTTGATTATCAAAGGCTTGTTGAAGTTCTCCAAATAAAGTTTGTATTTCTCTTCCTTTGATACAAATCACGCCGCTGCCAGTGCCACCAGTGCCGTTCTGGTTCAGTTTAAATGGCAGTGGCGATCAAAGCAGCGTTAACGCAGCAAATTGGACACGGCCATTGATTTTATAGGAGGGCGGAGCTATGATAATAGAATTCTCACTGTTTTGATGAGGGTCACAACGGAGTGCCTAGCAAATGCTAGGAAATGTTGGCGTGGCGCAAGTATTGGCTTGAGTCACCTACGTCACAATCTCCTAGAAAATCTGTGCCATAGTAACGGCATAGCTACATAGCTATGTCACTCTCATGGCACCAGCTTCCAGCAAATTCTGGCTCACAGTTTGATGAATATGACACATACACACAAACATACACACTCACCAGAATCTGAAAGTTTAGTAAACAGCTTTGACTTGAACATGACTCTCCAGTGCTGTGACCTTAATGAGATTAAATTAAACTGCATTCTCTCAGAGGTTGAAACTGTTGGTGGTCATTGGGGTAGATCTTGACTTTGTGCGATAGTGTAAAACGATTAATAGCGAGTCAGCAGCCCGCTTTACATCTCACCTGTATTTTATTTCCATTGACTTCACTTGTTCTCATGCATCCACTGTCCTTGTCCTTCTAGGTGGTGGAAGTCGTGAGTTTGGGAAGTGCTGCCGAAGAAGCCTTAGTGATTGCTGCAGTGCATCTTGTAGATGGTGCGTCGGTGGTGGAGGGAGTGGATGTCTAGGATAGTGGATAGGGTGTCAATCAAGAGGACTGATTTCCCCTGGATGGTGTTGAACTTTGTAGGGGGTTTTTCTGCTCTCTTGCCCGTTCTGGCCCCCTGCCAGGCTTCGTGCAAGAATTACCCTTGAGTGGTTCGACCCACCCCCCCTACGGTTCTAGACCTTGGACTTAGATGCAGAGAACAGTAGTGCAGAGAAGAGGACTCAATAGACCAGGCTGAATAGCACGAAATGGATGCTTTTATTTTTGAACAGTTTGAAGCATTACAAAATACATGTCATAGGCGCAGATTAAAGTAACTACAATCATGCACAAATTTATGAACTTGACTCTATGGAAATGGGGAACACACGGCACATCGTAAAAGGGGAAACACATTACGATTTCCCTTAACTCCCTCCCCTATACCTAAACTAAGTTTCGACCTGGGAAACTTGGGATCATGCTCACCACTCTCGAAATCGCGAAAAGGGGTTCGCAGACCTTTTGACACCGCTTCCCGTCGTCACGTGGATTGGAAGCTTCTGGCGCAGTCGATATTCTCTCCTCCCTCGAGGCGGTGGGATAGACCCAGCCTCGATGAGCGCTCGTCAAGGTTGAGATCCACAATCATGGATTTTTGTTCGTGGAGTAGACCTAGATGCAGGTTATGCACATGGGAGAATCTTGTGGCATCGATCGCCGGTTCTCCAGAGGGTTTCTTCTCCGTCGGCCTGGGTCGTCGATGATCTCCCGACCCCAGTACCCGGGCCACCCTTGTCGTCTTCTCGTCGTGGCCGAGCCTTGTTTGGCTGAACACCGGCCACGTTGTCCTTTTTCCGAAACCGTCCGTCTTTTAAAAAAATGAAAACGTTTTCATCGATCTGCCGAAGTGGAAGAGGCGCCGATCCGGGCACCGTCCGCCCTTCGTTCGTTCCTCGTAGAAGAAAGTTCTTGAAGAAATGGAAGCCTGAAGTCGCCCAACAAGAAGCGGTAGCAGTGAAGAAGTAACTTAGATGGACTTTCAATCCATAGTTATACTCTTTTGGGACAGTCTTATCTCCCGCCAAATCATAGTCCTGTCTTTGTATTAATTTTGGCGGGCAGAAATCTCTGCAGGGGCGCTTTGTCTTGTAACGGAGCCGGTGATAACTTGAACTGGCCTTCCTGGCCGATAATGTCTGTTAATGTCCTTTGCATTGTCACCGCGGCTCGGTTCGCATATTGATCGGTCCGGACATTTTCCTTGATGGCTGCTAAACGGTTTTTCCTTTGTACGATAAATGGGTATAAGTGTTTTTACATTGTCCGCCCATATCTTGATGGGCCCCATCCTGTACTTATAATCCATTGAATATGTATGCTGTTGCTCTGAGTTTCGGTTCCCAGATACTGGCTTTCGCGGGCTCACTGTCTTCAATCCACAAGCCTGTCTGGCTTGCAGTAACAGAAATAAAATGGTTCATAAACTGATCACGGGGCCTGGCGGCCATTTTGTATGCCCTTTTATCAAAGGTTTTTCTGTGCAAGCTTACTTTGGTCAATAAACAGTCTTATTTTATCCAGTTTTCTTGCGTGATTTTTGCTGAAAATTGCGAATCTTACAACTTCTTGAGTGTTGTTGCAGCTGCATCCATCCAGGCAAGTGGAGAGTATTCCATCGCACTCCTGACTTGTGCCTTGTAGGTTGTGGAGAAGCTTTGGGGAGTCAGGAGGTGAGTCACAAAATACCCTGCTTCTAAACTGCTCTAGCAGCCACAGCATTTATGTGGTTGGTCCAGTTGAGTTTGCCATCAGTGGTGACTCCCAGGAGTGCTGTCCACTGTTCAAAAAAAACCTTCCTGTGCCATAGGGTCAGCTTTGGCTCAGTGGTAGCTCTACTGACAGAATGTTTCACTGTCGAAGTGCTGACTTTCAAATGAGATGTTAAACCAAGGCCCCCTCTCAGGTGGACATAAAAGATCCCATGGCCCTTTTGAAAGAGCTGGGGAGTTCCCCCTGTGTCCTGGTCAGCACTTATCCCTCAATCAGCATTACTGAAGAAACAGATTATCTGGTGATTTATCTGATTAATATTTGCGGGACTGAGCTGTGCACAAATTGGCTGCTGAGTTTCCCTACATTACAACAGTAGCTGCACTTCATTGGCTGTGAACATCCTAAGGTGGTGAAAGGCATGGTATAAATGCAAGTTCTTTCTTCCTAGGAATGTATAATGTTATCTTAATAACGTAATTACGAGTCTCCTAAGCAGTTGTAGTGGAGTGCCATTTATTCAGTCCTGATCCTGTGTCTCCTAGTACAGTACTTCAAGCATGGCCAAGATGGCGTTGGATTCCGCCCCCGGATATGACGTCAGCCGTCAACCAGCTGTCAATCAAACCCCGCTGTCTTTACGACAGCTACGGTTATCCGTACATCTTCCCCCTTCAATGAAGACATAACACAGTAACAACATAACATAACATAACACATAGAACACTTGTTAACATCATATAGAAACAGTCAGTGTAACTACACCGTTGAACTAATTGCAGGTAGGTATAAACCTTACCAACACCCAGGCGTCCATTAACTGTTTACAGTCTTATCAATCCCTGTCTACAGGTCAAGTTTAACTACAGGCTTTCTGGTGCGCTGTGACCTGCGTGGCTGAACGGGTGTTTGCTGAACCACCCAAGTTGTATCCCATAAGTTCATGTCTGTACCACACAGGTCCCTTGTCACATTATCACTACTCTGTCCTTCGTCACTTTGTGGCATTTCCCTCATCTCATCTCTTTGTGCCATTTCCCTCATCTCGTCATCCTCTCTGTCCTCCTGAGGCTGAAAGGTCTCTGTGGTTTTCAGTAGGTGCCTCCTGTTTCTGCAAAACACATTGCCGTCCTCTGTCATGACACTGTATGACCTGGGGGCGACCTGTTGTAGAACGGTGGCTCTTTTAGGCCATGACTCAGGCCCTTCAATGCGAACTATATCCTTCTCCTGTAGAAGCACTAGTGTAGTGGCTGTGCGGTCATGAATTGTTTTTTGCTTCTGTTGTAGTTTCCGAGCCTTATCTGCCCACACCTCATCTCTGTGGTCAGGTGTGACATAACTGGGAAGTCGTGTACGGATTTTCCGACCCAGTAAGAGCTCAGCTGGAGACTTGCCACTTGCTAGCGGGCCCGCCCTGTACGACATCAGGGCCAGATATGGGTCAGTGTTGCTGTGTGCTGCTTTCTTTAATAGTCTTTTCACAATCTGTACCCCTTTCTCCGCTTTTCCATTAGCCTGAGGATAGAGCGGACTGGAGGTTACATGATTAAACTCATACTCTGAAGCAAATGACTGAAACTCATGACTGGCATAGGGAGGGCCATTATCAGAGCCCAGGGTTAGAGGGATGCTCTGCCTGGCAAAGATTGACTTCAGGTGAGTTATCAAAGCTCTTGATGTGGTACTGGACAAGAGAGCCATCTCCGGATAATTGGAATAATAATAACTAACAAATCTTTTCCTTCATAGTGAAATATATCAGTTCCGACCTTTTCCCAAGGTTGTGATGGGAGCTCCGTGGTAATGATGGGCTCTTTTGTTTGCTTGTAGTGATACTCCTGACATGTAGCACACTCGCTGATCAACTGGTCAATATCAGAGTTCATGTTTGGCCAATAGAGTGCCTCACGTGCTCTCCTTTTTGACTTTTCTGCACCCAGGTGCCCTTCATGTATCCTGTTGAGCATTTCTTGTCGCATAGAGGTGGGCACTACTATCCTGTCACACTTAAGCAGTAGTCCATTGACCACAGAGAGCTCAGACTGAATGTGATAATATTGTTTACATGACCATTTCTTCCAGCCCTCTTGAAGATTTCTCATTACTTTACTCAGGACTGGGTCCTTTGATGTCTCTGTGACTATCACTGATCGTTGTTCCTGTGTGGCGGGCAATGCTGCATAGACCATATCCACATGAAGAGCCACATCCTCTTCTGATTCACTGTTTTGTGCGGCGTAAGGTGCAGCCCTGGATAGTGTGTCTGCAATGTACATTTGTGTCCCTGGCACATATGTTAGCTCAAAATTGTAACGTTGAAGTCTCATCATTAGGCGTTGTATCCGTGGTGACATGTCACACAGATTCTTCTTTGCGATCCCTTATGGTCCGTTTCTAGGATAACCTTGGGCAGACCATAGATGTAGTTATGAAATTTTTCACACCCAAATGCCAAGCCAAGGCACTCCTTCTCGATTTGCGCGTACCGGCACTCTGTAGCCGTCATGGAGCGTGACGCATACGCCACTGGTCGCCATTCTCCTTCATCTTCCTGTAGAAGGACAGCCCCTAATCCATTCTTAGAGGCATCTGTGGACACTTTTGTCCTCTTTTTAGGGCAGAAGAACTTCAGTAGGGGTTCACTTGCTAGAATGTGTAGCAGCCCCTTCCATTCTCTCTCATGTTCATGTCCCCATTGGAACTCTGTCTCTTGGTGCAGCAGTTTTCTCAGATGAACAGTTTTCACTGCTAGATTTGGAATGAATTTTCCTAGGTAGTTAACCATGCCAAGGGCCCGCTGAACCCCTTTCTTGTCCTTTGGTTTCTCCATGTCATGTATAGCCTTTACCTTTGACGTGTCTGGCTGAATCCCCTCTGTAGAGATCTTGTCTCCGAGGAATGTGATTTCATTGACACTGAACTGACATTTGTCTTTATTTAGTTTGAGTCCATACTGCTGTATTCTCTGAAGTGTTTTCTCCAGTCTGGTGTCGTGCTCCCCTTGAGTGGAGCCCCATACTACCAGATCATCCACATACACCCGCACTCCCTCCAGGCCCTCGATGATTTGCTCCATTGCTCTGTGAAAGATTTCTGGGGTGGAGCTAATACCAAAGGGCAGACGTTGGTAGGAGTATCGACCAAACGGGGTGTTAAAAGTGCACAGCTTGGCACTTTCTTCATCAAGTTTCAACTGCCAGAAACCATGTGAGGCGTCCATTTTGGAGAAGACTTCTGCTTCTGTCATTTTGCTGACTATTTCCTCTCTCTTTGGAATTTGGTAGTGCTCTCTTTTGATATTGGCGTTAAGGTCCTTGGGATCCATGCAGACACGCAATTTATCAGTTTTCTTTGAATTGACGCAGACCATGGAATTTACCCAGTCAGTCGGTTCCTCAATCTTCTTTATGACAGCTAGTCCCTCCATGCGGTCTAGCTCTTTCCTCAGTTTTTCATGGAGAGCCACTGGAACTCTCCTGGGTGCGTGAATCACAGGTTGTGCATCCTCTCTGTTTGATGGAGTATGTAAAGGGCAGTGCTCCGAAACCCTGAAATACATCTGCATATTTGTGTGCTATAGTCTCATGAGTCAGATTTGTACTATCTTGGGGGGCACTCTGCACACAGTTCAGTTCATTGATAGTATAGATTCGTTTTACCAAGCCCAAATCCACACAGGCCTTATCCCCCAACAGTGACTCATGTCCTTCAGGCACTATAACAAAGGTCAAAGGGTGAATGTGATTTTTTACCTTAACATTCAGCCTACACGTTCCTTTTGTTTCAATGCTTTGTCCATTGTATGCCTTCAAAGACACTGTCTTGTTCAGTATTTTAGGTCGCACTTTGAGATTCTGTGCATCACTCCAACTTATGAGCTTTGCCTTAGCACCTGTATTTAGCTTAAAGGGAACAATGGTGCCATTTACCAGCAAGGGAGCTATCCAAACTTCAGTCTTTGGTCCTACAGAGTGCACTTCATTAGCATTTTTGCCCTGTTTTGACTCATTTTGCACCATTCCAACAAACAAAGTCTCTGCTCCTGTCTCTTCAGTCGCAATAGCATGCACTGTCTTTTTACCTTCAGTTTTCTCTTCCCAAAAACACATCTTGGCAAAGTGATTCCTGCCTTTACATTTTGCACAGTTCTTCCCATAAGCAGGACACTGTCTGGCTACGTGTTTATTACCGCACCATCTGCATTCGTAAGGCGTCATCATCTTGAACTCTGTGGGCCCTCTTGTGTCCCTTTTGTGTACCACATCCACCGGCAGGTTTTTCAGCCCCAGGGTGCTCCCGCCTGCTGCTGTGCTGCTCCCTTCGAAAGTTTTCGTGTGCATGGCTGAGAGTTCACTAGCATTACATATTTTCACTGCTGCATCCAAATTTAGGTCATTGTCTCGAAGCATTCTCTCCCTCACCTTCTTGTCGAGTATTCCAAAAACGACTTGATCGCGTATCATCGATTCCGTCAGGTCCCTAAAGTTGCATGTTTGTGCTTTTATTTTCAAGTCCATCAAAAAAACATCAACGGATTCTCCTTGCTTTTGCACGTGGGAGCGAAACACGAATCTCTCATATGTTTCGTTCTTTTTTGGAGTGCAGTATTCGTCGAACCGTTCTATCATCTTATCCAGATCATTTTTATCATCTTTGGCTGCAAACGTAAATGTGTTAAACAGCTCGATTGCCTGCGAGCCAGCCACTGTTAGCAACAAAGCTACTTTACGTGTTCCAGAGCTAGTCGAAGCGTCAATCGCTGTGAGGTAGAGAAGAAAGCGTTGCTTGAAGACACGCCAATTTTCATCCACATTTCCTTCTAGTTGCAGGCTAGCTGGAGGTTTTATTCCTTCCATTGTTGTAGTATGTCCTTATTGTGAGTTCTATAAATCCTGGTACCATGTAATGTTATCTTAATAACGTAATTACGAGTCTCCTAAGCAGTTGTAGTGGAGTGCCATTTATTCAGTCCTGACCCTGTGTCTCCTAGTACAGTGCTTCAAGCATGGCCAAGATGGCGTTAGATCCCGCCCCCGGACCCCGGATATGACATCAGCTGTCAACCAGCTGTCAATCAAACCCTGCTGTCTTTTTGACAGCTATGGTTATCCGTACAGAATGCACATCCTGTGCCATGTGGGAACTCTAGGATGCTTCCTGTGTCCTCGACAACCACTTGTGCAAGAAGTGTCAGCTGGAGGAGCTTGAGCTCCGGGTTTCGGAGCTTGAACAGCAGCTGACATCACTGCAGTGCATTCGTGAGGCTGAGAGCTACGTGGATAGCACGTTTTAGGAGGTAGTCACCCCGCAGCTAAGGAGTGTGCAGGCAGAGAGAGAATGGGTCACTGCCAGACAGAAGACTAGGACCAGCAAATAGTGCAGGAGTCTCCCGAGTGCATCTCGCTCTCCAACCAGTATTCTGTTCTGAGTACTGGTGAGGACGATGGTTCCTCTGGTGAGTACAGCCAGAGCCAAGTCCACAGCACCAAGGGTGGCTCAGCTGTACGGGGGACAGGAGGAAGATAGGGAATGCAATAGTGGTAGGGGGTTCAATAGTTAGTGGAGCAGACAGGCATTTCTGCGGCTGCAGACGTGACTCCAGGATGGTATGTTGCTTCCCTGGTGCCAGGATTAAGGATGTCACCAAGCAGCTGCAGAACATTCTGAGGGGGGTGGGTGAACAGCTAGAGGTCGTGGTCCATATCGGTACCAATGACATAGGCAGAAAGAGGGATGAGGTCCTGCAGGCAGACTTCAGGGATCTAGGAAAGAGATTAAAAAGCAGGACCTCAAAGGTAGTAATCTCTGGATTACTCCCGGTGCCACGTGTGAGTGAGTATAGAAATAGGAGGATAGAGCAGATGAATGAATTGCTGGAGAGATGTTGCAGGAGGGGGGGCTTCAGATTCCTGGGGCATTGGGGCCGGTTCTGGGGGAGGTGAGACCTGTACAGGCTGGACAGGTTGCACCTCAACAGAGCTGGGACCAATGTCCTTGTGGGCAGGTTTGCTGGTGCCGTTGGGGAGGGTTTAAACTAAGTTGGCAGGGGGATCGGCACCAGGATTAGAAAGGAGAAACAAAGGGCACAAAGGATTGGGAGAGACGAATAGCACTAAAGTAAGAAATAGTAAGGTATTAGGTGGGGTTAAACTAAAAGAGAACACAGGATGGCCTAGGATAGGTTTATAGTGTATGTATGTGAACGCAAGAAGCATAGCAAATAAGGTTGGTGAGCTGCAGGTGCAAATAGCCGCCTGGGAATATGATGTTGTGGCAATAACGGAGACCTGGCTCAAAAAAGGGCAGGTTTTGGTATTAAATATTCCTGGATTTAAGGTGTTCAGGAAAGATAGGGAAGGAAAGATAGGAGGTGGTGTGGCAGAATTGGTTAAGGAGATTGTTACAGTGCTGGAGAGAGAGGATGTCCTGGAGGGGTCAAGGACAGAATCTATATTGCTAGAGTTAAGAAATAATAGAGGTGCCATTACACTACTAGGTGTATTCTATAGGCCACCAACCAGTGGAAAAATATGAAGGAGCAAAATTGCAGAGAAATTACAGAAAGACGCAAGAACTATAGAATAGTGATAATGGGGGACTTCAACTATCCTAATATAGACTGGGATAGTAATGGTGTAAAGGGCAGAGTGGGGGAAGAATTTCTGAAGTGTGTTCAGGAGAACTTTCTTGATCAGTATGTTTCCGGCTCAACGAGGAAGGAGGCATTGCTGGATCTGGTTCTGGAGAATGAGGTAGGTCAAGTGGAGCAAGTGTCAGTGGGTGAACATTTAGGGAACAGTGATCATACTATCATAAGGTTTAGATTAGCTATGGAAAAGGACAGGGAGTAATCTAGAGTAAAAATACTTAATTGGAGCAATGCCAATTTCAGTGGGATGAGAACGGATCTGGCCCGGGTAAACTGGAATCAAAAATTGGCAGGCAAAACTGTAATCGAACAATGGGCTGCCTTTAAAGAGGAAATAGCTTGGGTACAGTTGAGGAACATTCCCACTAGGGGGAAAGGTAGGGCAACTAAAGTCAGAGCTCCCTGGATGACAAAAGAGATAGAGAGTAAGATGAAGCAGAAAAAGAGCGCATATGACAGATGTCAGGTCGAGAATACATCTGAGAATCAGGCTAAATATAGAAAGTTCAGAGAAGTGAAAAAGAAAATAAGAGGGGCAAACAGAGGGTATGAGAATAGAATGGCAGCTAACATAAAAGGTAATTGAAGAGTATTCTATAGGCATATAAATAGTAAACGGGTAGTAAGAGGAGGGGTGGGGCCGATTAGGGACCAAAAAGGAGACCTACGCGTGGAGGCAGAGGGTATGGCTGAGGCGCTAAATGAATACTTTGCATCTGTCTTCACCAAGGAAGAAGATGCTGCCATAGACATAGTAAGAAGTCACACAACACCAGGTTATAGTCCAACAGCTTTATTTGAAATCACAAGCTTTTGGAGCGCTGCTCCTTCGTCAGGTGAAGTGGAGAAATGCATAAAGACACAGCTTATATAGTCATGCATATAGCTTATGCATTTCTCCACTTCACCTGACGAAGGAGCAGTGCTCCGAAAGCTTGTGATTTCAAATAAAGCTGTTGGACTATAACCTGGTGTTGTGTGACTTCTTACATTTGTCCACCCCAGTCCAACTCCGGCATCTCCACACCATAGACATAGTGAAGGAGGAGGTAGAGGAGATACTGGATGGGATAAAAATTGATAAAGAGGAAGTACTAGAAAGACTGGCTGTACTTAAAGTAGATAAGTCACCAGGACCAGATGGGATGCATCCTAGACCGCTGCGGGAAGTGAAGGAAGAAATCGCGGAGGTACTGGCCATAATCTTCCAAACCTCCTTAGAAACGGGGGTGGTGCCAGAGGACTGGAGAATAGCAAATATTACACCCTTGTTCAAAAAAGGGTGTAAGGATAAACCCAGCAACCACGGGCCAGTCAGTTTAACCTCAGTAGTGGGGAAGCTTTTAGAAACAATAATCAGGGACAAAATTAACAGTCACTTGGACAAGTGTGGAATAATTAAGGAAAGCCAGCACAGAGGCAAATCATGCTTAACCAACTTGATCGAGTTTCTTGATGAGATAAACAGAGCGGGTTGATGAGGGCAATGCGGTTGACGTGGTGTTCATGGATTTCCAAAAGGTGTTCGACAAAGTGCCACATAATAGGCTTGCCAGCAAAGTTGAAGCCCATGGAATAAAAGGAACAGTGGCAGCATGGATATGAAACTGGCTAAGTGACAGGAAACAGAGAGTAGTGGTGAACGGTTGTTTATTGGACTGGAGGAAGGTATACAGTGGTGTTCCCCAGGGGTCGGTTCTCAGACTACTGCTTTTCTTGATATATATTAATGACTTGGACGTGGGTGTACAGGGCACAATTTCAAAATTTGCAGATGGCACAAAATTTGGAAGTATAGCGAACAGTGAGGAGGATAGTGATAGACTTCAAGAGGACATAGACAGGCTGGTGGAATGGGCGGACACGAGGCAGATGAAATTTAATGAAGAAAAGTACGAAGTGATACATTTTGGTAGAAAGAATGAAGAGAGAAAATATAAACTAAAGGGTACAATCCTAAAGGGGGTGCATGAACAGAGAGACCTGGGGCTATATGTGCACAAATCGTTGAAGGTGGCAGGGCAGGTTGAGAAAACAGTTAAAAAAGCTTTCAGGATCCTGGGCTTCATGAACAGAGTACAAAAGCGTGGAAATTATGATGAACCTGTATAAAACACTGGTTCGGCCTCAATTGGAGTATTGTGTCCAATTCTGGGCATCGCACATTAGGAAGGATGTGAAGGCCTTAGAGAGGGTGCAGAAAAGATTTACAAGAATGGTTCCAGGGATGAGGAACTTCAGTTACATGGATAGACTGGAGAAGCTGGGGTTGTTCTCCTTAGAGCAGAGATGATTGAAAGGAGATTTGCTAGAGGTGTCTGGACAGAGTAGATAGAGAGAAACTGTTCCCATTGGCAGAAGGGTCGAGAACCAGAGGACACAGATTTAAGGTGATTGGCAGAAGAACCAAAGGCAACATGAGGAAAAACCTTTTCACCCAGCGAGTGGTTAGGATCTGGAATGCGCTGCCTGAAAGGGTGGTGGAGGCAGACTCAATCATGGCTTTCAAAAGGGAGTTGGATAAGTGCATGAAGGAAAAAATTTTGCAGGGCTCCAGGGAAAGAGTGGGGGAGTGGGGCTAGCTGAGGTGCTCTTGCAGAGAGCCGGCACGGGCTCGACGGGCCGAGTGGCCTTCTTCCATGCTGTAACTATTCTATGAATCTATGGGGGGGAAATTCGGTTGGTTAGCACCTCCTGTTGGCGCCTCCAGGGGGGGCCTAATGGGCCGCTAGGAACTTAGCACCCGAGCACGGCGATTTTAGCGCCGCTCGCGAAATTCCTGTGCCCGAAGATCGTGACGTTAGTCAAGCGTGCAATGCCCCGGTAGCACCCCGAACCCAATATTGAGTCGCGCCCCCTGCCTTAGCGCCTGCTGCTAGGAACAACAGGTAGAGTGGAATGTTTTAAAGTTGGGAAGGGGCTGGGGGGGCGCTATTTAAAGGCGGGCGCTTCCTGCCTTTTCTTGTCGGCAAAATTTTTGGTACACGCAGGTTGAGAGGGAGAGAGATGTCTGGAAAGATTTAACGCTGTCCAAAGGAGTTTTGGCCCTCAGCACCACTTTTGATGTTCCTAAGCACCGAGCTCTTTCCCTGGGTCTATCCATTAGTGCTTCCAATTGCTTTAGAGGTCTCTCCAGGCTGAGATTCAAGGCTGCAATGAGCAGGGTGTGGTTGGCCAGGAAGATGGCCCCTCCCCTTTAGGAACTGGACGGCGCCAGTCTGTCTGGCTTCCATGGTAACTGACATCGCCTGAGCTTCGGTAGCGTTCTGAGGTAGTGCCTCGCTCCCTGACGTTAGCGTCTTAAGAGAGGTAGTAGCACCTGATTTAACGTTCAAATCACCTCCAGGGGCGAATTTTGCAGTCGGAGGCGATAATTAGCGCCAGGCGCTAAACTTTGCGCTCAGCCGATATTAGCGCCCCAAAATGAGCGAAACTCAATTTTTCCCCCCTATGATTCTATAATAAATGGTTTCAGAGGACAGAATAGGAATTTGCTGAAAGAGTAGCTGAATAGCTTTAATGTCGACAGAGCCTCTGACCAAACAAATGTGCGAATATCAAAGCCCCTGTCCCCGCTGAGATAAATCTTCTCGAAGTGTAATAAGGAAAGTAATATTAGAGCCTGCCAAATAATTATTTACACAGCAGTTTTAATAAATGATGGATGCAAAGCACAGAAACTCTCAGTAGCAAGCTTGCCCAAGGATAGCAGCATTACTCATTGTCCACTCTTAAGTGCATTGGTAACTGAGTCAGAGGATTTATTGCATTTTTGATTGTTTGTTGAGAAAAACAAGAGCACAAGAGAGAGATAAACCGGAGAGAGCGGAATATTAGATGCTTAGAGAGTTTACATCTTGAATTCTAAATTTGGAATCACTTCAAATAATCTAAATATATCTATTGCCCAATTAAATAGGCCAAATAAAGGATCTGTTCTGGAAATCCACGCTAATTTAAATTTGGCCAGTTACAGCTTAGTACTAACTCTAATTTTGCCTACTGTGGATGCTGTACAATCCAAATGTTGCACCTTCATGGATGTTTTTATGTTGTTATGTTGATATAAGCGGGCTAAAAATATAATTTGCAGGATTTATTACTAAAATGTCACCTACAAAGAATGTAAAGAAAGTATCTGTGAATTACCTGTGATTTTTCTGTGAATTTGCTCGGGGCTTCTTCTGCTCCATCGCTGTAAGTTCAGCAGATATTTGGTGTAAACCCGGTTTACACAAATAAACAGGGTTTCCGCTTAAGTTACAGCATCAGAGCAGGAGAATCACAGTGAGGAAATTCACCCTCCACCCTCCCACCCCATCCGCTACCCCAGGAAAACAGATGTTACACCATAGATCTGGAGCTATAAATAGAATAAGTTAATAACAAGGATAATAAAAGATAAATATTGGCTGTTTTTTTTTACCTACAAAACAACAGTTGTAGTGTATGTGCCTTTAAGAGCCCCCTGTGTACTGTAATGCCGGTAATGGCCACTCGGGCTATATAAGCCTGTATATTGTGCTGTATCAGTTAGTTCACCTCCAGACTTTGTTCAGTAAACACCTGTGAAACCAACTCCTGCCTTCAGTGTCTCTATTAACACACGGACACAACAGTGGCGATGAATTGGAAATGGACTTACCTGCAATTCGGCAGCACCTCAAGGACATCGATTCCTCAGACGTCCAAAGTCGAAGAAAAGCAAGAAAAAGAAAAAGCTGTGGTTTCACCAGCTAGCCGAGCTGGTGGCAGGTACTGCAATAATCCTTCCTGGGCGTCAGGCTGGGGCTCCATCGGCTGGCTCTGCAGCGAGGCCAAGCAGCGAAGGCAGAGGCAAGCAGTAACAGACGGGGAGGGAGCACTCGGGAGATGGCCGGCGCTGCAAGCAGGTCGGCGTTCAGACCTAGCAGAGAGAGTCCGGCGGGAACGAGTCTCCACCTGTAAATAAATAAAAATTTTAAAACCGCGGAAAACAGCGTTGTCATCGGCAGCAGCGGCGGGGAAGCGCAGGAAGTGTCATTTTCTTTCCAGGATGCCTAAGGCTGGCAATATTGATGCTTTTGATAATGATATAGAGGATTGGACCACATATGTGGAAAGAGTGGAGGTATATTGCACCGCAAATGGAATAGAAAATGATAAAAAAGCATCAGTACTTCTAAATCTAATGGGCGCAAAGACATACGGGCTGTTACGAAACTTAATCACTCCAGCCAAACCAAAGGACAAGAATTTTAAGGAAATTGTTGACACCCTACAGGAGCACTTAAACCCAACACCGCTGCTGATAGCGGAACGATTCAAATTCTTCAAGAGGAATCAACACAAGAATGAAAGTAACGCTGATTACCTCACCGAATTAAGAAAGCTATCAAAGCACTGCCAATTCGGGGCAGGACTAGCAGATTATCTTCGAGACAAACTCGTCTGTGGTCTCCTAAGTGAAGGAACACAGAAAAGGCTGCTTTCTGAGAAAGATTTGACACTGGACAAGGCTTTCAGTATGGCTGTATCATACGAAGCAGCCGCAAGAGGAGCTGCAGAGATACAGCAAAAGACACAGGACTTCGGCACCCATGAAATGACACAGGGTTTCGAGAGATGTTATCGCTGCGCCAGATCCACCCATGACCAGAGGGACTGCTGGTTCAAGGACAAAGCATGCAGGCAATGCGGAAAGATTGGACACATTGCACGGGTATGCCGATCTGGACAAAAAAAATCCACGGACAGGAAAAAAAAAGTCAATAAAGAAAAGTACAGAAAGGTACAAATGATGACGGACAGTAGCTCCGAAGACCAGAAGAGCGATAGCGACGCCAAAAACAAGAGACTAAGCTGTCTCAAATTACATAATGTAATTGCCAAAGAAGATTACCAGACCATTTGGGTTACCCTCATGATAGCAGGGTCCCCAGTTAAAATGGAGCTAGATACAGGATCAGCTCTGACCGTCATAAATCGATGGGATTACGAGCGGCTATTTCCGCATATACCTTTAAAAGACACATCCATTATCTTGAAAACATATACGGGGCAGAAAGTATACCCCAAAGGAAAAATAAGGGTGCCTGTTGTATACAATGGCCAGGAAATACAGAAGTTGTATTTATACGTTCTGCAAGATGGTGGTCTACCGCTGTTGGGACGTGAATGGATCAGGAAAATACGTTTAGACTGGCACTCCATTCAGGCACTGACGGTGACCAGTAAGGAAAAAAATGATGATGACGTCATACCTGAACGATTAAAAGACATCTTGGCCAACGCCAAGGAAGTGTTCCAAGAGAAACTAGGAACCTTGAAAGGCATCACCGCCTCAATAAAAGTGGAAGATGCGGCAATTCCCAAGTTTTTTAAGGCAAGACCGGTGCCATACGCAATTCGTCCAGCAGTCGAGGCAGAGCTGGAGAATTTGGAAAAGGCAGGCGTATTATCCAAAATAGATTGGAGCGACTGGGCAACACCCATCGTCCCGGTCATGAAGAAAACGTTGAATAATGATAAATCTGAAGAACAGAGAAAAATTCGCATCTGTGGAGACTTCAAGGTAACTGTAAACCCGGTCCTTCACATGGTACAGTATCCTCTTCCGTGGATAGAAGATATTTTCGCCTCACTATCCGGAGGGAAACGTTTCACCAAAATTGACTTGGCACAGGCATATCTACAGATGGAGGTTGAAGAGGCCTCTAAAAAGTATCTCACGATAAATACACACAAAGGCCTGTACCAGTACAATCGACTGGTTTTCGGAGTAGCATCCGCTCCAGCTATCTGGCAAAGAGCTATGGAGCAAGTCCTCCAAGGGATTCCGGGGACTCAATGCTACCTAGACGACATCCTTGTAACAGGAGAAAATGACAACGAGCACCTTGTCAATTTGGAGCAGGTGCTCACTAGGCTGAGAGAACGGGGCCTACGAGCAAATCGCCCCAAGTGCGAATTTTTCCAGAATCAAATATCATATTGTGGCCACATAATTAATAAGGAAGGGTTGCATAAGTCACCTGAAAAAATTGAAGCGGGCATAAAAGTCCCAGCACCTGAAAATGTTTCACAATTAAGGTCGTTCCTGGGATGAATAAATTACTATCATAAATTTTTACCGAACTTATCAACTCTTCTGCACCCTCTTAATGAACTGCTACAAACAGGAGTAATTTGGAAATGGAGCGAAGGCTGTAAACGTGCCTTCCATAAATGCAAAGACTTAATCACGTCCAAAGAAGTTTTGGCTCATTACAGCCCATCACTGCCAATCAGACTGGCGTGCGATGCATCCCCTTACGGCGTAGGAGCGGTATTATCGCATAGATTCCCTGATGGCTCGGAACGGCCGATAGCTTTTGCATCACGCTCATTGAACTCAGCTGAGCATAACTATGCCCAAATCGACAGGGAAGCACTCAGCCTGGTATGGGGAGTGAAGAAATTCAACCGTTACCTACACGGACAAAAATTTACCTTGTTGACTGACCATCAACCCCTCATCTCCATATTCAACCCTAAAAAGGGCGTTCCCATTATGACAGCGCAAAGGCTACAGAGGTGGTCCCTTTTTCTAGGGGCACACCAATATAACATAGAATACAAAGGATCAAAACAGCATGGGAATGCTGACGGTTTATCGCGCCTACCGTTGCCAACGGTAGAAGAGGCACCTACAGTGGACCCAGTGGAGATGTTCCGCTCAACCATAGTGGAATGTCTACCAATAACAAATTCTGCCATTGAAAGGGAAACTAGAAATGACCCGACTCTCTCACGAGTCTACGATTTAACAGTGAAGGGATGGCCAGCACATGGCGAACCACTGTTGCCAGCATTCTCGCAAAGAAGAGAACAGCTGTCAGTGTGCCGAGGAACCTTGATGTGTGGATCCAGAGTGGTGATTCCACCCAAATTCCAGGATAAAGTTCTAAAGGAGCTTCACGAGGGGCATCTGGGTGGAGTGAAAATGAAGAACCTAGCCAGGGCATTTGTATGGTGGCCAGGTATCGATGGAGACATCGAAGAAATGACCAAGAGCTGCCTAGAATGCCAGAAGGTCCAAAACGCTCCACCACAAGCCCCTCTACATCCATGGGAGTGGCCCTCATCTCCATGGCAAAGGGTACACATCGACTTTGCTGGTCCATTTATGGACTCAATGTTCTTAATCGCGGTTGATGCACACTCCAAGTGGCCGGAGGTAATAAAGATGTCCTCCACCACCACGGAAAAAACCATCACAGTATTAAGGACCATATTTGCCAGGAATGAGCTGCCTGAACAGATCTGTTCTGATAATGGACCGCAATTTGTGTCCGAAGAATTCAGGAAGTTCTTAAAAAACAATGGGGTTAAGCACTACACGTCCGCCCCATACCATCCCGCCACCAATGGATTGGCTGAAAGGTTTGTCCAGACCTTCAAGAAGGCCATAAAGGCCATGGGTAATGAAGACATAAAACTTCAGCATAAGGTGGATAACTTCTTGTTTGCATACAGGAATGCAACACATATGGTTACAAACCAAACTCCCGCCATGATGTTCTTCAATAGAAGCCTAAGATGCCGGCTGGATTTGATCAAGCCAAACATCAGAAGGGACGTGGATAACCGGCAATTTCAAGGCATGAATGAAAGGCTAACTAGAACCTTCCAGATAGGTCAACAAGTTTTGGCCCGGGACTACCGTACCGAGAAATGGCAGCCAGGAACTATCTGCACAAGACTAGAACCGCTGATGTATACCGTGGACATTGGAGAAAGCATAATAAGGCGCCACGCTGACCAAATCATAGAGTCATCCGAAAAGGGACAACCTACACCACAACTCTATACGCCTAATGATGAAGTAGAGATACCCATAGTATCTACCTCCGATCCGGTGATACTGGAACCCGATGAACCCGACACTGGCATTCAAGCCGAATCAGCCTTGCCAAAAGAACCTACTGCACCACCAGAAACTACTACACCACCGAGGCGTTATCCGGACCGAGTCAGGAAGCCTCCAGAGAGACTGACTTATAATTGATTAACTGCAGCAATGTGTAGGTTATTGTTCTTGTAACATGTAATTAATGATTACTTAAAATATTATGTACTGGTTGGCTAAAAGGGGAGGAATTGTAGTGTATGTGCCTTTAAGAGCCCCCTGTGCACTGTAATGCTGGTAATGGCCACTCGGGCTATATAAGCTTGTATATTGTGTTGTATCAGTTAGTTCACCTCCAGACTTTGTTCAGTAAACACCTGTGAAACCAACTCCTGCCTTCAGTGTCTCTATTAACACACGGACACAACAACAGTGATCTTTGACAGTAAGGCACTTTAGGAACTCCTGAGGATGTGAATTATAAATTTAAGTTCTATCTTCCCTTCAACATGCCAAAGTTCACACTTACACTTTTCAGTCTCAGATTTGGTAGAGTGAGGGAGGAGGGGGGCGGAGCGAGGGAGGTAGTGTGAGTAAGGAGGGTAGAGTGAGGGAGGAGTGAATGAGGAAGGTGGGCGGAGTGAGGGAGGAGGGCGGAGCGAGGGAGGAGGGTAGAGCGAGGGAGGTTGGTAGAATGAGGGAGGAGGGTGGAGTGAGGGAGGAGTGAATGAGGAAGGAGGGTGGAGTGAGGGAGGAGGGTGGAGTGAGGGAGGAGTGAATGAGGGAGGAGGATAGAGTGAGGGTGGAGGGCGGAACGAGGGAGGTAGCGTGAGTAAGGAGGGTAGAGTGAGGGAGGAGTGAATGAGGAAGATGGGCGGAGTGAGGGAGGAGGGCGGAGCGAGGGAGGAGGGTAGAGCGAGGGAGGTTGGTAGAGTGAGGGAGGAGGGTGGAGTGAGGGTGGAGGGCAGAGCGAGGGAGGAGGATAGAGTGAGGGAGGAGGATAGAGTGAGGGAGGAGTGAATGAGGGAGGAGGGTAGAGTGAGGGAAATTGGTAGAGCGAGGGCGGAGGGCAGAGCGAGGGAGGAGGGCAGAGTGAGGGAGGAGGGTAGAACGAGGGAGGAGGGCAGAGCGAGGGAGGAGGGCAGAGCAAGGGAGGAGGGTAGAGCGAGGGAGGAGGGCAGAGCGAGGGAGGAGGGTAGAACGAGGGAGGAGGGCGGAGCGAGGGAGGAGGGCGGAGCGAGGGAGGAGGGCAGAGCGAGGGAGGAGAGTAGAATGAGGGAGGAGGGCGGAGCGAGGGAGGAGGGCGGAGCGAGGGAGGAGGGCGGAGCGAGGGAGGAGGGCGGAGCGAGGGAGGAGGGTGGAGCGAGGGAGGAGGGTAGAGCGAGGGAGGAGGGTAGAGCGAGGGAGGAGGGTAGAGCGAGGGAGGAGTGAATGAGGGAGGAGGGTAGAGTGAGGGAAGTTGGTAGAGTGAGGGAGGAGGGTAGAGCGAGGGAGGAGGGTAGAGCGAGGGAGGAGGGCAGAGCGAGGGAGGAGTGAATGAGGGAGGAGGGTAGAGTGAGAGAAGTTGGTAGAGTGAGGGAGGAGGGTAGAGCGAGGGAGGAGGGCGGAGCGAGGGAGGAGGGTAGAGCGAGGGAGGAGTGAATGAGGGAGGAGGGTAGAGTGAGGGAAGTTGGTAGAGTGAGGGAGGAGGGTAGAGTGAGGGAGGAGGGCAGAGCGAGGGAGGAGGGCAGAGCGAGGGAGGAGGATAGAGTGAGGGAGGAGTGAATGAGGGAGGAGGGTAGAGTGAGGGAGGCTGGTAGAGGGAGGAGTGAGTGAGGGAGGAGTGAGTGAGGGAGGAGGGCAGAGTGAGGGAGGAGGGCAGAGCGAGGGAGGAAGGTGGAGCGAGGGAGGAGTGAATGAGGAAGGAGGGTAGAGTGAGGGAGGAGGGCGGAGTGAGGGAGGTTGGTAGAGTGTGTGAGTAAAAAGACTCCTATCCTCTCCCAGTGAAGGAGGAGGAGAATGTAGCAGGATAGCAAAATATTGCGGATGCTGGAAATCCGAAATAACAACAGAAAATGCTGGAAAAACTCAGCAGGCCAGGCAGCATCCGTGGAGAGAGAAATAGCGTCAACGTTTCAGGATGAAACCCTTCATCAGGACTGAAAAAGCACAGGAAATGAAACAGATTAAAAGGCCAGTTTGGGGGCTAGGAAATGGGGATGAAAGAACAAAAGAGAAATGAAGAGACTTTAAGAGGTATGGAGAATGTAGCAGGTCAGCTATTTAGTGCAAAAGTTGACCTGATACTTAATTTACAATTGCTTTGTATGTGATAAGTAGGGGAATAGTTAAAATGCCTTTTTTCGAAAGTTAATGGTTTTAATTCCTTTGTGAAATCAAGTATAGTTCTTACTAAATTAATGAACTTAAAGGTTGATACCATTGTGGGTTTCCTCTGCTGGTGGAAGACCCATATGTTTTGAGGGCTTATATTCACTGAAACTAAACAATGTCCTATGATTATTTGAATACAGGTTTTGACAGCACTCCATTAAAAACATTGCTCCTTTTGCTCCGTATTCATTGCTAACTTTCACCCCTGCAAATCACTGATTCCCAAAGATCTGTTCATTAGCTATAGGACCATCTCTTTTCTCAACATATACTATAAAATGCTTGCAGAACCTTTACAGTTGCTTTCCATAATTAACCTGGATGAGGTTGGTTTTGTGAAAGATACATTTTGTACGTGCATCAGGAAGTGCTCTGTTGTTCTGGCTATGGGCCAAACTTCCCTGTTGCAGAAATTGACACGTTTTCGAAGTCCAAAGCAGGCGCCACGACGTCCAATTCAGGAGCGCGACGTAACATGCCATAAAAGTGGCAGAAGTGCAAGTGATGTCATATTGGTCCGGGCGCTTGAAAGGCGTCCCCGATGGCTGCCTGTGTCAAATGCAGGCACCATTATCAGTGGGCAGCATTCTCGCCTCTGAGTCAGAAGGTTGTTGGTTCAAGTCCCACTCCAGAGACTTGAGCATAAAAATCCAGGCTGACACTACAGTGCAGTACTATGGGAGTGTTGCACTGTTGGAGGTGCCGTCTTTCGGATGTGACGTTAAACCAGAGTCTGCTCTCTCAGGTGGACATAAAAGATCCCATGGCACTATTTTGAAGAAGAGCAGGGGAGTTATCCCTGGTGTCTTGGCCAATATTTATCCCTCAATCAACATCACTAAAAAACAGATTATCTGGTCATTATCACATTGCTGTTTGTGGGAGCTTGCTGAGCGCAAATTGGCTGCCGCATTTCCTACATTACAACAGTGACTCCACTTCAAAAGTACTTCATTGGCTGGAAAGTGCTTTTGGATGTCCTGAGGTTGTGAAAGGCACTATATAAATGCAAGCGATCTGAAGTAACCAAATTACTATTAAACTTTAATTTTTATGTTAGAATATGTATAATGTAGCACCAATGTACAAGGTGGAGGTAATGAGTTAATTCATACCCTGAGTTAAACGATATATAGGCCTGTATATTGCATTTGCCCAGCTAAGCTTTAAAAACATGATTAAGTGACTTCAAATGCTGAGAAATTAAACTGCAGAGCAACTCATGGGAAGATTGGGGAGGATGTCTGTTCGGCCAGGCGAGGCAGCACATATACAAGATAACATACCTAAGAATTTGTTTGTTCATAAACTCACAACAGGGTTCCATTACATCAAAGTATGGTGGGACTAATCAGAATGTGCTTGCTTTGCAGAAGCAACCCGAGACAAGGTCAAAAATCTGTGCTTTGCACAGACTGAACGAGGACTGTTATCTTAAGAAAACATGTAACGAGCAAACCACCTGGCCAGAGACAAACGGATGGTTGTAAAGCAATAGATTAAAATGAGGCCGCAGTCACAGAAGGCCACGGGACCAACTGATAACAGGCCTGTGAATTTATAGGTGGCAGGAAGGATTAAATGTCATGGTTTATAATTGCCATTTAGCAATAACTCTGTATATGCTGATAAGCGTTGCACCCGCCCCTAGGGCAGGGGTTTGATTTTTGTATAATTGTGAACGTTGCTAGGATATCGGTGGAGTTGGATCTGAGAAGGGTCTCAGAAGGTTCTCCCCAGGCCTGTGAATAAAGACTGTTTTGAACCTCCAATCGAAGTCTGTCATCCGTACATAGCTGAGCGTCGACTTTGTATATCACTTAGTCTGCTCTGAGGGGGAAAGGGTTAAGTGTCGACTTGGCCTATCACCAGGTCCAATTTTCAGATACATCACCATTCTTTTCTTTTTCTTTCTTTCTAATCAGTATCCTGCGCCTGAATGACCACCCTTTCCTGAATTTGGTGTCCGTGTGCACTTCACATGTCATCTCTTTAACCTACCCAGCACATTATGGCAGGAACAATTGGGAAGCAGCTTTCAGAAGCGATATTTAAAGGCATCTGCACCTCCATTAAGATCATTTGTGGTTTGTTTTAGACTGTTAGTACTAGGGGGAAAATTCAGTTGGTTAGGGCCTCGAGTTAGCACCTGGTGGGGACACTAATGGGGTGCTGGTGCAGTAGTGCCGGGGTGAGGCAAATCCAGTGATGCATGCCAAATCCGGCCCCCCCCCCCCCCGTAGCGCCGCCACTACGAATTACCACCAGGGACCTCAGTGCTAGGCATATCACGACGTCAGTGAGCGTGTAACACTCACTGGGCGCCCGATCTGCAAAATTCATTGTCGCCCCCCTGACTTAGCGCCTCACCCCGACAGCGATAGGGAGAGGAGGCATCAAGTAGTTGGGTGCCAGCTCCAGGGGCTCTAGTTAAAGGAATCATGAGCAATGAGTCGCAGCTGTTAGGTTAGTGGTGTATCACTGCTTCCTTGTCAGTTTGACATTGTGCAACAGTTTAATTCAGTCATTTAAAGGCTGTTTAGTATCAGGAATGTTGTGGCTACTAACAATTAGTTACATTTATTCTCACAACATATCAAAGTGCAACATTAATGGGGGCTGTACTGGCAGTTGACCTCGCCCTCCAGGATCTACAGTGGAGGGAGCGGGGGCAGCGAGAAAGATTGGAACATGTGGCCAGAGGGAGGAGACGGGCCATGAGGGCTCTCAACAGGAGGCCTTACCCTCCAGGGTATTCTGAGAGCACTTCTCCTACATCCAATTAAGCGAGAAACAGCGTATTAGAAGTCTCCGCTTCAGCAAGGAGGTGGTCGCAGAACTCTGTCACCTCCTGCAACCAGACCTCGAGCCTCAGATCAGGGTGACCACGGCTCTCTCAGTGGCAGTCAAGGTCACCGTGGCCCTCAATTTCTTCGCCAGCAGATCCTTGCAGTCTGCAACAGGAGATAGAGCTAACATCTCGCAGTTCCCTGTCCATCGCTGCATCTGGAAGGTCACAGAGGCTCTCTACAGCAGGAGAAGGGAGTACATTTCCTTCCCCATCACCAGAGAGAAGCAGGACGAGCATGCATGTGGCTTTGCCAGGATAGCGGGCTTCCCCATGGTGCAAGGCGCCATTGACTGCACCCACGTGGCTTTGCGGGCACCGCATAACAATCCTGAGATCTTCCGTAACCGCAAAGGCTACCACTCACTTAATTTGCAGTTGATGTGCGACCACACACAACGAATCCTCAATGTGAATGACCGCTATCCTGGCAGCAGCCACGATACCTTCATCCTGCGCCAGACCGGTGTGCCAGCACTCTTCCAGCCACCACGTCAAGCTCATGGCTGGTTAGTCGGAGACAAGGGCTATCCGCTCTCCACCTGGCTCATGACTCCCCTCCACAACCCCAACACTCCTGCCCACGAGAGCCATGCCGCCACCAGGAACATCATCGAGCAGACCATCGGGGTGCTCAAGCAACAGTTCCGCTGCCTTGACCACTTGGACGGAGCCCTCCAGTACTCAGCTGAGTGGGTGTCCCATTTCCTGGTGGTCTGCTGCATGCTCCACAACTTAGCCATCATGAGGACTCAGCCCTTGCCACCAGGGATTGTAGGACCACCTCAGGAGGAAGAAGAGGGAGAGGAGGAGGAGGAGGACAAGGACAAAGAGGAAGACGAGGAGGAGGAGGAGGAGGAACAGGAACGAGGGAGGAGGCAGCCACTCAATCAGCCTTCTGGAGGGGCGGTCCATGACCACCTCATCAGACTGCGGTTCCAATAAGGTAAACCCCAGATCCCCATTGCTCACCACATCCCCATCATTCCATCCCTGTCACAGGTCATATTCACAGCGCAAAGCTGAAATGTGAGACACCACAAAATAATTCAAACTGAATTAATAAATTTATCAATAATCAGTGGACACATATTTACAGCAACATTATTACCTATTCACCTTGTGCAATCCCTTAGTGCCTCTCATTACTGTGTCTTTGCCTACTCTAGTGCTCCTACGAAGTGTTGGCCCAGTGGCTGCAGCAGGGCTGGTGGAAGGCTGCTGAGTGTCCGTGCGGGAGATTTCAGATGGCCTTGCAGGACGCCCTCGACCAGCTCTGGGCCTGGAAGGGCCGGGTGTAGACTGCATCACCCCAGCACGGGCGGCAGCAGGCTGGGCTGGCTGGATGACAGGCAGCGACAAGGACACTAGCGGAGTGGCAACGGTGGGAGCACGAATGCTGTTTTCCTGAGAGAGGACAGCAGGTTCCTGCTCCAATGACCCACTGCCACTCCCCCAGGGCAGCACCTCAGCATCCCTAGCAATCTGTTGGAGCACAGATTGCTGGCCTGCTGCGACACCGTGAAAGCCTCAGTCGATGGTGGTACACCCAGCCACGATGTCAGCAGTCAGAGCTTGTGTGGCATTAAGCTGAGACTGCATGAGAGCAGTCTGAGATTGGATGCCACCAAGCATAGACTGCATTACAGAACTAAGACGTTGCATCGCTTCTGCCTGTGCTGCAATGGAAGCTACCAGACCGCCCATCACATGCGGCATCAGGTCTGGGTTGCCACAGTCTCTCTGGGAGTCTACCATCCTTTGCAGACTGGAAATGATGAGCTCCATGGTGTGCGCAAAGCTCTGTGCAATGTTGGAGGCGGACTCCTCCACGCTCCTCATCATTGCCGAGAGGCTCTCGGGCACCCCTGCCATTGTATCTTTCATCGCCGTGTGCATGCCCATCACCCTTCTTCTAAAGGCCTCCCCATCGAGGTCCTCATCCGAGTCCTGTGCAGCAGAACTTGCGCGTGAACTCGCCCTCCGGGGTGCTGGCTCCCGAGCTACCCTTCCCCCCTGGCCTTGCTGCAGCCCACTGGTCTTCGGTGCTTCACCCTGTGCAGATCTCGCTACTATACTAGCCTCTAAAGAAAGCGTAGTGCCAGTATCTGAGCTGGTGCCTGCGGGTGAGACATGCAGTAACGCGATGTCTTCTTCCTCCTCCTCTTCTCCCGCCTCACTCTCAGCGGTACCCTCGGGGGCAGGCTGTTCAGGTGCGTGCTCGTTATCTGAAAGCATAAAGGTACAAGATTCGGGTTAAGGTGAGGGGAGGGGGCAGGAAGGGAGAAAAGCATGTATACAGCATGATTAGCTGGAAAGTGCGAAATGCTTGTGGGGTGAGGGGGAAGTGGGATGTGAGAAGGAGGAGTAGGGATGAAAATACCATTGTTGTCCCCAAGGGTGTCACGTTGCCGGTGGCCATGGCGCCCACCACCTGGTGCCCAATAGTGTGCAGCACTCGAGTCTCCAGCTCAAACAATGGCTGTGTGTCGGCTTGTCCCCTGTTTGTGCGCTCCTGCTCCCACCTTGGCCTGCAAGAGAAAGGAAAGTGTGTGAGTGACTGTGGAGCAATGTGTCTGGGTGATGTGCCTGTCATAGTTGAATAGTTGTCATTGTGTGAAAGGTGTGAGATGTAGGTATGAGTGTTGGTAGGTGGAGATTGTTGATGGGTGAGTGCTGGGAGTGTGGTGCTTTGGGCACTGTGTGAAGACCGTGGCTCAGATAGTGGTATGTAGCATTTGTTGAAGCATTGACTCACCCTGACATAGAAACATAGAAGATGGGGGCAGGAGTAGGCCATTCGGCCCCTCTAGCCTGTTCTGCCATTTAATGAGATCATGGCTGATCATCCAAACTCAGTACCCTGTCCCTGCTTTCTCCCCATATCCCTTGATCCCTTTAGCCTTAAGAAATATATCCAACTCCTTCTTGAATATATTTAATAAGTTGACCTCAACTGCCTTCTGTGGGAGAGAATTCCACAGGGTCACCTCTCTCTGGGTGAAGAAATTCCTCCTCATCTCAGTCCTAAATGGCTTACCCCTTATCCTTAGACTGTGACACCTGGTTCTGGACTCCCCCGCCATCGGGAACATCCTTCCTGCATCTAGTCTGTCTAGTCCTGTTAGAATTTTATAAGTTTCAATGAGATCCCCTCTCATTCTTCTAAACTCTAGCGAATATAAGCCTAATCGACCCAGTCTCTTCTCATACATCATTCCTGCCATCCCAGGTATCAGCCTGATAAATCTTCGCTGCACTCCCTCCATGGCAAGAACATCCTTCCTCAGATAAGGCGACCAAAACTGCACACAATACTCAGGGTGTGGCCTCACCAAGGCCTTGCACAACTGCAGCAAGACATTCTTGCTCCTGTACTCGAATCCTCTCACTACGAAGGCCAACATACCATTTGCCTTCTTAACCGCCTGCTGCACCTGCATGCTTACCTTCAGCGACTGGTGCACAAGGACACCCAGGTCTCATTGCACTTCCCCTTTTCCCAATCTATTGCTGTTCAGCTAATAATCTGCCTTCTTGTTTTTGCCACCAAAGTGGATAACCTCACATTTATCCACATTATACTGCATCTGCCATGCATCTGCCCAATCATCCAACCTGTCCAAATCATACTGGAGTTTCTCTGCATCCTCCTCACAGCACACACGCCCACCCAGCTTTGTGTCATCTGCAAATTTGGAGATATTACATCTAGTTCCCTCGTCTAGATCATTAATATATATTGTGAATTGCTGGGGTCCTAGCACCGATCCCTGCGGTACCCCACTAGTCACTGCCTACCACTTGGAAAAAGACCCGTTTATTCCAACTCTTTGCTTCCTGTCTGCCAACCAGTTCTCTATCCAAGTCAGTACCTTGCCCCCAATCCCATGTGCTTTAACTTTGCACGTCAATCTTTTATGCGGGACCTTATCGAAAGCCTTCTGAAAGTCCAAATACACCACATCCACTGGTTCTCCCTTATCTATTCTACCAGTTACATCCTCAAAAAATTCCAGTAGATTAGTCAAGCATGATTTACCTTTTGTAAATCCATGTTTACTTTGTCTGATCCTGTCACTGATTTCCAAGTGCTCTGCTATTACATCTTTTATAATGGACTCTAGCATTTTCCCCACTACCGATAATTCCGATAATTCCCCATTTTCTCTCTACCACCTGAGTGAGGTCGTTAAATTTCTTCCTGTACTCTGTGTGGGTCCTGGGGCCCACAGTGCTGCCCGAGATGTGCTGGGCTACCTCCCTCCACACTGCACGGAAGACTTGCGGTGAGGGCCTCCTCCACTTGCCGGGTAGAGCACCACCTTCTGTCTTTCCACTGCGAACACCAATGCCTCCAATGTGACATAAGAAAACTACTAGGCACTTGGTCTAAGCGTTAAACAAAGCTTTAATCAACTGTTTTACAACATGGAGGTCTAGTTGTATCCTTCACTGGTTCCTGTTAAGAATGTCCTGCGCAAGCTGGGCCCGTGCCCAAGTATTTATACTCTCCCTGGACAGCGCCACCCGCAGGCCGCTCAGTATTATTTCATAAGTCTTTCTTTCATGAATGACTGATTCATGTCACAATGCATGGTCGCATATTCTGCAGGCTCTCTCCCTGGGGCGGGGATCTGCCATGATTACGGCTGCTTGAGTCGTCCGGCTCCTTCTCCTTGACCTGCTGCTGCTGGCTGAGACGGCTGCACAGCCAGCAATGATGAGAATGAGGCACTGCAGCATCAATGAACCTCCTCTTTAAGAATTGAAAAGAGCCTGTGGCAATGATGACTTGTGATTAGACTGCATCTGATATTGGTCAGCACTTCAAGTTTAATGCCACTGAGCTAGGCCATTAGCGCTTGATTTAGCACGCCAATCCTTTCTTTGTGCAATGAGACTTAATTTTCCATGCAGTCTGAAATATTAGCGCCTGGCGCTAATTCTCAAACTTTTCAAAAGTTACTGCCCATTCCTGGGCTATAATGAATTTCTCCCCCTTTGGGTGCTTTTAGGCCAAGTTTTTGGCTGTTTTGGGTACTGTTTGGCAGTTAAATACTTTGGAAGAGTTTGTGGAGAGTTACAAAGTTTCACTGATTTTTCTTATTCACAATTGCTGAACATGCTGAGCTTACTCTTAATGCTCTCAAATGAGGAGGAGAAGGAGCAGCAGCAAGGAAGGCAGCAAAGACCTGCACGGGCTGCAAGTAAGGTTGCCAACTCTGGTTGGAGGCATTCCTTGAGGTTTGATCACATGACATTCTGACCACATGACATCTGACCATGTGATGCCTGATCACGTGACACCTGATGACGTGAACAAATGTTTATCCCATTCCCTTTGAACTGACGTTTTAGTCTCTACCTCAGTAGCCAGAGGTGGTGAAGCAACCCATGGTCTAATAGCCCTCAATTCAAGAGCCTTCATCCTCCCTTCCCCCTTGTTTCTTCCAGTGAGAATCCTTGGTTTCCATTTCCTTGTGCCCTGCTCGCCCACTGGTGGAAACAATCTTTCAGTTTACCCCACAATAAGGTCCCCAGGTTTCACTTACCCCATTACTGGCTGCTCCTCTCTCGGTGCCGGCCCCACTCACCACCTTGATGCTGTTGCTCCCGGCTCTTTGGGAAATGCTCTGCCCCACACCCACCCCATTCCCCGTCTCTCCCCCATTCCCCATCTCTCCCCCATTCCCCGTCTCTCCCCCATTCCCCATCTCTCCCCCATTCCCCGTCTCTCCCCCATTCCCCATCTCTCCCCCATTCCCCGTCTCTCCCCCATTCCCCATCTCTCCCCCATTCCCCGTCTCTCCCCCATTCCCCATCTCTCCCCCATTCCCCGTCTCTCCCCCATTCCCCATCTCTCCCCCATTCCCCGTCTCTCCCCCATTCCCCGTCTCTCCCCCAAGCCTCCATTATCTTGAGCCCTCTCTCCCCCCTACTCTCGAGGGCTCCCCGATTTCAGGGCCACTCCCTCGATTTTAGAGACCCCCTGATTCCAGACACCCACTCCCCCGATTCCAGACAACGCCCGATTCCAGAGACCCCCCGATTCCAGACACCCAGTCCCCTGATTCCAGAGACCCCCCGATTCCAGACACCCACTCCCCCGATTCCAGACACCCCCCGATTCCAGACACCCAGTCCCCTGATTCCAGAGACCCCCCGATTCCAGACACCCCCCAATTCCAGACACCCAGTCCCCTGATTCCAGAGACCCCCTGATTCCAGAGACCCCCCGATTCCAGAGACCCCCCGATTCCAGACACCCAGTCCCCTGATTCCAGACACCCAGTCCCCCGATTCCAGACACCCACTCCCCCAATTCCAGACACCCCCCGATTCCAGACACCCAGTCCCCTGATTCCAGAGACCCCCGATTCCAGAGACCCCCCAATTCCAGACACCCAATCCCCTGATTCCAGACACCCAGTCCCCTGATTCCAGAGAACCCTCGATTCCAGAGACCCCCTGATTCCAGAGACCCACTCCCCCGATTCCAGACACCCACTCCCCCAATTCCAGACAACCCCCTGATTCCAGACACCCACTCCCCCGATTCCAGACACCCACTCCCCCAATTCCAGACAACCCCCTGATTCCAGACACCCAGTCCCCCGATTCCAGACACCCAGTCCCCCGATTCCAGACACCCAGTCCCCCGATTCCAGACACCCAGTCCCCCGATTCCAGACACTCAGTCCCCCAATTCCAGACACCCAGTCCCCCGATTCCAGACACCCAGTCCCCTGATTCCAGGGACCCCCTGATTCCAGACACCCAGTCCCCTGATTCCAGACACCCAGTCCCCCGATTCCAGACACCCAGTCCCCCGATTCCAGACACCCAGTCCCCTGATTCCAGACACCCAGTCCCCTGATTCCAGACACCCAGTCCCCTGATTCCAGACACCCAGTCCCCTGATTCCAGACACCCAGTCCCCCGATTCCAGACACCCAGTCCCCTGATTCCAGACACCCAGTCCCCTGATTCCAGACACCCAGTCCCCTGATTCCAGACACCCAGTCCCCTGATTCCAGACACCCCCAGATCCCCACCCCGGGCAGTTGTAGCTCTCTGTGGGTGCTGGCACTGAGCAGCAGCCGATGACGAGCTCTGTGGAAAAGGCAGGAAATGACACTTTTAAATGAATGCAGCTTAACTACTGTGGTGTATGTAACCTGTTCCACCTTAAGAGAACTTAAGCCTGTTCCACCTTAAGAGATGTACTACTTTCTCTGGCTGCTGTATACGTAATACCGGTGGTGACCACCGGTATATAAGTACTGTGCAGTGATATTGCTGTTAGTATAGCCCTGACCTCCAACTAGTAAAGACCTGTTGAAACGTTATTCTTGTAGTCTGTGTCAGTAATTCATCTTAAATACAACTAGAACACACAGACTTAACAGTGGCGATGAGTCCGATTCTTACCCTGCGGCAGTTTATATCCACGGCGGATTCGTCCACAGAACGGGCGTCGAAGAGAGGCATCCACCCTCATCACCCTGCTGGAAGACACGTCGCGTGGCAGGCATCGAGAACCCGGAGTGCAGAAGATATCCTGAACTTGAAGCCTCCATCAGCGGCAGTCAGCTATCTTCCTTCTACCTCAGTGGTGGGTAAGCCGGTCAGCGACGCGAGCAGAAAGTCGGCTGCGTTGGCTGTACAGACGGGGAGGGAAGACGGAGGAATAAGGGCGGTGAGATCGATCGCGACCGGAGAAAAGGGCCGGGCCGCATTCAGGCCAAAAAGGCGCAGCGTCTGGGGCGACTGAAGGCGCGAGAGCCACGGTGAAGGCGAACGCAGCCGGTGCTAATAACCGGGCTGCGAGAAGGGCTGCGAGGCGCGACATCGGGGAAGCGCGAATGCCCGAGGGAGCCGCGGTGAAGCGGAGACAGCGTCGGGGGAGTTACTAACCGCTGGGAAAGGGGAGCAGCAGCGGCACGCCAAATGCCATTGCAGCCAGCGGGTGAAGAAGGCGAGCGCGGGAAAGACCGCCAAGCGCGGGAAACCGCCATTTTGTAGGCGGAGGACGAAGACAAGAGCAGGAAGCCGCCATCTTGGAAAAAGGGAAATCACTAAAAAAATTGCAACGATGCCTAAACATGGGAACATTAATGCCTTTGATAGCGACATCGAAGATTGGGCCATGTATGTAGAACGCATACAAAATTATTGTAAAGCAAATAAAATCCCAGATGATGAGAAAGCACTAACTTTATTAAACTTAATGGGTGCGAAGACATACAGGCAATTGAAACACCTTTTATCACCAGATGAACCGGCGGAGAAGACGTTCGAGGAGATTCTTACTGTCCTGAGAAATCATCTAAACCCCACGCCGCTGATGCTAGCGGAACAATTTAAATTTTACAGCAGAAAGCAGCTGAAAGATGAAAGCAATGCTGAATATTTAATGGAATTGTGTAAGCTAGCAAAGTACTGTCAGTTTGGAACGGGACTAACAGATGCGCTAAGAGATAAATTTGTGTGTGGATTATTAAAAGAAGATACACAAAAGCGACTGCTCGAGGAGAATGAGCTGACGCTTGAGAAAGCGGTCACTATGGCAGCATCACACGAAGCCGCAGCGAGAGGCACGGCAGTAATGCAGCTACGGTCATCGGAACTCAGTACAAATCAATTGGTTTTGAGTACTGTAAAATGTTATCGTTGTGGAAAGACAACACACGATCAGAACCAGTGTTGGTTTAAAAACCAAGAATGCAGAACGTGTGGCAGGCTTGGCCACATAGCTAAAGTATGCCGGTCAGGAAAGAAGACCAGCAACAAAAAGTCACCGCAAGGAAAATACATAAAGGTACACAAGGTGACAAAGAACAGTTCGAACGAACAGAAGTCAGATTCAGACGTCAGCAGTAATGAACTGGGTAGCTTAAGAGTACACAACGTTGGTAAGGATGCAGATCTCCAGACAATTTGGGTCACTCTTCAGATAGCAGGAGTCCAAGTAAAGATGGAATTGGACACTGGATCGGCATTGACGGTCATGAATAAGAAAGATTACAAAAGGTTATTCCAACATATTCCCCTACGGGATACGGAGATTATATTGAAAACATACACGGGGCAAAGAGTGTACCCCATCGGAAAGATAGAGGTAAAAGTGGTCCACAAGGGCAAAGAAAGCCAAGTAATGGACTTATATGTGCTACCTGAAGGAGGTCCACCACTACTGGGACGGGAGTGGATTAGGAAAATGAATATGGACTGGCACTCCTTAAAGGCACTAACGGTAGATTCCGGGGAAACAGATGTCAAACCTAAACGATTGTCCAGAATATTGGATGATGCTAAAGAGGTGTTCCAGCAGGGACTGGGAACACTGAGAGGAATTACGGCAAACATCAAGATTGATGAACATGCACACCCAAAATTTTTCAAAGCCAGACCGGCACCCTATGCAATACGACCTGCTGTAAAAGCGGAACTGGAAGCGCTAGAACGTTCAGGTGTACTGTCTAAGGTAGATTGGAGTGAGTGGGCTACGCCCATTGTTCCCGTTATGAAACGTCCTTCGAGCAACAAGCCAGGAGAACCAGGGAAGGTTCGCATCTGTGGAGACTTCAAGATCACCGATAATCCGGTGCTTCACACGGTGCAGTATCCGCTTCCGCGGATTGAGGATATTTTTGCTTCGTTGTCTGGCGGGAAACACTTCACCAAGATAGACCTGGCGCAGGCGTACTTGCAGATGGAGGTTGAAGAAGAGTCACGCCAGTACCTCACGATCAACACGCATAGAGGTTTGTACCGGTATAATAGGCTGGTTTTTGGAGTGGCATCGGCTCCAGCAACTTGGCAGAGGGCCATGGAGCAGGTATTACAGGGAATTCCAGGCACACAATGTTACCTGGACGATATTCTGATTACAGGAGATGGTGATGAAGAACACCTCGCAAACTTGGAACTGGTGCTCAACAGACTGAAAGAGTATGGACTTCGAGTTAATCAGCAGAAATGTGAGTTCTTTCAGAAGCAGATCTCGTACTGTGGTCATGTCATTGACCGGGAGGGGCTTCATAAGTCTCCTGACAAGATAGAGGCAGTTGTAAAGGCTCCCGCTCCGGATAATGTCTCTCAGTTGAGGTCGTTTCTAGGATTGATTAACTATTACCATAAGTTTCTACCGAATCTATCCACAGTACTGCACCCGCTGAATGCTCTTTTACAGAAGGGGGTACCATGGGAATGGAGCGAAAACTGTAAGAAGGCATTTCGCAAAAGCAAAGAATTGATCACCTCAGAGGAAGTGTTGGCTCACTTCAACCCGACACTGCCTATTCAGTTGGCTTGTGATGCTTCTCCATATGGTATTGGGGCAGTACTCTCACACAAGTTGCCAAATGGCACGGAAAGGCCAGTCGCGTTTGCATCCAGATCATTGACCTCCGCTGAGCGCAACTATGCGCAGATCGATAGGGAGGCTCTCAGCCTTGTATGGGGAGTGAAGAAGTTTAATCATTACCTGCAGGGCCAAAAATTCACACTTCTGACAGACCATCAGCCGTTGGTATCCATTTTTAACCCTAAGAAGGGTGTTTCGGTGATGACAGCACAGAGACTCCAGAGATGGTCCCTTTTCCTAGGGGCACATCAATATCAAATAGAATTCAAAGGTACAAAGCAGCATGGCAATGCTGATGGGCTGTCGCGCCTGCCACTACCTGAAGAAGAAGAGACGACGAAAGTTGACCCTGTTGAGTTATTTCATTCGACCATCATCGAGTGTTTACCAGTCACCAATGCAAGTATTGAAAGAGAAACCAGGAACGACCCGACACTGTCCCGAGTCTACGAGGTGACAGTGAAGGGATGGCCAACACATGGTGATCCTCTGTTACCGGCATTCTCGGCAAGGCGAGACCAGCTGTCCGTCTGCCATGGTACTTTGATGTACGGGACAAGAGTGATTATTCCTCCCAAGTTAAGGGAAAGAGTTCTAAAGGAACTGCATGAAGGTCATCTGGGGGGAGTTAAGATGAAAAGTCTTGCTAGGGCTTATGTATGGTGGCTGGGTATTGACCAACAGATAGAGGAGTTGACGAAAAGCTGCGCTGGGTGCCAAAAAGTGCAAAATGCACCTCCGATCGCACCGCTACACCCATGGGAATGGCCTTCAGCCCCATGGCAACGCGTACATATTGACTTTGCTGGTCCATTCATGGACTCCATGTTCCTAATTGCGGTGGACGCACATTCCAAATGGCCAGAAGTGATCAAGATGAATACCACTACTTCAGAAAAGACAATTGCGGTGTTAAGAACAATATTCGCAAGGAACGGATTGCCAGAACAGATATGTTCGGACAACGGACCACAGTTCGTGTTGGAAGAATTCCAAAAATTCTTAAAGAAGAATGGGGTGAAACATTATACCTCTGCCCCATATCATCCGGCGACAAACGGGTTGGCCGAGAGATTTGTCCAAACATTCAAAAAGGCAATAAAGGCCATGAACGATGATCAGATTCCGCTGCAACACAAGGTGGACAATTTCCTAATGGCATATCGAAACGCCGCTCATGCAGTAACTAACCAAAGTCCTGCCATGATGTTTTATAACAGGAGGTTGCGGTCCAGGTTGGACTTGTTAAAACCAAATGTGCGGAGGGAAGTGGAAAACAAACAGTTCCGGCATATTAATAACAAGACCACTCGAAGTTTCGACGTAGGACAACCAGTGTTGGCAAGGGACTATGGAAACGAAAAATGGCAGTCCGGAACAATTCGGGCCAGACAAGGACCTCTGATGTACACAGTAGATATTGGTAACAATGTGATAAGGCGTCATGCGGATCAACTGGTAGAATCGAGAGCAAGGGTCGAACCCATGGTTGCGACAGAGACAACTGTGGAAGACGTTAATGAACCTGAAGCATCTACCTCAGCAGGGAATGTACCTGATGATGACGTCCAATACATAGGAAACCAACTAGAGGAGTCACCTCAGCAACAAGAATCAGAGACCATTGAAAGGCGTTATCCAACCCGAATCAGAAGGCCTCCTGAGAGACTGAACCTTTGAACTGTTTATACCTGAAGTTATATATGTATATATGTTATTATGTTATGTTAAATGGGGATATGACTGTTAAGCTAAAAAGGGAGGATTGTGGTGTATGTAACCTGTTCCACCTTAAGAGAACTTAAGCCTGTTCCACCTTAAGAGATGTACTACTTTCTCTGGCTGCTGTATACGTAATACCGGTGGTGACCACCGGTATATAAGTACTGTGTAGTGATATTGCTGTTAGTATAGCCCTGACCTCCAACTAGTAAAGACCTGTTGAAACGTTATTCTTGTAGTCTGTGTCAGTAATTAATCTTAAATACAACTAGAACACACAGGCTTAACAACTACCTTCTGACTCCCGATGCCAGGCTAACAGTTACCGTGCCTCACATAAGTGTCTGTCGTTCATGTGGGTAAACTGCGGTGGGAAATTTAAATCGCTGATCTCCCGGGCTGCTGGAGGCAGCGCTCGTGATAGGAACCCCGATTCCTGGAAAATCCTGGTCATTCCAGGAGGGTTGAGAACCCTAGCTGCAAGAAGAAACAAGAGCACAGGAGGTCTCAGGAACCGATAATCATACCTGGACCTCACAGAAGAGCAGTGTTTAAGGTGGCTGCGTTTCAACAGGGAGACAGTCATGTACCTGTGCCACCTGTTACAGTGAGAACTGGAGCCCAATACCTTCCTCATGGAGCGAGACAAGCAGGAACAAACAGCACTGGGATTTTCCCGCATTGCTGAATTCCCGCAGATGCAGGGCATCTTGGATTGCGTGCTGTGAGCTCCCCATCCTGACGCAGCCTTGTTTCTGAACAGAAAGAACTTCCATTCGCTCAATGTGCAACTTGTTTGTGACCACAGCCAGCGAATCATATAGGTCTGTGCCCAGTGTCCTGGCAATAGTCATGATGCTTTCAACATGCGCCAGTCCTTAGTACCCCCTCTGTTTCAGCCAGACCACCGTGTGGCAGGATGCCTCTCACCAACTAACTCAAGACCCCTGTCAGGAACCCGGGCACAGACGCCAAGCTCCGATATAATGAGAGCCATGCGTCAACAAGGGTTCTCATTGAGCAAATCATTGGCCTCCTAAAACAATGGTTCCGCTGTCTGGACAGATCTGGATGGGTCCTTCAGTACAGCCCATAAAGATGGTTCATCATCATTTGCTGCATGCTACGCAATGTAGCTATTCAAAGGGGAGTTACCTTGGAGATTCCTGAGGAGGAAAAAGTGGAGCAGGAGGATGAAGAAGGGGGTCAAGGAGCCTGGGGAAGCAGAAGAGCACGACCCAGCAGCACAGCGAGTGCCATAGCTGTAAGGCAGCAAATTGTTGAGGAGAGATTTTCCTGATTAATCCCTCCCTTGTCCCCCAGCACCAACAGTCCCTCCTTCCTTTTGACCCAGTCCTCATGCCCATCATATTAATGCCCTCAAACTGGATGTCAATATGATTATGAAGACCAACAGGTATACCAAAACAAAACCTTTTACTTCACTACTCTTACTGACTCCATTATTGATTTGACAAATGCTTACATGACTGATGCCTATCTACAAGTCATCTCTGTGCAAACCCTTAGTGCCTGTTGTGTGCTTGTTTACCTATTCTAGTGCTTGTTGGAGGTGGTTCACTGTGGTTACAGCTTGGGAGGTGGAAGGCCGCTGAACTTCCTCGAGGAACTATGGCTGTTGAGGAGCCAGCTGGGACTAGGTTTCGGTCGGGGCAATCTGGCCCGCCTGGCGGTCTGGCACCAACACACACACTCCAAGCGCAAAATACACACTCAATGGAGTTTCTACCCCTTGTACTTTATAGGGTGGAACAGCTTGGATTAGGAGACAACCCCTTAAGATAGAAAAGAAAGACTTGCATTTATATAGTGCCTTTCACAACCACCGGACGTCTCAAAGCACTTTACAGCCAATGAAGTACTTTTGAAGTGGAGTCACGGTTGTAATGTGGGAAATGCAGCAACTATTTTGCACACAGCAAGCTCCCACTAACAGCAATGTGATAATAACCAGATAATCTGTTTTGGTTATGTTGGTTGAGGGAGAAGTATTAGCCAGGACACTGGGGATAACTCCCCTGCTCATCTTTTACGTCCATCTGAGAGAGCAGACGGGGCCTCGGTTTAACATCTCATCTGAAAGACAGCACGTCTGACAGTGCAGCACTCCCTCAGTACTGAACTGGAGTGTCAGCCTAGTTTTATGTGCTCACGTCCACTGGAGTGGGACTTAAACCCACAACCATTACTGACTCAGAGGTGAGGCTGCTACCCACTGAGCCACAGCTGACACTGTGCATAGGATCCAAATCTTATACTCAATCCCCAGGACCTTAGAGTTTACTGAGAGGAGGAAATATCCCCTGTTCTCAGGAGGGGTATCGACACCAGCTAACTACTTACCTAGTAGCAGCTGTCCCTAGAACATGAGTCTCAGAAACCAAGGGAGTATATCAGTGGCATGATATATAAGATTTCTCTGTGGGCTTGTGAGGCTGGGTTCTTATCCCTGCTATATTAAGGTCTGTTCAGTTCATCTCGCTTTAATTAGAATGTTCCTGTTTACAGTTTTAGCAGTACATTATATTAATGTTAAATGGTACAGCTGTTAAAGCTGGAACAGTGTGTTCTCTGTTGTCTTGGCATGTTTTGAAATGATATTTACATGCAGTACAGAGTTAAGTGAGCACCAGTAGTTCTCCTCCCTTCTCAATCCCTTCCCTGAAGGAAGGAAATCTTGCTAGTTAAATGCTTTCAGACATTGGACAGTGGGCCCTGGACGAGGGAAGTGGCGTTTTCACATTGGCTCTTGACAGATTGTGTGCAACCTTCTTCATTTGGGTTCAGGGATTACAGGAGACCATCTGAATGTTTGTGCTGGACCTGCCGAGTGGTGTCAATGTACCTGCAGAGAGTTCACAAAGGTGGCTGTTATGTTCATAAATAACTAGACATTTTCATTATGAACAGCTAGCTTAGAGCTAGTCATTTATTCAGCCATGTGGACTTCTGTACAGGCATCCATCTTGACTACTGCCTTGTGGGTAGCCTAGTGCATCATGGGTAGCCCACTCTTATATACATACAGCTCCACCTAGTGTACCATTCTAGAATGACATGTTACTGATCATTACATCCCCTTTCTTTGAGGTTAAACAAAATCAGTATCAATCAATATCAATCAATCATAACGACATAAACATCTTCACAACAGTCAATACATTTTCAATATAGTTTTCTTTGTATTCAAAGATTAAGTCTATCAGGCTTTTTTACTTCACGTGTGGATCTTCTCAGCACGGGTAAGTCTGATGTGTTTTCATGAGAGCCTGTATGTGTGTTTGTGTTAGATTGTTCTGGTGGTGAGTGACAAGATTCAGTTGCAGCATTGTCATCGATTTGCTCTTGGATAGTTTCTTGTGTTTTCAGGAGGGAACAGTGGATCCTCCTGAGAATCTGTCCTTCCTCAATTCTAACAGTGTATGACCTTGGTCCTACTTCCTCAAGAACTGTAGCTTTCCTGTTCCATGCATCTGGATCCTCAATCCTGACAACATCATCCCTTGCCAATGGTTTCAGAGTTTTGGATGACTTGTCATAGTGTGATTTCTGTTTCAACTTTAACAGTTGAAGTCTCTGTCTCAGTTCCTTACTCTGCTTTTCTTTTGCACAGCAGGGTAGCGTGGTGCGCAACTTGCGACCCATTAGGAGTTCAGCAGGTGAAGAACCAGAGTCTAACAGGGAGGCTCGGTAGCTCAGCAGGGCGAGATAAGGATCAGACTTGCTTTCTGTTGCTTTCTTCAGTAGCTGTTTGAGAACTTGAACAACTTTCTCTGCCTTACCATTCGACTGAGCATACAGAGGACTGGATGTGATGTGCTGAAAGTCATATTGTGCTGCAAACTGTTGCCACTCCTTACAGTTGAAGCACGGACCATTGTCGCTAACGGCAATCCTAGGAATTCCATGTCTGGCGAAGATGGATTTAACATGCATTATGACACTGCTTGCTGATGTGCTTGAGAACAGCGCCATCTCAGGGTAGTTAGAATAGTAGTCAATCACTATTAGACAGTCTTTACCATTCAAATGAATAAGGTCCATACCAACCTTTTGCCATGGTGCTGTTGGTAAGTCAGCTACTATCATTGGTTCCTTTGCTTGTTTGTTTTGGTGTTTCTGACATGTCTCACATATGCCTATCATGTTCTCAATGTCCTTATTTATGCCAGGCCAATAAACAGTGGCCTAGAAATTGGGTATAGCCCCGCTTGAGGCGTTAGAACTGGCGATGCGCAGTTTATAGCCAGACGAAACTTATCGCCGCCTGGCGCGATATTGGGTTGCATCGCCCCCAAAGGGGTTTGAGGCACTAAATCAGCCATTGCACGGTGCTCTTAAGGTGCAAAAGGTCAGGCGCTACTCAATTTCGACGCGGACGGGCGCAGTGCAGGTGAACTCAATTACGGGAAAGCACGAGACCGCCAGGCGCCGGCCGGCTCTTAAAGGGGTGGGTCAGTCAGCCTGAGCTTCAACACCCAATGCCCTGTAGGCCTCAGATTCGGCGCTCGCCCTTGTCTGGCGGTACAAACTTGTTCAGCATGGAGAAGGTTAGGCAGAGAGCAGAGCGCTTCAGCACTGAGGCTCTGGACCACTTGGTGGCTGCAGTTGAACACCGTCGAGAGGTCCTGTATCCGGATAATGGCAAGAGGCCGAATCAGAAGGCTTATCGACGATCTTGGAGGGAGGTTGCTGTGAGGGTGAACTCCAGCAGCATGGCATCCAGGACCCCTGTTCAGTGCAGGAAGAAATTCAACGACCTCACACGGATCGTTAGGGTGAGTGATGGTTTACCAAACTTGTGCTTCCCTCCATCTGCAGCTGACTTCGGGCACCCTGCTGCAATGATGCGCCAATGGCCATCTGTCAGTATGCACCCATGGCCCTTTCTGGGCACACACATGGACAGATGTCTCAAGGCCTCATGTAAGGGCTCTTGCACCATGGGGGGCATGCGATGAGGTCTCAAGGCCTCATGTAAGGGCTCTTGCACCATGGGGGGCATGCGATGAGGTCTCAAGGCATCATGTAAGGGCTCTTGCACCATGGGGGGCATGTGATGAGGTCTCAAGGCATCATGTAACAGAACCTCCCCTTCTTTCCCCTGAAGTCCAAGCTGGCGATGATTCGAAAGGAGCAGCGTCGAACCGGTGGCCGACCTGCACAAGTGGTCACTCTCACGGATCTGGAGGAGAGAGTGCACCAGATACTTGGAGGACGCCTGTCTGGTCCAGTCACCACTGCATCTGCCGACCCCATTACCAACAGCGAGGGTAAGACTCTCACCTTTTTCACCTGTTGCCTTCCACTTGGTCCCCCCGCCAGCATGCATCCTCAGTGTGCAGCCATGTCAGAGCCTTGCCGCAATCTGGCATGCCTTTCAGCAAAGCTGTTCTTTTGCTAAAGCCACTCTTCCACCTCCCACTTTCAGATGAAGCAGCACCAACTCGGGCTCAACACGCTGAAGCTGCCAGTGCCAGTGCCACCGGAGGCGAGGACCAGGAGGAATCCGGACCAGCCGTTGCAGAATCCGGGGAGCTGAGACATCTGCAGACTGGGGATAGTAGTCCCCTGGAGGGGAGGGGGGGTGGCTCTGAGGATGAACCAGTTGCCGGACCAAGCGGCATGCAGCAACGCACGGGGGATAGGCAAGTTCGGCCACCGTCTCCCCGCAGGGCAAGGCAGGTCGTCATGACTGCTGCACAGAGTGCAGATGAGGTCCGTCGCCTGGCTGAGATGAGCAAACAGGCCCGGGTCAGACACACGGAGCTGATGGCTGCAGTGGAGAAGATGCCTGAGTCAATAGATTCATTGGCTAGGAGTATGTTGGACTTCGGGACAACAATGGAGAGGACTCTGCAGGGCTTTGGGGCAACAATGGAGAGGTCTCTCCAGGTGTTCGGGGAAACAATGAACAGGTCTATCCAGGGCTTCAGGGCCACAATGGACAGGACTATCCAGGGCTTCGGCCCAACAATGGAGAGGACTGTCCACTGCTTTGAGTCGGCAATGGAAAGGACTGTTCAGGGCTTCGGACAATCCCTGGAAAGGTCTGTGCAGGGCTTGTCCGAGGCAGTGGAGCGATCGGCACCTGCCTTGTCCAAAGCCATGGGAAGAACTGTCCAGGCCTTCTCCGAAGCACTGGCACCTGGCACACAGGTCCTCACTGTTGCCACGCAGTCACTTGCTGGGCTCCTCCACAGCCAGATTGACGCAATGTGATCTCTCACTGCAGCCACCCTCTCTGCATCAGATAGGATCACCCCGGGCCCTTCCACTCCCGTACAAGGCCAGGAATCAGTGGAGCATGCGATTGTGGCGGATGAGCCGAGCCGCTCCCCTCAGATAGCCAGTGTGTCGTCCGACCATGGTGCAGGTGTCCTCTCTCGGCAGGAGACCATTGCACATGCCAGCGCTGGGACGCCTGCATTGCAGCTGCCACCACCTGCAGGCCACACTGCTTCCAGCCATGGTCACAGCAAGCATCCTGCGTCCGCACCCTCCAAGCCCAGAGGTCGGCCAGGCCGTCCCTCAGGGGCTTCTGCGCTTCCAGACAGTCAGCAAGCGTCCCCCAGCCTTGAGCCCGCCACTGGGGTCCAATTACGTAGGAGCAGCAGGGAGGGAAGGGGCCAGGCGCGAAAGAGAAGTCGTTCTCCCTCAAGGGGCCAGTTGTAGAGGGAGGTGCTGAGACGTTTGTTTGTCCAAATTCAAGGACACCCTCACCTGCTGTTATATTTGCAGAAGGTTTCTTGAGTTTTGCGGCTTTGCCGAACAGTTCACAGTTATTTTGAAAGTTATGGTTTCTGCTCACATTACGTTGTTTAGCTGTAATGAAAGACTTTTGTGTCAATAAACAGAAGTTTCAATGTTGCATGGTGCATGTGACTACTTTCAGTGATGCTGGCATTCAGAGGCCCTCAAACATCCAAAGTGCGCATGAGTTAAGACTCTCATCATTCCGCCACAGGGGTGTCGACACGAGTCCAGAGGAGCCTCTGACGTATGGACCTTCCACTTTCAGCAGCCCTTCCATCTTCCTCCTCCTCCTCCTCCTCCTCCGCCTGCTCTTCCTCCTCCTCCTCCTCCTTCTCCTCATACTCCTCCTCCTCCGCCTGCTTGTGCAGGGTCCGAGGGAAGGTAATGAATTGACGCGTTCGCCTATAAAGGGCATGTGTCACTTGCCGGATGCAACAGCGGACGGCAGCCTGAGCGACAGTGGCATTGTCCCCAATGGCTGACTGAAAGGATCCATTGGCATAAAAATGGAGGCCATCAGTCAGTGTAGCCATCACAGACAGAGAGGTTCTGCAGCGTTCACGCGGCTGCAGATCCTGACCAAGCAGGTGGCACAGATCAGTAACAATGTCCATCCAGATTCGGAGCCTTCGCAAACACTGCTCCTCCGACATGTCAAGGCTTGTCACCTGCTGCCTAAAGACCCTTGCAGCATCCCGTCGGATTGGCCGACCTCCATTGCCCCTCCTCATTCTGGCCAATCCCGGCCCTCTCTCCCGCCGTCTCTCTGCCCCTTCACAGTGTTGGGCAATGAGGCCGTCGCCCTCCAAACAAGCTCCCATTCCGATGCCAGTTGGTCAAAAGGCTTTTAGGTGTAGTGCTGCAAGTGCTTCAGACAGGGTTGAAGTCCCAAGTACTGTAAAGCTAAATTCCCAGAACTCCACTCCACATTAGCTCGCCAACTCTCTCTAGCAGCGATCACAATGAGCAGGCCAAGTGGCAGAAGATTCTGCACTAGAGCTATCCCCTTTAAATAGCGCCGCCCTACTCCGAGAAGAGCCTGTTAGCCCTCCCTCGAACTGTCACTAATAGCGCTGGGCGCTAAAGCTCCGGGCACCACCCAATATGCGCTCAGGCACTCCTAAAAGGCGTTGCACACTGAAATGACGTCATGAGCTGCTTGCGCTCGCGGGCGCGCGCAAACACTTAGCGCAGGCGCTAAATGTATAGTCAATATCTGAGTTGGCGCTATCTTCATCGCGTTCGCCCCAACATAGGGCTTCGCCCCAATTCTAGGTCTCTTTAGGCGCTCAGCGCCAGCGCTACCAACCCAATTTCTAGGCCAGTGTCTCTTGCTCTCCTTTTGCATTTTTCAATTCCGAGGTGTCCCTCATGAATCCTTTTGAGCATGTCTTGACATAGAGCCTGTGGAATGACTATTCTGTTCTGTTTTAGTAATAGTCCACTTGCGACACTCAACTCTGACCTTATGTGAAAGTACTTTGGACAGGAACCTTTTGGCCAACCATGATGAATGTTCTCTATTACTGTTTGTAACACTGTATCTTTTACTGTTTCTTCTGCTATTTGCTTTGATTTTGTGTCTGACACGGGCAGCGCAGCAGTGACCATACTCACATGAACATCCACGTCTTCTTCAGTAGAGCTCACATGACTCATTGTGGGTGCTCGGGATAGTGCATCTGCTAACACTATGTATTTGCCTGGTGTGTAGATCAGTTCAAAGTCATATCTTTGCAGCTTCATCATGAGTCGTTGAATCCTTGGAGACATCTCATTCAGATTTTTTTTAATGATGGCAACCAGTGGGCAGTGGTCTGTCTCAACTGTGAAGGTGGGAAGTCCATATATGTAGCCATGGAACTTTTCTAGTCCAACTACCAAGCCTAGACATTCCTTTTCAATCTGGGCGTATCGACACTCAGAATCAGTCATAGACCTGGAGGCATAGGCAACAGGCTTCCAATCTTCACCCTCTGCTTGTAGCAAGACCGCGCCGAGGCCATCTTTTGATGCAACCGTTGACACTTTGATTCTCTTTGTTGGGTCAAAGAAGGTGAATACAGGTGTGGTTGTCAGCACTGTTTTGAGGTTCATCTACTCTTGTTCATGTCTATCTGTCCATGCGAACTCATTTGTTTTATGTAGCAGGTCTCGCAGACAGGCTGTCTTGGCTGACAAGTTAGGAATGAACTTTCCAATGAAGTTTATCATCCCCATGATGCGTAGCACTCCTTTTTTGTCAGTGGGTCGGGGCATGTTGAGTATGGCATTTACTTTTTCCATATCTGGCTCTATTCCTTTACCAGATAGATTATCTCCTAGGAAAGTGACTTCCTGGACGCCAAACTGACACTTGGCTTTGTTGAGCTTCAGTCCATTCCGGCGTATGCTCTGTAGCACTTTAGTCAGTCTCTCATTGTGTTCTTTCAGTGTGGAGCCCCAGATGATGATGTCATCAACATAGACCCGAACTCCTTCCAGACCTTCAATTATGTGTTCCATCGCTCTATGAAAGATTTCAGATGCAGATATTATCCCGAAAGGCATTCTGAGGAAACAATACCTGCCAAATGGTGTGTTCAAGGTACAGTATTTGGTGCTCTCTTCATCCAGTTTTAGTTGCCAAAATCCTTGTGAGGCATCGAGCTTTGTGAAGTATCTGGCACCTGACATTTCACTGGTGATTTCTTCTCGCTTGGGAATCTGGTAGTATTCACGTTTTATGTTTGCACTTAAGTCCTTTGGATCCATGCATACTCTTAGATCATTGTTCTTTTTCTTTACACATACCATGGAGTTAACCCAGTCTGTTGGCTCTTCGACTTTCCTGATGACTCCTAGTGTGGTCATTCTGTCCAGTTCTTTCTTGAGCTGGTCACGCAGGGGTGCTGGAACTCTCCGTGGAGCATGTACCACTGGCTGAGCATCCTCCTTTAGCTGGATCTTGTAAGTGAATGGTAGAACTCCAAATCCTTTGAACACATCCTGGAAATTACTCACTACAGAATCCACTGAGTCATCTGGTCTGCTTATGGCACAGTTTATACGGTAGAGTCTCTTGACCAGTTCTAAGTCCTCACAAGCTTTGTCACTGAGTAGTGAATCAAGTCCTTCAGCCACAACAGAAAACATGAGATGATGCACTTTGTCTTTGACTGTCACTTTTAGTCTGCATACACCTAAGCTATCTATTTTCTGTCCATTATAGTTCTTCAGTAGTACTGACTTTTTCTGTATTTTGGGCTTTTCTTTCATATTTTTAATGTCACTCATACTGATTAAGTTTGCTTTTGCCCCAGTGTCTAGTTTCAATGTAACTAATGCTCCATTTACCTGCAGTGGCATCATCCATTTGTCCTCTTTTACTGCATTAACTTTATGTTCAGCATTGTCCATTCCTGAGGGCTGCACATTTTCTGTATCCTTTTCTATATTGTCACATGACACCATTCCTACAAAAAATGTCTCACTTAAATCAGTGTCCTCAATCACATTGACTTGTTGCCCTTTCTTTGTTTTTACTTTTGAAAAGCATTGTTTGGCAAAGTGATTCTTTCCATTACATTTTGTGCACATTTTCCCAAACGCTGGGCATTGTCGTGACTGGTGTTTGTAACCACAGCGTTTACAATTAAAAATTCCTTCCTCCGATTGCTTTTCATTTCTGTTCTGCCCATGTTTCTTCCCTTTGTAGGACACAGCACCGACAGCAGCACTATCACTTACTACAATCGCATTATTATTAATTTCACTGAAAGTCTTCACGTGCTTTTGAGCTAGCTCACTGGCTTGGCATATTTTCACAGCATTTTCCAATGTTAGTTCGGTTTCTCTCAACAGACGTTCCCTGGCCTTTTTATCATGAATACCAAACACAATCTGGTCACGAATCATGGATGATTTCAGCTCAGAGAAATTACATGTCTGTGCTTTCAGTTTCTGATCGGTCACAAAGCTATCAAAAGTCTCATTTTGCTGCTGTGTCCATGAATGGAACACGTACCTCTCATAGGTCTCGTTCTTTTTGGGAGAACAATGTGTATCAAACTTCTTTAGCATATCGTCAATTTTTTCTCTGTCCTCCTCTTGATCAAATACAAATGTATTAAATATCTCTACTGCCTGCGGGCCTGCAACTGTGAGCAGCAACACTATTTTCCTTGCCTCTGGCATCATACCGAACCCGATGTCTGCAATGTAGAGTTTGAACCATTGTTTGAAAGTCCGCCAATTTCAGTCGACATTCCCCGTGAGTTTCAAACCCTCCGGTGGCTTCAAAGTCTCCATGTCACATTTCACAATATTCAGCAGATTTTACCAATCCTGGTACCATGTTATGTTCATAAATAACTAGACGTTTTCATTATGAACAGCTAGCTTAGAGCTAGTCATTTATTCAGCCATGTGGACTGCTGTACAGGCATCCATCTTGACTACTGCCTTGTGGGTAGCCTAGTGCATCATGGGTAGCCCACTCATATACATACAGCTCCACCTAGTGTACCATTCTAGAATGACATGTTACTGATCATTACAGTGGCGATGGGTAAAAGGGTGTTCTGGATTCAGTTCACAAAGAGCTTCAGGACAGAAACCAGTCACAAGTCCTGAAATATTAGGTGCATGCTGATAACAGACTTATGTCTGTGGCCATTAACGGGAAACCATCCGCAAGGTAGACAAAGAAAACAGGAACTACCAAGGACAGGCAGCTTACCAATGATGGCTTTAGCAGGCTAACCTTTGGGTGAAAGGAAGCAGTTGTAGACGACTCCAGTGCTGGGACAAGTCCAGGAGGCCATGGAAAAAGTACATTGGGAGGTTAGAGCAGTCCTACAAGGAAACAAGGGAGCAGACTTCTGGGTTATATGTAGAGGATGGAGACTGGCAGCTTATCAGACATATGATGGCAAGGCCTTCACAGTATCTACTTTCTTCTTGTTGGGGAAACTGGCTTATAACCAACATGGTGATGGAATTATACCAGCCACTGGAACACTTGTGCTATGTATATAACACAACAGAGGAAATGGATGCACATGCATTGGTGAATCAGGAGCTGCAATTTAACCAGAAGATTAGATAATGCACAAAGCTGCCATGTGATAGGTTCTGGTTACGAATAAAAGGGTGCAGGACAGGAAAAGGTTGAAGGATAGGTGGGAACCAATTCCATAGAAACATAGAAGATAGGAGCAGGAGTAGGCCATTCAGCCCCTCGAGCCTGCTCCGCCATTTAATGAGATCATGGCTGATCATCCAAATTCAGTACCCTGTCCCTGCCTTCTCCCCATATCCCTTGATCCCTTTAGCCTTAAGAAATATATCTAACTCCTTCTTGAATATAGTAGTAGTCAGAAAGCCCATCCTTGTAGCTAAGCTTTAAATAGGTCAGGTACACATAGAATGTTGCATAGAAATCTGCAGTGTCCCTGTGTATTTTCCCACCCCCACCATACAGCTGCGTTCAGGGCCAGGAGTAATTACAAGGCAGAGAAGCCCAGCTGAAACCAGATCAAGGATGGGTGGTGGCTGGAAGCTGAAGCCATGTGTACCAATTTCTGGAGGCTGCAGTCTGGAGATATCCATGGATTCAAGTCAGGTAGGACTACAGTGGTACAGATGTAGGAACACACGGTTTACCAGATGGGACTTACAGCAGGGAGACAAGCTGTCTAAGAGCGGTCAGTCAGAATAGGAGCAGCAGGTTCACCAAGAGTATCCTGCCCAAGTGGTATGGACAGGACTCAGTACAGGGCATTGACACTGGGGTGATCTATTCTGTTTTCAGTAGACTGGAAATAATTTTATCAATAGCTAGCCCACTTAGAAATGGGCCTATAATATTTGTATCTACGCATTGGGGATATCTATGGACTGTGCTCAGATGGAATCTAAACCTACTGGGCAAGATGCAGATTGATAAGGAAACTGACTTTTTAGAAGGGTCTGATGAAAGGTCACAGACCTGAAATGTCGGGCTGGATTTTGTGAATGGAGACGTGCTGGAGGCGGGACTGCTTGTCAGGTCTCAGTCCCGCCTCCATCATGTTTTGGCGAACCAAAGGGATTTTCCCCTGATTGACCTTGTTAAGCCTGCCTTGCAGGCTCAGCAGGCCAATTAGGGGGAAGTCATTGACAGAGCACGTCAACGTCTGACGTGCCATCTGTCAAGACTTCTTGAAAGAAGAAATGTCAGTGTTTGACAGCTCTGTGAAGCTGTCAAACACTGACATTCTGTGTAGTTTGATGGGTCCTTGGGCTGGATTTTCATTGGGCCGTGGAGTCGGGATTGGAGGTGTGTGGGGGTTTAAAATCCCGAAATCGGTGGTCTCGACCCCATCCCGCCCCCAACCCGCCTCCATGCCAGTTTCAAAGGAGGCGGGTACCCACCCTGCACTGGGACCCGCCTCCCCGAGGCGGGAAGGGGATTAGTGCCAATTAACTGCCTGTTAACAGGTAGTTAACAGGCAGTTTTTAGCCTAATCCCTATTTTTATTGCTGAAATGTGGGATTCCCGACGGCTCCAAACCACGCCAAGTTAGCAAGGCGGGCCATCGGGATGAAGGGCTTGGAGGGGTCGAGATGTCCGGTGTTCAGGTGAGTGATGGGTGCATGAGTGCAGAGGTAAGTGTGTTTGGTCTGTGTAAAGTGTTTAAAGAAGTTCTACTAACCTTTACTTACCTTTACAGCCTTCCTTCCTTCAGGTCTTGGGAGTCCCTCATCTCACCGGCACAGAAAGCAGAATGGCTGTCAAAATCTGCAGCCTCTGCTTTCTGTTCTGGGGAGATCTCTAAATCATCCTGAAAGGAAGGAAATAACCTGGAGTACAGATTGTCAGTGTTTGACAGCTTCAAACAGCTGTGAAACGTTGATATTTCATCTGTCAATCTGTGACGTCACCTGTTGCCAGGTGGCCCTTAATTGGCCTGCTGAGCCCGCTGGGCAGGCTCAACAAGGTCAATCAAGTCAAAATCATGTGGGTTGGCTAGAACTCGATGGAGGCGGGACTACAACCCCAAAAGTTGTAGTCCCACCTCCTACCCGACTCCTCAATGAAAATCCAGCCCGAGGTGTTCAGGACTCATCAAAACTTTCAACTTTGTGGAAAGCAGATGACTGTTGGTTCGGAGGATCCAACAGCCAGTCTGTGAAATCTACAACGAAGATGTTGGGACTCCGGAACCACCGCAGCTGAAGGCTGGAGGCAGAAACAAAGGTAAGTGAACATTTTATAACACTTAACACTCACCTCACATACTTACCACTCCACACTTGCACCCATCACATAAGAACATAAGAACATAAGAAATAGGAGCAGGAGTAGGCCAATCGGCCCCTCGAGCCTGCTCCGCCATTCAATAAGATCATGGCTGATCTGATCCTAACCGCCAATCTACTATCACAGAACCATCTCCTGAATCTAACAGAATTCGACACACGAAATAGGAGCAGGATCAGGCTACACGGCCCCTGGGCCCGCTCCACTACCCACAGGGCCATGTCCGATCCGAACCTAGACTCATGTCCAAATTCCTGCCCGCTCCCCGTAACCCTTAATTCCCTTTACTTCTAGGAAACTGTCTATTTCTGTTTCAAATTTATGTAATGATGTAGCTTCTACAGCTTTTTGGGGCAGCATATTCCATGGACCTACCACCCTCTGAGTGAAGTAGTTCCTCCTCATCTCAGTTTTGAAAGAGCAGCCCCTTATTCTAAGACTATGCCCCCTAGTTCTAGTTTCACCCATCATTGGGAACATCCTCCCCGCATCCACCCGATCCAACCCCTTCACAATCTTATATGTTTCAATAAGATTGCCTCTCATTCTTCTGAACTCCAATGAGTAGAGTCCCAATCTACTCAACCTCTCCTCATATGTCCATCCCCTCATCCCCGGGATTAACTGAGTGAACCTTCTTTGTACTGACTCGAGAGCAAGTATGTCTTTTCTTAAGTATGGACACCAAAACTGTATGCAGTATTCCAGCTGCGGTCTCACCAATACCTTGTACAACTGAAGCAATACCTCCCTATTTTTATATTCTATCCCCCTAGCAATGAAAGCCAACATTCCATTGGCCTTCTTAATCACTTGCTGCACCTGCATACTAACCTTTTGAGTTTCGTGTACCAGGACCCCCAGATCCCTTTGTACTTCAGTACTTTAAAGTTTCTTGCCATTAAGATAATAAATTGCTCTATGATTTTTCCTGCCAAAGTGCATAACCTCACACTTTCCAGTAGTGTATTCCATCTGCCAAATCTCTGCCCACTTACTTAGCCTGCCTATGTCCCCTTGCAGGTTTTTTATGTCCTCCTCACTCACTACTTTCCCTCCCATCTTAGTATCATCTGCAAACTTTGATATGTTACACTCGGTCCCCTCCTCCAAATCGTTAATATAGATTGTAAAGAGTTGGGGACCCAGCACTGACCCCTGCGGAACACCTCTACATCTCACTTTCAGGCCCCTCCGACCTCTGCAGACCTCCTACTCGACTCTTCCAACCCGACGGGGTTCTCCGAGGCCGGGAAGCTTTCACCTGAAAAGGTAAAATGGCACTAATCCTTTTTTCTGCCTGTTAACTACCTGTTAACAGGCAGTTAAATGGATTTAATCCCTTTCCGGCCTCGAGGAGACGGGACCCAATGCAAGACATCTTCCCACCTCCTGGCAAAAGGGCACGGAGGCGGGATGGGGGTGGGTTTGCCATCCGCCCCCACTTTCTGCAACTTTACCGGCAGTCCCGCCTACATACCCGCCTCCTCGGGGCTGACAAAATCCAGCCCATTAACTCTGTTTCTCTCTCTACAGATGCTGCCTAGCCGGCTGAGTGTTTCCAGCATTTTCTTTGTGTAAGCCTGGGTTAGTTCACTTGATTCATTAATATCTATTTTGTTCACCCTGCTTAATTTAAATGTTCATGTTTACAATTTTAGCAGTGCTGTATATTATTGTTGAATTAACAGCTGTTAAAGGCTGGAACAGTACATTCCCTGTTGTATTGGGTTGTTTTGAAATATTGTTTGTGTGCAGCTCAGAGCCACTCGTGTACCAGGAGAGTAGTTACACTCTGGAAAAGGGGGTGGGGATGTTGTGGAGGGGAGGGGGTGGAGGGGAGGGGAGGGGGCAGTGTTACGAGAAAACTAGTTCCAGGTGCAACAAGCATCAAACATTGGGTCCAGATTCAGTGCAGTGGAACTATTTCATTGGCTCTTACTGGCAATGATTGAGCTATATTTTAATCCTTCTTTTACAAGTGAAGAGACTCCTTGCAGTTTTTAGGCAGGAATCTGCCAGTTGTACTTATTCTTTTCACAGAAGTAAGGCACATTCGGGAAGAAATTACCTGTGGTCTTGTTGGGAATAAAGCTTGTTCAAAAAAAGTGAAAAGACCACATCTGACTGCTGCTGTCTGCTTTGCACCCTTTCAATTCAGAACTGTGGGGGAACTGGGCCCTAAGTGTATACCAAATAATGAGGCATTCTGTAATAGGCTTATTTTCACTTTGTGGGGAAGGATGGATTCATGCGAAACAAACATCTTTCCTAACGGTGTTATCTTTGGTCTATAAATTTTCTGTCCACGTCTACTCAGATTATTAGTCAGAATTTGAATTATTCAAAGCCTTCCTGTTTACTACGCCGAGTGGTTCATCTCTCTCGGTCAAACGTTGACAACAATATTGCTATAGAAGTGAACTGAGAAGTCAGTCTTGTCACATCCACCATGTGCAGCTTTCAACAGCACCAGTGGTAGAACAGCAACTTGAGAGTAATAGGGAGGAGCTTTAACCCCCAGGATGGGCAGGAGATGGGTGGGGGGAGGGGGGTTTACAAATTCAAAAATGGGAAAATCGACCACAACCCACCTCCACTTCTGGTTTTAACAGAGGCGGCTCGGGCGGTGGCCGGGTGGGCAACTAACCTGCTCTCCAGAGGTGGGTCCCTAATTTAAATATTTTAATGAGGCTGCGTGGCTCTAATTTTAGCAGTGTATTAAATTTAACGCCTGCGGGCCGGGTTTCCTGGGGCTCGGGAAACCTGGAAGCTGAAGGGAGACGAGAACAGCCAGATCCAACAGGTAGGTGCCTTTCAAGCACTGCCAGGTTTCCTGGCTTTTGTGAGGCTCTACCATCAGCAATACAGCCTTGCTAGTGGCATGCACAAAGTGTAAAATCAGGCACACCCTATTAATTGCCACTTAGCTGCATGCCCCATTTTGTTATACGTGATTTAGGGAGACACAATGAGGCTGCACGATAGACTTTGCTTGAGCCTCATTTCAATAACATATTTGTGGAAATCCGGTCCCATGCTGAATTTCACAATTGCGATCAAGGTTCCACTCACAGCATGTACCTTATGATATGCCTATCAATTAGTCCAATAAAAGGCGACGAGTTAAGAACGTAACTGAAGGTTTTTATTGGCTAAATAACAGAGCCCACCCTCGTGGGTGATCCGATCCAACAGGGAGGAATACTAGCCAGTCAGCTACCTTTATACCTGGGCAGGTAATGGGCGGAGTCGGAGGTGGTCAGCCCAGGTATAACAGTGCGACAAGAGGCGACCTCGTGTAGTGATGTGACAGTGAAAACAGTGAGAACAATATACAGTGATAACTATAACAGTGGTTTACCACACCTTATATCCATATAAAATGGAGGTATCACAAGTCCTGAGGCCTGACATGCTAAAGTAGGCATTTTAGAATGGCTATTACAGTTTCAAATCAAATCAACTTTTATTGTCATTGTTAGTGCACAAGTGCAGTACAACGAAATGTAGGCTTGCGGCTCCTGAGAGTGTACATTTAGATTAAGACATTTAAACATTCAACATACATTTGGCTTGTAATACATTAACATAAACATAACCATAATAAAGTGCATTGGCAGATGTGCAGGCTTTAGAGTTTATTTGTGGAGTTCAGTAGGATGACAGCCCTGGGAAAGAAGCTGTTCCTAAATCTGGTCATATGGGTGCGAATGCATCTGTAGCGTCTCCCAGATGGCAGGAGGGCAAACAGACTGTGGCTGGGGTGGGTAGGGTCTTTGATGATGGACCGTGACCTCCGTAGACAGCGTTTCTGGTATATGTGCTCTATGGTCGGCAGCCGGGTGCCAGTAATGCGTTGGGCAGTTTTGACTACCCGCTGCAGGGCTTTCTGGTCATAGTAGCTACAGCTGCCATACCATACTGTGATACAGTTTGTCAGGATGCTCTCTATTGTGCAGCGGTAAAAGTTAGAGAGGATCAGTTTATGTTTAAGTGTTTGTGCTTAAATGCATTTGGAATTACATTTTGCTACATTCTGCTCTGTGCATCAGTTGGTTTTATTGGGTAATGTGCCACTTTCGCATTTTTTTATGACAAAACTTTCTTCCATTATTCATTGCTGCTGATGCCGCTTCTGTATAGTATCAATAAAAAGTGCTGATGATGGGAATTCCTTTTGGGTGTTTCCATAGCACTATATGATTTAGATGAGGAAAACAAGTTGATGAGAGAACAACAAATGTAGGTACAATGATACGTGAAGCATTTTTCCCACACCTGTGGATCCACATTTACAGACCCATTGACATTTATGTGAACATGATCGGTCTACACCTACACCGCCTCCACTTCACAAGACAGGCTGTCAGAGTTGTACCATCTGCGGCAGCAGGATGATCTGCAGACCTCTGGGGCAGGAACAGCTGTTCTAAAAATAGTGACGATTACCACAGCAATAAGTTTCCACACAACTAGATCCTTCCAAGCCACCACAGGGGACATATGTATGACATCAGAGGGTCTACAGTATACACATATAACAAGCAAATGACAAACACTACGCTTGCAAGGGACAACTTTTATTGCTTTTGCTGTGGGAATTTGGCATCAGCTGGACAGGATGCACAATTTTCACCCGGTGGCGGTATTTCCTGAGTGCAAGGTGTCCTATGTGGGTATCGGGGCCTTTTATGGCCTACATGAACAGAAAGGGCTTGCATTCACGTTCATGCTCAGGTGGTGTCTAACCATAGAAACATCATACCTTCATTATTGGCAGCCCATGGTACCCATAATATTTGAATGCGACTAGACCTAACCTCAACATCCATGGGTACTGATCTAATGAGAAACCTCTGAACAGCAGAGGAACACCTTGGGCCAGAAGCTTGAGCATCTGTTTGCTGTTCCTCAGACATCATCTCTACCTACAAGAAAAGTGTGCCATCCAGCATTGGTATAATGAAAGAGTGTGCAAAAGAGTAGTAACTGTGTACAACGGTTTAAGTGGGATTGTTCAGAGGGTGTGGGACATCAGAGGCTTGTTCGATGCCAAAAGTGCACAAAAGTGAAGAACACACTTAACTTCACCTTCCTAATACGAGAAAATGTCTTCCACATTTACACCCAGGTATGTAGGATCTGGGTGACTGCACTGACTCAGTCAGCAACCTCTATCTACGCAGTTGGCATTTATGCTTTTACTGTTCATTGCCTTCAGCCTCAACTAAGGCCACTCTTCTTTGGTGCACCTCTTTCAGCATGACCTTCAACCCCTCAGCACCAAGGGGAGCAGTGGGCTTTGTATTGGTTACAAAGAACTGCCCAGCTGAGTATTAAAGATTGCTAGAGTGGTGAAATCCAGTACCAACACGTTCCTGGTTGGCCTTTGTATAAGTAATGATGAGCAAATGTTTGTCATCACTTTAGGATTTGAAAATTATTTCCAAAGTAACCAAGCTTTACTACTGATTTATAGCATCATCTGAAGCGCATCGTGGTCTGATAACTGCGCAGAAACAAAGCTCAAAAATAAATCATTGCATACAGATTACATTGCTGTTGCTATCTTTCTGGTAAGCAAATAAAGGAGAATGTGGCTGATAATGGTGAATAAGACCATTGTCACGTTGAAAATTAATCGGTTAAAATTTATTATAAGGGGATAGTATTTTCACAATTCTGTGAGAATAATCAGTTATAAAAATCAAACCCGAAAAGGATGATAATGGACAGTGTGAGAATTGACAGAAGTGACAGTTGTCAGCCAAAAACCAGCTTTTTATTCAGAGGCATTCGCCTACTCATGGCTGATTTAATGATTAAACAACTGCCCTGTGTGGGGGGGGTAATCATCTTTTAATAATTACTACATACAAACAGAAGCTTTTAGCATTGATGTGAAGTAAGCTATCACCATTATTCTTCACAGTAACTGAACCCCCAAAGCAAATTAATCCACCCAATGAACAAATTAGATGGAATTATTTTAATTTACATAGAATTACATAGAGACTACAGCACAGAAACAGGCCATTCGGCCCAACTGCTCTATGCTGGTGTTTATGCTCTATACGAGCCTCCTCACACCCCTCTTCATTTAACCTCATCAGTGTATCCTTCTATTCCTTTCTCACTCATGTGCTTGTCTAGTTTCCCCTTAAATGCATCTATGCTATTCGCCTCAACTACTCCTTGTGGTAGTGAGTTCCACATTCTCACCACTCACTGGGTAAGCAGCTTTTTCCTGAATTCCCTAGAGGATTTATTGTTGGCTATCTTATATTTATTGCCCCCAGTGCCATGTTTATTACTTTAACATCTCTTAGAGAGACTTTTAACCTTTGGTTACTAATGTGACTTATAGAACACAAAGGACTAGAAATCGGCCTCCTTTGCGCCTCCTGTTATCGTCTCCGGGGGGCGATAACAGGGCGCTAACGACATACTGATAGGGCGCGGCAAAAGAAACGACTCCCTCGAAATTCAATGGGGGGGGTAGCGCCGGCGGTAAAACTTACCGCCTCGATCTTCTGCGTCCCGGAGATCATGACGTTATCCGGTGCTCATCGCCCCATTACCGCCCCGGATCCTAAATTCGCTTCCGCCCCCTGCAGCTTCGCCAGGCCTCAGCAACTGCAGCTGCAGGAGCTGTTGTGACCTCGGTCGGCCGCTTGGGGAGCAGTAATTAAAGGGATTGGTGGTCAGGTAGGCCAAAAAAATTCTCTCACCCCTTTGTGCTGTGTTTTTTAATTTTTCATTGCCGCGATTGATCAGCTCTGCACTCAGTGCTTGAGGAGGCTCCTGGTGTATCGTGGGTGCCGTCACTGGCCCATCCCCAACCTTACCTTTAACTGCTGTGAGCATTGGCCCTTCCCTTTAAGGGAGGGAAGGAGCCTGTGAATCCGGCAGCGCTGCACAGAACATTGATCAGCGCTCTGCCGATCCCACCCCCTCAATCCCATTAGCGCTCTAAGGGAAGTGGTAGAGCTTGATTTAGCTCCATTCCCTCTTGGAGTGCTACAACTGAATTTTGCGGGAGCCTCTCATCATTAGAGCCCGGCAATAATTTTTCCGCTTCCGAAGTTTTCGTGCCCAAACGGGGATTTAATGAATTTCTCCCCCAAAGAACTTTAACCCAGAGTTACAACAATGGATCTATTGTTTCATAGAAAATGAACTGCGACAATGCTTGTACACAAACTGGTACAGGGATCAGGATTTCTCCTTTTAGCTTGCACACCTTACCCCCAAACTGAATGAGATAGGGAATGTCCTGATAACACAGGGCATAGAATTTGGCCCAGAAATTCGTTCACACTGACGTGCCAGTACTAACTGGATGCAGGAAACAATCCCTGTGCCTGAGCGGGTACACCTGAGACACACCCGATATTGGGCCTCGCGCCTCATTTAAATGAGACGGGCGAGTGGCGGGCACCTGCTTGTCATCCCTAGCTGGTTCGCCAGCGAGAGGCTTGGAATGTCAGGCCACATTTGTCGTTGGCAGCAGCCTCAGGTAAGTGCTTAAAGAGGAAGTGAAAGTGATCAGGAGGGGGGCGATCAGGAAGGAAAGCAACCGAGGTGGGGGGGGGGGGGGGCAGTTGGAGGTCTGCAATGGTTTGTGGGCCTGGAATACAGCTCAGAGAAACACTCCTGCTCCTTCCAGCTCCACATTCAGGTAAGTATTTTTTTTAAACTTACATTTTTGTTGGCTGCCTGCAGTGGGTCCTTTAAGGATCGTTGGTTATGGATCAAGCTAGACCTGGTGTTCGGAATGCAGCTGGCCCAGCATCAGCTACATTCAGGGTAAACCAGTTGTGCACAGGGGGCCTCAAACAGGCGTAAGCTCCTTATTTGCATATGCAATGGAGCTAACGCCTGTTTCAGGCATGGGCCGTGGATGCCTGTTTTATTGTCTATACCAATATGGCGGGCTGTGCACCACTGGCTCGTAATGAGCATGCATTTCCTGCCTGCCATATTGGAAGTTTGGTGCCTGTTTAGTGGTTTAAAAACGGGCATGGCGCTGTCGAATTTCATAGACAATATGGGCTCAATTTTGCCAAGCACGAGGAGGTGGGTTTAGAGGCGTTGCGAGGTGGTAAAATCGCAAAAAATGGCGGGCGGGCACGATCACACCTCCATCCTGCCTCCGAGCAATTTTCCCAAATGCGTGTTTTCTGACCCGCTTTCCATCCCGTGTCCAAGAGGCAGGATAGGCCCTTTAGGCCCTTAACAACCACTTAATTGCCTCTATTATCCCATTTTGAGAGGCCTTTCCGATTTTTAGACATTTCCCCCATCCTACACATCTCCTCTAGAACACGCCAGGTAATCCTGGCGGCCTCACAAGTGGACTGCTTACTAACAGCTGCAGCTCCACCATTAAAAAGGAGTTTTCACCAATGATCATTTGCAGGTGGCAGAACTTTGTTGTCTCAGGTCTGGGTGAACTTTTAGCAGGCCTACTCATTGTTGAGGAAGTTTGGAGCCTGTCACCCATCTCCAGTGTGACCTCCTGGGAAACCACTCTGCCCACCTTGACTGAGCGCTTCCTCAACTGAGGCATATACCAGAAGCATGGTGACCATTTACTTCCTTTCCTCCTGGACATCAGATTCTGACGAAGATCAGCCATGGCAGCAGCAGAACCATGAACAACAGCAGCACCAACAGCAGGAGCATCAACAGGAGCGTCAAGCTGCTAGTCACCCACCTGAAGCTGCACAGGCCAGAAGGCACCAGCGCGCAACAACATTGCTGCCCGGGATGCAAGGGACGCACTCATCTTGGCCAGATTTGGTGAGCCTGCACAATCAAACACTTTTGTCTCGCACCTTCTTGCCAGAGCACCCACAATGGACAAGAACCTGCCGATTTGCTATCACTCTGACCACCATAGTGACAATTGCAAGGCATCCTAAGCCCTCAATGTGAAAATCCCATTTGCGAAATGACACAGGCCACAACTTCAACAGTTTGTCATCAAATCTGTTTTTAATACAATGACAATGATGGCTGGTCCAAAGACAAAACATCACAGCACCCAAGTGACTACCCTTGTGACTACTTGTGCTTTATCTACCTCTTACGCGTGCTCCTACATGGTGCTTGTTGAGCCTGTGTGTTCCAGATATACTTATTTTAAATAACTGGACACAGACAACAGGAAAAACTTAAACAGGTCTTTACTACTTGAAGGTCAGGGCTGAACTGCTTTACAAATTACTACACAGAGCTTATATACCGGTGTGGTCACCACCGGTACTACAATATACAGTAGCAAGAGAAAGTAGTCCATCTTCTTAAGGTAGTTCTCTTAAGGTGGTACAGGTTACATACACCACAATTCCTCCCTTTTTAGCTTAACAGTGTACACCCCAATTTAAACATAACATGGATAACATATATACAACTTTCATGCAACTGTTCAAAGATTCAGTCTCTGAGGAGGCCTCCTGATCCGAGTTGGATAACGCCTTTCAGGGTTCTCTGATTCTGGTTGCTGGAGTGACTCCTCTAATTGATCTCTTATGGATTGAACATCCTCATGTACGTTCGCGTTTGAGGTAGGTGCTACAGGTTCAATAATTTCTTCCACTGGTGTCTCTGCCGTAGGCATGGGTTCGACTCTTGTTCTCGATTCTACAAGTTGGTCAGCATGACGTCGTATTACGTTTTCACCAATCTCTACCGTGTACATCAGGGGTCCTTGTCTGGCACGAATTGTTCCAGATTGCCATTTCTCATTCTTATAGTCCCGGGCTAACACTGGTTGTCCTATTTCGAAACTCCGAGTGGTCTTGTTATTTACATGCTGGAACTGTTTGTTTTCGACTTCCCTACGCACATTTGGTTTTAACAAATCCAACCTGGACCGCAACCTCCTGTCATAAAACATCATGGCAGGACTTTGATTTGTCACTGCATGTGTGGCGTTTCGATATGCCATTAGGAAATTGTCCACCTTGTGTTGTAGTGGAATATGGTCTTCGCTCATGGCCTTTATCGCCTTTTTGAACGTTTGTACAAATCTCTCGGCCAACCCATTTGTAGACGGATGATATGGGGCAGATGTATAGTGTTTCACCCCATTCTTCTTCATGAATTTCTGGAATTCTTCTGACACGAACTGCGGTCCGTTGTCTGAACATATCTGTTCTGGCAATCCATTTCTTGCAAATATGGTTCTTAGAACTGCGATCGTCTTTTCCGAGGTAGTGGTCGCCATCTTAATCACCTCTGGCCATTTAGAATGTGCGTCTACCGCTATCAAAAACATGGAATCCATGAATGGACCTGCAAAGTCGATATGTACACGCTGCCATGGGGTTGAAGGCCATTCCCATGGATGCAGCGGTGCAATTGGAGGTGCATTTTGAACTTTTTGGCACCCTGAGCAGCTTTTAGTCAGATCCTCTATTTGTTTGTCGATACCTGGCCACCACACATAAGCCCTAGCAAGGCTTTTCATCTTGACTCCCCCCAGATGACCTTCATGCAGTTCCTTTAGAACTCTCTCCCTTAATTTAGGAGGAATAATCACCCTTGTTCCATACATCAATGTTCCTTGACAAACGGACAGCTGTTCTCGTCTGGCTGAGAATGCCGGTAACAGTGGTTCGCCATGTGCTGGCCATCCCTTCACTGTCAATTCGTAGACCCGAGACAGTGTCGGGTCGTTCCTGGTCTCTCTCTCAATACTCGCATTGGTGACTGGCAAACATTCGATGATGGTCGAGTGAAATAACTCAACAGGGTCAACTGTCGGTGCCTCTTCCGCTGTAGGTAGTGGCAGGCACGACAGCCCATCAGCATTACCATGTTGCTTTGTACCTTTGAATTCGATCTCATATTGATGTGCCCCTAGGAAAAGGGACCATCTCTGGAGCCTCTGCGCTGTCATCACCGAAACACCCTTCTTAGGGTTAAAAATAGAAACCAACGGCTGGTGGTCTGTCAGCAGCGTAAACTTTTGGCCTTGCAGGTAATGATTAAAAATTTTTACTCCCCACACGAGGCTGAGAGCCTCCCTATCTATCTGAGCATAGTTGCGCTCAGCGGAGGTCAATGATCTGGATGCGAACGCGACTGGTCTTTCCAAGCCATTTGGCAACTTATGTGATAGCACTGCCCCAATACCATATGGAGAAGCATCACAAGCTAAACGAATAGGCAGCGTTGGGTTAAAGTGAGCCAACACTTCCTTAGAGGTGATCAATGCCTTACTTTTGTGAAAAGCCCGCTTACAGTCCTCGCTCCACTTCCATGGCACTCCCTTTTGTAAAAGAGCGTTCAGCGGGTGTAGCACCGTGGATAAATTTGGCAGAAACTTATGGTAATAGTTAATCAACCCTAGGAACGACCTCAACTGGGATACATTTTCCGGAGCGGGAGCCTTCACAACAGCTTCGATCTTGTCAGGTGACTTGTGAAGCCCCTCCTGGTCAATGATGTGACCACAGTATGAGATTCACTTCTGAAAGAACTCACATTTCTGGCGATTAACTCGAAGTCCATACTCTTTCAATCTGGTGAGCACCTGTTCCAAATTAGCAAGGTGTTCCTCATCATCATCTCCTGTAATAAGAATGTCGTCCAGATAGCATTGTGTGCCAGGAATTCCCTGTAATACCTGCTCCATGGCCCTTTGCCAAATCGCTGGAGCCGATGCCACTCCAAAAACCAGTCTATTATACCGATATAAGCCCTTATGCGCGTTGATCGTGAGATACTGGCGTGACGCTTCATCAACTTCCATCTGTAAGTACGCCTGCGCCAGGTCTATCTTGGTGAAGTGTTTCCCGCCAGACAACGAAGCGAAGATATCCTGAATCTGCGGAAGCGGATATTACACCGTGTGAAGAACCGGATTAACAGTGATCTTGAAATCGCCACAGATGCGAACCTTCCCCGGTTCCCCCGGCTTGTTGCTCAATGAACGCTTCATGACGGGAACAATGGGCGTGGCCCATTCACTCCAGTCCACCTTTGACAGTACTCCTGAATGTTCTAGCCCTTCCAGCTCAGCTTCCACGGCAGGTCGTATCGCATAAGGTACCGGTCTGGCTTTGAAAAATTTCGGGTTTGTATGTTCTTCAACCTTGATGTTTGCCGTAATTCCTTTCAGTGTTCCCAGTCCCTGTTGGAACACCTCCTTAGCATCGTCCAATATTCTGGACAGTCGTTTAGGTTTGACATCGTCCTTTTTACCGGAATCTACAGTTAGTGCTTTTAAGGAGTGCCAGTCCATATTTATTCTCCTGATCCATTCCCGTCCCAGTAGTGGTGGACCTCCCTCAGGTAACACATACAAGTCCATTCCTTTGCTTTCTTTACCCTTGTGGACCACCTTTACTTTTATCTTTCCGATGGGGTACACTCTTTGCCCCGTGTATGTTTTTAATACAATCTCCATATCCCTTAGGGGAATGTGTGAGAATAACTTTTTGTAATCTTGCTTATTCATGACCGTCAATGCCGATCCCGTGTCCAATTCCATCTTCACTTGGACTCCTGCTATCTGAAGTGTAACCCAAATAGTTTGGTGGTCTGCTGTGTTACCCACATTATGTATTCTTAGACAACCCAGTTCCTTACTGCTGGAGTCTGAATCCGTCTTCTGTTCATCCGAACTGTTCTCTGTCACTTTGTGTACTTTTTTGTACTTCTTCTGTGGTGACTTTTTGTTGCTGGTCTTCTTTCCTGACCGGCATACTTTCGCTATGTGACCGAGTCTGCCACATTTTCTGCATTCTTGATCTTTGAACCAGCACTGGTTCTGATCGTGCGTTGTCCTTCCGCAACGATAGCACTTTACTGCACCCAATGCCATTTGATTGGTGCTGAGTTCCGATGGCCTTAGCTGCATTTCCGCGGTGCCTCGTGCTGCCGCCTCGTGCGATGCTGCAATGGTGACAGCTTTATCTAGCGTAAGGTCCTTTTCCTCTAGCAGTCGCTTCTGAGTTCCTTCTTTTAATAGTCCACACACGAACTTATCTCTCAGAGCATCTGCTAGTCCTGTACCAAACTGACAGTACTTTGATAGCTTGCGCAGTTCAATTAAGAATTTAGCGTTGCTTTCATCTTTCAGCTGCGTTCTTCTGTAAAATTTAAATCGTTCCGCTATCAGCAGCGGCGTGGGGTTTAAATGCTCTTGCAGGATAGTAACAATATTCGCGAAAGTCTTATCCGCTGGTTTATCTGGCATTACAAGGTGCCTTAATAACCCGTACGTCTTCGCACCCATCAAGTTTAATAGGGTTAGTGCTTTCTTTTCAGCCGGTATCTCATTTGCTGTACAATAAACTTCAATACGCTCCACATAAGTGGCCCAATCTTCAACATCGCTATCAAAAGCAGTGATGTTACCGTTTTTAGGCATCCTTGTAAGTTTCTTTAAGTATTTTATTTATTTATTTATTTATTTTTCCAAAATGGCGGCTTCCCGCGCTTGGCGGCTTTTCCCGCGCTTGTCTTCTTCCTGCGCCGACTAAAATGGTGGCTTCCCGCGCTTGGCTTCTTCCCCCGCTGGCTACAATGGCGATTACCACGCTGTTGCCGTTCTCGCCTCCCAGCGGTCCTTACTTTCCCCCCGACGCTGCTGCTTTTACTCCCCGCTGTCCTCGTGGGTATTAGCGCTTCCTTTCTTGCTGCGCGTCTATTCCGATTGCAGCCCGGCCCTTTACACCGGCTGCGGTCGAGTTCTCCGCCCTTTTTCCTCCGGTCTCGCCCCCCTTCTCCACTGACAACGCGGCCGACTTTCTGCCCGTGTCGCTAGATCGGCTTACCCACCGCCGTGGAAGAAGGATGATCACTGCCTGTCGCTGATGGTGGACTTCGTGGTCAGCAATTCCAACCCGGGTTCTCGATGCCTCCCGTGCGAATGCGGTGCTCAGCAGGATGATGAGGGCGGATGCCTCTTCTCGACGCCCGTTCTGGGGACGAAGCTGCCTTGGATGCAATTGCCGCTGGGTAAGATCGACTCGTCGCCACTGTTGAGTCTGTGTGTTCCAGATATACTTATTTTAAATAACTGGACACAGACAACAGGAAAAACTTAAACAGGTCTTTACTACTTGAAGGCCAGGGCTGAACTGCTTTACAAATTACTACACAGAGCTTATATACCGGTGTGGTCACCACCGGTACTACAATATACAGTAGCAAGAGAAAGTAGTCCATCTTCTTAAGGTAGTTCTCTTAAGGTGGTACAGGTTACATACACCACAGTGCTTTCCCTGTAGCTTCAGCAGATGTGGAGGCCCCTTGCTCACTTTCTTGCTGCTCCTGTCTCGACGCCTTTGCCGGCCGTCCTCTGGGATGGCGAACCTGTGCGGGCTCGCCAACAGTCTGCTGCTCCTGCGGCTGTGCAGGGGCTGAGACGCCGATCTCAGTTGGGTGAGGACTCTGGTGGGGCTCTGACCGAGGGCTCTGCAGTGGCATGGTCGTGTGAGCGCTTGGAGAGGAGCCCCCACTTCCTTGTTGTCTGCCACCAACATCCCTCTCATGGGTCAGCCCCACTTCAGAGCAAGCAAGTGGCTTGACAGCACCTTGCTGCACTTCAGGGGGGCCATGAGGACCCGTTTCTGCACTGGCAGTACTACTCCAGAGGACTTCCATGAAGGTCTGGTTTGTATGCTCAATAGCTGACCATCGCTGCTAAGAGATTTCATTCTATTCTGAACAATTACCATGTTTTCCATACCCTGGCGACTAAGCTCCTCCATGGCTGTAGCCATCCTCTCTTCTACTGTAGCCATCCTCTCCTCTATGGTAGCGAGCCTTACCATGGAGGTAGCCATCCTTTCCACGGAGGTTGCCATCCTTTCCGTGGTGATGCGTTCATGCGCCAATGCCTCCACAAAGGCTCTGCTCATGTTAGCGTTGGACTCCTCCATTCGCTCCACACTCGAGGTGACCCTGGAGATAAAACCTGCCAGAGACTCCTGCACCTGTTCTTGGAGTTCCAGCACCGCTCTCTTTCTGGATGGACCCGGAGGCACAAGGTCGACATGCAGCTGAGCTGAGCTGGCAGAGTCCTGCGCCCTCCGACGAGGACTCTCCACTGCTGACCCTGTCTCCACCATCTGCTGATGCTCACTTGTGAGCTGTGATACGCCAGGTGCCAACACTACTCTATCTCGCGAAGGGCCCACCGAGGTGTGAGTTTCTGCACTGGTGCTGGGTGCGCTGAATTCTGCTGACACTGCACCCTCGGAGGTTGCAGCTTCCGGTGAGGAGTCTGGAAGCTCAGGCTCTTCCTCTGTTGTGTCCGTGTGTTAATGGAGACACTGAAGGCAGGAGTTGGTTTCACAGGTGTTTACTGAACAAAGTCTGGAGGTGAACTAACTGATACAACACAATATACAGGCTTATATAGCCCGAGTGGCCATTACCGGCATTACAGTACACAGGGGGCTCTTAAAGGCACATACACTACAATTCCTCCCCTTTTAGCCAACCAGTACATAATATTTTAAGTAATCATTAATTACATGTTACAAGAACAATAATCTACACATTGCTGCAGTTAATCAATTATAAGTCAGTCTCTCTGGAGGCTTCCTGACTCGGTCCGGATAACGCCTCGGTGGTGTAGTAGTTTCTGGTGGTGTAGTAGGTTCTTTTGGCAAGGCTGATTCGGCTTGAATGCCAGTGTCGGGTTCATCGGGTTCCAGTATCACCGGATCGGAGGTAGATACTATGGGTATCTCTACTTCATCATTAGGCGTATAGAGTTGTGGTGTAGGTTGTCCCTTTTCGGATGACTCTATGATTTGGTCAGCGTGGCGCCTTATTATGCTTTCTCCAATGTCCACGGTATACATCAGCGGTCCTAGTCATGTGCAGATAGTTCCAGGCTGCCATTTCTCGGTACGGTAGTCCCGGGCCAAAACTTGTTGACCTATCTGGAAGGTTCTAGTTGGCCTTTCATTCATGCCTTGAAATTGCCGGTTCTCCACGTCCCTTCTGATGTTTGGCTTGATCAAATCCAGCCGGCATCTTAGGCTTCTATTGAAGAACATCATGGCGGGAGTTTGGTTTGTAACCATATGTGTTGCATTCCTGTATGCAAACAAGAAGTTATCCACCTTATGCTGAAGTTTTATGTCTTCATTACCCATGGCCTTTATGGCCTTCTTGAAGGTCTGGACAAACCTTTCAGCCAATCCATTGGTGGCGGGATAGTATGGGGCGGACGTGTAGTGCTTAACCCCATTGTTTTTTAAGAACTTCCTGAATTCTTCGGACACAAATTGCGGTCCATTATCAGAACAGATCTGTTCAGGCAGCCCATTCCTGGCAAATATGGTCCTTAATACTGTGATGGTTTTTTCCGTGGTGGTGGAGGACATCTTTACTACCTCTGGCCACTTGGAGTGTGCATCAACCACGATTAAGAACATTGAGTCCATAAATGGACCAGCAAAGTCGATGTGTACCCTTTGCCATGGAGATGAGGGCCACTCCCATGGATGTAGAGGGGCTTGTGGTGGAGCGTTTTGGACCTTCTGGCATCCTAGGCAGCTCTTGGTCATTTCTTCGATGTCTCCATCGATACCTGGCCACCATACAAATGCCCTGGCTAGGTTCTTCATTTTCACTCCACCCAGATGCCCCTCGTGAAGCTCCTTTAGAACTTTATCCTGGAGTTTGGGTGGAATCACCACTCTGGATCCACACATCAAGGTTCCTCGGCACACTGACAGCTGTTCTCTTCTTTGCGAGAATGCTGGCAACAGTGGTTCGCCATGTGCTGGCCATCCCTTCACTGTTAAATCGTAGACTCGTGAGAGAGTCGGGTCATTTCTAGTTTCCCTTTCAATGGCAGAATTTGTTACTGGTAGACATTCGACGATGGTAGAGTGGAAAATCTCCACTGGGTCTACGGTAGGTGCCTTTTCTACCGTTGGCAACGGTAGGCGCGATAAACTGTCAGCATTCCTATGCTGTTTTGATCCTTTGTATTCTATGTTATATTGGTGTGCCCCTAGAGAAAGGGACCACCTCTGTAGCCTTTGCGCTGTCATAATGGGAACACCCTTTTTAGGGTTGAATATGGAGATGAGGGGTTGATGGTCAGTCAACAAGGTAAATTTTTGTCCGTGTAGGTAATGGTTGAATTTCTTCACTCCCCATACCAGGCTGAGTGCTTCCCTGTCGATTTGGGCATAGTTACGCTCAGCTGAGTTCAATGAGCGTGACGCAAAAGCTATCGGCCGTTCCGAGCCATCTGGGAATCTATGTGATAATACCGCTCCTACACCGTAAGGGGATGCATCGCATGCCAGTCTGATTGGCAGTGATGGGTTGTAATGAGCCAAAACTTCTTTGGACGTGTTTAAGTCTTTGCATTTATGGAAGGCACGTTTACAGTCTTCGCTCCATTTCCAAATTACTCCTGTTTGTAGCAGTTCATTAAGAGGGTGTAGAAGAGTTGATAAGTTCGTTAAAAATTTATGATAGTAATTTATTAATCCCAGGAACGACCTTAATTGTGAAACATTTTCAGGTGCTGGGGCTTTTATGACCGCTTCAATTTTTTCAGGTGACTTATGCAACCCTTCCTTATTAATTATGTGGCCACAATATGATATTTGATTCTGGAAAAATTCGCACTTGGGGCAATTTGCTCGTAGGCCCCGTTCTCTCAGCCTAGTGAGCACCTGCTCCAAATTGGCAAGGTGCTCGTTGTCATTTTCTCCTGTTACAAGGATGTCGTCTAGGTAGCATTGAGTCCCCGGAATCCCTTGGAGGACTTGCTCCATAGCTCTTTGCCAGATAGCTGGAGCGGATGCTACTCCGAAAACCAGTCGATTGTACTGGTACAGGCCTTTGTGTGTATTTATCGTGAGATACTTTTTAGAGGCCTCTTCAAGCTCCATCTTAGATATGCCTGTGCCAAGTCAATTTTGGTGAAACGTTTCCCTCCGGATAGTGAGGCAAAAATATCTTCTATCCTCAGAAGAGGATACTGTACCATGTGAAGGACTGGGTTTACAGTCACCTTGAAGTCTCCACAGATGCGAATTTTTCTCTGTTCTTCAGATTTATCATTATTCAACGTTTTGTTCATGACCGGGACAATGGGTGTTGCCCACTCGCTCCAATCTACCTTGGATAATACGCCTGCCTTTTCCAAATTCTCCAGCTCTGCCTCGACTGCTGGACGAATTGCGTATGGCACCGGTCTTGCCTTAAAAAACTTGGGAATTGCCGCATCTTCCACTTTTATTGAGGCGGTGACGCCTTTCAAGGTTCCTAGTTCCTGTTGAAACACTTCTTTCGCGTTGGCCAAGATGTCTTTTAATCGTTCAGGTATGACGTCATCATCATTTTTTTCCTTACTGGTCACCGTCAGTGCCTGAATGGAGTGCCAGTCTAAACGTATTTTCCTGATCCATTCATGTCCCAACAGCGGTGGACCACCACCTTGTAGAACGTATAAATACAACTTCTGTATTTCCTTGCCGTTGTATACAACAGGCACCCTTATTTTTCCTTTGGGGTATACTTTCTGCCCCGTATATGTTTTCAAGATAATGGATGTGTCTTTTAAAGGTATATGCGGAAATAACCGCTCGTAATCCCGTCGATTTAGTACGGTCAGAGCTGATCCTGTATCTAGCTCCATTTTAACTGGGGACCCTGCTATCGTGAGGGTAACCCAAATGGTCTGGTAATCTTCTTTGGCAATTACATTATGTAATTTGAGACAGCTTAGTCTCTTGTTTTCGGAGTCGCTATCGCTCTTCTGGTCTTCGGAGCTACTGTCCGTCATCATTTGTACCTTTCTGTACTTTTCTTTATTGATTTTTTTTTCCTGTCCGTGGATTTTTTTGTCCAGATCGGCATACCCGTGCAATGTGTCCAATCTTTCCGCATTGCCTGCATGCTTTGTCCTTGAACCAGCAGTCCCTCTTGTAATGGGTGGATCTGCCGCAGCGATAACATCTCTCGAAACCCTGTGTCATTTCATGGGTGCCGAAGTCCTGTGTCTTTTGTTGTATCTCTGCAGCTCCTCTTGCGGCTGCTTCGTATGATACAGCCATACTGAAAGCCATGTCCAGTGTCAAACCTTTCTCAGAAAGCAGCCTTTTCTGTGTTCCTTCACGTAGGAGACCGCAGACGAATTTGTCTCGAAGATAATCTGCTAGTCCTGCCCCGAATTGGCAGTGCTTTGATAGCTTTCTTAATTCGGTGAGGTAATCAGCGTTACTTTCATTCTTGTGTTGATTCCTCTTGAAGAATTTGAATCGTTCCGCTATCAGCAGCGGTGTTGGGTTTAAGTGCTCCTGTAGGGTATCAACAATTTCCTTAAAATTCTTGTCCTTTGGTTTGGCTGGAGTGATTACGTTTCGTAACAGCCCGTATGTCTTTGCGCCCACTAGATTTAGAAGTACTGACGCTGTTTTATCATTTTCTATTCCATTTGCGGTGCAATATACCTCCACTCTTTCCACATATGTGGTCCAATCCTCTATATCGTTATCAAAAGCATCAATATTGCCAGCCTTAGGCATCCTGGAAAAAAAATGGCGCTTCCCGCGCTTTTCTTTCTTTCCTGCAGAAAAGATATGGCGCTTCCCGCGCTTCCCCGCTGCTGTTGCCGATGACAACGCTGTTTTCCGCGTTTTAAAAAAATTTTTAAATTTTTATTTACAGGTGGAGACTCGTTCCCGCCAGACTCTCTCTGCTAGGTCTGAACGCCAACCTGCTTGCAGCGCCGGCAGTCTCCCGAGTGCTCCCTCCCCGTCTGTTACTGCTTGCCTCCGCCTTCGCTGCTTGGCCTCGCTGCAGAGCCAGCCGCTGGAGCCCCAGCCCGATGCCCAGGAAGGATTATTGCAGTACCTGCCACCAGCTCGGCTAGCTGGTGAAACCACAGCTTTTTCTTTCTCTTGCTTTTCTTCGACTTTGGACGTCTGAGGAATCGATGTCCTTGAGGTGCTGCCGAATTGCAGGTAAGTCCGTTTCCAATTCGTCACCACTCTTGTGTCCGTGTGTTAATAGAGACACTGAAGGCAGGAGTTGGTTTCACAGGTGTTTACTGAACAAAGTCTGGAGGTGAACTAACTGATACAACACAATATACAGGCTTATATAGCCCGAGTGGCCATTACCGGCATTACAGTACACAGGGGGCTCTTAAAGGCACATACACTACATCCTCCTGGACAGTGGGATTGGGGCTTTCGATGGTCCTGTGGGGGAGTAAAGGAAAGAGTTAGAGATGTGAGGCCAAGGTTACATGCACATTGAATAGTGCAGATGATCATAAGTCAATCTGTTAGAGCATCAGATTCATTATCAGTGACTCATGCAATGTCAATGAGAGAGATGCCAGACTATTCTGTCACCAGCTTGCTATGATGCGCCCGTCTGTCCATCCCCCACTTGGGTATCATCCTCGGTCCCAGCGATTTCCAGGGCCGCCTCTTCCCAGGGGGTGAGCTGGGCTACTGAGGGTGGCCCTCCTCCTTTCATGGCTCTTTCCCTCTTATTGTGGGCTCTCTTTTCCTCCAATGAGGGACACAAGTGGAGTTTGAGTGCGAATGAAACAGTGAGTGTAGAGAATCCATAGCATAGATGCTTAGAAGGAGACAAAGGGCCCTCCTTGCGTGTTGTAAGTTGTTGTTGTCACTGCAATACAGTGATAGGGAGTGTGAGGGCTACATGGTCGAATAGTTAAGTGAATGTGACCATAGAGAGAGAGGGAATGGGTAAGGGTGCAGGGATGTAAGTGTCAAGTGGGATGTGGGGGAAGAGGTTGGCAAAGCAGAGTGCTGGTGCGGAGAGGCGATGGGGATCAGATTGAGGGTGATGGGAAAGTCATACTCACTTTTCCTGTGTGGAGGAGGTCATGAAACCTCTTCCTGCATTGCAGCCAGTTTCTGCGGCTCATTGAAATGGAATTCACCTCCTCGGCCACTTGCAGCCACACAGCTTTAGTCTGCTGGGATGGCTTTTTTCTCCCTGAGGAAGGGAACAGCAGCTCCTTATTATATCTGGCTCCGTGCACCAGAGCTTGGAGGGAGGGCTCATCAAACCGAGGTGCACACTTTTGCTTGATTGTGGACACTGTCAGGAAATCAGCTCCTTCATCCAATTTGCAAAGCGTTTGCAGTCTCCAGAAGAAGCAAGGCTGCTTGCAGGCCTTAAATCCAGCAGCATTGATGACATCGTCGGAGGCGACTTTCTGGATGAAAAGACTCATTGGGCCAGGGGTTCACACACGCAGGAAATCAATTGCCCAATTAGGGGAAAATCCCAATTTTTTAACACTTCACTTAGGAGTCGGGGTGGTGACATGATTTCCACCTGACACGCCCCAGCCCGTCCACACTGGCAAAATCCAGCCCTATGTCTACGTTACACCATTTGCACAATAATATAACATCATTGCATTAGTATATGCAAGTAGCCTGGACTACTGACTATACTGATTGAAGATATTCATCCTCTTCACTATAGCTTAGAGATGTTTCTGATTGGAGTTCTTTAAAGTGTCCCACAAAGGGATAGTATGGCTGTCTTCATTGTGGTTGATAAGCCATTGCAACTAGAAACTGACCCTGTGGATGTTCTTTCCAATAAATCAGATTCATCAAATTATCAATTTATTAATGTTATTTATGTAGTGTATGTACCTTTAAGAGGAGAACTACTTTTACAGCTCCTGTATACTGTAGTACCGGCAGTGACCACACCTGTATATAAACCCTGAGTAGGGATCTGTACTGTTAGTTTTTAGAATACCCTCATCCAGTAAACACCTGTTGATTGTTCATCTGCAGTCTCCGTCTATTTATTGAAGAAGACCATACCTCAAGGTTCACGGATTTAACAGTGGCGACGAGGCAGATTCGAACCTACCTGCAACTCTGCATTTCCTCCCAGGGATTCGCTCCTGGAGGACAGTGGAAGAAAGTCGAGGCCAGAAGCATGGGCGTCGACCACAAGCAACCGCCCAGTCATCCAGCAGAGATTGAGCATCGCAGGGGAGGCTGTTGAGAGCTGGGCTTGGTTCTCCAGTCACGACGATCCAGCGCAACAGGCTGGCAACAGGTACGGCGCAGACCCTTCCCGGACAGCGGCGGCTGGAGCCGACCGACGGTACAGAAAAGGCTGAGCAGCGTCGACGGGGTAAGAGAGAGGGTAAAGCACACAGGGCGCAGCCAGGGATTGAAGACCGAGCGGCGTTGACGGAAAACAAAAAGAGAGAGCGGGTAAAGCACAGCTGGGGTTCAGGACCGAGCGGCGTCAATGAGAGAGGCGTGCAGGAAAACGCGCAGAGCGCAGCCAGTGCTCAAGGGCTGAGCAGCGTCCGCGGGGGAAGAAAGGAAGCACGGGAGATGCCATTTTTGAAGCTGCAGCGGAGAAGAAGGGTGAGCGCGGGAAGAAAGGGAAGCGCGGGAGACACCATTTTGAGCCAGCGGAGAAGAAGGGAAAGCGCGGGAGACGCCATTTTAGCCAGTCTAACCACACCCAGGGATGCCGAAGAGTGGCAGTGTCACAGCGTTCGACAATGAAGTCAAAGATTGGGCGACATATGTAGAACGCATTGAAGTGTACTGCAAGGCGAATGAAGTGCCAAATGCCAGGAAAGCACTGGTATTGTTGAATTCCATGGGTGCAAAAATGTATGGCTTACTGCGAAACCTAGTAACCCCAGAGAAGCCAGTGGATAAGGATTTTGAAAGCATAGTGGCAATCCTACAGGACCACTTAAACCCCACACCGCTGCTGATAGCAGAAAGATTTAAGTTTCACAAAAGGAACCAGCATAAAGACGAAAGTAATGCTGAGTATTTAACGGAACTGCGCAAGCTATCGAAACACTGCCAGTTTGGAATGGGACTAGCAGATACGTTAAGGGACAAGTTTGTGTGTGGGCTTCAAAGTGAAGGAACCCAGAAACGGCTTCTATCAGAAAAGGATCTTACGCTGGACAATGCTTTCAGCATGGCAGTATCACACGAAGCAGCCGCACGGGGCGCTGCAGAGATACAACGGAGACCGCAAGAATATGGCACCAATGAAATGTCATATGGAGCAGTAAAGTGTTATTGTTGCGGCAGAACAACACATGACCAGAAGGATTGTTGGTTCAAGGACCAAGTGTGCAGACAGTGTGGAAAAGCAGGACACATAGCAAGAGTCTGCAGGTCGGGAAAGAAAACCAGCAGCAAGAAATCTCCACAGGAGAAGTACAAAAAGGTACATAAGGTGACGGAGAGTAGTTCAGACGAACAGAAGAGTGATACAGACTCCGGAAGCAAGGAGCTGGGTTGTCTGAAACTACATAATGTAATCAAAATGGAGGATCACCAAACTATCTGGGTCACGCTCAAGATAGACGGAGTCCAAGTGAAAATGGAATTGGACACAGGATCAGCCCTAACAGTCATAAACCGAAGGGACTACAAGCGGCTATTCTCACATATACCCTTGCGAGATACAGAGATTGTCTTGAAGATGTACACGGGGCAAAAAGTCTACCCCAAAGGAAAAATAAGGGTGAACGTCATATACAATGGCAAGGAAACACCAAAAATGGACCTATATGTATTGCCAGATGGAGGACCACCACTACTAGGACGTGAATGGATCCGGAAGATACAGTTAGATTGGCATTCCATACAAGCACTGATGGTAGAGGCCAAAAAGGATGATGACGTCACACCTGGACTATTAAATCCGTGTGTTAATGGAGACACGGAATGCAGGAGTTGGTTTAACAAGTCTTTACTGAATGGAGACCATGGAGAACTGAAACTACAGAAGGCTGTTAGCGCCTTTTTATACAGGGGTGGTCACTGCCGGTACTGCAGTCTGAGACCAGTTATTCTCTTCAAGGTACACATACACAACAATTCCTCCCCTTTTAGATAAACAGTACATAACATTCATTTAACAACTAAATGATAACTAATTACAATCACAATTACGGTTGCTAGATACATTGGTTGAGGTTAATCAATTATAAGTTCAGTCTTTGAGGAGGCTTCCTGATTCTGTCTGGATAACGCCTCTTTGGGGTATCAGGTTCTTCTGGCAAGGTTGAGTCGGGATCAATGTCGTTGTTTGGTTCATCTGCTTCCAATATCACCGATTCTGCGGTAGATGCAATTGGTACATCGGTTTCATCGCCAGGTGTATCAGATCGTGGTGTGGAGTTGACGTTTTCCCGTGACTCTAGAATCTGGTCAGCGTGGCGTCTTACAATGCTCTCTCCAACGTCCACGGTATACATGAGAGGTCCTTGCCGTGTACAAATCGTTCCTGGCTGCCATTTCTCTGTGCGGTAGTCCCGGGCCAAAACTGGTTGACCTATCTTAAAACTCCTGGTCGGTCTTTCATTCATATTCTGAAACTGCCTGTTCTCCACATCTCTTCTGATGTTCGGCTTAACCAAATCCAAGCGGCATCATAGTCTTCGATTGAAGAGCATCATGGCAGGAGTTTGGTTGGTAACCGCATGTGTCGCATTCCGGTAGGCAAACAAGAAGTTGTCCACCTTGTGTTGTAGGGGTATATCTTCATTACACATTGCCTTGATAGCCTTCTTGAATGTTTGAACAAACCTCTCGGCCAATCCATTAGTGGCTGGATGATATGGGGCAGATGTGTAATGCTTAACACCATTGTTCTTTAAGAACCTCTGGAGCTCTTCAGACACAAACTGTGGTCCATTGTCAGAGCAAATCTGTTCAGGCAGCCCATTCCTGGTGAATATGGTTTGTAAGACTGTAATAGTTTTTTCTGTGGCGGTTGAGGACATTTTTATTACCTCTGGCCACTTCGAATGTGCATCCACCGCAATTAAAAACATCGAGTCCATGAAGGGACCAGCAAAATTAATGTGCACCCTTTGCCATGGAGATGAGGGCCACTCCCATGGATGTAGAGGGGCTTGTGGTGGGGCGTTTTGGACCTTCTGGCATCCTGTACAGCTCTTGGTCATCTCTTCGATTTCTCTATCGATTCCCGGCCACCACACAAACGCTCGAGCTAAGTTCTTCATTTTTACCCCTCCCAGATGGCCCTCATGAAGCTCATTGAGCACTCTATCCTTCAATTTGGGTGGAATTACTACTCTGGATCCACACATCAAGGTTCCTCTGCACACTGACAGCTGTTCTCTTCTCGGCGAGGATGCTGGCAGCAGTGGTTCGCCATGTGCTGGCCATCCCTTCACCGTTAAATCATAGACCCGGGATAGTGTTGGGTCATTTCGTGTTTCCTTTTCTATGTTTGCATTCGTCACAGGGAGAAATTCGACTATGGTCGAGTGGAATATCTCCATTGGATCCACTGCAAGTTCTTCTTCCACCTTCGGCAACGGTAGGCGCGACAATCCATCAGCATTCCCATGCTGTTTAGTTCCTTTGTACTCGATGTCATATTGGTGTGCCCCTAGGAAAAGGGACCACCTCTGTAGCCGTTGTGCTGTCATTATCGGTACGCCCTTCTGAGGGTTGAAAATGGAGACAAGAGGTTGATGATCAGTTATTAGAGTAAATTTTTGACCGTGCAGGTAGTGATTGAACTTCTTCACCCCCCACACTAGGCTGACGGCCTCTCTGTCAATCTGGGTGTAGTTACGCTCAGCTGAAGTTAACGAGCGTGACGCAAAAGCTATCCGCCTCTCTAAACCATCAAGGAATTTATGCGACAGTACCGCCCCAATGCCGTAGGGAGACGCATCACACGCCAGTCTTATCGGTAGTGATGGGTTGTAGTGAGCCAATACTTCTCTTGAAGTGATTAAGTCCTTACTCTTCTGAAAGGCCCGCTTACAGTCATTGCTCCATTTCCATGCTACTCCTGTTCATAGTAGGGCGTTCAGTGGGTGCAGAATTGTGGACAAATTCGGTAAAAACTTATGGTAGTAATTCACCAATCCGAGGAATGACCTCAGTTGCGACACATTTTCAGGCGCTGGGGCCTTAACAACCGCTTCAACTTTGTCAGGGGACTTCTGTAACCCCTCTTCATCAATCACGTGGCCACAATACGATATCTGTTTCTTAAAAAACTCGCACTTGGGGCGGTTGGCTCGTAGCCCATGTTCACGTAGTCTAGTGAGCACCTGTTCTAGGTTGTTAAGGTGTTCACTGTCATCTTCACCTGTCACTAGGATGTCGTCCAAGTAACACTGAGTCCCCGGAATCCCTTGCAGGACTTGTTCCATCGCTCTTTGCCATATCGCCGGAGCTGATGCTACTCCGAATACCAGTCGATTATACTGGTAAAGACCTTTGTGAGTGTTTATCGTGAGATACTTCCTAGAGGATTCTTCAACCTCCATCTGCAAATATGCTTGCACTAGGTCAATTTTTGTAAAACGCTTCCCTCCGGATAGTGAGGCGAAGATATCTTCTATCCTTGGAAGAGGATATTGTACTGTGTGAAGGACTGGGTTCACTGTCATCTTGAAGTCCCCACAGATGCGAACCTTCCTTGGCTCCTCAGATTTATTGTTTAACGTTTTCTTCATGACAGGAACGATGGGTGTCGCCCACTCGCTCCAGTCTACCTTAGATAACATGCCTGCATTCTCCAGATTCTCCAGCTCTGCCTCGACGGCTGGGCGAATTGCATATGGTACCGGTCTTGCTTTGAAAAGCTTGGGAATTGCATTTTCCTCTATTTTTATCGAGGCGGTTACGCCTTTAAGAGTGCCCAGTTCTTGTTGAAATACCTCTTTGGCGTCAGCTAAGATTGTTGACAATCGTCCAGGAGTGACGTCGTCATCCTTTTTACCAGCCACCGTCAGTGCCTGAATGGAGTGCCAGTCTAAACTTATCTTTCTGATCCAGTCACGTCCCAATAACAGTGGTCCACCATCTTGCAGAATGCAGAGATACAATTTCTGTATTTTCTTGCCGTTGTATTCGACAGGCACCCTTATTTTTCCTCTGGGGTATACTTTTTGCCCCGTATACATCCTCAAGACAATGGATGTCTCTCTCAAGGGTATGTGTGAGAATAGCCGCTCGTAGTCTCGTCGATTCATGATGGTTAGAGCTGATCCTGTATCCAATTCCATTTTGACTTGAGACCCTGCTATCGTGAGGGTGACCCACATGGTTCGGTGATCCTCTTTTGCGATTACGTTGTGAAGTTTGAGACAGCTTAGTCTCTTGTTCCCGACAGCTTAGTCTCTTGTTCCCGGATTCACTATCACTCATCTGGTCTTCGGAACGACTGTCTGTCATCTTTTTTACTTTCCTGTACGGTTCCTTAGTAGCCTTTTTATTGTCGTTGGTCTTCTTCTCAGACCTGCAAACTCGTGCAATGTGTCCCATCTTTCCGCATTGCCTGCATATTTTGTCCTTGGACCAGCAGTCCTTCTGGTCATGGTTTGTTGTGCCGCAGCGATAGCATTTTGCAAATCCCCGTGTCATTTTGTGGGTGCCGTATTCCTGTGGCTTTTGTTGTCTTTCCGCAGCTCCCCTTGCTGCTGCTTCGTACGATACTGCCACGCTGAAAGCCTTATCTAGCGTCAGCTCTTTCTCTGAGAGTAACCTCTTCTGGGTTCCTTCACTCAGGAGTCCACAGACAAATTTGTCCCGTAAGGTATCTGCCAGTCCTGCTCCGAACTGGCAGTGCTTTGACAGCTTGCGTAGTTCCGTAAGGTAATCAGCATTGCTCTCATTTTTGTGCTGATTTCTCCTGTGGAATTTAAATCTTTCTGCTATCAGCAGCAGTGTAGGATTTAGGTGTTCCTGTAGGATAGCAACAATTTCGTTAAAACTCTTCGCCTTCGGTTTGGCTGGAGTAATCAGGTCCCGCAATAGGCTGTACAATCTTGCGCCCATTAAATTTAGCAATACCGATGCCTTTTTCTCCTCGGCTATTTCGTTTGCCTCGCAATATACCTCGACTCTTTCCACATACGTGGTCCAGTCTTCTATTGCATTATCGAAGGCAGTGATATCGCCAGTCTTTGGCATCTTGAAAATCTAAGATGGCGCCTCCCGCGCTTTGCCTTCGTCCCCGATTTAATAAAATGGCGCCTCCCGCGCTTTTCCTTCTTCCCCACCGAGTTAAGATGACGCCTCCCACACTTTCCCGCCGCTGCCGCTGCTGTCAACGCCGCTCTCCGCGGTATTTTTATTTTTAACCGTTCCCGTCATGGAGCGGACCCTCTGGGACACTTCTCTCCCTCTTCTTAGGTCCGAACGCTGCCCGGCTGCGAAGCACCGGCCGCGCCCTGTGTGCTCCACGCTCTCTCTCTCTCTTTGCTTCCCGACTCGCTGCCCGGCCCCGTTGCAGAGCCACCCGATCGAGCTCTAGCCCGCCGCAGCCCAGGAAGGATCAGTGCACTACCTGCCACCAGCCCGATTGGCTGGGAAACCACAGACTGGAGACCAAGCCTGGCTCTCGACAGTCTCTCCTGCACTTTTCAAGTTGATGAGGTGGAGGGCGGTTGCCCACGGTCGACGCCCGTTTCTCGAGTTTCTGTGGATTATTTTTTTATTTTTCTCTCTTCTGGCTTCGACCGTCAATAACGTCGTCTGAGGTGCTGCCGAGTTGCAGGTAAGTTCATTTCTTACTCGTCGCCAGTATTAAATCCGTGTGTTAATGGAGACACGGAATACAGGAGTTGGTTTAACAAGTCTTTACTGAATGGAGACAATCGGGAACTGAAACTACAGAAGGCTGTTAGCGCCTTTTTATACAGGGGTGGTCGCTGCCGGTACTGCAGTCTGAGACCAGTTATTCTCTTAAAGGTACACATACATAACATGGACGACTGTCAAAAATGCTAACTGACGCACAAGAAGTGTTCCAGGAGGGACTCGGAACACTAAAAGGCATAACAGCGACGATCAAAATAGAGGAAAATGCAAGCCCAAAGTTTTTTAAGGCCAGACCAGTGCCTTATGCGATCCGCCCAGCCGTCGAAGCAGAGCTGGAAGGTTTGGAACGTTCAGGAGTACTGTCCAAAGTGGACTGGAGTGAGTGGGCTACACCCATCGTTCCTGTAATGAAGAGGTCGTTGAGTAATACACCTAGGGAACCAAAGAAGGTTCGCATCTGTGGGGACTTTAAGGTGACAGTGAACCCAGTCCTTCACACGGTACAATATCTGCTTCCGCAGATTGAAGATATTTTCGCCTCGCTATCTGGAGGAAAACGCTTCACTAAGATTGATCTGGCCCAGGCGTACCTGCAAATGGAAGTAGAAGAAGCCTCGAAACAATACCTCACGATCAACACTCACAAAGGTCTCTACCAATACAATCGGCTGGTGTTCGGGGTAGCATCAGCTCCAGCTATTTGGCAAAGGGCGATGGATCAAGTCCTGCAAGGGATTCCAGGGACCCAGTGTTATTTGGACGACATCCTGGTCACGGACGAAAATGACAGTGATCACCTCGCCAACCTGGAGCAGGTGCTCACTAGATTGAAGGAATATGGGCTCCGAGCTAATCGCCACAAATGCAAGTTTTTTCAGAAGCAGATCTCGTATTGTGGCCACGTTATTGATGAAGAGGGGTTACATAAGTCCCCTGAAAAGATTGAGGCAGTAGTCAAGGCTCCAGCACCGGAAAATGTGTCACAACTGAGGTCGTTCCTCGGGCTGGTGAACTACTACCATAAGTTCTTGCCAAATTTGTCGACAGTATTACACCCACTGAACACCCTACTGCAAACGGAGGTACCATGGAAGTGGAATGACGAATGTAAATGAGCTTTCCAGAAGTGCAAAGAATTGATCACATCAAAAGCGGTGTTGGCTCATTTCAACCCAGCACTACCAATTCAGTTGGCGTGTGATGCATCACCCTATGGTATTGGAGCGGTGCTGTCACACAAATTCCCGGACGGTTTAGAGAGGCCAGTAACCTTTGTGTCTCGGTCACTAACCTCAGCCGAGCGCAACTACGCCCAGATTGACAGGGAGGCCCACAGCCTAGTGTGGGGAGTGAAAAAGTTCAACCACTATCTGCACGGGCAGAAGTTCACCTTGCTGACTGACCATCAACCACTTGTCTCCATCTTTAATCCAAAGAAGTGCGTTCCGGTGATGACTGCGCAACGGCTACAAAGATGGTCCCTTTTTCTAGGGGCGAACCAATATGAAATAGAGTATAAGGGCACGAAACAGCATGGAAACGCTGATGGGCTATCACGCCTGCCACTGCCTACTGCGGAGGAAGTACCAGCAGTGGACCCTGTCGAAATATTTTATTCAACTATAATTGAACGCTTGTCAGTAACTAACGCGTATATAGAGATGGAGACCCGAAATGATCCGACACTGTCTCGGGTATCTGATTTGACGGTGAAGGGATGGCCAACACATGGCGACTCACTGTTGCCAGCATTCTCATCTAGAAGAGAACAGCTGTCAGTATGCCAGGGGACATTGATGTGTGGATCCCGAGTGGTAATTCCACCCAAGTTAAGGGAAAGAGTGCTCAATGAGCTTCACGAAGGCCATCTGGGAGGGGTGAAAATGAAAAGCCTTGCTAGGGCTTATGTGTGGTGGCCGGGGATCGATCAACAAATCGAGGACCTAACAAAGAGCTGCTCAGGATGCCAGAAGGTCCAAAATGCACCAGCACATGCCCCTCTACACCCATGGGAGTGGCCCTCCTCTCCATGGCAACGGGTGCATATTGATTTTGCTGGTCCATTCATGGACTCAATGTTCTTAATAGCAGTGGATGCGCACTTGAAATGGCCTGAGGTGATCAAAATGTCCTCCACCACTACGGAGATAACGATTGCAGTCCTACGGACCATATTTGCCAGGAACGGCTTGCCAGAGCAGATTTGCTCTGATAACGGACCACAGTTTGTGTCCAAAGAGTTTCGGAATTTTATGAGAAGGAATGGGGTAAGGCATTACACATCCGCCCCGTATCATCCAGCCACAAATGGATTGGCTGAGAGGTTCGTACAAACCTTTAAAAAGGCAGTAAGGGCCATGTGCGATGACGACATTCCACTGCAGCATAAGGTGGACAATTTCCTGTTAGCCTACAGAAATGCGACACATGCAGTTACCAACCAGACCCCAGCCATGATGTTCTTTAACCGAAGGTTGAGATCTCGTCTGGATTTGCTCAGACCAAATGTACGAAGAAATGTTGAGAATAAGCAATTCCAGCACATCAATGAGAAGCCGACAAGGAGCTTCAATGTAGGACAACCAGTCTTGGCCCGCGACTACCGAACAGAGAAATGGCAACCAGGAACGATATGCACACGGCAGGGGCCACTAATGTACACAGTGGATGTTGGGGAGAACATTGTGAGATGCCATGTCGACCAGATCCTAGCGTCACAGGAACGAGTCAACCCCATGTCTCGCGTACCTGGTGATGAACCCGACATACCGGTAGCATCTACCCCAGAAACAGTAGCACCGGAAGCTGATGAACTAACCGACAACAGGGGGCCAGAATCGCCTCCGCACCAAGAGCAAGACACTCAGGAAAGGCGCTATCCAGAATGGATCAGGAAGCCGCCCCAAAGACTGAATTTATAAATGGACTATTTCAGTTAATGTGCATGTTAAAAGTGTTAACTGTTGAATGAATGTTATGGTACAGTTAATCTAAAAGGGGAGGAATTGTAGTGTATGTACCTTTAAGAGGAGAACTACTTTTACAGCTCCTGTATACTGTAGTACCGGCAGTGACCACACCTGTATATAAACCCTGAGTAGGGATCTGTACAGTTAGTTTTTAGAATACCCTCCTCCAGTAAACACCTGTTGATTGTTCATCTGCAGTCTCCGTCTATTTATTGAAGAATACCATACCTCAAGGTTCACGGATTTAACAATTTACATCTAAGAATTAGAGTTTAACCAACTACTGTATAAACTTAATTGAAAGCTGTGTAATTTCCATGAATGTTGTATTTGGTATTGTCCTTTTAAGACAGTATAATTCTCTAAATGTGGTTAGTTGTTTTAATAAATCCAGAAATGTTCCAAAATCCTGAAAACCTTCTATAATAATTATGTTGGAATATCTCAGAATAAATCAGTCTAATGTTACAGCTGCAGTACTGTGCGATCTGGAAGCTGTAACGCTGTTCAGCTGGTGGTATTAGAGCTGCATCATTCAAAATCTGCTGAGGAGCTGTCCTTTGTGCTGAAATCCAGGTGCACTGCTTTATTGCACCCTTCCTGGTGGTTTGGTCCCTGGTCTTTTCTCCACTCCTAATGTACAGGTGTCCATCTCTAATTTGTTCTCCTGATATGCTGACTTTGATGTTCGAGTTCCCGTACTCCCAGATGTGCTCTTCCCACTATCCTACTTCGCTTTCTCCCTGAGAAGGCCTTGCCAACCTGCCAGGCTTTTGGCCGGTGGTGATCCCCAAGATGTTGATGGGCAATGGTGATGTTGTTGAAGGTCAGGTGGAGATGGCTGGCTTTCTCTTGTTTGTGATATTCATTACTTGGCACTTAGAAAAACATAGAAAAATAGGAGCAGGAGTAGGCCATTCGGCCCTTCGAGCCTGCTCCGCCATTCAATATGATCATGGCTGATCCTCTATCTCAATACCATATTCCTGCTCTCTCCCCATACCCCTTGATGCCTTTTGCATCTAGAAATCTATCTATCTCTTTCTTAAATATATTCAGTGACTTGGCCTCCACAGCCTTCTGTGGTAGAGTATTCCACAGGTTCACCACCCTCTGAGTGAAGAAATTTCTCCTCATCTCAGTCCTAAATGTCATATCCGTATCCTGAGACTGTGACCCCTTGTTCTAGACCCCCAGCCCGGGGAAACATTCTCCTGGCATCCAGTCTGTTTGGCCCTGTCAAAATTTTATACATGGCACGAATGTTACCTGCCACTTGTCAGTCCAAGCCTGGGTGACAACCACACCCTGCTGTAGGCTGGTATGGGCTGCTTCATTATCATTATCAGAGTTTTGAATAGGGCTGAACAATGTGGAATCATTAGCAAACAGCCTGACTGCTGATGTGATGATGGAGGGAAGGTCATTGCTGAAGCAGCTGAAGCTGGTTGGGCCAAGGATGCTTCCCAGAGAAACTCTTGCAATGATATCCTGGGACTGGGATAACAGGCCTCCAACATCCACAATCATCTTCCTTTGAAGCAGGTAGAACCCCAAGCCACTGAAGGAGTTTTACTCTTGACCCTCATTGACCTCAATTTTTCTAGCGTTCCTTGGCACCATACTTGGTCAAATGTGGCCTTGGTGTTGAGGACACTTATTTACACCTCTTCTCCAGCATTCAGCTCTTGTGTCCATGGCTGGATAAAGGTTGTGGTGAGGTTTGGAAATGAATGGTTCTTGTGGAACAGAAACTGAGCATCTGTGAGCAGCTTATTGGCATTCCATATACCATTTTAAATTTTGCTTTTACAAATATTTATCCGTATCCTTTTTAAAAACTTTTATGGATTATATTTACATAATTTTTCTGGTAGGGAATTAAAAGTCCTAACAGTCTTCTGTGTAAATAAATTACCTTAACCGCCCTGTTCTTTTGGTGTTCTTAAATTCATGCCCTTTAGTTACTGACTTGTTGACCAGTGGAAATCATTTTTCCTGATTTATCTTATCAAAATCAATCATAAATTTGAAGATTTCTTTCAGATCTCCTCTTAATGTTCTTTGTTCCAATGAAAAGAATCCAGTTTTTCAGTCTGTCCTCATAACTAAAGCTTATTATCCTCGGTATCACGGCAAATCTCTTCTGCACGCTCATTAGGACTTGACATTTTTCCTGAAGTAAGGCACCAAACACTGGATGCGACATTCTAACTGTAGAGCCATGTTTGAGCATCTTTTGACCATTTTTCCAGAGGAAAAGTTTTGGAGAACAAAAAGGAGTTACTTTTAATATTTTTTTCTAAAGCATAGTGTATTCTCGTAATTTAGAGAAAAAGGGCCCGATTTTCTGGATCGTGCGGGAAATTTTCGGGTTCCCCGAATGTGGGGTTCCGACCCGAAAAAAAATGGGTCAGCCAGCTGCACGCAATTTTCCCTCAAGTGGCCAATTAATTCCCAGCGTGTGGGCAGCCTTGCTAATTGTCCATTTCTAGTCAGAAAGCCCCACAGTATGATGTCATCATTCGTGGTGCTTTTAAAGTGTCCAGCAAGCTTCTCCACCTCTGCAGGCTTCTCAACCACTCTTGCACAATGGCAGAGGAGCCTGCACCAGCTGCCAGCGGCAGAGGCCGAGCTGCCGCCAAATTCAACGAGATGTCACTGCAGACCTTGGTGGATGGGGTAAGGGCCCACAGGGAGGTCCTCTACCCTCGCTCAGGGAGGAAGAGGCCTCCCAAAGAGTCCAGGGCTGCCTGGATGGAGGTGGCTGCAGAGGTAAACTCTCTAGGAGTCACCCGTCGCACCTGGATGCAGTGCAGGAAGCGCTTCCATGACCTTCAACGCAAAGGGAAAGTAAGTACGAAGTTTCCATCACCCTCAACCTGATCCCCATTGCCTTTCCCCAACAGCACTCAGCTTCAGCAATCTCTTCCTCCACATCCCACTTCACAGTCACATCCATGCACTCTTACCCATTCCGTATCTCTCTATGCTCACATTCACATAACTATTCCACCATCCAGCCCTCACATTGCCTCTCACTCTGATGCTTGGAACACAACTGACAACACACAGGGAGGGCCCTTGGTCTTGCAGCCTCACAACATCTTTGTCTCCTTCTAAGCATCTATGCTATGCAATCTCTACACTCACTCCTGCACTCTCACTCAAACTCCACTTGTCTCTCTCATTGCGGGAAAAGAGAGCTCACAATAGACGAGAGCATGCGAGGACTGGAGGAGGACCACCCTCATCGCCCACCTGAACCCCTGGGAGGAAGCAGCGATCGAGATTGCTGGAGCTGACGTGCCTGTGGATGCTGGGGCAGGAGAGACAGGAGCAAACCCGCAAGCTGGTGACAGAATAGTTCCCCATCTCTCTCATTGACATAGCATGAGTTGCTGATATGATTCTGAAGCCAAATCATTTGGACTTATGAGCATATGCCAAATCCAATGTGCAAGTAGCCTTGCCATCACATCTCTAACTCTTTCCTTTTCTCCCCCACAGGACCATCCGGTGCCCCCGTTGCCACTGCCGAGGAGGAAGAGGCTTTGCAGCCAGACTCCTCAGGGGAAGCTCCAGCCTCTGAGGGTGCAGCGTCAGCAGAAGTAAGCGCACCCAGCACCAGCGCAGACACTCACACCTCGGTGGGACCTTCGGGACATAGAGTAGAGTTGTCACCTGGTGTATCACAGCTCACAAGTGAGCATCAGCAGATTGTGGAGACAGGGACAGCAGTGGAGAGTCCTCGTTGGAGGGTGCAGGGCTCTGCCAGCTCAGCTCAGCTGCATGTCGACCCTATGCCTCTGGGTCCATCCGCAAGAGAGGAGGTGATGGCTCTCCATGCACAGATGCAGGAGTCTCTGGGAGGTTTTGTCTCCAGGGTCGCTGCGAGTGTGGAGCGAGTGGAGGAGTCCATGGCAAGCATGAGCAGAGCCTTATTGGAGTCATTGGCGCATCAAAGCATCACCACGGAAAGGATGGCTACCTCCGTGGCAATGCTGGCTGCAGCCGAGGAGAGGAGGGCTGCGGCCATGGAGGAGCTTAGTCGCCAGGGTGTCGAAAACATGGTGAGTGCTCTGAATAGAATGGCATCTCTTGAAGAGCGATGGGCATCTATTGATCACCGAAACCAGACCTTCATGGAAGTCCCTCTGAGCAGGACTTCCAGTGCTGAGACGGGTCCCCATGGCCCCCTTGATGTGCAGCAAGGTGCTCTTCAGCCACTTGCAGGCGCTGGGGGGAGCTGACCCATGAGAGGGAGGTTGTTGGCACACCTCAAGGAAGTGGGGGCTCCTCTCCACGCGCTCACACTTCCATGCCACTTCAGAGCCTTCGGTCAGAGGCCCGCCGGAGTCCACACCCCAGTGAGATAGGAGTCTCAAGCCCTGCACAGCCGCAGGAGCAGCAGACTGCTGGCGAGCCCTCACAGGCTTGCCACCCCAGAGGATGCCCGCCAAAGGTGTCCAGACAGGCGCAGCAGGAAAGTGAGCCAGGGGCCTCCACATCTGCTGAAGCCATGGGGTAGCACTACGCAGGAGCACGTGTAAGAGAAAAATAAAGCACCACTAATCACAAGGGTAGTCACTTGGGTGAAAAGTCTTGTAAATAGTTTTAATGCCATCATTTTCCTGTACATAAAAAATCTGGTGGCAGCTGCTGCAGTTATGGCGTCTGTCATTTGGCAAATGGGGATATCACATAGAGGCCTTAGGATAACTTGCAGATGTCAGCAAGCTGGTCAAATAGGTAGGAAAGTGTAGGCATGGGCCACTGTCCATGGTTAGTTAAGAAGCAGTGAGGCTGCAGTGTTTGATATACCAGGCTATGCAAATCTGCCCAGGATGAGTGCGTTCCTTGCATTCCGCCCAGCAATGTTCTCGCGCACTGGTGCCACTGGTTGGCGGGCCTCTGCAGGATGCTCATTTCCATCCTCCTCCTCCTCAGCATCATCCTCATCCTCCTTAGCATCATCCTCATCCGAGGCGGCTCTGTGAGGAGCCTCTTGGTCCTGCGGAATCGGCAAGCCACGACGCTGTGCCATGTTGTGAAGCACACAGCATACCACGACGATTTTGGAGACCCTGGCTGATGAGTACTGTAGGGCTCCACCTGATCTATCGAGGCATCTGAAGTGCATCTTCAGCAATCCGATGGTTTGCTCGATAATGCATCTGGTGGTAATGTGGCTGGAGTTGTAGCGCTCCTCAGCTTCGCTGGCTGGTCTCCTTAACGACGTCATTAGCCAAGAGCGCAGGGGATATCCCTTGTCTCCAAGTAGCCATCCTTGAAGTTCGCTTGGCGGACTGAATAGCGGAGGCACAGTAGACTGGCGCAGTATGAAGGAGTCATGGCAGCTGCCAGGGTACCTGGCACAAACATGCAAAATCACCTTCTTGTGGTCACACACCAGCTGAACGTTAAGGGAGTGGAAGCACTTGCGGATGACAAAAACTCCTGGATTGCGGTGGGGTGCCCTAAGGGCCACATGTGTGCAGTCAATGACACCCTGCACCCTTGGAAAGTCTGCCAGCTGAGCGAATCCACGCGCTCGCGCCCTCACACTTGCGCGATCCCTGGTGAAATGGATGTGATTGTGCGCAAGGGCAAAGAGGGCATCAGTTACCTGCGTGATGCATGTGTGTGCGGCCGCCTGGGAGATGCCTCTGATGTCTGCTGCTGATCCCTGGAAGGAGCCTGAGGCATAAAAGTTGAGTGCGGTGGTGACTTTGATGGCCACTGGTAAGTAGTGTGGACCTGGTGCTCTGGGCTCCAGGTCTTGCTGCAGCATTGCGCAGATGTCAGTCACAACCTCGCGCGAAATTCAGAGCTGCCTCTGGCACTGCTGCTCAGTCATGTTGAGGTAGCTGACCCTGTGTCTGTAGACCCTGTTTGGGGGGTATCTCCTGCGCCGACAGCCTTCCATGTGCTGGCCCCTTCTAGCCTGTGCTGCCCCAGGTCACTGAGCCACAGCCTGCCGCTCCTGCTGGTGCTGCTGTTGTTGCTGGTGATGCTGTTGCTGGAGTTGCTCCAGCCTCCTCTGCTGTTGGAGATCCTCTAATGCCAGGAAGGGAAGGAACAAAAGGCCTCCCATGCTTCTGGCGATGCCTCCGTTGAGGAGGCGCTGAGTTAGGGTGGTGAGAGGGGCTTCCCAGGAGCTCACACTGGAGAAGTGTGTGCGGCTCCAACCTTCCACAGCTGTGCCTAAGCCTTCAACAAGTTGCCCCAAGCCTTCAGCAACAAGGTCCTGCAGCCTACAAATACTGTCTGATTAAATCTCTTCAGTCCTGATTGACCTGCAGCTGAAAGCAAGCAAGCCAACTCTGTTCACGCCAGGTTTCATCAGCGGTGTTCCCACCAGGCGTGTTTCACGTGGGGAAAGGCAGAAAATTGCAAGGGCCCTTGAAAATAGGATTAAACATGCCAATAATTGATCATTAGGCTCCCGCCGACCATTCCCGCCTGCGGCGGGCGGGACTGATTCGGGTCGCGCTGAAACACGGGGGCGAAAGTCGGGCGGGGTGGGGAATCAGACGGGGGGGGGGTCGCGACCCCCATTTCTGCGATTTTCAGCCCCACCCGCCTGAAACCCCGTCCGACGGCTGGGGGGAAATCGGGGCCAAAGCCTCCACTATGATGGGCAGTTAAAATACTATAGAACAAGCTTTGATGCTGTTTCCCCATAGACTATAAATAATAAGCGGTTTGTTAGCCTGTTCTGGTGCCTGGCTGCTGTTCTGTGGTCATCCCAAAAGGCTGCAGAAATATCAACTGTGCGTGTGCTATAGGGGAGCCTATGTGCAGAACTTATTTATAAGAAGGGGGTCCGAATAAACCCCAAATCTAACAAGGAATCTTCCTAATACCGGTGGCATTTTATGCTGGTTCTTTGGCTTGTCATGGCATGCACACCAGGTGACATGGAGGCCCACAGAGTAATCAAAAAGGAACAGATTGGATTTGCAGTTGTGAGGCACATGTAGAGCAGGCTGTGGTTTTATACAAGATTACAGGGTACATTAAGATTCAGGGTAAACTTACTTGTACTTCTTTCATTGATTTTCTTAAGTCTTTCTGCTGCTTGCAGCTTTGATAGGAGCAGGATTAGGCCATTCAACCCCTTGAGCCTGTTCAGCGATTCAATCAGATCAGATCTGTACTTCAACTCCATTAACCGGGCCTTTGAGCCATAGCCCTTGATACCCTTAGCTAACAAAAATCGATCGATCTCAGCCTTGAACATTTAAATTGACCCAGCATCCACAGCCTTTTGGGGGAGAGAGTTCCAGTTTGTGCAAATTTGCTTCCTGATTTTACTCCTGAAAGGCCGAGCTCCAATTTTAAAATTATGTCCCCTTGTTCTGGATTGCCCCAGGAGAAGAATTAGTTTCTCTTATCCACCCTATCAAATCCTTTTGTCATTTTAAACACCTCGATTAGATCACCCCTCCTGGCCATTGTTTAATATTTATCTTGTAATATATTCTAAGTAGTTAGAGCAGATGCTTTTCTTTTAGTTATGTGTATCAAGGAGAGCAGCAAGAAAGGAATTAGAATAATGGCTGAGGCTGAAAATCATAAAAAGACTGCACCACTATTCAAGGAGGGGTGAGTCTAAATAAAAGTCCTGAATTATACAGGTTTATTTTAGTCAAAGCTTTTAGTTATACTGGCACATATCCAGATCTGAGGCAATTGTAAGGCCTATTATGTTGTCTATGGGCTTGACAGAACAGTCTGACAAGATTCTCCATTCTGATAAAAGATTGAATAATGTGAGTGATGGTCACAATACTCAATGTATACATCCTGAGCATACACTCTCCCATATTCCCCACCACAATATTTCTCTCATTCACCGTCCACATAGAAGGCACAATGATTGTGAGAGAATGTATAACTCTATTTTAACCCCTATTTGGTCCTTCTTTCAGCAGACAGGGGCACCCAAGTCAAGTAGCCAGAAGAATCCAAGAGTGATTTATTGACCTAGTCCTGGTCGATGTATGGCATTCCACAAAGTACATTAGTTTGAAACCCACATAAAATATTCTCCAGAACTATTTTCCTGAAGTAATTACAGGAAGCTTAAGCCTAGGACTGCCAGTTCAGACACATATCCATCTGTAACCATTGCAATAGTCGCCTTCAGCCCACCTTAGTTAACCTACAACCTCATCCCAAACAGCAGCACTTGAACCCTATACTCCTTGGAGACCTAGAATGCCAATCCACTTTGCAGGCCCAGTTCGTCCATTCATTGCTGAGAATGGGAACGCTGATACTTTCCCATTGCTATTTTTCAGAACCACCAAAGCTGTCCTCAAGGACTATATTATTGCTTTCTCTTTCACCAAGACGCATAAAGCATGGCAAAGCCAGAGATACCTCTATCAAAGGATAGTGGAGCTAGAACAAAATATATTCATCGGTGAACAACGAGTTGAACTAAACAGAATAGTTCCTCCAACACATCAGAGCAAAATACTACAAGCGGGTGACAATCCAGGAAAGCTCCTAATATGCACCATGCAACAGCAAGTATAGAACTAACGGGTTGCATCAGTTAACAGCAGACAAATTAACATCCCACCCACTGAGAGCAATTTGCAGAAGTTCATGTCTCACTGCACACCTCCCAGTCTACACCACAGGAAATACTTCAGTTTCCAACCTCCCTCTCTCCTAAGAAGAAGCACAGACTCTGGACTCCCAGTGGCCATAATTTTTGCATCTAGAATGTAGGTGGGTCATTGGGATCTGTATCACCATGGTCTGCCAGAGCTTGTTTGACCACATTTGGGGGTCAGAGAGGAGTTTTCCTGAGTTTTTTCCTAAATTATCCTGAGATTTTTGGGGGGATTTTTGCCTTTCCCAAGACATACGTGGCTGTATGGGTTTCGTTCCAGCCAGGCTCACAAAGAGCAAGGCTACAACGCACCCAGGACCGCATGTTGTTCTGGTTAAACAATGCAATAGATAGATCGATTTATGGAGCATGGAGGATTGTAGCCGCCATTATTGACTGATTGCCGTGAGAATTGATGCATCAGGTGACCAATGGTGGAGTGTGGGGGTGGGGCGGTTGGAGATGGGAGGTCATTTGATGAAACCTCCAACTACACTGTAGTGTATGTACCTTGAAGAGAGAACTACTTTTACAGCTCCTGTATACTGTAGTACCGGCAGTGACCACACCAGTATATAAGCCTTGAGCATGCCTCTGTACTGTTAGTCTTTAGACTACCCTCCTCCAGTAAACACCTGTTGATTGTTAAGTTACAGCCTCCGTCTAGTTATTGGAAAACATCATACTTAAAGAATCACGGATTCAACATACACGATCCAACTAGAGTTGGCAACCCTAAAGTCAACAAGCCTTTCACAGATGCACAATGTTTCTTTTTCTTGTCCTTAGCTATCCTTCATTATAAGAAGAAAGCAAGGTCAAAGAAAAGAGTAAGAGGTGAACAAGAAAACGGGCGCAAGGAGAGGAAGCCGATAATCATGTTGGCCAAACCATCTTCTTTTCTTCCTGATATGCATATCATAAATCTCCCTCCATCCCTCTAATCTCATAGCCCAGGCCTCTCTCTCCCTCTCCAATTCCTCCTGCCCTGTGGGGTTCTGTCTCTGACTCTGACTCTGGCTCTGGTTCTGGCTCTGGCTCCGAGAAAGCCCGCCGCTCACCTGGCAGCCTTGTTGTGGAAAACCCAACACCACGATATGGAACACCTCTTGGCTTCATCCTGTTCACCCAGGGCTCGAGCTTCTGCTGACGGTGTCACCGACTCCCCACTTGTGTGCACACACAAAACTCTGGATGAGCAGTGCCTCACTTGCCTCACCTGATGTGCCACCTCTGCTTCTGTGACCCGTTTCAGAAGTAGTTTAAATTCCTATACCCAAATCCACTATCTGCCACATACACCAACAGCCGCAACTCTCCTGCATTCCCTTTCCTATGAGAGAATAGACAAGCTTTTACTTAAATTCCCCTCTTCTTTGCCTCGACCATAGAGTTTCTGGCAGCAAAGATTAGAGTTCGTGCAGACATCCATGGAGTAGAAGCTGTAAAAGCCCGGCACAAAACATCATTCATTCTATTTTACATAAATAACTTAATAACTTCACTACCCAACATCTTGTGAAAGATCAAGGAATTCAGCTGGCTTTTGGAATAGTAGCTTAACTGGAGAAGCTGGATTTGTTTTCATTAGAGCAAAGGAGGTTGAGGGGTGATTTGATAGAGGTGTACAAGGGTTTGGATAGGCTAGACGGGGAAAGGCTGTTCCCACTAGTTGATGGTACAAGGACTAGGGGACACAGATTTAAGATTTTGGGCAAGAGATACAGGTGGGATGTGAGGAAAATCTTTTTTACGCAGCAAATGGTGAGAACCTGGAACTCGCTGCCAACGGAAGTGGCGGAAGTGGAGACACTCAATGTTTTCAAGGGGAGACTGGATAGGCACCTGAGAGAAATAAACTTGCAGGGCTACGGGGATAGAGTGAGAGAATGGGAGTGACTGGATTGCTCTACAGAGAGCCGGCGCAGACTCGATGGGCTGAATGGCCTCCTTCTGTGCCATTCTGACTCTATGACTGTGACTCTATAACCATTCCAAAACAGAGGTATGTCCTCTGCAGAGAACACTTGTTTTGGACAGCAGTCTGTAAGGTCACAGAAAACATACTGGACCACACAAATGCTACATACCTGAGTATGTGCCAGTATGACAAGTGAAACTTTGCAACTTGAACATTTGCCATTGTTTAATATTGATTTTGTAATGTATTCTACGTGGTAAGAGCAGATGCATTTCTTTTATTTATGTGTATCAAGGAGCACAGCAAGAAAGGAATTAGAATAATGGATGGAAATCATAAAAGGACGGCACCATTATTCAAGTGTGGAATGGTGAGTCTGAAAAAAAGTCCTGAATTTAAACAGGTTTATTTAAGTAGAAGTTTTCAGTTATGCTGGCACATATCCAGATCTGAGGCAATTGTGAGGCCTATTACGTTGTCTTTAGGCTACCATCTTTCCATCTATCCAAAGTAGGAAAGATGCAAATTTGTTTCATCTTTTCTTAATTTTTGATCCTCACTGTAAAAACCCATGCCGATACCGATGGAACAATCCTCTCATTCAATGTTGTAAGAAGAAGCTTCTGTATTCAGTCTCTCTCCATTATTACATTCATATTGAGTTAGGCTAAGACACAACATTTTTACTTCAGCTGGTTTTTAATCTCGTTGGCCCTGAATTTCCACAGGGTTCTCCCGATCTCCTGCTGTGGCTTCGGGGGAAGATCAGCAGAAACCCTGGCGAAACGGCTGTTTTTAGCCATGTACACCATTCCTCTGTGAGGTCTGCCAGTCCCCACACCAAAGAACCCTCAAAGAAATTCTATTTCCTTAGGTCTTGTGATTGAATTAATGGAACATCTACCAAGCTAAAACAAGAGGAAAATACTTGAATTTTGACACAGCTGTATCCTTCTATTGTTCAACAAGTGACCTTAGTCTTGCAGTCCATCCAAGTGTTAGAAATAGTTACATTTGTTCATGTGAAGGAGACAAAACTGATCAGTTGGGACTGCTGACACACCAAGGTGTAAGAGTCTATTGCTGCAGCCAGTCTCTGTGTTTTAAATCTTATAGATGATTTGCATCATTATTTAATCATGAACAGTATCTATTTGATTTCCTTTGTTCCAGTTTGAACTTCAAAGGGGAGGTGAGATATAACTAACCCCAGGCTGTAATAGCTCTTTAGTGATTATCTGCTTGCCAGGCAGTTGATTGAGCTGGTGTTGGCAGAAAACCCCTGTGAACATATGAGTTGACTTAAATGCTTTTCATCATGGAAGCTTAAACTAAAGTAACTGCATTGCTTCCAAAATCTATTCAAATCAAGAATTGTTTGTTTTTGTAACAAATTCACTGAGTTAACTAAAGTTTTGTAATCAAGTGAAATCTGCTGTGTTGGTATTAATTTTCTGTAATTAACTCTGATAATGCTTTACTACTGATTCATACACTATAGCCCAAGATAGACTAATTATTTTTCCATTATCTGAAGATTAGGAGTGCAAGAAGATTTTCCTAAAGGAAATTATAATAACGGGAAATTATACGCAACCCTGGGCAATCCTATGTTGTGCATATAAGGTCATACTTTGGTTCACAGGGAACAAGGGATCAATGACAGGAAAGGTCTGTGGTAGTGAGCATGAAAGAGCTGGTGAGAGCCTGAAAATCATAAGAGGGAGGCTCCAGGCAAGTTGTATCCCTTTTCTATAAGTCTAACTAAATCAGGACCTCCCTCCTTGCTGTCTTGCACATTCATACTCAGATCATACCATGACCGCGCCACCCCTCACCCCCACCCCCACACTGACAACCTCAGTCTGTCCATGCATTCACCTGTAAGTAATGTGGGAGAACATTGTACTGTAACTGCACAAAATATACTTATGTATTCTTTTTTTCTCAACCAAAATAAAAAGAAGTATACGGGTCCAGACAAGCCAGTCAGACAGAGGAATTAACAATCTGATTGCCTAATGGATGTTTCAAACCTGATAGGGAATTTCTTCATTAAATAAGGCATAAAGAGGTCTAGATTTAGAGGGAAAGGTTTTGTCCTCTTGATAATAGGTTCAATCTGCTGCAACAAATTAACTAGTAAACACCAGCTGGAATCTCAGCAAAATAACTGTTGGAGTATGCACTGTATGTGCTGCTGGTAGCTTGTTTAATTTTGCTATTTAATTAATTGTCAAACACAAAATGGTAATATCCAGCTCTACAAAAGTAAACAGCATTATGCTGCTTCACTATAAATCACAGCGGCTTTTTAATCCTTAATTGCCCTCCCTTGATTAAAGCGATTACTTTATATTCATGACAACTTTATTAATGTATTTCTCCCAAATGAATGGAATTGAAATAGCAGCTCTGATATTTACCGAGCCGCGCTTGGAGCGGTAAGGGTGGAAGTTATATATGGGAAACGCGGAAGTGTGAGTTTCCCGAATGTCCTGTAGGTTTTAACTGCAGGACTTCTTTTAAATTTTTTTCTCCAGGTTTCCCGCCCGACAGCTAGCTTGATTGACTAGCTGCAGCCGAGCGGGAAAGTCTGCAGCAGAAGGACACAGTGGAGGAGCAGGTAGGTTCAGTGGGGTGCGGGGCGGAGATGGTGGTCGGGGGTGGGGGAGGTGCAGGGGGGAGATGGTGGTCGCGATATTTACAGGGAGGAGGGGAGGGAGTGGGGAGTGCGAAGTTTTTGGGGGAACCCTGAAATCGGGGATATGCGGAGGTTGGGGATGGTCCCCGGCAACTGGGAAACATCTGAGGGGTGGGAAGTCAGACCAGCAATCGGGAGGGACTGGTAGAGATTGCGGGGTTAGTGGGAGGGGAGGGGGTTGGACCAGCAATCGGGAGGGACTGGGAGAGATCGCGGGGTTGGTGGGAGGGGAGGGGGGTGTTGGACCAGGAATCGGGAGGGACTGGGAATGATCACAGGGTTGGTGGGAGGGGAGGGGGGTTGGACCAGCAATCGGGAAGGACTGGGAGAGATCGCGGGGTTGGTGGGGCAGGGGGGTGGTTGGACCAGCAATCGGGAGGGACTGGGAGAGATCGCGGGGTTGGTGGGGCGGGGGGGTGGTTGGATCAGCAATCGGGAGGGACCGGGAGAGATCGCAGGGTTGGTGGGGTGGTGGGGGTGGTTGGATCAGCAATCGGGAGGGACTGGGAGAGATCGCAGGGTTGGTGGGGTGGGAGGAGGGGTTGGATCAGCAATTGGGAGGGACTGGGAGAGATCGCGGGGTTGGTGGGGCGGGGGGGTGGTTGGATCAGCAATCGGGAGGGACCGGGAGAGATCGCGGGGTTGGTGGGGTGGTGGGGGTGGTTGGATCAGCAATCAGGAGGGACTGGGAGAGATCGCAGGGTTGGTGGGGTGGGAGGAGGGGTTGGATCAGCAATCGGGAGGGACTGGGAGAGATCGCGGGGTTGGTGGGGCGGGGGGGTGGTTGGATCAGCAATCAGGAGGGACCGGGAGAGATCGCGGGGTTGATGGGGTGGGGGTGGTTGGACCAGCAATCGGGAGGGACTGGGAGAGATCGTGAGGTGGGGGGTGTATTGATTTGTATGTGGGTTCAATGATGACACATTCATGAAAGAGAATGTCTTTTAATCTAAAGTATTACAACTCAGTTAACAGCATTACAGGGGACACCATGTTAGAGATCCATCTAAAACGAAACTAAAACTAAACTCTCTCTCTCACATGCCCTCTGCTGGTAAGGCATAAATAATCAAACAGGCAAATAAGCTGGTAAGGCATCATAATCAAACAGGCAAATACCATCACTATTTGCTGATATCATTACATCTCCCTTTCTTAAAACAAAAGTATTTTACTTTTATCTAACAACATGTTTTCTTTGTATTACTCTGCATTTTAACTGTAACACTTAATGAACTTACATTATCATTATCATTATCAAGGTTTTTTAACCTTGCTTTGTGTGTTCACATGAAATATGTAAATACACTAGAACTTGAAGAAAGAATAAGATAACATTACTCCCTTCTATAACAAGAGTCCTTAAATTTGCTCAATGAGTCTCTCAGGAGGCTTCACGTGTCTTGAGGATTTTCTGATTGATTGTCCTTGAATCTGAGTTGTTGCCTCCGATGATGGTTTCTCAGCTGTGTGATCAGGTTGTTCAACAGTATCAGTCTTTTGACCTGCTGTGTGATCAGGTTGTTCAACAGTATCAGTCTTTTGACTTGCTGTGGCTGGTCCCATGAGAAGATCTTGACGATTTCTTCGCAGAACAGCACCCTCATCTGTCTGAATGGTGTATGATCTTGGTTGAACTTCACTCAGGACAGTTCCCTTCTGAGTCCATATGTTTGTTTTGTCTTTGAACCTTACTTGGTCACCAGTGTGGAGTTCAGGTAGGTTTTGTGTTCCTCTGTCATAGTAGTACTTTTGCTTTTCTTTCTGTTGTTCTTTGAACTTCCTCACTTTCTCCCCCTCTTTTGTTTTCAGGAGGTTCTCCGGGATGGGTAGGTTTGACCTTAGCCGACGTCCCATAAGGAGTTGGGCTGGTGACATACCACACTCGAGCGGTGTTGTGCGGTATACAAGCATGCTTTGGTAGAAGTCAGTTCCACTGTCGTTTGCCTTGTACATCAGTCTTTTCACTGTCTGGACCGATTTTTCCACTAGTCCATTGGACTGTGGAAAGTGAGGACTTGACGTTGTGTGGACAAAGTCCCACTCTTTGGCAAAGTGTCGGAAACTTGCATTGTAAAACTGGGGTCCGTTGTCTGTGAAGACCTCGCTTGCCACGCCATGTCTGGAGAATATGGCTTTCATACATGTTATCACAGCATCTGCAGTGGTGGTGTACAGTCTACAAACCTCTGGATACAGGGAGTAATAGTCTGTGACTACAAGATAGTCCTTCCCTTGACATACAAATAGGTCAGCGCCTACCTTCTGGTAAGGTCTGTCTGGCGCTGGGTGTGGCTTTAGTGGTTCTACCGGATTGCTTGCTCGATATTTCAGGCATATTGTGCAGTTTGACACCTCATTTGTCACATCTTGGTTGATTCGTGGCCAGTACATCACCTCTCGTGCTCTTTTCTTACACTTTTCAATTCCCAGATGTCCTCCATGGATCCTTTTTAGCATCTCTCTTCTCAGACTCTTTGGGATAACTATTTTACTTCCTTTGTAGATGATGTCTTCAACCACTGATAGTTCCGCCCTGCAGTTCCAGTACTCTGCCATGTCAGGTGAGCAGTCTTGCTTCATGTTGGGCCATCCATCCAAGATGCTTTTCCTCAGTCGTCTCATTGTTTCATCTTTGTTTGTCTCAGTCTTTATGAGCTCCATTTTTGCATCTGCTATGGGCAGTGCACTTGTGATCATGTCCACGTAGGCGTTCACTTTTTCATCCATTTTGGTGTTTGCGGGCTCACTTGGGTCAACAGCTCTGGACAACGTGTCTGCTGTATACATCAGCTTACCCGGTGTGTACGCAACATTCAGTGTATAGCGTTGCAGCCTGATCATCATTCTTTGTATTCTAAGCGGACAGCTATTTAGTGGCTTTTGGAACAATGCAATCAAGGGCTTATGGTCAGTCTCTACACTGATTGCTTGTTCTGCCACAAACTGGTGAAATCTTTCACAGGCGTATGTGATGCTGAGCAGCTCCTTTTCTATTTGAGCATATCGCGTCTCCGCGTCTGTCATTGAGCACGATGCATATGCAATAGGTTGCCAGTAGTCATATTTTTGCAGAAGAATGGCACCGAGCCCACTCTGTGATGCATCTGATGATATCTTGATGGGTCTCGCTGGGTCATAAAACTTCAGAACTGGTTCCTCTGTGAGCAGTTTCTTTAGATCGCTCCATGACTTCTCATGCTCATGATTCCATTCCCGTACTATGTTCTTTTCAGTTAGTCTTCTCAGTGGCGCCATCTTTTCTGAGAGGTTGGATATGAATTTACCCATGTAGTTGATCATTCCATTAAACCTCTGCACGTCCTTTTTGCATTGTGGCTTTGGCATATTCTCAATGGCGGACACCTTTCTGGGATCTGGTCTGATGCCCTCACTGCTAAGGATATCTCCCACGAATGTCAGTTCTGTCACCCCGAGCTGGCATTTCTCTCTATTCAGCTTCAGGTTTGTTTTCCTTGTTGCTTCCAGCACTTTTTTCAGTCTCTCGTCATGCTCAGTTCTCGTGGTTCCCCATACTATGATGTCATCCATTGATGTATCAACTCCTTCCAGGTGCTCATAGATCATATGGATAGTTTTGTGATACACTTCAGGAGCTGAGGCAATGCCAAATGGTAACCTTAGGAATCTGTATCTGCCAAATGGACTGTTGAATGTGCACAGTCTTGAACTTGCCTCGTCCAGTTTCATCTGCCAAAATCCTGATGATGCATCTAACTTGCTGAAATACTTTGCATTTGCAAACTGTGACATGATTTCCTCACGTGTAGGAAGCTTGAAGTGCTCTCTCTTTATTGCTCTGTTTAGATCTCTTGGATCCAGGCAAATTCTGAGCTTTCCATTCTTTTTGTCCACAACGACGAGGGAACTCACCCACTCAGTTGGCTCATCTATCTTCTGAATCACGTTCAGGCTTTCCATCCTGTCCAACTCTGCATTCAGTTGCTTTTGAAGAGCAAACAGAACTTTTCTGCATGGATGTATGACCGTTGGCATACTTTTATCTACTCTGATCGTGTGTTCTCCTGGAAGGCAGCCTAGAGCCTGAAATAGGTCATTGTACTCTTTCATGAGTTCATCATAGACTGTCTCTCCTTCGCTTTCCACAACGAGGACTCTCTTTACCAGGTTCAGTCTCTCACAGGCTATTAAACCTAGTATGGCTTGCACATCCTTTGGCACCATGATTAATGCTAGCGTGTGCTCTCTGTCCTTGTGTGTTACTTTGACAATGCATCTTCCTTTCACTGGTCTATCAGTACCTGAGTATCCTGTCACTTTCACTTTTATTCCATGTATCTTTGGTCTGGGTCTAATTTTCTTAAAATCAGTCTCTGATATCACATTAACTTGTGCTCCAGTATCCAATTTAAATGGAATGTGTATGTCATTCACTTTTAGTGTCAACATCCAGTCTCTTTTTTCTTTTTTGTTTTCAGACACAACATCCACATTGAACTCCTCTATCCCGCTTTCATCTACTGCATGGACCTTGCTTTGTTGCGCTTGGTTCTTACAGCAACGGGCATAATGGTTGTTTTTGTTGCAACTATTGCATGTTTTACCATATGCTGGACACTTTTTTGGTGGATGCTGTGTACCGCATCGACTACATGACTTTCGATTGCCCCTTTCATTTTTGTTCACTGGCCACGCCTCTTTTTTCACATTGGCGCTCTTTTTGTTAAACGGTTTGTGTCCGTTCTTTCTCACTGCATCCACGTTGCAGCTACTGTCACTGAACAGCTCCTTTGCCTGCGACTTCACAGTCTCTGTAGCCCTACACAGTGCTATGGCTTTTCCCAGGTCTAGATTTTGCTCTCTTAGCAGTCTTTCCCTTAGACCATTATCTGGAATACCACACACCAGTCTGTCTTTTATCAGCGAGTCTGTCAGTCCCCCAAATTCACACGTTTTGCTTCTGTTTCTCAGTTCAGTCACATACTGATCAATAGTCTCTCCCGTTTTCTGTACACATGTGAAAAATCTATGCCTCTCAAACGTCACATTACATTTAGGTATGCAGTAGGCCTCAAACTGTTCCATTATTTTATCCAGCTTCATTTTGTCTCCATCAGCAGCGAATGTGAAGTTATTATACACCTCCAGCGCTTCATCACCCACGACATGTAAGAACACTGACGCTTTCATTTTATCACTTTTCTCGTCAGCTCCGATTGCCGCTAAATACAACTCCAAACGTTGTTTGAACCTCCTCCAATTTTCAGCCACATTACCTGTCAACTGAAGCTTCGCCGGTGGGTGTAAACCTTCCATTTTTTCACTTCGTTAGCTATTCTCCAATGGTAAGTAACGATGTTCTCTTTTGGCTTGCTAATATGTGGAGAGCTGATTTAACTTCAGATTTTTCCTCTTCATCTCTTTCAATCACTTCTGACACCATGTATTGATTTGTATGTGGGTTCAATGATGACACATTCATGAAAGAGAATGTCTTTTAATCTAAAGTATTACAACTCAGTTAACAGCATTACAGGAGACACCATGTTAGAGATCCATCTAAAACGAAACTAAAACTAAACTCTCTCTCTCACATGCCCTCTGCTGGTAAGGCATAAATAATCAAACAGGCAAATATGCTGGTAAGGCATCATAATCAAACAGGCAAATACCATCACTATTTGCTGATATCATTACAGGGGGATGGTTGTATCAGCAATCGGGAGGGACTGGGAGAGATTGCGGGGTTGGTGGGGCGGGGGGCTGGTTGGATCAGCAATTGGGAGGGACCGGGAGAGATCGCAGGGTTGGTGGGGTGGGAGGAGGGACCGGGAGAGATCACGGGGTTGGTGGGGTGGGAAGAGGGGTTGGACCAACAATCGGGAGGGACCGGGAGAGATCGCGGGGTTGGAGGAGAGGTTGGACCAGCAATCGGGAGGGACTGGGAGAGATCGCGGGGTTGGTGCAATGGGGGGGTGGGGGGTGTCGTATGAGCAATCAGGAGGGGCTGGGAGAGATCGCGGGGTTGGTGGGGTGGGAGGAGGAGTCAGACCGGCAATCAGGAGGGAGGAGGGACCGGAAGAGATCGCGGTTTGACAGGGGGCGGGGTGGCCAATCGTGGCAGGAGATTCGTTTGAGGGTCCGGGGGAAGCCCACCTGCTCCTCCTGGCCCACAAGCAGTGCTCTCAAAAGCACCTACATGCTGGATCCGGGGAAAGAAAGCAATTGGTCGAGATGTTCTGGCTACAATCAGATAGGTAACAATGGAAACAAATGAGGTCCGTCCTACCGAGCTGGACAGTTGAGGAGAAGCATTAAAGGAGGATGGTGCGGTTGACTTTTTCAAAAGCTGCAGGGAGATCAGGCAGGATGAGGAAGATTAATGCAATTATAATCACTGAGAAAGCTATTTGTGACTTTGTTTAGGGCTGTTTTGGTGCTGTGGGAGGGTAAAAACCTAATTCGAGGAATTCCAACAGGGAGTTGCAGAACAGATGGGCACAGATTTGGGAGGTAACAATACTTTCAAGACTTTATTAGACTCAAATTAAGTCATTATAGGATCAGTCTGAGATATTGATCATTCGCTCAATGCTGTTTATCTCAAAGAATGAAGTCTTTCTTGCACTTAAATAGCTTCTTAATACTTCTCAAAGTCCATCACATACAATGAATTTCTCTGAGCTACTTTGGATGCTGTTAAATGCTGTAATGAAGTATGTGGCTATGTGCTCAAGTATTGAAATGGGGCATTTACACAACCTTCGACTTCAGAAGTGGGAGTGCTATTATTGAGCTGAGCCAACACTCTAAAAGTGAATGAACATAGTCAGTCTCATTGTGTAATCAATCAATTTCTACTGGGCCAATTCGAAACTGTAATCAGCGAGTCCCTGTTGAATCAGTGTAAGTAGTCAGTCAGCGATGGGTCAGTCTGAGATTGTCATCAGTGAATTGGGTAGTCCGCTTCTCTTTGATATATTATGTGCCATATAACTGATCTATTAGTTTCCTTTTAACTCCAGTAGCATTGGAAATATACGTTCTTGCTGTGATTGGGTGTATGTGAGAAAGGGTTAACCAGCTAGAGAACTTTCTGTATTCCAAATGATTTTGAAAGGGTGCTTGTTGTCAACGAGCTTTAATCAATCTGTGACAGATTGTGAATAAAAGAATTATATGAAGGTGTTGTAATAGTAAATTAATATCTTTGTAAAACATCATCTGAGGCTTATTTCAAAACCTCTTTATGTATGAAACATCTCTTTCATTTCAAACATGTGTGGGATGGGAAAAAAACATCAGTAAATACTCCCTTTGTAAATACTCCCACTACATGTCCCTCATTTCAGTGTGCTTTTCTGGCATAACGCCATAATCCAGCAATCACACTGCAGCATTGCACAAACTCCATTATTGCTGTTAGATTATGCTTGGTTGATGGTTAGTAAAAGCTGCACTATGAATCCACGTAAACTAGAGAACAAAATGGACTAAGAAAAGGTCAATTTTTAGTTAGAACAAAGGAGATTAACAAAAGCTCTTCATTTATCTTGTTTGTGAATAGTTCCACCCTATGATTTATAATGTGTTTTTTGACCAAGGTGAGCATCCTCACTCATTACATTAACAGAAGTACTCCACAATATTCAATCAAGGTGTGTGATCAGTTGCAAAATTGTTAGTTACAATTACCACGTTGCAGCACAATATTTCTTTCTTTTAAATTGAAGTTAGAAGCCATCAGATAGTTCCTAATTTCTGTCTACTGCGGCTGTGTAGCTGGGTGAGCTGTTGGTAAGTAGAAGCGAGGTTTGGGATGAGCATCAGAGAATGGCACGCTCCTGAGGCTGCTCTTGTACACCTCCTAGCCAAAGGGATTAAGACCAACATTGACACCTCCTCCCATCCTCTACCCCACTTGGCTGATTTCTTTTTGATTCAAACAATTTTTCTTTGGTGCTGACATAGGATAAACTTTAATTATATCCAATTTGTAATATAATTGCCAACCGGGAGTTAAATGTTCCCCTTTAGTGCACTAGTTCATGTGTTGCTGTAAAATTCCTTGGTATACCATTGTAACACAGTGCTTAACTCATTTTAAATAATCACTGAACTAAAATAGTGCACAAAGGAATGTATTAAGCAATGCAGTATCAGAGGAAATGAATCCCAGGAGCGGTGGGATATGGAAAGTGAGCAATGTTGCAAAGACATCAGAGCCTGGAGATTCTGTGGTATTTGGGAGTGTAAATGGGACAGTGTAGGTGGAGTGGAAGAAAATTGGGGCCGAACCCATTTCAGCCCTTTCTGGTTCAAAAGAAAACTTCTGATGAATAGGCAGAGGGCACTTGTTCCACCCAGCTCCCCTCCTGACTGCCAGTGCCATTTACACTTCATCTAGACTCATCCTTTGTTTCTGCACTTGTCCCATTACCATCTCCTTTTGCCTTGCACCATCATCCCTTTTGTCTTTTAATCTCTCCTGCCTTCCATCCTATCGCAGACCTTCCCCTTTGTTCTTTCCTCTCCTCCCCCCTCTCCCTGCCCCTACACTTGCTTAAAAGCCTTTTACATCTCCAACTTTTTCCAGTTCTGACGAAGGGTCATCGACCTGAAACGTTAACTCTGTTTCTCTCTCTACAGATGCTGCCTGGCCTGCTGAGTGTTTCCAGCATCTTCTGTTTTTATTTCAGAAGAGGGAATCTCTGTGTAAGGGAGTTACATCCAAACTAACAGTTTAAATTTAACAGCCTCACTGAGAAGGTGGTAAATGGGTTGAACTGTTTGCCCAGGAGGGTAGTGGAGGCAGGCAGTATTGGTGAGTTGAAAAGGGAGCTGATAGTTTTTTGACAAAAGAAGTTGATGAGGAATCTAAATGACAGAGTACAGTTTTTTTTAACTTTGGGATTAACCACATGGATCGCAATGGTCATTTCCAGGCTTGTACATTCTTATAGTCTTGTGACAATGTCAGTTTAACATCAATTTTCTATTAATGCTGACACTGCAATCATTTTTAATAAGTTTAATCAGATAACTTTTTGGGGGGAGGACAGTTTTGGAGAGGCATGTTTAAAGTAAAGAGATAATGCCTTGATTAAAATAACACAAAGTAATCTCATATGTACAGTTTAAGCACTGGCATGCTAACATTCTAAACAATAATTTACAGGTTTATGAAATTAAGCAAAGGAACTGAGTATAAATGTGTTGTGTCTACGATACAGAAGAGGGATTATTAATGGTTTTATTAGATGCTTGTTTCTAATGTGATTTCATTGCACTTTCAAAACAATTTCTTCCCAAAATCAATTTGCATAATTGTTATTTACACAGTGCAGTTCAGTAGCAAAGTGGAATATATTAGACTGTCTGGGTAGGAATGTAATCAGCTTTATAAGTATTATTAATCATTTAGCCTTACATCCCATTGCTTTTTAATGGCACTTCTGTGATTAATGTATATTATTACTTAGCATTCATGCTTTTCACAAGCAACAGTCATGTTTGTGGTTACTTTTACATTTTTGTCTACCTTTCCCTCTTGCAGCACTGATACTTAAAACCTTTTCCAACTTAAAAATCAGTTTTGCCAACTTTTTATTTTTCTCAACATCTAGATCTTTCCCTACTGTGCCACAGATTGATGTCTGCTGAAGTGGGGAAAGAGTTAAAATAACATCACTGGCAGCTCACAGAATGGTGTAAGAGAGACAGTTGCTAACATGAAAGACCACATCCATAAGGTGTGGTCAAGATAACTGATTTTTGAGACTAAAAACAACTCAGTTGAGACATGGGCCTCGATTTTCATTGGGCCGTGAGGCGGGCTTTTAGGCATGCGGGAGGGTTAAAATCGCAAAACCTGGGGGTCGCGACCCCCCCGCCTGGTTCCCGCCTCCACGCCATTTTAACCTAGGTGTGTCTGATTGACCCGAATCAGTCCCGCCTGCAACAGGCGGGACTGGTCTTTAGGGCCCTTAAACAGCACTGATTGGCCTTTATAATCCCATTTTAACAGGCCCTTGCCTGTTTAACCCTTTTCCCATGTAAAACGCGCCTGGTGGGGATGACACATGTGAAACCTGGCGCGAACACTATTGGCTTGCTGACTATCAGCTGTCCAACAATAAAGAGGGTATTTGATCAGTCATCATTTGCAGGTGGCAGGACTTTGTTGTCTCAGGTCTGGGGGAACTTTTACCAGGCCTAGCCACACCTGTGGAAGGTTGTAGCCTCACACACTTCTCCAGTGTGACCTCCTGCGAGACCCCTCTCGCCATCCTCACTCAACGCTTCCTCAACTGAGGCATCTACCAGAAGCATAGGAGGCCTTTTTTTCCTTCCCTTCTTGGCATTAGAGGATCTCCAGCACCAGGCGTGCCAGCAGCAGAACTAGGCACAACAGCAACACCAGCAACAGCAGCAGCAGCAGGAGAAGGAGCGACAGGCTGCTGCTCACCCACCTGAGGCAGCACAGGCCAGAAGGGGCCATTGCATGGAAGCCCGTCGGCGCAGGAGATACCCCCCAAACAGGGTCTACAGACACAGGGTCAGCTACCTCAACATGACTGAGCAGCAGTGCCAAAGGCGGCTCCAACTTTCGCGACAGGTGGTGACTGACATCTGCGCAATGATACAGCAAGACCTGCAGCCCAGAGGACCAGGTGGACACTCCTTACCAGTGGCCATCAAAGTCACCACCGCACTCAACTTTTTTGCCTCAGGCTCATTCCAGGGATCAGCAGCAGACATCAGCGGCATCTCCCAGTCAGCCGCACACACTTGCATCACGCAGGTAACCGATGCCCTCTTTGCCCTCGCGCACAATCACATCCATTTCACCAGGGATTGCGCAAGTGTGACGGCGCGAGCGCTTGGATTAGCTCAGCTGGCAGACTTTCCAAGGGTGCAGGGCGTCATTGACTGCACACATGTGGCCCTTAGGGCACCCCACCGCAATCCAATTAGGTTGGAGATGAGTGGGGGCGCTGCTGCGACTCAGAGAGCGACCTAAGCCCTGCCGAATTATGGTGGTATCAAGTAGTAGGGTGGGGGCAAATGCGGTGTTGTCAGCACAACCCAGTAGGGAGGGCTCTGGCGCAGGGATATAGTTGGCAGATGGGGGACAGACCACAGGCCAGGCTTAGAAGGGGTACGATAAACAGAGGGCGCACTAAATCCAAACCCGGTATGATTGTAGAAGGGAATTACATAACTAATAGCACCCAGCTTATAGAGGGAAACAGCTACTATGGCCTATTCCCGGCGCCCAATCAAGAGGCCCAAATACGAAATGGGTTGAATATGGTAAGTGTTAAGTCTGTGTGTTCTAGTTGTAATTACTAACACAGACTACAAGATTAAAGTTCAACAGGTCTTTACTGGTTGGAGGTCAGGACTACTACTAAATACAATATTACTACACAGTGCTTATATACCGGTGGTCACCACCGGTATTACGTATACAGCAGCCAGAGAAAGTAGTACATCTCTTAAGGTGGAACAGGCTTAAGTTCTCTTAAGGTGGAACAGGTTACATACACCACAATCCTCCCTTTTTAGCTTAACAGTCATATCCCCATTTAACATAACATAATAACATATATAACTTCAGGTATAAACAGTTCAAAGGTTCAGTCTCTCAGGAGGCCTTCTGATTCAGTTTGGATAACGCCTTTCAGTGGTCTCTGATTCCTGTTGCTGAGGTGACTCCTCTAGTTGGTCTCCCATGCATTGGGTGTTACCATCATCAGGTACATTCCCTGCCGAGGTAGATGCTTCAGGTTCATTAACGTCTTCCACAGTTGTCTCTGTCGCAACCATGGGTTCGACCCTTGCTCTCGATTCTACCAGTTGATCCGCATGACGCCTTATCACATTGTTACCAATATCTACTGTGTACATCAGAGGTCCTTGTCTGGCCCGAATTGTTCCGGACTGCCATTTTTCGTTTCCATAGCCCCTTGCCAACACTGGTTGTCCTACGTCGAAACTTCGAGTGGTCTTGTTATTAATATGCCGGAACTGTTTGTTTTCCACTTCCCTCCGCACATTTGGTTTTAACAAGTCCAACCTGGACCGCAACCTCCTGTTATAAAACATCATGGCAGGGCTTTGGTTAGTCACTGCATGAGCGGCGTTTCGATATGCCATTAGGAAATTGTCCACCTTGTGCTGTAGCGGAATCTGATCATCGTTCATGGCCTTTATTGCCTTTTTGAATGTTTGGACAAATCTCTCGGCCAACCCGTTGTCGCCGGATGATATGGGGCAGAGGTATAATGTTTCACCCCATTCTTCTTTAAGAATTTTTGGAATTCTTCCGACACGAACTGTGGTCCGTTGTCCGAACAGATCTGTTCTGGCAATCCGTTCCTTGCGAATATTGTTCTTAACACCGCAATTGTCTTTTCTGAAGTAGTGGTATTCATCTTGATCACTTCTGGCCATTTGGAATGTGCGTCCACCGCAATTAGGAACATGGAGTCCATGAATGGACCAGCAAAGTCAATATGTACGCGTTGCCATGGGGCTGAAGGCCATTCCCATGGGTGTAGTGGTGCGATCGGAGGTGCATTTTGCACTTTTTGGCACCCAGCGCAGCTTTTCGTCAATTCCTCTATCTGTTGGTCAATACCCGGCCACCATACATAAGCCCTAGCAAGACTTTTCATCTTAACTCCCCCCAGATGACCTTCATGCAGTTCTTTTAGAACTCTTTCCCTTAACTTGGGAGGAACAATCACTCTTGTCCCGTACATCAAAGTACCATGGCAGACAGACAGCTGGTCTCGCCTTGCCGAGAATGCCGGTAACAGAGGATCACCACGTGTTGGCCATCCTTTCACTGTCACCTCGTAGACTCTGGACAGTGTCGGGTCGTTCCTGGTTTCTCTTTCAATACTTGCATTGGTGACTGGTAAACACTCGATGATGGTCGAATGAAATAACTCAACAGGGTCAACTTTCGTCGTTTCTTCTTCTTCAGGTAGTGGCAGGCGCGACAGCCCATCAGCATTGCCATGCTGCTTCGTACCTTTGAATTCTATTTGATATTGATGTGGCCCTAGGAAAAGGGACCATCTCTGGAGACGCTGTGCTGTCATCACTGAAACACCCTTCTTAGGGTTAAAAATGGATACCAACGGCTGATGGTCTGTCAGAAGTGTGAATTTTTGGCCCTGCGGGTAATGATTAAACTTCTTCACTCCCCATACAAGGCTGAGAGCCTCCCTATCAATCTGCGCATAGTTGCGCTCAGCGGAGGTCAATGATCTGGATGCAAACGCGACTGGCCTTTCCGTGCCATTTGGCAACTTGTGTGAGAGTACTGCCCCAATACCATATGGAGAAGCATCACAAGCCAACCGAATAGGCAGTGTCGGGTTGAAGTGAGCCAACACTTCCTCTGAGGTGATCAATTCTTTGCTTTTGCGAAATGCCTTCTTACAGTTTTTGCTCCATTCCCATGGTACCCCCTTCTGTAAAAGAGCGTTTAGCGGGTGCAGTACCGTGGATAGATTTGGTAGAAATTTATGGTAATAGTTAATCAATCCTAGAAACGACCTCAACTGAGAGACATTATCCGGAGCGGGAGCCTTTACAACTGCCTCTATCTTGTCAGGAGACTTATGAAGCCCCTCCCGGTCAATGACATGACCACAGTACGAGATCCGCTTCTGGAAGAACTCACATTTCTGCCGATTAACTCTAAGCCCATACTCTTTCAGTCTGTTGAGCACCAGTTCCAAGTTTGCGAGGTGTTCTTCATCACCATCACCTGTAATCAGAATATCATCCAGGTAACATTGTGTGCCTGGAATTCCCTGTAATACCTGCTCCATGGCCCTCTGCCAAATTGCTGGAGCCGATGCCACTCCAAAAACCAAACTATTGTACCGGTACAAACCTCTATGCGTGTTGATCGTGAGGTACTGGCGTGACTCTTCTTCAACCTCCATCTGCAAGTACGCCTGCGCCAGGCCTATCTTGGTGAAGTGTTTCCCGCCAGACAACGAAGCAAAAATATCCTCAATCCGCAGAAGCGGATACTGCACCGTGTGAAGCACCGGATTAACGGTGATTTTGAAATCTCCACAGATGCGAACCTTCCCTGGTTCTCCTGGCTTGTTGCTCGAAGGACGTTTCATAACGGGAACAATGGGCGTAGCCCACTCACTCCAATCTACCTTAGACAGTACACCTGAACGTTCTAGCGCTTCCAGTTCCGCTTCTACAGTAGGTCGTATTGCATAGGGTACCGGTCTGGCTTTAAAAAATTTTGGGTGTGCATGTTCATCAATCTTGATGTTTGCCGTAATTCCTCTCAGTGTTCCCAGTCCCTGCTGGAACACCTCTTTAGCATCATCCAATATTTTGGACAATCGTTTAGGTTTGACATCTGTTTCCCCGGAATCTACCGTTAGTGCCTTCAAGGAGTGCCAGTCCATATTCATTTTCCTAATCCACTCCCATCCCAGTAGTGGTGGACCTCCTTCAGGTAGCACATATAAGTCCATTACTTGGCTTTCTTCGCCCTTGTGGACCACTTTTACCTCTATCTTTCCGATGAGGTACACTCTTTGCCCCGTGTATGTTTTCAATATAATCTCCGTATCCCGTAGGGGAATATGTTGGAATAACCTTTTGTAATCTTTCTTATTCATGACCGTCAATGCCGATCCAGTGTCCAATTCCATCTTTACTTGGACTCCTGCTATCTGAAGGGTGACCCAAATTGTCTGGAGATCTGCATCCTTACCAACGTTGTGTACTCTTAAGCTACCCAGTTCATTACTGCTAGCATCTGAATCTGACTTCTGTTCGGTCAAACTGTTCTTTGTCACCTTGTGTACCTTTATGTATTTTCCTTGCGGTGACTTTTTGTTGCTGGTCTTCTTTCCTGACCGGCATACTTTAGCTATGTGGCCAAGCCTGCCACACGTTCTGCATTCTTGGTTTTTAACCCAACACTGGTTCTGATCGTGCGTTGTCTTTCCACAACGATAACATTTTACAGTACTCAAACCCAATTTATTTGTACTGAGTTCCGGTGACCATAGCTGCATTACTGCCGTGCCTCTCGCTGCGGCTTCGTGTGCTGCTGCCATAGTGACCGCTTTCTCAAGCGTCAGCTCATTCTCCTCGAGCAGTCGCTTTTGTGTATCTTCTTTTAATAAACCACACACAAATTTATCTCGTAGCGCCTCTGTCAGTCTCGTTCCAAACTGACAGTACTTTGCTAGCTTACGCAATTCCATTAAATATTCAGCATTGCTTTCATCCTTCAGCTGCCTTCTGCTGTAAAATTTAAATCGTTCCGCTAGCATCAGTGGCGTGGGGTTTAGATGATTTTTCAGGACAGTAACAATCTCCTCGATCGTCTTATCCGCCGGTTCATCTGGTGATAAAAGGTGTTTCAATTGCCCGTATGTCTTCGCACCCATTAAGTTTAATAATGTTAGTGCTTTCTCTTCATCTGGGATTTTATTTGCTTTACAATAATTTTGTATGCGTTCTACATACATGGCCCAATCTTTGATGTCGCTATCAAAGGTATTAATGTTCCCATGTTTAGGCATCGTTGCAATTTAATTTATTTAAATTTTTATCCAAGATGGCGGTTTCCCGCTCTTGTCTTCGTCCTCCGCCTACAAAATGGCGGTTTTCCCGCGCTTGGCGGTCTTCACCCGTCCCCCGACGCTGTCTCCGCTTCACCGCGGCTATCGCGCCTTCAGTTGCCCCAGACGCTGCACCTTTTTAGCCCGAATGCGGCCCGGCCCTTATCACCAGCCGCGATCGATGTCCCCGCGCTGTGCCTTTCGGCCCGAATGCGGCCCGGCCCTTATCTCCGGTCGCGATCGATCTCACCGCCCTTATTCCTCCGTCTTCCCTCCCCGTCTGTACAACCAACGCGGCCGACTTTCTGGTCGCGTCGCTGCCCGGCTTACCCGCCACCGAGGTAGAAAGAAGATAGCTGACAGCCGCTGATGGAGGCTTCGAGTTCAGGATGTCTTCTGCACTCTGGTTTCTCGATGTCTGCCGCGCGACGTGTCTTCCAGCAGGGTGATGAGGGTGGAAGCCTCTCTTCGACGTCCGTTCTGTGGACGAAGCCGCCGTGGATATAAACTGCCGCAGGGTAAGAATCGGACTCGTCGCCACTGTTAAGTCTGTGTGTTCTAGTTGTAATTACTAACACAGACTACAAGATTAAAGTTCAACAGGTCTTTACTGGTTGGAGGTCAGGACTACTACTAAATACAATATTACTACACAGTGCTTATATACCGGTGGTCACCACCGGTATTACGTATACAGCAGCCAGAGAAAGTAGTACATCTCTTAAGGTGGAACAGGCTTAAGTTCTCTTAAGGTGGAACAGGTTACATACACCACAGTAAGGTTGTAACAATGAATACGATCAATGCATTCTCAGATGAGCTGGTATGCGTCACGTGTCCAACCTCATACCCAACCCTCCTGAGTGTGGAGGCATCGAAAAATGGCAGAGTCTGGATGACAGAGCCTGGAAATTGGGTATTGAGTGAAGGTACAAAGGATAGAAAATGATGCATGATCCTGAAAGGAGAAGTAGTAACTAAATATGGATGTGCCAAGCCAATACCAAAAAACGCAGACTACACCAACTATAACACGCCAACGGTCGAATGTACAGAAACCTTATTAAAGGTCCAATGGGGTGGACCGCCTAAGCCGACGCCCCCATCGGCTCAACCCGCTACCACGACTCCCAATACACAGAAAGAAGAGACAAGCGAACCAAGGATGTTACAATGTCCAGTTATGACACCTGGGCCTATGAATGGACTAGTATTATTTACCGAGGGAGAACAATTGTATGATAACGTGAGACACGAAATTGTACCGGTACTAATGAACTTAACCATGTTACAATGGCCAGGATATTGTGAGAGGTTTAACAACACTAGAGAATTGCATGCATATATGATAAAGAATGTAATTAACCAACCTGCTGATGCGACAGGGGCCACTAGTTTCAGGGGACATCTGCATTCCACCAAAGAATTAAGAGGAGCTTAGGAACTGACATACTCACAGGAAGAAACACGGGGACATCATTCATTAATGCCCTAGATATACAAGGAGTCCAAAGTAGTGTGGAACGACTACGAAGAGTAATACAACAGATTTTAGAGAAGGAAACTAGTTTGGTTCGACAAGGATCAGAGTTAGGAGAACATACGATAAGGAAATTACTCGAGGGAATCAAGGTTATAGAGGACCATGCTAGCATTATCAACAAACTAAACTATAGAAATGAGCAACAGGCAAAGACGGGGTAGGGCGAGGCTTATGTCATGCCTATGGCCAATGGATCACCGGACAGTTGAAACATAATCTGGCACAGATACAGCGAGGCGAGGTACAAAACTGGATTAACAGCACACAGCTCCATGGCCTGAGCCAGAACCCAGGCCCCCTGAATGCTTGCACCCTCAAAGGGATGACCAGAGTATATCCGGTGATACAAAAATGTAAACCAGAAGTGACATCAATGATCGGCATGGTACTCCTGATACCAGTGGTGGGACTAGACACTGCTCCATACCCACAGCACCAGGTAACAAACATAGGCATAGTGAGGGGTGAGACATACCTTCAATACTATCCGATTGATACCTATGCCATCAGGAAAAATGAGAGGAGTCTCCCTAAACGGATGCCACAGGAAAGGCACGCTTACGATATGCCCACATCCGGTAGGAGAAGGCCCTAAGGATGAGTGCGGCTATAATAAAACAGAGGGGTGTGTGTTGGAATTATCACATGTTGACCACCATCACACCCGCTCGGGATATAGGGGAGAAGGGGAGTATGGTATAGCCACCACGGAGACTGAGTACCAATACAGTAACCTTGTGTGTGCAATCACAATGCCTAACTTCTGCTTTACGCCAAAGATCCCTGTGACAATTGGACACACCAGATTGGTGTATGTACATTCAAGAGAGGAGATAAAACTAAATGTGACAGATAATCTAAGTGAAGAGGTGGTCAATTATGAAGACCCCATAGGGACCCCAATACCCCGCCTGCAAGAGGATCTGCAAGAAATGAAAGAGGATTTGAGCAAGATGGTGAAACAATACATAGTGTTGCAAAGGAATCTCGAGGAATTAGAAAAAGACATAGAGGTAGGGCTACAAGAAGTCCCATGGTATGAGAAGCTGTGGGATTGGGGAATGAATGTCAACATACACCCATGGATCCACATCAATATCTCATATATTAGTGATAGTACAGTTAGTCATGGCTATAGGATGGGGAATAGCAGCATGCACCGCTTGTAAAAAGAAACGGACCAAAGAGCTAAAGTGATTCGGAAAGAGCTGGAAGACACAAGTTTGCTCTAAACATTATGGGTGTGCAAGGCCTCCCAAACCAGCGACTGATCACCGCATGGGACAGGAAGCACAGTGATGCTTATACATGTGGTTTAACTTGGACAGGGACCAAGTACCAAAAGGCGGATTGAAGTGGGGAAAGAGTTAAAATAACATCACTGGCAGCTCACAGAATGGTGTAAGAGAGACAGTTGCTAACATGAAAGACCATATTCATAAGGTGTGGTCAAGATAACTGACCTTTGAGACTAAAAACAACTCAGTTGAGATATGGGACTAGAAATTCAGTTGGTTGCGCCAGCCGGTAGCGCCTTAGGAGGAGTAGATGTCGGGCGCTAGGCGGCTAGCGGCCGGGCGCAGCGCGAACTGCACCTCTCCCCAACTTCACTAGAGATTTAGCGGTGGCGCAAAGTCTTTGCGCGCGCTCAGATGCGCGCGCAGATCATGACGTCATTTCCTCGTGCAACGCCCTTTGTGCGCCCCCAACCGGAAATTCAGTCGCGACGCCCCATTGTGCGCCCGGCGCCCCTAGCGACTGGTAGAGTGGAACGGTGCTCAGTCGATGCGGGGGGCGCAAATTAAAGGGCACTCCTCCTGCACTATAAAAGGCTGCCATTTCGCAGCACTCCTTCTTGAGAGACGGATCTTTGCAGAGAGACCAAGGTAGAGAGCTTTCTGCTTTGGCTCAACACTCGGACAGGTACTTGTGGCTTCAGGCCACAGCTTTCCACTTGTCTTTGCCTCATTGACATATAATTCTTTGCTGACATATTATGGGGGCTGCAATGGGTGCAAACGCTGGCTTTCTCCATTGCATCCAAAGGGCTCACAGACGCCGTGAGAGAGTGGCAGCCCTGGCTAGACGGAGAGGGGGCAACAGGCGTCGAGAAAGGAGGCCTTACCCACCCAGGGTGTACCGCCAGCATTTCTCCTATCTCAACATGTCTGACGAGCAGTGTGTTCGGAGGCTGCGATTCCGAAGGGAGGTGGTCACAGAGATCTGCCACCTGCTTGGCGGTGAACTGCAGCCACAGCTGAGGAGCAGGACGTCTCTGTCGGTGGCAGTGAAGGTGACGGTGGCTCTCAACTTCTATGCCACCGGCTCCTTCCAATCCGCGACTGGGGACATTTCCAACATCTCCCAGTTCGCCGTGCATTGCTGCATCCGCCAAGTGACCAATGCCCTTTTCAAAAGGAGACGTCAGTTCATCTCCTTCTCCATGGCCCTTGCCAAGCAGCAACAGCGTGCAATGGGCTTTGCAGCATTCGCGGGCTTCCCCATGGTGCAGGGCGCCATTGACTGCACGCATGTGGCTTTGCGGGCACCTCTGGAGAATGCCGAGGATTACCGCAACCGGAAGGGCTACCATTCGCTCAACGTCCAGCTAGTGTGTGACCACAGGCAGCTCATCCTAGCTGTCAATGCCCGTTTTCCAGGCAGCAGCCACGATGCCTTCATCCTGCGACAGACTTCTGTGGCAGACATGTTCCAGGCCCAGCCTCACCCACGAGGATGGCTTATCGGGGACAAAGACTATCCTTTGTGTACCTGGCTGATGACCCCGCTCCGTGCGCCCAGCACCCCTGCTGAAGAGGGATACAACGAAAGCCATCAAGCGACCAGGAACATCATCGAACAAACAATCGGCGTCCTGAAGCAACGGTTCCGCTGTCTGGATCGTTCCGGTGGAGCCCTACAATATTCACCGGAGCGAGTCTCCCATTTCGTGGTCGTTTGCTGCATGCTGCACAACCTGGCTATCCGCAGGACTCAGCCACTGCCACCAGAGATTGGAGGACCACCTGAGGAGGAGGAGGACCAGCACAGGAGGGAGGCAGAAAGTGCAAGGGCCGCCCGTCGCCGGCTTATTGAACGTCGCTTCTAGGCCCCCTCTCAGGGAATGGCTTGTGCCAATGTCAGCAGATGAATGTAGCCGCTCCACAAGCCCTCAGCCGAGCAGGGCAACCAGGACTTGACAAAAAAACCATGCACAGTGCAATTTAAGAACAATAATTTATTGCAAACCTCTGCCCTTCCCACATTACAACCTCATGTGGAGAAGCCCCCCCAAAAACACAAAACTACCAGTCTCGGCCTTACAAAAAGAAAGAAAGACACCAGTCTCGGCCTTACAAAAACACAACTACACCAATCTCGGCCTTACAAAAAGAAAGAAAGACACCAGTCTCGGCCTTACAAAAACACAACTACACCAATCTCGGCCTTACAAAAAGCACCAGGCATTTGTGCAGAGCTTCTACTTTTTGCCCTGCGAGGGCGATGCCTTTCGCATCCTTGCCTGGCCCCTGCCCGCCCTGCAGCTCCTCCTCAATGGGAGCCCAGTGGCTGCAGCAAGGCTGGGGGAAGGCTACTGAGGGTCAGATGGCGAGACGGCAGATTCCCTTGGGGGTCGGCCTGCACCAGCTCTGGCCTTGGAGGGGCCGGCTGCTGACTGCTCCAACTCTGCCTGGGCGGCAGCAGTCTGTCCAGCGGCTCGTGGCAGCTGCAATGGCGGAGTGGCAGTGTCGGCTGCAGGAATGGTGCCAACCTGGCAGATCGCAGGTGCTCGCTGGTCGCCTGAGACATTGGCACTCACACGGGCCAGCACTGCAGCATGCGCAGCAAACAGCTGAAGAACAGACTGCTGGGCTGCTGCTGCGCGGCGGGTGCCCTGGCGATGCCTGGCTGATCCAGCGAGGGTGGCAGCAGTTAGTGCCCATGTGGCCCTGGTCTGTGTTCGCATGACAACAGCCAGTGAATGGACGGCATGACTGAGCACTTGGCTCGAAGGCGCCTGTGCTGCCGCGATGTCCTGTAGACTCCTGGCCTGTGCTGCTCCAAATTGCTGCACACTCCTTGACAAAGACTCAATGGAGTCAGGCATCCTTGCCACTGCAGCCATGAGCTCATTGTGCCTGCGCTCAGCCTGGACGGCCATTTCCTCCAGGAGCCGCACCTCCTCTGCGCTGACCGTCGCAGGACTGGAGGCCGCACTCATCCTCTGGGGAGAAGTCCGCCGAGCTTCCCCACCCCTCCCGCCTCACTCTCCTCCGACCCTTCCCCCCGGCTCCCCTCCAGGGAAGACGTGTCCCCTTCCTCGCCATGGGCTGGCGCGGCTGAGGGTGGCACTGATGGGCCGGCTTCCTCTTCCTCCTCCTCAAATTCAGAAGCGCTGACAGTGGCAGCTTGAGGGCCCGCCTCCTCACCTGGCGATTCACCATCTGAAAGCAGGAAGGCACAAGAGTAGCTTTAGAGTGAGGACAGGGCGGCAGCGAGGGAGGCATGAGTGCTGCCATGCACTGCATTGGTCGGACAGTGGCAAAGGATGCTGATCTGAGGCGCAAGTGTAACGAGAGAGGTCAAAAAGGTGATGCCCTTACCATTGGTGCCCAGAACAGGGTCGGCATCTCCAGTGGCGACGGGGCCAATCAGCCGGCCTGCCATAATGCGCTCCACACGCTGGTCGAGGTCGGAGAGCTCTTTGACGTCAGGACGGCCTCCCCCGGTGTCAGTTCGTTTCCGCCGGTTGTGCACCACCTTGGCCTGCAAGAGAAAGGACGGCCTCTAAGTACAGTGTGAAGCCCTGATCTTGTCTGCACTGCCTCCCATGGTCGAATAGCTTGTACAGTGTGTAGCCCTGATCTTGTCTGCAATGCCTCCCATGGTCGAATAGCTTGTACAGTGTGTAAAGTGCTGAATGTGCAAGTGATTTTCATGACAGTCCCATAGCTGCTGGATGAGGGCTGGCCATTAGGGCTTTCAGGTCCCTTTGCCCATAAAGTGAGGTGCACATGCAGGGATGAGGAGGACACTGGAAAGGGTACTCACCCTGACAACCCGAGTGAGGTCGTTGAACTTCTTCCGGCATTGCACAGGAGTCCTGGCAACCACGCTGTTGGAAGACACCCTGTTTGAGACCTCCCTCCAGGCTTTCCGGTAGGTGCTGGGCAGCGGCCTCTTGCCACCTTCTGGGAATAGAACATGGCACCTGCGCTCCACTCCGCCAACCAGCAGCCTCAGGTCACCGTCGCTGAAGCGCTGCGCTCTCTCCCTGGCCTTCTCCATAGCCTTGGGCGTTGTGCAGGTGAAGCTGAAGTGGTCAGGCCTAGGTTGAGGGCTGCAGTGTGCAGGGCGTGGCAGGCAAACAAATCGACCCTCCCCCTTTAAGAGCTGACCGGCGCCAGAGTGTCTGCCGTCAATCAACAACTCGCCGCACCGGCGCTGCGCCCGGCCTCGGGGGTATCGCTCAGCACCGCCGGCTTAGCGCCTAAAGATAGTCGTGCATCGCCTGTTTTAGCGCAGCAGCAACCTCTTGGGGCGATGCGACTGAATATCGGCGAAGGTGGCGCGACTTTGCGCCGGGCGCAAACTTTAGCGTCCGCCCGACTTTACCGCCCCAAAAGTGGCTATACTGAATTTCTAGGTCATGATGTCTAGCACTTCAGCAGCCCTTAGGGTTTTATTATCTGGGTCAAAATGCTTCCAAGTTATCTTTTAATCAGCGTTCAGCAGTTTGGGCTAATAATTGAGTATGCAGCTCAAACATGTTTACCTTAGGACATGTAACCCAATCTGTGAAGGTGCATGCGGGCCAAGATCCAATTAGGTTGCAGGAATGAATTGTGCATGAGGCTGCCATGCTTATTATTTGAATGTATAAAAATGTAGGGCTTGCTGTAACAATTTGGAGAAGTCTGGCTAAAGACAGAGCAGATTATCTCCCCACTGGTGTAATAAAGACAAATTGACTATTGATCTGAAAATCTTGTGTCGAGTGTTGGTTTAAAATAGTCCACATCATTGCTAACATAATAGTAAAGTCTTTATAAAGAATGCATTTACAATATTACTTGGCATAATGCACAGAGAATTTTCCTTTATTTACCAATTAAAGACGAGAGCTAAGCAAGCCTTTGCGTATATCGCTCTGTAATCACTCACTAATGGGCTGCCTATCGCTACCCAGCTTAATTCTCCTCTAATTATGCTTCCCTTGAGGGGAAGTTTCACTTTTGCTCTCCACATTTTTCTGTTCCCCAGCTGAGTTCAGAAACTCCCCTATCCCCATCTGAAAATCCTGATTGCCGATCCTTGCCCTAACACTCTGTTGAGGAGTGTGATAGGAACATATATTGGCCCAGAAATTCGGGTCGGGGCTTCCCGCGGGTGCAAGCCCCCGACCTGCACTTACCTGGCGCGCCGGCCATTGAGCTGTAGGGTCCTGTGGAATTCCGATCTGGGGCCTGGTCCAGCTGCCGGCGCACAGTGCTTGCATATCCCAGAGGTGCAGTTAGTTCGATGCGTCCCCTGGGATCACGTGGGCCATGGGCAGCCAATCGGATCAGGGAATGCTCCATTCATAAGTCTTGACAGGAAGTGTTGTCAAGACTTATAAATACTTCGGCCCCAAAATAGCACTAAACCTTCAAATAAATTTTTAAAAAACATCACATTTTTTAAATAAACTATAAATTACATTAAATAACTATTTTAAACAATAATTTAAAGCTTTGAAAAAAAAATTTTTATATTCTAACGGGGCTAAAAATAAACTTACCCTGCTTTGAAGTATTCAAAAATAATAAACCTGTGGAAAAAATGTTTTAATTTTAATTAATTCACCACTTACCTTGTAAAAAGCAGGCCTTACGCCTGCCTTTTAAATGTGTAAATTCTGCAGGCTTACCCTCCCGGGAAAACCTGTAAAAAAAATCCAAGTTTGATGCGCACGCGCAGCCTCCCCTGCGCACGCGTTCGACCTCTGAACCTCTTCGTTCAGAGGAACGGAAGTGCCGGTTTCCCGCAGTGCATGCAGGAAACTGGCACTTCCGTCGGGCCCACAGGTGAGTACCCAGCGCGTACTCACCCGTGGAGACCCGAATTTCTGGGCCAATATGGGGGAAAAATTCAGTTGGTTTGCGCCTCCCGTTAGCGCCTTAAGAGGGCGCTAATGGGGCACAAAGCAACTAGCACCCGGGTGCAGCGATGTTTGTGCCGCTCGTGAAGTGAACTGGACATTTTGTGGCGGCGCTAAACACTACCGCCACGATCTCCTGCGCCGGCAGATCGAGTGCGCAATGCCCCGGTAGCGCCCCCGACCGAATATTGAGTGGCGCCCCCTGCCTTACCGCCTGCCGCTAGCAACGACAGGTTGAGGGGAGCGTTCTGCAGTCAGAAAGGGACTGGGGGAGTGCTATTTAAAGGCGACCACTTCCTGCCTTTTTTTGTTGGTGACATTTTTGCACCACGCATTCTGAGAGAGAGAGAGAGAGACTTCTGGAGAGATTCAACGCTGTGTAAAGAAGTTTAGGGTACTGAGCAGCACTTTGCAGGTTCATTTTGATTTGCCCTTCCTTGTATCGATTTAGAAGAAACTGTGGGGGCTGCACTCTGAGCTCTTTCCCTGGGTCTCTCCATTGTTCTTTCCAGCAGGTTTGATGTACAAGTCTCTCCAGGCTGAGATTCAAGGCTGCAATGAGCAGGATGTGGATGGAGAGCAAGATCAACACTCCCCTTTAAGAACTGGCCAGCGCCAGTGTGTCTGTGCTCCATTGCTGACTGACATCACATGAGCTTCGCCAGCGCTCTGAGTTAGCACCTCGCTCCTCGGCCTTTGCGCCTTAAGACAGGTGTGAAGCGCCTGATTTAGCACTCCAATCACCTCCAGGGGCGATAAAAGCCAAGTTTGCAGTCAGAGGCGATAATTAGCGCCAGGCGCTAAACTTTGCGCCCGGCCGATAATTGTGCCCCAAATGGGGCGATACTGAATTTCTCCCCCTATATGTTGCATTGTCTAGATAGGGTCTTGGTTAAAATTAAGGGGGAGAAATTCAGTATCGCCCCATTTGGGGCGCAATTATCGGGAGGAGGAGGCTTCATGAATATCCCCATCCTCAATGATGTTGGAGCCCAGCACGTGAGTGCAAAAGACAAGGCTGAAGCGTTTGCAACCACCTTCAGCCAGAAGTGCCAAGTGGATGATTTATATCGGCCTGCTCCTGAGGTCCCCACCATCTCAGAAGCCACGCTCCACGTGATATCAAGAAACGGCTGAGCGCACTGGATACAGCAAAGGCTATGGGCCCTGACAACATCCCGGCTGTTGTGCTGAAGGCTTGTGCTCCAGAACTAGCCGCGCCTCTAGCCAAGCTGGTCCAGTACAGCTACAACACCAGCATCTATCCGACAATGTGGAAAACTACCCAGGTATGTCCTGTCCACAAAAAGCAGGACAAATCCAATCCGGTTAATTACCGCCCCATCAGTCTACACTCAATCATCAGCAAAGTAATGGAAGGTGACATCAAAAGTGCTATCAAGCAGGGTGGGAAGGGGGGAAGTGCGAAGGGGAGGGAGATCATTGAAGAAGGCCAAATAACTAAAATTTCTCTAACAAAGTTGGATGTGTATGTAAATGTATTATTCACTCTGTTAAGACTTATTTTGATGTGGTAAGAACCAGTTTTGTTTGTTAATTAATTGTTGTGTTTGTTTGTTATTGATTTTGCTTAATAAGACACAGTTGTTCAGAAAAATAAAACATTTTATTGAAACGTTACAAATTTCCTCATGTTACTCATTGGAGCTTTGCCCGGTAACAGGAGCTGCGAGATGGCTGTAATGATGTGCTTGTTGATCCCAAAAGCCATCTTCTCTGTCATTCATCAGAAGCGGTGTCTTATGAGGCGTTCACGAATGGCTCATGCAGAAGCAACTTTGAACGCCTCCCTCCCACATTGTTGCTGCTCATCCTCCTCCTCCTCCTCTCCCTCTTCCTCCTCCTGAGGTGGTGCACCAATCCCTGGTGGCAATGGCTGGGTCCTCATAATTGCGAGATTGTGAAGCATGCAGCACACAACAATGAAAACCGATACTCGACCGGGGGAGTACTGCAGGGCTCCTCCAGAGTAGCCAAGACACTGGAACCGTTGCTTCAGCACGCCGATAGTCTGCTCAGTGAGGTTCCTAGTGGCGCTATGACTCTCATTGTATGCGAGCTCAGCAGAAGTATTGGGGTTACGGAGCGGTGTCATTAGCCAGGTGCAGAGTGGATAACCCTTGTCCCCGAGGAGCCAACCATGAGGTTGATGTGGTGGTTGGAACAGGTCTGGGACACCAGTCTGGCGCCGGATGAATGCATCATGGCTGCTGCCAGGATAGCGGGCATTGATGGCGAGGATGCGCTGCCTGTGGTCGCAAACCAACTGGACGTCAGAGAGTGGAAGCCTTTGCGGTTGTGGAAAACCTCTGCATTTTCATGAGGTGCCCGCAATGCCACGTGCTGCAGTCAATGGCTCCCCTTAACCATGGGGAAGCCGGCTATCGTAGTGAAGCCACATGCGCGTTCACGCTGTTTGTCTTGGGTCATGAGGAATGAGATGTAGTTCCTTCTCCTTTTGTAGAGAGCATTTGTGACCTCTCGAATGCAACAATGGATGGTGAACTGGGAGATGTTCGCAATATCCCCTGTTGAAGCCTGGAAGGAGCCGCTGGCGTAGAAATTGAGAGCCACTGACACCTTCACTGCCACCGACAGAGATGTTCTGGTCCTGAGCTGAGGCTGGAGCTCTGGCTGCAGGAGGTGGCAGAGCTCAGTGACCACTACCTTGCTGAAGCGGAGCCTTCTAAAACACTGCTCCTCGGACAGATGGATATATGAGAATTGCTCCCGGAGTACCCGGGGAGGGTAAGGTCTCCTGTGCAGAGCCCTGTTGGCCCTCCTCCCTCTGGCCACGTTTTCCTCTCTCTCCACCTCCGCTGCCTCCGACAGTGAAGCTGGAGGGCAAGGCCCTGTGCTAGTACAGCCCCCATTAAATCTTCTAAATGTGGCAGTAATAAAGCTGACAGAAATGGGAACCTGAAAAGTCTTGCTGACGAACAAAACTCTTTCAAGTGGGATAGCATTATATGTCTCCAGACACCTCTCTTCCTCTCTCAACCCGAGTATGCAAAATTGATTCCCGACAGGAAAAAGCAGGAAGCGCATGTCTTTAAATAGCTCCCCCAGCTCCCAGCCGACTGCAAACCGCCCCCCTCTACCTGTCGTTCCTAGTGCCAGGCGCTGAGGCAGGGGGCAAGAATCAATTTCCGGTCTGGGGCGATGCGCGCTTCGATGACGTCACGATCTCCGGGCGCAGGAGATCGTGGCAGTAGTGCTTAGCGCCACCGCAAACCGCCAGGTCAATTTCACGGGCAGTGCTAAAATCGCCGCGCTCGGGCAGTAAGTCGTTAGTGCCCCGTTAGGCCCCCCCACCCCCTGGAGGCGCTAACCAATCGAATTTTTCCCCCGAGGTGTTAGAAGACTGGGAGCTAATATAGGTCAGCAAGGGCAGCGGTGATGGGTTAGTGGGACTTGGTGTGGGATAGGATATGAGCAGCAATTAATGGACAATGGAGAATGGAAGTTGACCAGGAGAGATTTTGAATATGATAGCAAAATACTGCAGATACTGGAAATCCGAAATAACAACAGAAAATGCTGGAAAAACTCAGGTGGTCAGGCAACATCCGTGGAGAGAAATTTGAATTGACGTTTCGGGTCGAAACCCTTCTTCAAAACTGAAAATAAAATAAAATAGATCGAAGGCAAGGCTGCGATCGAAGAAAAGAAGTAAAAGAGACAATAAAAGGTATTATACCTTTTATTGTCTCTTTTACTTCTTTTCTTCGATCGCAGCCTTGCCTTCGATCTATTTTCTTTTCTTTCCAGTTTTGAAGAAGGGTTTTGACCCGAAACGTCAACTCAAATTTCTCTCCACGGATGTTGCCTGACCTGCTGAGTTTTTCCAGCATTTTCTGTTGTTATTAGAGATTTTGAATAGTTCAGTCTGGAGACGACAAAAGCATGGATGCGGGCTTAGTCAGCAGATGGGCAGAGGCAGGGGCGATGTTACTGTTTTAAAATTGGATTATACTTGTGATCAAACCTAGAAGGAATAATAAAACAGACTTTTGCCTCTCTTCCTTGTTCATAGAGTAACTTTTTCCCTTTAAAATATGTCGATTAAATAAGCATCCTCCAGACAGAAAACTGAAACATTTTTCTTTTTCCTCAGACAGACATTATAATCATTGTCACCCCTGCCCCTGACACTGCAGACAGTCGATGCGGCATAAATACAATAAACTGAGTTTTCTCAATAAAGGATGAGATCTTCTTGCTGCAAAGCCCAAATGTATCGTTGCATTGCAGAAAATCCTATTATCAGCCTGGAAGGATATAACGTTTGCAGACACTGTCAGCTAATTATTGGGATTAGTCTTTTCTTTATACGGAATAAATGCCTGCCTTTTTTTGCTAAATGCTGTTGTTTTGCTGCATCAGATCCCTGTGGAAGTGAGACAGTCTAACATTTCATTTTGTCTTTTCTCTCTTATTCCAAAGTAGATCTACAGGCCTAAAAATTCGGTATGGTCCCGCCAGGTCTTTTGCGCCCGAAATTTAGCGCTCGCCAGGATTCCCGTAGCGCCCGCCTAAAATTCAGTTGCAACGGGCCAAGACGGCGGCGGGCGCTATTGCAGGGTTTGGCCACCTCGCTAGGGGCGTTAAATGTCACTTTCAGGCGTTCAGCTCCCGCTGCGGCACCCGATGCGGTGCGGCAGGCTGGGGTACTGCAGGCCTCCTCCTTCTCTTAAGGAGGAGCTGCCTGCAGCCGTCAGATCACCGGTGGATTCCCCCAGCAAATGAGCCCGGCACCACGGAGAAGTGCCAGGCTCGCGGGACACAGACATCAGTGCCGCGGGGGGGTGGTGCAGGAGTCCGGGGAGGGAGGTGCGGGCAGGCGGCTGCCGGGAAAGCGGCCGGCCGCCGCTCCACCTTTATGCGCCGGCCTTTCGGAGCTGCAAGACCCCGTTTCACAAACGCTGTTTGCGGCTGCCACGGGCGAGGCGGCCGCAACTGAATTTGACCATCGGGCCGGAATAGCATTGCAACCGGGGCGCTGCGCATACCGATGACATCATCGGTGCCGGCGCAGCGCTACCGGCTAACGCCGATGTTAGGGTCCATCTGAATTTCGGGCGGTAAAAAACTTTAGGCGCAAACCACTTTATAGCCAATAAGTGGGCGCAAACGCAACTGAATTTCTAGGCCACAATCTTTTCCACTTTATAGTAAAAACAAAAGGTAAGAATGTAGTGACTGCTTTTTATCTCTTCAGCATTGAAGATGGATCTCTTTTATTTGCTCTGCCTTTGTTGCTCTCACTTTACCAAGCATCAGTCCTGAATGACAGGGCAAGAGGGTGTATGGCCCCCAAGCTGCTGGCAGAGTGGACCTCCAGGAATTTCAGACCTATGCTGTAGTGAATCGTGGATAAGAACCTTTGTCCTACTGGTGTATGGTATAGAGTGCGGGACATCCAAAGTACAGTCCTGGCACGCTATCTCGAACTAACGAGTGAAGTGGTCTGCAGAGCAGCCTCAACGCTGATATATTGACACACAAAATGGATAACGAGTGGTTATGATATTGGTTGCACTGACACAGAGTGGATTGCAGGGCAGCTATAATGTAGAATGGATTGAAGACATTGTTTGCATTGCCTCATACAGTAGACTGAGGTAGTGCTGATGGAGGTGTTATGGGGTTGAGTGTAGTATGCCTGCATTAATGATACCACATCTCCAGAAGCTTCATTGTGTCCAGAGGCAGTCTGTGCACTACATTTTCAGGTTGTTAAATGTCCTCTAAGTGCTTTGTCCATATGTTGTTGAGGGGGGATTTTTTAAAAATTCATTCATGGGATGTGGATGCCGCCGACAAGGCCAGCAATTATTGCCCATCCCTAGTTGCCCTTGAGAGGGTGGTGATGAGCCACCTTCATGAACCGCTGCAGTCAGCGAGGTGAAGGTACTCCCACAGTGCTTTTAGGGAGGGGCATTCCAGGATTTTGACCCAGCGACAATAAAGGAATACCAAAAAATGTCCAAGTCAGGATGGTGTGTAACTTGGAGGTGGTGGTGCTGCCCTTGTCCTTCTAGGTGGTAGAGGTCGCAGGTTTGGGAGGTGCTGTTGAAAAAGCCTTGGCGAGTTACTGCAGTGCATCTTGTAGATGGTACACACTGCAGCCTCGGTGCGCCGATGGTGGAGGGAGTGAATGTTTAAGGTGGTGGATGGGGTGCCAATCAACTGGGCGGTTTGGTCCTGGATGGTGTCAAGCTTCTTGAGTGTTGTTGGAGCTGCACTCATCCAGGCAAGTGGACAGTATTCCATCACACTCCTGACTTTTGCCTTCTAGCTGGTGGAAAGGCTTTGGGGAGTCAGTAGGTGACTCACTTGCAACAGAATACCCAGCTTTTGACCTGCTCTTGTAGCCACAGTATTTATGTGGCTAGTCCGGTTAAGTTTCTGGTCGATGGTGACTCCCAGGATGTTGATGGTGGGGGATTCAGCGATGGTAATCCCGTTGAATGTCAAAGGGAGGTGGCCAGACTCTCTCTTGTTGGAGATAGTCATTGCCTAGCACTTGTGTGGCGTGAATGTTACTTGCCGCTTATCAGCCCAAGCCTAAATGTTGTCCAGGTCTTGCAGCATGCGGGCATGGACTGCTTCATTACCTCAGGAGTTGCGAATGTAACTGAAGCCTGTGCTATCATCAGCGAACATCCCCACTTCTGACCTTACAATGGAGGGAAGGTCATTGAAGAAGCAGCTGAAGGTGGCTGGACCTAGGACTCTGCCCTGAGAAACTCCTGCAGCGATGTACTGGGGCTGAGATGATTGGCCTCCAATAACCACAACCATCTTCCTTTGTGCTAGGTATGACTCTAGCCAGTGGATTGTGTTCCCCCTGATTTCCCTTGACTTCACTTTTACAAGGGCTCCTTGATGCCACACTCAGTCAAATGCTACCTTGATGTCAAGGGCAGTCATTCTCACCTCACCTCGAGAAGTCAGTTCTTTTGTCCATGTTTGGACCAAGGCTGTAATGAGGTCTGGAGCCGAGTGGTTCCGGCGGAATCCAAACTGGGCATCAGCAAGCAGGTTATTGGTGAGTAAGTGCTGCTTGATAGCACTGTCGATGACACCTTCCATCACTTTGTTGATGATTGAGAATAGACTGATGGGGCGGTAATTGGCCAGATTGGAATTGTCCTGCTTTTTGTGGACAGGACGTACCTGGGCAGTTTTCCACGTTGTTGGATAGATGCCAGTGTTATAGTTGTACTGGAACAGCTTGGCTAGAAGTGCGGCTAGTTCTGGAGCACAAGTCTTCAGCATGACAGCCGGGATGTTGTCGGGGCCCACAGCCTTTGCTGTATCCAGTGCGCTCAGTCATTTCATGATATCACGTGGAGTGAATCGTATTGGCTGAAGACTGGCTTCTGTGATTGTGAGGACCTCGGGAGGAGGCCGATACGGATCATCCACTCGGCACTTCTGGCTGAAGATGGTTGCAAATGCTTCATCCTTATCTTCTGCACTCACATGCTTGGCTCCACCATCCTTGAGGATAGGGATATTCATGGAGCCTCCTCCTCCCGTTAGTTGTTTAATTGTTCACCACCATTCTCTGAACAGCCTCCAATGCAAGTATATCCCTCCTTAAATAAGGTGACCAAAACTGTACGCAGTACTCCCAGGTGTGGTCTCACCAATGCCCTGTACAGTTATAGCAAGACTTCCCTACTCTTATACTTCATCAGATTGGCACCTCATTTTTAGGTACGCCTGCTGCTGCTCCTGGCATGCTCTTTTACACTCCTCATTGGACCAAGGTTGGTTCCCTGGCTTGATGGCAATGGTAGAGTGAGGGATATAAGAACATAAGAACATAAGAAATAGGAGCAGGAGTAGGCCAATTGGCCCCTCGAGCCTGCTCCACCATTCAATAAGATCATGGCTGATCTGATCCTAACCTCAAATCTACTATCACTCTACATCCCTCCCGAACCCATGTGATCTCCTGGGAGAGGCGAGAAACCAGATAAAAAACCCAATGGCCAATTTGGGAGAAAAAAATCTGGGAAATTCCTCTCCGACCCATCTAGGCGATCGAAACTCGTCCAGGAGATCACTGTCCCTATATTTTCTACAGTACTTACCTTCTGTAAAAGGTGATCTCCACCCCAGCCAGGAACAGGAATAGAACCATCTCCTGAAATCTAACACATAATTAGAACACAAGAAGTAGGAGCAGAACCAGGCTACACGGCCCCTAGGCCCACTCCATTACCCACAGGGCCATGACCGTTCCGAACATAGACTCATGTTCAATTTCCTGCCCGCTCCCCGTAACCCCTAATTCCCTTTACTGCTAAGAAACTGTCTATTTCTGTTTTAAATTTATTTAATGATGTAGCTTCCACAGCTTTCTGGGGCAGCAAATTCCACAGACCTACTACGCTCTGAGTGAAGAAGTTTCTCTTCATCTCAGTTTTGAAAGAGCAGCCCCTTATTCTAAGATTATGCCCCCTAGTTCTAGTTTCACCCATCATTGGGAACATCCTCACCACATCCACCCGATCAAGCCCCTTCACAATCTTATATGTTTCAATAAGATCGCCTCTCATTCTTCTGAACTCCAATGAGTAGAGTCCCAATCTACTCAACCTCTCCTCATATGTCCACCCCCTCATCCCCGGGATTAACCGAGTGAACCTTCTTTGTACTGACTCGAGAGCAAGTATGTCTTTTCTTAAGTATGGACACCAAAACTGTATGCAGTATTCCAGGTGCGGTCTCACCAATACCTTGTACAACTGCAACAATACCTCCCTATTTTTATATTCTATCCCCCTAGCAATAAAAGCCAACATTCCATTGGCCTTCTTGATCACTTGCTGCACCTGCATACTAACTTTTTGAGTTTCGTGCACCAGGACCCCCAGATCCCTTTGTACTACAGTGCTTTCCAGTTTCTTGCCATTAAGATAATAACTTGCTCTATGATTTTTCCTGCCAAAGTGCATAACCTCACACTTTCCAGTATTGTATTCCATCTGCCAAATCTCTGCCCACTTACTTAGCCTGTCTATGTCCCTTTGAAGGTTTTTTATGTCCTCCTCACTCACTACTTTCCTTCCCATCTTTGTATCATCTGCAAACTTTGATATGTTACACTCGGTCCCCTCCTCCAAATCATTAATATAGATTGTAAAGAGTTGGGGACCCAGCACGGACCCCTGCGGAACACCACTAGTTACTGATTGCCAGTCTGAGAACGAACCATTTATCCCAACTCTCTGCTTTCTGTTAGATAGCCAATCCTCCACCCATGCCAGAATATTACCCCCAATCCCATGATTTTTTATCTTGAGCAATAATCTTTTGTGTGGCACCTTGTCAAATGCCTTTTGGAAGTCTAAATACACTACGTCCACTGCTGCGCCATGAGGATACAAATTGTGGTGGTATACCATTCTGCTGCTGCTGATAGCCCACAGTGCCTCATGGATGCCCAGTTTTAAGCTGCTTAATTTATTCTGAATCTATCCCATTTAGCATGGTGGTTGTGCCACACAACACGACGGGACTTCATTGCCACAAGAACTGTGCGGTGGTCACTGCTACCAATATTGTCATGAACAGATGCATCTGCGACATGTAGATTGGTGAGGACGAGAACAAGTAGGTTTTTCCCTCGTGTTGGTTCTCTCACCACCTGCTGCAGGCCCAGTCTGGTAGCTATGTCTTTCAGGACTCGACCAGCTTGGTCAGGAGTGGTGCTACCGAGCCACTCTTGGTGATGGACATTGAAGTTCCCCCACCCAGAGTACATTCAGCACCCTTGCTACCATGAGTGCTTCTTCCAAGTGGTTTTCAACATAGAGGGGTACTGATTCACCAACTGAGGGAGGGCGGTAGGTGGTTATCAGCAGGAGATTTCCTTGCCCATGTTTGACCTGATGCTATGAGACTTCATTGGGTCCAGAATCAATGTTGAGGGCCACTCCTTCCCGACTGTATACCACTGTGCCGCCATCTCTGGTGGGTCAGTCCTGCTGGTGGGACAGAACATACCCGGGGATGGTGATGGAGGAGTCTGGGATGTTGGCTGAAAGGTATGGTTCTGTGAGTATGACTATGTCAGGCTGTTGCTTGACTAGTCTGTGGGACAACTCTCCCAATTTTGGCACAAGTCCCCAGATGTTAGTGAGGAGGATTTTGCAGGGTTGACTGGGCTGGGTGAGCCTTTGCTGTGTCCAAATCTGGTGCCTAGGTCGATGCTGGGTGGTCCGTCTGGTTTTATTCTTATTGTTTTTCCCAGCGGTTTGATAAAACTGAGTGGCTTGCTAGGCCATTTCAGAGGGCAGTTAAGAGTCCACCACATTGCTGTGAGTCTGGAGTCACATATAGGCCAGGCCAGGTAAGGACGGCAGATTTCCTTCACTGAAGGACATTAGTGATAAAGTCACACTACAGTTGGTGGATGTCCTTTTTCTCTACTAGGTTTCAAAGAAGTGTGAAAACATGGAGGCAGCCTATTGGTAGCTGGCTGAGTATTCACAGTTTCAGTTGGATAAATGATTCCAGGAGCTTTCAGGATGTGCATGCCTAGAATCTATGCAGGAATGTGCCCTGTTAATTGCAGTCCTGCCAGGACTCACCTGTCAGGGTCAATTGGAATTTTAGGAAGATGTGAGAGTTGAAGTGCGTACATTGCATACCATGGCAGCCTTTTTGACATTACTGCATATTTAGCTAATGTGGCAGAACCACTGAATGACTCTGGCCAACTGTATATAATTCTCTTTAACGATGTTCTAACACCAGCCCAAACCTGTACCATTGTGTTAGGCATTGCTGTGTTTTGTAAATAGAGTTTGCATGTACGGGGCGTGGCCCCTTTAAGAGTGCTGGAAAACGCGGGCAAACGCAATGACGTCACGTCGCAAACCACGGGGCTGCCCAGGCAGTCCTCGTGGCATCTCCGTTGAGTAAAGACCTGTTTAATTGTTCTCTGGCGTCGATCTCCATTATTCGTTGGAATTCGTTAATTCCTACATTAACATCTTTCCAGTTTATTTTATTGTGAGGGACCAATTGCTCAGTAATTTCCTCCTGTGTTTGCTCTAGACTTAGGTGGGTCAATGACAATGCCAGAGCATGCTCCTTCACACATTTCCAATTTGGAGGTTTACCCTCTTCAGCTATTCTTTCTGGAACAATTCAACCTCCTGATTTTTATAGCTTGGTTTCCCGGTTCTCTTCACTAGAACTGAAATTTTGTATTATGGTGGCAGACCTACCTTGTGCAAATTATAAGTGTCGAGTGCCTAATTTCTGGCTAGCTAAACTGCTTACATTAATTTTTCAAAACATATTTGTGTCTGACGGCCAAACTTTTGCTATCAGTGGTTAATTACCATGCATAAATGCAGACAAAGGCAGTCTAACGGTGGGATGGTAATTATACCAATACACCACCTAATTGCTGGTCAAATAGCCTCAACACCAAGAGACAGTGATTCTGGTCATAACCTTTTATCAAAGGAACAACTTTTCTTGTAGCTCGGCTTTCAGGCGACAGCTGTCTGCAGCATTAGAAGCAGGCCCAGTGTTAATTAAAACCTGTCTAAAATGAACATTTTAGTTTACTGTCTTCAGGCTACCTTCTTAACTTGTACGCCTGAACTTGGATCAGAGACAAAACATTTCAAATGAATAAACAATTAAGTTCCTGTGAATCTTTTTTTCCGTAATCTGCTTCATTTTCTTTCGGAAAACACGACAGGGATCAATGTCAAACATTATTTTGATTTTGAATCAATCCATAATAAGCTGATGGTTTACTGGGAAAAGTATATCAACTTTTATACAATCCAGTTCTAAATTATCCCTGGCCGAATGGACAGCAGACCTGATCCCAGGCTTACACCAATACTGTTGCATGGCTGGCTACGAGAACAGTGTTGTCCAATCAAAATTGCTGACTAGCCATAGATGTGGCTACGGTAACACAATTTTAGCCAAATGCACTAATTTTAGTAGAAAACACCTTACATATACTTACACAATGCAGGTAAATGTACTTCACATGTTTATTTTTACTTAACAAACATTCAGTAACCAACAACAACAACTTGCATTTATACAGCGCCTTTAACATAGGAAAACGTCCCAAGGTGCTTCACAGCAACGTAACCGGCCATAAATTGACACCGGGTCAGAGGAAATATTCGTTGGGGTGACTAAAAGCTTGGCCAAAGAGGTAGGTTTTAAGGAGGGTCTTAAAGGAGCAAGGGAAAGGTGAAGAGGCGGAGAGGTTTAGGGCGGGAATTCCAGAGCTTGGGGCCTAGTCGGCTGAAGGCATGGCTGCCAATGGTGCGGCAAAGGGAGTGGGGGATGCATAAGAGGCTAGAGTTGGAGGAACGCAGAGTTCTCAGAGGGTTGTAGGGCTCAAGGAGCTTACAGAGATAGGTAGGGGCGAGGCTGCCTTGACCAATTCGGAGGGGTGAACTGTTCATCATTTGTAAATCCTGTAGGATTAATCTAATTGGTTGATTCATCTTTATTTTACATTTATATTTTGAATCATTTTTCTTTCCTATCAGTTTGGGTAAAGGTATTGAACTAGTGTCGAACTACGCCATACGAACCAGAAGGTTGCAATTTTGATTCCAGGACTGGGCTGATGAATCCATTTCCAAGCGAGGTAGGGATACTACAGCTTGCCTCTGTGCCCTGCATTATGGACGAGTGAGAGAGAAAAAAGCAGCCGTAACAATTTCTTTAATTTTGTTTTTTGTAATACAATTGCTTTTCTGGTTTCAAATAACATTTAAGAGTATAAAGCGTTAAATAAGATTGAAACAAACAGCATATTTCTTTCTTTTCTTGACTGAGTTGAGCTTTACCTCTTGATGTGCTGCATGTGGCAATCTTTTTGCAATAAGTGCAAGGTACTCTCTGTTTTTGGCCATATATAATGAGCTGTATGTTAACTGCTCTGTGCCTTTATGATCGATGATAAGGCCACAGCCATCTTTGTCGAAAGATTTCAACAGTAATGAGCCCAAGACTACGACTGTGATCTCAACATAGTATTTGTCAGACATGGCATATTAGCTGAAAATAAACTAATCATCTTGAGTTGTTCTTCTTTACCTTCACATTTTCCTTAAGGGATGATGTAATCACACTGGAGACTACTAAGGTACGATAACTTCCCGGGATAATGAAGTAGAATAATTTTCTGAACAGTCAATAATTAACTCGGTTAGAATGCTTTGCTAAGAATCTTTCATGTTAGCTGCTGAAGTAAATTCATGCTACCACAGTCATTAATCTCAGTCTCAAGCACACCTAGATTTGCAACAGTATAGGTTAGACTATGAGTATTGAAGTGGGGAAAGAGTTAAACTGACATCGCTGGCAGTTTCACTGAATGGATTAAGGAAGATAGGGACTAACATGAAAGACCACATCCATAAAGATGCGGTCAAAGATAGCTGACCCTTGGAGAGATATAAAACAATTAAATGGAGACAGGATGGCCAGCATTTCAACTGCCCGTTAGAAATTTATTACCTAGGTTACATTCCAAGGTATCTTTTAATTAGCATTCAGCAGTTTGAGTGATTGATTTATATTAATTATTGGTTTATATTAAGATTCGTTACCAATCCGCGAAGGTGCATGTGGGCCAAGATCCAATCAGGTGGCAGGAATGAATTGTGCATGAAATGGCCATGTGTATTGTAATGTATGAAAATGTAGTGTTTGCTGTAACAATTTGGAGAAGTCTGGCTAAGACAGAGCAGTCTGTTTCCCCACCGGTGTAATAAAGACAACTTGACTATCGATCTAAAACCTTGTGTCGAGTGTTGGTTTAAAATATTCCACAACAGTATCTAACATGCTGTCCTATGGCCACAGGACTCTGAACCCTGGCAATCTGGCCCTGGCAACTCAGTCCTATTTGTGCTTTCATTTCCTTATTCACTGTCCTGTTCTTTTTCAATTTTGTAGGGTTTGTTGGTTTGGAAAGGGCTGTCCATAGTGCTGTTGTATCATAGGCGGAAAAGTCCTAAATCAGGACATCAGTCTGTATCAGCAATTTAAGATATACGTAAATTAATAGGAACATGGGGGGAGGTGAATTTCTATGGGGATATGCCCACTAGTCTACTGTAACTTTGGTGGAAGAGCCATGGAAACCCTGGGAAAACAGCATAAACGCCATTTATGCTGTTTTTCCAGAGTTCCCGCTACTCTTCTGCTGAAGATACGGTGGACAAGTGGGACAACCCCTGTGGGAAATTCACCTCCATGGATTTAAGCTTTATCTGTGTTCCTGGAGCTTTCTGGCATACAGCCTACAAAGGCAAAAGTTTGGACTCTCTGGCTTAAATGCCTTGAAGATCTCTCTCTCTACTCTGCTACAAAAGCACAACTCCAAGAACACTCTTACTGAACCAATGTGACATTTCTATTTCCCACATCAGACATTTTGGTGAAACTGATAACAGTACCAATTAAGCCAGAATTATGGACAGCTTTGTACTTTGAATTGAGTTAAGGCTATAGGATTTGGGGTTAGGTTGGTGCTACCCCAAATGTATTTTACTTCAGAGATTCATAGCTAGAAGAGTCACCTAATTCATCAGTTTGGCTGAATGTGAATGATGATCACAGACAGTACCCATGGATTGGCGGGTAGCTAATGTTACCCCACTATTCAAAAAAGGTAGTGGGGAAAATGCTAGAGTCCATTATAAAAGATGTAATAGCAGAGCGCTTGGAAAACAGTGACCGGATCGGACAAAGTCAACATGGATTTACAGAAGGTAAATCGTGCTTGACTAATCTACTGGAATTTTTTGAGGATGTAACTGGTAAAATAGATAAGGGAGAACCAGTGGATGTGGTGTATTTGGACTTTCAAAAGGCTTTCGATAAGGTCCCGCATAAGAGATTAGCGTGTAAAGTTAAGGCACATGGGATTGGGGGCAAGGTATTGACTTGGATAGAGAACTGGTTGGCAGACAGAAAGCAAAGAGTTGGAATAAACGGATCTTTTTCCGAGTGGCAGGCACTGACTAGTGGGGTACTGCAGGGATTGGTCCTTGGACCCCAGCTATTCACAATATATATTAATGATCTGGACGAGGGAACTAGATGTAATATCTCCAAGTTTGCAGACGACACAAAGCTGGGTGGGCGTGTGTGCTGTGAGGAGGATGCTGAGAAAGTCCAGTATGATTTGGACAGGTTGGGTGATTGGGCAGAAGCATGGCAGAAGCAATATAACATGCGAGGTTATCCACTTTGGTGTCAAAAACAGGAAGGCAGATTATTATCTGAATGGCAATAGATTGGGAGAAGGGGAAGTGCAACGAGACCTGGGTGTCCTTGTGCACCAGTCGCTGAAGGTAAGCATGCAGGTGCAGCAGGCGGTTAAGAAGGCAAATGGTATGTTGGCCTTCGTTGCGAGAGGGTTTGAGTACAGGAACAAGGATGTCTTGCTGCAGTTGTACAGGGCCTTGGTGAGACCACATCTTGAGTATTATGTGCAGTTTTGGTCGCCTTATCTGAGGAAGGATGTTCTTGCCATGGAAGGAGTGCAGCGAAGATTTATCAGGCTGATACCTGGGATGGCAGGAATGACGTATGAGGAGTGATTGGGTCGATTGGGCTTGTACTCGCTGGAGTTTAGAAGAATGAGAGGGGATCTCATTGAAACTTATAAAATTCTAACAGGACTAGACAGACTAGATGTAGGAAGGATGTTCCCGATGGTCAGGGAGTCCAGAACCAGGGGTCACAGTCTAAGGATAAAGGGTAAGCCATTTAGGACAGGGATGAGGAGGAATTTCTTCACCCAGAGAGTGGTGAACCTGTGGAATTCTCTACCAAAGAAGGCAGTAGAGGCCAATTCATTAAATATATTCAAGAAGGAGTTAGATATATTTCTTAAGGCTAAAGGGATCAAAGGATATGGAGAGAAGGCAGGAACAGGGTACTGAATTTGAATGATCAGCCATGATCTCATTGAATGGCGGAGCAGGCTCGAGGGGCCGAATGGCCTACTCCTGCTCCTATCTTCTATGTTTCTATGATGTAAAAGAACAGTGTTCTAACTCTGCCTGCTCTTCCCCAGTGTCCTCAGTATTTTTCTCCTGCTAGATGGTTTGCCACCATGACTGATTCCTCTGTTGTTGCTTTCTGTTAAATTCTCTGTCATAGCATCTCACTGAATCAACTCTGTTGCTAGGAAGTGATCCCGGTAGTCCTAGCTTAAGGGTTTTACTTTCAATTATCCACAAATATGTGGTCAGCATTCACATGTTTGGTGTCAACACCCAACTCCAAGGATGTCCCTCTATCTGTTTGACCGTCCAATATCAAATCCTAGAGGAACCAAAAATACTTTCAACTCAACATCAGCAAAACCAAAGCCATCCTCTACAGTTCACGTCAGCACCTGCATGCCTCTGGCAACTTCCCTGGCTGCCCATTCAGGCTGAACCAGAGGTTGCCCAACCTCAGCATCCTGCTCTAATAGGAAATTCAGGAGAAACTTCTTTACCAAAAGAATGGTAGGAATGTGGAACATGCCACCACAAGTAGTTGAGGTGAATAAAATAGATGCATTTAAGGGGAAGCTAGATAAGTACATGAGGGAGAAAGGAATAGAAGGATAGGCTGATAAGGTTAGAGGAAGATGGGTGGGAGTAGGCTCGTATAGAGCATCAATGCCAGTATAGACCAGTTGGGCCAAATGGCCTGTTTCTGTGCTGTAGACTCTATGGGGGAAAAATTGAGTCGCGCCCCTGTTGGGGCGCTAACTTCATTGGGGCGCTACTTTTAGCACCCCGAAAAAATTAATGCCCCCACGGCCAAAATTCATCAGTAGTGCCCCAAGAGGGAAGCAAGGCACTACTGTGGCGCTGCGGCATGTCGCGCCGCAGTACTGCAGGCCTTCCTCCCCTTCTTAAAGGGGAGGGGCCTTGCGCAGCGCGACCCGGGGCCCAGCTGGGCCACCAGGGATCGGAGTGCCGGCAAAAGAGCCCGGCACTCAAGAGAAGTGCCGAGCTCATGGAGTGCAGCTGCGCAGCTGGCACTCCGCGGGGGGGGGGGGGGGCGGGGGGGGGGGCTGGTTAGGAGGCCGGGGACGGCAATGGGGGCAGGTGCTGGCAGGCAACCAGCAACAAAAATGGCCGCCCGGCACCTCGCTTTTAATTAGCGCTGCCCCGGCCACAGGTAGGCCCCCCGACCCCGTCGGACATAATGTCCGACGGTAAGTCAGGGGGCGCTACCAAAGATCGCAGCCGGGGCGAGAGTGGGGCGCTGCGCACGGCGATGACATCATCGCTGGCAGTACAGTGCCGCGGGGCGCTAACGGTTACCGCCACCGCTAACCTCCCACTGAATTTCGCGGGAGGCGTTGGCGGCATCGCGCCCGGGCGCTAGTTGCTTTGCGCCCCGTTAGCGCCCTCTTGCAAAGCAACCAAATTTTTAGGCCTATGTAACTCTATGTAGCATTCTGCTCAACTTTGAACTGTTCCACTTGGCCCACATCCAGTCAATTGCCAAGACTACAATTTTCAACTGCTGTAGCATTGCCTGTTTGCACTCTTATCTTTATCCCTTTTCTCCCAATACACAAATCCACAGTTTCATCACCTCACAAACTTCAGTTACTCCAGAACTCTATGGCTCAAGTCCTCTCCCATACAAAGTACCACAAACTATCACCCCCATGTCCTTTCCAAGCACCGCTAGCTCCCCACCCTCCAAGGTATCAATTTCAAGGACCTCATCCTCATTTTTAAATCCCTTTACAGCCTCACTTCACCTTACCTCTGCAATCTTCTCCAGCCCTATGCGCCACCTCACATCCTCTGCTCTTGCAACTCAGGATTACTGCTTATCTCCCACTCGCTCCACACCAGCTCTTTGAAACTGTCTCCCAAAAACAATTTCATCTTGCTAGCTCTCTCCCTTCCTTCAAAAGCCTCCCAAAAATATTTTAACGCTATCTTCGATTCCTCCTCCCTTCACTTTAATCCCTTCCTTCTCCTATTCAGAATCTGACTCTTCTCCTTAAAAAGTACTCAGTGATGTTCTCCTATGTGATGGGCACTTTATATTCAGGAAAACCAATGAATTACCAGAACAGTTCCTCTTTTAATTAAATGAAAATTTCAGCTATGTTTTCAATTCTTAATAATCAGTACTAACTGTTGATGATATGCAGTGGGCAACGCTCCCCATGTGTTTAATTCTGTGTATCACAATTCATAATTTCTAATATCTTTAATATCTATGGAGATGAAATTCAACTGTGAATTTCACAGGTCAGCTCTCCTTTCATGATAGGGTCTTGAAGATCATGCTGGGGGAGGTGATGACAAGGAGGCAATGTCATTTTAGGATATGAAGGGCAACCTCTTCAGCAACTGGCCATCAGGGCTGCCTGGGAAGAGGTGGCTAAGCAGTTCAATGCAGTTTCTGCAAAAAATAAGTCGAATTGGATATATACTAGAAAAGGAGAAATTTCCAGGGCTATGGCGAAACAGCAGGGGAGTGAGACTATTTGCTAGCTCTTTCAAAGAGACGGCACAAACACGATGGGCTGAATGACCTCCTTCCATGCTGTATGATTCACCCAAATAAGGAATAAATCCAACACCTGGAAGAAGTTTGTAAGCTAAGTGATTGCTGTACTTAACTTGTGAAGGAATAAGCCATATTCAGAAAAATACAGCATTCTATGAAATAATTCTGGCCTTATTGTAACATGACAAACTGGGCTTGAAAATCTAAAAGCCTCAACAATCTAAAGCTGTAAACAGTATGCAGGCTATTGAGATAAGTTGTTGACACTGAATCAATAGCCTTATTGAAACAGGAAGTTGGAGGCTCCTGAAATCTGCAGCCTTGGAAAGAACACATTGGTACACCCTGTTAAGGTGTCCTAAATTACACTTTGGAAAGAAACACAGAAAATTAAGAAACATATGCCTTCGTAAAAATGACATCAAATGAAACACAGGAGACACGATTCTGTGTTGCAACCAGCTGAGGTAAATAAGAATTGCATAGATCACTGTAGTTGAGGTGTTTTAATTTACATGTTGTAACAAGACACAAATAGAAGACCTTGGTAAAAATGACATCAAATAGAAACATCTGCTGTCACACCATTTTTATGGTGAGCTTAAGATACCTACACAGGAGACATGATTCTTAATGCTACCAGCTGAACTGACTGTAAGAATAGCAGGGGTCAGCAGAAAAATGACTAGAGATAATTAGCTTACATCAGCAGAAAACTTCAAAGGAAATACCACTGCAAAAGGGCATAAAAATTGAACTTTCAAATGGGATGATAGATTCGCTGTAAAGGGGCAAAGCGGTTCTCAGGCTTCAGAGGCAAGCTCTGTAAGTCTACAGCTCTTTGTACCTCGGGGATCAAGGTATTGTACTGTATTTGATTTTGGTGGATATCCTGGAATAAACTAAGAACTGTAAAAGTAGCGAAGTTAAGATTTGAGAATAAGGAACTCTGATAATAGAATTGTAAGCTTTTTGTATTTGGAACTGTTAATGTTGCGATTGAATCACCAACTGTAATTACATGTCGGTTCTTTAATAAATCTATATATTTTTAGAATTGTCTCACATAATACTTCTGTATCAAACTTGCGAACTCAATCTTTGGTGAGGAGTTGCAGAATTCTGGACGAGTTTTTCAGACCCTCATAATATCTGGAATGTTACAGTCTAGCTAAACTTATTAAAAGTGCTATCTGGAGGATGGTAACATCTTCCGGTTGTTCCTTTCCTTTAGGGAGAGATAGTCTGGACATTTAGACCCAATTAAGCATCTTTAGGGTTCAGCTATCTCTAACTTTAGTTGAAAGTGAACGTCTGGGGAATACGCCTGATCCGGGGTAGCCCTAAAGGGGCTAGGACTAGTAATTATCCTTTCAAACTCTTTAAAGTACTTGCAAAACACACACACAGACAGACTTTCCTCTCAACCAGGTACATAACTGCATACTCACAATGGGATGCTTCCTTACCTTACGCAAATTCAGGCATAACACACATTTTATTGTCCCTGGAAACTTCACATTGCTCTCACTCTTGTTACGAAACCAATGTCCATGGTGGATATTTGGAGGTCCCATTGCAGGAGATAGCAAGCTTCCATGACTACCTCCCTGGTGAAACACAAGGCATCGCTTTTCCGACATGTCCAACAGTGTTGTGGTCTATATGCATGTCTTCTTGGATAGTCATGGGTCCGCTGACTCCTCCTCTGATGAAGGTTCACCTGCGTCCTCTCCTGGTTGGAGAATCCTTCTTCATCCTTTATCTCCCTAAGGACAAGGAAAATTTGCAATGGAATGCTCACAGTATACTCAGGGTGATAATACCTATGCTTGGGCAAAGCATCTTGTATAGTAGGGTGCAGAAGGTAAAAACAAACAAAAGGGAGGAAATTAATCTTCTCCCTCAAATTGACCATTGAGTGATACACCAAGGCTTTGGAACAGGCAGTGAAAGGAAGCTCAAGTAGATCAGTAGATTCACAAATCTAGGTTTTCTGATCAGCTCTGTTTTACGCCTAGTGTTAACCTATTTTAAAACAAATGCGTTAAAGTCTGGTGTAAAAATAATATGGAAGCTACATGGGGTGCATTTACACACCAACTATAACATGGCTGCAGCTTCTACTGCGAAAGCTGTTGTACAAACAAGGATACACACTTTCAATCTGATTACGCATCACACTAGGACATTAGTAAAACCCTGAGGAGATGGGTGGGGGGTTGGGGCGGGCGGTGTTGGTAGGTATCACATCCAAACCACAAATTCCAGACGGCAGCGTAAACACCGTCCTCTGGTTCTCTGGAGTTAGAGTTCAACAATGCACAGTACTAATAGAGGCAACCCTAAAAGGCTGTGGTGTTGCGATATTAGAGCATCGACCTGATCTCTAAGTAAGACTGAATTTGCCAGTGTGGAGCAGCTCTCCGAACCCACAGTCAGCACGAGAGAGAGCCACTCTCATTTCACTTGGGGGAAGTGTAAATGCTCTCTCAAAGTCCTGTGTGCATGAATGAATCCATGGGAATTCAGCTCCCTCAAACTGTGGGCTAAGTAACTCCTTCCAGCCAGTTCTTCCAATTTCAGTAGTACACACTGCTTAACAAAAATAATCAACAGAAATAGACAGGAAAAATAAAAGTTGATTTAGAATTTATTGTGCTAATTTTTTTTAGTGCAGGGCTCTTGTGATAATAGGGGTCCAATCTTGAGAGTCTGGATTTCACATAAATCCCACTGGTGAGCTTTCTCTTTAGATTAAATGCAGCTTTTTTATTTCCTTAGGCAGTTTCATTGCTTTTGTTCAGCCTTTCTCCTTGTCATACTGAATGTTTTAAGAACTTATCACTTAAAGTACATTATTTCTGAATGAACAGGATGAGTCATGACCTTTTGAGATGATTGCGTGCGTTGTTTGAGAATACGTCAGTCAAACTGACACGGTAAGCTTCAAATGTAGGAGTTCAGCCGTGAGAATTCGTCAGCATTCGTCCTTTGGCTGAGTTTATTTTATCTGTAGAAGTTTGCCAAAAGCATCTGCTGAGAAATGAAAAAAGTGGTTTGGGTATTTAGAGAGGACAGTGCACTGCTTATTAGTGTGGTGGCTCACCACACACCCACAAGCCCCGAATGGCGACCATGAAGGAGCTGCTTCCTCACCGAGAGGGAAGGAGGGAGGAAGAGAAATTGGAGGGCAAGCCAAACTCTTTGCGGAGGTAAAAAGGACACTCCCTGTTTATATCCCTGATACTGGGTTGAAACCAGCTTGTCAGGCTCTCTCTGGGTTACTGATATATTATATAATTTCATAGTTCAGAATTATCCACCTTTTCCTCCTGTTACTCAAGTATGCTGATACATATCAAAAATTCATAACTGCAAATACTGTGGCATTAGGTGCTTGGTGAAGAACAATCCTGATGAGACTTTCCTGTTTAGACTTTTTTCTTGTATTTACATTTTTTTCCTAGATATTTACTGTGTAGAGAGGAGTATAAACTAGAACATTAGGGTCTGTTCTTTCCCTATTAGTATTGTATTATGATTTGAGCTGTCTCCGGATACATTTTATTCATACTCAATGCAAATATTAGCTTCCCAAGCAAGTGCTTTCCAGGAGCAGAAACCTGATCTTGTGTATATGAAGTATATAGGATAATAGACCACAGGGCAACATTGAACCCTTACATTGGAATAATACAGGATACTATAGTACAGTCCCAAAGAGAGATTTTAAGGTCTCCCGGCCAGCGGAATTCTGACAATAGTACCCCAGAAATCGTGGGGAAGAACTTACCTACCCATCGGTGCAATCACCATTTTACCAGGTTTCTTGGGATAGGTAGCTCAAGCAACCGCCTGAAGCAAGCGCACACCTACTTTAAGTATTTAAATCAGGGTCCTATGATGTCAATAGGACCCGGATGCCATTTTAGAACTCAACTGCGAGGAGCCTGCGCCTACCTCCAGAGCCGGAGGGCTGCCCCAGGGAACACGTTTTCTGCCTGCAGCCCAGTGGCACTATGTTAATGAGGCCCAGTCCTCAAAATTGATTGGGCTTCCCACTGACACTATTGGACAGCCGACCACTCAAAAACAGGCGTCAGCTGTGGCTCATTGGTAGCATTCTCACCTCTGAGTCAGAGGGTTGTGGGTTCATTGTCCCACCCCAAAGAACCTGGCAAAAAATCTAGGCTGACTCTCCTGTGCAGTACTGAGGGAGTGTTACACTGTCGGAGCTACTGTCTTTTGGATGAGATGTTAAACCCTCTCAGAGGGACATAAAATATCCCATCGCGCTATTATGAAGTAGAGCAGGGGTGTTCTCTCTGGTGTCCCGGGAATTTTTATGCCTCAGACAACAGCACTAAAAAGCAGATTATCTGGTCATTATCACACTGCTGTTTGTGGGACCTTGCTGTGTGCAAATTGGCTGCCTTCGTTTCCTACATTACAACAATCATTCCACTTCAAAAGTGCTTAATTGGCTATAAAACACTTCGGGATGTCATAAGGTCAGGAAAGATGCTTTATAAATGGAAGTCTTCCTTTTTTTCCCTTTAATTAGTTCAGACTAAAACTACTAATTCATGTTTATGAAAAAGTAAGCAAAAAATTCCTCTTCAACAAACTGCTCCAAAACATTGAGGTTTAGAGCACTCCCGCTCCTCCCGGATCTATATTCAGGTAAACATATTTTAAACACATACCTTGTTGGTTGTGGCCTAAGGACAGGCAAACCAATCATTCAGAGTAGGCTTCAAACAGGCATTATGGCAGTTTGACGGACAGGGCACTTTCAGCTCGTAATGAGTGGGCATTTCCTGCACACTATTTTGGAGGCTTAGGAGGCCATTTTGCACCCAAAAAATGGGCTTAATTTCTAGGTCTGAAAATCCCAAAGTCATAGAGTTCACTACTGTTTCTTCAACCATGCATTTCTGATGGCAAGTTTTGCATGGGACTGAAACACCACAAAGTGTCCTACCAGTCCCTGGCCAGTTTTGTGGAACAGTGAAGTAAGAAAAAAAGATTAAATGCTATCAGCCCAGGTTGTATGGTTCCCTTTCATTTAACATCCAAGTTAGAACAACGGAAGATACAAAAGCATATCAAAACTGTAAATCAATTTAGTTTTCAAAAATGCAACAGTAGCCACTCAGACTCCTGAGTCAAGCAATTCACTCACCTTTACGATAAAGCAATCTGTGAAAGCCCGGTTTGCACCATCCCCTTTGAATTACTTCCTACAGTGGCAATCCAGAGACAAAGGGAATCCACAAAGGTAAACTGTTAAGTCTGTGAATTATTTAGTTAATTAAGACACAGACTAATGAGTAACAATAAAACAGGTCTTTACTGGTTGGAGGTCCTCTTTTTATTTGAACCAAAATTTAAAATTTAAACCAGATCAACTGTAAATAAACAAAAGTTCAACTAAACCTTAATAAATCAAATTAAAATTTGGTGTTCCAAATTGACGATGCACTCCAGCCCCTGCGGCGCCCAACGGTCGCGGAAATACTCAAGCGTACCAGCGGACACCGCGTGCTCCATCTCCAGGGCCACCCGGCCGCGAACATGGCCGCGGAAGAGAGGCAGGCAATCCGGCTGGATGACCCCCTCGATCGCCCGCTGCCTGGACCAATTGATTGCTCTTTTAGCCAGGCCCAGGAGCAGGCCCACAAGGAGGTCCTCCAGCCTACCCGCTCCCCTCCGCACCGGGTGACCGTAGATCAAGAGCATGGGACTGAAGTGCAACCAAAAATCGAGGAGCAGCCCCTTTAAGTAGTGAAAGAGGGGCTGCAACCTCTCACACTCCATATAAACGTGGAAAACGGACTCCTCCAGGCCGCAAAAAACACAGGCGGCCTGGGAGTCCGTGAACCTACTTATAACCTTATTGCACGGGACCGCTCCATGCAACACCCTCCAGGCCAAGTCCCCGATGGAACAAGGGAGGACTCCTGCGTAGAGAGCCCTCCATTGGGGACCTCCGCCACCGCCAGTCGGCAAGACGCCACGCCAAGGCATGTCTGGACGGCAGACGAAGATGGCAAAGTGGAGAGTGTGCAGGAGCAGCCCGTACAGGAAACCCCTCCGCGCGGAATGAAAAGGCACGGAGGGTATTTCCTCGAGACGGCTCAAGTTGTGAGGCGCCGGCTCCCGAGGGGAGTTTCGGGGCCGGGCGCCAATAAGGAATTCCGTCCGGACGGGGGTAAGCTCGGACGGGATCGCCCCACGTGCTTGAGCCGCCTCGATACACCTAGTGGAATCGGGGCCCAGTGCCACTTTCACCGACTCGATGGCTTTGGCCGCGAGCCGGACGTTGGCCCAGGACAGGCGCCACGCCAGCTCCTCCGGCGCCATCCAGCCCGCTCCTCCGACATCGAGCAGGTCCCCGACTCTGGTCACACCGCCAGCCACAGCCCCACCCTCCGCCAGCCGCCCGAACCCACATTCACGGAGGTGCGGATTCCTGAGCAGCGGCTCCCGAAGGAGAGCCGCCGCTCCTGACGGGGGAGAGCTCCGCCTGGAAGCGACATAGTTCCAAACCCATAGTAGTTCCTGGTAGAAGACAGGCAGCTCCTGCAGGCCGGCACGCCTGCAGCCCACTTTCACAAACAGGAGCTGCGTGTCGTAATTGAGGCCGTGCAGCTGGCGGAAGAAAAACGTCGCCAGCGCACACCATCTCGGAGGATTCTCTACGTACAGGTATCTCTGCAGCGTCTGAAGACGGAAAGTCGCCGCCTGGGTGCAAAGGCACACCAGCGCCTGACCGCCCTCCCTAAGCGGGAGACACAGAACCGCAGCAGAGACCCAGTGCTTCCTTTTGTCCCAGAAGAAGTCGATGAGCTTCTTCTGTATCTTGGCGACAAACGCAGGGGGAGGGATCAAAGTGACCAACCGGTACCACAACATGGCAGCCACCAGCTGGTTTATGACCAGCGCTCGACCCCTGTAGGACAACACTCGGAGCAGTCCTGTCCAGCGTCCTAGGCGAGCGGTGACTTTGGCCTCCAGCTCCTGCCAGTTCGCCGGCCAGGTGTCCTCGGCAGGGCTAAGGTAGACTCCCAAATAGAGGAGGTGCGTGGTGCTCCAGGCGAAAGGCCTGAACTCCTCCGGCAGGGAGTCCACCCGCCACTGACCCACCAGGAGTCCGGAACATTTCTCCCAGTTGATCTTGGCGGAGGATGCGTCCGAGTAAATCTGCTGGCATTCCCGCATCCTCCGCAAGTCAGCGGGATCCGTGACCGTGAGGAGCACGTCATCGGCGTAAGCCGAGAGGACCACCTCCACGCCCGGCCCTTGCAGAGCCAGTCCCGTCAACCTCTTCCGCAAGAGGCGCAGGAATGGCTCCACGCAAATGGCGTATAACTGACCGGACATGGGGCATCCCTGACGCACCCCCCTCCCGAAGCGAAGGGGCGCCGTCAAGGACCCGTTAACTTTAATCAGACACTCTGCGGCGGCGTACAGAAGTCGGATCCGGGCGACGAAATGCGTCCCGAACCCGAATGCGCGCAGAGTCCCGAAAAGATACTCGTGATCCACCCTGTCGAACGCCTTCTCCTGATCCAGGGAGAGGAAGGCGACCGACAGACCAGCCCTCTGGGAGTGGTGGACCAGGTCCCGGACTAGGTGGATGTTGTCGTGGATGGTCCGGCCCGGGACCGTGTAGGACTGGTCGGGGTGGATCATGTGGGCCAGCACGGTGCCAAGGCGAGCAGACATAGCCCTGGCAAAGATTTTATAGTCCGTGCTAAGGAGGGAGACCGGGCGCCAGTTCTTGAGGAGGCGGAGATCGCCCCTCTTAGGCAGCAGGACAATGACCGCCCTGCGCCAAGAGAGGGTCATCTCCCCGGTCGCCAAACTTTCCCCCAGGACCCGCGCGTAGTCGCCCCCCAAGACGTCCCAGAACGCCCTGTGGAACTCCACGGTCAGCCCGTCCAGCCCTGGGGACTTTCCCCTAGAGAGCTGGCGGAGGGCGCCGGTCAGCTCCGCCAGGCTTAGCGGAGCGTCCAATTTTTCGGTGCCCTCCGGACTGACCTTCGGCAGGTCCTCCCACAAAACTCTGCGCGCATCCTCGCTGGACGGATCCGGAGAGAACAGAGCCCCGTAGTAGGCGCGGGTCTCCGCGCTGATTCCCTCCAGATCCGAGATCAGAGATCCGTCGTCGGCCAGCAGCCCCAAGAGCTGCTTACGGACCCCTCGTCTTTTTTCCAGCGAGCAGAAGAAGGGGGAGCCGCGGTCCAGGTCCCGCAGGAGCTGGATCCGCGACCTCACGTACGCGCCTCGGGACCCGACGAGCTGCAGGTCCTTCAGCGCGCCCTTCTTCTCTTCGTACACCTTCCGCAGGGCCGAGTCCCCGATGACTTGACCGAGACGGGACTCCAGGTCGAGCACCTCCTTCTCCAACCGCCCGACCCGGGCCTCCCGCCTCTTGGTCGACCCCTTCGCATACTCCTGACAGAAGAGACGCACGTGAGCCTTGCCCACGTCCCACCACAGCCTCAAGGAGGGGAAGCCTCCCTGCTTCCTTCTCCAGTCGGCCCAGAACCGACGAAACGAATCCCGGAACCGCGCGTCCTCCAGCAGCAGGTTGTTAAAGTGCCAGTACGCGGACCCTCCCCGAGCGCGCAGCGGGACGAGCTCCGCCCACACCAGGTGGTGGTCCGTGCACGGCACCGGCCGCATGGAAGCCGCCGGAACGCAGGATACGTACGCCCGGGAAATGTAGAGGCGGTCGATTCTGGACCCTCCTCCTCCAGACCTCACGTAAGTGAAGGCGCTGGAGTCGGGATGAAGATTTCGCCAGACGTCCACCAAGTCGAAGGACCCGACCAGGTCCCTCAACTTCTCCATCGCCGGTGGGCATCACGAATGGCGATGATGCAGTCGCCATTCTGGGGTGCTTTAAGGGCTACACTCACCCCAAGTCACAGGCCTGAAGGTGTTAATGGCCTCAGGTAATATATATATTTTTTTGTCCTCTATTGAGCAGAGGGAGCTGATTAAAATGAGGACACACCTCTCCCCTTACTGAATGAAATTAGGGGAGGGGCCCTCTCCCCTCTGCTCAATAGGCAATTAATAAAAGGTGATGGGACTGAGGTGCCTTAGAAAGACAGGCAGAGAGAGATAGAGAGAGAGAGAGAGAGAGGGGGGTAGGAAGGAGGGAGACCACAAGGGCAGTGTTGCCACTCAGGATGGTGGGTGGGTGTTGGCAGGGGGGCACTCTCTGATGTAGTTTAAAAGTCTTTGGTGATGGTCTTCTGGCAGGGGGAGAAGATGTCTTCACCTGGAAAAGCTGGAGAAGCCCAGGCTCAGTCCTGCAACAGGTCTATAATGATGTAATTAATGAAATTAGAGACTTCACCTGGTCAGCTCCAGCTCTCCCAGGACAGGCAATAGTAGGGGTGCTAATTAGTGGTGTGTGTGGCCTAGCTTTTAACAAGAGCCACACACTACACCCCTTGATGGTCCGGCCTTGCTTCTTCTTTTCTCCCCCCACCTAAAATACAAAGTCTTGGGAGAGTGCCCCAAATAACACCCACCTGTAGATGTTTCAACGAGATGAATCTTCCCTCCTTCCAAACAGTTGGTGGGTTTTTTTCCGATGTTTCTCTCCCCTCTCTCCTGAAGTGGAGGCCAATTTGGGGAGGCAGTGATAGAAAAGGCCTCTCCCCGGTTGATGTTGATATAGGCCTCCTTTCTCCTTCTCCTCCTCTGCCCAATCTCTCCAGGCACCTCAGTTGTTTGAAGATGTTGGAGGTGGTGATCTATCTTTCTGCTACTCCTCTTCCTGGTCAGGAGACCACCACTCTCCACTCTCTTGTTTTGGCAGCTCCTTCTCCTCTTGCTGCTTGAGACAGCCAGAAAAGCACACAGGTCTTTCCTGGTTGGAGGTCGGGACTATACTGAATACAAGATTACTGCACAGTGCTTATATACCGGTGTGTTCACCCCCGGTATTACGTCTACAGCAGCCTGAGAAAGTAGTACATCTCTTAAGGTGGAACAGGCTTAAGCTCTCTTAAGGTGGAACAGGTTACATACACAACACTCCTCCCTTCTTAGCTTTATAGTCATCCCCCCCATTTAACATAACGTAATAACATATATACATATATAACTTCATGTTTAACGTAACATATCACAGATTCAGTCTCTGCGGAAAACAGTTCACAGATTCAATCTCTGTGGTGTAGTCGGTTCACGTTACTCATTCAATAGTCCTTTCATGGATTTAACAGCTTGAACTTCCGAACTGATTTGGCTCCGTTCGGAGGGACCACGTGTGTGATCTGGTAGAGGTGATAATGGTTCAGATGGGTCATCTTCTGTTTTTACTTTTCCTTTTCTGCTTCTTGGAGACTCTCTGGGCTCCATTGTCAGCTGCCACAGCTGCCAGCTGCATGCGCAGTTCCTCCTTCTCTTCCTCCTGTTTCCGTCGTAGAGCCAGCTTCTCCCGATGTTCCGTAGACTTTTGGTGCTCCTCCATGATTTCTGCACTTTGGGAGTCGAAGTTACAAGCTGGGCAGGACAGGACATCGTAATATTCGGTGTCGTCCACCAGGTCATGGTAATATTCGGTGTCGTCCTGAGCTAGACCAGTGAGAGGGTCGTCTATTTCCTCCATACCCAGCTGGACGTTAGCCAGCTCTTGTTCCAAATCCAGACATCTTTCCTGAAGAGACTTCTTCATGTGTACCTCTGCATCCAGCTTTTTCTGGGCTTTCAGCAAGTCGTTTACTAGTGACCTCATTTGTGATTTTAATACTTCAACTTCCTTTGGAGATTGATTGATCGGACTATGCAATCCCTCTACCGGAGCAGCTGTTTCAGCGGTCTGTTGTTCTACATTGACGTGAGTCAGCGTACTTTTGGCATCCAATGGCTGCTCTGTTGCAGTCGTTTCAGTCTGTGTCATCACATCAGCCATCTCAATGACTTTTGAGAGCTCCGAACCCTTTTCCTTTGAAGATCGCAGCTCGTGTTCAAGTTTTTCCCATTTCAGAGTCTTGTCCCTCAGCATATGAAGGAGTTGGCTGACCGTTAACTCTTCTGACACCAGATTATGGCACGCACCTTCAGAACCTGAATCAGCTTTGATTCGTTCGGCCTCCTCGCGCAGATGGTTGGTGTGCTCCTGCTCCATTTTCTCCATCAGTTGCTTCTGTTGACTTTCCAGATTCTCCCACTCTGTAACAAAGAACTTTTTTATTTCATTCATCTCTTGCTCAAAACGGCGAATCATTTGTTCTAATTGCTGTTGTAGTTTGAAATGGAGTTGAGTTCGAGCCCAGTGTCCCTCAAAAATGTGCATATCAGTAGACTTGACAGACTCAGAATTCTCTGTTAAACTATGTTGTTGTTGCTCAGTGGAATTCTGTGCTGAAACTTTGTCTTTTGCACATGGGTTGGTCTTACCATCATCAGTTCTAGAGTCTGGGCTGATTATCTGCACCAAGTTCTCACTCTTTATGGTTTTTAGCGAATGCCAGTCCATATTTATGTTTCTAAACCACTCCCGGCCTAGTAGTGGTGGACCTCCCTCCGGTAGCACATATACGTCCATTATTTGACTTCCTTCGCCCTTGTTGGCCACTGCAACCTTTATTGTCCCGATGGGGTACACTCTCTGCCCCGTGTAGGTTGTCAATATAATCTCCGTATCCTGTAGGGGAATATGTTGGAATAACCTTCTGTAATCTTTCTTATTCATGACCGACAATGCCGATCCAGTGTCCAATTCCATTTTTACTTGGACTCCTTCTATCTGAAGAGTAACCCAAATTGTCTGGAGGTCTGCACCCTTACCAACGTTGAGTACCCTTAAGCTAGCCAGTTCAATACTGCTTAAGCCAGCCAGTTCATTACTGCTAGCGTCTGAATCGGACTCCTGTTCGGCCACCTTGTGTACCTTTGCGTATTTCCCTTGCGGTGACTTCTTGTTGCTGGTCTTCTTCCCTGACCTGCATACTCTAGCTATATGTCCAAGCCTACCACATGTTCTGCATTCTTGGTTTTTAAACCAACACTGGTTCTGATCATGCGTTGTCTTTCCACAACGATAACATTTAACAGAACTCACACCCAATTTGTGTGCACTGAGCTCCGGTGACCGTAGCTGCATTACTGCCGTGCCTCTCGCTGCGGCTTCATGTGCTGCTGCCATAGTGACCGCCTTCTCAAGCGTCAGCTCATTCTCCTCGAGCAGTCGCTTTTGTGTATCCTGTTTAAATAAACCACACACAAATTTGTCTCGTAGTGCATCTGTCAGTCCCGTTCCAAACTGGCAATATTTCGCTAATTTACGCAATTCCAGCAAATATTCAGCATTGCTTTCATGCTGTAGCTGCCTTCTGTCGTAAAATTTAAATCGTTCCGCTAGCATCAGCGGCGTGGGGTTTAGATGATCTTTCAGGACAGTAACAATCTCATCGAACGTCTTATCCGCCGGTTCATCTGGTGATAACAGGTGTTTCAATTGCCCGTATGTCTTCGCACCCATTAAATTTAATAATGTTAGAGCTTTATCTTGGTCACGAATTTTATTGGCCTTACAATAATTTTTTACTCTTTCAACATATATGGCCCAATCTTCGAGGTCACTATCAAAGGTGCTAATATTCCCGTGTTTAGGCATTGTAGATTTGCAATTTCTCAGATTTTCTTTTCTTTACTTGTTATCAAAGATGGCGGCTTCCCACTCTTGCCGTCGTCCTCCGCCCACAAAATGGCGGTTTTCCCGCGCTTGGCGGTCTTCACCCGTCCCCCGACGCCGTCTCCCTTCAGCCCCCGATTGCGGCCCTTATCTTCGCCGTGATCGCCCGAGTGCGGCCCTTATCAGCGGATGCGATCGATGGCCCGGCTGCGCCTCGCACTTGAAAGCGGCCCGGCCCTTATCAGTGCTTGCAATCGATGGCCCGGCTGCGCCTCGCACTCCAAAGCCCTTATCTCCCGATCGCGATCGATGGCCCGCGCTTTTCACCGCGGCTCTCGCGCCTTCAATTTCTGCAGCCGCTGCCCTTTCAGCCCGAGTGCGGCCCTTATCGGTGGTTGCGATCGATGGCCCGGCTGCGCCCCTCACTTCAAAGCGGCCCGGCCCTTATCTGCCGATCGCTATCGCCCTGTACCTCTGTCTTCCCCCAGCCCTGTCTTCTACTCCGGTTCACAAGCTGATGGAGGCTTGAGGGTCCTAATGCCTGTCGCTTCCAGTGGGGTGGTGTGGTTTGAAACCTCTCTTCAACCGCCGTGGAATAACTGCCGCAGGGTAAGAACCTGACTCGTCGCCAGTGTTAAGTCTGTGAATTATTTAGTTAATTAAGACACAGACTAATGAGTAACAATAAAACAGGTCTTTACTGGTTGGAGGTAGGGACTATACTGAATACAAGATTACTGCACAGTGCTTATATACCGGTGTGTTCACCCCCAGTATTACGTCTACAGCAGCCTGAGAAAGTAGTACATCTCTTAAGGTGGAACAGGCTTAAGCTCTCTTAAGGTGGAACAGGTTACATACACAACATAAACAAGTAAATTTATTAATATGTAGTCAAACAAGATTTGGACTCCAGACTATAAGTATTGGCAGTTGGCAGGCGGATGATCGATGTTAATTATTTCTGTCACCTCAGTGGGATATGTGTCTTCTAACATTCGTTAATAAAGATGGGTCATTTCCCTTTTGAATAGACAGCATTATGGATTTTCCCACCTCCCCCAATACAGAAATCTCTCCCAGAAGCCATGGTTAACTAATATGCTAAACAGAGGAAGCAGCATGCTATAAACAGCTAAGCGATCCCACAACCAATGGATCAGATCAAAGCTCTGCAGTCCTGCCACATCCAGTCGTGAAAGGTAGTGGACAATTAAGCGACTAATGGGAGGAGGAGGCTCCATGAACATCCCCATGCTCAACGATGGTAGAGCCCAGCATGTGAGTGCAAAAGACAAGGCTGAAGCATTTGCAACCATCTTCAGCCAGAAGTGCCGAGTGGATGATCCATCTCGGCCTCCTCCTGAAGTCCCCATCATCACAGAAGCCAGTCTTCAGCCAATTCGATTCACTCCACGTATCAAGAAGCTGAGCGCACTGGATACTGCAAAGGCTGTGGGTCCCGACAACATCCCAACTGTTGTGCTGAAGAATTGTGCTCCAGAACTAGCCGTGCCTCTAGCCAAGCATTCCGGTACAGCTACAACACTGGCACCTACCCGACAATGTGGAAAACTGCCCAGGTATGTCCTGTCCACAAAAAGCAGGCCAAATCTAATCCAGCCAATTACCACCCCATCAGTCTACTCTCAATCATCAGCAAAGTGATGGAAGGTGTCATCAGCAGTGCAATCAAGCGCCACTTACTCACCAATAACCTGCTCACCGATGCTCAGTTTGGGTTCCGCCAGGACCACTCGGCTCCAAACCTCATTACAGCCTTGGTCCAAACATGGGCAAAAGAGCTGAATTCCAGAGGTGAGGTGAGAGTGACTGCCCTTGACATCAAAGCAGCATTTGACCAAGTGTGGCATCAAGGAGCCCTAGTAAAATTGAAGTCAATGGGAATCAGGGGGAAAGCTGTCCACTGGCTGGAGTCATACCTAGCACAAAGGAAGATGGCTGTGGCTGTTGGAGGCCAATCATCACAGCCCCAGGACATCGCTGCAGGAGTTCCTCAGGGCAGTGTCCTGGGCCCAACCATCTTCAGCTGCTTCATCAATGACCTTCCCTCCATCATAAGGTCAGACATGGGGATGTTCGCTGATGACTGCACAGTGTTCAGCACCATTCACAACTCCTCAGATAATGAAGCAGTCCATGCCTGCATGCAACAAGACCTGGACAACATTCAGGCTTGGGCTGATAAGTGGCAAGTAACATTTGCACTACATAAATGCCAGGCAATAACTATCTCCAACAAGAGCGAGTCTAACCACCGCCCCTTGACATTCAATGGCATTACCATCGCCAAATCCCCCACCATCAACACCCTGGGGGTCACCATTGACCAGAAACTTAACTGTCACCAGCAACATAAATACTGTAGCTACAAGAGCAGATCAGAGGCTGGGTATTCTGCGACAAGTGTCTCACCTTCTAACTTCCCAAAGCCTTTCCAACATCTACAAGGCACGAGTCAGGAGCGTGATGGAATACTCTCCACTTCCCTGGATGAGTGCAGCTCCAACAACACTCAAGAAGCTTGACACCATCCAGGACAAAGTGCTTGATTGGCATCCCATCCACCACCTTAAACATAAACTCCCTCCACCACCGGCGTACTGTGGCTGCAGTGTGTACCATCTACAAGATGCACTGCAGCAACTCGCCAAGGCTTCTTCAACAGCTCTTTCCAAACCTGCGACCTCTACTGCCTAGAATGACAAGGGCAGCAGGCACATGGGAACACCATCACCTGCAAGTTCCCCTCCAAGTTACACACCATCCTGACTTGGAAATATATCGCCATTCCCTCATCGTCGCTGGGTCAAAATCCTGGAACTCCCTCCCTAACAGCACTGTGGGAGTACCCTTGCCCACATGGACTGCTGCGGTTCAAGAAGGCGGCTCACCACCACCTTCTCAAGGGCAATTAGCGTGGGGCAATAAATGCTGGCCTTGCCAGCGACGCCCACATCCCATGAATGAATATTTTTTTAAATTATAATACTGACCTTGGTACAAATTCCTATTTAATATCTATCTGAAGGATGTTGAATCCTTTTTGTCCATCATAATCTGGGTGAGTATTGTTATGTCCGTGTATCTTAATGTTGTGTCCTTCAATAATCAGACAACAGACTGCAGGGAACGATTCAACAGGTGTTTACTGAATGAGGGTTACTCTAGAACTAACTGTACAGATCACTACTCAGGGTTTATATACAGGTGTGGTCACTGCCGGTACTACAGTATACAGGAGCTGTAAAAAGTAGTTCTCTCCCTTAAGGTATATATACATTACATACATTACAATTCCTCCCCTTTTAGATTAACAGTACCATAATACTCATTTAACAATTAACATTTTTAATATACAATGTTATATGAAAATAGTCCATTCATATATTCAGTCTCTGGGGAGGCTTCCTGATTCTTTCTGGATAACGCCTTTCCCGAGTGTCTCGCTCTTGGTGCGGAGGCGATTCTAGCACCCTGTCGTCAGTTGATTCATCAGCTTCCAATGCTATTGTTTCTGAGGTGGATGCGGTTTGTACGTCGGGTTCCTCACCAGGTACGTATGGCCGAGACATGGGGTTGACTCGTTCCTGTGACTCTAGCATCTGGTCAGCATGGCGTCTCACAATGTTCTCCCCAACATCCACTGTGTACATTAGTGGCCCCTGCCGTGTGCATATCGTTCCTGGTTGCCATTTCTCTGTTCGGTAGTCGTGGGCCAAGACTGGTTGCCCTACATTGAAGCTCTTTGTCGGCTTCTCATTGATGTGCTGGAATTGCTTACTCTCAACATCTCTTCATACATTTGGTCTGAGCAAATCCAGACGAGATCTCAACCTTCGGTTAAAGGACATCATGGCCGGGGCCTGGTTCATGACTGCATGTGTCGCATTTCAGTAGGCTAACAGGAAATTGTCCACCTTATGCTGCAGTGGAATGTCGTCATCGCACATGGCCTTTACTGCTTTTTTAAAGGTTTTTACGAACCTCTCAGCCAATCCATTTGTGGCTGGATGATACGGGGCGGATGTGTAATGCCTTACCCCATTCCTCTTCATAAATCTTCGAAACTCTTCGGACACAAACTGTGGTCCGTTATCAGAGCAAATCTGCTCTGGCAAGCCGTTCCTGGCAAAAATGGTCCGTAGGACTGCAATCGTTTTCTCCGTGGTGGTGGAGGACATTTTGATCACATCAGGCCATTTCGAGTGCGCATCCACGGCTATTAAAAACATTGAGTCCATGAATGGACCAGCCAAATCAATATGCACCCGTTGCCATGGAGATGAGGGCCACTCCCATGGGTGTAGAGGGGCATGTGGTGGTGCATTTTGGACCTTCTGGCATCCTGAGCAGCTCTTTGTCAGGTCCTCGATTTGCTGATCGATCCCCGGCCACCACACATAAGCCCGAGCAAGGCTTTTCATTTTCACCCCTCCCAGATGATCTTCGTGAAGCTCATTGAGCACTCTCTCCTTTAACTTGGGTGGAATTACCACTCAGGATCCACACATCAAGGTCCCCTGGCATACTGACAGCTGTTCTCTTCTGGATGAGAATGCTGGCAACAGTGAGTCGCCATGTGCTGGCCATCCCTTCACCGTCAAATCATATACCCGAGACAGTGTCGGGTCATTTCGGGTCTCCTTCTCTATACCAGCGTTAGTTACTGGAAGCATTCAATTATAGTCGAATGAAATATTTTGACAGGATCCACTGCTGGTACTTCCTCCGCAGTAGGCAGTGGCAGGCGTGATAGCCCATCAGCGTTTCCATGCTGTTTCGTGCCCTTATACTCAATTTCATATTGGTGCACCCCTAGAAAAAGGGACCATCTTTGTAGCCGTTGCACAGTCATCACCGGAACGCCCTTCTTTGGATTAAAGATGGAGACAAGTGGTTGGTGGTCAGTCAGCAAGGTGAACTTCTGCCCGTGCAGATAGTGGTTGAACTTTTTCACTCCCCACACTAGGCTGAGGGCCTCCCTGTCAATCTGGGTGTAGTGACGCTCGGCTGAGGTTAGTGACCGAGACGCAAAGGCTACTGGCCTCTCCGAGCTGTCCGAGAATTTGCGCGACAGCAGCGCTCCAATGCCATAGGGTGATGCATCACACGCCAACCGAATTGGTAGTGCTGGGTTGAAATGAGCCAACACCTCTTTTGATGTGATCAATGCTTTGCTCTTCTGGAAAGCTCGTTTACATTCGTCACTCCACTTCCATGGTACCCCCGTTTGCAGTAGGGTGTTCAGTGGGTGTAGTACGGTAGACAAATTCGGCAAGAACTTATGGTAGTAGTTCACCAGCCCGAGGAACGGACTCAGTTGTGACACATTTTCCGGTGCTGGAGCCTTGACTACTTCCTCAATCTTTTCAGGGGACTTATGTAACCACTCTTTATCAATAACGTGGCCACAATACGAGATCTGCTTCTGGAAAAACTTGCATTTGTGGCGATTAGCTCGGAGCCCATATTCCTTCAGTCTAGTGAGCACCTGCTCCAGGTTGGCGAGGTGATCACTGTCATTTTCGCCCGTGACCAGGATGCCGTCCAAATAACACTGGGTCCCTGGAATCCCTTGCAGGACTTGTTCCATTGCCCTTTGCCAAATAGCCGGAGCTGATGCTACCCCGAACACCAGCTGGTTGTATTGGTAGAGACCTTTATGAGTGTTAATCGTGAGGTACTGTTTCGAGGCTTCTTCTACCTCCATTTGCAGGTACGCCTGGGCCAGATCAATCTTAGTGAAGCTTTTCCCTCCAGATAGCGAGGCGAAAATATCTTCAATCCGCGGAAGCGGATATTGTACAGTGTGAAGGACTGGGTTCACTGTCACCTTAAGGTCCCCACAGATGCGAACCTTCTTTGGTTCCCCAGGCGTATTACTCAACAACCTCTTCATTACAGGAACGATGGGTGTAGCCCACTCGCTCCAGTCCACTTTGGACAGTACTCCTGAATGTTCCAAACCTTCCAGCTCTGCTTCGACGGCTGGGCGGATCGCATAAGGTACCGGTCTGGCCTTAAAAAACTTTGGGCTTGCATTTTCCTCTATTTTGATCGTCGCTGTTATGCCTTTTAGTGTTCCGAGTCCCTGCTGGAACACTTCTTGTACGTCAGTTAGCATTTTTGACAGTCGTCCAGGTGTGACGTCGTCATCCTTTGTGGCATCTACAGTAAGTGCTTGTATGGCATGCCAATCTAGCTGTATCTTCCGGATCCATTCACGTCCTAGTAGTGGTGGTCCTCCATCTGGCAATACATATAGGTCCATTTTTGGTGTTTCCTTGCCATTATATATAACGTTCACCCTTACTTTTCCTTTGGGGTAGACTTTTTGCCCCGTGTACGTCTTCAAGACAATCTTTGTATCTCTCAAGGGTATATGTGAGAATAGCCGCTTGTAGTCCCTTCGGTTTATGACTGTTAGGGCTGATCCTGTGTCCAATTCCATTTTCACTTGGACTCCTGCTATCTTGAGCGTGACCCAGATAGTTTGGTGATCCTCCATTTTGATCACATTATGTAGTTTCAGACAACCCAGCTCCTTGCTTCCGGAGTCTGTATAACTCTTCTGTTCATCTGAACTACTCTCTGTCACCTTATGTACCTTCTTGTACTTCTCCTGTGGAGATTTCTTGCTGCTGGTTTTCTTTCCCGACCTGCAGACTCTTGCTATGTGTCCTACATTTCCACACTGTCTGCACACTTTGTCCTTGAACCAGCAATCATTATGGTCGTGTGTTGTTCTGCCGCAGCAATAGCACTTCACTGTTCCATATGACATTTCATTTGTGCCATATTCTTGCAGTCTCCGTTGTATCTCTGCAGTGCCCCGTGCTGCTGCTTCGTGTGATACTGCAATGCTGAAAGCCTTGTCCAGCGTAAGATCCTTTTCTGATAGAAGCCGTTTCTGGGTTCCTTCACTTTGAAGCCCACACACAAACTTGTCCCTTAAAGTATCTGCTAGTCCCGTTCCAAACTGGCAGTGTTTCGATAGCTTGTGCAGTTCCGTTAAATACTCAGCATTACTTTCATCTTTATGCTGGTTCCTTTTGTGAAACTTAAATCTTTCTGCTATCAGCAGCGGTGTGGGGTTTAAGTGGTCCTGTAGGATTGCCACTATGTTTTCAAAATCCTTTTCTACTGGCTACTCTGGGGTTACAAGGTTTCGTAGTAAGCCATACGTTTTTGCACCCATTGAATTCAACAATACCAGCGCTTTCTTGTCATCTGACACTTCATTCGCCTTGCAGTATACTTCTATGCGTTCGACATATGTCGTCCAATATTCGACTTCATTGTCGAACGCTGTGATACTGTCACTCTTAGGCATTTTTGGGTGCGGTTAGACTGGCTTAAAATGGCGTCTCCCGTGCTTTCCTTTCTTCCCCGCTGCGGCTTAAAATGGCATCTCCCGCGCTGCTGCCAACGCTGCTCTCGGCGGTCCTCGTGGCAAATGGCGAGGCCCTGTGGGTTTCGCGCGCTGCTCCTGCGCTGCTGCCAACGCCGCTCTCTGCGGTCCTCGTGGCAATGGCAGTGCCTCGCATTTTCCTGCGCGCCTCTCTCCCCCATTGACGCTGCTCGGCCCTTGAACACCGGCTGCGCTCTGCTCTCTCTCGTCTCTCTCCCCCGTTGACGCCGCTCGGTCCTGAGCACCGGCTGCGCCCTGTGCGCTCTGCCCTCTCTCTCTCCCCCGTCGACGCTGCTCAGCCTTTTTCTGTGCCGCTCGGTCGGGCTCTAGCCCACCGCTGTCCGGGAAGGGTCTGCACAGTACCTGTTGCCAGCCCGTTTCGCTGGACCACCGTGACTGGAAAGCCAAGCCTGGCTCTCGACAGCCTCCCCTGCGATGCTCAAATCTCCGCTGGATGATTGGCGGTTGCCCGTGGTCGACGCCCGTGCCTCTGGACTCGTCCTTCTTCCACTGTTCTCCAGGAGCGAATCCCTGGGAGGTGATGCAGAGTTGTAGGTAGGTTCGAATCTGACTCGTCGCCAATGTTATGTCCGTGTATCTTAATGTTGTGTCCTTCAATAATCAGACAACAGACTGCAGGGAACGATTCAACAGGTGTTTACTGAATGAGGGTTACTCTAGAACTAATTGTACAGATCACTACTCAGGGTTTATATACAGGTGTGGTCACTGCCGGTACTGCAGTATACAGGAGCTGTAAAAAGTAGTTCTCTCCCTTAAGGTATATATATATACATTACATACATTACAAGTATTAAAGTTAGGTGTAACAGCAGAGTGAGAATTTGCATTCAACGAACATTATGGAAGGCTGAATATGCAACAAATGGGTTCGAGTTAGGGTTAAGTTAACTCAGTGTAATTCTTAATTCCCAATCCCTCTAACTACCACCCCATCTCCAACACTTCTTTTTCTTTCTTATCTCTTGGATCATGTTGTTGCTTCTCAACTGTAGTCTCATCACTCCCTGTTTGAAGTCCTCCAATCAGGCTTCCACCCTACCCACACTGGTCAATGTCACAACAACATCCAATGTGGGTGTGACAGTGGCTCACTGCCCCTGCCCTTCCCCCCACCCCCCGCATCCTCCTCAACCACTCTGCTGTCTTCAGTACTATCAACCATTCCACCTTCATCAACTATCTCTCTCCCACAGCTCACCTGCATGGCACTGCTCTCGCATAGTTCCATTCCTATCCGTTGCACTACTCTTGGCTGGTTCCATTCCTACATTATCTCACCTCCAATGGTTTTATTCCTCTTGTAAACACATGGTTAATTGTTACGTCCATGTATAATAAGACACAGACTGCAGGAGAACGGTATAACAGGTGTTTACTCAACGTGGCTCACACGGGAACTGATCTGTACAGATTACTACTCAGTGCTATATACAGGTGTGGTCACTGCCGGTACTGCAGTATACATGAGCTGTAAAAGATAGTTCCTCCCCTTTTAGATTAACAGTACCATAACACTCATTTAACAATTAAATATCAAACTAATTACAATTAACACTTTTAACATGCAGCATTAGCTGAAAATAGTCTATTTATATATTCAGTCTTTGGGGAGGCTTCCTGATCATTTCTGGATAGCGCCTTTCCCGAGTGTCTTGCTCTTGGTGCGGAGGCGATTTTGGCCCCCTGTCGTCGGTTGGTTCATCAGCTTCCGATGCTACTGTTTCTGGGGTAGATGCGGCCTGTATGTCGGGTTCATCACCAGGTACGTATGGGCGAGGCATGGGGTTGACTTGTTCCTGTGACTCTAGGATCTGGCCAGCATGGCATCTCACGATGCTCTCCCCAACGTCCACTGTGTACATTAGTGGGCCCTGCCGTGTGCATATCGTTCCTGGCTGCCATTTTTCTGTTCGGTAGTCGCGGGCCAAGACTGGTTGCCCTACATTGAAGCTCCTTGTTGGCTTCTCATGGATGTGCTGGAATTGCTTACTCTCAACATCTCTCCGTACGTTTGGTCTGAGCAAATCCAGGCGAGATCTTAACCTTCGGTTAAAGAACATCATGGCTGGGGCCTGGTTGGTGACTGCATGTGTCGCATTCCAGTAGGCGAACAGGAAATTGTCCACCTTGTGCTGCAGCGGAATGTTGTCATTGTACATAGCCTTTATTGCCTTCTTAAAGGTTTGTACAAACCTCTCAGCCAATCCATTTGTGGCTGGATGATACGGGGCGGATGTGTAATGCCTTACCCCATTCTTTTTCAAGAACCTCCGGAACTCTTCGGACACAAACTGTGGTCCGTTGTCGGAGCAAATCTGTTCTGGCAAGCCATTCCTGGCAAAAATGGTCCGTAGGACTGCAATAGTTTCCTCCGTGGTGGTGGAGGACATTTTGATGACCTCAGGCCATTTCGAGTGCGCATCCACGGCTATTAAAAACATTGAGTCCATGAATGGACCAGCAAAATCAATATGCACCCGTTGCCATAGAGATGAGGGCCACTCCCATGGGTGTAGAGGGGCCTGTGGTGGTGCATTTTGGACTTTCTGGCATCCTGAGCAGCTCTTGGTCAGGTCCTCGATTTGTTTATCGATTCCCGGCCACCACACATAAGCCCTGGCTAGGCTTTTCATTTTTACCCCTCCCAGATGATCCTCATGAAGCTCATTGAACACTCTATCCCTTAACTTGGGTGGAATTACCACTCGGGATCCACACATCAAGGTCCCCCGGCACACTGACAGCTGTTCTCTCCTTGTCAAAAATGCTGGCAACAGTGAGTCGCCATGTGCTGGCCATCCCTTCACCGTCAAATCATATACCCGAGACAGTGTCGGGTCATTTCGGGTTTCCTTTTCGATACAAGCGTTAGTTACCGGTAGGTATTCAACTGTAGTCGAATGCAATATTTCGACAGGATCCACTGCTGGTGCTTCCTCCGCAGTAAGCAGTGGCAGGCGTGATAGCCCATCAGCATTTCCATGCTGTTTCGTGCCCTTACATTCAATCTCATAGTGGTGTGCCCCTAGAAAAAGTGACCATCTTTGTAGTCGTTGCGCAGTCATCACCGGAACGCCCTTCTTCGGATTAAAAATGGAGACAAGAGGCTGGTGATCAGTCAGCAAGGTGAATTTCTGCCCGTGCAGATAGTGATTGAACTTTTTCACTCCCCACACTAGGCTGAGGGCCTCCCTGTCAATCTGGGCATAGTTACGCTCTGCTGAGGTTAGTGATCGTGACGCAAAGGCTATTGGCCTCTCTGAGCCATCCGAGAATTTGTGCGACACCACCGCTCCAATGCCGTAGGGTGACGCATCACATGCCAACCGAATTGGTAATGCCGGGTTGTAATGGGCCAATACCTCTTTCGATGTGATTAGTGTTTTGCTTTTCTGGAAAGCTCGTCTACATTCGTCACTCCACTTCCATGGCACCCCAGTTTGCAGTAGGGTGTTCAGTGGGTGTAGTATTGTAGACAAATTTGGCAAGAACTTATGGTAGTAGTTTACCAGCCCGAGGAACGACCTCAGTTGTGACACATTTTCCGGTGCTGGAACCTTGACTACTGCCTCAATCTTCTCTGGGGACTTATGTAACCCCTCTTTATCGATAACGTGGCCACAATACTGTGGTAAACCACTTTTATCGTTCACTATCGTTACACTATGGTTATCACTGTTTATATCGTTACACTATGGTTATCACTGTTTACACTGTTGTATCACTACGCAAGGTCACCTCTTGTCACGCTGTTATACCTGGGCTGACCACAGCTGACTCTGCCCCATGGCTCCGCCTGCTTGCCCAGGTATAAAGGTGGTCGGCTGGCTGGTGTTCCTCCTTGTTAGATCCGATCACCCACGAGGGTGGGCTCTGTTATTTAGCCAATAAAAACCTATAGTTACTAACTTAACTCGTCGCTTTTCATGAACTGAATTGATAGGTATATCAATTTTATTGGCTAAATTTTGAAATGTCTTCAATGGAGCAGCCAAACGACCAGTCAGACGTACAGCCTCAGCCAAACGGCCATCTACAACAGCCACAGCAGCCGGCCTGGCTGCGAGACCTCCGACCGCCGTACCTGGATCTAAACCCACAGGCAGCGAACTCAGCCCTCGACTTCGAACACTGGCTGAGCTGTTCCGAATCCTACCTGGGAGAATCCGGCGTGCCTCCGGGATCCAAACTAAGAGTTCTGACCGCCCAGGTGAGCCCTAAAGTATTTGCATTCATCCGGGACCTTACTACATACGAGGACGCCCTCAACCTGCTGAAAGAGCAGTACCGGAGCCCTGTAAATTCTATGTATGCCAGACATCTCCTAAGATCCCGCTCGCAACAGCCAGGAGAGTCTGTAGATGAATTTTTATGGGCGCTACAGACACTCGGCAGGGACTGTGACTTTAAAGCTGTAGCGGCTGCAGAAAATACTGAAGGGAATATCCGCGATGCCTTCGTGAAAGGCCTTCGGTCCGACTACTCACGGCAAAGACTGCTCGAATCAAAGGACCTCGACCTGAATACAACTGCAGCCCTCGCTCGCTCTCTGGAAGTGGCCCATCGGGACCTCGAGGCGTACTCCAGGTACTGTGCTGCGCGACCCTGGGACTCGGGCCCGACCCCGGCCGCAATACCCCTCGCACCGCCGCCTCTGGGACCTACCTCAGCGTCGGCGTCCCGGAACCGATCGGGACCGCCACCCCCGGTACCGGCTGCGACATCGGAGCCCCGCGATCGGGCCGCCGGCTGCTTCTTCTGTGGCCAGGCGAAACACCCGAGGGCGCGCGGCCCTGCAAGAAACGCGACCTGCTCCGACTGCCACAAGAAAGGCCACTTCGCGAAGGCCTGCAGGGGGAAAGCCACAGACGCCAGCAGTGCCTCATGCGAGTTGTGGGGGCGGCCATCTTTCATCAAGGCCACAGATGCCAGCATCCCCTCGTGTGAGTCGTGGGGGTGGCCATCTTTGATCAAGGCCACCGACGCCGGCAGTGCCTCATGTGAGTTGTGGGGGCGGCCATCTTCTCCGCCATTTTATTATACGTCGTGGGCACCGCCATTTTGTTCACCACACTCGACCGCCACCTTGTCTCCAGACCCGACCACCGCCTCACCCGCAGACTACAGCAGCTCGCGCAGCCATACACTAGCCTCCGTCACACTTGACCAAGCTCGCCCGCATCACCTGTCCAAGTCCATGATGGACATCAAAGTAAACGGCCACGCCACGACCTGCCTGTTCGACAGCGGAAGCACGGAGAGTTTCATCCATCCAGACACGGTGAGCCACTACTCCCTCACTGTCCGGCCAACGCGTAACCGGATCTCGATGGCGTCGAGGTCCCATTCTACAGACATCAGCGGCTACTGTGTTGTGACCCTGTCGGTTGGGGGCACGGAGTATAAAAATTTTAAACTTCTCGTCCTGCCCCAGCTCTGCGCTGCCATCCTACTAGGGCTGGACTTCCAATCCCACCTTCAAAGTGTCACTTTGGCATACGGTGGACCCCTCCCCCCACTCACAGTCGACAACCAGCAGCTTTTAAACCACCCACCACGTACCACCTGCGGCCTACCACCCTCAAGGTCCCGCCCCCCTCCCTGTTCGCCAACCTCACCCGCGACTGTAAACCCGTCGCTACCAAGAGCAGGCGGTACAGCGCCGGGGACAGAGCTTTTATTAGCTCTGAGGTGCAGCGTCTCCTGAAGGAGGGCATCATCGAGAGGAGCAACAGCCCCTGGCGTGCCCAGGTCGTAGTCGTTAAGACCGGCGATAAAAACCGCCTGGTCATCGACTACAGCCAAACCATAAACCGGTACACCCAGCTGGACGCATACCCCCTTCCCCGCATATCTGATATGGTCAATCAGATTGCACAGTACCGGGTATTCTCTACCATCGACCTTAAATCGGCCGACCACCAACTCCCTATCCGCCCTGAGGACTGCCAGTATACTGCCTTCGAGGCGAATGGCCGCCTCTACCACTTCCTTAGGGTTCCCTTCGGCGTCACCAACGGGGTTTCGGTCTTCCAAAGGGAGATGGGCCGGATGGTTGACCAGAACGGGCTGCATGCCACGTTCCCTTATCTAGATAACGTCACCATCTGCGGCCGCGACCGGCAGGACCATGATGTTAATCTGGAGAGATTCCTCCGTACGGCCCAACGGCTGAACCTCACCTACAATAAGGAGAAATGTGTGTTTAACACCTCGCGTCTTGCCATCCTCGGCTGCGTAGTAGAGAACGGAGTCATCGGCCCCGACCCCGAAAGAATGCGCCCCCTCATGGAGCTTCCCCTCCCCCACTGTCCAAAGGCGCTGAAGAGAACCCTGGGGCTCTTCGCCTACTATGCCCAATGGGTGCCCAATTATGCGGACAAAGCCAGACCCCTCATGAAGTCCACCTCCTTCCCCCTGACGGCAGAAGCATGCGCAGCCTTCTCCCTCATAAAGGGAGACATTGCTAAGGCCACAATGCACGCGGTGGATGAGTCTATCCCTTTCCAAGTGGAGAGCGATGCATCCGACTTCGCCCTAGCTGCAACCCTTAACCAGGAGGGGAGACCTGTGGCCTTCTTCTCAAGGACCCTCCAGGGCCCTGAGATCCGACACTCTTCGGTCGAGAAGGAGGCCCAGGCGATCGTGGAGGCAGTACGACGCTGGAGGCATTACCTGGCAGGCAAACGATTTACCCTCCTCACCGACCAGCGTTCGGTCGCTTTTATGTTTAATAACAAGCTGAGGGGCAAAATCAAGAACGACAAGATCTTGAGGTGGAGAATCGAGCTCTCCACCTATGATTATGATATCTTGTACCGGCCTGGTAAACTGAACGAACCCCCAGATGCTCTATCATGAAGTACATGCGCCAACGTGCAGACTGATAGACTGCAGACCCTCCACAACGACCTCTGCCACCCCGGGGTCACCAGACTTTACCACTTCATTAAGGCCCGCAACCTGCCCTACTCCATCGAGGAGGTCAGGACCATGACCGGGAACTGCCAAACCTGTGCCGAATGCAAACCGCATTTCTTTAGGCCGGACAGAGCAAGCCTGATCAAGGCCACCCGCCCCTTCGAGCGCTTGAGCATCGATTTTAAGGGGCCCCTCCCGTCCTCTGACCGTAATGTGTACTTCCTCAACATTATTGATGAGTACTCCCGTTTCCCCTTTGCCTTCCCCTGCCCAGACATGACCAGTACCACGGTCATCAAATGCCTGAACGACCTCTTCGCCTTGTTCGGGTTCCCGAACTATATGCATAGCGACCGGGGCTCATCCTTCATGAGCGAGGAACTTCGCCAGTTCCTACTAGCGAGAGGTATTGCTGCAAGCAGGACCACCAGCTACAACCCCCGAGGGAACGGCCAGGTGGAAAGAGAGAACGCGACTGTCTGGAAGGCCGTTCTCTTAGCCTTAAAGTCTAAGGGCCTCCCAACCTCTCGCTGGCAGGAGGTCCTCCCGGCAGCGCTGCATTCCATCCAGTCACTGCTTTGCACTGCCATTAACGCCACCCCCCATGAACGAATGTTTGTTTTCCCCAGGAAGTCGACTACGGGAACCTCGCTACCAACATGGCTGACTTCTCCGGGGCCCGTCTTGCTGCGAAAGCACGTGAGGGCCCATAAAATGGACCCCCTGGTCGAGAGGGTGGACCTCCTGCACGCCAACCCCCAGTACGCCTATGTGGCATACCCAGACGGGCGGGAGGACACAGTCTCCTTACGAGACCTCGCACCCTCGGGCATCCCTGAGACACCACCGTTACCCCCCACCACCCCCCCAAATCCAGCCCAGGTTGACGGCATGCTGGAACCCCACGAGCCTTCGCCGACCACGCAGACACCAGCATTAACATCGGATACTACATCACCGCCGCCGCTGCTGCGACGATCAGAAAGGCTTATGAGGCCTCCGGACAGACTGACATACCCGAACTGGTAGTACACTTCACCCCGCCGGACTCAAATTTAAACAAGGGGTGAATGTGGTAAACCACTTTTATCGTTCACTATCGTTACACTATGGTTATCACTGTTTATATCGTTACACTATGGTTATCACTGTTTACACTGTTGTATCACTACACGAGGTCACCTCTTGTCACGCTGTTATACCTGGGCTGACCACAGCTGACTCCGCCCCATGGCTCCGCCTGCTTGCCCAGGTATAAAGGTGGTCGACTGGCTGGTATTCCTCCTTGTTGGATCCGATCACCCACGAGGGTGGGCTCTGTTATTTAGCCAATAAAAACCTATAGTTACTAACTTAACTCGTCGCTTTTCATGAATTGAATTGATAGGTATATCAAATACGAGATCTGTTTTCTAAAAAACTCGCATTTGGGGCGGTTAGCTCAGAGCCCATATTCCTGCAATCTAGTGAGCGCCTGCTCCAGGTTGGCAAGGTGATCACTGTCATTTTCGCCCGTGACCAGGATGTCGTCCAAATAACACTGGATCCCTGGGATCCCTTGCAGGACTTGTTCCATTGCCCTCTGCCAAATAGCCAGAGCTGATGCTACCCCGAATACCAGCCGGTTGTATTGGTAGAGACCTTTATGGGTGTTGATTGTGAGGTATTTTTTTGATGCTTCTTCTACCTCCATTTGCAGATACGCCTGGGCCAGATCAATCTTAGTGAAACGTTTCCCTCCAGATAGCGAGGCGATAATATCTTCAATCCACAGAAGTGGATATTGTACGGTGTGAAGGACCAGGTTCACTGTTACCTTAAAGTCCCCACAGATGCGAACCTGCCTTGGTTCCCCAGGCGTGCTGCTCAACGACTTTTTCATCACAGGGACGATGGGTGTAGCCCACTCGCTCCAGTCTACCTTGGACAGTACACCTGAACGTTCCAGACTCTCCAGCTCTGCTTCGACGGCTGGGCGGATCGCATAAGGTCTGGCCTTAAAAAATTTTGGGCTTGCGTTTTCTTCAATTTTAATCATCGCTGTCATGCCTTTTAGTGTTCCAAGTCCTTGCTGGAACACTTCTTTCGTGTCAGTTAGGATCTTTGACAGTCGCCCAGGTGTGACGTCGTCATCCTTTTTGTCAGCCACAGTCAGTGCCTGTATGGAATGCCAATCCAGTTGTATTTTCCGGATCCATTCACGTCCCAGTAATGGTGGTCCTCCATCTTGCAATACATACAGGCCTAGTTTTGGTGTTTCCTTACCGTTATATATAACGGTCACCCTTTTTTTTCCTTTTGGGTAGACTTTTTGTCCCGTGTACGTTTTCAAAATAATTTTTGTGTCTCTCAAGGGTATGTGTGAGAATAGCCGCTCATAGTCCCGTCGGTTTATGACTGTTAGGGCTGATCCTGTGTCCAATTCCATCTTTACCTGGACTCCTGCTATCTTGAGAGTGACCCAAATGGTTCGGTGATCCTCCATTTTGATCACATTATGTAGTTTCAGACAACCCAGCTCCTTGCTTCCGGAGTCGTTATCACTCTTTTGTTCGTCTGAACTATTCTCCGTCATCTTATGTACCTTCTTGTACTTTCCTTTGGTAGGTTTCTTATTGCTGGTTTTCTTTCCCGACCTGCAGACTCATGCTATGTGTCCTACTTTTCCACACTGTCTGCACTCTTTGTCTTTGAACCAGCAATCATTCTGGTCATGTGTTGTTCTGCCGCAGCGATAGCACTTCTCTGTTCCATATGACATTTCGTTTGTGCATTATTCTTGCGGTCTCTGTTGTATCTCTGCAGTGTCCCGTGCTGCTGCTTCATATGATACCGCAATGCTGAAAGCCTTTTCCAGTGTAAGGTCCTTTTCAGATAAAAGCCGTTTCTGGGTTCCTTCACTTTGAAGCCCACACACAAACTTGTCCCTTAAGGTATCTGCCAGTCCCGCTCCAAACTGGCAGTGTTTTGATAGTTTGCGCAGTTCTGTTAAATAATCAGCATTGCTTTCATCCTTATGCTGGTTCCGTTTGTGAAACTTGAATCTTTCTGCTATCAGCAGCGGTGTGTGGTTTAAATGTTCCTGTAGTATCGTTACTATGTCTTCAAAACTCTTTTCCATTGGCTTCATTGGGGTTACTAGATTTTGTAATAAACCATACATCTTTGCACCCATTAAATTTAACAATACCGACGCTTTCTTGTCATCTGACACCTCATTTGCCTTGCAGTATACCTCTATTCGTTCGACATATGTAGTCCAATCTTCGACTTCATTGTCAAACGCAGTGATACTGCCAGTCTTCGGCATTTTGGGTGTGGTTTAAAATGGCGTCTCCCAATGGCTTAAAATGGCATCTCCCGCGCTTTCCTTCCTCCCCCGCTGCTGCCAACGCCGCTCCCGGCAGTTCTCGTGGCAATGGCGGCGCCCTGTAGGTTTCACGCGCTTCTCCTGCGCTGCTGTCAACGCCGCTCTCGGTGGTCCTCGTGGCAATGGCGGCGCCTCGCGGGTTTCTGCTCGTCTCTCTCTCCCTCTCTTCGACGCTGCTCGGCCCCTGAACACCGGCTGCGCCCTGTGCGCTCTGCCCTCTCTCTCACCCCCGTCGACTCGACGCTGCCCGGCCCTTTGCTGTGCCGCTCGGTCGGGCTCTAGCCTGCCGCTGTCCGGGAGGGGTCTGCGCACTACCTGTTGCCAGCCCGTTTCGCTGGACCACCTCGACTGGAAAGCCAATCCTGGCTCTCGACAGCCTCCCCTGCAATTCTCGAGTCTCTGCTGGATGACTGGGCGGTTGCTCGTGGTCGACACCCGAGTCTCTGGCCTTGACCTCCAATCCACTGATCTCCAGGAGCGAATCCCCGGGAGGTGATGCAGAGTTGCAGGTAGGTTCGAACTTGCCTCGTCGCCAATGTTGTGTCTGTGTATAATAAGACACAGACTGCAGGAGAACGGTATAACAGGTGTTTACTCAACGTGGCTCACACGGGAACTGATCTGTACAGATTACTACTCAGTGCTATATACAGGTGTGGTCACTGCCGGTACTGCAGTATACATGAGCTGTAAAAGATAGTTCCCCCCCTTAAAGGTATATACATTGCAGTTACCCCTGGTGTTACCCAGGGTTCCATCCTTGGCCTCCTCCTCTTTATTATTTCCATGATATCTTTGGCAAGTTATCTGGATGATTAAGGTTAGATTTCACATATAAGTTGGTAATCCAGTTCTACCTTGCTACCTCTTCCATCGACTCCATGTTGTTGCCACGGAGTCAAATTGCCTGGATATTCCAAAACCTCCAGCTTAATGACAAAAATGAAGTCATCCTCTTTGGTTCCTGCAAGCATCTGTACTTTGCTGGCCTCAATTTCATTAACCTCTCTGGTTGCTATCTTAGGTCAAGCCCCAAAGTAGGGACCCTTGTGAACTGCATCAGCCCTTGCCACAAACTTGGTTCCCTCACCACTGATTCTATCCCCCTCCCTGGCCACTGTCTCAGGCTGAACCAAAGTGTTTGAAGCTCGGCATCCTATTTGACCCTGAGCTGAGATACCATCTGCATATCCTCCCCGTCACAAAGATCGCCTACTTCCACCTCCGTAACGTCACCCGTCTCTGCCCCGCCTCACCATATATACTGCTGAAACCCTCATCCATGATTTTGTTATCTGTAGATTCGACTGTTCCAATGCTGTCCTGGATAGCCCCCCACCTTCCATCCTCCATAAGCTTGAGCTCATCTAAAACTCTGCTACTCATAGCCTAACTCGCACCAAGTCCCGTTCACCCATAACCCCTGTGCTCGTTGACCTTCATTGGCTGCCAGTTCACCAACACCTCAAATTTAAAATTCTCATCCTTGTGTTCAAATCCCTCCATGGCCTTGCCTCTTCCTATCTATGTAACCTCCTCCCGCCCTATAACCCCCCAGACAACTCTGCATTCCTCCTACTCTGTCCTCTTGTGTATCCCCCACTTAATGCGGCCCACCATTAGTGACTGTTCCTTCAGCCGTATAAGCCCTAAGCTTTGAAAGTTCAGATTTCCAGTGTTTCTGGTTTGATTAAGCTGATATTTGGAAAGAGTGATTACTACAAGAATCATCAGCTGCTAAGGAATGTGACATGTTAGCCACAGAGGCACTCAAGTCTGGCTCAGTACTCCTACCAGATTGGCTATCAGAGAAAGGCCTAGAAATGCACCTCGGGCAGTGGCACAAAGCGAGCGGTATCGGATCGGCCGCCCGTTATACGCAGCACCTGACCTTCGGTTCTATTGACTGCAATGGCACTGAATATCAGGCTCTGCGTATAACGGGCGGCTGATCCAGTACTGCCTGTTTCGCGCCATTGCTTGAGACGAATTTCTAGGCCAAAGTCTAAGAAAGCCTATTTGGTAACATTTCTACATGGGGAAGCTATCAGGTGGAAGACTGATGTAGTCAGCAGACTGACTAATGATTAAAGGAATTGATAGAGAAAAACTAGATCATCTGGAGGGGGAGTCCAGAACAAGGGGATATAACTTTAAAATTAGGGCTAAGCCATTCAGGGGTGATGTCAGGAAGCACCTCTTCACGCAAAGGATAGTAGAAATCTGGAACTCTCTCCCCCAAAAAGCTGTTGAGGCTGGGGGTCAATTTAAATTTCAGAACTGAGATTGATTGATTTTTGTTAGGCAAAGGTATTAAGGGTTACCGAACCAAGGCGGGTAGATGGAGTTAAGATACAGATTAGCCATGATCTAATTGAAAGGCGGAACGGATACTTGTGTATTTTAATCAGAATTGGCTCCAATTGCTAGATTAAATAGTATTTTAGTCAAAGTGCACTATCTCATTAATTGCAAAATACTGCGGATGCTGGAAATCTGAAATAACAACAGAAAATGCTGGAAATACTCAGCAGGCCAGGCAGCATCCGTGGAGAGAGAAACAGAGTTAACGTTTCAGGTCTGGGACCCTTCATCAGAACTGGAAAAAGCTGGAAATGTAACAGATATTAAGCAGGTGCAGAGACAGGGGGGGGCGGTGGGTAGGAGGGGAGGAAGAAATAGAAAGAACATCCTGTACTTTTGTAAGAGGCAGGAAAGATAAAATGTTGCAAATGGGAATGGCAAAAATCATACTGCATGAAAAATGGGGGCCGGGATAATTATCTGAAATTGTTGAACTCGATGTTGAGTCCAGAAGGCTGTAAAGTGCCTAATCGAAAGATGAGGTGCTGTTCCTCGAGCTTAGGTTGAGCTTCATTGGAACAATGCAATAGGCTGAGGACAGAGAGGTCAGAGTGGGAGTGAAGCGGAGAATTAAAGTGACCCCATTTTTCATGCAGTATGATTTTTGCCACTCCCATTTGCAACATTTTATCTTTTCTGCCTCTTACAAAAGTACAGGATGTTCTTTCAATTCCTTCCTCCACTCCTAACCCCCCCCCCCCTCACCCCCTGTCTCTGCACCTGCTTAATATCTGTTACATTTCCAGCTTTTTCCAGTTCTGATGAAGGGTCCCAGACCTGAAATGTTGTTTCTCTCTCCACGGATGCTGCCTGGCCTGCTGAGTATTTCCAGCATTTTCTGTTGTTATTTCAGATTTCCAGCATCCGCAGTATTTTGCTATTATTATACTTATATTTTAGTGGTGTTTTGTGCACTGTATTGTAAGGTCAGCAAAAATAAAGGTTAAGTTGTTAATATAATGCCAAGCCGAATAATTTTCAACGATTAGAGCAAACAGCCACTGAACTGAGCGGTGCCAGCAAGAGCTGCAAATATTAAAATAACAGGCCCATCACCAAGGACAACGCAGCTTTGGTGGAGATGGGATCTATTTCCAGCAAGTGTCAATTGCAAGATGCCTACAATGGCATAAAATGGTAGCTTTCAATAGGAGCAACATATACATAGAATAGTAAAGACACAACTTAGGGCCAAAAGTCCTCAGCCCACCCTGCCAGTGAAAGTACAGCAGAGCGGGCACCAGTGATCTCCATTGGCAGGCACTCACACCAATGTGGGTGCTCCTTGAGCGCCTGCCAGTGGAGAGGAAGATGGGAAAAGTGGCGTAGGCAAACCACTCTCTGTCTAGCAGGAACCACTGACACCGACGTCGCTTTCACAGAACAGCTGTTTATGTGGGGTATTTATGAAAGGTCTTTGGGCTGGAATTCTTCTTGGGGGTGGGGGTCAAAGCCTGGATCTCCAGGTGGCCACTTCAGTCACTCAAGCGACCTGGATGCTGGATTCTTCCTGGGGCTCAGGTCGGCAGGAAGGCCAGGGCCGCGAAAATTCCCACTGTGCTAATTATCTCCCCTTGGCCCAGTCCCTTCTGATGTTGTAATGTATATACCTTTAAGGGGGGAACTATGTTTTATAGCTCATGTATACTGCAGTACCAGCAGTGACCACACCTGTATATAGCACTGAGTAGTAATCTGTACAGATCAGTTGCAGTGTGAGCCACATTGAGTAAACACCTGTTGTACCGTTCTCCGCAGTCTGTGTCTTATTATACACGGACGCAACATTGACGACGAGGCAGGTTCGAACGTACCTGCAACTCTGCATCACCTCCCGGGGATTCGTTCCTGGAGATCAGTGGATTGGGGTTCAAGGCCAGAGACTCGGGCGTCGACCACGGACAACCGCCCAGTCATCCAGCAGAGACTCGAGAATTGCGGGGGAGGCTGTCGAGAGCCAGGCTTGGCTTTCCAGTCGAGGTGGTCCAGCGAAATGGGCTGGCAACAGGTAGTGTGCAGACCCTTCCCGGACAGCGGCGTGCTAGAGCCCGACCGAGCGGCACAGCAAAGGGCCGAGCAGCGTCGACGGGGGAGAGAGAGAGAGAGCAGAGCGCACAGGGCGCAGCCGGTGTTCAGGGGATGAGCAGCGTCGGAGAGAGGGAGAGAGAGACGCGCAGAAACCCGCGAGGCGCCGCCATTGCCACGAGGACCGCCGAGAGCGGCGTTGGCAGCAGCGCAGGAGAAGCGCGCGAAACCTACAGGGTGCCGCCATTGCCACGAGAACTGCCGGGAGCGGCGTTGGCAGCAGCAGGGGAGGAAGGAAAGCGTGGGAGATGCCATTTTAAGCCATTGGGAGACGCCATTTTAAACCACACCCAAAATGCCGAAGAGTGGCAGTATCACCGCATTTGACAATGAAGTCGAAGATTGGACTACATATGTTGAACGAATAGAGGTGTACTGCAAGGCAAATGAGGTGTCAGATGACAAGAAAGCATCGGTATTGTTAAATTTAATGGGTGCAAAGACGTATGGTTTATTACGAAATCTAGTAACCCCAATGAAGCCAATGGAAAAGAGTTTTGAAGACATAGTAACGATAGTAAAGGAACATTTAAACCCCACACCGCTGCTGATAGCAGAAAGATGCAAGTTTCACGAACGGAACCAGCATAAGGATGAAAGCAATGCTGATTATTTAACAGAACTGCGCAAACTATCAAAACACTGCCAGTTTGGAGCGGGACTGGCAGATACCTTAAGGGACAAGTTTGTGTGTGGGCTTCAAAGTGAAGGAACCCAGAAACGGCTTTTATCTGAAAAGCACCTTACGCTGGAAAAGGCTTTCAGCATTGCGGTATCATATGAAGCAGCAGCACGGGGCGCTGCAGAGATACAACAGAGACCGCAAGAATATGGCACAAATGAAATGTCATATGGAACAGAGAAGTGCTATCACTGCGGCAGAACAACACACGACCAGAATGATTGCTGGTTCAAAGACAAAGGGCTGGATTTTGCTAGGGCCGGGGAGGCGGGATTGGAGGCGTGTGGGGGATAAAAATCGCAAAACTGGCGTGCGGGTCCAAACCCGCCTCCATCCCGCCTCCACGCAATTTTCCTAAATTCGTGTCTGCTGGTCCCGACTCCGTCCCGCCTCCAGGAGGCGGGATAGGCCCTTAAGGCCCTTAACAAGCCCTCAATTGGCTCTATAATCCCAATTTCCTAACCAGTTGCAAGTTTAATCATTTTCCCACGTGAAACACGCCTGGTGGGAAACACACATCTGAAACCTGGCGGAAGCACAACTGGCTTGCGGAGTAGCAGCTGCAGCTCAACCATTAAATGGCAGATTTGAACAGGCTTTAATTGCAGGTGGCATAACTTTGCTCTCTCAGGTCTGGGGGATCTTTCAGAAGGCATACCCACAGCTCTGGAAGTTTGCAGCCTGACAACCATCTCCAGTGTGACCTCCTGGGAAACCCCTTTCGCCACCTTCACTGAGCGCTTCCTCAACTGAGGCATCTACCAGAAGCATGGGAGCCATTTTTGTCCTGCCCTTCTGGATATTACATGAGGCCGCCCAACAGCAGCAGCAACAACAGTTGCGCCAAGCTGCTGCTGCCCCACCTGAGGATGCACAGGCCAGAAGGGGCCAGCGCATGGAAGGCCGTCGGCGCAGGAGATACCCCCCAAACAGGGCCTACAGACGCAGGGTCAGCTACCTCAACATGTCTGAGCAGCAGTGCCAAAGGCGGCTCCGACTTTCGCGAGAGATAGTGGCTGACATCTGCGCAATGCTGCAGCAAGACCTGGAGCCCAGAGGAGCAGCTGGACACCCCTTATCAGTGGCCGTCAAAGTCACCATCGCACTCAACTTTTTTGCTTCAGGCTCATTCCAGGGATCAGCGGCAGACATCAGCGGCATCTCCCAGGCGGCCGCACACACCTGCATCAAGCGGGTAACCGATGCCCTCTTTGCCATCGCGCACAATCACATCCATTTCACCAAGGATCGAGCAAGTGTCATGGCGAGAGTGGTTGGATTTGCTAATCTTGCAGGCTTTCCAAGGGTGCAGGGCATCGTTGATTGCACACATGTGGCCCTTAAGGCTCCCCATCGCAATCCTGGTATTTTTGTCAACCGCAAGGGCTTCCACTCCCTCAACGTTCAGCTGGTGTGTGACCACAAGAAGGAAACTTTGCATGTTTGTGCCAAGTACCCTGGCAGTTGCCATGACTCCTTCATACTGCGCCAGTCTACTGTGCCTCCGCTATTCAGTCCGCCACACCAACTTAACGGATGGCTACTTGGAGACAAGGGCTATCCCTTGAGGACGTGGCTATTGACGCCGCTGAGGAGGCCAGCCAACGCAGCTGAGGAGAACTACAACTCCAGCCACCTTTCCACCAGAGCCATGATCGAGCAGACCATTGGTCTGCTGAAGATGCGCTTCAGATGCCTGGATAGATCAGGTGGAGCCCTGCAATACTCAGCAGCCAGGGTCTCCAGAATCGTTGTGGTTTGCTGTGTGCTTCACAACATGGCACAGCGTCGTGGCTTGCAGATGGCCGAGGACCAAGTGGCTCCTGACATATCCTCCTCAGATGAGGAGGAGGAGGAGGGGGAGGAGGAGAGCAAAGACGAACATCTTGCAGAGGCTCATCAACCAGCGGCAGCAGTGCGCGAGAACATTGGTGGCCGGCATGTAAGGAACGCGTTCATATTGGGCAGATTTGCTGAGCCTCGCCCATGAGGGACTATTGCCTCGCATCCTTTTACCTGAGCACTGACAATAGCCAGGAACCAGCTGACTTCTAGCGATGTGACCACCATACTGACCTCAAAGTGAAAGTCCCATTCGCGAAATGACACACGCCACAACTACAGCAGTAGCCAACAGATGATTTATTACCATTATTCTGATGGCTTTCAACCATAACACATTAAATTCCACCCAAGTGACTACCCTTGTGACTATTTGTGCAGTTTCTTTCTCTTACGCGCGCTCCTACATAGTGGTTCCCCAGTGGCATCAGCAGATGTGGAGGCCCCTTGCTCACATCCTTGCTGCTCCTGTCTGGACACCTTTGGCGGGCGTCCTCTGGGGTTGCGAGCCTGTAAGGGCTGCGCAACAGTCTGCTGCTCCTGCGGCTGTGCAGGGGTTGAGACGCCGGTCTCACTTGGGTGCTGACTCAGGTGGGGCTCTGACCGAGGACTTGTCAGTGGCATGGAAGTTTGAGCACTTGGAGAGGAGCCCCCACCTCCTTGTTCTCTGCCACCATCATCCCTCTCATGGGTCAGGTCCCCCTCAGCGCTTGCAAGTGGCGAGAGAGCACCTTGCTGCACATCAGGGGAGCCATGGGGACCCGTGTCGGGACTGGCAGTCCTTCTCAGAGGGACTGCCATGAAGGTCTGGTTTCTCTGTTCAATAGCTGCCCATCGCTCCTCCAGAGATGTCAGTCTAGTCTGAACACTCACCATGTTTTCAACACTCGCGCGACTTATCTCCTCCATGGCCGTAGCCAGCCTTTCCACGGAGGTTGCCATCCTTTCCGTGGTAATGCGTTGATGCGCCAATGACTCCATAAAGGCTCTGCTCATGTTAGCGACGGACTCCTCCATTCGCTCCACACTCGCAGCAACCCTGGAGACAAAACCTGCCAGAGACTCCTGCATATTTTCCTGGAGTGCCATCACCGCTGATACTGTGGATGGACCCAGAGGCAGAGGGTCGACATGCAGCTGAGCCGAGCTGGGAGAGTGCTGCACCCTCCGACTAGGACTCTCCACTGCTGTCCCTGTCTCCACCATCTGCTGAGGCTCACTTGTGAGCTGTGATACACCAGGTGACAACACTACTCTATGTCCCGAAGGTCCCACCGAGGTGTGAGTGTCTGCGCTGGTGCTGGGTGCGTTGCCTTCTGCTGACGCTGTGCCCTCAGAGGTTGCAGCTTCCTCTGAGGAGTCTGGATGCTGAGGCTGAACCTCCTCCTGCGTCCTGGAGACGGGAGCTTGCGATGGTCCTGTGGGGGAGTAAAGGAAAGTGTCAGAGATGAGAGGCCAGGGTTACCTGCACAGTGCTTATTGCAGATGATCAGAGGTCCATCTGCTAGAGCTTCCAAGTCATTATCAGCGAGTCATGCAATGCAATTGAGAGAGTTGGAAAACTCTTCTGTCACCAGCTTGCTCTGCTGCACCGGTCTCTCCGTCCCCCACTTGTGTGTCGTCCTGGATGCCGACGATCTCCAGGATCGCCTCCTCCCATGGGGTCAGCTGGGCTAAGGAGGCTGCCCCTCCCCCTGTCCTGGCTCGCTCTATTCGGTTGTGAGCTCTCTTTTCCTGCAATGGGGGAGACAAGTGGAGTTTGAGCGAGAATGAAGGAGTGAGTGTAGAGAATCGATGGCATAGATGCTTAGAAGGAGAGAAAGATGGAGTGAGATGGCAAGACCAAGGGCCCTCCCTATGTGATGTAAGTTGTTTTCATAGCATGACAGTGATAGGGAGTGTGAGGGCTGCATAGTCCATTAGTTAGGTGAATGTGACCATAGAGAGAGAGGGAGTGGGAAAGGGTGCATGGATGTCAGTGTCAAGAGGGATGTGGAGGAAGAGATTGGTAAAGCTGAGAGCTGGTGAGGAAAGGCAATGGGGATCAGATTAAGAGTGATGGGAACATCATACTCACTTTTCCAGTGCGCAGAAGGTCATGGAAGTGTTTCCGACACTGGATCCATGTTCTGCTGGTATTCGAGCTGGCGTTCACCTGCTCTGCCACCCTCAGCCACACAGCCTTGGTTTGCTGGGGTGGCTTCTTCCTCCCCGAGGAGGGGAAGAGCACCTCCCTGCTCTCTGTCGCTCCCTCCACCAATGCCTGGAGGGCTGCCTCATCAAATCTGGGGGATGCCTTACTCCGATGTGTCACCATGATTGATGATGGTAGCAGCAGCTGCCAGGGCCAGAAGCTTGGCAGTCTGCTGAAGTGAGCAAGGCTTGTGGAAGCCCTTAAATGAAGCAGCAGTGATGATGTCATCGGAGGCGAGCTTCCCACCTGAAAAGCTCTCCGGCTAGGGGTTCCCACACGTGGGGAATCAATTGGGCTATAAAATCAAAATTGCATCAATTTCCCACATCGTTCAGGATTCGTGTGGGAAACACGAAATGTGGGGAACACGACCCCAACCCGCCCCGGTAGCAAAATCCAGCCCAAAGTGTGCAGACAGTGTGGAAAAGTAGGACACATAGCACGAGTCTGCAGGTCGGGAAAGAAAACCAGCAATAAGAAACCTACCAAAGGAAAGTACAAGAAGGTACATAAGATGACGGAGAATAGTTCAGACGAACAATAGAGTGATAACGACTCCGAAAGCAGGGAACTGAGTTGTCTGAAACTACATAATGTGATCACAACGGAGGATCACCGAACCATTTGGGTCACTCTCAAGTTAGCAGGAGTCCAGGTAAAGATGGAATTGGACACAGGATCAGCCCTAACAGTCATAAACCGACGGGACTACGAGCGGCTATTCTCACACATACCCTTGAGAGACACAAAAATTATTTTGAAGACATACATGGGGCAAAACGTCTAACCCAAAGGAAAAATAAGGGTGACCGTTATATATAACGGTAAGGAAACACCAAAACTAGACCTGTATGTATTGTAAGATGGAGGACCACCATTACTGGGACGTGAATGGATCCGGAAAATACAAATGGATTGGCATTCCATACAGGCACTGACTGTGGCTGACAAAAAGGATGACGACGTCACACCTGGGCGACTGTCAAAGATCCTAACTGACGCGAAAGAAGTGTTCCAGCAAGGACTCGGAACACTAAAAGGCATGACAGCGACGATTAAAATTGAAGAAAACGCAAGCCCAAAATTTTTTAAGGCCAGACCGGTACCTTATGCGATCCACCCAGCCGTCGAAGCAGAGCTGGAGAGTCTGGAACGTTCAGGTGCACTGTCCAAGGTAGACTGGAGCGAGTGGGCTACACCCATCGTCACTGTGATGAAAAAGTCATTGAGCAGCACGCCTGGTGAACCAAGGAAGGTTCGCATCTGTGGGGACTTTAAGGTAACAGTGAACCCGGTCCTTCACACTGTAGAATATCCACTTCCGCGGATTGAAGATATTTTCGCCTCACTATCTGGAGGGAAACGCTTCACTAAGATTGATCTGGCCCAGGCGTATCTGCAAATGGAGGTAGAAGAAGCATCAAAAAAATACCTCACAATCAACACCCATAAAGGTCTCTACCAATACAACCGGCTGGTATTCGGGGTAGCATCAGCTCCGGCTATTTGGCAGAGGGCAATGGAACAAGTCCTGCAAGGGATCCCAGGGACCCAGTGTTATTTGGATGACATCCTGGTCATGGGCGAAAATGACAGTGATCACCTTGCCAACCTGGAGCAGGTGCTCACTAGATTGCAGGAATATGGGCTCCGAGCTAACCGTTCCAAATGCGAGTTTTTTAGAAAACAGATCTCGTATTGTGGCCACGTTATCGATAAAGAGGGGTTACATAAGTCCCCAGAGAAGATTGAGGCAGTAGTCAAGGCTCCAGCACCGGAATATGTGTCACAACTGAGGTCGTTCCTCAGGCTGGTAAGCTACTACCATAAGTTCTTGCCAAATTTGTCTACAATACTACACCCACTGAACACCCTACTGCAAACTGGGGTGCCATGGAAGTGGAGTGACGAATGTAGACGAGCTTTCCAGAAGAGCAAAACACAAATCACATCGAAAGAGGTATTGGCCCATTACAACCCAGCATTACCAATTCGGTTGGCATGTGATGCGTCACCCTACGGCATTGGAGCGGTGCTGTCGCACAAATTCTCGGACGGCTCAGAGAGGCCAATAGCCTTCGCGTCACGATCACTAACCTCAGCCGAGCGTAACTACGCCCAGATTGACAGGGAGGCCCTCAGCCTAGTGTGGGGAGTGAAAAAGTTCAATCACTATCTGCACGGGCAGAAATTCACCTTGCTGACTGATCACCAGCCTCTTGTCTCCATTTTTAATCTGAAGAAGGGCGTTCCGGTGATGACTGCGCAACGACTACAAAGATGGTCACTTTTTCTAGGGGCGCACCGCTATGAGATTGAATATAAGGGCACGAAACAGCATGGAAATGCTGATGGGCTATCACGCCTGCCACTGCCTACTGCGGAGGAAGCACCAGCAGTGGATCCTGTCGAAATATTCCATTCGACTATAGTTGAATACCTACTGGTAACTAACGCTTGTATCGAAAAGGAAACCCGAAATGACCCGACACTGTCTCGGGTATATGATTTGACGGTGAAGGGATGGCCAGCACATGGCGACTCACTGTTGCCAGCATTCTCGACAAGGAGAGAACAGCTGTCAGTGTGCCGGGGGACCTTGATGTGTGGATCCCGAGTGGTAATTTCACCCAAGTTAAGGGATAGAGTGCTCAATGAGCTTCATGAGGGTCATCTGGGAGGGGTAAAAATGAAAAGCCTAGCCAGGGCTTATGTGTGCTGGCCGGGAATCGATAAACAAATCGAGGACCTGACCAAGAGCTGCTCAGGATGCCAGAAAGTCCAAAATGCACCACCACAGGCCCCTCTACACCCATGGGAGTGGCCCTCATCTCCATGGCAGCAGGTGCATATTGATTTTGCTGGTCCATTCATGGACTCAATGTTTTTAATAGCCGTGGATGCACACTCGAAATGACCTGAGGTCATCAAAATGTCCTCCACCACCACGGAGAAAACTATTGCAGTGCTACGGACCATTTTTGTCAGGAATGGCTTGCCAGAACAGATTTGCTCCGACAACGGACCACAGTTTGTGTCCAAAGAGTTCCGGAGGTTCTTGAAAAAGAATGGGGTAAGGCATTACACATCCGCCCCGTATCATCCAGCCACAAATGGATTGGCTGAGAGGTTCGTACAAACCTTTAAGAAGGCAATAAAGGCTATGTACAATGACAACATTCCGCTGCAGCACAAGGTGGACAATTTCCTGTTCGCCTACCAGAATGCGACACATGCAGTCACCAACCAGGCCCCAGCCATGATGTTCTTTAACCGAAGGTTAAGATCTCGCCTGGATTTGCTCAGACCAAACGTACGAAGAGATGTTGAGAGTAAGCAATTCCAGCACATCCATGAGAAGCCAACAAGGAGCTTCAATGTAGGGCAACCAGTCTTGGCCCGCGACTACTGAACAGAAAAATGGCAGCCAGGAACGATATGCACACGGCAGAGCCCATTAATGTACACAGTGGACATTGGGGAGAGCATCGTGAGATGCCATGCTGACCAGATCCTAGAGTCACAGGAACAAGTCAACCCCATGCCTCGCCCATACGTACCTGGTGATGAACCCGACGTACAGGTCGCATCTACCCCAGAAACAGTAGCATCGGAAGCTGATGAACCAACCGACGACAGGGGGCCAGAATCGCCTCCGCACCAAGAGCAAGACACTCGGGAAAGGTGCTATCCAGAAAGGATCAGGAAGCCTCCCCAAAGACTGAATATATAAATAGACTATTTTCAGCTAATGTTGCATGTTAAAAGTGTTAATTGTAATTAGTTTGATATTTAATTGTTAAATGAGTGTTATGGTACTGTTAATCTAAAAGGGGAGGAATTGTAATGTATATACCTTTAAGGGGGGAACTATGTTTTACAGCTCATGCATACTGCAGTACCGGCAGTGACCACACCTGTATATAGCACTGAGTAGTAATCTGTACAGATCAGTTGCAGTGTGAGCCACGTTGAGTAAACACCTGTTGTACCGTTCTCCGCAGTCTGTGTCTTATTATACACGGACGCAACAGATGTCAGGGACCATGTTCAAGGCAGATGGAAGAATAGCCCGAGACCCCACGCAAAATTGGATCCAGCAGTCTTCTGTGTAGAGATCTGCTGCTTCTGGGCCCCACTCAAATTTCCATGCTGGCCAGGCCTCATTCGCCTGACTTCTACTGCCATCTCGCTAATGGACCTCAGCATTTTTGGGCCAATGGCACAAAGTCTCCTCCTTCAGGTAATTAGCTGCTTAACTAAGTCTGATGGACGTTCTTTTAGACATTGGTTCTAGTATATAATCATATCAAGCAATACTACTAACCATTCTCTGCATGGTTCAGGTGAGTAAAAGGGGATACATTTGCCTGGGAAAACTCGCGTTAGAGCTAAGTGTCTTTGTGAGTGTAAAAAAATTGCAGAGCTGATGTCTTGCTACAAAGAGAGGGAGGGAAAATTAGTGGCAGACTGGAATTACACGCTGCATCATCAGGTCGGCTCACCCCGCTGGCGCTTGGTACGAGAGACACGAAAAAGGGAGTCAAAACTAATAATTAAAAAAGAATTATCCTCTTGTCCAAACACTCCCGTTCTTTTTTAAAAAAGCAACTGTAATCATATCCATATTAACATAATAGCGCACATTATTTTCTCTCTCCGCTTGCTACAAAATGATCACAATCTTGAACTTACTATGCCAGAAATCACAGGTTTCGCAAGAATGCCTGCACTTTCTTAACGAGCATTAATGAGCTTTAAAGGTGCTCTGAAAGGATACATACAATCCAGTGTATTGCTCGGACTTGTATGAAAGACACAATCCCACGATCTTTTCACCACTTGGTGGATGAAATCTCAGCGTCATACTGGTGAATAAATTACACTTACTAAACTGGCAAACAATATTCTGTCTCAGGCCAGTGATCCCCATCAGCCCACACACAATGCTTCGAGTCCCTAAAACTCATCTATAATTAACACATATAGCAAGACCCTGGTCATTTAAGTACCATTACTATATCACCATAATGTTTTATTTCCTATTCATGATAACAGAAAGATGCACCTATGTCAAATGCTTACAAAAACATCAAAATGACTGAACCCAGGGCTTGTAAAACCATTTATATAAAGCACCTGTTTGTGGAAACACCAACAGGAATAAAAATCACTCTTTGACAAATGGTCATTATTAAAAAAAGTCAATTAACTACTTTGGGGGTTTTCATACATAAGCACATCAAATGATGATCATGAAGAAGATTTAATTTTCATCCCCCCACCCCCCACGCCCCGAAATGCAGGATTGGGGTGGTAGCACATTGAAAATGGCAGCACATCCCTCAGGCGGGCAGGCTTCACTCTGCCTGCCTCCTGCCAAAGCAACCAATCATAGAATCATAGAAATTTACGGCACAGGAGGAGGCCATTCGGCCCAGCGTGTCTGTGCCGGCTGAAAAAGAGCTATCCAGCCTAATCCCACTTTCCAGCTCTTGGTCTGTAGCCCTGTAGGTTCAAGTGCTTATCCAAGTACTTTTTAAATCTGATGAGGGTTTCTGCCTCTACCACCCTTCCAGACCCCTACCACCCCAATATGTCAATATTTTAGGTCAGAGTATTTGTTACAGACATTTCAGTTCCTTTTCTGAATTTTCCTTGCTTGTTTATCTTCTCCTCACAGCTAAAGAAACTGCATTCTCGCGTACATTGATTTTCATTTGTAAACACATCAAAGAGCAATAATCCAAAGCAGCTGAAAACAGCAATCTTCTCTTCCTCTCGTGCTAATTTTCTCAATTTCTTGCTCCCCCACCCCCACCCCTCTGCCCTCTCTCTCGCTCCCTTTTCATCCCCCTTCGCCACTTATTTCATTTCCTGTAGTCAGAAGAAAGCAAGCACTGATCTGGTGTCAGTTTGTCACAGCAGAATGACAGAAACCACCCCCTCTAATAATATTTATTGCAAATCATTCTGCCAGAAGACTCCGAGGATTTGATTAATCATCAGTCGCCCTCCGATCACAGCAGGATTCACATTAGACTCAATTGCATCATAGATATCTCTGTTACTCTAAAATAAACAGGATGTTGACATTCGATTATGTTGACAAATAGTTCAAAACAAACATATTAGGATATAAATAAATCAAGGTTCAATTTAAAGTGCCTTGATCGCAACCAATAGTCAACACATAAGATATAGTCAACACATATCCCATTCTTCATCAATGTGTATTGCAGGAATTGAATTTCTCTGTGTGAAGCCATGTACTTTAAGAACTCACACCAGTCCCTGGGTAACCTGTCTGAACCACTGTCCTCCCCCACCTATTATAAAGAAATAAAATCATAGTGTGCCATCAGGACAGCATTAACTTTTTGTATTTTGTACCATAAACACCTTCAATCCTTAAATATATAATGGGCTGAACTTCAGAATTTAACCCTTTCTCCCTTGTGAACACATGAGCGATCTGTCAAAATGTGTGCATTTTGAGCCCAGCTTTTACACTCTCACATTAAACATCCTGGCCGAGAAATTGGTCAGCTCCCAGTCTGATCTCGGTAATGGAACGGATAGACTTGAAACCCACCCGATATTGGGCCTCGGGCCTCATTTCTGTCAGACAGGCGAGCTGCAGATACCTGCCGGGCATCCCCAGGCTGCTCACCAGTGAAGAGATTCTGTCGGCAGCAGCCCTCAGGTATGTCCTGGGTGTGGGCAGGTAGCGATTGGGAGGGAGGGGGTGACTGAGAGAGAGAGGGAAGCAATCAGGAGGGATGGAAGTAATCAAAAGAAGGAGGAGGCGACCGGGAGAGGGAGGAGACTGATTGGAAGAGTAACAGGGGTCAGCGACTGGGAGACCAAGACTTTTTGACCACGCTTTTAGTCACCCTTCTTAATATCTCCTCCTTTAGTTCAGTGTTGATTTTTGTTTGATTGCATTTCTGTGAAGCGCCTTATTACATTAAAGGCACTATATAAATGCAAGTTGTTGTTTTTGTAGTCACCATAGCACCTGGCCAACACTGCAATGCGTGCACAGCCATACATACCACGTACCTCGCTGCCATGTCGGTAAGCTCCATCCTTAGCTATCAAAATTATTCCAATGTCAACCTCGCGATCCCTTTCAGTTTTCCTTTTTTTTTTAGAACTGTACATTGTTCTGGAGGTTTCAATAGTTCTATTAAGAAGAAAGAAAGAATTGCATTTATATAGCGCCTTTCAAGACCTCAGGACGTCCCAAAGTGCTTTACAACCAATGAAGTACATTTGAAGGTAGTCACTGTTGTAATGTAGGAAACGCGACAGCCAATTTGCATAGAGCAAGCTCCCACAAACAGCAATGTGATAATGACCAGGTAATCTGTTTTTTTAGTGATCTTGATTGAGGGATAAATATTGGCCAGGACACCAGAGATAACTCCCCTGCTCTTCTTCGAAATAGTGAGCAGACGAGGCTTTAGTTTAACATCTCATCCAAATGACAACACCAACAGTGCAGCACTCCCTCAGCACTGCACTGGAGTGTCAGCCTAGATCTTTGTGCTCATGTCTCTGGAGTTGGACCTGAACCAACAACCTTCTGGCTCAAAGGCAAGAGTTCTGCCAACTGAGCCACGGTAGACACTTTATTTTTTTTTAATTCATTGATGGGATGTGGGCGTCGTCGTTGGCAAGGCCAGCATTTATTGCCCATCCCTAATTGCCCTTGAGAAGGTGGCGGTGAGCCGCCTTCTTCAACCGCTGCAGTCCGTGAGGTGAAGGTACTCCCACAGTGCTGTTAAGGAGGGAGTTGACCTGGATGGTATTGATCTTCTTGAGTGTTGTTGGAGCTGTACTCATCCAGGCAAGTGGAGAGTATTCCATCACACTCCTGACTTGTAGATGGTGGAAAGGCTTTGGGGAGTCAGAAGGTGAGATGTCCTGGAGCTGAGATGATTGGCATGCAACAACCACAATCATCTTCCTTAGTGCTAGGTATGACTCCAGCCATTGGAGAGTTGCCCCCTGATTCCCATTGACTTCAATTTTACTAGGGTTCCTTGATGCCACACTCGGTCAAATGTTGCCTTGATGTCAAGGGCAGTCACTCTCACATCACCTCTAGAATTAGGCTCTTTTGTCAATGTTTGGACCAAGGCTGTAATGAGGTCTGGAGCCGAGTGGTCCTGGCAGAACCAGAACTGAGCATCGATGAGCAGGTTATTGGTGAGTAAGTGCTGCTTAATAGCACTTTCGATGGCATGGTATGTGGGCCTTCGTAGCGAGAGGGTTTGAGTACAGGAACAAGGATGTCTTGCTGCAGTTGTACAGTGCCTTGGTGAGACCACATCTTGAGTATTGTGTGCAGTTTTGGTCACCTTATCTGAGGAAGGATGTTCTTGCCATGGAGGGAGTTCAACGAAGATTCACCAGGCTGATACCTGGGATGGCGGGAGTGATGTATGAGGAGAGATTGGGTCGATTGGGCTTATACTCGCTGGAGTTTAGAAGAATGAGAGGGGATCTCATTGAAACTTATAAAATTCTAACAGGACTGGACAGACTAGATGCAGGAAGGATGTTCCCGATGGTCGGGGAGTCCAGAACCAGGGGTCACAGTCTAAGGATAAGGGGTAAGCCATTTAGGACAGAAATTAGGAGGAATTTCTTCACCCAGAGAGTGGTGAACCTGTGGCATTCTCTACCACAGAAGGCAGTAGAGGCCAATTCATTAAATATATTCAAGAAGGAGTTGGATATATTTCTTAAGGCTAAAGGGATCAAGGGATATGGGGAGAAAGCAGGGACAGGGCACTGAATTTGGATGATCAGCCATCATCGCATTGAATGGCAGAGCAGGCTCAAGGGGCCAAATGGCCTACTCCTGCTCCTATCTTCTATGTTTCTATGACACCTTCCATCACTTTGCTGATGATTGTGAGTAGGCTTATGGACCGGATTGGATTTGTCCTGCTTTTTGTGGACAGGACATTGCTGGGCAATTTTCCACTTTGCCTGGTGGATGCCAGTGTTGTAGCTGTACTGGAACAGCTTGGCTAGAGGCGTGGCCCTTTTGGCTGAAGATGGTTGCAAATGCCTCAGCCTTGTTTTTTGCATTCACGTGCTGAGCTCTGCCATCATTGAGGGATGGGGATGGGGATGTTCATGGAGCCTCCTCCTCCCGTTAATTGTTTAATGGTCCACCACCCTTCATGACTGGATGTGGCAGGACTGCAGAGCTTTGTTCTGATCCGTTGATTGTGGGATCGCTTAGTTCTGTCTATAGCATGCTGCTTCCGCTGATTAGCACGTATGTTGTCCTGTGTTGTAGCTTCATCGGGTTAGCACCTCATTTATAAGTATGTCTGGTGCTGCTCCTGGCATGCTCTTCTACACTCCTCATTGAACCAGGGTTGATCCCCTGGCTTGATGGTTAATGGTAGAGTGAGGGATATCTTGGGGCATGAGGTTACAGATTGTGGTGATAAACAGTTCTGGTGCTGCTGATGGCCAACAGCGCCTCATGGATGCCCAATTTTGAGCTGCTAGATCTGTTCTGAATCTATCCCATTTATTACGGTGGTAGTGCCACACAACACGATGGACAGTGTCCTCAGTGTGAAGACAGGACTTTGTCTCTACAAGGACTGTGCAGTGGTCACTGCTACCAATACTGTCATGGACAGATGCATCTGTGACAGGTAGATTGGTGAGGACGAGGTCAAGTAGGTTTTTCCCTCATGTTGGTTCTCTCACCACCTGTCGCAGGCCCAGACTGGCAGCTAGGTCCTTCAGGACTCGGCCAGCTCGGTCAGTAATGGTGCTACCGAGCTACTCTTGGTGATGATCATTGAAGTCCCCTACCCAGAGTACATTCTTGCAACCATGAGTGCTTCTTCCAAGTGGTGTTCGACATGGAGGAGTACTGATTCATCAGCTGAGGGAGGGCAGTAGATGGTAATCAGCAGGAGGTTTCCTTGCCCATGTTTGACCTGATGCCATGAGACTTCATGTGTTCTGGAGTCAATGTTGAGGATGCCCAGGGCCACTCCTTCCTGACTGCATACCATTGTGCCAGCCCTATGGTGGGTCAGTCCTGCCGGTGGGACAGGACATACCCAGGAATGGTAATGGAGGAGTCTGGGACATTGGCTGAAAGGTATGATTCTGTGAGTATGACTATATCAGGCTGTTGCTTGACTAGTCTGTGGGACAGCTCTCCCAATTTTGGCACAAGTCCCCAGATGTTAGTGAGGAGGACTTTGCAGGGTTGACTGGGCTGGGTGTACCTTTGCCTTGTCTGAATCTGTGCCTCGGTTGATGCCGGGTGGTCCATCCGGTTTTATTCTTATTGTTTTTCCTAGCAGTTTGATACAACTGAGTGGCTTGCTAGACCATTTCAGAGGGCAGTTAAGAGTCAACCACATTGCTGTGGGTCTGGAGTTACATAGGGGGCTAAATTCGGTTGATTTGCGCCTCCCGTTAGCGCCCTCCTCCCTCTCGGGGCGCTACCTGGGAAAATCAGCCATGGGGGCGCTAATTTTAGCGCCCCGGTGAAGGTAGCGGCCCAAAGGGGACGCTACCCAATTTTTACTCCATAGTATATTCAAGACGGAGAGCGATAGATTTTTAAATATTAAGGGAATCAAGGGATATGGGGATAGTGCAGGAAAGTGGAGATGAGGTAGAAGGTCAGCCATGATCTTATTGAATGGAGGAGCAGGCTCGATCACCAAATGGCCTACTCCTGCTCCTATTTCTTAAGTTTTTATGTGTCAGACTGGGTAAGGACGGCAGATTTCCTTCCCTAAAGGACATTAGTGAACCAGATGGGTTTTTACAACAAACTGATAGTCTCATGGTCACCATTGTTTGTGATTTTCCCGATATGTGGTGCAGGACCGTGCAAAATGTACCATTACTGATACTACCTTTTTATAACCACTATGCTACCACAAACCAAGTATTCCTGTCTTTCCTTCAGGTTATGCAGCTTCCTGAGGCTATCGAAACTCCCCACTAGTCTATCCACAGTCCATCAATCATTGCTCTCAGCCTTTGACTCAGTGTTCTTGGAAGTTATTTGTACCAAATACTTCCCTGTTTCACAAATGCACATAAACCACAGGATTTTCTTTTCATTCCATCAATCATTTTATGCCATGATAGCTGAGAATAACATGTACACCTTTTCACCGCATAACAATATCTATAATAACTTAAGAAAGTTGCATAGATTACACACTTCCTGTAAGTGTCAAATCACATTTTGTTCCTAACACTCCTGTTGTCATTCTAAAACAACAACTCCTCCAACTCCCTGTGCACAATGGGGGATTTTCTAGTTAATTTTAAAGTCTCACATTTACCCAGGTGGCATTAAAAATTTGTTGAATAATTGAGCACAGTAGGATTGCCTGCAGAATAGTGAAAGATGAAAACCAATTCCCTCTTCCCAGAAATACTAATAGGCTACATTTTGCAAGGTCTTGCACCAGATATTGGGAAATCACAAACAAGCTTGTTATTTTCCAACATTCACTGGCTGTGCGTAGGGCCCCACTAATTGCACAGAGCCTTGCAAACCTTACCCTAATCTCCTGGAGTTACAGTGTTCCTCTCACACCTCACTAAACCGACACTTTTAATCAAAGGGCAGTCTCTCAGCACCCTAATAGTGTAGTAGACTGTCAGCAACATCGAGACATGGAAGCATAGGGGGGAATTTTAACCTCAAAAAACGGGTGGGTTGGGGTTGGGATTGAGTTTTTTAACACTTTAACCTCCCACCCGACCCCAACCCACCTCCAACTCGCCCATTTCCAGCTTTAATGGAGGCGGAACAGGGGTCGGGCAGACAACCCACTCCCAGGAGGTGAGTTGTCCACTTAAATATTATAATGAGGATGCGATGCCAGATTTAACTATCATTTCAAATTTAACTCTGGCTGGTCGGGTTTCTCAAGCCTCAGGGAACCCGCCAGCTAAAGTAAGGCGAAGACAGCTTGATCCTTTACATTTACCTCCTGTATCTAGTGTTCCTGCCTCACCCACCTTCCGCAATCTGAGACCCCCACGAGGCCTTCGATCCACCGCCCGGGGCCTCCACTCGAGAATACCAAGGTCAAGGAAATAGAAACAAGAAACTGCGAAGGCAGCAAGAAGTAAAATAAAAAGGCTAAACTGATCTTTGGCTGCTAATATGGCTGGCGCCCACAAATGTCACACCTTGCTGTTAGGAACAATATAAGTCAGTGTGCAGAAGTTATACAGACAATAGGCGATCAGAAAACGCATTACCATGATTGCAAATGCATTACCATAATGTTTAGGTGATCGTGAGCACATTACCAGGATATTTACTTAACTGTAACCCATTCAGTTAAATGTGACTTCTTTATTTCAAACTGCCAGGCCAGGAAATCAAATTAAATGTATACGTGCACAGCTCAGGATTGGCTCAGAATGTACGATGTGTTAATGTCTTCTCAAATGCAAGTATAATAATGTAGCACACTGTATGGCAAATTGCTTGCTCTGTTGGGTTCATCAGACTCTTGCAGGAGTCGGTGCCGACATTTCAGAGTAAGACTCCGCGGATAATAAATCGTTTGAATTCATCGAGTTGTATTCGACTCAGTGTTTGCTGAACCAGACTGAGGGTAAAAGAATCCGTTCTAACATTTGGTGTCAGAAGTGGGATCTCAACGGACAGTCACCGAGAGTTCGCGAACTAGGAGCTGAATCGTCCCGGACGTGGAGAGAGGAAATGGGCCCCCGATATGAGTAATTTTTGTACTGCCTCGGTTTTCCTCCGATTCCGCCAGTCTGACGATGAGTCGGCCAATCGCTAACTCCCATGTGGTGTCCCGCCGAGATCCAGGTCAGTCTGGCGAATACTGGAAGGGATAGGTGATTAGGTCAGTGATCGGATATCACTGAGGGTCAGTGATCGGATATCGCTGAGGGTCAGTGATTGGATATCACTGAGGGTCAGTATACGTACTGAGGGAATAACTAGGAACTGTGTAAACTTAGAAATAAGCACTTGTGTCAGGTAACGCGTCGACCTCGTATCTCACTTGGCCCGCCTAGGCTCTGAACAAGTTTAAAACGCGACTGTTTAAAGTTCACAAGGGGAGTAAGATGGGCAACTGTTTAGATACCACGACTGAATCGGGTAGCGCCTTACAGACCCTTTGTGAACAACATCCTGACAAAGCGAAGCAACTCAGACAGTTGTCGGGAGGATTAAATAAGAAATTAGGAAGTGATCAATGGCCACTAGGAGGAACTAAAAATCTAGATGCCGCTAAAAAGGCTCAAGAACTAATTTGGAAAAGTAACAGGGGTACCACAGCCAAAGAACTAATTGCCCTATGGAGACAGTACTGTCAGGAACTGAAAGAAACTTCCTTGCTAGCAAGTTGGCAGGATAATGCCTTAAAATTAGGAATAGCACTTACAGGGGGAGGGGTAGTCAAATCAGTAGAGGTATTGAAAAAGGAATGCGCTCATGAGAAATGCTCAAAACAGGAGCCTGAAAAGACCATGAGCGAGCCTGGAAAGGCTGATAAGAGTGGATTACGTAATCCAATGGTTGGCCTTGCCTTGACAGAGGGAGATGGTGATGATGATTTGGACGAATGGAATCACAGGGCTCAGGTTGTTCCCCACGCTCCCCCCCCCGTACGTTAACATTTATCCCCCGGTGGCACCCGCACCAGCTGCACAAACCCCCGCGCCGACACCTCAAGTATCTGCCAGTGCCGTTTCCCCGCCGCCGTCAGTCACGGTTCAAGTAAATAATCCCCCGCCGGTCCAGATGGGAGACCAACAACCGGGTCCCCAGTATACCGACCCTGTTGCCTTTTACACCCGACTCAGGACTAAGAATAATCGGCCCCCGATGACACCCTCCCCACCCCAACCCAGTCCATCAAGGTCACGAAAACGGAAAAATCAAAGGCAGATGATTCAAAGTCAGAGACTAGAGAGTCAGAGCCAGAGTACCCTCAAGGCTTTAAGGTCCTTTTTAGAGTGCCGGGACCATAGTGACATTGACAGTGGAGATTCAGGAGACGACTTGCCATCCCTGGAATCAGAATCTGATACCGAGAGACCCGCCAGACATAAACCGACACCCCGGCAGTTGCCGGTGAGACAAATGCCTAACACTGCCTTTAACGCGAATATTCCAGTGGCCGCCGATAACCCCCGAACCATAGGTATCTTCTACCCCTGGAAACCTAACGAGATAATGGCTATCTTAGCCGGGATGCCAGATAGGAAGAAATCCCCCACCTTGTTTGTAGAATTCCCCTGGACTACTATACTCGTCGATAATGCTGAATCAAGAGGCCTATGGGCGTTAGTACAGCAGATCTTGACTCCCGCCGAACACGCAAGGTTTTTGGTTAACCTAGGCTTTGAGGACCATGCCACATTAGAGGCTCAACACGCACAGAGTGCTGCTCGTGAACGCGCCATACTCACTGCTTTAACCACCACCCTGCAGAAACCCATTGATATATCCAAGGTGTTGGATACTAAACCACGAAAGGGCGAGGGAGCAGAGGAATTCCTAGAGAGATTCTCTGAGGTATATCGGAGTCAGTCAGGAGATGCTAATTACCGGAACGGAGCAAACTCGCCGCAATACTGTGCTATCCTGATAAATTGTCTACCAACCTCGGTGTCTGAAGCAATTAAGACTAACAATATGGACTGGTCAGAGAATAGTCCCAGCCAGATGGCCAGGGCAGTGAAATATTATTGGAAAGAGAGTAAGAGTCAGGAGAGTCAGCCCCAGGTCAAGGTCAAGACTGAGTACGTGATAAAAAAGGAAGAGCCAAAGCCCACCCAAGATGTGATAGGATATCAGACGGAGCCCCAGTACTGCGTCCCAGGGTGGGTTGATAGATAAGGGTACAGAGATACCAGCCATCCCAACGGACCAACCGTCCCTAATTATGGCCCACCCTACGCTCCCCCAAGACAAAATTTCGGCGATAGAGGAAGAGGAGGGAGGCAAGCAGGGTCAGATACCTGTTTTAATTGTGGCCAGCAAGGCCATTGGCGCAGGGAATGTCCCTCCCGAAGACAAGGAAGAGGGGGCCACATGCAAGGACAACGGGGAGGTTGGCAGGGAAATCGGGGACGAGGAAGATATACAGACTTCTCCCAGGATAATCCGTTTCCCCAGTACTGACTAGCCAACCTCGTGGCGAACGGGTTCCAGTCGGACAAGGAGCCCGTTCCATCCCTGCTGATTGAAGGGAGCCGGCATACGTTTCTGGTAGACACCGGAGCTGCTATGTCATCTGTCCGATCAGAGCTCAATCTCCCTAAATCCGGGGAGACACAAAGCCTGTCCGGATTCCAAGGGCAAGTGTGCCAGTACCCGATATCAGAACCAGTTGAAGTAGCATTTCAAAATGAGTCTGTGAAACACCAATTCGTGATCACAAATGGGCTGGATTGCAATCTCATGGCCAGAGACCTGTTATGTGCATTTCAACTAAGACTTGAGTGTGGGAACGAAGGAATAATTGTAAAACCATGGGCCCCTAAAAGACAATGTTACGTCTCTATCACCCCACAATGGTGGACTCTGGACTTAAAAGATGAACCCCCATCTCATGTAACCCTAGCTTATGATCGAAGTGGAAAGGATAAGGAATTGGAGAATTTTTACCAAGCTTATGAAGGGACTGAGTGGGATGTTGTTCTCCGAGCCATAGTTACGGGACCGGAGGGGAAAGCAGAATATGTTGAGGTTCCCTCGGAATTGTGGAAGCAACCCCTAACCGTAGCCCCACACATCACCCGGGAAGTGAACTCCCCCTACCGTGCGAAAGATCTGGGACCCATGGTAAAACAGGCAGTTGAACAAGCTAACCCAGATGACCGGCAGGAGCAGGCCCTGTCAGGCGGTCGAGCTATCCTGTTATACCAAGAGCCAAAGGTAGTCTTGACACAGTTGCACCACCACGTTGGGAATGAGGTACCGGAATATGTCAATCCGCAAGTGTGGGCAGAAGACCCCACACAGGTAGGATGCGTTAAAATAACTCCCATCCAAATCGCCCTACAGGAAAATGTTGTACTACCCTCCATACGACAGTATCCGCTGAAACAACAAGCGATACCCAGCATTGATAAACTGATCACGGGACTACTGGCACAAGGAATCCTGATTAAATGTCAGTCCCCGTGCAACACGCCCATACTTGCAGTTCCAAAATCAGGAAAGCCAAACCAGTACAGATTAGTACAGGACTTACGATCTATCAATGCTATTGTACAACCGCTTCATGCACTAGTACCTAATCCAGCTCACATTCTGGCCCAGGTCCCTGCACAAGCGAAAATCTTTGCAGTAGTCGATCTCCAGCACGCCTTCTTCGCCTTGCCACTGGAACCGGCAAGCCAGTACCTCTTTGCTTTTACTTATAATGGACAACAATATACGTGGACCCGACTGCCGCAAGGTTTTGTAAACTCTCCAACATTATTCTCTAGGTGCCTACAAGGACAGTTACAGACTTTGACCTTGAAACATGGTTCTGCTCTGGTTCAGTACGTGGACGATTTGCTGACGAACAAAGTAACCGGGAAGACACCGCCCAGTTGCTTAATCACCTATTCTCACTCGGGTACGTAGTCTCTCAATCAAAGGTACTAGTGGCCCAACAGAAAGTTAAATTCCTCGGCTTCATGCTCTCAGCAACCGAGCGGAGTCTAGAGAGAAGCAGGATTGAGCCAATCTGTCAGTTCCCCATACCCCGTAGTGCAAAACAAGTGAGGCAATGGATGGGGATGGTAAACTACTGTAGACAATGGATACCCAACATCGCTCTAGAAACCAAACGACTAACACCATACACCAGTATGGAGGGCGAGTTTCAGCTAGACCCTGTCGCCATAAGAGCGTTTGAAAGCCTAAAAGAAGCATTGTCACAAGCCCCAGCACTGGGGAGACCCCTGTATGACAGGCCCTTCCAGCTATACTGCACTATCCTCACTGATTGTTCGACTGCTGTCCTAACGCAAAAACATGGGGACAAGCATAGGCCAGTGGCTTACTACTCCTCGAAGTTAGATCCGGTAGCGCAAGGGCATCCCGTATGCACCCAGATTCTGACCGCCATCTATAATAGCCTACAATCGGCTGCCAACCTAACTTTGCAACAAGATATTACTGTATACAGTTCGCATTCGGTAACTGCACTATTAGGCCAATTACAAACTCAGCACCTCACTATGGCCCGACAAAATAAGTACGAGATATACCTGTTGAATAATCCTAAACTGCAATTTAAGCATTGTACTACTATCAACCCAGCATGTTTTCTCACAGAACCACCCCTCGAACAAACAGACCCAGGACATGATTGTCTATTTTTAATCAAGGAAGATACCTCCGTCAGGGAGGATCTATCTGATGCCCCAATGCAGAGTCCTGACACAACCATGTATGTAGATGGAAGTGCGTCCGTCAGTCCCCTTGGGAAAAGACTTTCTGGATATGCAATCGTAGATCAGGACAGTAATACTTTGGAGTCGGCCGCCTTTGAACTTCCGTATTCCACCCAACAAGCAGAACTGTTCGCATTAATACGAGCTTGTATCTTAGGGAAGGACTTAAAGGTTAACGTTTATACAGACTCGAGATATGCCTTCGGAGTGGTTCATGATTTCGGACAATTATGGAAAAACAGAGGGTTCCTAACCTCTGCAGGAACACAGATATCTCATCAAAAATTAGTATCTGATTTGCTACAAGCCCTCATGCTACCAAAACAGATCTCCGTGATAAAGTGCTCCGCACACACAGCAGGACAGACCCCTGTAGATATAGGGAATAGATGCGCAGACCAGGAAGCTAGGGAAGCGTCCCAGGAACAACGAGTGGTTGTGCCTAGAATGATGAGCCAGACTAAAAGCTCAAATAAAAGCAAGTCTCCCTCGGAAAAGCCAATGCCAACCATCCAAGACGTCATTAAGTTACAGGAGGACGCTCCTGACTGTGATAAGGGACTGTGGAAACAGCTCGGTTGTACATATGATTGTGTGTCTAAATTATGGGTCACCCCTGCCGAGCAAACTTGTATGTCAGATGAGCTAGCATTATGGGTTATTGAATGTATACACTTTGCAACTCATTGTGGTGCCAGAGCAACTAGTGAGACGTTATTAGCTACATGGTGGCATCCTAGATTACAAGCTCTGGCTCAAGGTATTAGCAGTCGCTGCCTCATTTGTCAGCAGCATAACCCGGGAAAAGGCATACCTTGTGAAATGGGTAAGACGCCGTTACCCACGGGTCCCTTTGAGACCCTCCAGATGGACTACATTGAGTTAGAAAGGTGTCAGTGTTATAAATATGTACTGGTTATTGTTGATGTATTTAGTAAGTGGATTGAGGCCTACCCGACTACGGATAACAAAGCCTCCACTGTTGTAAAAATTTTAATGAGAGAAATTATTCCAAGGTACGGAATTCCAAACCGATTAAGTTCAGACAACGGCCCTCACTTCGTGGGTCTGGTAAACAAGGAGTTCTGCACTCAAATGGGCATCCAACAGCAGCTACATTGTGCTTACAGGCCACAGGCCGCCGGACTGGTCGAGCGGGCTAATCAGACCTTGAAAAATAAACTTGCCAAATTATAGGCCGAGACGGGAACTACATGGCTCAAATTACTCCCCGTGGCCTTGTTCCAAATACGTACTACCCCGGCTGGTGCAGCAAGGTTAAGCCCTGCTGAAATTATATATGGCAGACCTCTCAAAACCCCGTGGAACCAGGAAGTCCCAAAGACTGTCCACTTTCACCACATGACGGCAGAAATGACTAACTATATTTTGTCGTTAACCAGGGCATTGAAAAGTTTGCACTCCCGGGTACGCGCTGCCTACATCGACCTCCCTCCTATAGTCAGTCTGTCCCAGGTCGAGCCCGGAGCATATGTATTAATCAAGAATTGGACGCGAAAAGGATTGGAACCTCGTTGGGAAGGACCCTATCAAGTCCTACTCACCACCCCAACTGCTGCCAAAGTAGAGGGAAAGAGTGCTTGGGTTCACCTCCACCACTGTAAAATTGTCAGTAATGCTATGCCTGAAACTTAAAGAATGCTAAACCTCTCTTGCTTCCAAGAAATCTCTCCCTAAACAGACGTGCCGCGCCGACCAGCCATGCAGACGTCACTGTGGATCCTCTCTATCAGTGTCCTGATCACCCTTGGAATAACTCAACAGCCCAGAAGGAGGACATGCCGGCGGAACCAGCCCAAGCGGGTACACCACCTATGCCACGGAGACGTGCTTCGGTGCAATGATGATAACCCAGGCGGGTTCGGGAAATGGAACGTGATCAACTGGGACACCTACATTGGGCTTAATAGACAGCCCCACCGCTCGCTAATGCTGAGATACATACACAGAGGAACATTGCCATGCCATTGGACCAAGTGTAAATTTGATTACGTCTGTCGACGCCAGGTGACCAAGTCTGTTACTGCAGGACCATGCAACAGAACTACCGATACCAAAGGACAAAGCTGTTATCCGAAGTCCAACCAGGAAAGGAAAAGAAATGGACTGCCCCCTATGAGCAGCTTCGACTATTCGAGGGTAGAAGGTATCCTCACAAGGGGACATGAACGAGATAAAATAGACATAACCGAATAACGGTTGGTTATCATAGAATGATAAAAGGAGGGAATGAGAATACCAAGGTCAAGGAAATAGAAACAAGAAACTGCGCAGGCAGCAAGAAGTAAAATAAAAAGGCTAAACTGATCTTTGGCCGCTAATATGGCTGGCGCCCACAAATGTCACACCTTGCTGTTAGGAACAATATAAGTCAGTGTGCAGAAGTTATACAGACAATAGGCGATCAGAAAACGCATTACCATGATTGCAAACGCATTACCATAATGTTTAGGTGATCGTGAGCACATTACCAGGATATTTACTTAACTGTAACCCATTCAGTTAAATGTGACTTCTTTATTTCAAACTGCCAGGCCAGGAAATCAAATTAAATGTATACGTGCACAGCTCAGGATTGGCTCAGAATGTACGATGTGTTAATGTCTTCTCAAGTGCAAGTATAATAATGTAGCACACTGTATGGCAAATTGCTTGCTCTGTTGGGTTCGTCAGACTCTTGCAGGAGTCGGTGCTGACATTTCAGAGTAAGACTCCGTGGATAATAAATCGTTTGAATTCATCGAGTTGTATTCGACTCAGTGTTTGCTGAACCAGACTGAGGGTAAAAGAATCCGTTCTAACACACTCACCCCACAAGGCCACCGATCCCCGCCCAAGACCTCCATTCCCCCCCACGAGGCCTCCAATCCCCCGCCTGAGGACTCCAATTCCTCCCACGAGGCCTCCGATCCCCCGCCTGAGGACTCCGATCATTCCCGCTCTCTCCCCATACCTCTTGATGCCTTTTGTGTCTAGAAATCTATCTTATCTCCTTCTTAAATATATTCAGTGACTTGGCCTCCACAGCCTTTTGTGGTCGAGAATTCCACAGGTTCACCACCCTCTGAGTGAAGAAATTTCTCCTCATCTCAGTCCTAAATGTCCTACCCTGTATCCTGAGACTGTGACCCCTAGTTCTAGACCCCCCAGCCAGGGGAAACATCCTCCCTGCATCCCGTCTGTCTAGCCCTGTCAGAATTTTACACGTTTCAATGGATGTTTTCCATTCTAGGTACATAGGAACAGGGGTAGGCCATTCAGCCCCTTGAACCTGTTCCACCATTCAATGAAATCGTGGCTGATCTGTATCTTAACTCCACCCACCCGCCTTGACTCCATATCCCTTAATAGTCTTGGCTAGCAAAAATCTACCAATCTCAGATTTAAAATAATAAATTGAGCTAGCATCTACTACTTTTTGAGGGAGAGAGTTCCACAATTCTACCACCCTTTGCATGAAAAAGTGTTTCCTAACTTTTCTCCTGATAGGCCTGGCTCTGATTTTAAGGTTATGTCCCCTTGCCCTAAACTCCTCCACCAGCGGAAAAAGTTTCTCTCTATCTACCCTATAAATTCCTTTCAAAATCCTAAAAATCTCAATCAAATCACTCCTTAACCTTCTATATTCCGGGGAATACAAGCCTAGTTTATGTAATCTCTCCTCATAATCTAACCCTTGGAGCCCTGGTAACATTCTGGTAAATCTGCACTGCTCTCCTTCCAAGGTAAATATATCCTTTCTACGGTGCGGTGCCCAGGACTGTACACAGTACTCCAGATGTGGTCTAACCAGGGCTTTGTACAGCTGTAGCAAAACATCCTCCCCTTTATATTCTAGCCCTCTAGTTATAAAGGCTAACATTCCATTAGCCTTTTTGATTATTTTTTGTACCTGACTACTACATTTTAGTGATCTGTGTACATGGATTCCTAAATCTCTTCAGACCTCCACTGTTCCTAGCTTTTCACCAATTAAAAAATATTTGGATCTATCCTTTTTTGGTCCAAAATGGATGACTTACCTGCGTTGAAATCCATCTGCCACAGTTTTGCCCACTCACTTAATCTATCACGGTCTCTTTGTGATTTTATGTTCCCATCTACACGACTTACTGTGCCACCTATCTTTGTGTCATCGGCAAACTTGGCTACACGGCTCTTGATTGTCATTCTCCTTTGCCATTTTATAATTCATTGATATAGTAAGGAGGTGGCAGCAGACTTGGAAGTGTTGACTGCTTTCTGCTCAGTCCTTAGTTTGACTTCAAAGTTCTAGACATTAGTCACAGGTAAAAAGAAAGCAGAACCAGCACAGATACAGTCAAACTATTCTCTGCCACTTTTCCTACATCTCTGAACTGTGCAGGTGATTCGCAAATCAAGAATGATTTTAGAGTTCTTAGTTTCCATGAGTGGCATTCTTCTTTTCTAACCAACTCCACCAATGCTTGCTGATTTTTTGATGTCTCTAAGATAGTCACCAACAAACTCAGAATCAGGCATTTCTTTCCAAAATAAATTCATTCTAAGTCTCATATCTGCCACAAGGCTCAAGCTTTTCTGCAAGATGCAGGATAGAGGCAATGGGCTGGATTTTCATTGAGGAGGCGGGTAGCAGGCGGCACTACAACTTTTGGGGTTGTAGTCCTGCCTCCATCGAGTTCTAGCCAACCCACGCGATTTAGACTTGATTGACCTTGTTGAGCCCGCCCAGTGGGCTCAGCAGGCCAATTAAGAGCCACCCGGCAACAGGTGACGTCACAGATTGAAATTTCATCTGTCAAGACCTTTTGACAGATGAAATATCAGTGTTTGACAGCTGTTTGAAGCTGTCAAACACTGACAATCTGTACTCCAGGTTAATTCCTTCCTCTCTGAATGATTTAGAGATCTCCCCGGAACAGAAAGCAGAGGCTGCAGATTTTGACAGCTGGCGGCCATTCTGCTTTCTGTGCTGGTGAGATGAGGGACTCCCGAGACCTGAAGGAAGGAAGGCAGCAAAGGTAAGTAAAGGTTAGTAGAACTTCTTTAAACACTTTGCAAAGACCAAACACACTTACCTCTGCACTTATGCACGCATCACTCACCTGAACACCGGACATCTCGACCCCCCCAAGCCCTTCATCCCGACGGCCCGCCTCACTAGCTTGGCGTGGTTTGGCGCCATCGGGAATCCCACATTTCAACAATGAAAATAGGGATTAGGCTAAAAACTGCCTGTTAACTACCTGTTAACAGGCAGTTAATTGGCACTAATCCTCTTCCCGCCTCAGGGAGACGGGTCCCAGTGCGGGGTGGGTGCCCGCCTCTTTTGAAACTGGCATGGAGGTGAGTTGGGGGTGAAATCAGGTGAAATCGGGACCCCCGATTTCGGGATTTTAAACCCCCACATGCCTCCAATCCCGACTCCACGGCCCAATGAAAATCCAGCCCTATAGAGTACAAAAGCAAGGAAATGATGATGAACCTGTATAAAACACTGGTTAAGTCTCAACTGGAGTATTGTGTCCAATTCTGGGCATCACCCTTTAGGAAGGATGTGAAGGCCTTAGAGAGGGTACAGAGAAGATTTACGAGAATGATTCCAGGGATGAGGGACTTCAGTTATGTGGATAGATTAGAGAAGCTGGGGTTGTTCTTAGAGCAGAGAAGGTTGAGAGGAGATTTGATAGAGGTGTTCAAAATCATGAGTGGTCTAGACAGAGTAGATAGAGAGAAACTGTTCCCATTTGTGGAAGGGTCGAGAACCAGAGGACACAGATTTAAGGTGATTGGCAGAAGAACCAAAGGCGACATGAGGAAAAACTTTTTTACGCAGCGAGTGGTTAGGATCTGGAATGCTCTGCCTGAAAGGCTGGTGGAGGCAGATTCAATCGTGGTTTTCAAAAGGGAATTGGATAAGTACCTGAAGGAAAATAATTTGCAGGGCTACGGGGAAAGGGTGGGGGAGTGGGACTAGCTGAAGTGCTCTTGCAGAGAGCCGGCACGGGCTTGACGGGCCAAATGGCCTCCTTCTGTGCTGTAACCATACTCTGATTCTATGATTCTATGATGGTGCTCTACACATGATTCAATGGTTAGAACTTGGACACTACTGTGCCGGATCATCTCCAGCTCTCACAACTGCACTACAACATCGACTGAACCTCGTGCTTCCTGTAAGGGCACTCTCAACAGCTCTCAAAAATCTATAGTACCACTGATTGAATATTGCATTTCCTATAAGAACCCTCCTACAAGGTCTCATAGCTCATTTCTACACTTGTTCAACTTAAGTCCCAATGATGTCCTTATGTAATGGCTCAATATTTCTAATCCCAAAACAGAAACTAGCCAGTGAAAACACTAAATGAGAAAAGGATGGTTTAACAGTCAATGAAGAGCACACTGAGATTCTCCCTGTAAGAATCAAATGAGGATTACAATGAGACTGTTCCTGAATCAATCAGTCAAATGAGGAGTGCCCAGTCATCCTGTATGTGGATCAATTACCAATATATCAATATATAGAAACTAGATATCATACTTTTCAGCATGTACTAAATTGCCATAAATATTTGCATTTTCTTTCTTGTGTGCATTTTAAGAACAGACATGTTCATGCTACATTCTGTTTTTAATTAGTGTTTGCAGTGCCATAGTTGACTTCTATCACAGTATACTGTACTGTGAAATATATTGGCCCAGATTTTGCAGTCAGTGGCGAAGGAACAATACTTGCCGTTCACCTCGCTGACAGCTGCCCACAGAGTTTTCGCTGGCCTTTGACCGTAGACCGCCATCTGATCCAGTGCAGCACCGTCTACAGGGGATCTGTGGCATCTGTGAGCAGAGCAAGCAACAGCTAGGCTCTTCAACCAATCAGATTGAAGATCCTCACTGAGACACATGGGGCTAGAAATTCGTTATAGCCAAGAAATGGGCAGTGTTTAAACTAAAAAAGGTTAAGCTGCGCCACCTGAAAATCATCTAGGAGTCACGCAAAATTCGTGCTAACTCCTCATTAAAATGACTGTAGTTATGATTCTAGTCAAAAAGCCCAAGCTCATTGGCGTTACACTGAAAAGCTGGACCAATATCGGGGGCAGTCTAATTGCCACAGGCTTTTTCCACTACTTAAAGGGGAGGTTCATTGATGCTGCAGCACCTCATTGTCAGGATTGTTGGGTGGGCAGCTGCCCCAACAGCAAAGCAAACAACAGTCAGAAGACATCCGTGGCAAAGATGGCAGACCGGAGATGGAGGGAGAGAACCTGTAGGTTCTCTGATGAAGCTCTTCAGGCATTGGATTTCACGGTGGAGAAAAGGTAGTACCTGCCAACAGCAGATCCTCACCACAAGTCTGCCACAGCATGTGGAGGGAGATAGCGGACCACATCATGGGCAGCACTGTGGTTCCCAGGACCCACACCCAGTGCAAGAAGAAGTTTAACAACCTCACACAGGTGGTCAGGATGAGTGAAGGCTTCAGTAAATGCCACATACCACCATCTGTACCACAAGCTTCACACACTCCTCAATGCACCACATCCCCAGCACTCACAAAGCAACAATCTCTACCTATCAATACTCACACCCACATCTCACACCTTGCACACCATGACAGCTATTCAACTATGGCAGGCACATCACCCAAACACATTGCAGCACACTCACTGACACACTTCCCTTACTCTTATTGGCTAAGGTCGCTCACAATCGCCGAGAGCAGGAGCGGACAGGCAGGGGCCAGGCCGACATTGAAGAGCTGAGCCAGCTGGAGAGTCGAGTGCTGGAGATCATTGGGCAACATGACCACCGGCTACGTTAACCCCCGGGGGACAACAACGGTATATTCATTTCTAATCCTTCTTCTCACATTTCACTTCCCCCTCACCCCACAATCTTTTCTCACTTTCAAGCTACTCATGCTGTATGCAGGCTTTTCTGGCTTCCCTGCCCCCTCCCCTCACCATAATCCGACTCTTGTGCCTTTCTGCTTTCACATAATCAGCAAGCACCCGAGCAGCCTGTCCCTAAGGGCAGCGCAGAGAGTAAAGGGGGAGAAGAGGTAATCTCCCCCACGGAAAGTCAGCAACCTTTCACCAGCCGTGCTGCACCCACTGGGGGAGCACTGCGTAGGAGCACTAGATCAGGAATGGGCACACGAAAGACAGACACTAAGGGATTGTACATGGATGATTAGTTAATAGTGTTCATGTAAATATGTGTGAGATGATTATAGATAAATTTATTCATGGTGTTTGGAATCTTTTGTGGTGTCTCTCATTTCAGGTTTGCACCCAGGAGGATGCTGTGATATGGTGTGAGACTGGGATGGTATGATGGGGATGTGGTGAGCAACGGGGATTTGGGGTTTCATTCATGTGAATCGAAGTCTGATGAGCTGGTCACGGACAGCCCATCCAGACGGCCGATTGGCTGCCTTCCTTCTCCTCCTCATCCTCCTCTCCCTCGTCCTCCTCCTGAGGTGGTCCCGCAATCCCTGGTGGCAAGGGCTGCGCCCTCATGATGGCCAAGTTGTGGAGCATGTGGCAGGCCACCATGAAATAAGATACCCAGTCAGCTGAGTACTGGAGGGCTCCGCCCGAGCAGAATTGTTGCTTCAGTTGATGATATTCCTGGTGGCGGCATGGCTCTCATTATATGAGTGCTGGGCACAAGTGTTGGGGTTGCGGAGGGGAGTCATGATCCAGGTGGAGAGCGTATAGCCCTTGTTTCTGAGCAGCCAGCCTTGAGCTTGATGTGCTGGCTGGAAGAGTGCTGGCAGGATGAAGGTATCGTGGCTGCTGCCAGGATAGTGGGCATTGACGTTGAGGATTCGCTGTGTGTGGTTGCACACCAATTGCATATTAAGTGAATGGTAGCCTTTGTGGTTATGGAAGATCTCAAGATTGTTATGCGGTGCCCACAAAGCCACGTGGGTGCAGTTGATGGCACCCAGCACCATGGGGAAACCCACTATCCTGGCAAAGCCACATGCAAGCTCGTCCTGCTTCTCTCTGGTGATCGGGAAGCCACTGCAGTCCCTTCTCCTGGTGTAGAGAGCCTCTGTGACCTCCCGGATGCAGCGATGGACAGTAATCTGGGAGATGTTAGATATGTCTCCTACTGCAGACTGGAAGGATCCGCTGGCGAAGGAATTGAGGGCCACGGTGACCTTGACTGCCACTGGGAGAGCCGTGGACACCCTGGTCTGAGCCTGTAGGTCTGGTTGCAGGAGGTGGCAGAGTTCTGTGACCACCACTGCTCCTTGCTTAATTGACAGTAGGAGAAATGCTGTCGGAAGACCCTAGGTGGGTAAGGCCTCCTGTTGAGAACCCTGATGGCCCTCCTCCTCCCTCCGCGCACATGTTCCTGCCTTTCTCGCTGCCTCCGCTCCCTCCGCTGTAGATCCTGCAGGGTGAGGTCGACTGTCAGTACAGCCCCCATGACTTTTAGCAAGTGTTGTAGTTTGAAGCATGTCAAAAATAATTAGGGAGTTTTGTACTTGCCAGAACATTCCGGATACCAACTAACCTTGAAATAACTAAAGAAAACTCTTGCAGAAGAAGGAGGTAGCACACAGCCACTCAAACTGCGAAACCCTGTCAGGTGCGAGTGGTTGGTGATAATCCCTTTAAATATCATTGCTGGAGCCGGTTTCCTGCTGCTGCACGTGGGCCACCTCTACCTGTCGTTGCTTTCTCCAGCCGATAACTGCAATGGCCAAAACGAAATTGGGAGCCATCAAGTGAGTGTTGCACCATTACTGACTCGATTGCGATGCCCCGGCAATCGAGTTTAGTGGCAGCGTTACCAGCAATACGGAAATGGCATGCGCCACTGGAACCACCATCAGCTGGCAGTAGAGTGCCAACCAGCGTTTTAGTGCCATCTTGTGGCGCTAACGTGTGGCGCTAAACACATAGAAACATAGAAGATAGGAGCAGGAGTAGGCCATTTGGCCCCTCGAGCCTGCTCCGCCATTGAATGAGACCATGGCTGATCATCCAAATTCAGTACCCTGTCCCTGCTTTCTCCCCATATCCCTTGATCCCTTTAGCCTTAAGAAATATATCCAACTCCTTCTTGAATATATTTAATGAATTGGCCTCTACTGCCTTCTGTGGTAGAGAATTCCACAGTTTCACCACTCTCTGGGTGAAGAAATTCCTCCTCATTTCTGTCCTAAATGGCTTACCCCTAATCCTTAGACAGTGACCCCTGGTTCTGGACTCCCCGACCACTGGGAACATCCTTCCTGCATCTAGTCTGTCTAGTCCTGTCAGAATTATATAAGTTTCAATGAGGTCCCCTCTCATTCTTCTAAACTCCAGCGAGTACAAGCGCAATCGACCCAATCTCTCCTCATACGTCATTCCTGCCATGCCAGGTATCAGCCTGGTGAATCTTTGCTGCACTCCCTCCATGGCAAGAACATCCTTCCTCAGGTAAGGTGACCAAAACTGCACACAATACTCAAGGTGTGGTCTCACCAAGGCCCTGTACAACTGCAGCAAGACATCCTTGTTCCTGTACTCAAACCCTCTCGCTACGAAGGCCAACATACCATTTGCCTTCTTAACCGCCTGCTGCACCTGCATGCTTACCTTCAGCGAATGATGCACAAGGACACCCAGGTCTCGTTGCACTTCTCCTTCTCCCAATCTATTGCCATTCAGATAATAATCTGCCTTCCTGTTTTTGACACCAAAGTGGATAACCTCGCATTTATCCACATTATATTGCATCTGCCATGCTTCTGCCCAATCACCCAACCTGTCCAAATCATACTGGAGTTTCTCGACATCCTCCTCACAGCACACACGCCCACCCAGCTTTGTGTCATCTGCACACTTGGAGATATTACATCTAGTTCCCTCGTCTAGATCATTAATATATATTGCGAATAGCTGGGGTCCAAGGACCGATCGCTGCGGTACCCCACTAGTCACTGCCTGCCACTCGGAAAAAGACCCGTTTATTCCTACTCTTTGCTTTCTGTCTGCCAACCAGTTCTCTATCCAAGTCAATACCTTGCCCCCAATCCCATGTGCCTTAACTTTACATGTTAATCTCTTAGGCTGGACCTTATCAAAAGCCTTCTGAAAGTCGAAATACACCACATCCAGTGGTTCTCCCTTATCTATTTTACCAGTTACATCCTCAAAAAATTCCACTAGATTAGTCAAGCACGATTTACCTTTTGTAAATCGATGTTGACTTTGTCCGATCCTGTCACTGTTTTCCAAGTGCTCTGCTATTACATCTTTTATAATGGACTCTAGCATTTTCCCCACTACCGATGTCAGGCTTACCGGTCTGTAATTCCCCGTTTTCTCTCTACCACCTTTTTTGAATAGTGGGGTAACATTAGCTACCCTCCAATCCATGGGTATTGTTCCAGATTCCATCGAATGTTGGAAGATGATCAGCAATGCATCTACTATTTCTAGGGCCACTTCCTTAAGTACCCTACGATGTAGGTTATCAGGCCCTGGGGATTTGTCGGTCTTCAATCCCATCAATTTCCCTAACACCATTTCCCTACAAATACTGATTTATTTCAGTTCCTCCCTTTCATCAGAGCCTATGTTCCCCGACATCTCTGGGAGGGTATTTGTGTCCTCCTTTGTGAAGACAGAACCAAAATATGTATTTAATTGGTCTGCCATTTCTTTGTTCCACATTATAAATTCCCCTGATTCTGACTGCAAGGGACCTATGCTTGACTTCACCAATCTTTTTCTCTTCACATATCTATAAAAGCTTTTACAGTCAGTTTTTATGTTCCCTGCAAGCTTACTCTCATACTCCATTTTCCCCTTCTTAATTAATCCTTTTGTCCTCCTTTGTTGAATCCTAAACTGCTCCCAATCCTCAGGTTTACTGCTTTTTCTGGCCAATTTATATGTCCTCTCCTTGGATCTTATGCTATCCCTAATTTCCCTTGTTAGCCATGGTTGAGTCACCTTTTTTGTTTTATTTTTATGCCAAACTGTGATGAACAAATTCTGTAGTTCATCCATGCGGTCTTTGAATATTTGCCATTGCCTATCCACCGTCAACCCTTTGAGTGACATTCCCCAATCAATCCTACCCAACTTGCGCCTCATACCATCATAGTTTCCTTTATTTAAACTCAGGACCCTAGTCTCAGAGTCAACTACTTCACTCTCCATCTTACTGAAGAATTCTATCATATTATGATCGCTCTGACCTAAGGGCCCTCATACAACAAGATTGCTAATTAATCCTTTCTCATTACATAATACCCGTCTAAGATGGCCTGATCTCTAGTTGGTTCCTCAACATATTGGTCTAGGAAACCATCCCATAAACACTCCAGGAATTCCTCCTCCACAGTATTGTTACTAATTTGGTTAGCCCAATCTATATGTAGATTAAAGTCACCCATGATAACTGCTGTGCCCTTATTGCACGCTTCTCTAATTTCCCTTTTAATGCCATCCCCAACCTCCGCATTACTGTTTGGAGGTCTATATACCACTCCCACTAAGGTTTTCTGCCCCTTGGTATTTCTCAGTTCTACCCATACAGATTCCACATCATCAGCGCTAATATCCTTCCTTACAATTGTGTTAAACCCCTCTTTAACCAACAATGCTACCCCACCTCCCTTTCCTTTTTGCCTATCTTTCCTGAATATTGAATACCCCTGGATGTTGAGTTCCCAGCCTTGGCCACCCTGGAGCCATGTTTCTGTAATCCCAATCAAATCATATTTGTTTACCTCTATTTGCGCAGCTAATTCATCCACCTTATTACGAATGCTCCTTGCATTAAGACACAAAGCCTCCAGGCTTGTTTTTTTAACGCTCTTTGACCTTTTAGAATTATTATTTACTGTGGCCCTGTTTGACTTACACCCTTGATTTCTCTGCCTTCCACTTTTGCTTTTCTCCTTCCTGTCTTTTGTTTCTATCCTTGCTTCCCTTTCTTCTGTCTCCCTGCACAGGTTCCCAACCTCCTGCCATTTTAGTTTAAACCCTCCCCAACAGCACTAGCAAACACTCCCCCTAGGATATCACTCCCGGCCCTGCCCAGGTGCAAACCATCCGGTTTGTACTGGTCCCATCTCCCCCAGAACCGGTTCCAATGTCCCAGGAATTTGAATCCCTCCCTCTTGCACCATTCCTCTAGCCACATATTCATCTGAAATATCCTTCTATTTCTACTCTGACTAGCACGTGGCACTGGTAGCAATCCTGAGATTACTACCTTTGAGGTCCTATTTTTTAATTCACCTCCTAACTCCCTATATTCAGCTTTTCAGACCTCATCCCATTTTTTACCTATATCGTTGATACCTATATGCACCATGACAACTGGCTGTTCACCCTCCCCTTCCAAAATGTTCTGCAGCCGCTCTGAGATATCCTTGACCCTTGCACCAGGGAGGCAACACACCATCCTGGAGTCTCGTTTGCAGCCGCAGAAACGCTTATCTATTCCCCTTACAATAGAATCCCCTATTACTATAGCTCTACCCTCTTTTTCCTCCTGTCCTGTGCAGCAGAACTACCCCTGTTGCCAGGAAGTTGGCTGCTGCTGCTTTCCCCTGATAAGCCATCCCCCTCAACAGTATTCAAAGTGGTATATCTGTTTGAGAGGGGGATGTCCACAGGGGACTCCTGCACTACCTGCCTGCGCCTACTACTCTGCCTGTTGGTCACCCATGCCCTTTCTGCCTATGCAACCTTTACCTGCGGTGTGACCAACTGATTAAACGTGATATCCACGATGTCCTCAGCATCTCGAATGGTCCAGTATGCATCCAACCGTAGCTCCAGCGCCGCAATGCGGTCTGCCAGTAGCTGCAGCTGGATACACTTCCTGCACACATGGTCATCAGGGATACAGGAAGTGTCCCTGAGTTCCCACATATCGCAGGAGGAACATACCATGGGGCCGAGCTCTCCTGCCATGACTTACCCTTTAATTAATTCAAATTAAATTAAATCAAATCAATCCCACCAATTGCACTACAGTTAAATGATATACTTAAGGGCCCTGGTTTACCAACAGTCCCCGCTACACCACAGCGAGCTTAGAAACTATAAACCACTGAGTTTAAGTTTAAAAAAGAAATACTCACCAACCAATCACTTACCTGCTTTCTGGTGACGTCACACATCGATTACTTTTTACTTCTCTCCCTCCCTCTGAGCTCGGAGATTGGAGATTGGTAAGCCTACCTGAGCCTCACCGCCGCTGCCGCCTCGCTCCTCGCAGGTCCGCCGCTGCCGCTCTGAGGCCTACCTGAGCCTCGCCGCTGCTTTTATCACCGCCGCCGCCACCTCGTTCCTCACAGGTCCACCGCCGCCGCCACCATCGCCGCTCTGAGGCCGATCTGAGCCTCGCTGCTGCTTTTATCACCGCCGCCGCCGCCTCGCTCCTCACAGGTCCGCTGCCGCCGCCGCTCTAAACGCTGTTTACGGAGGTCACTGACCATCATCAAAGACCCTACCCACCCCAGCCACAGTTTGTTCGCCCCCCTGCCATCTGGGAGACGCTACAGATGCATTCGCACCCGAACAACCAGATTTAGGAACAGCTTCTTTCCCAGGGCTGTCATCCTACTGAACTCTACAAATAAACTCTAAAGCCTGCACATCTGCCAATGCACTTTATTATGTTTATGTTTATGTATTGCAAGCCAAATAAATGTTGAATGTTAAATGTCTTAATCAAAATGTACACTCTCAGGAGCCGCAAGCCTACATTTCGTTGTACTGCACTTGTGCACTAACAATGACAATAAAGTTGATTATTATTATTATTACCTGAGCCTCGCTGCTGCTTTTATCACCGCCGCCGCCTCGCTCCTCACAGGTCCGCTGCCACCGCTCTTTCTCCCCCACAGAGTCTAAACCAGGAAGTATAAATTAGATTTAAATCATGTACAGAAAGCAAAATAAAGATTGGGAAAGACAGATGGGATTAAGAGAGAGAGATAAAAGTGACAGACAGAAAAAGTTTTTTAAAATTCTTTTAATTTTTATTTTTAAATCTCCAACATTAATTCACTTCTGAAGGAATGAAGCTCCACACTTGTAAAATTTAAATTTAAATGCTGGAGTGGTTGTTTGGCAGCAATTATTACTTATCAAGTCATTTAAAATTCACTTCTTCTTTCGTATGGTAGTAGCAAAGCAAATCAAATGTCAATATCTAAGTTGGATATCCAGGCCAAAGCTTCTGGTGTAACAGCGTGGATATCTTATAGGCTGCCTGCGAATTTCCTCTGAGGGCAGTGCGCAATGATGTGCTCCAGGATCTGATTAGGAGCTCCACAGTCGCATGATGGGGATGCTTTGATCTTCCATCTATGAATGCACCGGTCCTAACGTTTTCTGCTGTGTTTAGTGGGTAACTAGTGGGTAGCAACTTCTCGCCCTTACGTGGATTTCAATGCCGAGTCTGTTAGCGAGGTTCTGTTATAGCACAGCCTGTGGAGGAGCAGGGTAACTCGGACCGCAACTTCTGGATTTCCGTGTCTAACTGTGCATGGGTGTAGTCTGGAAGCTGCTGTCCGATTTACTCCATAGTAACGGTGAGCGCTGACAACCTCACTGTTATTATTAATGCAAAATCCAGGCCATTGTGATGAAATGTAAGGGGAATTACAGAGCGTGGGATATATGTACAAAAAATTAAGCATTTTACCAAAGATTTCATTCGGTTTTGGAATCCTGGAATTCTGCATAGTGCATAAGGAGGTAAGTCACTTCACTCATAGAAATCATGTCCCTGCGTAACACAATACAATGTTGCGTCTGTTGTTCAGTTGATCTCTAAGCAACTTATTTAAGGGAAGAGCTAAATGACTCAATTCAAATACAAACCTGCTGTGTGATTTGTTCAGATATGTGTATGTCCTCACCTGAGAACTCATTTTAGTGTGGAAGCAAGTCATCCTCGGTTCCGAGGGACTGCCTAAGAAGAAGAGAAGTATGCTTTTTGAATTGAACAGGGAATTATTTAAATTCACGAAGCTGTGGTTAATGTTTCCGATCCATGGGAAAACCAAATGATTCCCCACAATTTGAGGAAGAGAAAATTGAAAGAATCACCTGGGTCCATTCTTGTGAAGTTCCTAGTGGTAGAGTAGCAACAGTGCACCCCTGGAAAAGGCATGATGTGCAGGATTGAGACAGGAGAGCAGGGGGGGGCAGGGGGAGGGAAAAGTAGTAAAACTAATTACAAAAAAGAAAATCGATAGGGGGTGGTTAATTCACTATTATAGCAACACATATGTAACTACAACGTACAGCTTGACGGAGATTTGGGTTTATATGCTGGCTGCAAAACCCATCAAAACCCTGCTGGTTAATGTACTTTTTCCCATTTAAAGTTATTTACCAAAAAAATCATATTATTTGGACAATGCATTGACTGGGAACTGATATACCGAAATTAATAGCCTTTTTCCAGCTGTTATTTGTTGGAATTCTCATTTTAATTTTGTATGTACACCTCTTAAAATTTAATCACAAGAACATTTTCTTTTTTGGCTATGGCTTTAAATGCTTGGTGCTTAGAAACCCAATGGCCAAATAATTCTCATTCTGTAAACACTGATTTCTACAGGCAATATTTTGTTGCTGATACTGCTCTCCTAAAAAGGCAAATAAATAAGACACAGTAAACAAAAAGGGAATGCAGAATCACTCTTACTGTGATAGGCTTTGAAGTGAGTGTAGCACAGAAGGAGAAAATGATAAGCCTGGAAGTTACTGTCAGTGGCATTATCGAATGAGCCTTTAACAGAGATATTTAACAAGCTAGCATTTTCATCCAACTAGCACTGGGGAGACCAAACGCAGATTGGGTGATCGCTTTGCTGAACACTTCCGTTCAGTCTGCAAGCGTGACCCTGAGCTTCTGGTCACTCTTCTGGACTGAATGGCAATGCTCAGCAAAAGAATTCTCCATCCCACTCCCACTCTGACCTCTCTGCCCTCGGCATCCTACACTGTTCCAATGAAGCGCAACGCAAGCTCGAGGAACAACACCTTATCTTTCGATTAGGCACTTTACAACCTCAACGTTGAGTTCGACAACTTCAGATCATAACCACTGCTCCCATTTTCTCGGACAGCAGGTGCGGGTAATGGTTCTGTTGTTGCCATTTACACCTCCTCTGGACCCATCATTGTTTCTTTATTGTCCCATTTGCCTTGCACCATCATCCCTTTTGTAATTTAATCCCTCTTGCCTTCCACCCTATCATAGACCTAACTGTAAAGTCTGTGGGTTGTTTAGTTAATTAATACACAGACTCCAAGAGTAACTTAAAACAGGACTTTACTATTCGAAGGTCAGGGCGAATCTGCCCAATAAATCCTGACACAACACTTATATACTGGTGTGGTCACCATCGGTATTACAGTATACAGAAGCCAAACAAAGTAGTGCCACCCTAAAATAGTTCTCTTAAAGGTGAACGGTTACATACAATAGTTCTCTTAAAGGTAGACGGGTACATACACTACAATCCTCCCTTTTTAGCTTACAACATACTTATTCCCCATTAAACATAACATATAATCAACTTCATGTAAAACAATTCACAGATATAGTCTTTGCGGGAAACAGTTCACAGATTCAGTCTCTGCGGGAACAGTTCACAGATTCAGTCTCTGGTCTTGACTCGGTCCGAACAACATCTCTGTGGTGTAGCCGGTTCACATTTCTAGCGTGACTCATCCAATAGTCTTTCCCTTGGCTTAACAGCTTGAACTTCCGTCCTGCTGAACCAGCAGTGCTGACTTTTACAAACAGCTGGACTGCCTTGGTAATTTTTCCCACTTCCCAACTGATTTGGCCCCCTTTGTAGGGCCCACGTGCATGATCTGATAGAAGTGATAATGATTTAGATGGTTATCGTCTTCTGCTTCGTCTTTTTCTTTTCTGCTTCTTGGAGACTCTCGGGGCTCCCTTATCCGCTGCCAGCTGTAGCGCCACCATCTCCCTATGTTCCTTAGACTTTAAGTGCTTCATCCTGATTTCTGCACTTTGGAAGTTTTCATCACAATCTGGGCAGACCAAGTCATCGTAATATTCCGTGTCACTCAACAAGTCATGGTAATATTCGGTGTCGTCCTGAGCTAGTCTAGCGAGAGGGCCTGCTACTTCTTCCTTACCCAACTGGACATTAGCTGACTGTTGTTCCTTCCCTAGACATCTTTCCTGAAGAGACTTCTTCATGCGTTCATATTCATCCCGCTCTTCCTGGGTTTCCTGCCAATCCTTCACTAATGACCTCATTTGTGATTCCAATACTTCCCCTTCCATCGGGGATTGATTGATCGGGCTATTCAATCCTTCTACTGGAGCAGCTGTTGCAACATTCTGTAGTTCACATTGACGTGATTCAGCGTACTTTCGGCAGCCCCGTAAAATCTGTGTTGCAACCTCAACTATTCCCCAAACTTTTGAGAGCTCCGAACCCCTTCCCTTTGAAGATTGAAGCTCGTGTTCAAATGGTTCCCATTGCAGAGTCTTGTCTCTCAGCATATGAAGGAGTTGGCTGACCGTTAACTCTTCCACGGGGACCCTGTGGATCAGAGTCTTCTCCATTTCATCCACCTTTTCCTCCAATGCTTTCACCTTTTTTTCCTCTTGTACTTTGGCTTTAAGCGCTCGGAGAAGTTGCGCCTTGATGCTCTCTAGCTCATGTTCAGGGGCCATTCTTACAGTCTCTGTGTTTCTTACAGTTGCCTTTTCTTTCACTGAAAGGATTCCCAGTTGAATCTGTTCTTCAAGTTGTTGAACCTCGGTCATTGCCGCCTCATATTTGTCTTGGGTTTCCTTCAATATTTTTATGAGTTCTTGGACATCTTGACTTTCATGTTCTGCCATGTCTTTCACCTCTAATTTCTCATCTATGGATGGAACTTCTACCGATGAGTCTGTCTTGGCCTTGAGCTCATCAAGAATTTCCTGCAGCCTTTGGACTTCTTGTTCATGTTCAACCATTAGTTGCTCATATGCTTCCACTGAAACTAGCTTTTCGGAGGTTGCCGAGTTAACCCCCTCCAGGATTGTAGCCTGGGCCTGTTCATACTGTTCCTTCAACTTCTCAAACTCTGCTTGTAAGGAGTCGTAGAGAAGAACTGGAATAAAATCCTGGCTTCCTGAAGATTCCTCTTCATTTGCTTCTTTCTGCAAATATTCTAACTCCTGAACATCATAAGGGAGATGTGATCGGTGATTGGTCACGATGGCTCTATGGTCGCTCTCTGCTTGAGCTAGCTGCTTCTGTTGTCTTTCCAGATTCTCCCATTCGGTGTCATAGAACTTTTTCATTGTTTTCATCTCTTGTACGAGACGGTAACTCAATTGTTCTAATTGTTGTCGTAATTTGAAATAAAGTTGAGTCCGAGCTCGGTGTTCTTCCGTCATGGATATGTCCTTAAACTGAACAGACTCAGAATTCTCTGTCAAACTATGTTGTCGTTGTTCGGTGGAGATCTGTTCTGAAACTTTGTTCTTCTCTGGAGCATAAGCCTTTCTGCATGCCTTCGTTTTTCCAACCTTAGTCGGCAAGTCCATTTTAGCCTTGTCTTTCACATTTGGGTTGGTCTTATCGTCATCCGATTCAGAATCTGAGCTGATTGTCTGCACCGAGTCCTCACTCGTTATGGCTTTTAGATAGTGCCATTCCATGTCTATTTTCTTGATCCACTCCCGTCCTAGAAGTGGTGGTCCTCCCTCAGGTAGTACGTATAAGTTAATTCTTGGGTGTTCTTTACCCCTATCTCTCACCTTGACTCTTATCTTTCCCATGGGGTATACTTTATGCCCCGTGTATGTCTGCAATACGAACTTGGTATCTCTTAAGGGTATATGTGAGAATAGCTGGTGGTAATCCCTTCGATTTATGACTGATAGAGCTGATCCAGTGTCCAACTCCATTTTCGCTTGGACTCCAGCTATTTTTAGCATGACCCAGATAGTTTGTAGGTCAGCTTCCTTACTCACATTGTGAATTCTCAGACTACCCAGCTCCTGGCCGTTTGGGTCTGAGTCCGAATTCTGTTCGTCTGAACTCTTCTCAGCCACCTTGTGTACCTTGTTGTACTTTTCCTGTGATGGCTTCCTTTGGTTGTTGGTCCTTTGGTTGTTGGTCTTCTTCCCTGACCGGCATACCGTAGCTATGTGACCCAGTTTGCCACATTTCCTACATTCCTGGTTCTTAAACCAGCATTGGTTCTGGTCGTGTGTTGTCTTCCCACAACGATAGCATTTTGTTGTTGTCGAGGTAATTTGATCCACACTGAGTGCCGCTGTCTTTAGCTGCATTTCCGCAGTTCCCTTCGCTGCGGCTTCGTGCGATGCTGCAATAAGGACAGCCCTGTCAAGTGTAAGGTCGTTCTCTTCGACTAGTCACTTTTGCGTTCCTTCCTTTGCCAATCCGCACACGAAATTGTCTCGCAATGCCTCTGTCAGATTCCCTCCAAACTGGCAGTATTTCACTAGTCTACGCAGTTCGACCAAGTATTCTGCGTTGCTTTCGTCTTTCCGTTGCGTTCTCGCATAGAATTTGAATCGTTCCGCCAACATCAACGGTGTGGGGTTCAAGTGATCCTTCAGAACAGCCACAATATCATCGATAGTCTGATCCGCCGGTTTAGCCGGTGATAGTAGATGCTTCAAGAGCCCGTATGTCTTCGCGCCCATCGAGTTTAGCAAGGTTATAGCTTTGTCATCTTCTTCTATTTTATTGGCCTCACAATAGATCTCAATGCATTCCACATACGTGGCCCAGTCTTCTACCTCGGAATTAAAATCGTTGATGTTACCACGCTTAGGCATCTTCCTCTCTTCCTGATAAACACCACGAATTATTTCTTTAAAAATTTTTTTTTTTTTTTTCCAAGATGGCGGTTCCCGCGAAAATGGCAGTTTCCCGCGCTTATCTTCTCTCCCCGCCCACTTCAATGGCGGTTTCCCGCTTCTGTCTTCTTCCCCGCCTAATGGCGGCTTCCCGCGTTTCTTCCCTGGCGGGAGGGGTACACTTTCCCCACGGGCGACGGCCGCTGGCTTTCAGGTTCACAGCCTGCGCGTCGGCTTCAGTGCTTTCCCTTTTCTCGGCAGGGCAACCGGTGCTGGGTACACCCCGTTGACGGCGAACAGTTTCAGCCGCTGGGCTGGCTCTCGCTCAGTTCCCCTTGCTCGGGCTCTGTCTCTCTCCCGCTCGCTCGGCTCTACCGGCGCTGGGTACACCCCGTTGACGGAGAACAGTTTCAGCCGCTGGACTGGCTCTCGCTCAGTCTCCCTTGCTCGGGCTCTGTCTCTCTCCCGCTCGCTCGGCTCTACCGGCGCTGGGTACACCCCGTTGACGGAGAACAGTTTCAGCCGCTGGACTGGCTCTCGCTCAGTCTCCCTTGGTCGGCTCTGCCTCTCCCGCTCGCTCGGCTCCCAATCGCGCCTCCCAGCCCTCTCGCAGTCCAGTGCTTCCCTCCCCGACTGCGGCTGAGTTTATATCTTCCCGCGCCTACGTTCCTGGTCGCAGCGCTTCGTGGCTTCGGTCGCTGCCCGGCCTTTTTCGCCGGTCGCGGTCTAGCTGTCTCACGACGCTGTTGCGTCCCCCAGCCTGTCTGTACCGCGGCTTCCTTGCTCCACGCTGCCCCAGTCTCAGCGCCTCTGGACCCGACTTCTGTCCGGCTCCTTTCCCCCTCGACCATGGTCGAGTGCACCGCCCTTATCCTCCGGTTATTCTTTTTACTTTCCCTTACTCACAGTCACCGTGGCCGCCTTGCTTCTCGTGCTGATCGGCTCACTCCTCACCGTGGCAGAAGGGACAGTCAGTGCCTGTTGCTGATGGAAGTCTTTGTCTCTAAATTCTTCCTCCTTTCTAGTTCTGCAGCCTCGAGTTTTCTCCCAGCAGAACGACGAGGGCGGTTGCCTCTTCTCGACGCTCGTTAACTGCTTCGGAAGTATTGTTGCCGCAGGGTACGATCGGACTCGTCGCCACTGTAAAGTCTCTGGGTTGTTTAGTTAATTAATACACAGACTCCAAGAGTAACTTAAAACAGGACTTTACTATTCGAAGGTCAGGGCGAATCTGCCCAATAAACCCTGACACAACACTTATATACTGGTGTGGTCACCGTCGGTATTACAGTATACAGAAGCCAAACAAAGTAGTGCCACCCTAAAATAGTTCTCTTAAAGGTGAACGGTTACATACAATAGTTCTCTTAAAGGTAGACGGGTACATACACTACACTAACCTTTTGTTCTTTGCTCCCCTCCCCCTCCCTTTTTCCCTGGCTCTGTACTTGCTTATAAATTGTTAAATCTCTAACTTCTTCGAGTTCAAAGGTCATTGAACTGAAATGTTAATTATATCTCTCTCCACAGAAGTCAGTATTTTCTTTTACTTTCAGATTTCCAGCATCCGCATTATTTTGGTTTTGTTTTAGCAGAGAAAGGAACTTATTACGAGCCCATCAAGCATTCATATGAAAACAATGCCTATGGGCACGGTAGCAAAGCGGTCGGGTAATCTCGAGGCCTGCATTAATAATCCAGGGAAGACCCGTTCAAATCCCACCACATCCCATTCCCTAATTGCCTTTAGGGAATGAAACATGCTGTCCATACCCAGCCATCCTATATGCGACTCCAGTCTCACACCAATGTGGTTGGTTCTTAACTGCCCTCTGAAGTGACCTAGCAAGCTACTCAGTTGCATCAAACCACTAGAAAGGAAAACAAAATAGACGGACCACGTGGCTGTGACTGATGCATAAAATGAGGACATGAGAATAGCAAACCCAGCCCAGTCATTATCATCTCTGGGTATGTATTGTCCCACCGACAGGACAGACTGACCAGAGGTGAGGGAACAGTGGCATACAGGCATGGGGGAGTGGCCATGGGAGTCCTCAACATTGACTCTGGACTCCATGAAGTCTCATAGCTTCAGGTCAAATATTGACAAGGAAACTTCCTGCTGATTACTACCTATCGCCCTCCCTCAGCTAATCAATCAGTACTCCTCCATGTTGAACACCACTTGTAGGAAGCACAAAGGGTAGCAAGAATGTACTCTGGCTGAGTAACTTCAATATACATTACCAAGAGTGGCTTAGTAGAAGCTCCACTGACCGAACTGGCTGAGTCCTGAAGCATATAGTTGCCAGACTAGATTTGCAGCAGGTGGTGAGTGAACCAACACAAGAGAATAACCTGCAAGCAGCAAGACTCGGACAACATCCAGGCTTGAGCTGATAAGTGGCAAGTAACATTTGCGCCACACAAGTGGCAGGCAATGTCCACCCCTGAGCCTAACCACTCCCCTTGACTTTCACTACCATCGCCGAATCCCCCACCATCAACATCCAGGAGTTCACCATTGACCAGAAACTCAACTGGAGCAGCCACTGTGACTACTAGACCATGTCAGAAACTCCTGACTCCCCAAAGCCTCTCCGCTGCCTACAAGGCACCAGTCAAGACTGTAATGGAATACTCTCCACTTGCCTAGATGGGTGCAGCTGCAGCAATACTCAAGAAGCTCAACACTTTTCAGGACAAAGCAGTCTGCTTGATCGGCACCTCATCCACAAGCTTAAACATCCACTCCCTCCAACACCGGTGTATCGCAGCAGTGTGTACTCTCTACAGGATGAACTGCAGCAACTTGTCATGGGTTCTTCGGCAGCACCTGCACCACCTAGAAGGACAAGGGCAGCAGGTGCATGGGAACACCGAGACTTCTAAGTTCCCCTCCAAGTCACACACCATCCTGACTTGGAAGTATATCGCCGTTCCTTCATCGTCGCTGGTCAAAATCTTGGAACTCTCTACCTAACAGTGCTGTGGGAGTACCTTCACCACATGGACTGCTGCAGTTTAAGGAGAAGGCTCACCACCACCTTCTCAAGGGCAACCAGGAATGGGCAGCAAAACTCACATCCAGAAGAATTATTAAAAATTCTGCTCTTGTATAAAGTGCCTAATGTTGAAACACTTGAACAAAAATAAACTTAAAATGATCTAATGTCAAGTTAGAAAACCTGGAAATATTTAAATAGTATGAATACATTTGCCATGACATTAGAAGAGATTTTTAAAAATATTTTAAAAATTTTAAGGTAGAAAGGAGGGAGATAATTGATAAACTAATCAAACTTAAAGAGGATAAAACCCTGTGTCTGGATGGATTGCATCTGCAAATATTAAAAGAAGTTAGGGAGGCACTATTACACATATATAAAACATCATTAGAGAAGAGAATAGAGCCAGAGGACTTTCGGACAGATAGTGTGATTCCTATATTTAAAAAGGGAGAAAGAACAAGTCCAGGGAACTATAGACTAGTTAGCTTAAGATCGGTGGTAGGAAAGATAATGGAATCCTTACTCAAAGTTGTAATAGAAAAACATTTAGAAACTGAAAATATAATAAAGAATAGTCAACACCGATTTCAAAAGGGAAGGTCATGCTTGACCAACCTTATTTATTGAATTCTTTGAAGAAATAACAGAAAGGGTAGATAAGGGTAATGTAGTAAATGTAATATATTTGGATTTCCAAAAGGCCTTCGATAAGTTACTGTGGTAAACCACTGTTATACCTGCCTGTGTGGGTGTTTGTATTCCACTGTGTACATGTCTGTACATGCCTCGGCTGACTCCTCCCACGAGTCCAGGTATAAAGGTGACTGCTCCACAGTCCCTCTGTATTCTGGACTGGTCGACCACTCGAGGCACACCTTCATTCTCTTGTTAATAAAAGCCTGTTAGTTACTCGCTTAACCTCAGTCTTTTGAGTAATTGATAGCGCATCAGTTACAGAATAGTAGACTCATGACTAAGGTCAGAACATGTGGGGGTCTACATTGGATAGCCCTGAAAACAAGCGCTGGGATTGCAATGGGCGATTACCCTGCGCCCGTTCAATGTAATGAAGGCAGCACGCCAGCTTCGTTTTGCCTGCTCATCATCACAATTTCTGCATGCAGCCAATGCTAACCACACTGTTCATTGGCTAATTGGGAATTCAGGAGTAACTTCTTTACCCAGAGAGTGGTTAGAATGTGGAACTCGTTATCACAGGGAGTAGTTAAGGCGAATAGCTTAGATGCATTTAAGGGGAAGCTAGATAAACACATGAGAGAGAAAGCAATGGAAGGATTGAGTTCTAGATTGAATAGAATGGGCCTATAGTCTCTGGAGTTTAGAAGAATTAGAGATAATCTTATTGAAACTTATAAAATTCTTAGAGGGCTTGACGGGGTAGATGCTGAGAGGTTGTTTCCCCTGGCTGGAGAGTTTAGAACTAGGGGTCACAGTCTCAGGATAAGGGGTCGGCCATTTAGGACTGAGGTGAGGAGGAATTTCTTCACTCAGAGGGTTGTGAATCTTTGGAATTCTCTGCCCCAGAGGGCTGTGGAGGCTCAGTTGATTAATATATTCAATACTAGGAGCGATAGATTTTTGGGCACTAAGGGATATGGGGATAGGGGAGGAAAGTGAAGTTGATGTAGACGTTCAGCCATGATCTTATTGAATGGTGGAGCAGGCTCAGTGGGCTGTATGGCCAACTCCTGCTCCTATTTCTTATGTTCTTATGATATGTTGATGGGGTCAGATGAAGAGGGGTGGGAGGAGGCTCATGAAGGGCATAAAGAACGGTATGGATCAATTGGGCTGTATAGCTCTGTTTCTGTGCTATAAATAATTATGTAATAATTAAACTGACATCTAGTTAAGGCCTGTTAATAACCTTTGGAGGAAAAATTTGGTATCAACCATTTTGGGGCGCTAACATCGCCTGGGCACTAACTTTAGTGCCCAGCACTAATTAATGCCGGTGACCGTGAATTTGAGTTTTAGCACCCTTCTGTGGAGCGCTAAATCAAGTGGTACACATTTCTCTTAGGGTGCTAATGTCGCAGAGTAGGGCACTACCTTCAGAGCGCTAATCATGTTCCGGCGCTGTGAATTAGAAAGTCATCAGACTAGCGCCTTCCAGTTCTTAAAGGGGAAGTTCAATCATACTGCACAGCCTCACTCTGATCATTGACGCGGTCGCTGGAGGGGAGCCTAGTAGATGGGTCTGATGTGGGTGAAGCTCCAGGACCTAGCGGGCTGCAACATGCCATGGAGAAAGGGAAGCTCGGGGAGCATCTCCCCGGAGGGTGAGTGCGCGCGCGAGCTCTGTTGCACAGGACTCAGTAAGGACGCCGATGTGGAGGCGTTGACCAGACGGGCGATAGCCATGCACACCGAGCATGGTGGCGAGTGAATAACCCTGGTCTCCGAGCAGCTAGCCGCGAGCTTCATGTGGTGGGTGGAACATTGTTGGGACACCAGTCTGTCGCAGGATGAATGCATCGTGGCTGCTGCCAGGATAGCGGGCATTGACGGTGAGGATGTGCTGTCTGTGGTCGCACACCAACTGAACATTCAGAGAGTGGTAGCCTTTATGGTTATGGAACATCTCTGCATTGTGATGAGGTGCCCTGAATACCACGTGGGTGCAGTCAATGGTGCCCTGAACCATGGGGAAGCTCGCTATCCTTGCAAAGCCACATGAGCGTTCGTTCTGCTTCTCTCTGGTGATGGGAATGAGATGTAGTCCCTTCTCCTTCGGTAGAGAGCATCTGTTACCTCCCGAATGCAGAACTGTGAAATGTTTGCAATATCCCCTGTTGAAGCCTGGAAGGAGCCGCTGGTGTAGAAATTGAGAGCGACTGACCTTTGCTGCCACTGAGAGAGACGTCCTGGCCCTGAGCTGAGGCTGGAGGTCTGGCTGCAGGAGGTGGCAGAGCTCTGTGACCACCTCCTTGCTGAAGCAGAGCCTTCTAAGGCACTGCTCCTCTGAGAGATGAATGTAGGAGAAGTGCTCCCGGAATACCCTGGGAGGGTAAGGCCTCCTGTTGCGAGGTCTGTCGGCCTTCCTCCTACCTCTGGCCATGTTTGACAATCTCTGTCTGTGCAGCCGCTGCCTCCGACGTAGTTCCCGGAGGGCGAGGTGGAGTGCCAGTATAGCCCTCATAAATGAGAGAAAAGAGGATGTAGAAATGTTCAGAGTAATACAAGTTAAGAAACTGTTGGAGCAGCAACAAAGCAAAGATGGAGAAAATGTGAATGCTATCTGACAAGCCAGCAATGAATCTGACCTCCCAATGAACCAGTAAGTGATCCCTTTAAATAGCGCCATGGGAGCGGCAATCCCAGGTATCAATGCTTGCTATTTTTGTCGTTCTCAGCGTCAGGTGGTGAGTCAGGGGAAGCGACTGAATATCGCATCCGGGGCACTAACGGGGCGTTGCACACTCATTGATGTCGCGGTCTGAGTGTTAGCACCGGCGTTAAATGCCGACTGAATTTCGCGGGCAGCGTTGGAATCGCCACGCCCAGGCGATAAGCCCTTAGCGCTAACAGGAGGCGCTAAGGTACCGAATTTCTAGCCCTTAGTGTTTAATACTGTAGTTACCATTGTGAGTTTGTTGAATGTAATTTCAAAACAACTGTAATGGAAAATGTGTTTGCACATAGACAAAATATAAAAGTCATTCCATTCTCAAAGGTCAAAGCTGTATTATATGTGCCATTGACTGTTGCCGAGGAAACCAACTCCTGCTAAACAAACTGAATCTTTTGTACTAACATGCTAAGACATTCTATAGTGACTATTTAATTGCTGTCATTTTTTTCTTTTTCTTCACCTCAATGTCACATAAACCTTTGAATTTTTGTAAAATATATTGCATAATGGAAGGAGGACAATGAGGTGCAGAACAAGAGGACACAAAACCAAGCTATACAGGCATTTATCAAATGTATGTGACAATGGTGTCGGTGAAATCCAGTTCTGATAATTAATCTGTAGAAAATATTATTCACACATTTGATGGACTGAATCTGCCGGTTATAACATTGCTCCTGATAAATGGAGAGGGGTACGTCGTTATTGTGTGAAGCAGATCTCAAACTGCTGAGATCTAGTATAGAACCCACATCTCTCAAATAGTAGGAATATGTAGCCTACTAGTAAGGCACTAGTATGCAATGTTACCTGGCAACCAAGATCCTCTGTTGGTGTTATTGGTTCCATGTCTAAAATTTGTTAGAGACTCAGGCTGTGCTCAACACCAACCTCAAAAAAGAAACACAGATCTGACTCCAAGATTGAGTCTCAGTTAGACTAATGGTTGACTAGGATGGGCAAAATTTATTTTATACAATTGTGAAAGCAGGAAATATTATTGTGGAAAATTGATATTTTTGTACAAAATTATGTGTATGTAAGTGTTACAAAGTTGTTCATCTCTTTGTATGCACCGTATCTAAAATCTCATATAAGCAAGAACTATTTCTACTGCTTTTACGTGCAGTCTTTGTCACCCATAAACAAATGTCTAAACTATTTACTGACCATAGGATTTCTCAATCATAAACTGCAAACTTCCAGTAATAATGTGAGTCTTTAATTCTAGACAGTGACTGACATCCTGCACCAACAATGCGGAGTGAGCTAGCAGTCAGCATTGGTACCTGCTGCCAATATAAAACAGATCAAAAATTGTATTAAAAGATATTACAAAATTTATACCACATATATTTTAAATAACCTGGAGTAACTTGAAGACTGTAATTTAATCTCTCCAAATGTAATGAGAGGACTCATTCTTGCCTTTTCTTTAGAAAAACAAGTCATCATGAGTAACACGTGAGCCCTGAATTAACCAGAGAACTGAGCAAATCAGTGACAGTCAGTAGGAGAGCTCTCGCATGCCCACGCCCTCTCTCCACACGGAATTGGTTCATTGCTGTAAGCAATTCGACTGGCTGCCCTCTAGAACCATGGTTCAGTCAGACCTGAAAAAAGGGAAGAAAACACTTACTTACAGAAAAATAACTTACAAAAACAAATAACTGAAAATGCTGATATGTGTGTCAATGAGCCCTATAGAATGATACAGTGCAGAGGGAGGCCACTCGGCCCATCGTGCCTGTGCCAGCTCTTTGAAAGGGCTCTCCAATTAGTCTCATTCCCCTGCTCTTTCCCCCCCATAGCCCTGCAAATTTTTCCTTTTCAAGTGTTTATCCAATTCTCTTCTGAAAGTTATTATTGAATCTGCTTCCACCCCACTTTCAGGCAGTGCATTCCAGAGTGGAGCTCAAACCTATAACCTTCTGACTCAGAGGCTCACTCCGGGACAGTGACAGGATCCCCTAAAATTACGCTGAAGCTCCCTAGACTAGAGCGAGCTAACACAGCTAGGATTCCTGCTCCTCTTGTGTTATTCTTAGAAGGCACTTGGGAGGAATTTTCCACTGTGTTTACCTGACCGCTAACCATTTTCCACTGGGCAACAACTCAAGTAGTCATAGCTTACCACCTATGTGGGTGGAACTGTTAATTGAGTGGGTGCTGGAAATAGCTGTCTGGTTCAAACTTTGCTTTTTAAAAATAGGCATAGTGATCATGACCAAAAAGCAGCTCTCATCACTCCATCACCCAGTAAAACAATTTGCTGTTGTCCTTCAACATTGCTGGTGTTGTTCTCAGCTGAACAAGACTCAAGCCATGTGAGTTCACACCACATCCACTACACTTCACTGTTGACTCAGACACCTCTTCCTCCCAAATCTCCGGTAGTGTTTCATATTTTAAAGGGATAAAGGCATTGGAATATCATCAGCAGCAAGTTGAAGTATTTAAATAGGTAACCATATCTTCAGCAGTGGAAAATCATGATGGTGAAGACAGGAACTATTTTCCAGCAGTCTGTGACAGGCAGGACTGGAAATGTTCTCCCGGACATGTACTGTGTCAGCCATGACTCAGTGGTAGCGCTCTCGCTTCTGAGTCAGAAGCTCGTGGGTTCGTGGGTTTAGGCTGACACTTCAGGGCAGTACTGAGGGAGTGCTGCTCAGTTGGAGGTGCCTTGTTTCATAGGAACAGCAGTAGGCCATTCAGCCTCTCGAGCCTGCTCCACCATTCAAGTAGATCATGGCTGATCTGTGACTGAACTCCACTTACCCGCCTTTTCTCCATATCCCTTGATACCCTTACTGAACAAAAGTTCATTGATCCCAGTCTTAAAAATTTCAATTGACCCAGCACCCACAGCCTTTTGGGAGAGAGCATTCCAGATTTTCACTAACCTTTATGTGAAAAAGTGTTTCCTGATTTCACACCTAAATGGATCAGCTGCAATTTTAATATTATGCCCCCTTCTTCTGGAATCCCCACCAGTGGAAAGAGTTTCCCTGTATTTATTCTTTTGATTCGCTTTATCATTTTAAAGACTTCGATTAGATCACCCCTGTAGTGTATGTACCTTTAAGAGAGAACTACTTTTACAGCTCCTGTATACTGTAGTACCGGCAGTGACCACCACTGTATATAAGCTTTGAGCATGCCTCTGTACCCCCAGTCTTGAGACTAACCTACACCAGTAAATACCTGTTAATTGTTAAGTTACAGCATCCGTGTGGTTATTGAAAAACATCATACTCTCAGAATCACGGATCTAACAGTGGCGACGAGTGTTGATTCGAATCTACCTGCAACTCTGCATTTCCCTTCGAGGATTCGCTCCGGGAGGGCGGTGGAAGAAAGTCGAGGCCAGAAACACGGGCGTCGACCACGAGCAACCGCCCAGTCGTCCAGCAGAGAGTGAATATCGCAGGGGAGGCTGTGGAGAGCCGGGCTTGGTTCCCCAGCCACGACAATCAGCAACAGACTGATGACAGGTACCAGGTACAGCGCAGACCCTTCCCGGACAGCGGTGGCTGGAGCCGACCGACGGCAGAGAAAAAGCCGAGCAGCGTCGACGGGGTAAGATAGCGGGTGAAGCGCACAGGGCGCAGCCGGGGGTTGAAAACCGAGCGGCGTCGAGGAAAAAGAAAACGGAGAGAGAGAGAGGGTAAAGCAGCAGCCGGGTTCAGGTCCGAGCGGCGGAAACGGGAAAGGCACACAGAAAAAAAACTGCGCAGAGCGCAGCCAGGGCTCAAGGGCTGAACAGTGTCCATGGGGAGAAGAAGGGAGAGCGCGGGAGGCGCCATTGAGCCGCAGAGAAGAAGGAAGAGCGCGGGAGACGGCATTTTTAGAAGCCGCAGCGGAGAAGAAGGGCGAGCGCGGGAAGAAAGGAAAGCGCGGGAGACGCCATTTTGTGACAGCGGAGAAGAAGGGAAAGCGCGGGAGATGCCATTTTTGACAGTTAAATCACACCCAGGGATGCCGAAGAGTGGCAGTATCTCTATGTTCGACAATGAAGTCGAAGATTGGGCGACATATGTGGAACGTATTGAGGTGTACTGCAGGGCGAATGAAGTGCCAGATGCTAGGAAAGCACTGGTTTTGTTAAATTCCATGGGTGCAAAAACTTATGGGTTACTGCGAAACCTAATAACCCCAGAGAAGCCTGTGAATAAGAATTTCGAAAGCATAGTAGAAATCATACAGGACCACTTAAACCCCACACCGCTGCTGATAGCAGAACAATTTAAGTTCCATAAAAGGAACCAACACAAAGATGAAAGCAATGCTGAGTACTTAACGGAACTGCGCAAGCTATCGAAACACTGCCAGTTTGGAGTGAGACTAGCAGATACGTTAAGGGACAAGTTTGTGTGTGGGCTTCAAAGTGAAGGAACCCAGAAACGGCTTCTATCAGAAAAGGATCTTACGCTGGACAAGGCTTTCAGTATGGCAGTATCACACGAAGCAGCCGCAAGGGGAGCTGCAGAGATACAACGGAGACCGCAAGAATATGGCACCAATGAAATGTCCTATGGAACAGGGAAGTGTTATTGCTGCGGCAGAACAACACACGACCAGAAGGATTGTTGGTTCAAGGACCAAGTGTGCAGACAGTGTGGAAAAGCAGGACACATAGCAAGAGTCTGCAGGTCAGGGAAGAAAACCAACAGCAAGAAATCTCCACAGGAGAAGTACAAAAAGGTACACAAGGTGATGGACAGTAGTTCAGACGAACAGAAAAGTGACACAGACTCCGGAAGCAAGGAGCTGGGTTGTCTGAAACTACATAAGGTAACCAAAATGGAGGATCACCAGACTATCTGGGTTACACTCAAGATAGACGGAGTCCAAGTGAAAATGGAATTCGACACAGGAGCAGCCCTAACAGTCATAAACCGAAGGGACTACAAGCGGCTATTTGCACATATACCCTTGAAAGCTACAGAGATTGTCTTGAAGACGTACACGGGGCAAAAAGTCTACCCCAAAGGAAAAATAAGGGTGAAAGTGATATACAAAGGCCAGGAAATACCTAAAATGGACTTATATGTATTGCCAGATGGAGGACCACCACTGCTAGGACGTGAATGGATCCGGAAGATACAATTAGATTGGCATGCCATACAGGCACTGAAGGTTGAGGCCAAAAAGGATGATGACGTCACACCTGGACGACTGTCAAAAATGCTAACTGACGCAAAAGAAGTGTTCCAGGAGGGACTCGGAACACTAAAAGGCATAACAGCAATGATTAAAATAGAGGAAAATGCAAGCCCAAAGTTTCTTAAGGCCAGACCAGTGCCTTATGCGATCACACCAGCCGTCAAAGCAGAGCTGGAAGGGTTGGAACATTCAGGAGTACTGTCCAAAGTAGACTGGAGCAAGTGGGCTACACCCATCGTTCCTGTAATGAAGAGGTCGTTGAGTAATACGCCTGGGGAACCAAAGAAGGTCCGCATCTGTGGGGATTTTAAGGTGACAGTGAACCCAGTCCTTCACATGGTACAATATCCGCTTCCACGAATTGAGGATATTTTCGCCTTGCTATCTGGAGGTAAACGCTTCACCAAAATTGATCTAGCCCAGGCGTACTTGCAAATGGAGGTAGAAGAAGCCTCAAAACAATACCTCACGATCAACACTCATAAAGGTCTCTATCAATACAACCGGCTGGTGTTCAGGGTAGCATCGGCTCCGGCTATTTGGCAAAGGGCGATGGATCAAGTCCTGCAAGGGATTCCAGGGACCCAGTGTTATTTGGACGACACCCTGGTCACGGGCGAAAATGACAGTGATCACCTCGCCAACTTGGAGAAGGTGCTCACCAGATTAAAGGAATATGGGCTACGAGCTAATCACCACAAGTGCAAGTTTTTCCAGAAGCAGATCTCGTATTGTGGCCACGTCATCAATGAAGAGGGGTTACATAAGTCCCCTGAAAAGATTGAGGCAGTAGTCAAGGCTCCAGCACCGGAAAATGTGTCACAACTGAGGTCGTTCCTCGGGCTGGTAAACTACTACCATAAGTTCTTACCAAATTTGTCCATGGTATTACACCCACTGAACACCCTACTGCAAACAGGGGTACCATGGAAGTGGAATGACGAACGTAGACGAGCTTTCCAGAAGTGTAAAGAATTGATCACATCAAAAGAGGTGTTGGCCCATTTCAACCCAGCACTACCAATTCGTTTGGCATGTGACTCATCACCCTATGGTATTGGAGCGGTGCTGTCGCACAAATTCCCAGACGGGTTGGAGAGGCCAGTAGCCTTTGCGTCTCGGTCACTAACCTCAGCCGAGTGCAACTACGCCCAGATTGACAGGGAGGCCCTCAGCCTAGTATGGGGAGTAAAAAAATTCAACCACTATCTGCATGGGCAGAAGTTCACCTTGCTGACTGACCACCAACCACTTGTCTCCATCTTTAATCCAAAGAAGGGCATTCCAGTGATGACTGCACAACGGTTACAAAGATGGTCCCTGTTTCTAAGGGTGAATCAATATGAAATAGAATATAAAAGCACGAAACAGCATGGAAACGCTGATGGGCTATCATGCCTGCCACTGCCTACTGTGGAGGAAGCACCAGCAGTGGACCCTATCGAGATATTTTATTCGTCAATAATTGAACGATTGCCAGTAACGAACGCGGATATAGAGAAGGAGACCCGCAATGATCCGACACTGTCTCGGGTATATGATTTGACGGTGAGGGGATGGCCAACACATGGCGACTCACTGTTGCCAGCATTCTCATCCAGAAGAGAACAGCTGTCAGTATGCCAGGGGACAGTGATGTGTGGATCCCGAGTGGTGATTCCACCCAAGTTAAGGGAGAGAGTGCTAAATGAGCTTCATGAAGGTCATCTGGGAGGGGTGAAAATGAAAAGCCTTGCTAGGGCTTATGTGTGGTGGCCGGGGATTGATCAACAAATCGAGGACCTAACCAAGAGCTGCTCAGGATGCCAGAAGGTCCAAAATGCACCACCACATGCCCCTCTACACCCATGGGAGTGGCCCTCCTCTCCATGGCAACGGGTGCATATTGATTTTGCTGGTCCATTCATGGACTCAATGTCCTTAATAGCAGTGGATGCTCACTCGAAATGGCCTGAGGTGATAAAAAAAGTCCTCAACCACTACAGAGAAAACGATTGCAGTCCTGCGGACCATATTTGCCAGGAACGGCTTGCCAGAGCAGATTTGCTCTGATAATGGACCACAGTTTGTGTCCGAAGAGTTTCAGAAATTTATGAGAAGGAATGGGGTCAGGCATTACACATCCGCCCCGTATCATCCAGCCACAAATGGATTGGCTGAGAGGTTCATACAAACCTTTAAAAAGGCGATAAAGGCCATGTGCAACGATGAAATTCCACTAGAGCATAAGGTGGACAATTTCCTATTAGCCTACAGAAATGCGACACATGCAGTCACCAACCAGACCCCCGCCATGATGTTCTTTAACCGAAGGTTGAGATCTCGTCTGGACTTGCTCAGACCAAATGTGCGAAGAAATGTTGAGGATAAACAATTCCAGCACATCAATGAGAAGCCGACAAGGAGCTTCAATGTAGGACAACCAGTCTTGGCCCGTGACTACCGAACAGAGAAATGGCAACCCGGAACGATATGCACAAGGCAGGGGCCATTAATGTACACAGTGGATGTCGGGAAGAACATTGTGATGCGCCACGTCGATCAGATCTTAGCGTCACAGGAACGAGTCAACCCCATGTCTCGAGTACCTGGGGATGAACCCGACGTACCGGTAGCATCTACCTCAGAAACAGTAGCAGTGGAAACCGATGAACTAACCGACGAAAAGGGGCCAGAATCGCCTCCGCACCAAGAACAAGAACCTCAGGAAAGGCGCTATCCCGAAAGGATCAGGAAGCCGCCCCAAAGACTGAATCTATAAATGGACTATTGTTGTTTAATGTACATGTTAAAGTGTTAATTGTTATTTGAATACTGCTAATCTAAAAGGGGAGGAATTGTAGTGTATGTACCTTTAAGAGAGAACTACTTTTACAGCTCCTGTATACTGTAGTACCGGCAGTGACCACACCTGTATATAAGCCTTGAGCATGCCTCTGTACCCCCAGTCTTGAGACTACCCTACTCCAGTAAATACCTGTTGATTGTTAAGTTACAGCATCCGTGTGGTTATTGAAAAACATCATACTCTCAGAATCACAGATCGAACAACCCCCAACCTTCTAAACTCAGGAAATACAAACAAAGTTTATGCAACCTGGCCTCATAATTTAACCCTTTAAGCCCTGGTATCATTTTGGTGAATCTGTGCTGACCCCCTCCAAGGCCAATGCATCTTTCCTTGGATTTAGTGCCCAAAACTGCAGTACTCCAGATGGAATCTGACTAAAGCTGTATACAACTGAAGCATAATTTCCTCACTTTTGTATTCTAACCCCTTTGAGATAAAAACCAACACTCCATTAGTCTTTTTGTACCTGTCCACCAGTTTTTAGTGAATTGTGTACATAGACGCCCAAGTCCCTTTGCTCCTCCACAGTTCCTAGTCTCTCACCATTAAGAAAATATTCTGATTTGTATTTCTCGGATCCAAAGTGGGTGACCTCACACTTCACCACATTGAATCCATCTGCCATAAGACGTTAACCGCAGGCCCCATCTGCCCTCTCATGGCAATATCCGAAGAGCAGGAAAGTTCTCCCAGTATCCTGGCCAATATTTCTCCCTCAACTAACGTCATTAAAACAGATTATCTGGTCATTTATCTCATTGCTTTTTGTGGGACCTTGCTGTGTGTAAATTAGCTGTCGTGTTTCCTACATCACAACAGTGACTACACTTCAAAAGTACTTCATTGGCTGTGAAGTGCTTGGGGACAATTTGAGGTCATGAAAAGTGCTACAGGAAACTCTCGATTTGCCAGCACCTAAAAAAAATAACCGGAAATCTCTGTTAACCGGCAAAATTCAGGAGTAGGTTCAGGTAAGTTTTACTTCATATTAGTGGCCGTTCCTGGATCTGTGGCTGTGTAACCGGGGTTCCTGCACCTGTTGCTAAGCAACAGGGATGCCTGGATCTTGTGGCGGGGTTCCTGCACCTGTTGCTAAGCAACAGGGACACCTGGATCTGTTGCTGTGTACCGGGCTCTCGTGCCTTTTACTATACCTCTCTGTAATCCGGACTTTTTGATAAACCGGCACCACACCGGTCCCATTGGTGTCGGATAAAAAAAGAGTTTCCTGTATATAACTGCAAGTTCTTTCTTCCTTTCTGCTGTGTCCTCACCTTCCTGACCCCATTTTCCATATAGCAATTCCAGTAGCATTAAATGCACCCATCAATATGAGGGCAGGCACTTGAAAAGCACATGGCACATTTCCCATGTTTGCTCAGTTGGAAAGTTGGATGCAGAACCTGGTATTAGGCCCTGGCATCCAGCATTCAATGGTTGGCAGAGGGGGCAGAGCAGGTAAGAACAGGAAAGGCCATGTGCAAATGCCCTCTCACTACCTCTTTCTCCATCAGCCTGCCGTAGAAAATCTCTGCCCCTATACTGTCACAATTTGTAGCAGAATCCAGGGACCCAGCCTTCTGTATATAATGATCATGGGGCCGGAAATACTAGGATGGGTTTATGAGTTACTATGGTCTCCTGGAGCTAAGTCTGATTATCTTACATGGTCAGAGACCAATTTTCCAGAGCTTTCCCCAAACTTTTTTGGCAAATGAGACACCTTCACTTGAAGTAGGCTGTCACCGAGCTATGTCACCTGCTGCAGCCACACCTCGAGCCTCGCAACAGGGCCTAGATAGCACTGCCTGTGGCTGTCAAGGTCAACCTTGGCTCTCAACTTTTATGGCACCAGCTCCTTTTAGGCTACAGCAGGTGACATCAACAACGTATTACCGTTTGCAGTCCACCGCTGTATGAGGGAGGTCACTGAGGCTCTCTACATCAGGAAAAACACCTACAGGACGAGAGAGCACTTGGCTAAGCCTGCCTTGCAAGTTCAAATGTGCCATAGGCTGCACCCACATTGCCCTGCGAGCTCCCCATGATCAGCTTGGCACCTTTCTCTATAGAAAGGGATACCACTACCTGAATGTGCAGCTGGTTTGCAGATCATGCAGATCTATGCCTAGTATTCTGGCAGCGTTCATGACTCATTCACCCTGCACCAGTCCTCTGTACATTCATTCCAGCCAGACCATCAAGTTAAAGGCTGGCTACTGGGCGACGAGGGCTAACCCTCCAGACATGGCTCAAGCAATGCTATCCCTACCTAGACCAGTCCGCAGGAAGTTCACAGTACACCCCTGGGCGGGTATCCAGATTTGTGGTCATCTTCTGCATGCTCCATCATGAGGGACCAGTTCTTCACATCACCTGGGCAACAAGAAGTGCTGCAGGAGGAGGAGAAACATGAAGAGGAAGAAGGGCAGGAGAGACATCAACACCCATGCCCCTAGCTGCCAGAGCTCTGAAAGCAGCTCATCAAAGAACACTTCACCTAAACGCTCCCTCCCACCCCAATACAAAAACAGTTCTGCAATCCTGATCACCACCATCCTTATCAGCACCATCCCTATTACCATCCCATTGCCTTCCTTCAGTCCAACCTTATGGCCCTTGCCCTCACTTCACTATAAATATAAATTCTAACACCAAATCCAGAACAAAATGCAAATTTATCAAACAACTCAATTACATCTGTGTCTAATAGTTCACTGAAATAATGATGAATGGCCCTTGTGCCAGCCATTAGTGCCTGTTTTGTGTGCTCCTTTCCCAATCCTAGTGCTCCTATGAGGTGTTTCCCCGTGGCTAAAATTTGGGAGTTCAAAGACCGCTGAGCTTCTAGTGAAGGCACGTCAGATGGCCGTGGTGGGTGACCTCGAGCAGCTATGCACCTTGTTGGCCCGGCTGCAGACTGCAGCATCTCAGCATGGACCAAAGCAGTCCAGCCCAGCTGGCTGTCAGTTTAACCTTGGTGGTGGGGAACCTTTTAGAAACGATAATCCAGGACAAAACTAACAGTCACTTGGACAAGTGTGGATTAATTAAGGAAAGCCAGCACGGATTTGTTAAAGGCAAATCGTGTTTAACTAACTTGATTGAGTTTTTTGATGAGGTAACAGAGAGGGTTGATGAGGGCAATATGGTTGATGTAGTGTACATAGACTTCCAAAATGCATTTGATAAAGCGCCACATAAATAGGTTTGCCAGCAAAGTTGAAGCCCATGGAATAAAAGGGACAGTGGCAGCATGGACACGAAATTGGCTAACTAACAGGAAACAGAGAGTAGTGGCGAACGGTTGTTTTCGGACTGAAGGAAGGTATACAGTGGTGTTTCCCAGGGATCGGTACTAGGTCCACTGCTTTTCTTGATATATATTAATGACTTAGACTTGGGTGTACAGGCACAATTTCAAAATTTGCATATGACACAAAACTTGGAAGTATAGTGAACTGTGAGGAGGATAGTGATAGACATCAAGAGGACATAGACAGGCTGCAGGCTGGTGGAATGGGCGGACACGTGGCAGATGAAATTTAACGCGAAAAGTGCAAAGTGATACATTTTGGTAGGAAGAACAAGGAGAGGCAATATAAACTAAAGGGTACAATTCTGAAGGGGGTGCATGAACAGAGACCTGGGGGTATATATGCACAAATTATTGAAAGTGGCAGGGCATGTTGAGAAAGCGGTTAAAAATGCATACGGGATCCTGGGCTTCATAAATAGAGGCAGAGAGTACAAAAGCAAGGAAGTTATGATGAACCTTTATAAACACTGGTTCGGCCTCAACTGGAGTAGTGTGTCCAATTCTGGATAATGCACTTTAAGAAGGACGTGAAGGTCTTAGAGAGGATGCAGAAAAGACTTACAAGAATGGTTCCAGGTTCCATGGCAAACTGTAACTACTGGGGTGCCGCAGGGATCAGTGCTGGGGCCTCAACTATTTACAATCTATATTAATGACTTGGATGAAGGGACCGAGTGTAATGTAGCCAAATTTGCTGATGATACAAAGAGAGGTGGGAAAGCAAATTGTGTGGAGAATGCAAAGAATCTCCAAAGGGATATAGATAGGCTAAGTGAGTGGGCAAAAATCTGGCAGGTGGAGTATAATGTGGGAAAATGCAAGGTTATCCACTTTGGTAGGAAAAATAAAAAAGCTAATTATTATTTAAATGTGAAAAGATTACAAATTGCTGAGGTACAGAGGGATCATGAATCACAAAAAGTTAGCATGCAGGTACAGCAAATAATTAGGAAGATAAATGGAATGTTGGCCTTTATTGCAAAGGGAATGGAGTATAAAAGTAGGGAAGTCCTGTTACAACTGTATAGGCGTTGGTGAGACCCACACCTGGAGTACTGCGTACAGTTTTGGTCTCCTTACTTAAAGAAGGATATACTTGCATTGGAGGCAGTTCAGAGAAGGTTCACGAGGTTGATTCCGGAGATGAAGGGGTTGTCTTATGAAGAAAGGTTGAGCAGGTTGGGCCTATACTCATTGGAGTTTAGAAGAATGAGAGGGGATCGTATTGAAACATGTAAGATTCTGAAGTGGCTTGACAGGGTAGATGCAGAGAGGATGTTCCCCGCGTGGAGGAATCTAGAACTAGGGGACATCATTTCAGAATAAGGGGGCACCCATTTAAAATGGAAATGAGGAGGAATTTCTTCTCTCAGAGGGTCGTGAATCTTTGGAATTCTCTTCCCCAGACAGCTGTGCAGACTGGGTCATTGAATATATTTAAGGTGGAGATAGACAGATTTTTGAATGGTAAGGGAGTCAAGGGTTATGGGGAGTGGGCAGGGAAGTGGAGTTGAGGCCAAGATCAGATCAGCCATGACCTTATTGAATGGCGGAGCAGGCTCGAGGGGCCAAATGACCTACTCCTGCTCCTACATCTTATGTTCTTATGAGGGACTTCAGTTACGTGGATAGACTGGAGAAGCTGGGGTTGTTCTGCTTGGAGCAGAGGAGGTTGAGAGGAGATTTGATAGAAGTGTTCAAAATCATGAGGGGTCTAGACAGAGTAGATAAAGAGAAACTGTTTCCATTTGTGGAAGGGTCGAGAACCAGAGGACACCGATTTAAGGTGATTGGCAGAAGAACCAATGGCGACATGAGGAAAAACTTTTTTATGCAGCAAGTGCGGGTTAGCTTGATTGGCTATGATAAATTGACCCTTAGTGTTAGTGGGGTTATGGGGATAGGGTGGGATATGTGTTGGTGTAGGGGTTACGGTGATCGGGTGGGATATGTGTCGGTGCAGGCTCGATGGGCCGAAATGGCCTCTATCTGCATTGTGGGGTTTCTGTGATTCTGTGAAGTGGTTAGGATCTGGAATGCACTGCCTGAAAGGGTGGTGGAGGCAGATTCAATCGGGGCTTTTAAAAGGGAATTGGATAAGTACCTGAAGGAAAACATTTGCAGGGCTATGGGGAAAGGGCGGGGAGTGGGACTAGCTGAAGTGCTCTTGCAGAGAGCCGGCTTGGCTTCGATGGGCCGAATGACCTCCTTCTGTGCTGTAACCATTCAATGTGGAACTAACAAGGGCACCGGCGGAGTGGGTGACAGGGAGCAGGCATGCTGTCATCCTTGAGAGAGGGCAGCCTATGTCTCCCCCATGGAGCTATAGCCACTCACCTAGGACTGCACCTTAGCACTCCTGTGGCTCTGCGCAAGAACAGTGTGCAGGTGTGACATGACGCTCTGGAAGCTCATGTCCATAGTGGCTCCCAAAGCCAAGATGGCAGCCTTCTGAGCTTCCAGCTGAGAGAACTGTCAGGAGAGGCTCCATGACAGTGGGTGGCACTGTCGTGTTGAGGGAGCTGATCACTTAGTCATCATATTATGCATGAAGCCTGTAATGATCAGTAACATGTCATTCTAGAATGGTACACTAGGTGGACCTGTATGTTTAGTAGGGGGCTACCCACAAGGCAGTAGTCAAGATGGATGCCTGTACACTAGTCCACGTGGCTGAATAAATGACTAGCTCAAGCTAGCTGTTCAAAATGAAAACGTCTATTTATTTATGAACATAACATGGTACCAGGATTGGTAATATCTGCTGAATATTGTGAAACACGACATGGAGAATTTGAAGCCACTAGTGGGTTTGAAACTCACGGGGAATGTCGACTGCAATTGGCAGACTTTCAAACAACAATTCGAACTCTACATTGCTGCCATCGGGTCCGGTACGATGCCAGACGCAAGGAAAATAGCGTTGCTGCTCACGGTTGCAGGCCCGCAGGCGATAGAGGTATTTAATACATTTCTATTTGATCAAGAGGAGGACAGAGAAAAAATGGACGATGTGCTAAAGAAGTTTGATACACATTGTTCTCCCAAAAAGAACGAATCCTATGAGAGGTACGTGTTCCATTCACGGACACAGCAGCAAAATGAGACTTTTGATAGCTTTGTGACCGATCTGAAACTGAAAGCACAGACATGTCATTTCTCTGAACTGAAATCATCCATGATTCGTGACCAGATTGTGTTTGATATTCATGATAAAAAGGTCAGGGAACGTTTGTTGAGAGAAACCAAACAAACATTGGAGGATGCTGTGAAAATATGCCATGCCAGTGAGCTAGCTCAGCAGCACACAAAGACTTTCAGTGAAATTAATAATGATGCGACTGTAATGAGTGACTGTGCTGCTGTCGGTGCTGTGTCCTACGAGGGGAAGAAACATGGGCAGAACAGAAATGCAAAGCAATCGGAGGATGAAATTTTTAATTGTAAATGCTGTGGTTACCAGCACCAGTCAAGACAATGCCCAGCATTTGGGAAAATGTGCACAAAATGTAATGGAAAGAATCACTTTGCCAAACAATGCTTTTCAAAAGTAAAAACAAAGAAAGGGCAACAAGTCAATGTGATTGAGGACACTGATTTAAGTGAGACATTTTTTGTAGGAATGGTGTCATGTGACAATATAGAAAAGGATGCAGAAAATGTGCAGCCCTCAGGAATGGACAATGCTGAACATAAAGTTAATGCAATAAAAGAGGACAAATGGATAATGCCACTGCAGGTAAATGGAGCATTAGTTACATTGAAACTAGACACTGGGGCCAAAGCAAACTTAATCAGTATGAGCGACATTAAAAATATGAAAGAAAAGCCCAAAATACAGAAAAAGTCAGTACTACTGAAGAACTATAATGGACAGAAAATAGATAGCTTAAGTGTATGCAGACTTAAAGTGACAGTCAAAGACAAAGTGCATCATCTCATGTTTTCTGTTGTGGCTGAAGGACTTGATTCACTACTAGGTGACAAAGCTTGTGAGGACTTAGAACTGGTCAAGAGACTCTACCGTATAAACTGTGCCATAAGCAGACCAGATGACTCAGTGGATTCTGTAGTGAGTAATTTCCAGGATGTGTTCAAAGGATTTGGAGTTCTACCATTCACTTACAAGATCCAGCTAAAGGAGGATGCTCAGCCAGTGGTACATGCTCCACGGAGAGTTCCAGCACCCCTGCATGACCAGCTCAAGAAAGAACTGGACAGAATGACCACACTAGGAGTCATCAGGAAAGTCGAAGAGACAACAGACTGGATTAACTCCATGGTATGTGTAAAGAAAAAGAACAATGATCTAAGAGTATGCATGGATCCAAAGGACTTAAATGCAAACATAAAACGTGAACACTACCAGATTCCCAAGCGAGATGAAATCACCAGTGAAATGTCAGGTGCCAGATACTTCACAAAGCTCGATGCCTCACAAGGATTTTGGCAACTAAAACTGGATGAAGAGAGCACCAAATACTGTACCTTCAACACACCATTTGGCAGGTATTGTTTCCTCAGAATGCCTTTCGGGATAATATCTGCATTTGAAATCTTTCATAGCGCGATGGAACACATAATTGAAGGTCTGGAAGGAGTTTGGGTCTATGTTGATGACATCATCATCTGGGGCTCCACACTGAAAGAACACAACGAGAGACTGACTACAGTGCTACAGAGCATACGCCGGAATGGACTGAAGCTCAACAAAGCCAAGTGTCAGTTTGGCGTCCAGGAAGTCACTTTCCTAGGAGATAATCTATCTGGTAAAGGAATAGAGCCAGATATGGAAAAAGTAAACGCCATACTCAACATGCCCCGACCCACTGACAAAAAAGGAGTGCTACGCATCATGGGGATGATAAACTTCATTGGAAAGTTCATTCCTAACTTGTCAGCCAAGACAGCCTGTCTGCGAGACCTGCTACATAAAACAAATGAGTTCGCATGGACAGAAAGACATGAACAAGAGTGGATGAACCTCAAAACAGTGCTGACAACCACACCTGTACTCACCTTCTTTGACCCAACAAAGAGAATCAAAGTGTCAACGGTTGCATCAAAAGATGGCCTAGGCGCGGTCTTGCTACAAGCAGAGGGTGAAGATTGGAAGCCTGTTGCCAATGCCTCCAGGTCTATGACTGATTCTGAGTGTCGATACGCCCAGATTGAAAAGGAATGTCTAGGCTTGGTAGTTGGACTAGAAAAGTTCCATGGCTACATATATGGACTTCCCACCTTCACAGTTGAGACAGACCACTGCCCACTGGTTGCCATCATTAAAAAAAATCTGAATGAGATGTCTCCAAGGAATCAACGACTCATGATGAAGCTGCAAAGATATGACTTTGAACTGATCTACACACCAGGCAAACACATAGTGTTAGCAGATGCACTATCCCGAGCACCCACAATGAGTCATGTGAGCTCTACTGAGGAAGGCGTGGATGTTCATGTGAGTATGTTCACTGCTGTGCTGCCCGTGTCAGACACAAAATCAAAGCAAATAGCAGAAGAAACAGTAAAAGATACAGTGTTACAAGCAGTAATAGAGAACATTCATCATGGTTGGCCAAAAGGTTCCTGTCCAAAGTACTATCACATCAGGTCAGAGTTAAGTGTCGCAAGTGGACTATTACTAAAACAGAACAGAATAGTCATTCCACAGGCTCTACATCAAGACATGCTCAAAAGAATTCATGAGGGACACCTCGGAATTGAAAAATGCAAAAGGAGAGCAAGAGACACTGTTTATTGGCCTGGCATAAATAAGGACATTGAGAACATGATAGGCATATGTGAGACATGTCAGAAACACCAAAACAAACAAGCAAAGGAACCAATGATAGTAGCTGACTTACCAACAGCACCATGGCAAAAGGTTGGTATGGACCTCTTTCATTTGAATGGTAAAGACTATCTAATAGTGATTGACTACTATTCTAACTATCCTGAGATGGTGCTGCTCTCAAGCACATCAGCAAGCAGTGTCATAATGCATGTTAAATCCATCTTCACCAGACATGGAATTCCCAGGATTGCCATTAGCGACAATGGTCCGTGCTTCAACTATAAGGAGTGGCAACAGTTTGCAGCACATTATGACTTTCAACACATCACATCCAGTCCTCTGTATACTCAGTCGAATGGTAAGGCAGAGAAAGGTGTTCAAGTTCTCAAACAGCTACTGAAGAAAGCAACAGAAAGCAAGTCTGATCCTTATCTCGCCCTGCTGAGCTACCGAGCCTCCCCTTTAGACTCTGGTTCTTCACCTGCTGAACTCCTAATGGGTCGCAAGTTGTGCACCACGCTACCGTGCTGTGCAAAAGAAAAGCAGAGTAAGGAACTCAGACAGAGACTTCAACTGTTAAAGCTGAAACAGAAATCACACTATGACAAGTCATCCAAAACTCTGAAACCATTGACAAGGGATGATGTTGTCAGGATTGAGGATCCAAATGCCTGGAACAGCAAAGCTACAGTTCTTGAGGAAGTAGGTCCAAGGTCATACACTGTTAGAACTGAGGAAGGACAGATTCTCAGGAGGAACCGCCATTCCCTCCTGAAAACACAAGAAACTATCCAAGAGCAAATCGATGACAATGCCACAACTGAATCTTGTCACTCACCACCAGAACAATCTAACACAAACACACATACAGGTTCTCATGAAAACACATCAGACCTACCTGTGCTGAGAAGATCCACACGTGAAGTAAAAAAGCCTGATAGACTTAATCTTTGAGTATAAAGCAAACTATAATAAAAGAATGAAAAGCTTAGAGTTCATAAAGTAAAGCTTTGAAAATGTGTTGACTGTTGTGAAGATGTTTATGTCGTTATGATTGATTGATATTGATTTTGTTTAACCTCTAAGGAAGGGGGATGTAATGATCAGTAACATGTCATTCTAGAATGGTACACTAGGTGGAGCTGTATGATTAGTAGGGGACTACCCACAAGGCAGTAGTCAAGATGGATGCCTGTACACTAGTCCACATGGCTGAATAAATGACTAGCTCAAGCTAGCTGTTCATAATGAAAACGTCTATTTATTTATGAACATAACAAAGGCTTGATACAAGTTAGAACTGGACTCCTCCATGCTCTGAGCCATTTCGCACAAGCTCGCTGGCCAGCTGCCCAGTGCACCTAGTGTTTCAGAGTAGATGCCCATCAGCCTTCTTCAGTAGCCTGGATCCTCGAAGTCAGCATTTGAGTCCTCTGCAGCAGAGCTAGTATGCAATCGCGCCCTTCGGTGAGCTGGTACCTATAGCGTCCTATCTCCCTCCCCTAGCTCCTGCACACTTATGCTGGTGATTCACCATGTGAAAACCAGTCCTCTAGCCTAATCTTTAAAGTATGCGTGGTGCCAGTCTCTGAGCTGGTGCTTGCGAAGGTGAGATCAAGTGACACTTCATCAGCAGGAATGCTGGCCTCCGTCTTCCTGAAGTGGCAGAGGCAGGTGCACATCTTCAGCACATGAAACAAAAGAGAGTGACAAATGTTAGCTTTTAATGTGAAGGGAGAACAGAGAGAGAAGTGTCTGGTAAACGCAGCTGTTGATTGTCATTCAGAGTGTTTAGGGAAAGGTGGAAGTAATAAAGGAAGAAGCGGATACGGTGATTAGAAACTCTGCGCGATGTCTCCTCCAGCGTTGCAAGTCGACACGGCCATAAATCTGCTCGCTTTCTCCGAGAGGGGACAGGGTGTGCAGGTGGGCTTAGTCACCTCCACTGGCAGCGTTCCGGCGGTGTTGTTGCCTGGAAGACTTTCGACCCTCTTGGGGGCACAGAATCTCCCTCCTCCCATCCACTGCCTGCACCAGGGCCTTCAAGGCACCATCATAAACCATGGTGCCCTGTCAGTATTTGCTGCAGCCATTACTGTGTACAGAGCAAGAATGCACCTCCTCTTTAAGCAATGCTGGCTGCCTTTAACTGGCATCAGAGATAGCGCTGGCTGCACGACTGGCTTATGATAATCATCAGGCAGCACGAATGCCATGTGCTGCCTAGGGCAACACGTGTCCCCTGTGTGACTGCTTTTGGGCACAATCGAATTTCTAGGTCTCAATTTCTGCCCCAAGCGCATCTGCCTGAAGTTGAGCAGAGGCATCAGCAATTCCACAACAAATCTGCTAATGTTAAGAACATCAATCTGTTTAATTTGAGAACACTGTTAAACAGCCATCAGTTGAATTTCTATAGGGATTGTAAGCAAACTAAAGTCATCACACAAATTATAATTTCTAATTTTATATTTAAAAAACAAAATGACACTGTTTTTATAGAAACATAGAAATATAGAAGATAGCAGCAGGAGTAGGCCATTCGGCCCCTCGAGCCTGTTCTGCCATTTAATGAGATCATGGCTGATCATCCAAGTTCAGTACCCTGTCCCTGCTTTCTCCCCATATCCCTTGATCCCTTTAGCCTTAAGAAATATATCTTACTCTTTCTTGAATATATTTAATGAATTGGCCTTCTGTGGTAGAGAAATCCACAGGTTCACCAATCTCTGGGTGAAGAAATTCCTCCTCATCTCTGTCCGAAATGGCTTACCCCTTATCTTTAGACTGTGACCCCTGGTTCTGGACTCCCCCACCATCGGGAACATCCTTCCTGCATCTAGTCTGTCTAGTCCTATTAGAATTTTATAAGTTTCAATGAGATCCCCTCACATTCTTATAAACTCTAGCGAATATAAGCCTAATCGAGCCAATCTCTGCTCATATGTCATTCCTGCCATCCCAGGTATCAGTCTGGTGAATCTTCGTTGCACTCTCTCCATGGCAAGAACATCCTTCCTCGGATAAGGCGACCAAAACTGCACACAATACTCAAGGTGTGGTCTCACCAAAGCCCTGTACAACTGCAGCAAGACATCTTTGCTCCTGTACTTGAATCCTCTCGCTATGAAGCCCAACATACCATTTGCCTTCTTAACCGCCTGCTGCACCTGCATGCTTACCTTCAGCGACTGGTGCACAAGGATACCCAGGTCTCGTTGCACTTCCCCTTTACTAAATCTATTGCCATTCAGATAATAATCTGTCTTCCTGTTTTTGTCACCAAAGTGGTTAACCTTGCATTTATCCACATTATACTGCATTTGCCATGCATCTGCCCAGTCACCCAACCTGTCCAAATTATACTGGAGTTTCTCGGCATCCTCCTCACAGCACACATGCCCACCTAGCTTTGTGTCGTCTGCAAATTTGGAGAAATTACATCTAGTTCCCACGTCCAGATCATTTATATATATTGTGAATAGCTGAGGTCCTAGCACTGATCCCTGCGGTACCCCACTAGTCACTGCCTGCCACTCAGAAAAAGACCCGTTTATTCCAACTCTTTGCTTCCTGTCTGCCAACCAGATCTCTATCCAAGACAGTACCTTACCCCCAATCCCATGTGCTTTAACTTTGCACGCTAATCTCTTATGTGGGACCTTATCGAAAGCCTTCTGAAAGTCCAAATACACCACATCCACTGGTTCTCCCTTATCTATTCTACCAGTTATATCCTCAAAAAATTCCAGTAGATTAGTCAAGAATGATTTACCTTTTGTAAATCCATGTTGACTTTGTCTGATCCTGTCACTGTTTTCCAAGTGCTCTGCTATTACATCTTTTATAATGGACCCTAGCATTATCCCCACTACCGATGTCAGGCTTACCAGTCTATAATTCCCCGTTTTCTCTCTATCACCTTTTTTAAATGGTGGGGTTACATTAGCTATCCTCCAATCCATGGGAACTGTTCCAGAGTCTATAGAATTTTGGAAGATGACCAGCAATGCATCTACTATTTCTAGGGCCACTTCCTTAAGTACCCTAGGATGTAGATTATCAGGCCCTGGGGATTTATTGGCCTTCAATCCCGTCAATTTCCCGAACACCATTTCCCTACAAATATTGATTTCATTCAATTCCTCCCTCTCATTAGACCCTATGTTCCCTGACATCTCTGGGAGGTTATTTGTGTCCTTCTTTGTGAAGACAGAACCAAAGTATGTATTTAATTGGTCTGCCATTTCTTTGTTCCCCATTATAAATTCCCTTGATTCTGACTGCAAGGGACCTACGCTTGACTTCACCAATCTTTTTCTCTTCACATATCTATGGAAGCTTTTACAGTCAGTTTTTATGTTCCCTGCAAGTTACTCTCATAATCTATTTTCCCCCTCTTAATTAATCCCTTTGTCCTCCTTTGCTGAATTCTAAACTGCTCCCAATCCTCAGGTTTGCTGCTTTTTCTAGCCAAATTTTATGTCCACTCCTTAGATCTTATGCTATCCCTAATTTCCCTTGTTAGCCATGGTTGAGTCACCTACAAATTCTGTAGTTCATTCATGCGATCTTTAAATGTTTGCCATTGCCTATCCACCCTCAACCCTTTAAGTAACGCTCCCCAATCCATCCTAGCCAACTCGTGCCTCATGCCATCATAGTTTCCTTGATTTAAATTCTGGACCCAAGTCTCTGAGTAAACAACTTCACTCTCCATTTTAATGAAGAATTCTATCATATTATGATCGCTCCTCCCCAAGGGGCCTCGCACAACAAGATTGCTAATTAATCCTTTCTCATTACATAATACCCAGTCTAAGATGGCCTGATCTCTAGTTGGTTCCTCGACATATTGGTCCAGGAAACCATCCCGTATACACTCTAGGAATTGCTCCTCCACAGTATTGTTACTAATTTGGTTAGCCCAATCTATATGTAGATTAAAGTCACCCATGATAACTGCTGTGCCCTTATTGCACACGTCTCTAATTTCCCATTTAATGCCATCCCCAACCTCAGCATTACTGTTTGGGGTTCTGTATACAACTCCCACTAACGTTTTCTGCCCCTTGGTATTTCTCTGCTCTGCCCATACAGAGTCCACATAATCAGGGCTAATATCCTTCCTTACTACTGGGTTAATCTCTTTAACCAGCAATGCTACCCTACCTCCTTTTCCTTTTTTCCTGTCCTTCCTGAATATTGAATACCCTTGGTCGTTGAATTTCCAGTCTTGGTTATCCTGGAGCCATGTCTCCGTAATCCCAATTATATCATATCTGTTTACATCTATTTGTGCAGCTAATTCATCCACCTTATTAAGAATGCTCCTCACATTAAGACACAAAATTGGGTTGGTAGCGCCGGCGCTGAGCGCCTAAAGAGACCTAGAATTGGGGCGAAGCCCTATGTTGGGGCGAGCGCTATGAGGATAGCGCCGACTCAGAAATTGACTATACATTTAGCGCCTGCGCTAAGTGTTTGCGCGCGCCCGCGAGCGCAAATGGCTCATGACGTCATTTCAGTGTGCAACGCCTTTTAGGAGCGCCTGAGCGCATATTGGGTGGCGCCCGGAGCCTTAGCACCCAGCGCTATTAGTGACAGTTCGAAGGAGGGCTAACAGGCCCTTCTCGGAGTAGGGCGGCGCTATTTAAAGGGGACAGCTCCAGTGCAGAATCTTCTGCCACTTGGCCTGCTCATTGCGATCGCTGCTGGAGAGAGTTGGCGAGCTAATGTGGAGCGGAGTTCTGGGATTTGAGCTTTACAGTACTTGGTACCTTCAACCCTGTCCGAAACACTTGCAGCACTACACCCAACAGCCTTTTGACCAACTGGCATCCGAATGGGAGCTTGTTTGGAGGGCGACGGCCTCATCGCCCAACACTGTGAAGGGGCAGAGAGACGGCGGGAGAGGGGGCCGGGATTGGCCAGAAGGAGGAGGGGCAATGGAGGTCGGCCAATCCGACGGGAGGCTGCGAGGGTCTTTAGGCAGCAGGTGACAAGCCTTGACATGTCGGAGGGGCAGTGTTTGCGAAGGCTCCGAATCTGGAGGGACATTGTTACTGATCTGTGCCATCTGCTTGGTCAGGATCTGCAGCCACGTGAACGCTGCAGAACCTCTCTGTCCATGATGGCTACACTGACTGAAGGCCTCCATTTTTATGCCAACGGCTCCTTTCAGTCAGCCATTGGGGACAATGCGACTGTCTGTCAGGCTGCAGTCCGCTGTTGCATCCAGCAAGTGACAGATGCCCTTTATAGGCGAACGCGTCCATTCATTACCTTCCCTCGGACCCTGCACAAGCAGGCGGAGGAGGAGGAGTATGAGGAGGAGGAGAAGGAGGAGGAGGAAGAGCAGGCGGAGGAGGAGGAGGAGGAGGAGGAGGAAGATGGAAGGGCTGCTGAAAGTGGAAGGTCCATTCGTCAGAGGCTCCTCTGGACTCATCTCGACACCCCTGTGGCGGAATGATGAGAGTCTTACCTCATGGGCACTTTGGATGTTTGAGGGCCTCTGCATGCCAGCATCACTGAAAGTAGTCACATGCACCAAGCAACATTTAAACTTCTGTTTATTGACACAAAAGTCTTTCATTACAGCTAAACAACGTAAAGTGAGCAGAAACCATCACTGCCAAAATAAAAGTGACCTGTTCGGCAAAGCAGCAAAACTCAACAAAAATCTGCACCTATAACAGCAGGTGAGGGTGTCCGTGAATTTGGACAAACAAACGTCTCAGCACCTCCCTCTACAACTGGCCCCTTGAGGGAGAACGACTTCTCGTTCGCGCCCGGCCCCTTCCCTCCCTGCTGCTCCGACATAATTGCACCCCAGTGGCGGCCTCAAGGCTGGGGGATGCTTGCCGACTGTCTGGAAGCGCAGAAGCCCCTGAGGTACGGCCTGGCTGACCTCTGGGCTTGGAGGGTGCGGACGCGGGATGCTTGCTTTGAGCATGGCTGGGAGCAGTGTGGCCTGCAGGTGGTGGCAGCTGCAATGCAGGCGTCCCAGCGCTGGCATGTGCAATGGTCTCCTGCCAAGAGAGGACACCTGCACCATGGTCGGACGACACACTGGCTATCTGAGGGGAGCGGCTCGGCTCATCCGCCACAATCGCAGGCTCCACGGATTCCTGGCCTTGTACGGGAGTGGAAGGGCCTGGGTGATCCTATCTGATGCAGAGAGGGTGGCTGCAGTGAGACATCGCGTTGCGTCAATCTGGCTGTGGAGGAGCCCAGCAAGTGAATGCGTGGCAACAGTGAGGACCTGTGTGCCAGGTGCCAGTGCTTCGGAGAAGGCCTGGACAGTTCTTCCCATGGCTTCGGACAAGGCAGGAGCCGACCGCTCCACTGCCTCGGACAAGCCCTGCACAGACCTTTCCAGGGATTGTCTGAAGCCCTGAACAGTCCTTTCCATTGCTGACTCAAAGCCGTGGACAGTCCTCTCCATTGTTGGGCCGAAGCCCTGGATCGTCCTGTCCATTGTGGCCCCGAAGCCCTGGATAGACCTGTCCATTGTTTCCCTGAACACCTGGAGAGACCTCTCCATTGTTGCGCCAAAGCCCTGCAGAGTCCTCTCCATTGTTGCCCCGAAGTCCAACATACTCCTAGCCAATGAATCTATTGACTCAGGCATCTTCTCCACTGCAGCCATCAGCTCCGTGTGTCTGACCCGGGCCTGTTTGCTCATCTCTGCCAGGCGCCGGACCTCATCTGCACTCTGTGCAGCAGTCATGACGACCTGCCTTGCCCTGCGGGGAGACGGTGGCCGAACTTGCCTATCCCCCCTGCGTTGCTCCATGCCGCTTGGTCCGGCAACTGGTTCATCCTCAGAGCCACCCCCCCTCCCCTCCAGGGGACTACTATCCCCAGTCTGCAGATGTCTCAGCTCCCCGGATTCTGCAACGGCTGGTCCGGATTCCTCCTGGTCCTCGCCTCCGGTGGCACTGGCACTGGCAGCTTCAGCGCGTTGAGCCCGAGTTGGTGCTGCTTCATCTGAAAGTGGGAGGTGGAAGAGTGGCTTTAGCAAAAGGACAGGTTTGCTGAAAGGCATGCCAGATTGCGGCATGGCTCTGACATGGCTGCACACTGAGGATGCATGCTGGCAGGGGGACCAAGTGGAAGGCAACAGGTGGAAAAGGTGAGAGTCTTACCCTCGCTGTCGGTAATGGGGTCGGCAGATGCAGTGGTCACTGGACCAGACAGACGTCCTCCAAGTATCTGGTGCACTCTCTCCTCCAGATCCGTGAGAGTGACCACTTGTGCAGGTCCGCCACCGGTTCGACGCTGTTCTTTTCTAATCTGCGCCACCTTCGACTGCAGGGGAAAGAAGGGGAGGTTCTGTTACATGAGGCCTTGAGACATCATCGCATGCCCCCCGTTGTGCAAGAGCCCTTACATGAGGCCTTGAGACATCATCGCATGCCCCCCATTGTGCAAGAGCCCTTACATGAGGCCTTGAGACATCTGTCCATGTGTCTGCCCAGAAAGGGCCATGGGTGCATACTGACAGATGGCCAGTGGCGCATCATTGCAGCAGGGTGCCCGAAGTCAGCTGCAGATGGAGGGAAGCACAAGTTTGGTAAACCATCACTCACCCTAATGATCCGTGTCAGGTCGTTGAATTTCTTCCTGCACTGAACAGGGGTCCTGGTCGCCATTCTGCTGGAGTTGACCCTCACAGCAACCTCCCTCCAAGATCGTCGGTAAGCCTTCTGATTTGGCCTCTTGCCATTATCCGGGTACAGCACCTGTCGACGGTGTTCAACTGCAGCCACCAATTGGTCCAGAGCCTCAGTGCTGAAGCGCTCTGCTCTCTGCCTAACCTTCTCCATAATGATGAACTTTGTACCGCCAGACAAGGGTGAGCGCCGAATCTGAGGCCTACAGGGCGTTGGGTGTTGAAGCTCAGTCTGACTGACCCACCCCTTTAAGAGCCGGCCGGCGCCTGCAGGTCTCGTGCTTTGCCGTAATTGAGTTCACCTGCCATGCGCCCGTCCGCGTCGAAATTGAGTAGCGCCTGACCTTTTGCGCCTTAAGAGCACCGTGCAACGGCTGATTTAGCGCCTGAATCCCCTTTGGGGGCGATGCAACCTAATATCGCCCCAGGCGCGGATAGCTCTCGTCTGGCTATAAACTTAGCGCATCGCCAGTTCTAACGCCTCAAGCGGGGCTATACCCAATTTCTAGGCCAAAGCCTTCAGGCTTGATTTTTTTAACTCTTAGGCCTAGAAATTCGGGGGCGCCAGTCTCGCCAGGGCGCCGGAAGTACCGCCCCGGAAGGAGTCACGAGCGCCCACTGGAAATTCAGTTTCAGCACCCCAGACGGAAGCGCGGCACTACTTGAGGCGCCCCGCATCCGTCTTGGGGCGCTGCAACTGAAGTTCACAGCACAACGTGCCGCAGCGCCACACGTTGCGGCATGGCGCGCTGCAGTACTGCAGGCCTTCCTCCCCTTCTTAAAGGGGAGGGGCCTGCTGCAGCGCGATCTGAGATCGCGAGTGGCGGCAAAAAAGCCCGGCACCGAGGAGAAGTGCCGGGCTCTTGGGAGACAGCCAGCACAATGCGGGGGGGGGTGTTGCTCAGGAGGCCGGGGACGGCTGCGCAAAGAGGTGCTGGCAGGCAGCCAGCAAAATAAATTGCCGCCCCGCACCTCAGCACCTCTACCGCCGCAGGTAGGCCCCCCTGAACCGGTCGCAAATTGCAACCGGCGTTACAGCGGGGGGCGCTACCAAATTTTGTGATCGGGGCGGTAGCAGGGCACTGCGCACACCGATGACATCATCGGATGCGGCGCAGTGCTACCGGCTAACGCCGCCATTAGCGCCCCGCTAAATTCCGCAGGAAGCATGGCCAGTGGTGCTAAACCCACTAAGTGCCCTCTTTGGGCGCTAACTGGTGGCGCAGCCCACCAAATTTCTAAACCTTAGTCCTTTTAGAATTATTATTTACTGTGGCCCTGTTTGACTTACACCCTTCATTTCTCTGCCTTCCACTTTTGCTTTTCTCCTTCCTGTCTTTTGTTTCTATCCTTGCTTCCCTTTCCTCTGTCTCCCTGCACAGGTTCCCAACCCCCTGCCATTTTAGTTTAAACCCTCCCCAACAGCACTAGCAAACACTCCCCCTAGGACATCGGTTCCGGTCCCGCCCAGGTGCAAACCGTCCAGTTTGTACTGATCCCACCACCCCCAGAACTGGTTCCAATGTCCCAGGAATTTGAATCCCTCCCCCTTGCACCATTCCTCTAGTCACGTATTCATAAAGTATGATTTATTAAAATAAGATTTTGGGAGTTTTGTTTAATTTACAGCAGAATTGCAGAGCTCTAATTTGTCACTCTAAAAAACAGTGAATTAATTGGAGAATAATCACTCATCAAAGCACAATTATCAGAAGGGAGACACATCTGATTAAAATCCCTTCAGGTTTCCATTAACCTGAGTTAGTATTGACAATGTGATTGCTTTCTTGATGTGATCAATAATGTCAGACATCTGTGTGACATCAAGAGCACGGGATAAAGGAACAATTTAGAAATGATTTACTTTTTTTGTACTTATGAGGATGAGAAATTCTGGTGCTTTCCATTTTTGGTTTCCAGTGTCAGCATCAAACACTGTCAGGTCAGGCAAAGCATGGACCAGGTGCAAAGTAAAGCATTAGCCACTTTGCTCCAACAACAAAAAATATATAATTATATAGTGTCTTTATTTATAACAAAACATAGGAACATACAAATTGCTAGACAATAAAAGACCGCGGTCTATCTAGTTGGTCTTCTACCATCCTGGTAGTCGCACAATACGAGGATAATCGACTTCAAAAGTATTTCATGGCAGGGTGAGAGGTGGAACCATGCACTGAGTGACTAAAGATGAAGCTGAAAAGAGAGATTTTGAAAAGGTTTTTGAAAATGGGAAAAGGGATAGAATAAAGATGGAGGAATTTAGTATGAGAGTTCCAGAGCACCAAAGTGCATGCTGGTAAAATCTCTGCTACCAATGGTGGAGCAGCTGGAGGGATTTGCATAGTTTACCAATGTCAGAAGAACAAAGTTGGAGGAGGTTGCAATGGGGCAACACCATGGAGGTATTTGTAAATGAGGATTACAGTTTTGAACTCAATGTGATGGGGAATGGGGAGCAAATAGAGGTCAGCAAGGGCAGTGCGTTAGGTGGTTGGGACTTAGTATTGGATAGGACGACAGCACCAATTGGATGGCTTTCAATTTCTCACACAAGTCATCCTTGACACCCCTCCATGCAGAACAGCAACAACTTGCCTTTAATGTAGTAAAATGTCCCAAGGTGCTTCACAAGAGCGTAATCAGACAAAAATTAACACCAAACCAAAGAAGGAGATATTAGGACAGGTGGCCAAAAGCTTAGTCAAAGAGGTAGGTTTAAGGAGCATCTTAAAGGAGACAAGAGGCGTGGAGAGGCGGAGAGGTTTAGGGAGGAAATTTCAGAACTTAGGCCCTAGATGGCTGAAGGCACAGCCACCAATGGTGAGGCAATGGAAGTTGGGGATGTACAAGAGGCCAGAGTTGGAGGAATGCAGATTTCTTGGAGGGTTGTAGAGCTGGAGGAGATTACAGAGATAAGGAGGAATAAAGCCATGGGAGAATTTGAGGATGAGAATTTTAAAATCAAGGTGTTGCTGGAATGAGAGCCATTTTAGGTCAGTGAGCACAAGGATGATGGGTAAATGGAACTTGGTGCTAGTTAGGATATGGGGGAGCAGATTTTTGGATGTGCTTATGGAGGGTGGAAGGTGGGAAGCTGGGCAAGAGAACATTGGAATACTCGAGTTTGGAGGTAATAAAAACATGGATGTGGGTTTCAGCAGCAGATGGGCTGAGGCAGGGGCAGATGCAGGTGGAATTAGGTGGTCTTTGTGAAGGAGAAGATATGGGATCGGAAGCTCAGCTCAGGGTCAAATAGGCACCAATGTAGCGAACAATCTGGTTCAGCCTGAGTCAGTGGCCAGGTAGGGGGATGGAATCAATAGCTAGGGAATGGAATTTGTGGTGGAGACCAATGTCAATGCAATCATCCACAATAAGGTTATGGATGGTAAGGGACTTGTTCACAAGTAAGGAGGGAAATGCAGAGAGGGGTGGCGATTCTTGTTCCACTGGCAGAGTCCACGGGGTCAGAGGTGGGATGGAAAGACAGGAAGGCAGTTGGCAAGATTAGCCCCCAGCTGGCGAGTTGGGTGGGTAGGCCGGTGAGAGAGTAAGGTGGGGCAGTTGGGGTTGCTGCTCGTAAGGAGGCAGTGATGAGAGCCTTGATGAGCCCTGCGGAGAATGTCGAGAGAGGCACAGAGGGAGGCTGTGGGCTTATCCGAGAGCGAATCAAGCCTGGGACGGCATCAGGAGAGTAGAACGTTTGAGGAATAGTGAAGGGTTGGGGTAGGGATTTGTGGGGGTTAAGTACTCGAGAGGGGAGAAATGAAAGGAGACATGATTGGGGAATAGGAAGGGGAGGAGACAGGAAAGAAGGGCTGAGGGGTAAAGAGAAGAGAAAGAAAAACAGAGATAGAAGTAATGGGCTTAGGTCTGGAGTGACAGCCAAAATATGGACGCAAATGGTCACAGGGAAACTTAAGTTACATAGGCATGGTAAAGATTAGAATGGATTTGTCCTGTTTGTATTTGGATAATAGGTAGGAGACAGAAAAGAGATTCCAAAGTCAGAGTTCTCATGGTAGGATAAATTTGACTTTAGATAAGGTAGACTTGGTTCGGAGTACCGACGAACTGATGTTCAGGTTTGGAGACAGGTATAAATGGCAAGCGAGTCCAGGAGCTGTTTGAGGGGCAGGGTATCAGTGGAAGTATTTCCATAGAAAATGGAGAGCCAAGGAGGTGTGTAGAATTGACCATGAGCCAGCATATGTTGATCCAGGAGTTGAGCGGAGAGGTGAGTAGTGGCCTTGGTGATTAGTATACCAGCAGAGGGATGAATGGAATCAGCAACAATGGGAAGCAGGATAAAAGCAGCAGAGCAAAGGTCATCAGCAGAGGAGCAGAATCCAGAGCAGGATGGGAACCAGCAGGAACAGATGAAAGCCAGCTCAGCATAGAGAAATTCCCAGCAGAGGAGCAGAAAACTGAGGATACAGCAGCGGTCCAGGAACTAGAATCGAGATGACCCAAAAAAGAATACAGTCTCCGTAGAAAATGGCGGCAAAGTTGGAGGTCGGTATAAGCAGCAGGGAAATGGACTTCGGCCCAGGAGAAGTGGGAGAAATGTAAAACAGTGGCATGTTTTTGAATTACTGTGGCAAGTCTGTGCTGTGGATTTCTGCACATTAGGAATTGGGTTCAGATGCCAAGCTCATTTCACATAGGACAGAACACAAAGTTTTGTAAGGTCAGTCTGGGTGTGAGAAGTCGAGAACCACAGTTTAAAAACCATTACATAAAATGCATCAGATTTTGTAAAACATAATCGGTATAAAAAAATTACCTGGAGACACTGGCCTGGAAATTCCTGGGGCCCGGCTCCACCAGCGTAAGTGTGGCAGAGCAGAACCCGCACTTGCCATTGCTAAAGGCTGAGACCAAAATTTCACGGATGGGGTCATTTGTATAGATGGGGCAGTCTGCTGGTGTCTGGAAGGGCGGATCAGCAGCAGCTGCCCCAGCCCGAGCTCAACCCCCCTCATAAGGTGGATTGGCATCCTCTGGAGGCCCAGGCAGACCCTCTTGACAGAGGGGGTGGGCGGAGGATCGATAGGTAAAGGTCCTGTCCAAATGGGGCAGAATCCCAGCACAGCCAGGTTCCTGTCCATGAGCTGCCACCCTGGGCATAAATGTAACTCCAACCCCAGGATTTTCAGGGCCTAGTCTATCTGAGGATATTTTTTTGTACTACTTGAATTATCTACTTTGGACAAGTTAACCCCTCTGCTCAAATAGTGAGCAATAGATTGTCGTAGGAATGCATTAAGTGTTCATCTGCTAATATTGCAAATACATAGTAGTAACTGGGCTGAGGTCATTACAGTTCAAGGATATGGATTCAATGCCAGCCATCGAGAATGAAAATCTCTTTTCCCTCATGATTGTAACATATTGTCAGTGAAATTAGCTTAGTGCAAATTCGATTCAGTTTCCATTGGGCATGAGTCAACAACAGCACAATTGACAGTAATTGGCACTTAAAAATAAATAAAACATGTAGAAATAACTAAACCAAATTTATAACAGACTTCTTCATAATGAAGGGTATGGAATATTCTGGTGACATTAAAGAGCACATATTTAGAAAGAATTGCCTAATTAACATACTCAAATTTATCACATACCCAATAGAAAAACACAAAAATGAAAACTCAGAATTTTGTATCTTGGCTAGATGATTCAAATTAGACACTTGTGTTGGAATACCCTTAAATGTCTTCCTCTTAAAACCAGTTGAAGCATTAGGCTATTCGCAGCCTCAAACACAAGGCAAAAAGTGTGTGGATAGAAACATAGAAGATAGGAGCAGGAGTAGGCCATTCAGCCCCTCGAGCCTGTTCTGCCATTTAATGAGATCATGGCTGATCATCCAAATTCAGTACCCTGTCCCTGCTTTCTCCCCATATTCCTTGATCCCTTTAGCCTTAAGAAATATATCTAACTCCTTCTTGAATATATTTAATGAATTGGCCTCAACTGCCTTGTGTGGTAGAGAATTCCACAGGTTCACCATTCTCTGGGTGAAGAAATTCCTCCTCATCTCAGTCCTAAATGGCTTACCCCTTATCCTTAGACTGTGACCCCTGGTTCTGGACTCCCCAGCCATCGGGAACATCCTTCCTGCATCTAGTCTGTCTAGTCCTATTAGAATTTTATAAGTTTCAATGAGATCCCCTCTCATTCTTCTAAGCTCTAGTGAATATAAGCCTAATCGACCCAATCTCTCCTCATACGTCATTCCTGCCATCCCAGGTATCAGTCTGGTGAATCTTCGCTGCACTCTCTCCATTGCAAGAACATCCTTCCTCGGATAAGGTGACCAAAACTACACACAATACTCAAGGTGCGGTCTCACCAAGGTCCTGTACAACTGCAGCAAGACATCCTTGCTCCTGTACTTGAATCCTCTCGCTATGAAGCACAACATACCATTTGCCTTCTTAACCGCCTGCTGCACCTGCATGCTTACCTTCAGCGACTGGTGCACAAGGACACCCAGGTCTCGTTGCACTTCCCCTTTTCCCAATCTATTGGCGTTCAGATAATAATCTGTCTTCCTGTTTTTGCCACCGAAGTGGATAACCTCGCATTTATCCACATTATACTGCATCTGCCATGCATCTGCCCAATCACACAACCTGTCCAAATCATACTGGAGTTTCTCTGCATCCTCCTCACAGCACACACGCCCACCCAGCTTTGTGTCGTCTGCAAACTTGGAGATATTACATCTAGTTCCCTCATCTAGATCATTAATATATATTGTGAATAGCTGGGGTCCTAGCACCGATCCCTGCGGTACCCCACTAGTCACTGCCTGCCCCTCGGAAAAAGACCCGTTTATTCCAACTCTTTGCTTCCTGTCTGCCAACCAGTTCTCTATCCAAGTCAGTATCTTACCCCCAATCCCATGTGCTTTAACTTTGCACGCTAATCTCTTATGCGGGACCTTATCAAAAGGAACCAACTAGAGATCAGGCCATCTTAGACTGGGTATTATGTAATGAGAAAGGATTAATTAGCAATCTTGTTGTGCGAGGCCCCTTGGGGAGGAGCGATCATAATATGATAGAACCTTATCGAAAGCCTTCTGAAAGTCCAAATACACCACATCCACTGGTTCTCCCTTATCTATTCTACCAGTTACATCCTCAAAAAGCTCCAGTAGATTAGTCAAGCATGATTTACCTCTTGTAAATCCATGTTGACTTTGTCTGATCCTGTCACTGTTTTCCAAGTGCTCTGCTATTACATCTTTTATAATGGACTCTAGCATTATCCCCACTACTGATGTCAGGCTTACCGGTCTATAATTCCCCATTTTCTCTCTACCACCTTTTTTAAATAGTGGGGTTACATTAGCTATCCTCCAATTCATGGGAACTGTTCCAGAGTCTATAGAATTTTGGAAGATGACCAGCAATGCATCTACTATTTCTAGGGCCACTTCCTTAAGCACCCTATCAGGCCCTGGGGATTTATCGGCCTTCAATCCCGTCAATTTCCCTAACACCATTTCCCTACAAATACTGATTTCATTCAATTCCTCCCTCTCATTAGACCCTATGTTCCCCGACATCTCTGGGAGGTTATTTGTGTCCTCCTTTGTGAAGACAGAACCAAAGTATGTATTTAATTGGTCTATCATTTCTTTGTTCCCCATTATAAATTCCCCTGATTCTGACTGCAAGGGATCTACGCTTGACTTCACCAATCTTTCTCTCTTCACATATCTATAGAAGCTTTTACGTCAGTTTTTATGTTCCCTGAAAACTTACTCTCATACTCTATGTTCCCCCCTCTTAATTAATCCCTTTGTCCTCCTTTGCTGAATCCTAAACAGCTCCCAATCCTCAGGTTTGCTGCTTTTTCTGGCCAAATTATATGTCCTCTCCTTGGATCTTATGCTATCCCTAATTTCCCTTGTGAGTCACCTTTTTTGTTTTATTTTTATGCCAAACAGGGATGAACAAATTCTGTAGTTCATCCATGCAATCTTTAAATGTTTGCCATTGCCTATCCACCGTCAACCCTTTAAGTAACGTTCCCCAATCCATCCTAGCCAACTCGTGCCTCATACCATCGTAGTTTCCTTTATTTAAATTCTGGACCCTAGTCTCTGAGTCAACTACTTCACTCTCCATCTTAATGAAAAATTCTATCATATTATGATTGCTCCTCCCCAAGGGGCCTCGCACAACAAGATTGCTAATTAATCCTTTCTCATTACATAATACCCAGTCCACGATGGCCTGATCTCTAGATAGTTCCTCGAAATATTGGTCCAGGGAACCATCCCGTATACACTCTAGGAATTCCTCTTCCACAGTACAGGTAGACTATCCTTTATCCGAAAACCTCGGGACCAGCCGAGTTTCGGATAAAGGAGAATTTCGGATTTCAGAAGGTGGGTCGGCGGGGGGGTCGGCGGGGGGTCGTGCGCACGACTTACATTGACGCTCAGCGTAAGTCAGTCGGGGTCGGCGGGGGTCGGGGCCGGCGGGGTACGCGGGGGGGGTCGGCGGTTGTCGGGGCTGGCGGGGTCCGCGGGGGGGTCGGCGGTTGTCGGGGCTGGTGGGGTCGGCGATTGTCGGGGCTGGCGGGGTCGGCAGTTGTCGGGGCTGGCGGGGTCGGCGGTTGTCGGGGCTGGCGGGGTCGGCGGTTGTCGGGGCTGGCGGGGTCGGCAGTTGTCGGGGCTGGCGGGGTCGGCGGGGGGGTCGGCGGGGGGTCGTGCGCACGACTTACCCTTTATCCGAACTTCCGCAACCGGAACCCTCTAAAAACCGGAGGTTTTTTCGTTCAGCGTAAGTCGTACGCACGACTTACGCTGAACGAAGAGGGTTTCGGTTTTCGGAAGTCCGGATAAAGGGTAGTCTACCTGTATTGTTACTAATTTGGTTAGCCCAATCTATATGTAGATTAAAGTCACCCATGATAACTGCTGTGCCCTTATTGCATGCATCTCTAATTTCCCATTTAATGCCATCCCCAACCTTAGCATTACTGTTTGTGGGTCTGTATACAACTCCCACTAACGTTTTCTGCCCCATGGTATTTCTCAGCTCTGCCCATACAGATTCTACATCATCAGAGCTAATATCCTTCCTTACTATTGTGTTAATCTCCTCTTTAACCAGCAATGCTGCCCCACCTCCTTTCCCTTTTTCCCTGTCCTTCCTGAATATTGAATACCCCTGGATGTTGAATTCCCAGTCTTGGCCACCCTGGAGCCATGTCTCCATAATCCCAATGATATCATATCCATTTACATCTATTTGCACAGCTAATTCATCCACCTTATTACAAATGCTCCTTGCATTAAGACACAAAGCCTTCAGGCTTGATTTTTTAACACTCTTAGTCCTTTTAGAATTATTATTTACTGTGGCCCTGTTTGATTTACACCCTTGATTTCTCTGCCTTCCACTTTTGCTTTTCTCCTTCCTGTCTTTTGTTTCTATCCTTGTTTCCATTTCCTCTGTCTCCCTGCACAGGTTCCCAACTCCCTGCCATTTTAGTTTAAACCCTACCCAACAGCACCAGCAAACACTAGGACATCAGTTCCGGTCCTGCCCAGGTGCAAACCGTCCAGTTTGTATTGATCCCACCTGCCCCAGAACCGGTTCCAATGTCCCAGGAATTTGAATCCCTCCCCCTTGCACCATTCCTCTAGCCACGTATTCATCTGAAATATCCTTCTATTTCTACTCTGACTAGCATGTGGCACTGGTAGCAATCCTGAGATTACTACCTTTGAGGTCCTATTTTTTCATTTACTTCCTAACTCCCTATATTCAGCTTTTAGGACCTCATCCCGTTTTTTACCTGTATCATTGGTACCTATATGCACCACAACAACTGGCTGTTCACCCTCCCCCTCCAGAATGCCCTGCAGCTGCCCCGAGACATCCTTGACCCTTGCACCAGGGAGGCAACATACCATCCTGGAGTCTTGTTTGTGGCCGCAGAAACGCCTATCTATTCCCCTTACAATAGAATCCCCTATCACTATAGCTCTCCCGCTCTTTTTCCTCCCGTCCTCTGCAGCAGGACCACCCATGGTGCCAGGAAGTTGGCTGCTGCTGCCTTCCCCCAATAAGCCATCTCCCTCAACAATATCCAAAGTGGTATATCTGTTTGAAAGGGGGATGGCCACAGGGGACACCTGCACTACCCACCTGCGCCTACTACTCTGTCTGGCGGTCCCCCATTCCCTTCCTGCCTGTGCAGTCTTTACCTGCGGTGTTACCAACTCCCTAAACGTGCTATCCACAATGTCCTCAGCATCGCGAATGCTCCAGTATGTATCCATTCGCAGCTCCAGCACTGCAATGCGGTCTGTCAGTAACTGCAGCTGGATACACTTCCCGCACACATGGTCGTCAGGATAAAGCCTATAGTAAACTAGAACAATCGAGTACCAACTCTTCATGATTTTAATGGTGTGAGGACTTGTATGGAACAAGTCCCCATATGCCCTGAGAAGATGATGGTGGACCTTCTCTTTGAACGTTACAGTCCTTGTACTTATGGTAGTCTACGATGATGTTAGGTATGGGATTTCAGGAGTTTGATCCCGTGATGAAGAAATGCTGGTATATGTCCAAGTCAGGTTGGTGTGTGACTTGTAGGGGAGAGATTTTCCCAATGGGTTGTTTCTGAGCCCTCCCCTTCTCATCTCCTACTGTTCTCCCTTTATCTGTTCAATGTATTTTTTATTTTAATGGCTATATTGTCTCAGTGCAATTAAAATATTTTAAAGAACAATTCCTTTTCTGCAGTAATCTCTAACAATTGTTCTATGGTCCAACCCTCCGAGAACTCCGCATTCATCCCACTCTGGCCGCTTGTGGATCCTCCACTTCAGCCATCTAGGCCCTAAGCTTTGGAAGTCCCTCCCCAAACCACCTCGCCACTCAACCTCTCTCTCCTCCTTTAAGACGATGCATAAAGCCTACCTCTTTGACCAAGCGTTTGGTCGCCTGTCCTAATGTCTCCTTCTTTTGGCTCGGTATTAATTTTTGTCTGATTATGCTCCTGTGAAGCCCCTTGGGATGTTTTACTACCTTAAAGGTGCTGTATAAATGCAAGTTGTAATTGTTGTTATGTCATCCTCTAGTACATTAACATTTCCATTTATGCCATTATTTGTAAAAAAAAAATGCAAAATATTTACCATCTTCACCACACCTTCATTCTCTACAATTACAGTCCCTCCTTCATTTACTCTTTTATATATGCTTATATAAATGGACCAAATTCCCTTCTTCTGTTCTATGTGATTCTATGAAAAGCTCCATTTGGTTTCATATTATCTGCTCGCTTTTTCCCCCAATACTCCCTTTCAGCCATTCTAATCATCCTTTTTCACCTCCTCACTCTATTTTCTATATTTTCATGATTTGCTTTAGTATTATTAGTCATAATTTTATCATTTGGCTTTCTTTCAAGATTCAGTTTAGTTTTAATCTCTTTATTTATCCATGGAATTTTATTCGTTGATATACCCCTTTCATGTTATAGGAATACATTTATTTTGTACTCTAGCCATCTCAAAATTTGAAGATTGTACACCGTTGATCCATTGGCTAGTTTGTTAACTTTCCTGCCCAATTAATTTGGGCCAGTTCCTTTCTAAACCCATTGATCTTTTCCAGTCCAGAATCCTTTGGCTCTTCATTATCCTTTTGTATTCTTGCATTGAACCCACGTTATTGCCTTTTCCCAACTGTTCTACGTCCACATTAGTTATTTGCTCCAATGCATTTCCCGGAAATAAATCAAGCTGGACAGGAAACATACTGATCCAGGAAACCCTGATCCCCTCTTTAATCACATGCATTACCTCTATTCCAGTCTATCTTGAGATCATTGAAATCACACAATGTTAGAGTCCCGGCACAGAAGGAGGCCATTCGGCCCATCGAGTCCATGCCGGCTCTCTGTAGAGCAATCAAGTCAGTTCCATTCCCCCGCTCTATCCCCGTAGCCCTGCAAGTTTATTTCCCTCAAGTGCCTATCCAGTTTCCCCTTGAAAACATTGAGTGTCTCTGCTTCCACCACTTCCGTCGGCAGCGAGTTCCAGGTCCTCACCACTCGCTGCGTAAAAAAGATTTTTCTCACATTCCCCCTGTATCTCTTGTCCAAAACCTTAAATCTGTGTCCCCTAGTCCTTGTATCATCAACAAATGGGAACAGCCTTTCCCCATCTAACCTATCCAAACCTATCATAATCTTGTACACCTCTATCAAATCACCCCGCAACCTCCTTTGCTCTAATAAAAACAAATCCAACTTCTCTAACCTGTTCTTGTAGCTAAGATCCCCCATCCCTGGAACCATTCTGGTAAATCTCCTCTGCACCCTCTCAAGTGCCTTTACATCCTTACTAAAGTGCGGTGACCAGAACTGGACACAATACTCTAGTTGTGGCCTAACCAGCGATTTATAAAGGTTCAGCATAACTTCTCTACCTTTTGTACTCAATACCTCTTGACGTAATAAAGACTCACTACGCACTTGGTTGAACATAAAGCAAGGCTTTAATCAACTTGTAACAAAACATGGAGGTCCAGTTAGTAGTCACTAGCTTCCTGTTTCCAGATTGTCTCTGACCAAGTTGGGCCCATGCCCGAGTATTTATACTCCTCGGACGGCGCCCTCAGCTGGCCGTCCAGTAGTATTTCCTGAGTTACTTCTTGTAGAAGTTGCGATTTATGACACCTCTATTTATGAAGCCCAAGATCCCATATGCTTTGCTAACCACTCTCTCAACATGTCCTGCCACCTTCAGGGACCTATGTACATTAACTCCCAGGTCCCTCTGTCCCAGCACACTCTTTAAAACTGTGCCATTAAGTGTATATTGCCTCTCCCTGTTCCTTCTGCCAAAATACAGCACCTCACATTTCTCTGTATTAAATTCCATCTGCCACTTGTCTTCCCATTCTGCTAGCCTTTCTATGTCCTGTTGAGTCGATTGGTATCATCCTCACTGTTTGCCACACCCCCAAGTTTGGTGTCATTGGCAAATTTAGAAATTCTACTCTGTATTCCAATATCCAGGTCATTTATATTTATCAAAAAAAAGTGCCCCAGCACTGACCCTTAGAGAACACCACTGTCCACCATCCTCCAGTCTGAAAAGCAGCCATTTACCACCACTCGCTGTTTTCTGTCCTAAAGCCAATTCCTTATCCAAGCTGCCACTGACCCACCTATTCCATGAGTCTCAATTTTGTTAACCAGCCTTCTATGTGGTACTTTGTCAAACGCCTTCCTAAAATCCATGTAGACAACATCCATTGCATTCTCTTCATCAATTATCCCTGTTACTTCATCAAAAAATTCAGTTAGATTAGTCAAACATGATCTGCCTTTTACAAATCCACATTGGCTCTCCTTAATTGTTTCTAAAACTTTACCCACTGCTGATGTTAAACTGACTGGCCTGTAGTTACTCGGATTGTCCTTACACCCGTTCTTGAACAATGGTGTCACATTTGCAACTTTCCAATCCTCAGATACCTCCCCCGCATCTAGGGAAGATTGGAAAATTATGGCAAGCCCTTCGTTCCTCCCCCAATTCCCTTAGCAATCTGGGATGCAAGCCATCTGGACCAGGCAACTTATCTACCCTAAGCATACCCAATCTTTCTAGTACATCCTGTCTATCAATTTTCACCCCTTCCATTGCTTTTACCTTTTCCACTTCTACCGATATTTTGTCAGCATCCACCTCCTCAGTAAAGACCGATACAAAGTACTCATTGAGTATGATAGCAAAATACTGCAGATGTTGGAAATCCGAAATAACAACAGAAAATGCTGGAAAAACTCAGCAGGTCAGGCAACATCTGTGGAGAGAAATTTGAGTTGACGTTTCGGGTCGAACCCTTCTTCAAAACTGGAAAGAAAAGAAAATAGATCGAAGGCAGGGCTGCGAGTATTCTAGCCTTGCACTGCGCCTCTAACCATATATCACCTTCTTTGTCGCTAATAGGCCCCAACCCGCCTCTTACTACCCGCTTACTGTTTACATGCTGGTAAAAGATTTTTGGGTTCCCTTTTATGTTATTTTATTGCTTTAAAAAAAAAATCTATCTGAACTGTCTATAGATCTCCACCTGTATCCCATCTCTACTGTTTGGTGGCCTTTAATGCACATCAAAAATGATACCATTTGCCCTCCTATTTCTTAATTCTATCCTTATGGATTCTGTCTTAATGCAATCCCCTATATTCTAGCGATGTTTTAGAATCCTTTACTAAGTCTGCCACCCAACCCTCTCTTTTCCCTCCCCATTACTCCTGAAAATGTTAGAGCCAGGATTACATTCCAAGAATAAATTTAAAAAATGTAAAGTGTTAGTCTGAGCTCCCACTGGCACAAAACTCTCACAAGAACCAAACTCCGCTTTTAAAAAATTAGTTCCTAGGATGTGGGCGTCGCTGGCGAGGCCAGCATTTATTGCCCATCCCTAATTGCCCGAGAAGGTGGTGGTGAGCCGCCTTCTGGAACTGCTGCAGTCCGTGTGGTGAAGGTACTCCCACAGTGCTGTTAGGGAGGGAGTTCCAGGATTTTGACCCAGCGATGATGAAGGATCAGCGATATATTTCCAAGTCAGGGTGGTGTGTGACTTGGAGGGGAACTTGGAGGTGATGGTGCTCCCATGCGCCTGCTGCCCTTGTCCTTCTAGGTGGTAGAGGTCGCGGGTTTGAGAGGCGCTGTTGAAGAAGCCTTGGTGAGTTGCTACAGTGCATCTTGTAGGTGGTACACAGTGCAACCACGGTGCGCCGGTGGTGGAGAGAGTGAATGTTTAAGGCGGCAGCTGGGGTGCTAACCAAGCAGGCTGTTTTGTCCTGGATGGTGTTGAGCTTCAAGTGCTGTTGGAGCTGCACTCATCCAGACAAGTGGAGAGTATTCCATCACACTCCTTACTTGTGCCTTGTAGATGGTGGAAATGCTTACTCACTTCACATAAGTATTTTTTTTTTTTTAAACTCATGTCCAAGTGTACCTCAAGGTTGAACTCCAACTGGAGCATATTCCACTGGCCTCTAACAATTAAAGACTTGTCAACAGCAATGGCTAGCTAGGATTTGAAAAAAAGAATATATATGACAGAATAAGCAACATGTAAAAGAGCAAAAGACTGTCATTGTAACCTTTCATCAAAACTCAGTTCTGATAAAAGGTCAGCTATTTATCCTCAGGGTATTATTTACCCTCACCCTTCTAGAAGCTACTGAAAATAAAAGTTGACTGTGTAAAATTAGTTAAATCAGCATACCCTCAATCCAGGTAATCCTCCACCCACCTTTGGGCTGCTATGGGGTCTGGGACTGAAACTGAAGTGATAGCGAGACAGTTTATTCTTATGAATGCAAAATGTACTATCATTTGGGATTGTCATAGGTGTGTATTGTAAGAGGTTTCAGTTCATAAATTAACGATGAATCTCGGCTTAGATTCCCAATAAAAGGAAAAAAGTGCTGTTAAAGTAGTTGTATACTCTTTACCTCCTTGAAAAAGTGCAACATCCCCACCGACACCTGGGAATACCTGGCCCAAGACCGCACAAAGTGGAGGAGAGGCATCTGGGAAGGCGCCGAACACCTCGGGTTTCTTCGCCGGGAGCAAGCGGAAGCCAACCGCAAACAGCGGAAGAAGCGCATGTCAACCCAAGCACCCCACCCACCCACCCCTTCAACCACCGTCTGCCCCACCTGTGACAGAGACTGTAGGTTCCGCATTGGACTCATCAGTCACCTGAGAACTAATTTTTAATGTGGAAGCAACTCATCCTCGGTTCCGAGGGACTGCCTAAGAAGATACTCTTTAATAAAACTTATTTTCATATTTATGTATCTGTAATCATTCCAGGATAAATTAATTTTTGGCTTGAAGGACAGAATTACGTTAGCCTCCAAAATGCCAGAAAATGCACCAGATAAAGTCAAAAATCAGCACACTCAAATTCCCAGAATAGTTATGGATGAATAAGACCATTTGTGTGTATTTTCACTTATGGGCATATAAAGAGAAATACAAAAGTATGTAGTCCAAGTCTTACAGGAAAAATAAGGAGAAACAGGACAGGCCTGCTAAAATCTGTGAACACAGTGTGAGGCATTTCAATCAAAGTTTCAATTTTGATTTACTCATTTTATTAAATTTCAATTCCTCCCCCATGACACAAATAAATAAATTCCATTAACCTGAGCTATTATCTCAACGATAGATGTGTCATATCATGGTACTGGATAATAAAGTGCAGAATTACATTTCTCAGCTCCAAATGGGTGTTGCTGGAATCTTAGTATTACTGTGACAAATTCTCATTATTAATTTACTGTGAATCGATAAAGCTGCTCCTCGTTCTGTCGTCTGCAACATCACTCTAAAGCTTGCTTCTGATCTGGCTACATCAAGCATGTCTTTAGCAGAACAGGATCCGAACATTGCTGCAGAAGATCATTGAATTTTGACATTACATACCATCTGAGTCACAGATAATTAAGTGTGAAATGAGGCTAGGCAACTAAATGACTGCAGCATAAACTAAATGATCAATACACTTTCCCCTCTCACACACCCCAGGAATTGGCAATGTTGCAATAGATTACCAGGGCTGTTTATGTTCAAACCCTCTGTACATAAAGACTGCAACTACACTGAATCAGCAATTAGCTGTGTGAAATTTAAGCTGGTAATTGCTTGTGGGACTCGGAGATGTCATTGATTAGCACATATTCACCTCTGGGATGTGGGTCTGAATCCTATCCAAGCTGACGGGAAAAGATTTTCCTTTTTTTAAGGTTGTTAGTTTGTCTCAGTTTATGACACTCTCATCTTTGAGTCAGAATTTTGTGGGCTTGGCTTGGCTGACAGTCTACAGCAGTACGACATTTTCAGAGCTGTTATTCTTCAGATGTAGCATTAAACTGGAAGCACCATCTGCCGGTTTAGGTGGACATTAAAGATCTCCCAGTGTCCTCGTCAAAGTTCTTCCATCAAATACCACCAAAAACAAATCACCAGTCATTCATCTCATTGCAATCACTACACTTCAAAGTAATTCACTGTACGTGAAGTGTTCAGATGTGATGAAGTGCTAAATAACTGCAAATCTTTTGTTGTTTTGGCTGCTGTGCTGTGAAGAAACTGAAAGAACGGGGCTACAAAGATGCGTACTCTGGGTTATTACCAATCATTGGAAGATCTTCAGCCAGAAGTGCTGAGTGGATGATCCACCTCAGCCTCCTTCTGAGGTCTCCACCATCACAGAAGCCTGTCTTCAGCCAATTCGATTCACTCCACGTGATATCAAGAAATGGCTGAGCGCACTGGATACAGCAAAGGCTATGAGCCCCGACAACATCCCGGCTGTCGTGCTGAAGACTTGTGCCAGCCGTGCCTCTAGCCAAGCTGTTCCAGCACAGCTATAACACAGGCATCTACTCGACAAAGTGGAAAATTGCCCAGGTATGTCCTGTCCACAAAAAGCAGGACAAATCCAATCCGGCCAATTACCGCCCCATCAGCAAAGTGATGGAAGGTGTCGTCGACAGTGCTATCGAGCGGCACTTACTCACCAATAACCTGCTCACTGATGCTCAGTTTGGGTTTCGCCAGGACAACTAGGCTCCAGACCTCATTACAGCCTTGGTCCAAACATGGACAAAAGTACTGAATTCTAGAGGGGAGAGTGACTGCCCTTGACATCAAGGCAGCATTTAACAGAGTGTGGCATCAAGGAGCCCTCGTAAAACTGAAGTCAATGGGAATCAGGGGGAAAACTCTCCACTGGCTGGAGTCATACCTAGCACAAAGGAAGATGGCTGTGGTTGTTGGAGGCCAATCATCTCAGCCCCAGGACATCCCTGCAGGAGTTCCTCAGGGCAGTGTCCTAGGCCCAACCATCTTCAGCTGCTTCATCAATTACCTTCCCTCCATCATAAGGTCAGAAGTGGGGATGTTCGCTGATGACTGCATAGTGTTCAGTGCCATTCACAACTCCTCAGATAATGAAGCAGTCCATGCCCGCATGCAACAAGGCCTGGACAACATTCAGACTTGAGCTGCTAAGTGGCAGGTAACATTCGCGCCACAGAAGTGCCAGGCAATGACCATCTCCAACAAGAGAGAGTCTAGCCATCTCCCAATGGCTGAATTGAATCGCCGACTCCCCTACCAGCAACATCCTGGGGGTCACCTTTGACCAGAACTGTAACTGGACTAGCCACATAAATACTGTAGTTACAAGAGCAGGTCAGAGGCTAGGTATTCTTCAGTGAGTGACTTGCCTCCTGACTCCTCAAAGCCTTTCCACCATCTACAAGGCACAAGTCAGGAGTGTAATGAAATACACTCCACTTGCCTGGATGAATGCAGCTCCAACAAACATTAAAGAAGCTCAACACCATCCAGGACAAAGCAGTTCACATGATTGGCACCCCATCCATCACCTTAAACATTCACTCCCTCCACCACCGGCACACCGTGGCTGCAGTGTGTACCATCTACAAGATGCACTGCAGCAACTTGCCAAGTTTTCTTTGCCAGCACCTCCCAAACCCGCGACATCTACCACCTAGAAGGACAAGGTCAGCAGGCACATGGGAACACCATCACCTCCAAATTCCCCTCCGAGTCATACACCATCCTGACTTGGAAGTATATTGCCGTGCCTTCATCATCGCTGGGTCAAAATCCTAGAACTCCCTCCCTAACAAAACAGAAATCGATAGATTTCTGACTAGTAAGGGCATCAAGGGATATGGAGATAGGGCCGGTGAATGGAGATGAGGCAGAAGATCAGCCATGATCTCATTGAATGGCGGAGCAGGCTCGAAGGGCCGAATGGCCTACTCCTGCTCCTATTTCTTATGTTCTTATGTTCACAGCACTGTGGGAGTACTTTCACCACACGGACTGCAGCGGTTCAAGAAGGCGGCTCAACAATTAGGGATGGGCAATAAAGGCTGGCCTTGCCAGCGATGCCCACATCCCGAGAATGAAAAGAAAGATGGAGCACACAAATGGGGGGAAAAAACAGAAATTGCCAGAAACATGCAATATGAACAGAAAATGTTGGAAATACGCAGCAGGTCCGTCAGCATACTAAGTTGGGTATCGATTGTTTCTCCTCCCTCTTTCTTTTTTTAATTGAACTCTATTAAGAGGTTTGGTTATCTTTAGTGCGTGGTTCAAACCCAAAACAACACAAAGTAAAGTGTAATTTCAGGTGACGTAATGAAGACTGAATAAACTCAGGAAAAAGTAAACTACAATGAAGTGCCTACATCTGAGCACTGTAAGCACTTGGAATAAGAAGCTTATGAAACAGCAGGCAATTATGATAATAGAAATTGCAGAAACAACAACAACTTGTATTTATATAGTGCCTCTAACGTAGTAAAGCGTCCCAAGGCGCTGCACAGGAGCGTTATAAAACAACATTTGATACCGAGCCACATAAGGAAATATTAGGGCAGTTGACCAAAAGCTTAGTCAAAAAGGTAGGTTTTAAGGAGCGTCTTAAAGGAGGAAAGAGAGTTAGAGAGGCGGAGACATTTAGGGAGGGAATTCCAGAGCTTAGGGCCTTGGCGTGATTAAAATCAAGGATGCTCAAGAGGCCAGAATTAGAGGAGCGCAGATATCTTGGAGGGTTGTGGGGCTGGAGGAGATTATACAGATAGGGAGGGGCGAGGCCATGGAGGGATTTGAAAACAAGGATGAGAATTTTAAAATTGAGGCATTGCTTAACTGGGAGCCAATGTAGGTCAGCGAGCACAGGGGTGACGGGTGACCGGGACTTGGTGCGAGTTAGGACACGGGCAGCCGAGTTTTGGATGACCTGAAGTTTATGTAGGGTAGAACGTTGGAAGCCAGCCAGGAGTGCTTTGAAATAGTCAAGTCTAGAGGTAACAAAGGCATGGATGAGGGTTTCAGCAACAGATGAGCTGAGGCAAGGGCGGAGTCGGACGATGTTACGAAGGTGGAAATAGGCAGTCTTAGTTATGTTGAGGATATGTGGTTGAAGTCCATTTTAGGGTCAAATATGACACCAAGGTTGTGAACAGTCTGGTTCAGCCTCAGACAGATGCCAGGGAGAGGGATGGAGTCAGTGGCTAGGGAATGGGTCTGAAAACAATGGCTTTGGTCTTCCCAATATTTAGTTGGAGGAAATTTCTGCTCATCCAGTACTGGATGTTGGACAAGCAACCTGACAATTTAGAGACCGTGGAGGGGTCGAGAGAAGTGGTGGTGAGGTAGAGCTGGGTGTCGTCAGCGTACATGTGGAAACTGACGCTGTGTTTTCAGATGATGTCGCCGAGAAGCAGCATGCAGATGAAAAATAGGAGGGGGCTAAGGATAGATCCTTGGGGGACACCAGAGGTAACGATGCTGATCAGATGGTCTCAATCTTAGTATGTTGCTGGTTTTGCACCCCCCCCCACCCCCCATCAAATTTGCCCAATTATCCTCTTCCAGCATATCTCCATCTACCCTGCTCTTCTGGGTAATCTAAAATGTCCTTCCTATCACCTTGACTTTGATGTTCCTGAGAATACTTTCCCTTTGTCCCATCAGACAGCTCACAGTTGACCAAACTCTTTTGCATTGCCCTTCAAAATGTCCATTTCCTCACAAATAAGTTCCTTATCATCCACAACCTCATTGTGGAGGAGTGCATCAACATGTTAAACCTTAGAGGCTTATTTGTAGAGGACAATTATTTCCATTTCACGGAGGGCATCTCCCCTAGTTTTTCATTCCATCACATCACCCACCGAGCCACCGTGATGTGGCTATCATCTCCAAATCCCTCCTTAGCCAATCTCCCTACTATTAAATCTTTCTTTACTTTTGAAAATCTCACCCTATATTACCTTGCTCACCTGTGCTTCAAAATCCTCTTCACCCATCATCCCCCTCAGTCTTTACTTTACTGAAATCTCTTCCCTAGGTCCACCCTCAATCTCTGTACCAAGTGACTCTTTATACTTGGTGTCTTCAGTCTCCAGCTCAACTCACCCTCATCATCTCCACTGACTTCTTTGCCCTCCTTGCTTTCCTCAATCTCAGCTTCGACGCTGACTCTCCCACCCACACTCATGGCCATCATTATTATACAAGGCTGAATGCATCTGAGATATCTATCACTGATAAAGTTCTCTCAGATCACTTTATCATCTCCCTCCAAAATCATAGAATCATAGAATAGTACAGCACAGAAGGAGGCCATTTGGCCCATCGAGTCTGTGAGAGCGCTTTTGAAGAGCAATCCAGTTAGTCCCACTCCCTCGCTCTTTCCCCATATCCCTGCAATTTTTTCTCCAAGTATTTATCCAATTCCCTCTTGAAAGCTATTATGGAATCTGTAGCCACCAGCCTATCAGGCAGTGCATTCCGGATCCTAACCACTCGTTCCATAATTTTTTTTCCCCTCATGTCGCCTCTGGCTCTTTTGCGAATCACCTTAAATCTGTGCCCTTTCATTATCAATCCTTTTAAAAATGATCAGAGAATATAGGAGATTGCAGTTTAAGTTCCAGAGTTGCCTGACTCAAATATATTGACCTCAAATACAATAGTTATATAACCTCAAAAGTCTTGGTAGCAAACAGGATCATACACTGAGATACTTACAATGTGAGGTTTCTATCATTCTAGCTGCAGGCATTAAGCATTAAATAAACTCAAGTGGAGTACTGAATCTTCATTTGCCATCTTGGAACTGCTGCAGAATCAAATAATAAAAGGAAACTTAACCACATTCCTTATTCTACAAAGTGATGGATACATCATCAAAGTAGTAAAGGTCACTAATGTGAGCAAAAAAACTTTTTTATATGCATTGATTTTTTTCATGCACCTTAGGCGGATGTGATTTGATAAAACATCATTAATTTGACCTGTCTGTGTTACACGATCTAAACAAGTTGTGCTCTTGAATAATATTACATGTTTTACTTAGAATGTAATAAAGTGGATGATACGATTGGAATGCAAATACATTTGTACTTGCTCTGACAGTTTCACAATGACTTTGTAGAGAGGGACTGTCACTATAGTGTCTGAAATTAGATTCATACTATCAGGAATAATTGTTTAGAATGATTCAAAATGCAGGAGTCAGGTCCATCAAAACATGTTCTTTAACTCTTGGTCAAATGTAAAACAGGTGAAAGAATTAACTGTAAAAACAATCAAGATTTGGATGTTTGTCCAGCTTCATTCTTGTCAAGTTATTGTAAAATTGTCATTTAGGAATATAGGAATTGCATGACTTATTGATATCTTGGAGTCAAACTTTCACAGCAAGTAATGCTGGACCATGTGCCTTTTACACTCACACATCATTCTCACTCACATGTCAAGTGTTGAAATGCTCTGAAAGTTTAATAACCACAGTCATGGTTATAGGTAGCAGTGACAGCAATCTGAAGATGGAATCTGCAGATTTCAAAGTTGGACAACAAAGTAAAATATAAGCTGGAGTCAGAAAAATATCATGACTCTGCTCTATATGGTGAAACTGATCAGCTGACATACGAGAAAACCTTCACGTTCCCCATCCACTCAAGTCCCAAAAATTACTATTTTTGTAGTCTGCAAGAAAGATCTGTCCTTCAGTTTACAGAGAAAGTAAAAGAAAGACTTGCATTTATATAGCAATTTTCACCACCAACAGCCAATGAAGTACTTCTTGAAGTGTAGTCACTGCTGTAATTACATAGGATAGGCTATACGGCACAGAAACAGGCCATTTGGCCCAACCAGTCCACGCTAGCGTTTATGCTCCACACGAACTCCTCCCGTCTTTCCTCATCTAAATCTATCAGCGTAACCCTCTTGTTTAATGCGTCTATACTATTCGCTTCAACCACTCCCTGTGGTAGCGAGTTCCACATTCTCACCACTCTCTGGGTAAAGAAGTTTCTTCTGAATTCCCTATTGCATTTCTTGGTGACTATCTTATATTGATGGCCTCTAGTTATGCTCTTCCCCACAAGTGGAAACATTCTCTCTGTATCCACTCTATCAAAACCTTTCATAATTTTAAAAGCCTCTATTAGGTCACCCCTCAGCCTTCTTTTTTCAAGAAAAAAAGAGACCCAGTCTGTTAATCCTTTCCTGATCGGTACACCCTCGCATTTCTGGTATCATCCTTGTAAATCTTCTCTGCACCCTCTCCAGTGCCTCTATATCCTTTTTATAATAAGGCGATCAGAACTGTATGCAGTACTCTTAAGTGTGGTCTAACCAAGGTTCGATACAGGTTTAACATAACTTCCCTACTTTTCAATTCTATCCCTCTAGAAATAAACCCTAGTGCTTGGTTTACTTTTTTTATGGCCTTGCTAACCTGTGTTGCAACTTTTAGTGATTTGTACTCCGAGATTCCTTTGTTACTCTACCTCACCTAGACTCGCACCTTCCAAGTAATAAGTGACCTCCCTATTCTTCCTGCCAAAATGTAATACCTCACATTTATCTGTGTTGAATTTAATTTGCCAATTATGTGCCCATTCTGCAAGTTTATTAATGTCCTCCTGTAATTTGCTGCAGTCCTCCTCAGTATTGACTATCCTCCCCTATTTTGGTGTCATCCGCAAATTTAGAAATTGTGTTTTTGATTCCAAAGTCTAAATCATTAATGTAAATTGTGAACAGCAATGGTCCCAGCACTGATCCTTGTGGAACACCACTACCCACCTTCTGCCACTGTGAATAGCTACCCTTTACTCCTACTCTCTGCTTTCTGTCCTGAAGCCAGCCAGCAATCCATTCTGCGACTTGTCCCCTGACTCCACATTCTCTGACCTTGTTCATCAGTCTATTATGGGGTACCTTATCAAAGGCCTTTTGAAAATCCAGGTAAATTAGATCTACTGCATTACCATTGTCTACTCATAGAGGTATACAGCACAGAAAGAGGTCCTTCGGCCTATCGTGTCCATGCCGGCCATCAAGCCCTGTCTATTCTAATCCCATTTTCCAGCACTTGGTCCGTAGCCTTGTATGCTATGGCGTTTCAAGTGCTCATCTAAATGCTTCTTGAATGTTGTGAGGGTTCCTGCCTCTTCCAGATTCCAACCACCCTCTGGGTGAAAAAGTTTTTCCTCAAATCCCCTCTAAACCTCCTGCCCCTTACCTTGAAACTATGCCCCTTGGTTATTGACCCCTCTACAAAGGGGAAAAGTTCCTTTCTATCTACCCTATCTATGCCCCTCATAATTTTGTACACCTCCATCAGGTCCCCCCTCAGCCTTCTCTGCCCTAAGGAAAACAACCCCAGCCTGTCCAGTCTCTCTTCATAGCTGAAGCGCTCCAGCCCAGGTAACATCCTGGTGAATCTCCTCTGCACCCTCTCCAATGCAATCACATCCTTCCTATAGTGTGGCAACCAGAACTACACACAGTATTCCAGTTGTGGCCTAACTAGTGTTTTGTACAGCTCCATCATAACCTCCCTGCTCTTATATTCTATGCCTCGGCAAGTATCCCATATGCCTTTTTAACCACCTTATCTATCTGTCCTGTTGCCTTCAGGGATCTATGTACATGCACACCAAGGTCCCTCTGATCCTCTGTCCTTCCAAGGGTCCTACCATTCATTGTGTATTCCCTTGCCTTGTTAGTCCTACCAAAATGCATCACCTCACACTTTTCAGGGTTAAATTCCATTTGCTACTGTTCTGCCCATCTAACCAACCTGTCTATATCGTCCTGTAGCCTGAGGCTTCCCTCCTCGCTATTTACCACTCTGTGGCGGTACTACCGAGTGTCCCTTACTATGTATATACATAATTCCCTTTAACTTACCTTTGTATGTACATAACTTACCCGTTTGGGCCATTGCCCCTTTAAGAACGCGACGTCACGCACTGACGTCACGTCGCGCGTCGCGTAACACACCGAGATGCGAGCCGACCCAGCTCGGCCTTACACTCTCCTGACGGTCATCGGCACAGCTCGGCCTCCCGCTCCTGCAGTGGCCGCCGGCCCGGTTCGGCCTCCCGCGCCCGCGATGGCCGCCGGCCCGGTTCGGCCGCCCGCTCTCGCGACTTCGGCCACAACGGCCAGCCACAGCTACGCGCCGACGCAGGTCACGTGACCGCCCAAGCGCGGGCAAACGCGCTAATGTCACGAGACGGTCACGTGACCACCTAAGCACGGGAAAACGCGACCGAGCGTGATGACATCATCATGCTCTCCACAGGACTGCGGAGTCAGTCCTCGTGGCGTCCCCGCTGGGGAAAGACCTACTTCACAGTGCTCCTGCATCCAGCCGCCTTACCTGCTGTATTTCGTCTGTTCTTGTAAATAAACAACTTCTAGATTGTTCTCCTGAAGTCGAACTCGATTATTTAGTAGTCATTCATCCGATACCTACCTAGGTGAACACGAACTGCTACATTGGTGACCCAACGACGTGAGTGCGGGGGCTCATCAATACCTACATTGGTGACCCCGTATCCGTGAACGTTTTTCACGGACGAAACGCACAGCCTGAACCTCATCTTCACAGAAGACGATCGGCGAACAATCGACGAACAACAGCCGACGAACACCAGTTCCTACATTGGCGACCCGCCTTTGCGAACGTATTCGCAAAGGAAGCGCAGCCTGGAGGTGATCCCGTTTTTCATGGACAAAACGCAGCCGGACCCCGATTTTTGTGGACAATTTTCATAAAAGAAGCACGCCATGGAAGCACCAGCCATTCCGCTGTCGCTACCGCAATTCAGGGAGAAACAACCGCCCTCATGCTTTGTAAAAGTAGAAGCCCTGTTCGCCGAGAACATCGATGCATCGCAGACCATGCACTTGCTTACGGTCTCCGTATTCGACTTTTCTACCGCCACGCGGGTCGTCCGCCTCTACGTCCAACGCAACAGCAAGTATAAATCTCTCCAAGCGCGGGGTACAGCATGTTCGGGCCCACAAGATCGGAGCGCGCCCTGCGGGGATACCACGAGGACTCACCCCCGCGACCCACGAGGACTCGCTCCTCGCGAAACATGAGGACTCACTACTCCTGAAACACGAGGACCCATCCCTCGTGAAACACGAAGACTCATGCCCCACCGACGACGCACCAGCCCGTCAGCCTGCTGGTTGTGTTACCTACCACACTTTTCGGCGAGACAAGAAGCGTGCCGCCCTCCCGGCTGTTTTCTCCTATAGCAAGAACAACTACAAGTGTTGCCGCCCTCCGGGCAGAGTTTACCCCTACCGCAGTCAACATTAACCCGGACCGTTGCCACTCTTTCTCCAGTTTTCCCCTTAACAAACGCAAACATCTACTGATGCTGCAAACATCGAGGATGGGTCCAACGGGCATCCTGCGGCCGCGATCAGCCACGTGAAAGTTGCTGTCATCACCGATCAACGCAGCAACTTTTCACCCTCCATTGTGTTATCATCGTAGCACTATGGCACGCACCGTTCCGTGTGTTCCAGCCTCCCGAAAGTTTCGCTCACCTGTCGACGAGTTCACCGACCTCGCCTGTCAAGTCCTTCTGGATCGCTCGTTTGGTGTTCCTGCAGAGTTCGTCAGAACAAGGACTTGTTTCAACATCAATGGAGACATCGCCCGCGTCCGCCCAACCTGCCCGTCACTCTGACAAGGCCTGCTGTTTCGCACGTCTCCACGGTCCTTCGCCTGACGGATACGTTTTATTCACCACGACGTGCGTAAGGATCCGCTTACGACCAGCATCTTCAGACCTGGCCCGCCAAGTCGAGACAGCACGCCCGCCGAGACCACTAGCTCATCAGACCATCTCATCTTTGGGCTTTCGTTAAAGCGAATTCTGGGGGGGGGGGCGCATGTGGTGGTACTACCGAGTGGCCCTTACTATGTATATACATAATTCCCTTTAACTTACCTTTGTATGTACATAACTTACCTGTTTGGGCCGTTGCCCCTTTAACTTACCTGCTTGGGCCATTGCCCCTTTAAGAACGCGGCGTAACGCACTGACGTCACGTCGCGCAACACACCAAGATGCGAGCCGACCCAGCTCGGCCTTACACTCTCCTGATGGTCGCCGGCACAACTCGTCCTCCCGCTCCCACGGTGGCCGCCGGCCCAGTTCGGCCTCCCACGCCCGCGATGGCTGCCGGCCCGGTTCGGCCGCCCGCTCTCGCGACTTCGGCCGCAACGGCCAGCCACAGCTACGCGCCAACGCAACGGCGCAGGTCACGTGACCGCCCAAGCGCGGGCAAACACGCTAACGTCACGACGCGGTCACGTGACCACCTAAGCACGGGAAAACACGACCGAGCGTGATGACGTCATCACGCTCTCCACAGGACTGCGGAGTCAGTCCCCGTGGCGTCCCCGCTGGGGAAGGACCTACTTCACAGTGCTCCTGCATCCAGCCGCCTTACCTGCTGTATTTTGTCTGTTCTTGTAACTAAACAACTTCTAGATTGTTCTCCTGAAGTTGAACTCGATTATTTAGTAGTCATTCGTCCAATACCTACCTAGGTGAACACGAACTGCTACAACTCCACCAATTTTCGTGTCATCTGCGAACTTACTGATCATACCTCCTACATTCATATCTAAGTCATTAATGTACACTACAAACAGCAAAGGACCCAGCACCGATCCCTGTGGTACACCACTGGACATAGGCTTCCAGTCACAAAAACAATCTTCGACCATCACCCTCTGCCTCCTGCCACTAAGCCAATTTTGGATCCAATGTGCCAAATTGCCCTGGATCGCATGGGCTCCGACCTTCTTGACTCTCTCTGTTAACCTCTTCAAAAAATTCAATGAGGTTGGTCAAGCCAGACTTTCCCTTTAGAAATCTATCCTGACTATTCATTATTATATTTTTGGTTTCTAGATGTTCTTCTATTTTCTCCTTTAGTCGGGATTCCATTATTTTTCCTACCACCGATGTTAAGCTGACTGGTCTATAATTCCCTGGACATGTTCTAGCCCCCTTCTTAAACATCGGTATTATTGTTAGCTATCCACCAGTCCACTACACCATTTTCTAATGAATTATTAAATATGCGTAGTAATGCCTCCGCTATATCTTCCCTAGATTATTTTAAAAGGCGTGGATGCAATCCATCCGGACCAGGGGTTTTATCCTTTGATTTGTTTATTTAATATATCCCCTTTTTTTATTTTAAATGCACTTATCTCATCATCCAATGTCATGTCCACCTGTTCTATTTCCCTGGTAAATACTGAAGCAAAATAATTGTTTAATATTTCTGCCATTTCTCTACCATTACCTGTGGTATTATCCTGTCTATCCCTTAATGGGCCTATTCCCATCCCAACCTTCCTTTTTTTATTGATGTGCTTATAAAATATTTTACTATTTTGTTTTATGTTCCTTGATAATTTAATTTCACAGTTCCTCTTTGCCTCCCTAATTGTTTTTTTGACTTATCTCCTAATCTTTTCATATTCTCCCTTATCATGCACTCCCCTGCTGTCTATGCACTTAATGTATGCCTCTTTCCTTACCCTCAATTGTTCCCTTATGGCTTTATTCATCCATGGAGTCTCATTATTGTTTAGTTTGTTCTTTTTAGCGGAATATATTTTTCCTGCACTCTGTTGAACACCGTTTTAAATGTTTCCCATTGCTGTTCTACATTGTCGTTTGCCAATATTGTTGCCCATTTCAGCCCCTCAAAAATCAGCTTTTCTGCAATCTATTAACTTGGTTTTCATCATACTTATGTCCTTCTCAATTATCATCTTAAAGTATATTATATTATGGTCACTATTGCCTATATATTCCCCTACTTTTACTTCTCTTATATGCTCTGGTTCATTCCCCATTACTAGGTCCAATAGCGAATCCTCCCTTGTTGGGCTTTTTACATATTGGGTTAGAAAGGAGTCCTATACACATTGTAGGAAATCCATTCCCTTATCTCCTTTACCCATCTCTTCTGTCCAATTAATATCGGGGTAGTTGAAATCCCCCATGATTATTATTCTATGTTTTTTTAATTATTTCCCTAATTTGCCTGCATATTTCTTCCCCCACCTCCCTTCCACTATTAGGTGGTCCGTAGACTATGGCTATTAGTGTGATTGATCCTTTATTACCTTTTATCTCTATCCACATGGATTCTATTTTTGTCTTGCTTTTTTTTTGTACTGCCGTTGTTATCCCTAATAAGTACAGCTACTCCACCTCCCCTTTTTCCCCTCCATATCTTTTCTAAATATGTTATACCCTGCAATATTTAATTCCTAGTCCTAATTTATCTGTAGCCATGTCTCAATAATTCCTACTATGTCTGGTTCCTCTCAACGCATGATTGCCTCCAGCTCCCCTGTTTTATTACGGACACTGTGTGCATTGCTGTGCAGAGAGTGAGTTTAACTCATTTTTAATAAGATTTCCTCTCACTTTATGTTTAACCATCTTTTTAGACTCCTGTTCCATAACTCTATTTATATCCTTGCCATCAATGTCCTCCCTTACTTTATTCTTTCCCACGCTCTCTTTTCCTGTTTTGTTTATATTTAATGTAGGCAAGGCACTCAGTGCAAACAATGAGTCAGCTTTGTCTCAGTGGTAGCACTCTCACCCATGAGCTATATGGTTGTGAGTTCAAGTTGCACTCAAGAGACTTGAGCATGTAACCTAGGCTGGCACTTCAGCACAGTATTGTGGGAGTGCTGCACTGTCGGAAGTGCTGTCTTTCAGATGAGACATTAATAAGTCTTTCCTCTCAGGTTGACGTAAATGATCCCAGGGCACTATTTGAAGAAGAGCAGGGGAGTTATCCCCGGTCAATATTTATCCATCAACCAACATCACTAAAACAGATTATCTCATTGCTGTTTGTGGAACCTTGCTGTGGGTAAATTGGCTGCCGCGTTTCCCTATTTTACAACAGTAACTTCAAAAGTACCTTAAATAACAACAGAAAATGCTGGAAATACTCAGCAGGCCAGGCAGCATCTGTGGAGAGAGAAACAGAGTTAATGTTTCAGGTCTGGGACCCTTCATCAGAACTGGGAAAAGCTGGAGATGTAACAGATATTAAGCAGGTGCAGAGACAGGGGGTGGGGGGAGGTTAGGAGGGGAGGAAGAAATAGAAAGAACATCCTGTACTTTTGTAAAAGGCAGGAAAGATAAAATGTTGCAAATGGGAATGGCAAAAATCATACTGCATGAAAAATGAGGGCAGGGATAATTATCTGAAATTGTTGAACTCGATGTTGAGTCCGGCAGGCTGTAAAGTGCCCAATCGAAAGAGGAGGTACTGTTCCTCGAGCTTCATTGGAACAATGCAATAGCCCGAGACCAAACGCAGATTGGGCGACCGCTTTGCGGAACACCTCCGTTCAGTCCGTAAGGCTGACCCTGAGCTTCCGGTCGCCTGTCACTTTAATTCACCGCTTCACTCCCACTCTGATCTCTCTGTCCTCGGGCTATTGCACTGTTCCAATGAAGCTCAACGTAAGCTCGAGGAACAGCACCTCATCTTTCGATTGGGCACTTTGCAGTCTGCCAGACTCAACATTGAGTTCAACAATTTCAGATAATTATCCCTGCCCCCACTTTTCATGCAGTATGATTTTTGCCATTCCCATTTGCAACATTTTATCTTTCCTGCCTCTTACAAAAGTACAGGGTGTTCTTTCTATTCCTTCCCCCCCCCCCCCGCCCCCCTGTCTCTGCACCTGCTTAATATCTGTTACATCTCCAGCTTTTTCCAGTTCTGATGAAGGGTCCCAGACCTGAAACGTTAACTCTGTTTCTCTCTCCACGGATGCTGCCTGGCCTGCTGAGTATTTCCAGCATTTTCTGTTGTTATTTCAGATTTCCAGCATCCGCAGTATTTTGCAATTATATTCAAAAGTACCTTGTTGGCTGTAAAGTGCTTTGGGATGTCCTGAAGTTGTGAAAGGTGCAATATAAATGCAAATTCTTTCTTTTCTTTCTTAAAGGCATTCAGGGTGAAAACTACAAAAAAAGGCAGGTCCATGAGGAGTCCCATCTAGACTTTCAAGCTTGCAAGTGATCTTATTCAAGATAAGATAGAAGGAAACTTGTTTTTGTATTCATGTGTGTTACAATCCAGGCTTATCCCAACACCCTTTATTCATACACTCAACGATAAGGCAATTTCCACAGCAAGTCAACACCTCCAAGGAACATAAGAGCATAAGAAATAGGAGCAGGAGTCGGCCATTTGGCCCTTCAAACCTACTCCACCATTCAATAAGATCATGGCTGCTCTTCTACCTCACCTCCACATTCCTGCACTATCCCCATATCCCTTGATTCCCTTAATATTCAAAAGTCTATCGCTCTCTGTCTTGAATATGCAGAACAACTGATCCTCCACAGCCCTCTGGGGTAGAGAATTCCAAAGATTCACCACCCTCCGAGTGAAGAAATTCCTCCTCATCTCAGTTCTAAATGGCCAACCCCTTATTCTGAGACTGTGACCCCTGGTTCTAGATGCCACAGCCAGGAGAAGCATCCTCCCTGCATCTACCCTGTCAAGCCCTGTAAGAACTGCATACAGTTTTGGTGTCCATACTTAAGAAAAGACATACTTGCTCTCGAGTCAGTACAAAGAAGGTTCGCTCGGTTAATCCCGGGGATGAGGGGATGGACATATGAGGAGAGGTTGAGTAGATTGGGACTCTACTCAATGGAGTTCAGAAGAATGAGAGGCGATCTTATTGAAACATATAAGATTGTGAAGGGGTTGGATCGGGTGGATGCGGGGAGGATGTTCCCGATGATGGGTGAAACTAGAACTAGGGGGCATAGTCTTAGAATAAGGGTCTGCTCTTTCAAAACTGAGATGGGGAGGAACTACTTCACTCAGAGGGTGGTAGGTCCATGGAATATGCTGCCCCAAAAAGCTGTAGAAGCTACATCATTACATAAATTTAAAACAGAAATAGACAGTTTCCTAGAAGTAAAGGGAATAAAGGGTTATGGGGAGCGGGCAGGAATTTGGACATGAGTCTAGGTTCGGATCGGTCATGGCCCTGTGGGTAGCGGAGCGGGCCCAGGGGCCGTGTAGCCTGATCCTGCTCCTATTTCATGTGTCTAATTCTGTTAGATTCAGGAGATGGTTCTGTGATAGTAGATTGGCGGTTAGGATCAGATCAGCCATGATCTTATTGAATGGCGGAGCAGGCTCGAGGGGCCGATTGGCCTACTCCTGCTCCTATTTCTTATGTTCTTATTGTGTATGTTTCAATGAGATCACCTCGCATTCTTCTAAACTCTAGAGAATATAGGCCCAGTTCTACTTAATCTCTCCTCATGGGACAGGGAACCAGTCTGATGAACCTTTGTTGCACTCTCTCTATGGCAAGTATATCCTTCCTTGGGTAAGGAGACCAAAACTGTCCACAATATTCCAAGTGTGGTCTCACCAGGGCCCTATATAATTGCAGTAAGACGTCTTTACACTTATATACTACGTGGGAGGGAAGGCAAACCGCAAGCTGGGGCCAGTTACAAGCAGCATTGCAGGAGGTATATAGCTATGCCGGAGAAGATGAAGCAGCAGGGCACTATTTTTTAATTAAAATTTAGTGGGCTGCTATTTTATATCTATTAATTAAAATTAAAAATACATTTACAAAGGGCAGCCATTTTGCAGCGGTAGTGCCCAGAGATCCCAGGAGCAGGTGAAGAGGTGGCTAATGTCAGCATGAGTGGGAGCAGGCAGGAACCCGTATTAATTTAATATTTTAGAGGGGAGGCAGAAAACTGGGAGGCAGCAAGAGCCTACATGGAAAAGGATGTAAATTTAAATATATGGGGGGAGAAATTCGGCATCGCCCCGTTTGGGGCGCAATTATCGGCCGGGCGCAAAGTTTAGCGCCTGCTGCTAATTATCGCCTCCAACTGCAAACTTGGCTTCTATCGCCCCTGGAGGTGATTGGAGCGCTAAATCAGGCGCTTCACACCTCTCTTAAGGCGCTAATGCCGAGGAGCGAGGCGGTACCTCAGAGCGCAGGCGAAGCTCATGTGATGTCAGTCAGCAATGGAACACAGACACACTGGCGCCGGCCAGTTCTTAAAGGGGAGGGCCGATCTTGCTCTCCATCCACACCTTGCTCATTGCAGCCTTGAATCTCGGCCTGGAGAGACCTGTACATCAAATCTGCTGGAAAGAACAATGGAGAGGCCCAGGGAAAGAGCTCAGAGTGCAGCCCCCACAGTCTCTTCTAAATTGATGCAAGGAAGATCACATCAAAATGAACCTGCAAAGTGCTGCTCAGTACCCAAAACTCCTCAACACAGCTTTGAATAGCTCCAGAAGTCTCTCCCTCTCACTCAGAATGCGTGGTGCAAAAATGTCGCCAAAAAAAAGGCAGGAACCAGTCGCCTTTAAATAGCGCTCTCCCAGTCCCTTCCTGACTGCAAAATGCTCTCCTCAACCTGTCGTTGCTAGCGGCAGGCGGTAAGGCAGGGGGCGCCATGCAATATCCGGCCTGGAGTGCATTGCGCACTCGACTGACGTCACGATCTGCAGGCGCAGGAGATTGTGGTGGTAGTGATTAGTGCCACCACAAAATGTCTGGTCAATTTCGTGAGCGTCGCAAACTTCGCCGCACCCGGGCACTAGTTGCTTTGCGCCCCATTAACGCCCTCTTAAGGCGCTAGCGGGATGCACAATCCAACCAAATTTTTCCCCCAAGTGTATAAAATTTAAAAATAAGTTAGTTGGAAGAATAAGGAGGCGACATACTCCATGGAAAGTAAGTGTCTAAATGGCGTAGAAGAGCAGAGGGATCTGGGGGGACAGATACAAATTATTAACAGCGTGATAAGTGATAATTACTGCCAAATCACCTCTCTGGCCCTGAGAATTAAATTTTACAAGTGTGGAGTCTCATTCCTTCCGAAGTTAATTAGTGTTGGAGATTTTTTTTAATTTAAAAATTAACATAACATTTTTGTTGTTTTACTTTTTCTGTCTGTCTCTTTTATCTCTCTTTCTTAATCCCATCTTTATTTTGCTTTCTGTACATGGTTTAAATCTAATTTACATTTCCTGCTTTATACCACCTGGTTTAACCTTTGCATGTCTCAGTGAGGATTCTTTAATCTGATTGGTTGAAGAGCCTCGCTGTTTCTTGACCTACTCACAGACGCCATAGATCCCCCTTACAGGGGGCTGGATCAGATGCCGGATCAGAGGAAATCTCCATTGAGAAGCTCATGGAAAGTCTATGGGTAGCTGTCAGCGAGGTGAACGGTGAGCGCACAGCAAAATCCGGGCCAATGCAATACTATGAAAGTTACCTGAAGAAAAATCAAGTCTGAAAATTTTCAAAAACAGCACAGAGCCACTCAGTGGCCAAATCATGCAACTGCAAATCCTGCTTCATTGACATAGGGCTTTTCCATTATATACACAGGAATTAATAATGGGAAAAGTCTGAACAAAAATGCAACAAAAAACATTGCAGGAAGTGTGCACAGTTTGAACAAAAATGCAACAAAAAACGTTGCAGGAAATGTGCACAGGCATGAGGTTTTTAATAAGATATATTGCATGGAGCAGCACTTCCTGTAAATGTCATACTTACTTCTTGTACCACTTTTTCTATCATGCAACAGGAGGGGAATGTACAGGACCAGAAAAAAGTCACTGGTGTCCTCCTAACTGGCCCTTAGGAAAGGGAATATCTTATCTACAATACCTCTCACAACCCTCTTATTTTTTTTCCTTCAGGTAATTATCCAATTCTCCCTTGAAATGACTGATACAATCAGGCCTCACTGCCTCCCTGACTGAGGCCAAACATTTACCACCTGCTTTGTAAAGTAGTTCAATCTAAACTGTTTTTTCACTCTCTTCTACGTTTGAGGCTATACCTCTTCTTGTAATATGAGTATTTTAAACATACTGGCATTTATCTATTTATACCCTTTAGGATCTTGAAATCTTCAATAAGGCCACACTTTTCCCCAATCACACTTTATTGACAGCCTCTATATTGCTATAGCTGTATCATCTAACTCGCCATAAGCAATGCCATGTGTGATTACAGTTTTGGAAATGTTTTAGTTTTATGATAGATTGTGGATCTGTCAGTGTTGCTCATGGGAAGTTAGGCAAAATTTTTGAGAGGATTATATGTTGTGACAGAGAATGCATTATATTGATGGTACCTTTTAGGTGTTGGGAATAAAGGAAATGTGAGTTAAAATAAATTAAATTGTACAGAAAAATTATGTAGAAGTTGATCCCGACTGGGAAGGAAAAAATAAGGACAACATTTTTTTTCTTAGGTTAGGTTTTATGACCTCTTACTGATGAGCACCAAATTAACTAAAAAGTAGTTTTTTATTTTAAATTGTGTCGTCATTGTTTTTTTAATATTCATCTGGGGAAGGCCAGCATTTATTGCCCATTCCTTAGTTGTCCTTGAAAAGGTGGTGGTGAGCCTTTTTCTTGAACTGCTGCAGTTCGCAAGGTGAAGGTACTCCCACAGTATTGCTAGGTAGGGACTTCCAGGATTTTGACCCAGCAGCGATGAAGAAATGTGATATATGTCCAAGTTGGGATGGCGTGTGACTTGGAGGTGATAGTGTTCCCATATTTATCCCTCAACCAACATAAAAACAGATAATCTGGTCATTATCACATTGCTGTTTGTGGGAACTTGCCGAGTGCAAATTGACTGCTGCGTTTCCCACATTACAACAGTGACTCCACTTCAAAAAAAGTATTTCATTGAGAGTAAAGCGCTTTGAGACGTTCGGTGGTCGTGAAAGGCACTATATAAATGCAAGTCTTTCTTTCTTTCTTTCATGCACCCGCTCCTCTTATCTTCCTAGGTGGGGGGGAGGTCACAGGTTTGGGAGGTGCTGTTATAGAGGCCTTGGTGAGTTACTGCAGGGCATGCTGTAGATAGTACACACTGCAACCATGGTGCGCCGGAAGTAGAAGGAGTTTATGTGTAAGGTTGTGGATGGGCTGACAATCAAGCAGATTGCTTTGCGGTGGATGGTGTCAAGCTTCTTGAGTGATGTTGCAGCTGTACCCATACAGGCAAGTGTTAGCAGAGTTATGTGCTCGCTGACCTACATGGACTCCCAGTCCAACAATGCCTTAATTTTAAAATTCTCATCCTTGTTTACAAATCCCTCAATGGCCTCGGCCGTCCCTACCTCGAACATCCTCCACTGCTACAACACTCTGAGACCACTGCGTTTTTCAAATTCTGGCCTCTTGCGCGTCCCAAATTTTAATTGCTCCATTAGTGGCCGTGACTTCAGCTGCCTAGGTCCCAAGCACTGGAATTCCCTCCCTAAACCTTTCTGCATCTCTACCTCCTTTATGACGTTCCTTAAAACATACCTTATCTGTCCCAATAGCTCCTTATGTGGCTTGAAGTCAAATTTTGTTTGATCACGCTCCTGTGAAGTGCCCTGGGATGTTTTTCTGTGTTAAAGGCCCTATATAAATGCAAGTTATTGTTATGTGGTAGACTGGGTTCCTAGATCTGCAAACTCCGCTTCAGAGGCACCTTATTGAACACCAGGGAACATTCCATTTGCATCACCACAAATTGTATGCCTGAAGTGCAAACTACAGCAATGTTATTGTCCCAAGCTTGTCGTACTTTTCAAGTTATGATCCTGTAACGTCTTTAGCATCAGCCATGGCTCAGTTGGTAAAACTCTCACCTGTGAGTCAGTAAAGGTTGTGGATTCAAGTCCCACTCCAGAGACTTGAGAACCAAAATCGCAGCTGACACTCCAGCGCAGTACTGAGGGAGGGCTGCACTGTTCGAGGTGCCGGCTTTCGGATGAAATGACCAGAGCGGACCTGCGTGGGGAACACTGAGCAGCGGCGACTTCAAAACCGGCAGCGAGCAGTGAACGAGGCCCGACCAGAGTGGACCAGCGTGGGGAACACTGAGCAGCGGCAACTTCAAAACCGGCAGCGAGTAGTGAACGAGGCCCGACCAGAGCGGACCTGCGTGGGGAACACTGAGCAGCGGCGACTTCAAAACTAGCAGCGAGCAGTGAACGAGGCCCGACCAGAGCGGACCTGCGTGGGGAACACTGAGCAGCGGCGACTTCAAAACCGGCAGCGAGCAGTGAACGAGGCCCGACCAATTCAACAGCAGGGGAGAGAGGTAAAAAGTAATCAAAGTGTGACATCACCAGGAAGCAGGTAAGTGATTGGTTGATGAGTATTTTCTTTCTAAATTTTTCTAAACTTAAATTTTGTGGTTTCTAAGGTCTCTGTTGTGTAGCGGGGACTACTATTAAGCAAGGGCCTTTGAGTATATCATTTAATTGAAGTGAAATTGGTGAGATTCATTTAATTTTAATTAATTAATTAAAGGGTAAGTCATGGCAGGACAGCCCAGCCCCGTAGTGTGCTCCTCCTGCTCTATGTGGGAAATCAGGGACGCTTCCTGCGTCCCTGACGACCATGTGTGCGGGAAGGGTGTCCAGTTGCAGCTACTGACAGACCACATTGCGGCACTGGAGCTGCGGATGGATTCATTTTGGAGCATTCGCGATGCTGAGGACGTCGTGAATATCACATTTAGCGAGTTGGTCACACCGCAGGTAAACGGTGTACAGGCAGGAAGGGAATGGGTGACCAGCAGGCAGAGTAAGAGGCACAGGCAGGTAGTGCAGGAATCCCCTGTGGCCATCCCCCTCTCAAACAGATATACCACTTTAAATACTGTTGGGGGTGGATGACTCATCATGGGAAGGCAGCAGCAGCCAACTTCCTGGCACCATGGGTGGCTCTGCTGCACAGGCTGGGAGGAAAAAGAGTGGAAGAGCTATAGTGATAGGGGACTCAATTGTAAGGGGAATAGATAGGCGTTTTTGCAGCCGTAATCGAGACTCCAGGATGGTGTGTTGCCTCCCTGGTGCAAGGGTCAAGGACGTCTCGAAGCGGCTGCAGAACATTTTGGAGGGGGAGGGCGAACAGCCAGTTGTCGTGGTGCACATAGGCACCAACGATATAGGTAAAAAACGGGATGAGGTCCTAAAAGCAGAATATAGGGAGTTAGGAGGTAAATTAAAAAATAGGACCTCAAAAGGTTGTAATCTTAGGATTGCTACCAGTGCCACGTGCTAGTCAGAGTAGAAATAGGAGGATATTTCAAATGAATACGTGGCTAGAGGAATGGTGCAAGGGGGAGGGATTCAAATTCCTTGGACATTGGAACCGGTTCTGGGGGAGGTGGGACCAGTACAAATGGGACAGTTTGCACCTGGGCAGGGCCAGGACCGATGTCCTAGGGGGAGTGTTTGCTAGTGCTGTTGGGGAGGGTTTAAACTAAAGTGGCAGGGGGTTGGGAACCTGAGCAGGGAGACAGAGGAAAGGGAAACAAGGAAAAAAGCAAAAGACAGGAAGGAGAAAAACAAAATTAGAAGGCAAAGAACTCAACGGTTTAAATCAAACATGGTCACAATAAATAATAATTCATATAGGTCTGAGAGCGTTAAAAAAACAAGCCTGAAGGCTTTGTGTCTTAATGCAAGGAGCATTCGGAACAAGGTGGATGAATTAGCTGCGCAAATAGAGGTAAAAGAATATGATTTGATTGGGATTACAGAAACATGGCTCCAGGGTGGCCAAGGCTGGGAACTCAACATCCAGGGGTATTCAATATTTAGGAAGGATAGGCAAAAAAGAAAGGGAGGTGGGGTAGCATTGCTGGTTAAAGAGGGGATTAACACAATTGAAAGGAAGGATATTAACTCTGATGATGCGGAATCTGTATGGGTAGAACTGAGGAATATCAAGGGGCAGAAAACGTTAGTGGGAGTGGTATATAGACCTCCAAACAGTAATACCGAGGTTGGTGATGGCATTAAAAGGGAAATTAGAGAAGCATGCAGTAAGGGCACAGCAGTCATCATGGGTGACTTTAATTTACATATAGATTGGGCTAACCAAATTAGTAAAAAATACTGTGGAGGAGGAATTCCTAGAATGTTTACGGGATGGTTTTCTGGAACAATATGTCGAGGAACCAACCAGAGATCAGGCCATCTTAGACTGGGTATTATGTAATGAGAGAGGATTAATTAGCAATCTTGTTGTACGAGGCCCCTTGGGTCAGAGCGATCATAATATGATAGAATTATTCATTAGGATGGAGAGTGAAGTAGTTGACTCGGAGACTAGGGTCCTGAATTTAAATAAAGGAAACTACGATGGTATGAGGCGGAATTGGGTAGGATTGATTGGGGAATGTCACTCAAAGGGTTGACGGTGGATAGGCAATGGCAAACATTCAAAGACCGCGTGGATGAACTACAGAAGTTGTTCATCCCAGTTTGGGATGAGAATAAAACAAAAAGGGTGACTCAACCGTGGCTAACAAGGGAAATTAGGGATAGCATAAGATCCAAGGAGAGGGCATATAAATTGGCCAGAAAAAGCAGTAACCCTGAGGATTGGGAGCAGTTTAGGATTCAACAAAGGAGGACAAAGGGATTAATTAAGAAGGGGAAAATAGAATATGAAAGTAAGCTTGCAGGGAACATAAAAACTGACTAAGAGCTTTTATAGATATGTGAAGAGAAAAAGATTAGTGAAATCAAGTGTAGGTCCCTTGCAGTCAGAAGCAGGGGAAGTTATAATGGGGAACAAAGAAATGGCAGACCAATTAAATGCATATTTTGGTTCTGTCTTCACAAAGGAGGACACAAATAAGCTCCCAGAGATGTTAGAGAACATAGGTGTAGTGGCGCTTCGTAATTTCCAAACATGCAGCCACTGAGCTTTGAGGCTTTTAACAACGAGTAGACGCGTGTCGAAATAAAACGTTCCAAAACGTAACTTTGTCTTTAAACTGTTTACTGTAACACCTTACAAACAGAATTACAAAGCAAAACACGTTTAAACGAACACGGTCAAAAACTGTATTGCTCCAGCCCTCAAAAGCCTTTACCTTCTCTCCAGCCTCGTGCAGCTTGAGCTGTAAAATGGCTGGATACCATGTGACAATCTTAAGGACTGTACCATTGTAGCAAGAATAAAGGGGGTATCTCAGACTATACTACTGGAACAAGAAAATAGGGGGTTTCTCAATACAATAAGTCAGTCAGGTAAATTAACTGTATTATACTATTTAACCAATATTTTAAAGTATTTTCTTTCTTAAACTTTCATGACTCTTACATTCCGGCCCCTAATTGACTAGGCACATGAAGCATATCAATTACTCAAACATTCTTAAGAGTCATAAACTAATGAGTTCAACATATTTACAATATAAATGTCCACTTTTTTCGTTCAGGAACCTTTCACGCTGCTTCTTGTAGCAGGCAGAGCTTTGTGATTGGTCTTTCCAGGGTACTGGTCTTGGTTTGCAAACAAACGCGACGAACAATGCCTCTGGAGTCTGGCATGGTCTTAATTATTTTTCCCATCAACCAAGAATTTCTAGGGGCTGAATCATCCACGATTAAGACGATGTCTCCGACAATGAAGTTCCTCTTTATTTTGGACCATTTTTGACACTCCTGTAGCAGAGGTAAGTATTCTCTTGTCCATCTGGTCCAGAAAAGGTCTGACATATACTGAACTTGCCTCCACTTCCGACGGGCATACAGATCTTCCTTTTTGAAGACTCCCGGGGGCATGACTGGCTGTGTTTTCAACAACAACAGGTGGTTCGGAGTCAGGGCTTCGAGGTCATTGGGATCATCTGATGTCTTAGTTATCGGTCGGTCATTAATGATGGCTTCAACCTCACACAGAACGGTTTGAAGTCCCTCGTCGTCAAGCACTTGCAGCTTCAGTACAGAACTGAGTAGTTTTCTTACGGTGCGTATCTGTCTTTCCCAGACACCTCCATGGTGGGATGCAGCCGGTGGATTGAAGATCCACTTAATTCCTGTTTGCATCATGGCTTCCTGTATTTTAAGCTGATTCCAACCTTCAATAGCTTCCCGTAGTTCTCTCTCCGCTCCGACAAAATTAGTGCCATTATCAGAACCCATAATGGACACCTGTCCTCTTCTACAGACAAAGCGCCGCAGGGCGTTAATACAGGAATCAGTGTCAAGCGTGTGTGCCACCTCAATATGAACTGCTCTGATGGTCAAACAAGTGAAAAGCACACCATATCTCTTGACAAGGCTCCGTCCTCGCTTTACCTCGAAGGGCCCGAAATAGTCCACCCCTACGTTTGTAAATGGGGGCTTGTCTTGTAACAAACGGTCTTCAGGCAGGTCTGCCATTTTCTGCTCCCCAGCTCTAGCGTGTAACCGTCTGCAAACAATGCATTCAGAGAGTATTTTTCTTATTACAGAATTAACTCCTGGAATCCAGTATCTTTGTCTTAGCTTCGCAAGCACGTGATTCCTCCCACTGTGTCCAATACTCTGATGTATATGCTGAAGAATGAGAGTAGCAACCCGGAGGTCCTTAGAAAGGATAGCAGGATGCTTGGCCTCCTCTGGCATAGCAGATTTGTTTAGTCGCCCTCCCACCCTCAGTACTCCATCTTGCAGTGTAGGGTCCAGCTTGTAGATATGACTACCTTTCTTGATTGGAGTATTTCGCTGTAAAGCTTCGATTTCTTCTGGATATCTTTGTCTTTGACTGAAGTGAACTATCTCCATCTCAGCCTTGGCCAAATCCTCCACGGTCAATGAATTCTTACCCAATGTGGTCTTGTGCTGGTGCATATATTGCTGTAGAAGCATTCTCTGCTTATCAGGGTTACTTTCAGACTGAGGGATAGTGGCTCGATACTCTTTTCTCTTACCGCTCAGGTGTAGCAGCAACTCTTTCAACCTTAGAAACCATGCAACTGCTTTCCTCAACTGGTGCCATCCTGAGAAATGGTTAACAAGCTTGTTCACTGTGTCAAAGTTCTCTTTCGTAGTTATGAGATTTACTGCGACTGATCTCTTGACTTCGACGTCGTCTTCAGCAATCTGACTTGGCATATCTGGTCTTTCTGGCCATGATCTCTCTGTTTCCAGCAGATAACTTGGGCCTTGTATCCAAGTTTCACTCCTCATGAAGTTTTCAGCCTTCAATCCCCGTGAGGCTTGATCTGCTGGGTTTAATGAGGTGTTTACATACCTCCATTGAGATGGTTGTGTAGCTTCTCTAATGGATGAGATTCTGTTTGCTACCAAGGTCTTGAAGCGTATCTTCTCATTCTCTATATACTTCAGCACCGTCGTGCTATCCGTCCAGAAGACAGATTCTTCTAATGGGAGCTGTAACTCTTTCCGCATCACCTGGTCAACTTTAACTGCAACAACCACTGCCGTCAACTCCAGTCTCGGGATGGTGACCTGCTTCAGCGGAGCCACCCTGGATTTCCCCATGAGGAAGGCACAATGTTTCTGGCCCTGTTGATTTGTCAGCAAGAGGTAAGTAGCCGTGCCATAGCTGTCCTCACTGGCGTCCGAGAAATGATGTAGTTGAGCCGTCTTTGTAACTCCAAAACTCACAGGCTTGATGCATCTACTGACGTTGAAGCTAGAAAGTTGTTGCAAATCTGTCAACCATCTGAGCCATCTCTGAGCTTGACCTTCTGGGATATCTTCATCCCATCCTCTCTTGTCTCTACACAGCTCTCGTAGGATCAGCTTCACCGGCAGAATGAGTGGTGCCAGGAATCCAAGAGGGTCGTAGATGGAACTGACCATGGAGAGAATCCCTCGTCTTGTGGATGGTCTTTCGTTCACCATTATTCTGAAGTTGAACGTGTCTGACTCAATGCACCATTGTACACCAAGAGCTCTCTCAATAGGAAGGACATCGTGGCTCAGGTCCAGATCTTTGATTTCAGTGGCTCTTTCCTTTTCTGGGATAGAAGCTAGAACTGCTCTGCTGTTGCTTATCCACTTAGTCAGATGGAATCCTCCATTCGAACACAGAGTTCTAAGGTCTCTTGACAGTGCGATGGCATCGTCTTCTGTTGACACGGACTTCAGACAGTCATCGACATAAAAGTTTCTGAAGATTGTCTCCACAGCCTCTGATGGTGCTTTGCCTTTGCCATCTTCTGCAGTTTTTCTGACAGCGTAGCTTGCACAGCTGGGAGATGATGTGGCTCCGAACAAGTGTACAGCCATTCTACATTCCATCATCGCTTGACTAACGTCGCCATCTGGCCACCAAAGGAAACGCAGAAGATCAGCATCTTCATCAGGGATTCTGACTTGGTAGAACATTGATTCTATGTCTGCCATCATGGCAACGAGCTCTTGTCTAAACCTAGTCAAGACGCCAATGAGGGTATTAGTAAGATCAGGACCTTGAAGCAGCTGGTCATTCAGTGAAGTTCCTCTGAATGAGGCGGTGCAGTCAAACACTACATGGATCTTTTTCATCTTTGGGTGATACACACCATGATGAGGAATGTACCAGACCCTTCCATCGTCTCTGTTCAATTGTTCCTCGGGCACTTTTACAGCATAGCCTTTCGCTATGATGTTTCTCATGAAGCCTTTGTAGTCTTCGTGAAAGTCGGGGTTCTTGTTCAGCTTTCTCTTTAGACTGATGGCGCGCTGCTCTGCTATGCAGCGATTATTCGGCATCTTCGCGGTCTGTCTTCTCAGTGGCAAACCAATGTGATAGTGGCCATCAATGAACTGTGTAGACCTTGTCATCAAATCCATGAACTGATGGTCTTCTTGTGACATCTCTGTCTTTTCCTCACAGCTGCGTCCTGAAAAGTTTGCGTTGAACTGCTGTATCAACAGCTCTTCAATGCTTGCGATAGAGATAGAATTAACAGTTACATTTTGTCGTTGCTCCTTGTTCGACTTGTTGCCATCATCTCTCCTTACCGGTCCATTGACTACTCATCCAAGGGCTGTCCTGACTGCGTAGGGTCTGTCATCCTTGCTGTTTATCACCTGCCATGGCTCCATAGTTTTGTAGGCATTGGTTCCAATTAATAGGCCAATTTCTGCTTCAATATATGGGAGACGCACCTTTTCCAGGTAAGGCCATCTCTCCACATCCTTCTGCAGGGCTAAGTTTCCTATTTTAACAGGAATCTCCCTCTGTGTGAAAACATTAGGCAGGTCTATGGAGTCCTTCTCTTCAAGTCCACACACTTCTAGGTCTGACAGGATATAACTTTGCATTGACTTCTCATGACCCATGGTGCGTAATAGGATTTCTGTTCTTCTGCCTCTAACGTTCAGCTGTCGCATGAGTGATTCTGTGCAGAACATTGCTGAACTACCTGGATCCATGAAGGCGTAAGTCTCCACAAACTTCTCACTCCTCTTAGACTTGATCTTTACAGGTACGATGGCAAGAATACAATCACTGTCACCGGCCCCAGTGAATCCACAAGTCTCTGGTTCTAGTGACACCAGAGCACTTGAAACAACCTTCTCATCGGTATTGTTTTCTTCACTCTTCTTAGAGACTTGTTCTTCTTTGTGGATATGCAGCAGACTGGGATGTTTCCGAGTGCACTCTCTGCATGTTGTTCTTTGCTTACAGTTTCTACTCAGGTGCCCCTGAGAGAGACATCCAAAACATAGGCCATTATACTTCAGAAATTCGATTCTGTCCTTATGTGGCTGTGCTTTGATGTCACTGCAGAAATCCAATGTATGATTCTTCTGGCAGAATAAACATGGCTTCTGAAAGGCATTAGCAGGCGTCACTGTGCTGCTCTTTTTGGGAGATGAGTTCTGAGACCTTTCTTCCCCAGCCTGAGTGACGATAGTTGCAAAGCTGCTTCCCCTGGAACCACCTTTCCTGAGAGTCTTTGATTCAACAGGCTTGGCTTTCACTCTTCCATCAGTAGTCGGGCTGACATCCTGGATGTTTCCAAACAATGGGTCCCTAGCAATTTTAGCCTGTTTGTCTATGAAATTCACTAAGTCTGCAAACCTGGCTCTACTTTTCCGTCTCTCCATTATCTCAAAGGCTGTTCTTCTCCATTGTTCTCTCATCCTGTAAGGAAGCTTAGAGATGATGATTCTCATAGTCGTAGGATTGTCCATCTCTTCCATGAATTCAACATCCTCCATGGTGTTGCGACATCCTATGAGAAAAAGAACATATGTGTTCAATGCCTCCCCGTCCTCCGATCTGATCTGTGGCCACTTGGTAGCCTTTTCAATATATGCAGTGGCTATCTTCAGCTCGTTATCATAGTGCTCCTGCAGCAACTTCCTGGCTTCTATGTATCCCCGGTCCGGTCTCATGTGTTCACAGCTTCTGACCAGGTCTTGTGGTTTACCACTGGTGTACTGTCCCAGGTAGTATAACTTATCACTGCTGCTCTCTGTTTTGGAGTCAATGGCTTGTTCGAAGGATCTGATGAAGGGCTTATACTTGAGTGGGTCGCCTTGGAACACTGGTATGTCTCTTTGAGGGAGTCGAAACAGATTCTGTTGTTTTACAAGCATCTCTGTAATTTCGTTCTGACGTTGCATCACTCGGTATAGGCTTCTACCTGTGTCTTCAGGCCTCTGGTGGTCATCAGCAGGGTCTAGTCTAGACCGTCTGACGTCTGGGGTAGCATCACGTGCTCCTGTTAGTGGAGAGGCCACTCTTCCATGCTGTAATGCCAGGAGATGGCCTTCGGACTCTCTTTTAACTCTTGAAGGTGCCCTGGATCCAACTCTGTGTGACAACATTGACTGGCAGTATTCGTTCATGCCATCCTGTGAGCCTTCATAATCTTCATACACACTCAACCTGGCATCTGAGACCGCAATAGCTGTTTTTATCTCCAGCTGTTCTTTCTTTGCCTGCACTTGGGCCTGTTGGGCCTGCAGTTGGGCCTGTTGGGCCTGCAGTTGGGCCTGTTCCCGTTCAAGAGCTTGCTTCTCCACTAAAGATGCTGCACGCGCCATCAACGCTGCCTGTTCAACCTCCTCTCTCATGCGTTGTGACGAGCGTGTGGTAGAAGCGACTGACCTGTGTCCAGAAACAGAGCTACCTTCTTTTCGATTTTTGCTCAGTCTGGCTGAAGTCTCTGAAATGCTATCATCTGGTCTGACTTCATCGTCATCTTTCTCTTTCTCTGCTGTATCAGCATCTTGACGAATCTTTAACATCCACTGTTCTGTGGCCTTGACATAGTCCTTAACGCTGGATGATTTAAGATCAAACCAGTTGTGCTGATCAGCGTTTCCCTCTTCTTCAGACAGAAGTGCTAATACATCTTCATTGAGTACATTAAATTCTTCATGCAGCTTGGAGAAATCATAATGCATTATGTCTTCAGCTTTCTTAATATTAGCATTATCTTCCATGAGACAATCAATTATCTTCATTTTTCCAGTTATCTGAGCTAATTTAGCCCTCCTTGCACCTATTCTTCTATGTAACTTCTCTTCTATTGCCTTTGGGGTGAGCTTTACTTCCCTCTTTTGGCCAACAATCCTTCTGGCTGGGGGAAGCTCCTCACGGCTCCGTAAGGCCTCGGCCATTTTACCCGCAGCTCTTATTTAGCTTCTCAATAGAATGAACAAGGCAAGTAACAGTCACTGTACCTTCGCTTTCTTATATTGTCGTCTGGCTCCATGACCATTCATGTATACGTTCGCCGACAATTCCGTCCTTTCCTTCTTAGGGAGCTAGTTTTTGACTAATGTAGTGGCGCTTCGTAATTTCCAAACATGCAGCCACTGAGCTTTGAGGCTTTTAACAATGAGTAGACGCGTGTCGAAATAAAACGTTCCAAAACGTAACTTTGTCTTTAAACTGTTTACTGTAACACCTTACAAACAGAATTACAAAGCAAAACACGTTTAAACGAACACGGTCAAAAACTGTATTGCTCCAGCCCTCAAAAGCCTTTACCTTCTCTCCAGCCTCGTGCAGCTTGAGCTGTAAAGTGGCTGGATACCATGTGACAATCTTAAGGACTGTACCATTGTAGCAAGAATAAAGGGGGTATCTCAGACTATACTACTGGAACAAGAAAATAGGGGGTTTCTCAATACAATAAGTCAGTCAGGTAAATTAACTGTATTATACTATTTAACCAATATTTTAAAGTATTTTCTTTCTTAAACTTTCATGACTCTTACAATAGGGTCTGATGAGAGGGAGGAACTGAAAGAAATCAGTATTTGTAGGGAAATGGTGTTAGGGAAATTGACGGGATTGAAGGCCGATAAATCCCCAGGGCCTGATAATCTACATCCTAGGGTACTTAAGGAGGTGGCCCTAGAAATAGTAGATGCATTGCTGATCATCTTCCAAAATTCACTGGAATCTGGAACTGTACCCATGGATTGGAGGGTAGCTAATGTTACCTCACTATTCAGAAAGGGTGGTAGAGAGAAAATGGGGAATTACAGACCGGTAAGCCTGACATCGGTAGTGGGGAAAATGCTAGAGTCCATTATAAAGGATGTAATAGCTGAGCACTTGGAAAACAGTGACAGGATCGGACAAAGTCAACATGGATTTACAAAAGGTAAATCGTGCTTGACTAATCTACTGGAATTTTTTGAGGATGTAACTGGGAAAATAGATAAGGGAGAACCAGTAGATGTGGTGTATTTGGACTTTCAAAAGGCTTTCGATAAGGTCCCGCATAAGAGATTAGCGTGTAAAGTTAAGGCACATGGGATTCGGGGCAAGGTATTGACTTGGATAGAGAACTGGTTGGCGGACAGAAAGCAGAGAGAGTAGGAATTAACGGGTCTTTTTCCGAGTGGCAAGCAGTGACTAGTGGGGTACCGCAGGGATCGGTCCTTGGACCCCAGCTATTCACAATATACATTAATGATCTAGATAAGGGAACTAGATGTAATATCTCCAAGTCTGCAGACGACACAAAGCTGGGTGGGCGTGTGTGCTGCAAGGAGGATACCGAGAAAGTCCAGGATGATTTGGACAGGTTGGGTGATTGGGCAGAAGTGTGGCAGATGCAATATAACGTGGATAAATGCGAGGTTATCCACTTTGGTGTCAAAAACAGAAAGGCAGACTATTATCTGAATGGCAATAGATTGGGAGAAGGGGAAGTGCAACGAGACCTGGGTGTCCTTGTGCACCAGTCGCTGAAGGTAAGCATGCAGATGCAGCAGGCGGTGAAGAAGGCAAATGGTACGTTGGCCTTCATAGCGAAAGGGTTTGAGTACAGGAGCAAGGATGTCCTGCTGCAGTTGTACAGTGCCTTGGTGAGAGCACACCTTGAGTACTGTGTGCAGTTTTGGTCGCCTTATCTGAGGGAGGATGTTCTTGCCATGGAAGGAGTTCAGCGAAGATTCACAAGGCTGATTTCTGGGATGGCAGGAATGACATATGAGGAGAGATTGGGTCGATTGGGCTTATACTTGCTGGAGTTTAGAAGAATGAGAGGGGATCTCATCGAAACTTATAAAATTCTGACAGGTCTGGACAAACTAGATGCAGGTAGAATGTTCCCGATGGTCGGAGAGTCCAGAACCAGGGGTCATAGTCTAAGGATAAGGGGTAAGCCATTTAGGACAGAGATGAGGAAGAATTTCTTCACCCAGAGAGTGGTGAACCTGTGGAATTCTCTACCACAGAAGGCGGTTGAGGCCAAGTCTTTAAATATATTCAAGAAGGAGTTAGATATATTTCTTAGAGCTAAAGGTATCAAGGGATATGGGGAGAAGGCAGGTACGGGGTACTGAGTTTGGACGATCAGCCATGATCTCATCGAATGGCGGAGCAGGCTCGAGGGGCCGAATGGCCTGCTCCTATCTTCTATGTTTCTATGTTAAACTGAGGCCCTGTCTGCTCTCGCCAGTGGATGTAAAAGATCTCACGGCACTTTTTTGAAAAAAAGCTGGTGAGTTATCCCCAGTGTCCTGACCAATATTTATCCCTCAATGAACATCACTAAAGAAAAACATTATCTGGTCATTATCACATTGACTATGCAGCAAGCTCCCACAAGCAGCAGAGAGTCATAACAGCACAAAGGAGGCCATTCGGCCCATCGAGTCAGTGCCAGCTCTCTGTAGAGTAATCTGTCAGTCCCATTCCCCTGTTCTATCCCCGTAGCCCTACAAGTTTATTTCCCTCAAGTGCCTATCCAGTCTCCCCTTGAAAACATTGAGTGTCTCCACTTCCACCACTTCCGTCAGCAGCGAATTCCAGGTCATCACCACTTGCTGTGTAAAAAGTTTTTCCTTACATCCCCCGCCCCCTGTATCTTTTGCCCAAAACCTTAAATCTGTGTCCCCTAGTCCTTGTACCATCAACTAGTGGGAACAACCTTTCCCCATCCGTCATAATCTTGTACATCTCTATCAAATCAACCCTCAACCTCCTTTGCTCTAATGAAAACAAATCCAGCTTCTCCAACCTGTCTTTGTAGCTAAGATCCCCCATCCCCAGAACCATTCTGGTAAATCTCCTCTGCACCCTCTCAAGGGCCTTCACGTTCTTCCTAAAGTGTGGTGACCAGAACTGGAAGCAATATTCCAGTTGTGGCCTAACCAGCACTTTATAAAGGTTCAGCATAACTTCTCTACTTTTGTACTCAATACCTCTATTTATTAAGCCCAAAATCCCATATGCTTTGTTAACCACTCTCAATTTCCCCTGCCACCTTTAAAACTGTGCCATTAAGTGTATATTGCCTCTCCCTGTTCCTTCTGCCAAAACGTATCACCTCACACATCTCTATTAAATTCCATCTGCCACTTGTCTGCCCATTCTGCTAGCCTTTCTATGTCCTGTTGCAGTCGATTGATATCATCATCACTGTTTGCCACACCCCAAGTTTGGTGTAATTGGCAAATTTAGAAATTCTACTCTATTCCAATATCCAGATCAATTACATATATCAAAAAAAGCAGTGGCCCCAGCACTGACCCTTAGGGAACACCACTGTCTACCATCCTCCAATCTGAAAAACAGCCATTTACCACAACTCGCTGTTTTCTGTCCTTAAGCCAATTCCCTATCCAAGCTGCCACTGATCCACCTATTCCATGAGCCTCAATTTTGTTAACCAGCCTTCTATGTGGTACTTTGTCAAACGCCTTCCAAAAATCCATGTAGACAACATCCATTGCATTCCCTTCATCAATCCTCTCTGTTACTTTATCAAAAAATTCAATTAGATTAGTCAAACGCGATCTGCCTTTTACAAATCCGTGTTGGCTCTCCTTAATTAGCTTAAACCTCTCTAAGTGCCTGTTAATTTTTTCCTTGATTATTTTTTTTTCCTTGATTATTGTTTCTAAAACTTTACCCACCACTGATGTTAAACTGACTGGCCTGTAGTTACTAGGATTGTCCTTACACCCTTTCTTGAACAATGGTGTCACATTTACCATTTTCCAAACCTCAGGAGCCTCCCCCGCATCTAGGGAAGATTGGAAAATTATGGCAAGCCCTTCCGCTATCTCCTCCCCCAATTCCATTAGCAACCTGGGATGCAAGCCATCTGGACCAGGTGACTTGTCCACTCTAAGCATACCCAGCCTTTCGAGTACATCCTGTCTAATTTTCACCCCTTCCATCGCTTCTACCTTTTCCACTTCTACCAATATTTTGTCAGCATCCACCTCCTTAGTAAATATCGATACAAAGTACTCATTGAATATTCTAGCCCTGCCCTGCGCCTCTAAGCATATATCACCTTCTTTGTCGCTAATAGGCCCCACCCCGCCTCTTACTACCCACTTACTGTTTACATGCCGGTAGAAGATTTTTGGGTTCCCTTTTATGTTAACCGCCATTCTACTCTCATATTCTCTCTTTGCCAATCTTATTTTCATCTTCACTTCCCCTCTCAACTTATTGTATTTGGTCTGGTTCTCCCTTGAAGAATTCACCTGACATGCATCATACACCCTCTTTTTTTGTTTCATCATCTTCTCTATCTACCTCGTCATCCAAGGAGCCCTTGCTTTGGTTCCCTTACCCTTCCCTCTTGTTGGAATGTACCTAGCCTGTACTTGAAACATCTCCTCCTTAAAGATCACCCATTGTTCCGTTACAGGTTTTCCTGTCAGACTTTGGTTCGATTTTACCCTGGCTAGATCCTTTCGCATCCCATTGAAGTTAGCCCTATTCCAGTTTAGAAGTTCCACTCTAGATTGTTCCTCTCCATTGCTAATCTAAATTTTATGATACGATGATCACTCCTACCCAAGTGTTCTCCCACAGACACTTGATCAACCTAGCCCACCTCATTCCCCAGCACCAGATCCAGCAATATCTCCTTCCTAGTTGGGCCAAGAACATATTGGTCAAGTAAATTCTCCTGAACACATTTCAGACATTCCTCCCCCTTCTTTCCCTTTACCCTAGCAGTATCCGAATCTATATTTGGGTAATTAAAGTCCCCCAGTATCACCACTCTATAGCTCTTGCATATTTCTGCGATTTCCCAGCAGATTTGCTCCTGTACCTCCCTCTCACTATTTGGAGGCCTATAGAATATCACCAAGAGCGTGATCATACCCTTTTTGCTCCTCAACTCTAACCAAATGGATTCTGTCCTTGTCCCCTCAAGAACAGCCTCCCTTTTTTCCTTCCCTATCTTTTCTGAACACCTTGATTAAGTGCCCAGTCCTCACCGTTTTTAAGCCACTTTTCCGTTATTGCCACACAGCTAATTGTGCTTTTAGCTCACCAACCCTATTAACCACACTTTGTGCATTTACGTACATGCATTCTAAACCCATTTTTGAATTTTTTGTAGTCTTTCTTAGTCTGCTCCTATCTAATATGGTACTACTACCGCCTCTAGTACTATCCAACACACTCACTCTTTTATGCACCTTATTCCTCTTTGCTACTCCTATATGCTGGTGCCCATCCCCCTGCCAAGTTAGTTTAAACCCTCCCCAACAGCACTAACAAACCTCCCTGCGAGAATATTGGTCCCGGCTCTTTTAAGGTGTAACCCGTCCGGCTTGTTCAGATCCCACTTTCCCCAGAAACGGTCCCAATGCCTCAGGAATCTAAAGCCCTCCCTCCTGCACCATCTCTCCAGCCACACATTCATCTGTTCTATCCTCCTATTGCTGTACTCACTAGCACGTGGCACCAGGAATAATCCGGAGATTACTACCTTTGAGGTTCTGCTTTTTAATCTCACTCCTAGCTCCCTAAACTCTGCCTGCAGGATCTCCTCTCTTTCTGCCTATGTCATTGGTACCAATATGGACAAGAACCTCTGGCTGTTCACCCTCTCCCCCCTCAGAGTGTCCTACAGCCACTCAGTGACATCCTTGACCCTGGCACCAGGGAGGCAACATACCATCCTGGAGTGACATCTACGGCCACAGAAACGCCTGTCTGCTCCCCTATCGAATCCCCTACCGCTATTGCTCTTCCACTCTTTTCCCTCCCCCCCTGTGCAGCTGAGCCACCAGTGGTGACGTGGACTTGACTCTGGCTGCACTCCCCAGAAGAACCATCGCCTCCACCAGTACTCAGAACAGAATACTGGTTGGAGAGCGCGATGCACTCTGGGGACTCCTGCACTACCTGCTTGGTCCTCCTCGTCTGTCTGGCGGTCACCCATTCCCTCTCTGCCTGCATACTCTTAAGCTGCAGGATAACCACCTCTAGAAACATGCGATGCACTGTAGTGACTCCAGCCGTCACTCAAGCTCTGAAACCTGGAGCTCGAGTTGCTGCAGCTGGCAGCACTTCCCGCACATGTGGTCATCCAGGCTATGCGAAGCATCCAGGACTTCCCACATAGCACAGGGTGTGCACTCCATGGGACTGAGCTGCCCTACCATGCCTCTATTTAATAGACTAAGAACTAACCCAGCAGAAACAAGCTTAAAACTTAACAAAAAACACTCACCAGCTACTCACCAATCAGCTCCTTCCCTTGTGTCAATGTCACTTGTTTTTTACTCTGACGTCACTTTTTCAAAAACTGCCTCTGTTGAGTTGCTGCCGCTCCTTTTAACTGCTCCACTCTCGCTGTGCCCCCTCCAAGTCCGCTCCTTCCAGTCTCAGGCTCCTGGTGCTCGGGACTGCTGCTTTTAACTGCTCCGCTCTCGCTGTGCTCCCTCCAGGTGCGCTCCTCTCAGTCTCACATTTCCTACCTTACAACAGTGACTACACTTCAAAAGTACTTCATTGGCTGTAAAGCGCTTTAGGATGTCCTGAGGCCGTGAAAGGCGCTATATAAATGCAAGTTTTTAGCAACAGCCATGACTAATGGCAGAACAACGTCATCTAGTGATTAATTGTCTTGTTTACAAACCTATTAAAATTAAAAAATTGATTGCGAACTTTAGTGGTTTTTAAATTAAGTCTTTAAATCCTAATGCAACCGCTCCTTATCCTCTGTCCTGGGGACTGTAAGAAGTTCATCCTGCACACAAATTCGCTCCTATAAAACTTTCGGAGGGCTCTGCATCTTCCCCCCCTAAAAATCTGCAAATAATGGAAATCTGAAATAAAAAGATAATTAACCTGAAAAAATGTCAGCCCCAAGCCTTAACCTGCCTTTTCTCCTTAAGGCTTGTAACTGCCCTGATGTGTATTTCCAGCTCCCTTCCTATCTGCACGTGTATTTCACTCTTTGCCCCGCAATGTTGCTGCCGAACGCCCCGCAATGACGTCACAATGGAGCGTACGACCTCTAACCCTTACCTTCGCGATGCACACGAATGTGATTGGCTAACAATTTAAAGCACCCTACTCTGATTGGTCTAATTCGCGCCGGCAAATTTGAAAGTTGCAGCGGATGCGGAGAGGGACAGAGTGAATAAACCTGAGAAATCCTGCATTTCACTGGGAGGAAACATCAGCTGCTGCCACTTTCGGTCCTTGGGATCTGCTGTGTGATTCGTAGAGCCATACGAGGGCAGAACAGTAAACGTACACGAGTCTGTGTGGAGGGAAGAAGGGGACAAGTAGCCAGCCTGAGGTCTGATTCAGGGAAGCAAATCTACAGACCGAGAGGGTGATTCTAACCAGCCTGTGGATTGATCCACAGAATCAGAACAACGCATGATTCAGAAACGTGAAACCGATTACATCTACAGTGAATTGTGATACCCTGTAACTGAAATCTGCGGCAGGACCGAGTTACATTCTGTGATTGACCCAGATAATCAAGTAAGTAATGTAAGGGGTTTGGTGTAACGCAGGGATGTTACAGATAATTCTGTATGCAGAAAAACTCGAATTAGGAGTGACTTTCTGATGGTAAGATTTGCAGTTATGCTGCATATACTGGTCTGAGACTGTTATCTGTCTGACCATTGCAGTTGAATACACCAGAGTTACACTGTTTATTTTACTTGTCCCATTACCACTACCTTTTTGCTTGCACCATCATCCCTTTTGTCATTCAATCTCTCCTGCCTTCCACCCTATCACAGACCTTCCCTTCTGTTCTTTCCTCCCATACCCCCTTTCCCTGCCTCTGTACTTGCTTAAAGCCTACTACATCTCTAACTTTTGCCAGTTCTGATGAAAGGTCAACAACCTGAAACATGAACTCTATTTCACTCTCCACAGATGCTGCCTGACCTGCTGAGTATTTCCAGCATATTCTGTTTTTATTATAGAAACATAGAAGATAGGAGCAGGAGTAGGCCATTCGGCCCCTTGAGCCTGCTCTGCCATTCAATGCGATCATGGCTGATCATCCAAGTTCAGTACCCGGTCCCTGCTTTCTCCCCATACCCCTTGATCCCTTTAGCCTTAAGAAATATATCCAACTCCTTCTTGAATATATTTAATGAATTGGCCTCTACTGCCTTCTGTGGTAGAGAATTCCACAGGTTCACCACTCTCTGGGTGAAGAAATTCCTCCTCATTTCTGTCCTAAATGGCCTACCCCTTAGACTGTGACCCTGGTTCTGGACTCCCTGACCATCAGGAACATCCTTCCTGCATCTAGTCTTCTTATTGAAGAGTTACTTTATTATTGAGCTCTGTTGCATTCTTTTAGTGAAAAGAAAGCCGGTTCTAAGTCTCTGCATATGCAAATAACAGATGACAGTATGGTGACACCAGTACACATACATATTATGGGAACGTGTGCAAATCATACATTGGGAAATTGCTTGAATGAGCAGATAGCAGTAAATTCCATTTTAGAACAAAGAACTGGTCTCTCAGGGAAACTAACTGTAAAACTGACAGAAGCAGAAAATGCTGGAAACACACAGCAGGCCAGTCAGCAATCGTATGAGAACAGACCAGTTTGAATTTTGGGTGCCAACCTTCAGAACAAGAGCCTTCAGATGAAGGGTTTGCATTCAATGTAAACGTGTCTGTTTGTCTCAATGGAATTCTGACTTTCTACTACTTTTTTGGAGTTTCTTTTCTGCAGCTTTTACTCTGGAAAAGCAGACTTTTGAGTGTCTCCCATTTCAGTGAAATTTCATTTCACTGCTACTGTATTGACTACAATGGGTATGGATAAAGTGGAACTTCAGGAACTGGGAGGTATAGTCAAAACATTCTCCTTTTAACCTTTGGGATTGGTTTTGAAGCCAGGTCGCTAGGATTAGGGGAGTTCTCTACACAGATCAAAACCAGTGTCTTCCATCTATCTCTGTGCTCAGTTAAGTTTGTGCTTCTTGGTTGTGTGTGTGTACAAAGTGTCCAGTGCAGTTGAAACCAGCCTGGTAATCATAAGAAGCAGAATAGAGTATCTTCTTGGTGTTGAGTGTCTATGATTATCTCTGCTGAATGCAGCAATTTTCACTGGTGTAACTGAACCCAACTTTGCTATTTTCTCCATTACATGAAACTCAGTTAGAAATACTTACAACACCTGATACAATAGTACAACTAGTAACTAATAGTTTTATTTGAAATTGCTACGACAACTTCTGTTTTCATTTGCAGGAGTAGAATGTTCTGTGCCTCTTCAGGTGCTGAGGTCCAATGCAGTGTTACAATTGAATACCTCAACCAGGCTGGCCAGGCCACCAAGCGCAAAAGTATTCGTAATGCCATCATCACCCTTGGGCGCAATGAATTTCGAGACATTCTTCTCCAAGTACATGATGGGAAGCTGTTGCAAAACTTTGTCCTACGTGAAATCCAACTTTTCACACGGTTTATTCGAGATGGGAAGAGTTCCATCAAACTGCTTACTGATAATATTCAGATTCTAGTTTCCAATTGTCCACCAGATAAACTGAAAGTACTCTTTAAAACACTTTCCATCAAATACGCTGCAGATAAGAAGATCAGCAAACCGGTCAGTGACCGAACGCGGCTGCTCTCCACACTCCCACGGACCTTTGATACAATCAGTCCTGTGCAGGTACAGGATGTGAAAAGAGCCAACGAGCTTCAATCGCAAGAAAATGTGCAGTCACCAATTTCTACTAAAGGACTGAAGAATCAAATAGGTAACGTTGGCCCAAGCAGGCAGATAAAACGACCACGGACCATCTCATCAGAAAACTGCTTGGTATGTAATCTTATCCCAAGCTGGTTTACTTAACGATAGTAAAATACTGTGGATGCTGGAAATCCGAAATAACAACAGAAAATGCTGGAAAAACTCAGCAGGCCAGGCAACATCCGTGGAGAGAGAAATAGTCAATGTTTTGGGTCAAAACCCTTCTACAGAACTGAGAGAAAAGGCAGGAAATGAAACAAAAGGCAGTTTTGGGGCTGGGAAATGGGGGAGGGGATGAAAGAAGAGACATTAAGAGATATTCAAGGTGAGACGAGATAGTAATAGGACAGGTAAAGAAATGGACAATGGCTCTAGATGAAGTGTGAAATGCACTGGCAGAGTGAGAGACAGCTGCCATGTGGGAGAGAGAAAAAAACAAGGAAAAGTCGCAAACCAAAAGTGTGGATAAAAAATATAAAAATATAATAGGGGCCGAGGTTATGATCTGAAGTTGTTGAACTCGATATTGAGTCCGGAAGGCGTAAAGTGCCTAATCGGAAGATGAGGTGCTGTGGAACAATGCAAGAGGCCGCAGACGGTGAGGTCTGAGTAGGAATGGGGCGGTGAATTGAAATGACAGGCGACCGGAAGCTCGGGGTCACCCTTACGGACTGAATGGAGGTGTTCCGCAAAGCGGTCACCCAATCTGCGTTTGGTCTCCCCAATGTAGAGGAGACCACATCGTGAGCAGCGAATACAGTATACTAGATTGCAAGAAGTACAAGTAAATCGCTGTTTCACCTGGAAAGGGTGTTTGGGGCCCTGGACAGTGGGAAGAGTGGAGGTATATGGGCAGGTGTTGCATCTCCTGCGCTTGAAGGGGAAGGGGTGCTGGGGGTGATAGAGGAGTGGACTAGGGTGTCTCGGAGGGAGCGGTCCCTACGGAATGCTGAAAGGGGAGGGGAAGATGCGTTTGGTGGTTGGATCACGTTGGAGGTGGCGGAGAATGATCCGTTGAATGTGGAGGCTGGTGGGGTGAAAGGTGAGGACAGGGGGAGCCCTATCGTGGTTCCGGGAGGGAGGGGCAGAGGTGAGAGCAGAAGTGCGGGAGATAGAACGGACCCAGTCGAGGGCCGTGTCAACCACGGTAGAGGGGAATCCTCGGTTGAGGAAAAAGGAAGACATGTTGGAAGCACTAGTGTGGCAGGTGGCATCGTCGGAGCAGATGCGACAGAGATGGAGAAACTGGGAGAATGGAATAGAGTCCTTGTGGGAGGAAGTGTAGCCCAGGTAGCTGTGGGAGTCAGTGGGCTTGTAGTGAATGTTGGTCAATAACCTATCCCCAGAGATGGAGACAGAGAAGTCGAGGAAGGGAAGGTAAGAGTCGGAGATGGACCATGTGAGGGAAGGGTGGAAATTGGAGGCAAAGTGAATGAAATTGTCTAGTTCAGGGTGAGAGTAGGAAACGGCACCGATGCAGTCGTCAATGTACCGGAAAAAGAGGTGAGGGAGGGGATCCGAGTAGGACTGGAACAAAGCGTCTTCCACATATACCACAAAAAGGCAGGCGTAGCTAGGACCCATGTGGGTACCCATAGCAACACCTTTAATTTGGAGGAAATGAGTGGAGTCAAAGGAGAAGTTGTTCAATGTGAGAACAAGTTCAGCCAGGCGGAGGGTGGTGGTGGATGGGGACTGGTTGGGCCTCTGCTGTTGTTGTTTGGCGAACCAACCTCTACCTAGCGGAAGCTGAATGCCAACTCTCTGACACCTCCACCTGGACCATGACCCCACTACTGAATATCAAACCACCATTTCCATGTCTGCCACTGACCTCATCTCCTCTGGAGATCTTCCCCCCACGGCCACCAACCTCGTAGTCCCCCAACCCCGCACAGCCTGCTTCTACCTCCTTCCCAAGATCCACAAACAGGACTGCCCTGGTAGACCCATCGTTTCAGCCTGCTTTTGCCCCACGGAACGTATCTCTTCCTATCTCGACTCTATCTTTGCTCACCTTGTCCAGTCTCTTCCCACCTACATCCGCGACTCTTCTGACGCCCCTTTAACAGTTTCCAGTTTCCTGGCCCCAGCCACCTCCTTTTCACCATGGACGTACAATCCCTCTACACCTCCATTCCCCACCAGGATGGCCTGAGGGCGCTCCATTTCTTCTTTGAACAGAGGCCCAACCAGTCCCCATCCACCACCACCATCTCCTCCGCCTGGCTGAACTTGATCTCACGTTGAACAACTTCTCCTTTGATTCCACTCATTTCCTCCAAATTAAAGGTGTTGCTATGGGTACCCGCATGGGTCCTAGCTATGCCTGCCTTTTTGTGGGCTATGTGGAACATTTTGTTCCAGTCCTACTCGGGTCCCCTCCCTCACCTCTTTTTCCAGTACATTGATGACTGTATCGGTGCCGTTTCCTGCTCTTGCCCTGAACTAGACAATTTCATTCACTTTGCCTCCAATTTCCACCCTTTCCCTCGCCTTCACGTGGTCCATCTCCGACTCTTCCCTTCCCTTCCTCGACTTCTCCGTCTCCATCTCTGGGGATAGGTTATTGACCAACATTCACTACAAGCCCACTGACTCCCATAGCTACCTGGACTACATTTCCTCCCACCCGCCTCCTGTAAGGACTCTATTCCATTCTCCCAGTTTCTCCATCTCCGCCCCATCTGCTCTGACGATGCCACCTTCCACACCAGTGCTTCCGACATGTCTTCCTTTTTCCTCAACCGAGGATTTCCCTCTACCGTGGTTGACGCGGCCCTCGACCGGGTCCGTTCTATCTCCCGCACTTCAGCCCTCACCCCTGCCCCTCCCTCCCAGAACCACGATAGAGTTCCTCTTGTCCTCACCTTTCACCCCACCAGCCTCCACATTCAACGGATCATCCTCCGCCATTTCCGCCACCTCCAACGTGATCCCACCACCAAACGCATCTTCCCCTCCCCTTTCAGCATTCCGTAGGGACCGCTCCCTCCGAGACACCCTAGTCCACTCCTCTATCACCCCTTCGCCAGGCACCTTCCCGTGCAAGCACAGGAGATGCAACACCTGCCCGTATACCTCCCCCCTTCCCACTGTCCAGGGCCCCAAACACCCCTTCCAGGTGAAACAGCGATTTACTTGTACTTTTTGCAATCTAATTTACTGTATTCGCTGCTCACGATGTGGTCGCCTCTACATTGGGGAGACCAAACGCAGATTGGGTGACCGCTTTGCGGAACACCTCTGTTCAGTCCGTAAGGGTGACCCCAAGCTTCCGGCCGCCTGCCAGTTTAATTCACCGTTCCACTCCCACTCTGACCTCACCGTCTGCGGCCTCTCGCACTGTTCCACGGAAGCTCACCGTAAACTCGAGGTACAGCACCTCATCTTCCGATTAGGCACTTTACGCCTTCCGGACTCAATATCGAGTTCAACAACTTCAGATCATAACCTCGGCCCCTATTATATTTTTATATTTTTTATCCACACTTTTGGTTTGTGACTTTTCCTTTTCTCTCTCTCACACGGCGGCTGTCTCTCACTCTGCCAGCGCAGTTCACACTTCATCTAGAGCCATTGTCTGTTTCTTTACCTGTCCTATTACTATCTCGTTTCACTTTGAATATCTCTTAATGTCTCTTCTTTCATCCCCTCCCCCATTTCCCAGCCCCTAAACTGCCTTTTGTTTCATTTCCTGCCTTTTCTCTCAGTTCTGTAGAAAGGTTTTGACCCGAAACGTTGACTCTATTTCTCTCTCCACGGATGTTGCCTGGCCTGCTGAGGTTTTCCAGCATTTTCATTTCTGGTTTACTTAATGTTGATTTCAACGCTAGGTGATCTATCAAAATGCCAATAGGAAAACCAAGGGTTACCAGTCAACCTCCTTTCTCCTCTGGTTCACGACAACACGTTTCGAGTAAGCACGAGACTTCGTAGTGGAGTATACGGAACACATCTTTGATACACTGTGACGGTTACATAGGATATATGGCACAGAAACAGGCCATTCGCCCCAACCAGTCCATGCCGGTGTTTATGCTCCATTCGATCCTCCTCTGACTTTCCTCATCTAAATCCATCAGCAATACCCTCTATTCCGCTTTCCCTCATATGCTTGTCTAGCCTCCCTTTAAATGCATCTATACTATTCACTTCAACCACTCCTTGTGGTAGCGAGTTCCATATTCTCACCACTCTTTGGGTAAAGACGTTTCTTCTGAATTCCCTATTGGATTTCTTGGTGACTATCTTATATTGATAGCCTCTAGTTATGCTCTTCCCCATAAGTGGAAACATTCTCTCTCTATCCACTCTATCAAAGCCTTTCATAATTTTAAAGACCATTATTAGGCCACCCCTCAGCCTTTTTTCAAGAGAAAAGAGACCCAGCCTGTTCATCCTTTCCTGATATGTATACCCTCGCATTTCTGGTATCATCCTTTTAAATCTTCTCTGCACCCTCTCCAGTGTCTCTGTATCCTTTTTATAATATGGCGACCAGAACTGTATGCAGTACTCTTAAGTGTGGACTAACCAAGGTTTGATACAGGTTTAGCATAACTTCCCTACTCTTCAATTCTATACCTCTAGAAATAAACCCAAGTGCTTGGTTTGCTTTTTTTTGGCCTTGCTAACCTGTGTCACAACTTTTAGTGATTTGTATATTTGTACTCCGACATCCCTTTGTTCCTCTACCCCACCCAGACTCGCACCCTCCAAGTAATAAGTGACCTCCCTATTCTTCCTACCAAAATATAATACCTCACATTTATCTGTGTTGAACTTCATTTGCCAATTATATGCCCATTCTGTAAGTTTATTAATGTCCTCCTATAATTTGTTGCAGTCCTCCTCAGTATTGACTATTTCCCCGCCCCCCCCCCCCAATTTGGTGTCATCTTCAAATTTAGAAATTGTGTTTCAGATTCCAAAGTCTAAATCGTTAATGTAAATTGTGAACAACAGTGGTCCCAGCACTGATCCTTGTGGAACACCATTACCCACCTTCTGCCACTGTGAATAGCTACCCTTTACCCCTACTCTCTGCTTTCTGTCTTGAAGCCAGCTAGCTATCCATTCTGCTACTTGTACCCTGACTCTGCATTGTCTGACCTTGTTCATCAGTCTATTATGGGGAACCTTATCAAAGGCGTTTTGAAAATCCAGATAAATAACATCTACTGCATTACCATTGTCTATTCTCTCTGTTACCTCTTCAAAAAAATTCAATGAGATTGGTCAAGCAAGACTTTCCCTTTTGAAATATGTGTAGTAATGCATCTGCTATCTCTTCTCTAGATTCTTTTAAAATGTGTGGATGCAATCCATCTGGACCAGGGGTTTCCTCTTTGAGTTTGATTAGTTTATTTAATATATCCCCTCTTTTTATTTTAAATGCACTTATCTCATCATTAATGTCATCATCCGAAGTCATGCCCACCTGTTCTATCTCCCTGGTAAATACGGAAACAAAATAATTATTTAATATTTCTGCCATCTCTCTATCGTTACCTGTGGTATTATCCTGTCTATCCCTTAATGGCCCTATTCCCATCCCAACCACTGTTGTGCCTGTAAAATATTTTACTATTTTGTTTTATGTTCCTTGATAATTTTAATTTCATAGTTCCTCTTTGCCTTCCTAATTTTTAAAAAATTTCTCTGCTAATCTCTTCATATTCTCCCTTATCATGCACTCCCCTGCTGTCCATCTACTTAATGTATGCCTCTTTCTTTGCCCTCAATTGTTCCCTTATGGCTTTATTCATCCATGGAGTCTCATTAGTGTTTAGTTTGTTCTTTCCTTTTAGTGGAATATATCGTTCCTGCACTCTGTTGAACAGTTATAAATGTTTCCCATTGCTGTTCTACATCGTTGTTTGCCATTTTGTTGCCCATTTGTTTTCCCAAGTTCTATTCTCAGCCCCATAAAATCAGCTTTTCTGCAATCTATTAACCTGGTTTTCATCATACTTGTGTCCTTCTCAATTATCATCTTAAAATGTATTATATTATGGTCACTAATGCCTAGATGTTCCCCTACTTTTACTTCTCTTATCTGCTCATTACTAGATCCAATAGCGAATCCTCCCTTGTTGGGCTTTTTACATATTGGGTTAGAAAGGAGTCCTGTACACATTGTAGAAACTCCATTCCCTTATCCCCTTTACATACCTCTTCTGTCCAATTAATATCAGGGTAGTTGAAATCCCCCATGATGATTATTCTATGTTTTTTACTCATTTCCCTAATTTGTCTGCATATTCCTTCCTCCACCTCCCTTCCTCTATTAGGTGGTCCATAGACTACGCCTATTAGTGTGATTGATCCTTTATTATCTTTTATCTTGATCCATATGGATTCTATTTTTGTCTTGCTGATAGCTGCACACTTTTTTCTACTGCCATTATGTTATCCCTAATAAGTACAGCTACTCCACCTCCCCTTTTTCCCTCCCTATCTTTTCTAAATATGTTATACCCTGCAATGTTTAACTCCCAGTCCTGATTTTTCTGTAGCCATGTCTCAGTAATCCCTATTATGTCTGGTTCCTCGCAATGCATGATTGCCTCCAGCTCCCCTGTTTTATTACAGACACTGTGCATTGCTGTACAGACAGTTTAACTCATATTTTTAATAGGATTTCCTCTCACTTAATGTTTAACCATCTTTTTAGACTCCTGTTCTATAACTCTCTTTATTTCCTTGCCATCAATTTCCTCCCTTACTTTATTCATTCCTGTGCACTCTTCTTGTTTTATTTATATTTAGGCTGGTTACGTTTCTTATAGATCTCCCCCCCCCCCCCCCCCCCATCTTACTAGTTAAAGCCTTTGCCACCTCCCTATTTACCCTTTCCGCCGAGTCTTTAACTGTATACAGAGAGTGACTTTTTCGATTTCTGTATCTTTCGAGTACACTCTGAATATCTGTTGAAAACCACTCTCCTTTTCTACACCATATTTTGACTATATCAAAGGAAAATGTCATAGATAAGACTATGACTTATCTATTCCCAACCCTTTTGAAAACAGACTATTCATGTAAACAGTTTGCAGCCAGTTACTTCAGAACTATTTCCCCTACACAAGACTTCCTGATGTAACATTTGCTAACATCTTTGAAGTAAAAGCTTGACCAATTGCTACCTGTTGAAAGAATCTCTGTGCAATCTTTGATTCCAAATGATTCGACATTGACCCAAATTGGTGGCAGGGGTTAAAAGTTTATTCAGCACAAGCCATGATCAACACAATTACTGTATCCTAAGCAGCAGCTTACAAGGTATAATTAAGAGTCATACTGCCCCATTTATGCCTTGGGTAAAAGTCGCAGTCAGAGTTATCTGCCATGCCTCCTGGCCCATTTAGCCTCTGAGTGTCCCCTAGAATTGCTTGAATCCTCCTCTGTTAATTTCTACACTTCAACCCTGCTGGCATCCAGTTCTTTCAATTCAAATCTATGGAACTTCCCTCAGATTTATCATTCAACTTCCCTTTCTTCCCTGATAGGTCCTCTCTCTTCTCTCCTGAAGTCACACCGTCCCCTGCCTTTTGTTACTTTCCACTGAAAAACACCTATTTCAAGAGATGTTATTGTGGTAAATGGCCCCTTCTTATCTGTCTAGTGAACCTCCCTTATCATTCTGGTTTCTATGGTTGCATAGATTCTAGCCACAGCTCTGCCTTGTTTTTCCCAAGTTATTAAACTCCAGCCTTTTCAAGGTCTGTGACTTCATGCCTTTTTACTGTGTCTTGTTCAGCTGTAGTCTACTCGAATGTCAAGCTGATGAGTGTTTTTCCCATCAGTCTTTTCCCTAAGCTGGTTATGATTGGTTACTTTGCTTTGTGAGCTAATTATGTGTTTATATAAAGTAAAGTATTAATAAATTAGTAACTGCATGCATATATATGTATAAAGAAAATAAATGTTAATAGACAAATTAATAAGTAAATTGACTATAATCTTACACTGTAGCTAATGGATCCCTCCTACCCATGTTTATTACCCTAAAACTAAACATTAACCACTTATGGGTGACATCATTACTAACATTTATTCCCTTGCACAAGCACTTTACATCTCCAAAAACACGCAATGCATTCCTTTTACGACGCTTCAAAGGCATCCTGTTTATATCGGAAAGCCTGTTAATCCAAAATACAAAGAAGTTCGACTGTTAAACTTTTAACTTTCACGATGTCCAACAGTTGGTTTGGAGGGTGATGTGGTCTGGCAGCTTTGGTGTACCAATGCACTGTTATGGACCAGTTGTGCCCATATTTTCCCAGCTGGACTGTCAAGAAAGGCATTAAGCAGGCAAGAGATGTTTCTTTCACTGAGAGACGTAGGGTAATCTTCCCCTGCTGCCTTTGTGTATCTGTCCCCCTGGAGATCATGAATAGAGCAGCATTGACAAAGGCCTGTAAGCAGTTTGTCTACCTACCTTCCCGGCCAAGGAGACTGCATGGAGATGGGGGCAACAGCTTTAAAAAGTTTTACTGTGGTGTTGATTGTATAATTATGTGTCTAAATGGGAATAAGCCTAATTCTAATTATACAGCAAAAAAAAATTCCATGCGGGTGGCTATAAAATGTCTTTTGTTCTAGTGTGCAGTTGGTGAGCATTTCTTTCCTTTTACCTTGGGTCCTAGGTTTGACTTCCGCTCAGAAGAATAGGGTGCTAGACTAGTCTATTCTCTTTGTTAGCTGTGAGGGTCTAGCGTGAAATGAGTTTGAACCAGTCCCAATTTCTGCCTATTATTTGACACGGTAAAACCCTTTTATGTGTCACACTTATTGTAGGTTAAAAATCCTTTGCCCTTATGGCACACTCTTGCAGCCATTCTGATGGAAGTGTGCTGGAATGGCCAGGATACAAATCTCTGGGTTCTGACCTTGTCAGGGAGCTCCCTGTGGCCTTTGTTGGAAGACGGAGCCTCTTACTGTCTCTAAGCAAGGCCATTGACACAGAAGAGGCAAGCGTGGGGGCCCATGGCAAGGTTTCCCTACGTTGGCAGTTTCCATTTCCCTGGCCCAGGATCAGGGTGGGCAGGTTGGGTGTCCAGTATGCCCAGTAAGAGGCCCATCTTGGGGGTGCAAGCTGAAGAATGTGGCCTCGAAGATAGGAACAGGAGTAGACAATTCAGCCCCCTCAAGCCTGTTCTGGTATTCTATTAGATCATGGCTGATTTGTACCTCCACTCCATTTACTCACCATTGCTCCATATCCCTTGATAACTTTACCTAACAAAAATCTATCGATCCCAGTCTTAAAAGCTTGAATTGACCCAGCGTCCACAGCCTTTTGGGGGAGAGAATTTCAGTTTTTTAAAGTATATCGGCCTCCTTACAAATGGGCCCAAGTGGCACTTTGCTCAACTTTCCGATTTAGGGTCAGCAACTCCCGACTACAGACCCAGCTGACTATGCCATAGTCCACAGCCTCGCTAGGAAGGCAGGTGCCTGAGCTGCGCCTGCACCTGTGGGTGCCCACTGATGGCATCTTGTATTTAGGTGGCTCCCTCTGACCCAGCATACTGCAGTGGTATCAGTGACAGAGGTCACTGGCAGGTGAGATCCCGATGTAATTCCCAGGATCGCTGGCCCACTGGTTCTCTGGGACTGTATCAGTAAGTTTTTACAATAGATGACCAAGTAGTAAAGCTTTGCTTGTACTGGTGTCTAAGTTCCAATTGTGGTTCAGAGGTCATTTACAAAGCTGTATGAAAATGCTCCAGCGCTAGAGTTTATGATAATTGAAGTTAAATTATTAGCCTCTTAGAAACATGTTTGTGTATTGTCCTGATGCAGGTTACTGAGCTGAAACCTGCCAAAAGGCCCACCTTGTCAATGCCAGTGGGAAGGAAGCTTTCGAAGGAACAGTCACATGTCCTTGGCATGATCCTCAAAGGAAAGAATATCTTCTTCACCGGAAGTGCTGGTAATTCAGTAGCCATAGTTAGGCTTAGAGAGGTAAATTGTGGTGACGTTTCCTATAGAAAAATAGTATGGTCTGTGGCCCAAATTATAAATTATTTAGTGTGACATGGTTCAAAGTATTATACAATGGCAAAGCAGAATGTGTGTTTGGATCTATGATGAGTCCAAGTAAGGGACAGGCAGAGGTTTAACTTCTTATAAAGCAGACTGGATTATCCTGGAAATGGCAGAAACCCAGCACAACCAGGCACTACCATCTTCTGGTGGGTTTAGCCAGAGTTATGACCAGAGTCCAGTGGAACCTTCTGTTCTCTCTTTTTATTCCCACTTCTTACCCCTGCATTTTTACTCCAGGCCAGAGTAGCTTTATTCTTCATGATTCTGTCAAATGAAGTCTGTGTGGACTGCGAGGCTTAGTTGGTTAGTATGTTGTTAATTTACCTCTGGAATCCAGGCCAGACTAATCCTTTCTCTGTTGGCTCTGAGGAGTGTAAGCAAAATTAGTTATCGGTAAAACCGTGTTTTGTGATTACATATTTATAATACAAAACATTCCATAGGTAAGCATTGCCTGGAGCTAAATGGACAAGTGTTGCTCAGAGAAGGGGAAGGCTAGCATGGGAAGCAGAAATGTCACACACAAGGTTGATTTTCTGAGATTGAATCTAAGGCACGTTGTTATGACAGAGCTGCACCCTGTTTCAAAGCTATGATGTTGACTATGAGGTAAAAGTTGTAAAATGTTCACTTTCCGACACTGATTCTTTTCACCATAAATGTACAAATTTGTACTTTCCTAACCATCCACTTGTGTTTTTTAATTTTAATTCAAGGAACTGGGAAATCCTTTTTGCTGAAGAGGATTGTGGGAGCATTGCCACCAAAGAGTACCTATACCACTGCTAGTACCGGAGTGGCTGCCTGTCACATTGGAGGGACAACCCTTCATGCATTTGCTGGTCAGTTGTGTGCCACCGTACAATTCTCTATAGTGAACTGGCATAAGCCTAGGAATGAGAAAAAGGTTATTTGGTGATATTTCCACCACCGGACTGCCAAGAGGGTCCAAATCAAACTGCACTTCACAAAAAAAAAAAGCACACAGTGGAGTGGGGAACGTTCCCGCCACAAAGCCTCTCAACAAGTTGAAGTTCACTAATCCCATGAACCTCATGATAAATTGTTTGCGAGTCCAAAACCATTCAGTGTGTGTTTTCAACTGACCATGTACAATATAATGAATTCTCTCTGAACTGTAGAGGTTTAGAACACAGGAGGAGGCTATTCACCCCATCGTGTCTCTGCTGGCTTGTGCTAGAACATTCCAAAACTAACCCTGCTCTCTTCCCATCACCCTGTATCTTCCTATGCTTTAAATACTTATCCACTTTTCCCTTTAAAAGAAAACCTTCTGGGAGTGATTAGCAACACCAGAGAAAATTCAAACGAGAAGTGTAATATTTCTCTCTGGCATCCCAAGGTAATATAATAAAAACTCCAGGGTGTTAGCTATGGCTGTCCACATTGTTAACCAGCCATTGCATTCCATAAATGGTTAGACAAAGTTCATCAAGGCCATCTGAGAAAACCAGAGGGGTGAGAGAGAAAAAAAGGTGCACACCCTATTGATCTTTTATCAATTTAGATGGTGGCTAATCAACCAAACTGGAACAAGTAAATCCACCAGAAAATGACACAAATACACACTGCTCAGTCTGCCTCTGTTTGTGTATACACGTGTCTTGCCCCTCAAAGTTATATAAACTACTGTATTATTGGACCAATTTATCATTGACACCTTTTTGAGTAGAGGGTGTAGTTCACAGCTCCTCTGTAGGCCCAGCTGGCTAAAAATTCCAATTTCTTTATTGACCTACAGGTAAAGCTTCGAGCTGTTCCTTTTATAAGAGGAAGGGCTCTTTTGAGGAGCAAGTTGAGAAAATGTTTAACTTTTTAATGAAAGAAACACCAGGATAACAGAAAAGCCTCCCAATTATGGCTCATGGTGAAGTTTTATCAGTCCTTCAAATGAGCAGACACTAGGTCAAAAAAGTTTTTTTTGAGGTAACGGGATAACCAAAACACCTCAACTTAACAGACACAGACAAAAAAATACCAAAGGACCAGGATGGAGTTGCCTCACTGCCAAAATCCAATGATGAAAGGTCATCGACCTAAAACGTTAACTCTGTTTCTCTTTCCACTGATGCTGCCTGACCGGCTGAGTAGTTCCAGCATTTTCTGTTTTTATTTCCTACTACAGGAAACTTTGTGATATCCGGCACCGACGGGACCGGCGTGTTGCCGATCTATCAAAACTGCCGGACATATAAAGTTAATGTTGAAGCATACGGAGGTTTTCATCTCCGTATCTGACAACAAACACTGTTGCTTAGCAACAGCTTCTAAAGAGTCGGCTGCAGCTGCAAGCGTCTCTAGCTGAAGCTGTTGCTATAGCTACAGACCTTGCAGTGGCTGACTGGGGGAAAAAAAAAAGAACGAGATCTAAAAAAAACTTACAGAAAACGGCTCCTGATTTTTGCCGTTAGATCGAGTATTCCGGACATACAACCTCTGGATAAACCAAAGTTTCCTGTATCACTAACTTGCCAAATGCTGTCTAAGGTAATAGCAGGGGTTAGAATTGGACACTGCAAATGATTAAAACATTGCCACGAATGAAGGAAACTGTTTTAAGGGATTGATGAGATTGAGGTAGTGGAAGGACTGAAGTGAATACTCCTCTCCCCCAAAAATGTGTTACAAATTTTGGATTTATTTTGTCATTAGGAATCGGTTCAGGAAAAGCTCCCTTGCAACAGTGTGTAGAGCTGGCTCAGAGATCTGGGATCCTAAGACACTGGCAAAGCTGCAGACACCTTATCATAGATGAAATCTCCATGATAGAAGGAGAATTCTTTGACAAACTCGAAGCTGTGGCCAGGTATGTCATATGAGCTGCAAGACCACTGTAGTACAGTCTCTTCCTTTTCTATCTCTCTTATACATCCTTGTCTTTATAATAGGATGGTGTATTGTAATGTTATCACGACTTCACCTATTGTTGCTGCACCCGGTCAGTGGTTGAGAGGACATGCTCCCCCCAGTTGACAATTAGAGATCCCCAGAGTAACTGGCTGTCGAATGTTGCCACCTTCCTTCTAAGGAAGCATCCAGTCTGTGCGCCGTGCTTTCACACAATAATAACACATAGAGATCTATTTTGTAAGTCCATTGGACCGAAGCTGCTAATGTTCCACATTGTACTTTGTGCTGTTTTACTGGTTATTCATCCCTGCATGCAACTTATTAAATGTGCAACCTGCTTGGCTTCTGAGTACCATTCCCTAAATGATGCATTTCTGATAATCCCTGTACTCTCGAACGTGCTAATGCTGCAGTGGTTTCTGATAGTATAACCACTGTTGCCAAGGTAAGAATACTTGGGTTTCTCAGCTTGCTTTCTGTTCATTTTACATGTTGCAGGATTGTTCGAAAATGCAATGAGCCATTTGGTGGAATCCAGCTGATAGTTTGTGGAGATTTCCTGCAGCTTCCTCCTGTGGCCCGGACCAAGGAAAAATACAAATTTTGCTTCCAGGTGACCTAATTTAGAAACTTTTTTTTGAAAAACAGTATTTTCAAGGAAAAAAAATATTTCCTCCACCATATTTCCCAAGCAGTGCTGAGTACAATGAAACATGGCTAGGACCGGGCATCTATCACTGTACCAGCTCCTGACGCAAAACGAATGAAGATGCAAGAGCCGTGATTGGGTTTTCTTGCATAGCCCATGCCCAACAGGTGACAATTACAAGTTGTCAACATGTAGTGAAGGTCAATCTGTATTTTCATTGTAAATATATGGCATTGAGAATGGTAGGTGTTACTATTTTTGAGTATGTTAAAGTGTCGAAATGGTCAGCGATTCAGCATCAACTCTCAACAGGACTTCAGCTACTCCTTTAACCACTGATGATGTTTTGAGGACTTTTGTTGCTGTTTGATTGTGTTTGTGTTCAAAAGATTCAGTAGCTGTGCACCAGGTCTTTGGGAGGGAGAAGTGAAACAGCCAACTTGAACGAGGTGTAGAGTGTAGGGGGGTATTGTCTGGTATGACTAGATTTGGGAACTGTTTTTTATTAGGATTGTGGATGATATTGGATCATAATGTAAGGGCGTTCACCTACTGGGTTATTTAGAGCTGCAGACTCTAAAATAATCCATCGTGAGATGTAAGCGGTTTTTGATCCTAGCCCAATTGCTAGACGAACGGTTCGAATCGCCCCCACCTTACGAAAGTTCTATACCCGGGAATTATTATTCCGAGTGTAAATGAAATAAGTCACGGACAGGAATGCTTCGGTGAAAAATCAAACTTATATTTATTTGGTCTAACATACACTGGCTAAATCATGCACTACTAAACGAAATCACAATCCCTGTGGAGAATAAAATCCAGATTACAATCAACATACATACAGTACAAAACTGGGGACTATAGAAAGTCCTACAAGAGAGGGGGCGGTACTGGACCTAATTCTAGGGAATGTAGCCGGGCAAGTGGTGGAAGTGTCAGTAGGAGAGCATTTTGGCGACAGTGACCATAATTCGGTGAGATTTAAGGTGGTCATGGAAAAAGACAAAGACGGCCCGGAAATAAGGGTTCTAAATTGGGGGAAGGCCGATTTTAATATGATAAGGCAGGATCTGGCCAAAGTGGACTGGGAGCAGCTACTTCTAGGAAAATCCACATCAAAATAGTGGGAGACTTTCAGAAGGGAAATAGAGAGAGTACAACGCCAACATGTTCCTGTAAAGGTCAAGGGTGGGACCAACAAGCAAAGGGAACCTTGGATGACAAGGGATATACAAAAATGCATTAGGAAAAAAAGGGGGGCTTTTGACAGTTACAAAAGACTAAAGGCGGAGGAAGCCCTAGAGGAGTATAAAAAGTGCAGGGGCATACTTAAAAAAGAAATTAGGAGGGCGAGGAGGGGCCATGAAATAACACTGGCGAGCAAAATAAAAGAAAATCCTAAGATGTTTTATAAGTATATTAAGGGCAAGAGGATAACCAGGGAAAGGGTAGGGCCCATTAGGGACCAAAGTGGCAATCTGTGTGTAGAGCCAGATGATGTAGGCGGGGTTTTAAATGAATTTTTTGCATCTGTGTTCACTATGGAGAAAGACGATGTAGACATAGAAATCGGGCAAGGGGACTGTGACATACTTGAACATATTAGCATCGAGAGGGAGGAGGTACTAGCGGTTTTAGCAGGCCAAAAAGTGGATAAATCCCCAGGCCCGGACGAGATGTATCCCAGGCTGTTGTGTGAGGCAAAGGAGGAGATTGCAGGGGCTCTGACACAAATTTTCAGAACCTCTCTGGCCACAGGGGATGTACCAGAGGACTGGAGAACAGCTAACGTAGTACCATTATACAAGAAGGGTAGTGGGGATAAACCAGGGAATTACAGGCCAGTGAGCCTAACATCTGTGGTAGGGAAATTATTGGAAAAAATTCTGAGGGACAAAATTAGTCTCCACTTGGAGAGGCAAGGATTAATCGGGGATAGTCAGCATGGCTTTGTCGAGGGTAAATCATGTCTGACAAATCTGATTGAATTTTTCGAGGGGGTGACTAGGTGTGTGGATGAGGGAAATGCTGTGGATGTGGTTTACATGGACTTCAGCAAAGCTTTTGACAAAGTCCCGCATAGGAGACTGGTCAAGAAGGTAAGAGCCCATGGGATCCAGGGTGCCTTGGCGCGTTGGATCCTAAACTGGCTGAGTGGCAGGAGGCAGAGGGTGATGGTCGAAGGTTGCTTTTGTGACTGGAAGCCTGTGTCCAGTGGGGTACCTCAGGGATCGGTGCTGGGTCCCTTGCTGTTTGTGATCTACATAAATGATTTGGATGAGAATGTAAAAGGTATGATCAGTAAGTTTGCGGATGACACGAAAATTGGTGGGGTGGTAAATTGCGAGGAGGAAAGCCTCAGGCTACAGGACGATATAAACGGGTTGGTCAGATGGGCGGAAAAGTGGCAAATGGAATTTAACCCTGAAAAGTGCGAGGTGATGCATTTTGGACGGGCAAATAAGGCAAGGGAATACACAATGAGTGGTAGGACCCTAGGAAGTACAGAAGGTCAGAGGGACCTTGGTGTACATGTACATAGATCCCTGAAGGCAGCGGAACAGGTAGATAAGGTGGTTAAAAAGGCATATGGGATACTTGCCTTCATTAGCCAAGGCATAGAATATAAGAGCAGGGAGGTTATGATGGAGCTGTACAAAACGCTGGTGAGGCCACAGCTGGAGTACTGTGTGCAGTTCTGGTCGCCTCACTATAGGAAGGATGTGATTGCTTTGGAGAGGGTGCAGAGAAGATTCACCAGGATGTTACCTGGGGTGGAGCGCCTCAGCTATGAAGAAAGACTAAACAGGCTGGGGTTGTTTTCCTTGGAGCAAAAGGCTGAGGGGGGACCTGATTGAGGTGTACAAAATGATGAGGGGCATAGATAGGGTAGATAAAGAGGAACTTTTCCCCTTAGGGGGGTCAATAACAAGGGGGCATAGATTCAGGGTAAGGGGCAGGAGATTTAGAGGGGATTTGAGGAGGAACTTTTTCACCCAGAGGGTGGTTGGAATCTGGAACTCACTGCCTGAAAGGGTGGTAGAGGCAGGAACCCTCACAACATTCAAGAAGCATTTGGATGAACACTTGAAATGCCATTGCATACAAGGCTATGGACCAAATGCTGGAAAATGGGATTAGACTGGACAGGGATTGATGGACGGCGCAGACACGATGGGCCGAAGGGCCTCTTTCTGTGCTGTATAACTCTGACTATAACAAGCAGTAATTCCCTTGTTGCTATGGTGGACTCTAATTCCACCCCTACCAACGAATTACCCAGTCACATAAACCCCTTTCGCCTGGCTGGACCAAATGAAGCTCGCACCCTCAGAATAGCCCAAAAGCTTCACTTCTGAGAGACTATGCTTACCCCCCACACGTGGTCGGTTTCGATCTGCTCGTCGGCTTCTCTGGTACTTCTTGTTAGTTCGATCTTGGAGCAGGGAGCGAGAGAGAAAGAATGGTGGAAAAGAATCTATTTTTATAGTAGTCCCTATCTTTTCCCACCAATCTTTAAACTCCATTCTCTTAGCACTCCGGTGCTTAATCAGTGATGAGTCATCCTCGGACCCATGCGTATTGGATTAATGGCCCTAAGTCTGGGACGTATCTTTCGGTCTTTGTGTTGGGGAAAAAAACTGGCTCCCTTTTGGCTGGCTGAGGCCAGTGGATTCATTGTTCTGCTTCTCTTCTGAGATGGAGGTGAGACGTGCTTTTGCATATTAGTGGTTTTTCTAATCAAGTTCAATGGCCCCCTTCCTTTTTCCAGGACTGTCGGGCGAACCCCTACATTCTGGATGATTGACAGTTCTTTTGTCACAGCCAACTGTCATGTGGTTCTCTGGAGTTTTAACAAACCAGTCTTTCACGTATCTGCACAGGGCGATCCCATAACCGGGAAAATACCCTCAGAAAAATCCCATAAAGTCCACAAAATATTCCCGCCTGAGTCCATTCTTCAGAGACTTTGCGATCTCTTCACTTCCATTATATTAAGAGAACAGACAGTGGAAGATGGGGGGAGTTGATGGACTGCAGAGGATACGCCATGAGGGGAAGGAGAAAAAGTGCAACAAAGGAAAACAAACACTGAGAATCCATAATTGTCCACGCCATTGTGCATTATTTATTTCATAAGTGGGGAAGAATTTACAGGAGGTAATACTCTGGTCTGTTCCATTTCAGGAGTCTCTGTTCAATTGTTCAGTAAAATGAATGTACTTTGCACTTTATTTAAGGCTAAGAGTTGGCAGAAGTGTATCCACGTGAACATGGAACTAACAGAAGTACGAAGACAAACCGATAAAACCTTCATTGCAATGTTGCAGGCTATTCGGCTTGGGAGGCAAGTATTACATTACATAATATTTACAGCACCGAATATCTTACAAATAAAACACCTTCTACCTTCCATTTTCAGAGATGCAGTTAGTGACTCTAGTTATTGCAGAGTGTGTGTATGTGTGAGAGAAATTGGATATTCCATTAAGATGGATGAACCTTCTGAAGTTTGACAAAAGGAAAATCTGTCCAAAGCACAGCAGGTATAGCCACTGAAGCAGATCATATTAATGGATTTGAGAGGCAATTGAATGTGTTTCTGGCGGGATTGAGGGGTGTCGTAAGTGCGATTGATCTTCAACAGTTGATGAACTTTTGGGCCTAATGGCCTTTTCCCATTCCTAAAAGTTCTTGTATGTTCTTACTAAAGGTTTTCTAAGTGCCCAATAAAAGTTCACAATGATTTAAATATTTGCAATTTTGTTAGTGATAACGTCACTGACTGAACCAAAAAAGGACCTGACCCTTCTCCCATCCCATGTGTTGCAAACAACCGGACATGATTTATTTTCTGTTTAAGGAGCGGCATAGTGGGATAAATTATATATGCCAGTGAGTTACACGCCCTCTATATTGAGAAGTAGTTGCGTCAGCCTTGGCGCTGTGGGTAGCACTCTCTACTCAGTGCCAGAGGTTGTGGGTTCAAGACCAAGTCCGGAGACTTAAGCACATCATCTAGACCGATACTCCAGTGCAGCACTACACTGTCTGAGGTGCATCTTTTGGATGAGACATTAAACCAAGGCCGCATCTGCCCGCCCTTGTGGTAAAGGGGCCTTTAGGGACAAGTGACCATAATGTGATTGAATTTTATATTAAGTTTGAGAGTGATGTAGTCCAATCTGAAACGAAGGTCTTCAATCTAAACAGAGGAAACTATAAGGGTATGAGTGACAAGTTGGCCATGGTAGATTGGGAGACTACACTAAAAGGTATGCAGGTAGACATACAATGGCTAACATTCAAGGAAATAATGCATAATTTGCAACAAACATATATTCCTCTAAGGCATAAAAACCCAAAAGGAAAAGTGATCCAATCATGGCTAACAAAAGAAATTAAAGCTAGTATTAAGGCAAAGGAGGAAGCTTATAAAGTTGCCAGAAAAAGCAGTCAGCCTATGGATTGGGATCTTTTTAGAAATCAGCAAAGGGGGACCAAGAAATTGATTAAAGAAAGGGAAAATGGAATATGAGCACAAACTAGCGAAAAATATAAAAACGGATTGTAAATTTTCTCTAGGTATGTGAAAAGGAAAAGACTGGCGAAGGTAAATTTAGGTCCTTTACAGTCAGAGACGGGAGAATTTATAATGGGGAATAAGGAAATGGCAGAGAAATGAAATAAATACTTGTTTCTGACTTCACGGAGGAAGACACAAAAAACCTCCCAGAAATATGAGAAAACCAAGGGTGTGGCGAGAATGAGGAACTTAAAGAAATTATTATTAGTAAAAAAAAAAAGTACTAGCAAAATTAATGGGACTAAAAGTCGATAAATCCCAAGGACCGGATGACCTACATCCTAGGGTTTTGAAAGAGGTGGCCATTGGGAGAGTGGACGCATTGGTTGTCATCTTCCAAAATTCTATAGATTCTGGAACGGTTCCGGCAGATTGGAGGCTAGCAAATGTAACCCCACTATTTTAAGAAAGGAGGGAGAGAGAAAACAGGGAACTAAAGACCTGTTAGCCTCACATCAGTAGTTGGGAAAATGCTGGAATCTATTATAAAGGATGCAATAACTGGGCACTTAGAAACTAATAAGATTGGGCAGAGTCAACATGGATTTATGAAAGGGAAACCCTGTTTGACAAACCTATTCGAGTTCTTTGAGGATGTAACTAGTGAAGTAGACAAAGGGGAACCGGTAGATGTGGTGTATTTGGATTTTCAGAAGGCCTTCGATAAGGTCCCACACAAGAGGTTGGCGAACAAAATTAGGGCACATGGAATTTGGGGGTAATATACTAGCATAGATTGAGAATTGGTTAACAGACAGAAAACAAAGAGTAGGGATAAATGGGTCTTTTTCAAGATGGCAGGCTGTGACTAGTGGGGTACTGCAAGGATTGGTGCTTGGGCCCCAGCTATTCAATCTATATCAATGATTTGGATGAGGGGACTAAATGTAACATTTCCAAATTTGCTGATGACACAAAGCTAGGTGGCAGTGGCAGTTGTGAAGAGGATGTGAAGAGGCTTCAAGGGGATCTCGACAGGCTCAGTGAGTGGGCGAGAACATGGCAGATGGAATATAATGTGGATAAATGTGAAGTTATCCACTTTGGTAGAAAAAACAGAAAGGCAGAGTATTTCCTAAATGGTGAAAGATTGGGGAATGCAGATGCTCAAAGGGACCTGGGAGTCCTTGTACATGAGTCACAAAGTGAATGTGCAGGTGCAGCAAGCCTTTAGGAAGGCAAATGGTATGCTGGCCTTCATTACAAGAGGATTTGAGTACAGGAGTAAAGAAGTCTTACTCCAATTATATAGGGCCTTGGTGAGATCACACCTGGAGTACTGTGTACAATTTTGGTCTCCTTACCTAAGGAAGGATATACTTGCCATAGAGGGAGTGCAACGAAGGTTCACGAGATTGATTTCTGGGATGGCGGGACTGTCATATGAGAAGAGATTGAGTAAACTAGGCCTGTATTCTCTTGAATTCAGAAGAATGGGAGGGGATCTCATTAAAGCATACAAAATTATTACAGGGCTTGATAGGGTGGATGCTGGGAGAATGTTTCCCTTGGCTGGGGAGTCTAGAACCAGGGGCCACAGCCTCCGGATAAGGGGTAGGCCATTCAGGACTGAGATGAGAAGAAATTTCTTCAGAGGGTGGTGAATCTTTGGAATTCTCTACCCCTGAGGGCTGTGGAGGTTCAGTCATTGGGTATATTCAAAACAGAAGTCGATAGATTTCTGACTAGTAAGGGCATCAAGGGACATGGCGATAGGGTCGGTGAATGGAGTTGAGGCAGAAGATCAGCCATGATCTCATTGAATGGCGGAGCAGGCTCGAAGGGCCAAATGGCCTATACCTGCTCCTATTTCTTATGTTCAGGTGGATGTAAAAGATCCCATGGCATTATTCAAAGAAGAGGAGGGGAGCACCTGGTGTCCTAGCCAATATTTAACCCTCACTAAAACATCACTAGATTGTTATCATTATCTCATTGCTATTTGTGGGACTTTGCTGTGCAAAAATTGGCTGCCACATTTCCCTACATTACGTGACTACATTTCAAAAGGCGGTAAAGTGCTTTGAGACGACCTAAGGTCGTTAAAGATATGCTATTAATTTCTTTCTGAATATGATTTTGATTAAAATTAATGGAGGTTCTGTTTTGAAGACCATATTCTCTTGACTTTATTTTTTTAAAAGAAACAATGGTGTTGAGGTAATGACCACATCGAATAGTCTTTATAGAACCTCAAAGGTGGACGGATTGCCAGACTTGGTTTGCATCTGAGCATCCTGACGGAAGCTTAGGAAGAAATGGTGGAGGCTCTGAATATAATTTCCCAAAACTGAATGGAAAATTGTGCCAAGAGGACATGTGGCTGGCAAATGTGATGTATGTGTTTCTCAAATCCGCGCATGATTCCAAACTGTAGAGCAAGTTATATTTGTAGCTATGAATATATTTACAATGACTCTAAATGACAGCATTAAAGCTATAAAAGTCAATCTTCACATTGATGTGGCTCCCCTCCTGAGCTGCAGTATGAGAAACGAATGAATAGCTGCAAGGAGCACACCCGTAAATTAATTCTTTTGAAGAAATTAAAAAAGGATAAAGCAATGCAGTGGATGTGGTTTGTATGGATTTCCAAAAAGCATTCTGTAGGGTATCACATAGGAGACTTGTGGAATTGAGGGGAACATGGCCACAATCGATAGAGAGATGATTGGATGGAAGCAAGCAAAGGGATGGGGTAAAATGACTGGACAGATGTGGAGAATGGTGTTTCACAGAGGTCTGTGTTGGAGCTTCTCTTATTTACTATGTACGTAAATGATCTGGATTTGGGAGTTGAAGGAACAATATTGAAAATTGCCAATGCCACCAAATTGGCTGGCATTCCAAATTGTGACCAGGATTGTGAAAGATTGCAGGAGAACATCGATAGGCGGATGTGGAGAGAAAAAACACTGCTGTGGACTTGATGAGCTAAATGGACAGTATCTCTGCTGCAACATTCTATGATTTTGGTGATTTTAGCTTAGCAATAACTAGTTGCCTCGCAGCCCCTACTATCTTCACCATTTCTTTTGTTTTGTAACTCTGGACCCATTCGTACTTCATAAGCGGGGCACCTGACTGGAATATCTCAATGACTGGCACTCCACTGCACTGGGCCCCTGGGGCATTTTGTGTTTGCGGCGTGCACTATACATTTAGATAGGAAGGGGTGGCTGGTGAAACACTGACCGGATCAATCCGGCCACTGACAAAGACCCATTCTGTTGCCTGCTCTGAAAGCAGCATCAATGGTGGAGGTCTGACTATTCTGCAGATGTATTTTGGAAATTACTTGAGGCTGTTCTGAAAACCAATCTCTCTTGTAATCAGATGCCCAGAGGAGGTTGCGGTCCAGTTGATCAACACAGCCTACCAGAAGATAGATCGAGATGGAATCCTAGCAACGCGGCTTTGCACGCACAAAGACGATGTGGAATTGACCAATGAGCGAAGGCTCCAGCAGTTACCAGGTAACGGATGAAGATCCTGTGTAGAGTTCTGTGACTGATCCAGCCAAAGCCTATCCTGTACTGCTGACAGATTTATTCAACACTTGGTTTATTGCAAACTCCAAATATGCCAATTTCCATCCAGATTATCTGACCCATCAGGTTTTTAATCATGCCGCATTATTTGTAATTCTACAGCAGCTGTTTAGTAAAAAAAGGCACACTTTGGGGATCTCATTGGATATAATCATTGCACAATAATGGGCCATCTAATTTGTTGAGTCTATTCAGTGTTTTTCTGTTGAGTCCTGATATGTTTTCTCTTTACACTTGGGTTTGTAATTTTTTTAAATTGAATAGTTCTATATTTGTGTTCTGGGAATTGCATGTAGTGAAGATGCAAGAACTGCTCTGATGTCCTGATGATGTAGCTGCTTGTTGCTCTGTGGGCGAGCAGTTGTCATGACCTTGAGTAGTTCAACCTCTGCACGGTGATGTCTGACTGTTAGTAGGTTTGTGAGGTTGCTTGTTTCTATGGTCAGATTAAAATAGTTGCTGTAAAAATCTGATTCAGCAGGTAATACTTGTTTTATGACTTCAAAATCTTACTCTGAGGTTATAGTGATCCCCTGATGGAACTCGGCTACTTTCAACGTGCAGCCTTCCATTTTGTTTTCCTTCGCACAGGTGAGGAATCTTAATCTTGGGTAGTAGAACACTTTCATTATCAGTAATAAACAGTCGCAGTTCTGGTGTAACATAAGTTAAATGCACAGTAAAGCTCCTTCCATGCTGTCTTAACCCCAGTCTTAGAAGAGCACTCCACTTCATCTTCCGAGGGAGATTTCAAATTTAGTGCTGAATTATGGGGAGCTTTCTGTTGTAGACTCCTTTTCTGTAGGAAGTGGGTTGAGTCCAGCTCAAATGTATTTCTCTCAGTCCCTAGGAGCCAGCTGAGAGAAAACGTCATCTTGTTGGTCTGGACTTGAATACAGCTCCCATTGGTGAAGGGACATTGTGCCAAGTAGCCCAAGTTTTCTGCAACAATTAAAAGTAAAGGGTACAGCAAAACTGGTTGAGTTTATCTTTGCAGCTGTAATGTTAGCAGAATACACGTTGAGGAACAATAAGAAATCTGTCAACTCCTTGCTATTATAATGTACAGGAGGAATCCTAGTTAAGATACTCAGTGAGGAGGTGAGCATTATTAGAACCGTCCTTTTAGATGGTTTTTAAGAAGTTTTTTGAAAAGAAGGCGGAGTTGAGTCTTCTGATGGTCCCAGTGGTGTTACTGATTTTGGTGGGGAAAATGTTTTACAGTCCCAAGATTTTCATTGGTCTTGTGTGAAGTCCTTAGCAGCCATTTTCTAGCTCCCCATTCTCTTTATTTTCATTTCCATCCTCTTCTCTCCACACACATTATTCCCTATTCTACAGATGTGAACGTGGTCCTGTGAGATACTACTGAATCTTGGACCATAGTGACCATTAGGAGTTGAGTTAGAATGTGGACATTCTTTTCCATTTATAAAAAAAAACCTGAGAATCTTTGCTGAAGGGTCCTAGGCAGATAGTACAGGAAACTATGACAGTTGGAAAGCATAAGAGGGAGGGGAGGTGATCAGTTAAATCAAGTAATTGTCAGGTAATGCCATGTTTGGGCTTTAAGTCACTGGAACCTTTGCCTCCCAAATCTTCCCTTCCTTCTACAATCCATGGATTTGGGAAAGAATGATGTACTTAGTCTTTATTTTGATGCAGTGAAGTTGTATATTTGGCAGTTAGGAACAGGAAAGAAAAGTTCAGAGGAGCAAGGACCATTGTATTGATGAGAGACAAAACGAAAGAATCGGATACCAAGCATCTAATAGGAATGGGTATTAGAACAGCCTCTTTCTGGTCGAAGCTCCACTTTCAAATCATGGATTATATAGCGTGTTGTTAAGGGCAAGTGTCTGGTGTGTTTTTTTTTTAATTGCAAGTCTACTCCCAATTTTCACTGTATTTGAAACATGGCTATTCAGCACACACACTTCGGCTGTGGAAAATGTCAGATTTTGTATGAATTCTGGTTCGCTGATGTCCATTTGATGTTGGCCAAGGTTTTTTTGCTGGATGTGGTTTTTAATAGCAAACTGGAAATCGGGGGTTAAATATTTTGCTCTAATATTCATGTTTTTATAAACGTGTTCCTGCTATGTACATCTCTTTCCTGTCAGGACAAGAAACTTGTTGGTTTTTCAAAACAATAAAATTAATGGGGCAATTTTATTCCGTGAGCAAGTTTGTATGAAAAGTAGTTTATTCTGAATATACAATTATTGGAAAAAATGTCTTCAATTTAAGTGACCAATCTTACTTTTTAGAAGTACCTCTCTTAATGCGGTTATAAGAACGCTAGTCTCTGCATTTTGAGGTGATGTATTGATTCTGCATCCATGTTTAATCACCAGATAGAGGTTTTTGTGCAGCTTCACTTCCAGGAGCAAACTTGGGTTCTTTACACCTGGGCAAGGCATGACCTGTTTAGTTTTGCTGGCTTGTTAATGAAACAGTGGGACTGGGGCAGGACTTTGTAGCAGTTCAATATTATCCTAGCAATACACCTTTTTTTTGTGTTCATCAACAACAACTTGCATTTATTTAGCACCTTTGACACAGTAAAAATCCCAAGGCGCTTCACATGAGCGTTCTAAAACAAAATTTGACACCGATCCACATAGAGATAGTAAAAGCTTGTTCAAGGAGGTAGGTTTTAAGGAGTGTCTTAAAGGAGAATAGAAAGGCAGAGAGGTTTAGGGAGGGAATTCCAGAGCTTGGGGCTAAGCAGCTGAAGGCACAGCCACCCATGGTGGAGCGATTTAAAATTGTGGATGTGCAAGAGCCCGGAACTGGAGGAACGCAGAGATCTCGGAGGGTTGTAGGACTGGAGAAGGTTACAGAGATGGGGAGGGGTGAGGCCATGAATTGATTTGAAAACGAGGACGAGAATTTTAGAATTGTGGCGTTGCCAATATAGGTTATTAGAGCTGAGCACCCAGTGACTGTGTCAAGCACAGATACAGACTAAAGGCCTTTCTACCTTGCCCCAACAATGTGCCTCAGTCCCAGCCACAAATGAGCACACCCTATTGCACCAGCATTGCTTACCTTTTTTCTATTTTGTCACACCAACCATCCTTAGGCCTTTATAAATGAGAGAGGAGGAGGGCAAAAATCAGCAGCAGCATTTGGGGTGGGATACAGAGATAGGAGAATCTGTAGCTGCAGAACTCCTACCAATGAAGAATGTTGGGTATAACTACAGTTCAAGTTATAATTACTTGCTTTCACATGTTCTAAGCTTTTATTCAGGATTGTTTGTGCAGTCGTCTTTGTGGGAGCTGTGGTTTTTTTTTGGAACTGTGGGTCCAGATTGCTATGTACGAAGCCTGTCTGAGTAGAATTCCCAATTAGAGGCAGTTTTATGCTGTAGAGCCTTGCCCATTATAAACTGAATTAAGTCTGCCCAAACTCGTAGGACCCTTGCAACCAGCAGACAGAAAAGATTTCATTCCATCAGTCTACACTGGATCTTAATGCCTGCTCCAGAGGTGAAAGCCCGGTGTCCAACCCGCTACACTATCCAGTTCCCTTCCTATCTATACTTTTACTTTACGATGCCGGGGCTGACATTTTGATCTGGAGTAGTTTGAGGAACCTTGGCTGTGCAGTTTCGTCCGTTGCTGCCTGACTCTCTTCCCAATGTATTGTGTACAGGAAATGATAGACTATACTGAGCGCGAGACACTGCCAAAGTATAGAGGCCACATAAAGCTGCAGGAATGAGAATGTGCTGCTTTATTGTATTTAAAAATATATTTTTTTAAACTTGTTTTTATTCACACTAAAAAATTTCTCCAGAAGGATGGGGACATTTTTTTGGCAGGGGGGGAGGAAAAGGTTTTGGGGGTATTTTATTCCCTTAAGCCTGGCAGAATTAAACACCTGAAAGCAAATTGCACCCAAACCTTTGGCAATGCTGAGCTAGGAGCTGAATGATTGTGGCTCCTCTTTTTTTTCCCTCTGCTATCTGTTCAGCTCTTTGACACTGAGATCAGAAACTAGCTGTGTGCGGCAATCGCAGCTATAAGGGCACGAGTCCTACCACTCTGTGCTACAACGTGCTGGAGCTCGGGTGCGTTCCATTGCCTTTAAGCACTCATTTCTTAACATTCAGATAAGTCACAATGGGCTACTCTTTGACTGCGATAAATGTAATGCCTTCAGTAGATGCATGGGAAAGGTCTACTCATGCCAAGAAGATGGATGCCGTTCTGAATGCAAGCTGCCGATTTATCACAGGTTGCTTAAAACCAACAAACACCAACAGCCTATATATCCTGGCGGGTATCGCTCCCCCTGATATAAGAAGAATGGTAGCCAGCGAGAAAGAGCGACTCCGTCAAACATCAGATGAGAGACACCCTCTGCATTGTCATACACCCACACCCAGCTGCCTAAAGTCAAGAAAGAGCTTCATGAACAGTGTTGTTCCATTACAATCAACCTCCTCTGAAGCCCGCATCGCCTTGTGGAAAGACCGGCTCGCCAGTCTTGAACAACCCCCAGCGATGGAAATTTTACTTGATGAAAGCCTTCCCCCAGGAGCTAATTGCAACTGGGCAACCTGGAAGTGCCTTAACAGTCTTGGGACTGGTGTAGGTTGCTCAAAGGTGTCGCTAAGCAAATGGGGATATTCAACCAACCCGACAACTTGTGAATGTGGAACTGAGGCACAGACTATGCAACATCTCCTGCAATGCCCATCGTTGGAGGAACCCTGCACTGTTGCAGATCTTGCCGAATTCAACAACAAGGCGCAAAAATGTGTCCAGTTCTGGCTGGGCTATGTATAGACTGTCCGTGGACATGATAAGAAGTAGATGCAGAACCCTTGTGCTGCAGAGGAGGGGCTAGGTGACTGAGTTGACTGTAGTTCCTGTGAAGTACTCGCCTGCTCATTTTTAATTTCTGTGTTTACAGGAGAGATGCACACGTATGAGGCTGTTGATAGTGATCCTATGTTCATACAAACATTAAATACACAATGTCCAGTAGGCCAGACACTGCAACTGAGGAAAGGGGCACAGGTTAGTATGCAATATCAAAGTCTACTGTTTCTGCACTAGCTCTAGTTAGCTCTGGTATTCTAATTTCTTGTCCCTTTTATTTACTTCCCTTTTGTCTTTTCTTCTGCCCCCCCCCCCCACCCCCCCAATGCCCTTACAGTGGGTAGCTGTTGATTTCTTCCCCCGTTAGACCCATAAATTTATATTTAATCTGGTTTGGTGTCCTGGCTCAATACAATGTTAGACTATATAGCCCAATGATAACCAGAGGAAAATTCTGGATGCCAGTGTCGAAATGGGGAGACCCTGTACGCTGAGGCAGTAACTAAGGAATATTTCACGTACAGGGACACCTCTGACCGTACCGTTCGCCATCTTGAATTGGTTTGCTCTGTTCTGCAGGTGATGCTGACTAAAAACCTGGATATACAGCGGGGGATGGTAAATGGTGCTCGAGGAGTTGTCGTAGGCTTTGAACCTGGAAACAAACGTAGGTGCTCCTGTACGGCCACCGAAGCTGAGTTATGAGGTGCATGAATGCGGTTAATTATTTCAAAAGTAGGAGAGGTGGGAAAATGTCTTTATTCTGACGGATTTCCATCTAGCAAAACAGAACAATAAGAAATTCTTGTAGTACTTTTGATAGCAAAGGGGCAGGCAGAAGAGAGGTGAGAATCTGTAAAAAATGAAAATGAGGCAGACCTGAGGATGAACATATAGTTAACCTACTAAGCAGATAACATAAGAATTAGGAGCTGGAGTAGGCCATACGGCCCCTCAAGCCTGCTCCGCCTAACCATCCTAGAGCCTTATAAATGAGCAACTACTGGAGAAAGCACAAGTAACAGGTTCTCTATAATTGGTGATAATCCAGGTAGGGTTAACAACATTGTAAATGAAGTCATAGATATGCTAAAAGGACACAAAACAAATAAACCTTCGGAGATGGATAGTGTTTCTCCTAGGGTATTAAGAAACCAGGGATGAGATTTGTGGAGTGCTGATAGTCATAAGGGAGTCGGTTAACACTGGGAAGGTGCCACTATACTGGAAACTAGCTGTTTTGGTAGACGGTTTCAAAAATGGTGACAAAACAGATCCAGGCAACTGCAGACTCCAGTACTGGATAAAATAATGGTGAGATGTGGATTGCCCTGCTGTGTGTTTCCAGTTATTTCTGCTTTTGTTTGATGACGAGTAGGTTGTCTACAACCATAATATAGTAAATAGCAGCCAACATCATTTTAGAGCAAGATTTTGCCTGATCAACCACCTTGATTTTTTGAGGAGGTGACATCCCAAGTAGACTGTGGAAAATCCTACAATATATGGCACCTAGACTTTCAAAGTCTTTGCTTGAATTGTGCATGAAAGCTGTTAGTTAAGCTTAAAGCAGTGAGGATTCAAAAATAATACTGGAGAGTGAATGAGAAATTGGTTGGGGTAAGAAGCAGTGGATACTAATTAGGTGTATCAGTATGGGAGAAGTGCTGAGTGGCGCCCCAGCGGTTGGTGGTTTGACTTCGACTGTTTCTAATTTGCATTAGCAACTTGCATTTAGAAGTTCAGTGCAACTTGGTTTAATTGAAGGATGATTCTAAACTGCACGGGAGTTGGGAGTGGGGGGATGCGGAGGCAATGGGCTGGATTTTGTCAATGAGGACATGATGGAGGCGGGACTCCCACTTTTTGGGTTGTAGTCCCATCTCCGTCGATTTGTGGTCAACCCACGCGATTTTCCCTTGATTGACTTTGTTGAGCCTGCCCAGCGGGCTCAGCAGGCCAATTAAGGGACACCTGGTTACAGGTGATGACGGATGAAATGTCAATCCCTGACAAGAGCTTTTGACACATGAAATATCAGCGTTTGACAGCTCTGTGAAGCTGTCAAACACTGACAATCTGACTTGAGTCCTTCTCCACAGACTCGGTTAGAAATCTCTCCAGAACAGAAAGCAGAATGCTGCAACTTTTGACAGCTCGCGGCCATTCTGTTTTCTGTGCCGGTGAGATGAGGAACTCCCGAGACCTGAAGGAAGGAAGCCTGCATTAGTAAGTAAAGCTTATTTAAACACTTTACACACACCAAACACACTTACCTCTGCACTCGTGCACCCATCACTCACCTGAACACCGGACATCTCGAACCCGCCAAGCCCTTCAGCCCGACGGCCCACCTCGCTAACTTGGCGTGGTTTGGAGCCGTCGGGCAGCCCACATTTCAGGGCTAAAAATAGGGATTAGGCCAAAAACTACCTGTTAATTGGCACTAATCCTCTTCCCGCCTCGGGAAGGCGGCTCCCAGCACAGGCCGGGTACCCGCCTCCTGGGAAACAGTCATGGAGGCGGGTTGGGGGCGGGAAGGGTTCGTGTCCCCCGATTCTGCAATTTTTTTCCCCCACTCCCGCCTCCACGGGGCTTGGAAATTCGAGTCCAATGAATCTGAGGAGGCAGCCAAGGAACTACAGAATGTCAAAATATGACAATAGAAAATGAAACTTATTATAGACAAAGGCACATAGAGGAGGAAAAAATTTATATCATAAGTAGTAGAATCATAGAATTGTATAGCACAGAAGGGGGCCATTCGGCCCATTGAGTCTGCGCCGGCTCTTTCGAAGAGTAATCCAGTTGGTTCCACTCCCCCACTTTTTTTCCATATTCCTGCAATTTTTTCTCCAGGTATTGATCCAATTCCCTTTTGAAACCTACTATTGAATCTGTTTCCACCAACCTATCGGGCAGTGCATTCCAAATCCGAACCAATCGTTGTGTAAAAAGGATTTTCCTCATGTCGCCTCTGGTTCTTTTGACAATCACTTTCAATCTGTCGGCCCTCTGGTTATTGACCCTTCAGCCATTGGAAACAGTTTCTCTTTAGTCCGTGAGTTATGTCAAGATAGCTAAGGGTCAAAGTGAGAGAGACCTGGAGTCGTCTACTCGACGCTTCTCCGTGCTGAACATGCCCAATTATTGTGTCGCAGCAATCAACAAAACAAATGGAATGCTGAACCGTATAGCCAAAATGTTAACCTGTAGGTGACAGGAAATTACACTTAACTGTACAGTGCTCTGGTCAAACCCTTCCTTGGGTACGGTGTTGAGTTCTGTTCACTGAGATACAAGGGAGGAGCCTTTTAGGCATGAGACAGGGATTGAGGGATGAGGAAAGAAAGTTGGGCCGCGATTTTGCCTACCTCCAGCGGATCTGGGGTCGGTGGCGGGGTGCGACCCCGCTGTTGGCTCCAGCCCACTCTGAAATTATTTTACGCTGATTGGGCCTATTAAGCCCGCCCAGCGCATTTCCTGGCCAATTGAAGGAAGCGGGTCTGTGACATCACTTGATGACATGTCATCAGCCGGTTTCCTTAAAGGGACCATGCGCAAATTGATTTTGACATTTGTGCTGTCAGTGTTCTACAGCATTGAGGTGCTACAAAAACTGACAAGCACAGCACAAAGGTGCACGGCTGCACCCAGGATCTCCCATGACTCCCTCCATATACTTATGGAGGGAGTCACAGCACGCAGGGAGATTCTCTTCCCTTCCAATGGGCGGAAGAGACCTTCCCAGGAGATCAATGCAGCCTGGTTGCACATTGCACAGGAGGGCACAAGCAGGATTGTCGTCAGGAGGACCAGGCTGCAGTGGTGCAAACCTTTCAATGATCTCAGCAGATCACGAAACGTTACTGCAAATCCACACTCTACCTCATCCTGCTGTGCCACTCATCACATCCCCATCACTCTGCCTTCCCTACCCTACTCCTGCACATCCTTACTCACACCAACTTACCTTGCACCTCCACCCATCCCTCTATCGACATTATCACTTCCCCATCTCACTAGCCACGCCTCGCACTCACCCTCATCCTAGTCCAATCATACCAACTAACAACACACAAGGCACTTGGGTGTTTTAGCCAATGTTCATGTGACGTTTCTGTTAATGTGCTGTCAAACATTGAAATCTTTATTTTCAACACTTTGCGTTCTTGGACAGATTTGGAAGTAGCTTAGTGAGTTACAATGAATGGTGAGACATAACGGTACCCCCCCCCCCCCCCCTGCAATGGTGATGTGTGTGAAAGAAATGGCTTGGGCATTGTAGGGATGCTTTATGGTGTTGGTGTGGGGTGGTGCCAACCTGGTGCATCATGTGGCAGCCAGGGTGTCCAGCATCAAGTGAAGTAAATCTGGCCATGGTGAGGTCATCCCTGGTGCCCCAGGCAGCAATGTGATCGGGTGTTGATGCTCTGTGTCTTGTGCAGCATCAGTTGATTGCGGAGAAGGTTGGTGGTGTTGGTGTGTGCCTGGTGCTGCTGGTGTTGGGGCTGATCGTGGTGGGATTCTGAGGACCGTGGGAAGATGGTTTCAATGGTGGTGATGCTGATGTCATAGATGGCAGGTGAAGTTGAGATGACAGAAGCAATCTGTCAGTGGTGAGAGAGGTTGTTACAAATTTGCTCCAAACATTTGCTAGCTGCATAAAGCTCAATCTTCTAACTTTGGAAAGTGAACAGCTATGAAATGGGAGCTTTTATAGAACATTTGTAGCTGTCAAGTTAAGAAATTATCCCACGCTGACGCAACTTCCGAGCTCGTTACTGACGTGATCCCCGAACAGCGGGGAAGCCGTGGGCGAACTCTTAAAATCTAAAGGTGAGCTTAAAATAGTTTTGAAGTGCCTCTTAATAAGCTCTTAATAATCTAAATTGCTTCCCCTGCTGCTTGGTGTCGGGTCTGTTCAGCGATGACTGACCCGACATCTGGGAAACTAGCGTGGAGGAGGGTTGACAGCGGGCTCCCTACCCGCTGTCGAAAAAAAAATTCCCACCCGACTCACCACCAAACGTGCCCGCTGAACCCCCGAAAAATTCCCCCCTTGATCTTTTCAGTCTTCAAATAACGTGACTGAGAAGGGAGTGCATTGAGGCGTACAAGATATTAGTGTAGAAAAAGTAGATCTGGGACATTACGTTACATTTAAACTGATAATTGGCACAGTGAAAGGCAAATTTAGGACTCCTGTAGGGTAGATCTTCACAAAGAGTCATTACATGTGGGATGGATCAGATTGAGTAGTAAAACACTGGAATCATGGAAGATACAACTGGATGCTGTGATGTGGGGAGAGGCGAAGAGAGATTTTTTTTCCTGAATGGATGAACTAAGATGGGCCAAATGTCCTTCCTTGTCCATAATGGCCTGGAATTTGTGTTCCTGATGACCACGAACTGGCGGTGTTCGCCTTTGAAACTGACCACAACTTCAGGATTTAGTACATGTGCAGCCTAACGCAGAAATCCTGAAGTTGCACTCCAGAGCCGGCAATCAGTGTAATGGTTAATCGTAGAAACTGATGATAAATTCGGCTCTTCTGCAGTAATTACGCTGTTAAATACCTCGCTAAAAGTTGGACCCTTTTGGATTAGGTGTAACTGGGGTTTTAACAGCGTATTGACTGCTAAACAAAGGTCATAGCCCTGAAAAACTCATTTTTAATTTTGCAGAGTGTCAAATTTATCCATCTTAATAAAAAAAAAAAATTTTTAAGAAACTTTATATTTAAAAAATTAATTTAAAAAAAGTTTGTTCATCTTTATTTCAGGCTTGCCTTTTCCCCATGTAAGAGCTCCGATCTTTGTTTGGCTCTCCAACAGTTTTAAAAAGTTCGAATCAAAGGAGCTTACCCACTTCCTGGTTCACTGTGTGAATTCTGTGTTTTTATTGGCGGCTTAGACAGCTTGTTGACGTCACAGCAGCTCTTCGCTGGGAATCCCCATTAACTTGCGTTGATTTCAATTACGCGTCAGGAAAGCCGAACTTCTCGCCACAGAGATCTTTGTGGGAAGCGTACTTTGGGGCCATGCGGCGAACGTCTTTGCTTCACCGCTGACCGCAAATTACGGGCCATTATGTTTCCAGGGAGTCGAGAAATTATTTGATATTGAAGATGCCCTTTGTTGTATTCAGTATTCACTTAGTGCTGACTTCTCTGGCATTGCAGCGGCTATTGGGAAGGGTTCAGATCAGAATTTGTCCCCAGGGCACGTGGGAAGTGGAATCGCCCAAGGCTCTTTTGCACACTTGCTTAATGTTCAGCTCTGGAGCAGCTGAGAATGGGAAGAAGGTTGCAGGAGAATAATGTGCAATCCAGGAAAACCTAAGGATCCGGGAGGGAGGAGAATAACATTTGATATTGAAAGAGGAGTTGTTTGTGAGAAATTAAGGAGGTAATTTTAACCCCCAAGTACTTTTGGGTCAGGTGAGAAGTTAAAATGTGAAAAATTTCAAATACGTCCCCAACCTGCATCAAACCCGCCCACTTCTGGTTTTAACAGACGCAGGACTGGGGAGCGGGCAATCTGCTCTGGGGTGGGGGGTCGAACGGTAAAAGCTTTTAAGGAGGTTGCGTGCCTCCACCATTATAGGCTTTTCATTTTTAACCTATTTCGGATGAGTTTCCTGGTCCTTGGGGAAACCCAGCAGGTTAAAGGAGGCAAGAAGGGCTGGATACATGAAGTAAGTGCTTTTACAGCACTGCTTGTGGGCCAGGAGCAGGAATGTTTCCTCCTAGCCCAACAAGCTTACCTGCTTCAAGCTCCATGATCGGTGACTCCTGCCCAATCACGATCAGAGACAGTTAATACTGAAGGGATAATTACAGTCCTAGCCCTTTTGGACTATCCCAGATCAGGCATATTCCCCAGACGTTCACCCTCAACTTACGTTAGAGATAGCTGAATTCCATAAGACACTTAAATGGGTCTAAAGGTTCAGGCTATCTCTCCCTAAAGGAAAGGAACGACTGAAGATGTTACCGTCCTCCAGATAGTACTTTTAATAAGTTGAACTAGACTGTAACCTTCCGGATATTATGAGGGTCCGGAATCTCCCCTCCCCCCCCCCCCCCCCCCCCCTGAATTCTGCAACTCCTTACAAAAGAGTGTACAGAATTCTGCAACTCCTTACAAAAGAGTGTACAGAATTCTGCAACTCCTTACAAAAGAGTGTACAGAATTCTGCTACTCCTTACAAAAGAGTGTACAGAATTTGGGTTCGCGAGTTTATACAGAATTACTCTGAGACAATTCTAAAAATATAGGCCTAGAAATTCGGTGGCGCCCCGTTTGGGGTGCCAGTCTCGCCTGGACGCCGGAAGTACTGCCCCGGAAGGAGTTGCGAGCGCCAGCCGGAAATTCAGTTTCAGCGCCCCAAACGGAAGCGGGGCGCTGCGGCACGGCGCACTGTGGTACTGCAGGCCTTCCTCCCCTTAAAGGGGAGGGGCCTGCTACAGCGCGATCAGAGATCGCGAGTGCCGGCAAAAGAGCCCGGCACCGAGGAGACGTGCCGGGCTCTTGGGACATAGCTGGCACAACGCGGGGGGGTGGGCTCAGGAGGCCAGGGACAGCGGCGCGAAGAGGTGCTGGCAGGCGGCCAGCAAAAAAAATGGGCGCTCCGCGCCTCTACTGCCACAAGTAGGCCCCCCTGAACCGGTCGCAAATTGCAACCGGCGTTACAGCGGGGGGCGCTACCAAATTTCCGCGAGCGGGGCGCTGCGCACACCAATGACTTCATCGGTGGCGGCGCAGCGCTAACGCCGCCATTAGTGCCCCTCTGAATTTTGCGGGAGACGTGGCCAGTGGCACTAAACCCACTAAGTGCCCTCTTTGGGCGCTAACTGGTGGTGCAGCCCACCGAATTTCTAAGCCATATAGTTTTATTTAAGAGCCGACATTTAGTTAACAGCTGTTGAATCAGTCGCAATATTAACAATTCAAAATACAGATAGCTTACTTTTCTTATTTCTCAGAGATTCTTATTCTCAAATCTTTACTTCGTTACATTTCTTATTACATTTCTTATTTCTAAATCCAGAACATCCACCAAAATCAATTACTTTGACTTCCCGAGACTCAGTTAAAGACTTAGAGATGCCTCTGAAGAGTTGAGAAATGCTTTGCCTGTTCAGCGAGTTCTGCCTTTCTGTTGAAAAGGTCTATGTTTTATACTCTTTTTGCATTGGTTTATTCTTTGATGTTCTCTGCTGATGTCAGCTAATTGTCTTTATTGATACCTCTGTTTGAATGCTTTCTATTATTGTCAATTCATAATTATTGCATGCATAATTATTTCTCTACCTTTTTAGGTGTTCCAAAAACTATCATAAAAACAATGACAGCAATGGTTTCTGTTTGATGTCATTCTTATCGAAGATTCTTCATTCAATTCTTAATATTGGCTTTACTGGTTTTTAGCAGACGTTGTGACTCTCCTTATTGCTCCAAGTTCAATACAAACACAATGTAATTGCTTGGTGTCATCTATTGAAGTCATATCTTCAAAGTGTCCTTGTTGGTATATTTACTATATGTATAAATTAAAGACACTTCAACTATGGTGGTTCATGCATTTCTAGCTATCTCAATTGGTTGCATATTTAATCGTGTTTCCTGTCATCCAAGTTTAACATAAAAACTATTTGACCAGCAGGTGTTTCTTTTACTTGATGTCATGTTTTCAAAGGCACATGCCTCTTTTAATATTTGTGTGTTTTACGTGTTAGTTCTTAACACCTTAAACTGGGCATTTTCATTGTGTTGGTTGCAAACCGTAGACCTTTCGGAAGCACCAATGGTTTGCTTCAATCTTTCTTTGTTTTAGTATATTTAACTAATTCCCATTTCAAAGCTTGTTTACAACTTTGTTATCAACTGATCTTTATCTCCGAAGCCTGTATTTCTGTTTACAGCTTGTGTCTCCGAGGCTTTAGATTTTTAAACCCAGTATATCATGTATTAATATCAGTATTCTGTTCATAGTCTGGTGTATTTTTCTGAAATAAGGCGTATTCCCTCACAATACTTGCAGGATGTCCGGGAAACCTGTACTTCCGGTCCAGGACTCCCTCCCCGCCTCTTCGTAAATATTGGGGCCTAAGTGAGTCTCCATATATTTTGGGTTTTGACTGTTGGTTCTGTGTGTATATCATGTGGCTTCCATAGAGTGGTTATATATTACACAGACCAATCTCAATAATTGAAATATATTTGCTATTGAGATTTATTTTTCCCCCCATAGCACTGCCCCAGGTGCGATTCTTGTGTGGTGTAACGGAGACGATAAAACCAGAACGTTGGATGGTTAAAGCTTTAGGTGGGACTTACTTGACAAGACAGCAGCTGCCTCTGAAGTTGGCCTGGGCCATCTCCATTCACAAGAGTCAGGTATGCAGCCTCCTTTTAAAAGTGCGTCTTGTGCAAGATGTTGTGCTTTTGTGGCAGAAAGATTATATTCTCCATTAAGATGTATTTTGGGATTTTTGAAAGACTGCAGTTATATTATCCCCTCATGACCGCTCTCAGAAATCTCTCCAAGCACTTCATAATTAGTTGTTTTAAAGTGCAGTGGGTGCTATGTAGGCAAATGCAACAGCATTTTGTGCAAAGGCAGTGTTGGTTGAATGAGGAATATTAGCCAGAACTTGGATACATTCTTGCTCTTTGAATACTGCCAACTGGGCCACCAGAATAGACAGACCAGTTTAATGTGTCACTGAAGGACAGCACCTCTGACCGTGCATTGTTGAGGGAATGCACTACTATCGTATCAGCATAGATTGTGTAGTCCAGTCTGGAGTGGGCCTTGAACTGATGGCCTTCTGGCTCCAGGGCAAGAGTGCTGGCAACTGAGGCATTTGAAGTTGTAATGCAAAATATTTTCAATTTAAACTAACTTGTATATGTAAATTTGAAAATTCAGATACATTTTTCCCTCATTACTGATGGATCACATCCTCCTCTGTGTTAAGCGGAGTATGGGATTGAAAAAGTTGCTGACAAATGCACACAAACCCTTGGTATTAACATCTTGGGCAATCGACCTACATGTTTGGCTGTGAAACTTCCTTAAAGTGGAAGTCCAAGAGGCCTTTTTTGTTCAAAGTATTTCCCCAGTAGCTATGTGGTTATTTTTTTTTTTTAATGCACAATTATAAAAATATTCATGTTTTGTTTTTAAAAAATTAAAAACTGGGAAAAATTGAGTTGATTTGCACCTCTCATTAGCTCCCCAAGGCACTAACAAGGGGCACAAATCCCCCAGCGCCCGGGCGCGGCACTGTTAATGCCTCCCGTGAAATTCAGCAGCAGGTAGCGCGCTGCGCTGCCGCCGATGACGTCATCGCTGTGCGCAGCGCCCCGGCCGCAAACTTCCCTTGTGCCCCCTGACCTATCTCCGTACGATACGTCCGACAGGATCAGGGGGCAATTTTGCGGCAGCACAAGTTAAAGGGGGCGGTGTTGGGCAGCTATTTCTATTTTGGCCGACTGCCAGCACCTGCCCCCTTTCACTTTTTTATGAGGGGTGCCGGCCGCGATCGCTCAGCCTGGCACTCCTCTTGAGTGCCGGGCTGTTTTCACAGCACCCCGCTCCCCGGTGATCCAGCAGGGCCCCGGTGCGTGCAGCGCTAGGCCCCTCCCCTTTGATCAGGGGCGGGAGGCCTGCAGTGACGCGGCGCTACTGCAAGTGCTCCACCTTCTGCTTGGGGCAGTACTACGGAATTTACAGCGGAGGGGTGCAAACTTTTTCGGGGCGCTGAAATTAGCACCCTGGCGACGTTAGCGCCACAAAAAGGGCGCCACCCAATTTTTCCCCCTTTGGATTTCCACACTGAAGTGAGACCCGATATTTCCTTCCCTCTAGGCAGCTCTGGCAGCATCATGAACTGTGAGGTGCTTCTTTAACCCTTATTAATGGTCCCATTAATTTTAACTGGGGTTGCAATTTCAGAACACAATGGGGGCTGATCTGGAGCTGTCTGAACTCATGGGCAACACAATGCGAGTCGTAAGCCAGTTCCTCGATTCTCTGTTTGTTTATTTTATTCTGGTGCTGTAATCCTCCTTCAGTGTTCCAAGGGTTAACGTACCTTTCTCCCCCCCCCCCCCCACACTGAATGCACAAGGAACAGAACGGGCACTTCATAGACTGACTGTAGCTGATATTTTCAGTCCACAGCTTCAAAGCCTCTCCGCCAAGCCTCACAGATACAGATTCCTGTAGGTGGGGCACTTCAGCTTTGCCAGTAAAGCTTGTGACTGGTGCATAAAGATTAATTAAGAGATGGCTTCGGGCACTGTGAGCTTTTGTTGGCGAGGGAGTCAGTTACTGGAAGAGATTACATTTGATGGACATTCTAGGCACTGCAGTTCTCTTGTCATATTTCCACTACCCAGAGGGAACGGTTTGTGCCAGGAATTGGCAAATGGAGAGAAAACAATTACACGCATGTCCCTTTAGTTTGTTTCCTACAAGGGCAGACAAACACATAATTCGTAATACAGATTTTTTTTTTTAAAAAGCAAGCTTTGAAATCCGAAATAAGTGTTGCAAAAACACAGTGGGGTAGATCTTGACTTTGTGCGATACTTTAAACGGGAGATGGGGAATCGGCAGCCCGTTGCACATCACTCCCGATTTTTAATTTTTTATTTACATTTGTGGGAGTACTGCTTGGTCAGGTGTGTGCGTACCTGGAGTAACTATATTGTGATTTATATATATATATTTTTTCTCCCCCCCCCCTCCGTCTCAGGGCATGTCATTAGACTGTGTGGAGATCTCGCTGGCACGAGTATTTGAAAGCGGTCAGGCATATGTGGCTCTCTCTCGTGCTCGAAGCCTGGAAGGTCTTCGAGTGATGGACTTTGACAGAAAAGTGGTCCATGCTAACGGTGATGTCCTCCGTTTTTACAGCAGATTGAAAAAGGAACGGGGCCTGATGCAGGTGAGCGGGATGGGTGGTGCGGGTGAGCGGGATGGGTGGTGCGGGTGAGCGGGATGGGTGGTGCGGGTGAGCGGGATGGGTGGTGCGGGTGAGCGGGATGGGTGGTGCGGGTGAGCGGGATGGGTGGTGCGGGTGAGCGGGATGGGTGGTGCGGGTGAGCGGGATGGGTGGTGCGGGTGAGCGGGATGGGTGGTGCGGGTGAGCGGGATGGGTGGTGCGGGTGAGCGGGATGGGTGGTGCGGGTGAGCGGGATGGGTGGTGCGGGATGGGCGGGTGAGCGGGATGGGTGGGGCGGGTGAGCGGGATGGGTGGGGCGGGATGGGTGGGGCGGGTGAGCGGGATGGGTGGGGCGGGTGGGTGGGGCGGGTGAGCGGGATGGGTGGGGCGGGTGAGCGGGATGGGTGGGGCGGGCGGGGCGGGATGGGTGGGGCGGGTGAGCGGGATGGGTGGGGCGGGTGAGCGGGATGGGTGGGGCGGGTGAGCGGGATGGGTGGGGCTTATGTCGGGCCTAAATTTCAGTCCTTTGAATTTGTCATTTTATTGCAGAAACCTGCAGCCTAGGTTCAGAGGAGAGAACAGCTCTAAATATTCACTAGGTCCATTTTGAGTATTTCGTTTTCAAGATATAACCTATTTTGTCACTGAAACTACTGCTCTGTGGAAACCCTGACCTTTTTTTTAATACTCAAAACGAATCAAATATTTTACATATCCTAAAACCATTTTAATTCTGAACCGGAAGCCAACAAGGGAGGAGGATAGCAATCCCGCATGGGAGGATGATAGCAATCCTGCATGGGAGGAGGATAGCAATCCCGCCTGGGAGGATGAGTCGGAGGCCCTGCAGATTTTAACTGCCAGGCCACATTTGAATGCCGCCAGTCAACTGCTTGGCCATTGTTTGGGCAGAAAGCATCAATTGGCCGGCAGGGGAGGCCAAAGATTGGGCGGCCCACATCGGTGCGATAGGAGCGGGAAATGGAGCTGCTCTATTTTAACTTCTCCCTGCTCCTTTCCTACCAATCGAGGAGATTAAAAATTCCCCTGCAGGAGCTATCTTCTGACCTGTTGCCAGAGCTTTTGCCAGTGTTGTTTGGCACCTTTCCAAATAGATTCGTCTGATGTATAGATAAATGCAGGAACAAAATGCATTCTATTGCTCGGTACTGCATTGCATTTGTGCATTACTTGGCTACCTCTTTACACACTATGAAAAGCAACTTGAAGGGATTGGCTGGTGTAGTTGGTTAGTACACTGTTCTTTCACCCCTGGGGCCTCGGTTTGACTCTACGCTAAAATAATAGGATCAAAAGTCTCTCATCTAATCTATCCTAGCTGGAAAATTATTATGTGAAAGGTGCTGTAATAGCCTTAGCACAGAACTGAGAGGGATCCAGGTCACAGGGCAAAACTCTTTTATTCAGCATAAATTGGCAGTATCACCCTTGCCACAAAGCTGGCTGATGTCGGAAATAGAAAAGCCTCTCTGGTGTATTGAGGTGGGCTTTTCTGTTTTGGGCATTAAGGTAGAGGCAGCATAAAACTGTGAAAGTCATGGTTTTCTGGAGAGGGGTCAGAAATAGTAACACACCACCCCCCCCCCCCCCCCCCAGGACCCCCTATCCTAACCTACCCAAAGGAAAACACTATAAATTATTTTATTAGTATACAGCAACAGAAATAACCTGCTAGGGAGTCAAAAAAATATATAGAATAGAGAATTCCCAAGACCTTATGCTCATGGCACACTAATGCCTGGCCCCAGTTGGACAGACATTTGATGATCTTACTGACCCACCATTATGGTCTTTGGATCATAGTTTGAAAACCTATAGCATCGAAATGCCCTTTATACCCTGTATCTATATCACACTACGACTGAGCTGACAGCTCTCTGTGCTGGGTGGCAAAATGTTCCCATCTCCAGCATTGATATCAATCAGTTCTGTGACATTTTTTGTAAATTCTTGTGCAATTAATTCCACAATACCCAACATTCTATTTTACCTGCGTTTGATTGGCAATTATTGTAGTGCAAAGGTCTTGTCAAATTACAGTCATTTATTTTGAGTTCTAATGTCGAGTGTGACTGAGTGCTTGTGATAGAGAATGCTTACAGCTTATGGCAATTAGTCCCGTACTAAAATCCTAGAAAGTGATGTCAAGAACCATCCAAGGACCTCCTATCTGTTTAAATGAGCAGCCTCTCCAGCATTTAAAAAAAAAAATCAGCTAAAACAATTGTGATTAATGTTAAATGCTTTTGTTTTGTTCCATGATTTTTTCTGTTAAGTGGGTGCTGATGATCTCTATCAGGACCTACTGTGGTTCAGTTGGTAACTCTCTGCTCTGAGTCAGAAGGTTGTGGTTTTCAGTCTCTCACCAGGAGTTTGAGTTGATATGTAGGTGGACACTCTCTAGTACAGTATTGAGGGGGTGCTGCATTGTTAGAAGTGTTGACCTTTTGGGATGTGATGTTAAACTTGGATCCTGTCTACATATTCAGGTGGTTCAGGTGAACATTTAAGATCCCATGGCACCATTCAAAGAGGAGCAGGAAGTTCAAGGTGTCCTACCCAACATTCTGACCTGGTTAAATTAACTGATTGCTGTTTGTGGGATGTTGCTGTGTGGAAATGCCTGTTGCATTTTCCTACATAAGTCACTGTACCGCCAGAGTATTCATTGTATGTGAAGCATTTAAGAGCGCTAGATGATGGGTGTTTTATCGTTGGTAGAGTCATGAGCTCGAGAATGAGTCTGTATCAACAGCAATGTTTCAGCTCTTGTGCATTTCAAGCCAGTGATCCTCATGATTCATCAACACAGCATTTTTTAAAATTGAAAACTTGAAATAAACAGAACATAATAGAATTTTATCACTGCACTTTTTGGCTGAATTTTAAAAGTAGGTTTGATAGTTGACTATTTTAAACAGGGAGTCTCACTATTGAACATGGTGTTAGTAACTTAGCGAAGTATATTAATGGTTTGAAACCTTGATTTGTTGCAAATGATATGTTGTGCCTTCAGCTGAGTGGGACTTTCTCTGGGATCTATAGTGATAGGAACGTAGCTTTTTTTTTTAGAAACTTTACCAGAACGTGCCAAAGTGTTCGTGCCACTCACTCCTTAGTTGTCACAATGTCTCTTGAATTATTTTTTCTCTTAACTGTTCCTTGCTTTGTTAATTGGGTGCTGATGAGCTTTGAACTTATTTATTCCCCTTCTCCTATGTTTCAGTCCTCACTGGATGGCTACATTGAAATGGGAGATCAGGAAAACTAGATTCCTGGAAGACCATAGTGTCCTTTTCAACGAAGATCCTCCTTCTACGTCGTCCTCCGAGAACCTCCATTTTTAATCTTGATTCATTGTACTGTAACTTGTGCGGATTTTAAATATGTATTTTAAACACTTGTCTTGTTTTTTTTCATATTTTAAACTAGCAATGAAATAAGACTAGATGGTATCTGAGAAGAAACCAGTGGTGTTGGAAATAGAAATGTCAGTGGCAATTTTCTAATCCCCAACAATGACATTTCTCTCCTTCACCATCACATAAATCAACCTCTGTTTAATAAAACAAAATGAATTAAACTGACTACATCCTTCCTAGTAATTTGAAATGTTTTTCTCTACCCTTGTATGTTGGCAATTAGCGCCTCACTCCAACTTGCTCCCCACATGCAAATAAAGATATACTTTTCTTTCTCCCTCCCTCTTTCTGTCAATTTTTTTCTCTCCCCAGCTCCTGAAGATGTTGACTTTTTGCTGGATTATTGTTCTATGGCTGCAGAGTAACTGCTGGTACCTCACCCAAGTTGTCACTCTTCATATATGAGCAATCGCCTGGCTGTACACCTGCGGCTGCACATTACTGCCCTTGAAATCAACAAAGATGGAAATGTAATGGGCTTTGTATCCCATGAATGGCTGCTCTGCCCCTTCAGGTATGTGAGAGCAATTGTACTGCTTCCCTGCAGCTACCTTTAATGAGCCTGTACTGACCAAGCCTGACTGTCTCGGCTACTTGCTGGCTGCAACAGCACAGCTACTGAGGGAGTTAAATAAATCTTAAATCGTTTTCTGCACTGTGGGGAAAGACTGAGCAGGGGCAAGAGAAGGAAGAGCTTTAGATGCCTGAAGTGAACACTACCCTGAAGAACAGCAGACTTGATCCTCTGCTCTGCCAATGCTGTTATTGGCAACTAAGAGGTTCCTAGGCCTCCAATTCCCCCCCCTTCAGGCTCACGCCCCCCCCCCCCCACTTCATGCTCACGCCCCCGCTTCATGCTCCCCTCCCCGGCCCCGCAATGGCCCAGCTGAGGTTAGAGATTTGATACGTAGTTGATCTTAAACTCTTTCCTCCCCACCCCCTCTCAAAACACTATTTTAAATCAACCATTTCCTTTTATATAAAACAAAACTAAAAAGAACTACTTCATGTCATGCTATGGATGACATAATATTACTGGAATTTACACCACATATGACAGGCCCATTGCTGAGTGGTAACACTCTTGCTGCTGAGTCAGAAGGCTGTGGGTTCAAACCCCACTGAAGAGACTTAAGCACATAATGTAAGATGACACTAAAGTGCAGTAGTGAGTGCTGCACTGTTGGAGGTGCCGTCTTTTACACAAGATGTTAAACCGAGGCCCCATGTGGATGTAAAAGATCACTTAGGACTCTAGGAAGAGCAGGATCATTCTCCTGGTATCATGGCCAACATTTATTGCTCAGTACAACAGCACTAAAACAGATGAATCAGTCATTTACCTCATTGCAGTTTGTGGTATCTTGCTATGTGAAAATTGGTTGCCATGTTTCCTTACATTACAACAGTGACCACGCATCAAAAGTAATTCATTGTGTAATGCTTTGGGCTGTCCTGAGGACATGAAAGGTGCTATATACACGTACATTCTTCCTTATTAAATTTTTATATGTTTGTTTTTAATGTGAGTGCTTATAAGTGGGGTAATTTGCAACCTAAACTGTAGCTCTGGTCGTAACCTGCAAGGTTGACCGTTTAGCAGGTGTACATGTAACAGCCACCGATGTGGCAGATTCTTGATTAGTATATGTTGAAAGTAACTATTTCCTTTCAGCATGTTTTTGTTATTTATTTCAGACCATTACTTATGGTGCATCATTTTCTTATCCCATCTGACTGCTATTATTAACCTAGGGATAATTTGACAGCTCTAGTACTCCATCTGCTGGTAAGGGGAAAAAATGCATCTTTCAAGATACTAGATGCAGAAGATGGCTTGAGAGCTGAAAACCCACAGGCAGTCCGTTCCAGTGTAAGTGCCGGAATTTGTGGGGTCATCCAATTTAAAGGCGAGTGGCAGATTGTGAGGACATCTGAAGAGTCTGCCATGGTGGCTAACCAGCAAAATGTGGCTGAGTGCCTGCTCCAGGGGCCTGCCAATGATCACCCTGCTCCCCCCACCCCTGTCTCCTCAGGAACATTACAGAACAGTTTACAATTCTCACAAAATCTTTGGGGGTCTAGGCCTGGAACGTGGGGCAAGTAGGGCCCACTTCTACCATTTGAGTGGCTAGTATGCTGCTTTCACTGGGTGTACTAGATGCCAGCCCTGCCCCAATCTGTTCCCACATCATTGAGATAGGAATTACTGTCGTGGGGTGCCTGGTCCATTATACACCACTGGCCTTCTAAGTCAGTTTAGTTCTGATAAAGGTAATTATTAAGATTTATTACATTGTCATGTACAGTAGGATACAAATAGGTAGAGTGCTTTCAGCATAAAAATGGAGCATAAACACGGGCATGGACCAGTTAGGCTGAATGGTCTGTTCCTGTGCTGTATAAATTCTATTTATAAATGCACTCCCCATCTAGTAGGCAATCAATATAAAACTGATGTTTCCTATCTTAGGCACCCCTAATCATCATCCAGTATCAAATGGCTACCATCGACCTGCTTTACATTTCATACAGCCAGACGCTGACAGCTCTCATAGGTAACATCATCTAATTAGTAGCTTCATAGAGAAGAAGAAACTATTGTAAATTTAAAACATATCTACTTAAATATAGGGGTAAATTTTGCCATCAATGCCAGCGGGAGACGAAGACATTATAGGAACATAGGAATTGCTAGATGAAAAAAGACCACGGTCCATCTAGTTTGCCTTCTACCATCTTGGTAGTCACATGGTACAGTAATATTGGGGTTCTCTCTGTTAACAAAAACAGTAACATTAAAACGGCACTACCTTAGAATTACCCTCCGTGCTAATGATGCTTGGTTGGTTTTAAATCATTCCTTCCCTTATCTGGAACTTTTTAGCAATGCAGCATGTTTTTAAGTGGCAGGTCAATCGGCCAACCTGTATCCCTGATTGTTCTGATAATTTTAGATAAGCTCCCATCTCCAGTAATTACCCAAACTCTTCACCACAGAGTTTTTCTGAACACAGTTTCATAGCTAACTTTTCCACTAATGACATCCTCTTCCCAATATTTGACATTGTCCATCTCCTTCCATAGAAAAATAGGAGCAGGAGTAGGCCATTCGGGCCTTCGAGCCTGCTCCACCATTCAATATGATCATGGCTGATCCTCTATCTCAATACCATATTCCCACACTCTCCCCATACCCCTTGATGCCTTTTGGGTCTAGAAATCTATCCATCTCCTTCTTAAATATATTCAGTGACTTGGCCTCCACAGCCTTCTGTGGTAGAGAATTCCACAGGTTCACCACCCTCTGAGTGAAGAAATTTCTCCTCATCTCAGTTCTAAATGACCTACCTGTAAAGTCTGTAGGTTGTGCAGTAAATAACTTCAGAGACTTTAGAAGTACAAACAAAACAGGTCTTTACTATTCAGAGGTCTGGGCGATTTCTGCCCTAGTTAACGTATTCCAACCCTTATATACTGGTGTGGTCACTATCGGTATTACAGTATACATGAGCCAATAAATAGTGCCACCCTAAAGTAGTGCTCTTAAAGGCGAACGGTCACATTCTATAGTTCCCTTAAAGGTAAACGGTTACATACACAACACTCCTCCCTTCCTAGCTTATTACTTACAGAATCCCGTTAACATACAATCTTCAATTTTATATAAACAGTTTGCAGCTATACTCTCGATGGAGTCAACGTCATATAACAATTTACAGATATACTCTCGATGGAGTCAACGTCATATAACTTCATGTTTAACATAACATAATAACATATATAACTTCATGTCAAAACAGATCACAGATTCAGTCTCTGTGGAAAACAGTTCATAGATTCAGTCTCTGTGGTGTAGTCGGTTCACATTGCTGGAGTGACTCATTCAATAGTCCTTCCATGGGTTTAACAGTTTGAACTTCCGAACTGAATTGGCTCCGTTCGGAGGGACCACGTGTGTGATCTGGTAGAGGTAATAATGGTTCAGATGGGTCATCTTCTGTTTCAACTTTTCCTTTTCTGCTTCTTGGAGACTCTCTGGGCTCCACTGTCAGCTGCCAGCTGCATGCGCAGTTCCTCCTTCTCTTCCTCCTTTTCCCGTAGTAGAGCCACCTTCTCCCGATGTTCCGTAGACTTTCGGTGCTCCTCCATGATTTCTGTATGGTGGGAGTCGAAGTTACAAGTTGGGCAGGACAGGACATAGTAATATTCGGAGTCGTCCTGAGCTAGGCCAGCGAGAGGGTCTTCTATGTCCTCCCTACCCAGCTGGACGTCAGCCAGCTTTTGTTCCAAATCCAGACATCTTTCCTGAAGAGACTTCTTCACGTGTTCCGCTTCCTCTAACTTTTTCTGGGCTTTCAGCAAGTTGTTTACTAATGACCTCATTTGTGATTTTAATACTTCAACTTCCTTTGGAGATTGATTGATCGGACTATTCAATCTCTCTACCGGAGCAGTTGTTTCAGCGTTCTGTTGTTCAACCTTGACATGAGTCAGCGTACTTTTGGTATCTAAGGGTTGCTCTGCTGCCATCTTCTCAGTCTGTGTTGCAACCTCGGCTATTTCAATAACTTTTGAGAGCTCCAAACCCTTCTCCTCTGACGATTTAAGCTCATGTTCATGGCCCATTCTTACGGTCTCTGTGTTTCTTACAGTTCCCTTTTCTTCCACTGAAAAGATTTCCAGTTGCATCTGTTCTTCAAGTCGTTGGACCTCGGCCATTGCCGCTTCATATTTATTTTGTGTTTCCTTTAATAATTTAACGAGTTCTTGGACATCCTGTATTCCCTGTTCTGGTATGTCTTCCACCACTAATTTTTTTCTTATGGATTGAATCCCTAACGATGAGTCAGCCTTGGCCTGAAGCTCATCAAACATTTCCTGCAGACTTTGTAATTCTTGCTTATGGTCAACCTTTAGTCGTTCATATGCTTTCACTAACACGAGCTTTTCGGAAGTTGCCAAGTTAACCCCTTCCAGGATTGTAGTCCGAGCCTGTTCATACTGTTCTTTCAACTCGTTACACTCTGCTTGCAACAAGTCGTAGAGGTGAACTGGAATACCATCCTGACTTCCTGAAGATTCCTCTTCCTTTGGATCGTTCTGTGTATATTCTAGTTCCTGAACAGCCTCCGGGAGATGTGATTGGTACTTGGCCACGATGGCTCTATGGTCGCTCTCTGCTTGAGCGAGCTGTCTCTGTTGTCTTTCCAGGGACTCCCATTCGGTGTCCCCGAACTTTTTTACCTTTTCCATCTCTTGTAGGAGACGGGCACTCAACTGTTCTAATTGTCGTTGTACTTTGACATAACGTTGAGTTCTAGCCCGGTGTTCCTCCGTAATGCATATGTCTGTAGCTTGAACAGACTCAGAATTCTCTGTCTTTATGCACGCCATCGATTTCCCAACCTTAGTCCGTGAGTTCATGTTAATCTTGTTTTTCATACATAAGCTGGACTTATCGTCTTCCGGCTCGGAGTCTGAGCTGCTTGTCTGCACCGAGTCCTCACTCGTCATTGCTTGTCGGTAGTGCCATTCCATGTCTATTTTCTTGATCCACTCCCGTCCCAGAAGTGGTGGTCCTCCCTCAGGTAGTACGTACAGATACATTCGTGGGTGTTCTTTACCCCTATCTCTCACCTTGACTCGTATTTTTCCCAGGGGGTATACATGATGCCCCGTGTATGTCTGTAATACGAATTTGGTATTTCTTAAGGGTATGTGAGAGAATAGCCGGTGATAGTCCTTTTGGTTGATGACGGATACAGCTGATCCCGTGTCCAGCTCCATTCGTACTTGGACTCCCGCTATTTTTAGTGTGACCCAGATCGTCTGTAGATCAGTGACTTTACCCACATGGTGGATTCTCAGACTATCCAGCTCCTGGCTGTTTGGGTCTGAGTCTGAATTTTGTTCGTCTGAACTCTTTTCAGCCACCTGATGCACCTTGTTGTACTTTCCTTGTGGTGGTGGCTTCCTTTGCTTGTTGGTCTTCTTTCCGGACCTGCATACCTTCGCGATGTGACCCAGTTTGCCACATTTCCTGCACTCTTGGTCCTTAAACCAGCACTGATTCTGGTCGTGCGTTGTCTTTCCACAACGGTAGCATTTGGGAGTGCTTGCTGTAATTTGGTCCACCCCGAGTGCCGCCGCCTTTAGCTGCATTTCCGCCGTCCCTTTCGCTGCGGCTTCGTGCGATGAAGCTATGAGGACAGCCCTGTCCAGTGTGAGGTCGTTTTCTTCCAGAAGTCGCTTCTGCGTTCCTTCTTTGGCCAAGCCGCATACGAACTTGTCCCGCAGCGCCTCTGTTAAATTCCCTCCAAACTGGCAGTATTTCGCTAGCTTACGCAGTTCGACTAAGTATTCCGCATTGCTTTCATCTTGCCTCTGGGTTCTGGCGTAAAATTTAAATCGTTCAGCCAGCATCAACGGTGTGGGGTTCAAGTGATCCTTCAACACTGTTACGATCTCTTCGAAGGTCTGGTCCACTGGTTTAACTGGTGCTATTAGATGTTTCAAAAGCCCGTATGTTTTTGCTCCCATCGAATTTAACAAAGTTATTGCCTTGTTGTCATCCTCAATTTCGTTGGCTACGCAATATATTTCTATGCGTTCCACATACGTGGCCCAGTCTTCTATTTCTGCATTAAAGTCATTAATATTTCCTCGCTTAGGCATCTTCTCTTTTTGAGAACAGTACAAGTATTACTTTACTTATTATTAATTTTCTTCTCTCTTCTTGAGAACACACCAGCCTTTCTGAAAAATCTTATTACTTTTCTGAAATTCTTAATAATTTCCAAGATGGCGGTTTCCCGCTTCTTCCTTCTTCTTCAGCGGTTTTCCCCGAAAAATGGCGGCTTTCCCGCGCTTCTCGCTCTCCCCGCCCACTTCAATGGCGGTTTTCCCGCGCTTGGCGGTCTTCACCCGGTCCCCCGACGCCGTCTGTCAGCCCGAGTGCGGCCCTTATCTATAATGCGATCGCTGGATCGCGAAGCAGCTGCCGGCCCTTATCTGTAGATCCGATCGCTCTCGCGGCTCTCGGCCCTTATCTGGAGATGCGATCGCTGGCTTGCAACGCCTCCCGCTCGGCTCTGGCTCCCCCGCTCGCGCGGCTCTCGGCTCTGACACTCCCGCGCCTACTCGCAGGCTCAGCGCTTCGTGGCAGCGGTTGCTGCACGGCTTCTCACATTGCCCGCGGTCCGGCTGTCACCCGACGCCGTTGGACCCGAATGCTTTGCCCTTCTCCTCCAAATACTTCTACCCCGTTTTTTTTTTTTTTTAATTTATTTGTTTTAACTACTCACAGTCTCTTCGGCCGCCTTGTTTTAGGCTGATTGGCTCGCTCAAGATGTGGTAGCAGGGTAATCTGTGCCTGTTGCTGCCGCAGCTTTGCTGTTAATCTTCCAGCTTCCAGTAAGTACTATACTTTTAGTAGACGGAGCCTCGTGTTTTCTTTTTGAAGCTCTCTGCTACTGGTTAGTCTTGCCGCAGGGTACGATCGGACTCGTCGCCACTGTAAAGTCTGTAGGTTGTGCAGTAAATAACTTCAGAGACTTTAGAAGTACAAACAAAACAGGTCTTTACTATTCAGAGGTCTGGGCGATTTCTGCCCTAGTTAACGTATTCCAACCCTTATATACTGGTGTGGTCACTATCGGTATTACAGTATACATGAGCCAATAAATAGTGCCACCCTAAAGTAGTGCTCTTAAAGGCGAACGGTCACATTCTATAGTTCCCTTAAAGGTAAACGGTTACATACACAACACTACCCTGTATCCTGAGACTGTGACCCCTCGCTCTAGACCCCCCCAGCCAGGGGAAACATCCTCCCTGCATCCAGTCTGTCTATCCCTGTCAGAATTTTATATGTTTCAATGAGATCCCCTCTCATTCTTCTAAACTCTAAGTGAATACAGGCCTAGTTGACCCAATCTCTCCTCATTCGACAGTCCTGCCATCCCAGGAATCAGTCTAGTGAACCTTCGCTGCACTCCCTCTATGGCAAGTATATCCTTTCTTAGGTAAGGAGACCATCTTGGTTTACCTCCATGGTTACTGCCTTTGCTTGTTTTCACTCCAACCTGTCCCATTGTAGTGAGTCCATCTCCTACAGTGCCTTCTGGCTCCAGCACAGTCATCTCAACACGCTACCTCTTGGTGATATTGGCCCTGAATTTGCGGTTGGAGGCCTACCAGAAGAATAAGGCTCCAAACCGAAAAAAAAATCCAAACGTACCTGGTGCCTCTGGAGCTTCGGACTCTTGCGGTGCTGGGCCTGCAGGCGTAGGCCTGCGTAAAGGCCCACGGATCCCGGGGTGCACGTGGTTCACAAGTGTCCTTGGGAACACGTGGGCCTGCCCAACCAATCAAAAAGGGGAATTCCTATGATGCTTAGAGGGATTCCATTTACGTACGGAATCCCCATAAGCATATCAGAAATCCCCAAATAAATAAGAATTCACACCACTTAAATAAAAATAAATGATCACATGTTCAAAATTAATTAAAAGACCCTTTAATTAAGCATTTAAAATAAAAATTAAATTTTTTGAAAAATAAATGTAAACATTTTAAATCGGTCCAAAATGTACCTAAACGAATTTTAAATATGTGTATTTTTTAATCATTTAAAAAAATGTATTTTAACATTTATTTTAACCCTTAAGCTGGTGAAAGAAGGCCTTATGCCTGTTTTTATCAGGCATAAAGGTTTTGTGGGCATTCGTTGGGCAGTAGTTGGACAAATAGCCAACTCTGTGCCAGTGAAAGTGTTTTTGCAGCGGATGTGGTGGGTCTGTCCAAGCAAAACTTGACAGATTGCAAGTTCTGGATTTTTGTGCATGTGGAAACCCAGAACTTGTGGGGCCTTTCTGAGCACTTACGACAGCGTACACTGTCATCGGCCACGTAAAATCCGGGCCATCATTTATAGGCATAGGGTCAGCTTTTATATGTATGTTGACAATATCCAGCTCTACTTCTCACCAAGGTAGCGGGGGGCCACTAAGAGATGAAGAAGGCAAGCTTGTATAGGGGAGCGCTAGGTTAGCATGTGTGACAAATTTCCTCTTGTGCTTGGAGAATCTATTTCCTCCCCCCCCCCTTCACCTTTTTCTGTTTATTGCGCATCTTCCATTGTCTGTAAAAGTTCACCCATCTGTTCTCTAGGGACATTAACGATGTGTTTCCAGTATTTTCTACTTTTCCAGCATGTAAAGTGTAGTGTATGTACCTTTAAGGGGAGAACTACTTTTTACAGCTCCTGTATACTGTAGTACCGGCAGTGACCACACCTGTATATAACCCTGAGTAGGGATCTGTACATTTAGTTTTAGAGTAACCCTCATCCAGTAAACACCTGTTGATTGTTCTCTGCAGTCTCTTGTCTAATTATTGAAGGACACACAACATCAAGATACACGGATCTAACATTGGCGACGAGAAGATTCAAACCTACCTGCAACTCTGCATCACCTCCCAGGGATTCGCTCCTGGAGAACAGTGAAAGAAGAAGGCCGAGTCCAGAAGCACAGGCGTCGACCATCCAGCGGAGACTCCAGCGAAACGGGCTGGCAACAGGTACGGCGCAGACCCTTCCCGGACAGCAGTGGCTAGAGCCGACCGACGGCACAGAAAAAGGCCGAGCAGTGTCGACGGGAGAAGAGAGAGGGTAGAGCGCACAGGGCGCAGCCGGTGTTCAGGACCGAGCGGCGTCGACACGAGAAGAGAGAGGCGCGTGCAGGAAAACGCGCAGAGTGCAGCCGGTGTTCAAGGGTCGAGCAGCGTCAGCGGGGAAGAAAGGAAAGCGCGGGAGACGCCATTTTGAGCCGCAGCGGAGAAGAAGGGAGAGCGCGGGAGACGCCATTTTGAGCCAGTCTAACCACACCCAGGGATGCCAAAGAGTGGCAGTGTCACAGCGTTCGACAATGAAGTCGAAGATTGGACGACATATGTCGAATGCATAGCAGTGTACTGCAAGGCGAATGAAGTGCCAGATGACAGGAAAGCACTGGTATTGTTGAATTCAATGGGTGCAAAAACGTATGGCTTACTGCGAAACCTAGTAACCCCAGAGAAGCCAGTGGAAAAGGATTTTGAAAACATAGTGTCAATCCTACAGGACCACTTAGACCCCACACCGCTGCTGATAGCGGAAAGATTTAAGTTTCACAAAAGGAACCAGCATAAAGATGAAAGTAATGCTGAGTTTTTAACGGAACTGCGCAAGCTATCGAAGCACTGCCAGTTTGGAACGGGACTAGCAGATACTTTAAGGGACAAGTTTGTGTGTGGGCTTCAAAGTGAAGGAACCCAGAAACAGCTTCTATCAGAAAAGGATCTCACGCTGGACAAGGCTTTCAGCATAGCAGTATCACACGAAGCAGCAGCACGGGGCGCGGCAGAGATACAACGGAGACCGCAAGAATATGGCACAAATGAAATGTCATATGGAACAGTGAAGTGCTATCGCTGCGGCAGAACAACACACAACCATAATGATTGCTGGTTCAAGGACCAAGTGTGCAGACAGTGTGGAAAAGTAGGACACATAGCAAGAGTCTGCAGGTCAGAAAAGAAAACCAGCAGCAAGAAATCCCCACAGGAGAAGTACAAGAAGGTACATAAGGTGACGGAGAGTAGTGCAGACGAACAGAAAAGTGATACAGACTCTGGAAGCAAGGAGCTGGGTTGTCTGAAACTACATAATGTGATCAAAACGGAGGATCACCAAACTATCTGGGTCATGCTCAAGATAGCCGGAGTCCAAGTGAAAATGGAATTGGACACAGGATCAGCCCTAACAGTCATAAACCGAAGGGACTACAAGCGGCTATTCTCACATATACCCTTGAGAGATACAGAGATTGTCTTGAAGACGTGCATTGGGCAAAAAGTCTACCCCAAAGGAAAAATAAGAGTGAACGTTATATATAACGGCAAGGAAACACCAAAAATGGACCTATATGTATTGCCAGATGGAGGACCACCACTACTAGGACGTGAATGGATCCGGAAGATACAGCTAGATTGGCATTCCATACAAGCACTGACTGTAGATGCCAAAAAGGATGACAACGTCACACCTGGACGACTGTCAAAAATGCTAACTGATGCACAAGAAGTGTTCCAGGAGGGACTCGGAACACTAAAAAGGCATAACAGCGACGATCAAAATAGAGGAAAATGCAAGCCCAAAGTTTTTTAAGGCCAGACCGGTACCTTATGCGATCCGCCCAGCCGTCGAAGCAGAGCTGGAAGGTTTGGAACGTTCAGGAGTACTGTCCAAAGTGGACTGGAGCGAGTGGGCTACACCCATCGTTCCTGTAATGAAGAGGTCATTGAGTAATACGCCTGGGGAACCAAAGAAGGTTCGCATCTGTGGGGACTTTAAGGTGACAGCGAACCCAGTCCTTCACACTGCACAATATCCGCTTCCGCGGATTGAAGATATTTTCGCCTCGCTATCTGGAGCGAAACGCTTCACTAAGATTGATCTGGCCCAGGCGTACCTGCAAATGGAGGTAGAAGAAGCCTCGAAACAGTACCTCACGATCAACACTCATAAAGGTCTCTACCAATACAACCGGCTGGTGTTCGGGGTAGCATCAGCTCCGGCTATTTGGCAAAGGGCAATGGATCAAGTCCTGCAAGGGATTCCAGGGACCCAGTGTTATTTGGACGACATCCTGGTCACGGGCGAAAATGACAGTGATCACCTCGCCAACCTGGAGCAGGTGCTCACTAGATTGAAGGAATATGGGCTCCGAGCTAATCACCACAAATGCGAGTTTTTCCAGAAGCAGATCTTGTATTGTGGCCACGTTATTGATGAAGAGGGGTTACATAAGTCCCCTGAAAAGATTGAGGCAGGAGTCAAGGCTCCAGCACCGGAAAATGTGTCACAACTGAGGTCGTTCCTCGGGCTGGTGAACTACTACCATAAGTTCTTGCCGAATTTGTCTACAGTACTACACCCACTGAACACCCTACTGCAAACGGGGTTACCATGGAAGTGGAATGACGAATGTAAACGAGCTTTCCAGAAGTGCAAAGAATTGATCACATCAAAAGAGGTGTTGGCTCATTTCAACCCAGCACTACCAATTCGGTTGGCGTGTGATGCATCACCCTATGGCATTGGAGCGGTGCTGTCGCACAAATTCCCGGACGGCTCGGAGAGGCCAGTAGCCTTTGCGTCTCGGTCACTAACCTCAGCCGAGCGTAACTACGCCCAGATTGACAGGGAGGCCCTCAGCCTAGTGTGGGGAGTGAAAAAGTTCAACCACTATCTGCATGGGCAGAAGTTCACCTTGTTGACTGACCACCAACCACTTGTCTCCATCTTTAATCCAAAGAAGGGCGTTCCGGTGATGACTGCGCAATGGCTACAAAGATGGTCCCTTTTTCTAGGGGCGAACCAATATGAAATCGAGTATAAGGGCACGAAACAGCCTGGAAACGCTGATGGGCTATCACGCCTGCCACTGCCTACTGCAGAGGAAGCACCAGCAGTGGACCCTGTCGAAATATTTTATTCGACTATAATTGAACGCTTGCCAGTAACTAACGCTGATATAGAGAAGGAGACCCGAAATGACCCGACACTGTCTCGGGTATATGACTTGACGGTGAAGGGATGGCCAACACATGGTGACTCACTGTTGCCAGCATTCTCATCCAGAAGAGAACAGCTGTCAGTATGCCAGGGGACCTTGATGTGTGGATCCCGAGTGGTAATTCCACCCAAGTTAAGGGAGAGAGTGCTCAATGAGCTTCACGAAGGTCATCTGGGAGGGGTGAAAATAAAAAGCCTTGCTCGGGCTTATGTGTGGTGGCCAGGGATCGATCAGCAAATCGAGGAACTGACAAAGAGCTGCTCAGGATGCCAGAAGGTCCAAAATGCACCACCACATGTCCCTCTACACCCATGGGAGTGGCCCTCATCTCCATGGCAACGGGTACATATTGATTTTGCTGGTCCATTCATGGACTCAATGTTTTTAATAGCCGTGGATGCGCACTCGAAATGGCCTGAGGTGATCAAAATGTCCTCCACCACCACGGAGAAAACTATTGCAGTCCTACGGACCATATTTGCCAGGAACGGCTTGCCAGAGCAGATTTGCTCTGATAACGGACCACAGTTTGTGTCTGAAGAGTTTCGAAGATTTATGAGAAGGAATGGGGTAAGGCATTACACATCCGCCCCGTATCATCCAGCCACAAATGGATTGGCTGAGAGGTTCGTACAAACCTTTAAAAAAGCAGTAAGGGCCATGTGCGATGACGACATTCCACTGCAGCATAAGGTGGACAATTTCCTGTTAGCCTACAGAAATGCGACACATGCAGTCACCAACCAGACCCCGGCCATGATGTTCTTTAACCGAAGGTTGAGATCTCGTCTGGATTTGCTCAGACCAAATGTACGAAGAGATGTTGAGAATAAGCAATTCCAGCACATCAATGAGAAGCCGACAAGGAGCTTCAATGTAGGGCAACCAGTCTTGGCCCGCGACTACCGAACAGAGAAATGGCAACCAAGAACGATATGCACACGGCAGGGGCCACTAATGTACACAGTGGATGTTGGGGAGAACATTGTGAGACACCATGTTGACCAGATCCTAGAGTCACAGGAACGAGTCAGCCCCATGTCTCGCGTACCTGGTGATGAACCCGACATACAGGTAGCATCTACCCCAGAAACAGTAGCATCGGAAGCTGATGAACCAACCGACGACAGGGGGCCAGAATCGCCTCCGCACCAAGAGCAAGACACTGAGGAAAGGCGCTATCCAGAAAGGATCAGGAAGCCTCCCCAAAGACTGAATTTATAAATAGACTATTTTCAGTTAATGTTGCATGTTAAAAGTGTTAATTGTAATTAGTTGATATTTAATTGTTAAATGAATGTTATGGTACTGTTAATCTAAAAGGGGAGGAATTGTAGTGTATGTACCTTTAAGGGGAGAACTACTTTTTACAGCTCCTGTATACTGTAGTACCGACAGTGACCACACCTGTATATAACCCTGAGTAGGGATCTGGAGAGTTAGTTTTAGAGTAACCCTCATCCAGTAAACACCTGGTGATTGTGCTCTGCAGTCTCTTGTCTAATTATTGAAGGACACACATCAAGATACAGGGATCTAACATAACTAGAATATGTTGTACAAATCTCTATTTTTCCAAACTCCCAAACATAAGGTGTTAACAAATTGGCGAACACCATTTCATGAAGACAATGTCGCTTTAAAACAATTGTTTAGAAGTTAATGAAACTTCTTCGATTCCCAATCGAGCAGAGACCTCTCCCCGACTTTAATGGCAGGGTTTGAGGACAAACTGAATGTCAGCGCAAAAAAGCAGAAACAGATTTTTACTTTTCCGTTAAACCCCCTAACGACAACTTGAGAGAGCCCCTCCTCCCCGCCACTCACGGACCCGCCCACTGGGAACTGCAGAATCGGTTGTGAAACGCGGTCCAGCTCAGCGGCTGAGCCTCGGCAGCACCCGTAACCCGGGACTGCGCAGGCGTGCGGTGCTTTTCCGCTTTCTGGGCGGCAAATTTGAGCGAAAAATAAAAAAGAGCGATAGAAAGAGAGGGTGATAGCGAGAGAGAGATAGAAAGAGAGGGTGATAGAGAGAGATAGAAAGAGAGGGTGATAGATAGAGAGATAATGGAGGGAGAGGGATAGTGATAGAGGTAGAGATAGAGAGATACCCCGAGTCACTGCCAGATAACGGGCAGAGTGTGGCGCAGAAGTAAAGTGGTAAAGGGGGAGAAGAAGAAGCAGGCCTGGGAATAGGAGATAGGACAGCACTCGCTGCATTGCCTGAATTAGAGAAAGAACTTGGGCAAGGCGAGAGAGGGGCAGGTGCACAGAGAAACTGACCTGAGCCCTGGCCTGACTGACCTATAACCTGGGGATTGGGACAGGAAGACTGACCTATAACCTGGGGATTGGCACAGGGAGACTGACCTATAACCTGGGGATTGGGACAGGGAGACTGACCTGTAACCCGGCGATTGGCACAGGGAGACTGACCTGTAACCCGGAGATTGGCACAGGGAGACTGACCTGTAACCCGGAGATTGGCACAGGGAGACTGACCTGTAACCCGGAGATTGGCACAGGGAGACTGACCTGTAACCCGGGGTTTGGCACAGGGAGACTGACCTGTAACCTGGGGTTTGGCACAGGGAGACTGACCTGTAACCCGGGGTTTGGCACAGGGAGACTGACCTGTAACCCGGAGATTGGGACAGGGAGACTGATCTGTAACCTGGGATTGGCACAAGGAGACTGACCTGTCATCTGTGGATTCGCAGAGGGAGACAGCTGCAATCGAAGGACTGGAACGTAGAGAAATCAAACAGGGGAGGGACACGCAGTGTAATCCAGAGATTGGGATAGAGGTATGCTTTTTAAACAGTTTGAGTGGGACAGACCGTGAATATAATGGTGCTTTGTTTGACTTAATTATGTCTAAGAAATAAGGCAAAACAGCTAGTGGATTTTGGGCTAATCATGTTTACATTGCATAATAGATGTATTGTAGGAGAAGAAGTGATTGAGATTATTAGTATTTATTGAAAAATTGAGAATATAATTGATATAAAATAACAAAGTGAGATTGTAAAATGAAATGATACTATCCAGGTGATTTTGTACTATAAAGAAAATAAGCAATTAATGAGAGAGGGGAAAATAAACCAGCTCTACATAAAGTTGATAGAACAAGGTTGTGGAAGGATTTCTAAGGGAACAGTGATTTATAAAGTAGCCCAAATTTATCAGAAAATGTTAGCATTTTAAGAAAGAGCTCAGTCCAAAGGGAGAAGCTATACAAGTGGAAACTGGAAAATAATTGCCAGGTGATGGTTAAGACCTGATAATTGGAGTTGCAAAAGCAGTGAATAAACTGCTCAGAAATGGAATAGCGAATGGAAGCGAAAGAACTCCCATGGTTCAATGATTATGGACTAGAAGTTGGATGAGACAGAGACACCTGCGGTTCAGCTAGCTGTTCAAGTAAAGAACATCATGGATTTTTGATGGGGGGAAAAAAATAAACTTTAAAACTGATTGAATAAATAGATATTCTGAGTTGCATTGGAATCACAGTTACAGAAAATGGTAAGTAAAGTAGGAGAGTGATTTGAGCTAGCCGAGTATTTAGGACATGCCTTTCAACTGTCCTGTTTTTAATCCGGATGTCCCAACCAGAACTGCTGAGAAAAGTGTCAGCAGCATATTTATTTGGTAGCGCACTCACCTCTGAGTCAGAGCGTTGTGGGTTCGAGTGTCACTACAAAACTGGAGCACATAACATAGGCTGAGGTTCCAGTGCAGTGCTAAAGGAGTGCTGCATTGTCTGACATGCAATCCTTCGAATGAGATGTTAAACCCAGGCCCCATTGGTCTTTTGTGGCTCCGGTGGGTGTTAAAGACTTCATGGCACTATTTGAAGCAGAACTGCATTTTTCCATGATGCTGGTCAACATTACTCCCTCAACCAGTACTGCCAAAAGCAGATTAACTGCAGTTTGTGAAATCTTGCTGCGTGCAATTGGCTGCTGCCTTAACCTAAATAATAGTCACTGCACTTCAAAGTAATTCATTATTTGGAAAATTTCTGAGAAATGTGAGAAGGCAGTATATAATGCAAACCTTTCTTTCATACAAGATTCCCAAGCTGGCAAAATCAACCGATTTGCTAACTGTGCAGAAAACTGCACTCTTGCCCCAAATACCAGCTTAAGTTCTACCCACCAACACATTGCAGGTTGGATGTATGTTTAGGGCTTGACACCAATTTTTGTTATATTTACTTAGCAAGCAAATGATCCCAAGTTTTTACTTAATTGAGTACAGTACCTGCTTTACACTTAAAATATACTCGCAGCATTTCTTAGATGGGTTGCCATTTGCATGTAAACCAAAATGTTAGTTATTTAACACTTTATGGAGACCTTTCAAACAGATGCAAAAGCTAAATTGCATTTTTGAACTCTTGACTGTTTGCATGCTGTAGTAATTTGAATCTTATTTCAATGAAACTTGTCCTAATCAATATTTATCTTTCAACCAACATCACTAAAAAAAACATTATCTGGTCATTATTACACTGCTGTTTGTAGGAACTTGCTGTGTGCAAATTGACTGCCGTGTTTCCCATATTACAACAGTGACCACACTTCAAAAGTACATTAGATGTAACACCTGCCCCTATACCAACCCCCTTCCCACTGTCCAGGGTCCCAAACACCCCTTCCAGGTGAAACAGCGATTTACTTGTACTTCTTGCAATCTAGTATACTGTATTCGCTGCTCACGATGCGGTCTCCTCTACATTGGGGAGACCAAACGCAGATTGGGTGACCGCTTTGCGGAACACCTCCGTTCAGTCTGTAAGGGTGACCCCGAGCTTCCGGTCGCCTGTCATTTTAATTCACCGCTCCATTCCCACTCAGACCTCACCGTCCTTGGCCTCTTGCATTGTTCCACGGAAGCTCAACGTAAATTCGAGGAACAGCACCTCATCTTCCGATTAGGCACTTTGCAGCCTTCTGGACTCAATATCGAGTTCAACAATTTAAGATCATAACCTCGGCCCCTATTACATTTTTACTTATATTTTTTTTCCACCCCTTTGTTTTGGGTTTCCCCCCCCCCTTTCCTCTTTTTTTCTCTCTCCCACATGGCAGCTGTCTCTCTTTCTGCCAGTACACTTCACACCTAATCTGAGTCATCTTTTGTCTCCACTGTCCTATTACCATCTCGTCTGGTTTTGAATACCTCTTAATGTCTCTTTACTTCTTTTGTTCTATCGCAGCCCTGCCTTCGATCTATTTAATTTCCCTTCCAGTTTTGAAGAAGGGTTCACCCGAAACGTCGACTCTACTTTCTCTCCACGGATGTTGCCTGGCCTGCTGAGTTTTTCCAGCATTTTCTGTTGTTACTTCAAAAGTACATCATTGGCTGGAAAGGGCTTTGGGATGTCCTGAGGTTGTGAAATACACTATATAAATGCAAGTCTACCTTTCTTTCTAACTGTTCTTGTAAATTTGTCACTTTCCTTCTATAGAGAAGAAGTCTTGCCCCGAGTCAGCTTGCCAAGCGACATTTGTCTGATGACGAGGATGCGGTACAGTAAACTAATGCAAATTTGAAATGGCTGAACTATTAATGTCTTTTATTTATGTGCTTGTGTGTGTAAGTTGATTCGGTGCTCCTGAGCTGTGCTTTGTAAAAGAGTTTTTTCTAATTGATACTGCACCTGGTGCGAATAACATTGTGACAAAACAATGGAATGTGTCCTTTATAGTACATCAGGCACTAAAACATTGGTTAGGGGTTGGCAAATGTAAGGATGCAGCTCTCTGGCTACGAAGAGCAGAACATCCATGTGATGGCTTCTCAGTTGATATTGCAGTTCTTCAGGTGAAGCCTATTGAAATTCAATGAAAAACAAGTTAAGTCAAAGAAAACATGTTCCACACTTTTCCTCTTATACAAAAAAACCTGGCTTGTCTGGACCACATTTTGCAATTGATCATGTTCAAAATTGCAATATAGTGGACTCTCCTTTTTACCTCATTTCCAGCACTAATGGGACGTGCTTCAGGAGGCCAGTGGGTTTTTCTCATCTTATACTTTTCTTATGCTCTTGGGAATATCACAGGCAAAGCTTCCGGAAAGAATTTCTTCCTCAAGCACTGAAAATAATCATAAATGCTTAAAATATATTAAATGATTTATAGAGGTGTGAAATCAAATAGGCAAGGACAGGCGGAGTGAAGGTTGGCCAGAATTGAAGGTATTTGATTTTATTGATCTGTACACTTTAGGCTGGTAGGTCAATTCTTGTCTTAGTTTCCCATCTGACAGTAGGGAGTCACTGGGCTAAAATCCACATAAGATTACTTCTGCACCACATTGTGTCAATACATGATGGCGCTCTTGAACGTACAGTATCTTTGAAATCTCTGATGTTTTGTCTGTATGTATGAATGAATGGATGGGAGAAGAATATGTAGTTTGCATAAAATCAAAAAGTGTAAGATTTTTTAAAAATGGAATTCACCTTTTCTTACAGAATCCAAAAAGGCGAAAGCTAGGATCCGAGCGTAACAACAGTGAAAGTTTTGTATCACCATTTCGGAAACCACTAGCTCAGCTGACCAATCGGCCTGTGTGCCTTGACAGCAGCCAGCATGTGAGTGACCAGTGCTACAAGTAATTGATTATGGGGAAGGAACTTGGGAGTGGGAGGGTCCTGCAGGTGTATCATTGGGTAGAGCTGAAGGTGATTGACTTCTGTTGATTCCATTTGTAGCAAACTTTACATTTGCAGTGAAATCTACATAAATACAACAGTGGTACTGTACAAGCAAAGATTCTGCTCCAACTGGTACATTTTATGGATTCAATAAAGGTTTAACTGTAGTGTATTGAACCTATTATCTTCCATTCTAATCATCTCTAACCGATATGAGGGCAGGTAATCTGGGCTCCAGAATGTTGCCTGAGCCCACTCACCGTGTGGTGTGGTACTGAGGTACATAAACCAGGAAAATCTTAGGTTTGTACCCTAGTCCAGGATGTCCAGGCATTTTGCCTTTGGGGTGCGTACCATGGAGCTTTGGGGGCTATGTATAATGTTTCAACCCGTGATCCCATTAATTTACACACATGTTAAATTGCTGATACTAACAGATCTAGGTATTCTAATTAGGATTCATTCAATAAGACAACAGTAAGAACAGCCCTTTCCAGGCCTATAAAATAAAAACCGGACAAGACAACACAGGAGAAATATAAGTGCAAATAGGACTGAGCTGCCTGGGCTTCAAGACCAGAATTGTCTGAGGTGGGGCACGTTTTGAACACCCTTGCACTAGACTGTGTTGAATTGGCTGACCTTGATGGCGGTAGGACTGCTGCAATTGGTCTTGCTAGCCCTGGACTAAGGAGGGGAGAACACAAGTTGCCTGGAAAGTGTAGGTGTGGACAGCAAGTGAGGATAGGATTGGGTTTGGTTGCGATGCCTTTCACGCCCATGATTGGGCACTCGAGTGTAAGCTTATGTGTTTCTAAAAAGTAATTATTTTCCCCCTCCGAAGAGGAAGGGCGAAAACGAACAAATTTATAAACCATTGCTCTGGCTGCTTGGAGATGCATGAGAATAGCATGAGTTCACTTGGCTTTCAAATTATATATTACGTAAAAATAAATTAATTCCCAAAGCATGTTGCCAGGGTGGCTCGGTTGAGAACTTACAGTATGGTAATGATGTGTTTCAGGAGTAGGAGACAGAAACCTGGATTCTGTACGTTACAATACTGTGCTTTGTTGCACCAAGGTGCTGCGTCATTGGGCTGCTGAGGAAGCTGTTAGTCATAGAGTCATAGAGTAATACAGCACGGATAGAGGCCCTTCAGCCCATCGTGTCCGCGCCGGCCATCAAGCCCTGTCTAATCTAATCCCATATTCCAGCATTTGGTCCGTAGCCTTGTATGCTGTGGCATTTCAAGTGCTCGTCCAAATGCTTCTTAAATGTTGTGAGGGTTTCTGCCTCCACAACCCTTTCAGGCAGTGAGTTCCAGACTCCAACCACCCTCTGGGTGAAAAAGTTCTTTCTCAAATCCCCTCTAAACCTCCCGCCCTTTACCTTGAATCTATGCCCCCTAGTTATTGACCCCTCTACTAAGGGAAAAAGCTCCTCAGCATCCATCCTATCTATGCCCCTCATAATTTTGTACACCTCAATCATGTCCCCCCTCAGCCTCCTCTGCTCCAAGGAAAACAAACCCAATCTGCCCAGTCTCTCTTCATAGCTGAAGCGCTCCAGCCCTGGTAACATCCTGGTGAACCTCCTCTGCACCCTCTCCAACGCGATCACATCCTTCCTGTAGTGTGGCGACCAGAACTGCACACAGTATTCCAGCTGTGGCCTAACCAGTGTTTTATACAGCTCCATCATAACCTCCTTGCTCTTATATTCAATGCCTCGGCTAATGAAGGCAAGTATCCCATATGCCTTTTTTACCACCTTATCCACCTGTTCCGCCGCCTTCAGGGATCTGTGTACTTGCACACCCAGATTCCTCTGACCCTCCGTCTTGCCTAGGGTCTTACCATTCATTGTATATTCCCTTGCCTTGTTAGTCCCCCCAAAGTGCATCACCTCGCACTTTTCCGGGTTAAATTCCATTTGCCACTGTTCCGCCCATCTGACCAACCCATCTATATCATCCTGCAGACTGAGGCTACCCTCCTCGCTATTTAGCACCCTACCAATTTTTGTATCATCCGCGAACTTACTGATCATACCTTTTACATTCATATCCAAGTCATTAATGTAGACCACAAACAGCAAGGGACCCAGCACCGATCCCTGTGGTACCCCACTGGCCACAGGCTTCCAGTCACAAAAACAACCTTCGACCATCACCCTCTGCCTTCTGCCACTAAGCCAGTTTTGTATCCAATGTGCCAAGGCACCCTGGATTCCATGGGCTCTTACCTTCTTGACCAGTCTCCTGTGCGGGACTTTATCGAAGGCCTTACTGAAATCCATGTATACCACATCCACTGCGTTACCCTCATCCACACACCTAGTCACCCCCTCAAAAAATTCAATCAAATTAGTCAGACATGATCTTCCCTTGACAAAGCCATGTTGACTATCCCTGATTAATCCTTGCCTCTCCAAGTGGAGACAAATTTTGTCCCTCAGAATTTTTTCCAATAATTTTCCTACCACTGATGTTAGGCTCACTGGCCTGTAGTTCCCCGGTTTTTCCCTACTTCCCTTCTTGGATAATGGTACTACATTAGCGGTTCTCCAGTCCTCTGGCACATCCCCTGTGGCCAGAGAGGTCCTGAATATATGTGTTAGAACCCCCGCAATCTCTTCCTTTGCCTCACCCAGCAGCCTGGGATACATTTCATCCGGGCCTGGGGATTTATCCATTTTTAGGCCAGCTAAAACCGCCAATACCTCCTCCCCCTCGATGTTAATATGTTCGAGCATATCACAGTCCCCCTGCCCTATTTCTATGTCTACATCGTCCTTCTCCATCGTGAAAACAGATGCAAAAAATTCATTTAGAACCCCTCCTACATCTTCCGGCTCCACACACAGATTGCCACTTTTGTCCCTAATGGGCCCTATTTTTTCCCTAGTTATCCTCTTACCCTTAATATACTTATAAAACATCTTAGGATTTTCCTTTATTTTGCTCGCCAGTGCTATTTCATGGCCCCTCCTTGATCTCCTAATTTCTTTTTTAAGTATCCCCCTGCACTTTTTGTACTCCTCTAGGGCTTCCTCCGTCTTTAGCCTTTTTTATCTGCCAAAAGCCCTCCTTTTTTTCCTAATCCATTCTCGTATATCCCCTGACATCCAAGGTTCCCTGTGGCTTTTGGAACCACCCTTGACCTTTACGGGAACATGTTGCCATTGTATGATCTCAATCTCCCTTCTGAAAGCCTCCCATTGCTCCGATGCGGATTTTCCTACAAGTAGCTGATCCCAGTCCATTTTGGCCAGATCCTGCCTTATCCTATGAAAATCGGCCTTCCCCCAATTTAGAACCTTTATTTCCGGCCCATCCATGTCCTTTTCCATGACCACCTTAAATCTTACCATATTATGGTCACTGTCACCAAAGTGCTCACCTACTAGCACTTTTTCCACTTGGCCAGCCACATTCCCTAGAATTAGGTCCAGTACCGCCCCCTCTCTTGTAGGACTTTCTACATGCTGGCTCAAAAAGCTCTCCTGGATGCACTTTAAGAATTCTACACCCTCTGAGCCTTTCACACTCTGACTATCCCAGTTAATATTGGGGAAGTTGAAATCCCCCATTATTATTACCCTATTATTTGCACATTTCTCTGAGATTTGCCTACATATCTGTTCCTCTATCTCCCCCTGGCTGTTTGGAGGCCTATAGTACACTCCCAGCAAAGTGCTTGCCCCCTTTTTGTTTTTAAGCTCCACCCATATGGCCTCATTAGAGGAACCTGCTAATATATCATCCCTCCTTACTGCAGTAATTGACTCCTTAATTAATATTGCGACACCCCCTCCTCTTATACCTCCCCCTCTGTCTCGCCTGAAGATTCTGTACCCCGGAATATTGAGCTGACAGTCTTGCCCCTCCCTCAACCATGTCTCCGTGATAGCAACAATATCATACTCCCATGTGTTTATCAACACCTTCAGTTCATCCACCTTATTTGCAAGACTCCTTGCATTAAAATAGATGCCATCCAGCCTTGCCCTTATATGTTTGCCCTGTTCTGAACATGCCTCTGTTATCTAATAAAAAAAAAGGCCTTCACATTACCCAAATATTCTCACTTTAGTTTGGATTATTCAGTGTGAAAAGTATGGTCCTAAAACATCAGACAGTATTTTATTCTGTAATTCCTAGAAACCTAATGATATCAGGCCACCTACTGGTTCTCCTACTGGCATTGATAGTGACCCAGGTAATAAAGAATTTGCATTTGTATAGTGCCTTATTACCTCTCAGAAATATCCCTTTACTGCTTTACATACAACGAATTGCCTTCAAGTGCAGTCGTTGTTGGTGTATTGATGAATGTGGCAACTATTTTTTGCACAGCAAGATTCCACAAACCAATCAGATGAATGATCAGTTAGTCTATTTTTGATGGTATTGGTTGAAGAAATAATGTTGGCCAGGATATCGAGGGAAAGCCCTGCTGTTCTTTTGAATAGTGCCATAGGATCCACTTAAATCATCGGAACAGGCAGACACAGCATTGATTTAACATCTCATCCGGAGGACAGCACCTCTGATAATGCAGCACTCTCTCAGTACTGCACTGAAATGTTGGCCTCAATTATGTCCTCAAGTCCTGGAGTGGAGCTTCAACCCACAACTTCCTGACTGGCTGTAACCCTCTATTCTGATGTCTTGGTTTGTGGGATCTTGCTGTATGCAAAATAGTTGTCACATTTATCTATACAACAGTCACTACAATGTGTGAGAATGGCCTTCAATTCCCCCCCCCCCCCCCCCCCCGATTATTAAGGTGAACACGAGAAATGGAACACCTTTCCATGTTTGGCACCCACTCTCGGCATCACACAATCATAGGCCAGGGACTGTGCTGATTAGATGCAGAGTAAAGCTAACTGCCTCAGCAATCTCGGAAGACTGCTTCTTACTTTACCAGTGTCACCATTCCATTGGCCGCATCAGCCATATTTGTGGTATATCTGAGTGAGACTGCCTATTTAGTGCTAAATTTGGGGTGATTTTGTGCTGTGAATTCCCATCCATTTGGAACTTGATTGAGGTGGCCTATACCTCTTTATTGTAGAACCCATATAGCCATTGGATACTGGTGACTTTTATCTATCCATTTGAGCTGGATTTGAAGTCCGATCCTAGAGATGAAATGACACTGCACTTCCAATCTGTTTATTTTGAGGTTTTGCACTCCTATTTCCCTAGTGGGGAGCCTTCACTTGAGAACTACATCAGGTCATATGACTAACCTTAGGAACTTGTCACAGTAGAGGGAAATCTCAAAAATCTCAACATTACTATTCAGGATGTCAATAGAAATCTAGATGGATTGCAATGGTCTTTTACAATCCTGTAGTCAATCTCAATGGCTATTCGAAACATGTTTCAAAGCGATTTATTATAATTGTATTAGTAAGAATGATGTACTTGTTGACATTTTCTTTTTCTGTTCCCCACAGGAGGCTTTCATTCGCAGCATCCTGGCCAAACCTTTCCGAGTGCCTATTCCAAACTACACAGGTATAAGCAACAGCCTTTCTGGAAAGATCTGCTTTGTCTGTGAAATACTATCAATAGCCTCTGGTAGAATAGCTACATGATAGCGTGACTAGATAAAGTAACGAGATTATATATTAAAGAGCTGTAATGTACTAGCTGCCTCAATAGTAAGAATTTTTAGTTGATCTGTTAACTTTGAAAATTGTAACTGGGTCACTTTTATTTATGATATACAGGAAACTTTGTGCTATCCGTCACCGACGGGACCGAGCTGTTGCCGTTCCCTCAAAACTGCCGGACATACCAGCGTTAATGTTGAAACATACGGAAGCTTTTGAGCTCCGTATCTGTCAACAAACCCACAGCTTCTAAACAGTCCAAGCGTCTCTGCAGCTTAGCAACAGCTTCAGCGAGACCTAGCAGAGCTTGACTGTTGAGAAAAAAGCAACGAGAAGAAAAAAAACCTAACGAAACGGCTCCTGATTTTTGCCGGTGGCTCGAGCATTCCAGACAGTTAGCCTCCGGATAACACAAAGTTTCCTGTAATGGATATGCCAAAGTGAGTTCCAAGACTCTAATCTAATTAAGAGGCTCGGATGGCTTTTATATAGAATTATTGTGCAGCTTTTGAGAATTACTACAGTAATTTAACCAAGGAGATCATAAAGAGCAAAGGTGAAGCTTGAATAATTCACACCATTCTGCTATTAAATTGTAACCATGAAATAATTACCTGGTGTCTAATATTATTTACAATATTGATCTCTTATGACATTGCTTATGAAAAAAAGTAATTAAACTTAATTTTAAAATATTAATATCAAATATAATCTGTTATCTCCTAATTGTTATACATTATTTGCTCTCAATATCAAATTTATTTTTAAAATGCCTTCCTTCTATTCCAATATTTAGCTTGTAATCCTCAGTTTACATTTGTACTTGATGTAATTATCTTTCTGTCATAATTCCTTCTATTGCTTTAAAATGTTGAAGAGCTGGAGTCCGAGCTTCAAACACTGAGACACATCAGGGAGGGGGAGAGTTACCTGGACTCTGTGTATCACGAGGTATTCACACCAATTAGATTAATTAATTCAGATGTAGTCCGTGGCCAGGGTCAGGATGGTGTGACTAGAAGTGAGGCAGGTACGGGGATCCAGGAGGTAGTGTTGGAGGAGCCACAGCCCTTGCACTTGTCCAACAGGTTCGAGGCTCTTACTCCCTCTGAGGATGGGAACAGGGACTGCGGGGAGGACGAGCAACCTGGCCACAGCACCGTGGAGCGGGGGGCCATTCAAGTGGGGGGAGTTAAAAGAAATGTTGTGGTAGGGGATAGTATCGTTAGGGGGATAGATAGAGTTCTTTGCAGCCGAGAGCGAGAGTCCCGAAGGCTGTGTTGCCTGCCCGGTGCCAGGGTTAAGGACATCTCCTCTGGACTGGAGAGAAACTTGGAGTGGGAGGGGGAGGATCCAGTTGTCGTGGTCCATGCTGGTACCAACGACATAGACAGGACAAGGAAGGAGGTTCTGCTGAGGGAGTTTGAGCAGCTAGGGGCCAAATTAAAAAGCAGAACCACAAGGGATTATTACCTGAGCCACGAGCGAATTTGGCTAGGACAAATAAAATTAGAGAGTTAAATGCGTGGCTCAAAGACTGGTGTGGGAGAAATGGGTTTTGCTTCCTGGGACACTGGCACCAGTACTGGGGCAGGAGGGAGCTGTTCCGTTGGGACGGGCTTCACTTGGCCAGTGCTGGGACTAGAGTCCTGGCGGATCATATAACTAGGGCTGTAGAGAGGGCTTTAAACTAACTAGTGGGGGGGAGGTTCCTAGAGAGCAAATAATAAAAATGACAACAGAGAAGGTCATAGACTTAGGTAGCAGTGGGGAAATTAAAAACCAGAACGTGTCAGGAAGGGGCAGAGGGTATGGAGTAAAAGGTAAAGTAATAAAAAGGGCAAAAGCAGGAACTAAGTGTCACAAAACATCTTTGAAAGTTCTCTATCTGAATGCACGTAGCATTCGTAACAAAATAGACGAGTTAATGGCACAAATAACTACATATGGGTATGATCTTGTGGCCATTACAGAAACATGGCTGCAGGGTGACAATGCCTGGGAATTAAACATACCAGGTTATTTAACGATCAGGAAGGACAGGCAGGAAGGAAGGGGAGGTGGGGTGGCTATGTTAATAAAGGAAGGAATCACTGTAATACAGAGAAATGATATTGGGTCAAAAGATCAGGATAATGAAACAGTTTGGGTGGAGGTAAGGAATATTAAGGGGAAAAAAACACTAGTGGGCGTAGTCTATAGGCCTCCGAACAGTGGCAACTCTGTTGGACGGAGTATCAATCAGGAAATAGTTGAGGCTTGTAATAAGGGAACATCTATAATTATGGTGGATTTTAACTATCATATTAATTGGACAAATCAAATTGGGCAGGGCTGCCTTGAGGATGAGTTCATTGAGTGTATTTGGGATGGGTTTCTTGAGCAGTATGTAACTGAACCGACCAGGGGGCAAGCAACCTTAGATCTGGTCCTGTGTAACGAGACAGGATTAATTTTAAATGTCCTAGTAAAGGATCCCCTTGGAATGAGTGACCATAACATGGTTGAATTCCATATTCAATTAGAGGGTGAGAAGGTTGGATCTCAGATAAGCATGCTAAGCTTGAATAAAGGAGACTATGAAGGTATGAGAGCGGAATTGAGTAGAGTGGATTGGGAAAATAGATTAAAGGGTAAGACGATACATGATCAGTGGTGTACATTTAAGGAGTTATTTTACAACTTCCAAAAAATATATATTCCACTGAGAAGAAAAGGGTGTAAAAGAAAAGACAGCCATCCATGGCTAAGTAAAGAAATTAAGGATAGTATTCGACTAAAAACAAGGGCATATAAGGTAGCCAAATCTAGTGGGAGGATAGAGGATTGGGAAAACTTTAAAAGACAGCAAAAAATAACAAAAAGATTGATTAAGAAAGGGAAGATAGATTATGAAAGTAAATTAGCAAAAAATATAAAAACAGATATTAAGAGTTTTTATAGTTATATAAAAAGAAAAAGGGTGGCTAAAGTAAATATTGGTCCCTTAGAGGATGAGACCGGGAAATTAATGGTGGGAAATATGGAGTTGGCAAAAACACTGAATGAATATTTTATATCAGTCTTTACAGTCGAAGACACTGTTACCGCTGAGTTGGAGCCTGAACGGACCAAGTGATATACAAGGTCGACGTATACCCAACCTCAGCTTGATAGAGTAATAAGACTCAGACGACTGTGGTTTGATTGAAATGTGAGAGTACACTTTTATTTGCAGAGCGCTCTGGGAGAAGTGCTATGCACCCCTGTGCAACCGCCAAGCTTCTCGTTTCACACTCTAAATGCGTTTACCTTTATACACAAATGAAAGGTTAAGTGGATTAATCACAGAAATGCCTCATGACATTGTAGCAGTAAAATATTGTAAACAATGTTCAGCAGAACTAGGACTTCTTTGGACTTTTTACCGCGAGATAGGATAAGCAGAAATAAAAACAATTAGCAGACTGTCTGTCCTTGCAAGATAACCGAAGTACAAAACAGGATGCAGCTGGCACTACTCATTCCAGGGTACATGCGCAGCTCAAGGTCCAGTTTTAGCCTGTAACGAATGTCAAGTATCCCGACGAGCTTTGCAAAGTCCTTTAGTACCGAAATTCCCTCCAACAAACCCTCCTTTTGGTCCTGGAGCACGATCCTCTTGCTCCAGGCGACCACCAATCTTCTTTCTTCACAGTGTCGATCTTACAACCACTGACTTAAGGGGGAGTCGGCCGGATTAGCTTTGTCCTCCGTTTGCTGTTCTTCAGGCAATAGCTCGTCTATCATACTGACTGGCATTAACTGTGCAACAAGTTTTTAAGATGGTTAACAGACAGCATATTGCAACACATATCGCGACAATAATTACCAGCGCATGCATTATCCAGGGGCCCCATCCCGTTAGTCCTAGCCAGTCCAACCATCCCTGCCCGGGATTGGTATGGAGTTTCTTCACTTCATCCCTCCTGTGGGTTACTAGGTTTGTGATATTCTCGGAGCTATCTGGGATATATGTACAACATTCCTGCCCTATCAAGGCACATGTACCCCCACCCCCCCCCCGCTCCGCTAACAGGTAGTCTAATGCCATCTGGTTCTGTAAGGCAACCGTCCGTATCGCCGTCATCTCATCACTTATTTCTGCCAGTGCCTCCTCGGTGTCATTAGCTACCTTTTCTAACAATGACGCGACAAGCTGGATTTCTTTTATGGCTCTGCCTGTCCCATAAGGAGGGAATAAAATGGCGAAATACCGTTCGGTTTCTGTAATGTCGCGTTTGGCTCGATAGTGACGGTGGTCAGTTAGGGAGGACAGATGGTAAACATATAGTAGCACATATCCCAAATAACAAGATCCAGTCCAAAACCGGGGGAGCCACGGGTAGGCTCTGTGACTCCATATAAAATAGGTCCTATTATATGCGGTTAGATTGTCACCCAGTGACTTACGAATCCTCCACCTCCATCTGATTTCCTCCCCTTCCCATGGTCCCCCAGTTGTTTTATTGGGGGTTCCGATATGATTTAATTGGAAGAAACCTTGGCCGCAGCCTTCAGTGAGGTTGCATTTTGTTATATTAATCTCTTGGAAACATTTACTGCGTCCTACTTCTGTGCCTCCGGACACATTCTTCGTTAAACATATTGGCCCCTCCGGCCTACCAACCCCTGAAGTATTAGTAATGATTAAGAATGGAGGCTGCCTATTCCGATTATAATTAGGCTGGTACCACCCCTGGAAAGTGGTTAGGTCATAACCTGCCGACTTCCATTTGTCTCTGTCACCCTCCTGGTTGTATGAATCTTTATAATCGCCGCTGATGTTCTGGCGCATGACCCATTCCGCCATCTCTGAGGCATTGAACGGGATGGCTCGCAACGGAATTCCTCCTTTACTATGTGACTACAGACCCAACAGCTGGACTGTCCCTTTTCCTTAGCATACTCATATGACATATATATATATATAAGTATTTACATGTAATTCCCACTTACATAGCGGTCTTCCCCCGGCTACCGTAACAATGCATATTATCGCAACTAAACATATTACGGTCTCCCTCATCTTTTATTAAATACTGTTGTTCTGGTGTTATTTTAATCTTTCTTTGGCCCTCCCGATAACACTCTTGTATTAACACGTTTAAGTAAAAGCACATAAGCACAAATGATGCAATAAGCCACAAAACAAACGCGCACACAGATCAAAGAATCATACATTAATCAGCCGTTATTGATCTGTAAGACAAGTACAAAGGATGTGTCATTAGTAATTTGCTACACACACACACACCCTCCTTTTGTTCATTATATCCCACTCGACTCATCTTCCCTTTGCTGAGGTTCTCTACTGGTATTACCATCCCCGGGATTTTCTTCCTGTATTGATGGTTTGGGCTCGACTGAACCCGCCCTTTTCTCGTAAACCTTCCGTTGAGTCCAATGTTTCCAAACCCCCTCCCTCTTATGTCCAGACAGGCACAGGTGTCTCCACTAATTATAACTTCATACGGCCCGCTCCATTTTGGAGCGAAACCTGGTTTTGCAGGCAACATCTTTACCATGACCTTTGTTCCCGCTGGGGGTACCTCGGGGAGCATATTGAGCCGTAGCTCCTCATCTCGCTCTCTTTGGTGGTCTCGGACTTCTTTGCGCATCTCTTTTAACTGAGTGCCTAATTCCAAAACGTATCGTCTTAATTTATCTTTTAATGGGCCTACGTCGGCCCCACCTGTTATGATACCTTCGGGTAATTGCATCGCTCGTCCTGTCATTAGTTCATAAGGGGTCAAACCGGTTGTCCGGTTTCTGGTGGCTCGGAGTTTAGTGATTTCTGGTATCCATCTGTCCTGCAAAAATTTATTAATTCTAAAAATGCTCGTATTCCTCTTTTAGTGGTAGGTTCTGGATGTTGGGATATTGTTTGGATCCTTTCTGAGAGCAGGACTTTTTCATCTGGTGTCAGAATGTGTCCTTAATACGTGACACACTTTTTACAAAATTGAATCTTTGCTTTTGATACGACATACCCTTCCCTTGACAAATGGTTCAAAATGAATTTTGTATCTATTTAACAATCCATCGCTGTTGCCGAGACTGAGCTGAAACCAATAATTCCCCCAATCTCACCAACGTTTGAGTGATAATTTCATCATACTCTGATGCTTCATCGTATGGCAATTGTTCAAAAGCTTGTTTCGTAATTAACATATCCTGCTCTACTTTATCCACAGCTACCTTCGTGTCTTTAGCCGATTTCTCAGCCATCGGGTACATTCTCATTTCGTAATTCATTGCACATTAGTTGACACACACACGAACCATGCAACTTCAATCACAACTTCTAGCTGCAGTCATGATCGCGAGAGAGAGAGAGAGAGAAGCACAGGCTTTTAAAGGGACAGTACACTGAAGATGAATGAGCACACACTCGGCAGGTTTTTTATTATTCTTAACTACATCTTACACTCTCAATCACTTTCCTTTAATTATCATTCATATCTCATTCATGAGTCCTGGAGAAACTTTACTGTCCAGTACAATATTTAAGATAGAAAACATAGATCAAACGTTCTCACTTGATCCAAGTTATTAACACTTTTTTATTTATCATTATTTTAGAGGATATTTTATTTTCCCAAAAGTAACCCAATATATATATTGCCTGAGTCCATTTCGTCATTTCAAAATTATCCCAAAATCCAAACAGCAGTATTATTGTACCAGCAGGTTTTATCAATGTTCAATTTCATTTCTATCAATTTATCCTCCATTTCCAATTTCAGAAACAAGTAATTCTCAGGCTAGGTAGCTTACACAGTGTTTTAACATTAGTGACAGAAGTGCTGCAATTAGTTTACAAGGTAACTTCCATATAACAAAAGAAAGAAGAGACTCCATTGTGACTCTGCTTAGAGCCCAAGGTTAAGTTATCAAATCATAAATTCCTTCTGTCACTGGGGAAATATTAACTTAAAATTAAGAAACTTAAATTATTTAACGTCCAATATCTTTAAACTTCATACTAAAGTTGGGTTAACTCCTTTGCAGGATTCTAAGAAGGTGGAGCAACACATTATCAAATGCACGCAACTGCGTCAATTCACGTAAATCAAAAAGAACTTTCCCTATCGAAAGACAGTTGTGTTTTCACACTTTAACTAAACACGAACACGGAGGTAATATGGACAAAGACGGGATTTGAGCAAAATTCACAAGCTAAGTATTATTCAATTCGGTCTACACAAATTCACACCAACCAGAATTTCACCGTGGCCACAATGAAAGTCTGGTCTTAATAGGTTAATTAACCTCAAAACTCCAATTTATTCCAGATCTTGTAAACATTCAAATTAATTTTTTCTTCCAAGCACATTGGCAACTGTAACTTTAAGGCAGAAGCCCATCTTTTGTAAAACTATGAACAGACAAATAAAACAAAATAGCACACTCTTGCAGAAAACAATAAATTATGTCATATTAATTTTCTTATTGTCCTTTCTTCAGATGTCTTTCCAAAATACTGTAAAAACATTGAATATAACTGGAGAAAAATTAGTTTTCACATTTAAACAAATCAAACTGCTTTGGAAGATTTCACCATAGCAACCACGACTCCAAGGTTAAATCTTAGGCTGAAACTTAATCTTTTGTTAAACAAACTTTTTGTTGTTCTTCTCAGTTTTTACACACCAGCTTAATTTAAATTGTAGTTCAAAGATTTTTTCTCTTGGGGCACAATCTTATTCGCACATTCTTAAAACTTCCAAAATCCAAGACAAGACAAACATTTTTAAGTGCTTTTAACACAGAGAAGTGGGTGGAGCTTTTAAAGACAGACTTTTCAGACAAAAATACTCTAACTTCTTAAACATTCAGAGTCAGAAAAACAGTCACACTTTAACACACACTTTCACACAAACTGAAATTCCAGCATTTTTTTAAGGTTCCTTTCCTCTATCCCAGGGGCACTTGGTCCTAGGGGGGCGTACGGGGGAAGAGGTTCATTATTCCATTGTCTGGACCATCCCCCTTGGTACGCTAATGTCCTTTCTTGTTCTTTATTAATGCTTTCCAAAATTTCTACCTTCTTTCTTAGTTCTGCATTTTCCTGATTTTTAGCTTTGATTAATTCTTGCACTTTCTCAACCTGTTCTATTAATCCAGTCAGTTGATGGACCAAGAGTACCCCTACCTTCTTGGTCCTTTCTTTCTTTTGCTTATCTAGCCACTTTCTTTGTGCTTCCAATGTCTGTGATACATCCCATCTGTCCCTCTGCATTTTCTCAATTAACGAACTTCTATCTGTCATGTAACTGTAAATGAGGGAGCCCGGAGGCCCCCCTCCTAAGAATCCTTACCTGACATCAGTTGCTCGTCCCGAATCACGGTCTCCGAAACCCCCGTTACCTTAACTGGCGGGTGTCGTCACGTGCTAGTGGCAAAGTCTGTCCGGACTCCTTTGCCGAAATTCCCAGCCTTAACCTAAGCTCCTTCTTAAGTTAACCTGAGACCAAAAAAATTAATAAATGCAGACGTGCAGATGTCTAGAACCACATAGTGTTTTCTCACATTCCGATGGCCCACTTACTTTGTTCTTTGGATCACTCGAGCACGTTAGCACTTGATCAGGGTGTTTGAGCACTCGGTGACCCTGCTCGCAGCGCCAATTTTTTACCGCTGAGTTGGAGCCTGAACGGACCAAGTGATATACAAGGTCGACAACACTAAGATTCTAAGAATATCCCAACACTGGACAAACAGGGGGCTAAAGGGGAGGAGCTAAACACGATCAAAATCACTAAGGAAGTGGTACTCGGTAAAATAATGGGACTCAAGGCGGATAAATCACCTGAACCTGATGGCTTACATCCTAGGGTCTTGAGGGAAGTGGCAGTAGGGATTGTGGATGCATTGGTAATAATTTTCCAAAACTCCCTGGACTCGGCAAAGGTCCCGGCAGACTGGAAAACTGCTAATGTAACACCCTTATTTAAAAAGGGCAGTAGACAGAAGGCTGGAAACTATAGACCGGTTAGCCTAACATCTGTGGTAGGTAAAATTTTGGAGTCCATTATGAAGGAGACAGTAACAGGACATTTGGATAATCATAATTTAATAGGACAAAGTCAGCATGGTTTTATGAAGGGGAAGTCATGTTTGACAAATTTGCTGGATTTCTTTGAGGAAGTAACATATAGGGTGGATAAAGGGGAACCAGTGGACGTAGTGTATTTAGACTTCCAAAAGGCATTTGACAAGGTGCCACACAAAAGATTATTGCTTAAGATAAAAAATCACGGGATTGGGGGTAATATTCTGGCATGGATAGAGGATTGGCTATCTAACAGAAGGCAGAGAGTTGGGATAACTGGTTCATTCTCAGACTGGCAATCAGTAACTAGTGGTGTTCTGCAGGGGTCAGTGCTGGGTCCCCAACTCTTTACAATCTATATTAACGATTTGGAGGAGGGGACCGAGTGTAACATATCAAAGTTTGCAGATGATACTAAGATGGGAGGGAAAGTAGTGAGTGAGGAGGACATAAAAAACCTGCAAGGGGACATAGACAGGCTAAGTAAGTGGGCAGAGATTTGGCAGATGGAATACAATACTGGAAACTGAGGTTATGCACTTTGGCAGGAAAAATCGTAGAGCAAGTTATTATCTTAATGGCAAGAAACTGGAAAGTACTGAAGTACAAAGGGATCTGGGGGTCCTGGTGCACGAAACTCAAAAGGTTAGTATGCAGGTGCAGCAAGTGATTAAGAAGGCCAATGGAATGTTGGCTTTCATTGCTAGGGGGATAGAATATAAAAATAGGGAGGTATTGATGCGCTATCAATTACTCATAAAAGACTGAGAGTTAGAAGAATAACCAAAGGCTTTTATTAACAACAGAATGGAGGTCTGCCTCGAGTGGTCGACCGGTCCAGAAATACAAAGGGCTGGGGAGCAGTCACCTTTATACTAGGACCTGTGGGAGGAGTCAGCCGAGGCATGTCCAGGCATGTACACAGTGGAATACAAACAGGACAAACAGGAATACAAACAGTGGTTTACCACATTCACCCCTTGTTTAAAATTGAGTCCGGCGGGGTGAAGTGTATTAAAAGTTAGTGTATTGGAGTCTCTCCGGAGGTCTTGTCTGCCGCTGTGATCGGCGTGGCGACGGCAGGGGTAGTGAAGCTTCCGGCGTCGAGTCCAGCGTAGGCTGTGGCACAGGCGTGTCGTCCTCGTAGATGTCGAGCGGGTCGCGGGGCCCCGGCCTGCCGTCTGCTGGGGCTGGATATCGGATCGTGGGGGGGGGGGGTGGTAGTGGGTAGTGGGTTACTGCGGCCCCCGAGGGTGCAAGGTCTCTTATGGAGACTGTGTCCTCCCGCCCGTCCGGGTATGCGATGTAAGCATACTGGGGGTTGGCGTGGAGGAGGTCGACCCTCTCGACCAGGGGGTCCGTTTTATGGGTCCTCACGTGTCTTCTCAGTAGGACCGGCCCTGGGGACGTCAGCCATGGCGGTAGCGATGTCCCCGATGTGGACTTCCTTGGGAAGACAAACATTTTCTCATGAGGGGTGGCGTTAGTGGCAGTGCAGAGCAGTGACCGAATAGAGTGGAGCGCATCGGGGAGCACATCCTGCCAGCGGGAGGTTGGAAAGCCCCTAGACTTTAAGGCTAGCAGGACGGCCTTCCAAACTGTCGCATTTTCTCTTTCCACCTGTCCGTTCCCCCGGGGGTTGTAACTGGTGGTCCTGCTTGTGGCAATACCCCTAGTTAGCAGGTACTGACGGAGTTCGTCGCTCATAAACGATGAGCCCCGGTCGCTATGGATATAGCTGGGGAAGCCGAACAGGGTGAAGAGGTTGTTCAGACATTTAATGACCGTGGCACTGGTCATGTCCGGGCAGGGGATGGCGAACGGGAAACGGGAGTACTCATCAATAATATTGAGGAAGTACACATTGCGGTCGGAGGAGGGGAGAGGCCCTTTAAAATCAACGCTCAGGCGCTCGAAGGGGCGAGTGGCTTTTATCAGGTGGGCCCTGTCTGGTCTATAAAAGTGCGGTTTGCACTCAGCGCAGACTTGGCAGTTCCTGGTCATGGTCCTGACCTCCTCAATAGAGTAAGGCAGGTTGCGGGCCTTGATGAGGTGGAAGAACCTGGTGACCCCCGGGTGGCAGAGGTCATTGTGGAGGGCCCGCAGTCTATTGATCTGCGCGCTGGCGCAGGTGCCATGCGATAGCGCATCCGGGGGTTCATTTAGCTTCCCGGGCCGGTACAAGATCTCGTAGTTGTAGGTGGAAAGTTCGATTCTCCACCTCAAGATCTTGTCATTTTTGATTTTGCCCCTCTGCTTGTTGTTAAACATAAAAGCAACTGAACGCTGGTCAGTGAGCAGGGTAAATCGTTTTCCGGCCAGGTAGTGCCTCCAATGACGCACAGCCTCCACAATCGCCTGGGCCTCCTTCTCAACAGCGGAGTGTCTGGTCTCCGGGCCTTGGAGGGTTCGTGAAAAGAAGGCCACGGGTCTCCCCGCCTGATTGAGGGTAGCGGCCAGGGCAAAGTCGGACGCGTCGCTTTCCACCTGGAAGGGGATGGATTCGTCCACTGCGTGCATGGTGGCTTTGGCAATGTCCTCCTTGATACGGTGGAAGGCTAAGCGGGCCTCTGCCGTCAAGGGAAAAGAGGTGGACTTGATCAGCGGACGGGCCTTGTCCGCATAGTAGGGGACCCACTGGGCGTAATAGGAGAAAAACCCTAGGCACCTCTTCAGGGCCTTGAGGCAGTGGGGCAGTGGGAGTTCCATAAGGGGACGCATCCGGTCAGGGTCGGGGCCGATGACTCCGTGTTCCACAACACAGCCAAGGATGGCGAGGCGGTTTGTGCGGAATATGCACTTCTCCTTGTTATATGTCAGGTTTAGGAGTTGGGCGGTGCGGAGGAATTTTTCGAGGTTTGCGTCATGGTCCTGCAAGTCACGGCCGCAGATGGTCACATTGTCCAGATATGGGAAAGTGGCCTGCAACGCATTTTGATCTACCATCCGGTCCATCTCCCTTTGGAAGACGGAGACCCCGTTGGTGACGCCAAAGGGAACCCTAAGGAAGTGATAGAGGCGGCCGTTTGCCTCAAAGGCAGTGTACTGGCGGTCCTCAGGGCGGATGGGGAGCTGGTGGTACGCTAATTTCAGGTCAATGGTCGAGAAGACGCGGTACTGCGCGATCTGGTTGACCATATCAGCTATACAGGGGAGTGGGTAGGCGTCCAGCAGGGTGTAGCGATTTATTGTCTGGCTGTAGTCGATGACCAGGCGCTGCTTCTCGCCGGTCTTAATGACCACAACCTGGGCTCGCCAGGGGCTGGTGCTGCCCTCAATAATCCCTTCTTTCAGGAGCCGCTCCACTTCGGTTTTAATGAAAACCCTGTCCCCGGCACTGTATCGCCTGCTCTTTGTGGCGATGGGCTTACAGTCGGGGGTGAGGTTAGCAAACAGTGGTGGGGGGGTGACTCTGAGTGTGGAGAGGTTGCACCTGGTGCGCGGCGGGCAATTTGGAAGCTGCTGGCTGCGGACTGTGAGTGGGGGTAGGGGTCCACCGTACGCCATCGTAACACTTTTAAGGTGGCACTGAAAATCTAACCCCAGCAGGACGGCAGCGCAGAGGTCAGGCAGGACCAGAAGTTTAAAATGATCGTACACGGTCCCGTCTACTACGAGTGTCACCACGCAGTAGCCGCCGATGTCCGCCGACTGGGACTCGGAGGCCATAGAAATCCGCTGTTGCGCAGGCAGGACTGGGAGAGAGCAACGCCGCACCGTGTCGGGGTGGATGAAGCTCTCCGTGCTCCCAGAGTCAAAAAGGCAGATTGTATCGTGACCATTTACCTTAATGTCCATTGTGGAACTGGCCAGTTGGTGCGGCCTCGCTTGGTCCAGTGTAACGGATGCCAGCGTAGGGGTCGGTGTGTCGCTGCGGGTATCAGATGAGGCGGTGTCGGGGGCCTGCTGCGTCCCGGCTGTCGTCCAAGATGGCGGCGTCCATGATCCCCATGTGGCTGGAGGCGTCCAAAATGGCTGCTGTACCGGTGATTCGCACATGGCCGGGGAGGTCCAAGATGGCGGCCCGCATGGCCCACACGCGGCGCTGCTGGGGTTCGGGGTGGCTTTGGCCCTGCAGACGCGAGCGTAGTGTCCCTTCTTCCCGCAGCCCGAGCAGATCGCGTTTTTCGCCGGGCAGCGCGCTCTGGGGTGTTTTGCCTGGCCACAGAAGTAGCATTTCTGGCCTTGGGGCACTGCTGTCTGGCCTTGGGACACTGCTGCGGTAGTTGGGCCGTTGTTGGGGTGTGGCTGGGGTGGCACGGCGCTATGAGGCGGTCCTACCGTGTCCCAGGCTGTCATTCCCCACGGCGTCCACGGTGCAGAGGAGTAGGCATCCATGCCCTGGTAGGCTGCATCCAACGATAGTGCGAGTTCAGAGGCCTTGTTGAGGTCGAGGTTACTCTGCTCCAACAGTCGCTGTCGGGTGTAATTGGATCTGTGGCCCGCTACAAAAGCGTCCCGGATAAGTTCCTCTGTGTACACGGCGGCCTTTACATCCTTACAACCACAGGCCCGGCCAAGCACAGACAGTGCCTGAAGGTATTCCACGGTCGATTCCCCAGGTTGTTGTTTACGACTCCCCAGGAGGTGCCTGGCATACACTTCGTTCACTGGGCGCGTGTACTGGTCCTTGAGGAGCTTGATAGCGTCCGCGTACGAGGTCGCGTCTTGGATGACCGAGTACACTCGGTGGTTCACTTTGGAGGTCAGGACATCCAGTTTGTCCTCGTCCGATTTGATGGCTTCGGAGGTGGTCAGGAATTTTTCGAAACACTTAAGCCAGTGAGTAAACTTGGTGGATGAGTCCGCCTCCCGATGATCTAAGTCCAGGCATGCTGGTGTGAGGATCTTCTCCATTATAAAAATGTTGTTAATAAAATTGATGCGCTATCAATTACTCATAAAAGACTGAGAGTTAGAAGAGTAACCAAAGGCTTTTATTAACAACAGAATGGAGGTCTGCCTCGAGTGGTCGACCGGTCCAGAAATACAAAGGGCTGGGGAGCAGTCACCTTTATACTAGGACCTGTGGGAGGAGTCAGCCGAGGCATGTCCAGGCATGTACACAGTGGAATACAAACAGGACAAACAGGAATACAAACAGTGGTTTACCACAGGTATTGCTTCAGTTGTACAAGGTATTGGTGAGACCGCACCTGGAATACTGCATACAGTTTTGGTGTCCATACTTAAGAAAGGACATACTTGCTCTCGAGTCAGTACAAAGAAGGTTCACTCGGTTAATCCCGGGGATGAGGGGATGGACATATGAGGAGAGGTTGAGTAGATTGGGACTCTACTCATTGGAGTTCAGAAGAATGAGAGGCGATCTTATTGAAACATATAAGATTGTGAAGGGGTTGGATCGGGTGGATGCGGGGAAGATGTTCCCGATGATGGGTGAAACTAGAACTAGGGGGCATAGTCTTAGAATAAGGGGCTGCTCTTTCAAAACTGAGATGAGGAGGAACTACTTCACTCAGAGGGTGGTAGGTCCATGGAATATGCTGCCCCAAAAAGCTGTAGAAGCTACATCATTACATAAATTTAAAACAGAAATAGACAGTTTCCTAGAAGTAAAGGGAATTAAGGGTTACGGGGAGCGGGCAGGAATTTGGACATGAGTCTAGGTTCGGATCGGTCATGGCCCTGTGGGTAGCGGAGCGGGCCCAGGGGCCGTGTAGCCTGATCCTGCTCCTATTTCGTGTGTCTAATTCTGTTAGATTCAGGAGATGGTTCTGTGATAGTGGATTGGCGGTTAGGATCAGATCAGCCATGATCTTATTGAATGGCGGAGCAGGCTCGAGGGGCGATTGGCCTACTCCTGCTCCTATTTCTTATGTTCTTAAAATATTTACTTGTGTTAAATTATATTTACCTTTTTCTATTTAGCAACCTATGCATATGGTTTTTAAGGTATATATTCCTTAACTGCATAAATTTGAGATTTTTATTAAAGCTATTGTTATGTTCACATAGTTATAGAAGGAGTGAGCATTGACGTTTGAGGCATGCATGTGGCTAGGGCCGGGGTGAGGAGAGGGAGTGATGAAGCCTGGTATTGTAGTGGGGCTCAAGCCTATAGCAAGGCGTGCTGCTAGGCAGGAACAGGGATTTGAAGGTATGTGTGTGTCTGGACTGAGGATAGTGGGAGAGTGCCTCATATTAGGAATGAGAGTGGAAGAATCAGTTATTATGTGGGGCATTGAACAGAGCCTATAAATTGGGAGTGCAGGCTTGGGAGTGTGAGACAACCAAATTGGGGTTAAGGCTGGGAGGGAGGAGCAAAGTGTGCAGCTTGAGCAGCTGTAGGTTGGAAGGGAACGAAGGAGGCTGCGGGGATGTCCAGGACCTGGAGTCGTACATTGACTTCTGGGAGTTGTAGTCTGGTTATATCATAGCAGCCTCACAGTTGTATTTGTGTTTTTTGATCATGTATTCTGATAGAGGTTGAGTCGTAGGAGTTGTATGGCTCAGAACCATGGACCTCAGCTGGACAGTTTATGTCCAGGGATCCTGGGGGAAGCAATAGCAGAGGCTATGACTATAAGTTTCCAAAATTCTTTGAACAGGAAAATTTTGGCAGAGGACTGGAGAATGGGTATTGTGATATCTGTCTTCAAAATTGAGGCTGGGATAAGCCAGAAAATTAGTCTTACTTCAGTTATTGATAAACTGCAGGAGTCTGTAATATAGGATGAAATTACTAAGCACTTGGAGAAACATGAATGCATTAGGACCAGTCAGCATGGATTTCTAAAAGGCAGATCATGCTCGACCAATCTTGTAGAATTTTTGAAGAAATATCCGAAAAGATACACAAATGAAATGGAGTGAATGTGGTTTATATGGTTTTTCAAAAACATTTGATAAGGGGAATGTGACCACATGCATAGAGTAAAAGGAAGTTTCTCAATGGAAAGATGTTCGTGCTGTTCCATATGGATCAGCTCTTGTTCATTTTTACATAAACGATCTGGACTTGGGAATTAAAATTTGCTGATGACACCAAAGTGAGGCTGTGGCAAATTGTGACGAGGATTGTGAAAAGCAGCAGGATGGACAGATAGGTGGCTGATCAAATTCAGTGCAGAAATATGTGAAGTAAGACATTTTGGAAGTAAGAATAGGGAAAAGGAATACACCTTAAATGGGAGGTTTTAAGTGGAGCAGAGGTAGCTTTATTTGTAGATAATACTTGTCATTAAAAGTGCGAGTAGACACGGCACAGAAAGGCAAACAGAATCTTGATTTTTTTACCTAGAGGGAATATGAACACTGTGATCCAGGAGGTCTCGAGCACCCTGACCTCCCTCAATTACACCCTCGGACAGATTCTACGGTCTCCTGCAGTCGCCGACAGAGTGGACAAGAATAAAAGTAGCAGCATCCATGACACATCACCACTAGAGCAGTTTTAGGATCTCTCTCAGGATGGGAATTATCTAACTCCCTCTACTAGTCATAAAGTCTCAGAGAAACATAATTGCAGGATAAAAGCATCGTGGTTGCTGCCAGGATAGTGGGCATTGACTCCACAAATCATTTTATAAATGTGCAGCTTATAGTTTTCTATTAATGTTGTAAAATCAATGTTAATGCAGGCTTTGTGTGGCTTGTGTAAAGTGTTTGTCACGACCGTGATGCTCCCCATGAGTTTTAGAAACTGCTTTTTTGTAGAACATTCATTGACAAGCAGGGATTGCAGCATTGAACACTTGCAGGTAGCATGGGAGAGTATGTCAGCTCTTTGGTCACAAAGTTAATCCTGCTCCAAACTTGCTGAGTCGTGCAGCAAAGTCACGTTTGTTTGCTGAAGAGGAGTATTAAACAGGATGGGAAGCGAGCAGACCATGGAATTGCGTAGAGTGGCTCATGAGGCTACGATTTATGTATTTTGTGTGTTTGCTTACTGAAATGCCAATCAAAATGTAGGATGGAAAATGTAACCCTCCAGAAGAGTGGTGCCTGCTCTGAAGCCATGGATATGAAGTGCATCATTACATATGTTCAGTCTAATTTAGGCTCTGTATTGGAGCTGCCCTCTCAGTGGTATCATGTTACAGGAAACTTTCGTTTATCCGGAGGTTAAATGTCCGGAAAGCTCTATCTACCGGCAAAATTCAGGAGTCGGTTCAGATAAGTTTTTTTCTTTTCGTTGCTTCTTTTCTCCAGTCCTGGCTCTGCAAGCGTCTCTGTAGCTAAGCAACAGCTTCAGCTAGACGCTTGCAAGCTGCGCCGACTGTTTTGAAGCTGTTGCTAAGCAACGGGGTTTGTTGCTTCACACGGAGCTCAAAAGCTCCGTATGTTTTAACATTAGCGCTGGTTTCTACGGCAGTTTTGATCTAACGGCACCAGCTCGGTCCCGTCAGTGCCGGATACCAGAAAGTTTCCTGTATTAACTTTTCCAATGCATACACACATATGCAATGTTTGGGCATCCATCACTGTATACACATGCAACCAAATAAATGTGTACCAGATTGACTAACACTTGTACCTCTGGGTCAGAAGATGGGGTTGAGCTCATAATTTAGGCTGATACTCCAATACATTAATGAAGGATTGCTACATTGTCAGAGGGACCACCCTTTGGGTAAGATATTAAACTGAGGCTCCATCTATTTGATGTTGAAGATCCCCTGGCACTATTCAAAGAAGAGCAGGACACCCTTCTGGTATTCTGGCCAACATTTCTTTCTCGACAAACAACTAGACATCCATTTTATTACATGTTTGTGGAATGTTGTTGGCATAGAATGGCTACAGTCTTTGTATATGTAATGATCACTGCACTCCAAAAGTAATTTAATGTATCAGAAGCAAAACACTGGATGCTGGAAATCTGAAATAAAATCAGTAAATGCTGGAAATACTCAGTAGGTCAGGCAGCATCTGTGGAGAGAGAAACAGAGTTAATGTTTCAGGTCGTTGAACTTTCATCAGAAATTAGTGTGTGACATCTTGACAGAATGTGAATACTAATGCAAGTACTGTAGTTTTTTTTAAAGTTCATTAATAAGGAGTGGATGTCAGTACATTTCTGGTAATCACTGACACTTCAATGCTTCCAGAATTGTTCATAGCATGAAACCTATCCCAAGGTTAATTTTATGTTGGGTCCAATTCAGAGCCAAGAACCTAATCAGTCTGGAGGCTGAATCTGCTCTGGACACCAATTTTCATTGTTAAAGGAGTGAAAGAGCGAAGACCTGGATGGTTTATTCTACATCAGTGATATGTGAAATTTTTGTGACTAACTATCTCTTGCCTGCATGTCGTACTTAAGGTTCCCTTGGACTTAAGGCACTGGGGATTAAGCGTGCAGGAGCCAGGCGATCACTCCATGATCCGTATGAAGAAGGTGCTTTGGTACTCTATGAACCCCCACCTCTGAGTGCACACGACCAGCTAAAAGCTGACAAGTGAGTAATAAATATCAATTCTTCTTTGTCAAAAGATTTATGGGATATCCCAATAACATCGTTATCTTACACTTAAATGTTTGTATCAAGTTATCTCAATCAACTGCAGTGTGTAAAATCCATGATAATTTTATCCATTTTCCTCATTTTGTCATAAGGGAATCTGTTAAGTAGAGTCTGTGCACTTAATCAAAATATCTGATCTGACTGATTGTACTGTGGTGGGTTCAGTCTTGAGCTAGGCAGTAAAAGCATAAGATTGGAGTGTGGATGATTTTGGAGTACTAGCACATGACAGATTCCTAGAAGCTGCTGGTGACTGTTGGTCATTGCATGGGACTGTTTCAGCATACCAGACCTCTGGATTATAATTTGTATTGCATTAAACTGTACAGTTCAGTTTGGACAGACCCTTTCCTCCTTTTCCCCAAAGAAGAATGCCGTGTTCTCCATGTTGCTGATAAAATTGGTGGAACCTGTGACAAAAATAGGTATTTTTTGTCTCGTTTTGGCTTAGTGGCTGTCCCTTTTTAATTCAGTCACTAGTCATAAGGAATTTTTGTTTTAAAGTAGCTACAGTTGGATTCTTATCCGAAGCTTAACTCAATACAAATGTTGCAAACTTCTTTGGTTGTCTGCTAAGTTTGAGGGAGGAATCAAACTACTTTCAATCAAATTCCCCCTGTATGATTTGTATTAGCCTGTATCAGTCGTGCATATGACAGCCAGTTATTTTCAAATGTGGTAGACCATTCAAATCTAGGAAGTCCCTGCCAATGGCCTTCAGGGCTATTTAAGCAGCTGCTGCTGTTTAAATCTGAAAGTCAGTTTACAACCTGCAAAAGATGTCATTTAGACTACCACAGCTCCTGCAATGCTAAGAAATACAAATAGCAGTGCTTATAAAGGTTAGCTATAAAAGAACAGCCCAGCGTTTAGATTCTAACCTTTTATTACTTTGCTTTCAAAGAGCAAAATAGAAGGATTTCTACTGTAAGGAAACTTTCGTTTAACCAGCACCTAAATATCTGGAATTCTCTAATAACTGGCAAAATTCTCACTCTGAAAACTACAGTATACAGTTGTTTATAAGTTTTGTTTTACTGTTAAGTAATTAAAGAGTTATGGATTACCCTCAACTGGCATTACTGTACTTAATCAAGCATCTTCCACCACCCATTTAACACAACATTCTGTAGGTGAGTACCCAATTATACTGCACACTTCTTGATTTTTTTATTTTTGTTTGTTAAAAATAGCCTCGGTAGATATACCGCTCCGTTATCTGGAATTTTTAATCAACCGGCAACACGCCGGTCCCGTCGGTGCCGGATACCAAAGAGTTTCCACATATATATATATATATATGTCTGTCTGTATATTATCACTTTTATACGCTTATTCATCTTTTGTTAAATAAATTTGCTTATTAGCTTAAACTTAAAATGAGGTCTGATGTTGCGATGCTCTATTGCTTATTGAAGATCCTATGGAAGCACATTTTAAGTTGAGTAGCTAAAATAATTAACAGAAGGTTGTTCCGTTCATTACCGAAAGCTTACAGAGATAGCAAGGTTAGTGCTCTAAAAGACGTAAGAAGTTGGGACTCATTTTTGAAAAAAATGTCAAATATGGAGACTGAGACTTTTAAAGTAATAATATAAAAGACCCAAAAATATATCAGAACCCAGCACTGCTCGTCAGTTTAAAATTCCCTCCATTTGAAAGTAGTGTAAATCCTACTAAATGATTGCCTTTCTTCATAAATGACTTTTACAGTGCGAGAATGAAAGTGGGGAAAGTTCAGATCAACGCATTGGGATTGTACCTACGATCATTTGACTTAAAATGATTGTACTGATTTTTAAGTAAACAAGAATGGAAAGAGAGGAATCTAAATATAAGAAAATTAAACCTGACAGAACTGGAGAAACAATTCGAAAATGATTTGTACATTGAAAATATTTGTGATATTGGAGCAGTAGAAGGACTAAAATTGCCTTGCACAGCTTTCTTTACTGCAAATTTTAAACATCAAAAAACAGATAATTAGGAAAATAAAAATATGCACAACAAACATAAAACGAGAAATGTGATGAGTGTCGGGTAATTAAGTAGCCAAGCCAGGCAGTGGACAGCTATTAATGCCAAGATCAACCAACATCATTTGCGTAATTCTGATACTTGAATTTTCCCCTTCCCTCAGAGAGAAACTTCCAGTACATGTGGTGGTGGATCCTGTCTTGTCTTCTGTCTTAAGACCACATCAGAGAGAGGTGGGTTCAGGAACATTTTTGGTGTAAAGCTGTTAATGTCATTTGTGGCTGAGAAAAAGATGCTTTGTTGATTTACTGTGATGCACTTGAACATAATTATTGCACTGCTTAAAGAAATGGACAAACCCTCAATTCATATGAGACTAATATGAAATAGATTTATCTTGGTCCGTGGGAACATAAGAAATAGGAGCAGGAGTAGGCCGTTTGGCCCCTTGAGCCTGCTTCGCCATTCAGTAAGATCATGGCTGATCTTCTACCTCATCTCCACTTTTTAGTGTTGGGGAGGGAAGTTAAATGTTGTGGTGTCACAACACACTGGCATGAATCTGGGCTTGTGCCTGCAGCTTCTCCACACTGTGAGTTGTTGCTCTCGACTATGTCACTACAGGGAGGTGCAGAGCGGTAGTTCGTGTTTCCCTGCAGAGAGAAGAAAAATGAAAGGGCCTGATCTAGGCAGATCTTGGGTATGCCCTCGCATCCAGTTATAACATGGTAGTAACAGTGATCTGAGAGTATGTGCCCAATCCATCCTCTCAGCTGCAAAGATTTGTGGCACGGAGAGACGACCGATGGGGAAAAGAGGAAAGAAAACATCCCAGGAAAAAACTCAACCGTTTAAATCTGAATATTCCACTCTTCTCTTGCTCTGTAACAAAAAAGGTCAGGGGTGCAATCTGCTTCTAAATCTCTGCTGATGCAGTTTGTGACCTGGTTACTAGTCGGTGCACCAGAGTAGAATGGGGATGACACTTTGTATTTTCCCTCCGCCCTCCCTGTGGAGGAAGGACCTGGCCTCCATCGGTGTCTTCTATCAGACAGCACGGTTGAAATTGGGATCTGTTTAAAATAATGAATGTAAACCTGTGCCTTTCCATTTGAGATCCCAATATTAATTTGCTGCCTCTGCCTAGCTTGAAGTAGTAGTTAAATTACGTGTCTGTCTTTCAGGGTGTGAAGTTCATGTGGGACTGTGTGACAGGCCGGCGTATTGTGGATGGCTATGGCTGTATTATGGCAGATGAGATGGGACTGGGGAAGACTTTGCAGTGCATTTCCCTGATGTGGACCCTCTTGCGACAAAGCCCAGATGCCAAGCCAGAGATTGAGAAAGTCATTGTCGTGACTCCATCCAGTTTGGTGAAAAACTGGTATAATGAGGTGGAGAAGTGGCTGGCGGGAAGGTTACAATCACTGGCTATTGATGGAGGAACTAAGACAGAGATTGACAAGAAACTGGGTAGGTAAATTAAAATTGTTTTTGCAAGACAGTTTTTCATTGGCTCAGCTTGTAGCATCGTCATCTCTGAGTCAGAAGGTTATAGTAGTTTCAAACTCCACTCCAGGACTTGAGCACCTAATCAGCTGACATTCAAGGGTTTGCCATCTTTCAGATGAGGTGTTAAATCAAGGTCCTACATAAATGTCAAGGTGGATATTTTTTTTTCAAAACTCTAATGAGAGGATGGTACTCTGGAAAGATGAGATCAAATGGGCTGAAGGTTTGGATGCCGAAGGCTATACCATGTGAACAGTAATTTCACTTTGCAACTTTTTGGCTGGAAGCCAAGTGTAGTTGGATAAAATGGACTTCTGCTTGGTGGCTACTGACTGTACTATACTGCAGATTTGGACTGATGGGAAGCATGCTTGGCAATAGTGCAGGAAAACATACTGTACAATTAATTGGAATTTTAAAAAAATATTCAGCTAATCCTATTTACAAGGTTTCTCTTGTTTAATTTTGCTAAGACTGGAGTGAATGTTACATTCCCCTATGAATTCACTCCTTACTCTAAGTGTCAATGTGTTCAGTCTGTTTAGAGACTGAACTTGGGCACATTTCTCTCTGTTTTCAAGGTGTCAGCCTTGGTTCAGTGGTAGCACGCTTCTGTGTCAGAAGGTTTTGAGTTCAAATCCCACTCTAAGAGACTTGAGCACATAATCTAGGCTGACACTTCAGTGCTGTACTGTGGGAGCACTCCACTGTTGGAGCTGCTGCCTTTTGGATGAGATGTGTACTGAGGCCTTGTCTGCCCTCTCAGGTGGATGTAAAAGATTCCAAGGCACTGTTCGAAGAGAGAAGCAGAGTTCTCCCTGGTGGCGTGACCAATATTTAGGAAGGGAGAGTTCAGGGTGGGAATTGCAGGCTGGAGGAGCTTACAGAGTTAGCGAGGGGTGAGGCCATGAAGCGGTTTAAACGCCAGGATGTGAGTGTTCAGTTTGAGGTGCTGGGGAATCGGGAACCAATGCAGGTCAGTAAGGTGATGGGTGAGTGCGGCTTGGTGTGGGATAGGATACAAGCAGCAGAGTTTTGGATAAGCTAAAGGTTACAATTGACAGCAATTATAAAAAGTTTTAAGAAAATTAATACTGCATAAAATTATTTTACTGATAAACCTCATAGTTTGAGAATACTCAAGCTTGATGAGCCTCCATTGTAACTTGCCGCTTTAAGTAGAAACCTATATTTTGACTGATTTATTCATCTTCATCTTTTATCTCCCTGCACAGCTACGTTCATGAGCCAGCATGGGTTGCGGATTCCAACTCCAATCCTCATAATCTCTTATGAGACATTCCGGCTACACGCTGAAGTGCTTTGCAGGGGTGCTGTTGGTTTGGTCATCTGTGATGAGGTAGATTGCCATGTAACTTAGTTTAATCTTCATGTTATTCTGTAATTTAATCACACTGTCATTCTGTGTGAAATCTGACCAAATTGGGTATATTTGGTGCTTGACCAACATACATTTGCTTCATATTTTGCTTGTACTAACAGTGTCTCAACATGTATATGTGATTGCAGACCTACTCACTTCACAAGATTACAAGATAATTACAGATGGGGCAAGGCTATTTGGCCCACTTTAATTCATCCATCCGGAGAGATCCTAATTAATGTCCCCCGCCATTGTAGCATCAAATTGTTTCTTGAATGAATTCAGGGTTTTTTCCCCCCACTGCTGAAGTTAATTCCACATACTGATTACTCTTTGTATGATCTCAGTCCTAAAATTACATTTTACTAGTATGAACCCATGTCCTCTAGTTCTACGCCTACAGTTTAATTTAAAGTAACATTCTGGGTTACGGTTTTCCATACCCTCAGCAATCTTATATGCCTTTATAACTTCACTTCCAGACACATCCTTTCCAGGCTGATTGCAAAGGTATCTGTTCAACCAACATTTATTCACAATGTTGCTTAAGTTCTACATTTTATCTACAGATTTGGAACATCCCACCTGCAAGCTGATTATTCACTCTTGACATATGCCTCAGTATCAGTTCTTGTTATATAGTGTGCAGCAAAAGCTAAGGTTTCATTTAGGTCTGGTATTCTATGGGTTGTGTGTGGTGCTGTAGATTGCGTAACCTGTGTACCCACCATAGCAGAAGAGCAGGTATTTGTGAAGAGCCTACACGTTGGTGTTAAGGATCTCCAAGGGATACAGTACCTCTGTAAATAGTGTATATCTGCTGTACGAGTGATGTACAGGTCCTGTGTGAAATACATTTGGTATCTGCTTGGGTGCATTGCTTACTGTATACCTTTTTGAAAGAAACATTTCACTTTTACCCCGAGTTAAATTTTAATTTCTTTCATGTTTTTGCTAGTTTTTAAAATGAAAAATGATACTTTAAAACCTAAATAGAATTATGCAGGTGAAAGCTTTCTAAAGTACTCTGGCCTCTTTCATTTACATCACAGGGCCACAGGTTGAAGAATTCAGACAACCAGACATACCAGGCTCTGAACAATCTAAATGCCAAGCGCCGTGTGTTGATCTCCGGAACTCCAATCCAGAATGACCTGCTCGAGTACTTCAGCCTTGTACATTTTGTTAATGCAGGAATACTCGGTAAGTATTTGTTTCAGTTGTATGATTTGCACAGGCCTGTTTTCGTTGAAATTGGGCCTTTACAAGCATTTAGCATGGCTACAGAGTCCTTTCTGTAACTAGTTGTTGGTTGCACTCTGTAAATGAAATATCAGATTCTGTGTGGAATTCCTTTGTGCTCAACATGATGGGGGTTAAAAGCTGCAAAGATAATCTAGTACCTAAAGGTTCACGTCATGTGGCTATTGGGACTTAGTTCTAAAGAAAATTAATAATTGTTCAAACCTTTCTTCTCTTAAGGGACTGCACAGGAATTTAAAAAGCGATTTGAATTGCCCATCTTGAAGGGCCGTGATGCAGATGCGAGTGAGAATGAAAGACAGTGCGGTGAGGAGAAACTAAAAGAATTGATCAGCGTTGTGAATGGGTAAGGAAATAAATTTGAGAAAATAAATCTTTGGCAAGAAAATTACAGGTATTATGCTGGAGTACCTCCTAAATCGTTTTTTTTTTGTTCTCGGGCTGTGGGTGACACTGACACGGTCTCATTTATTGCCCATCCCTAGTTGCTCTGAGAGGAGGTGGTGGGCCTCCTCCTTGAATTGTTGCAGTCCTTCTGGTGATGGTGCTCCCACAATGGTGTTGGGGAGTTCCAGCATTTTGACCCAGCGACGATGAAGGAATGACAATATACATATCCAAATATGAATGTTGTGTGTCTTGAAGGGGAACTTGGAGTTGATGGTGTTACTGTGATATTGCTGCTCTTGTCTTCCTCGGCGATAGAGGTCGCAGGAGAGATAGGCGCTCAAGCTTATGGATGTAAAATATGTCGAACTGTGACTTGTATACTTCATCTTGCAATATTCACACTTCGTGGTAAAGACTCCTTCCTTCTTTGTTGCTTATATATGAATGGCCTCAATTGATAGGTTTAACCTGGGTTAACAAACAGTGCCTTCACCGGGGTATGCGCTTTTTGATTTATTTTAGCTGACTTATTGCCCAAATCCTCATTTCAGGTGTTTAATTCGAAGAACATCAGATATTCTCTCCAAATACTTGCCTGTGAAGATTGAGCAGATTGTCTGCTGCAGGTAATATCACTAATATATTGCATCTGTTTACTTATAATATGCCTAATTCAGATCATTTAATGCAAAGCCAGTTGACCTATTCCTAGTTACAGTTTAAGTCCTTCACATCGATTCAGCAGGTCTGAACCAGGACACAGGGTAATATGCTCCTTATTTTGTACTGACACACAAGTCAACAATATAGAGAGCAGGGGGGTAACGTGCTCCTTATTCTGCAGTGATACACAGGGGTACTAGACTTCTGCGTGCAGTTTTGGCTACTGAATCTCAGGAAAAATATATTGGCCTTGGAAGGTGTACAATACAGATTCACCAGAATGAAACCAGGGCTTAAAGGGTTAAATTATGAGGAGAGGTTGCGTAAAATTGGCTTGTGTTCCCTTGAGTTATGAAGGTGGACGTGCCAGGGTAAAGGATGTCTTCTCGCGGCTGGAGAAGAAGTGGGAGTGGGTGGGGGAGCATCCAGTTGTGCTCCATGTAGGAACCAACGGCATAGGTAGAACTAGGAATGAGGTTCTGCTGCGAGAGTTTACATAGAAGATAGGAGCAGGAGTAGGCCATTCGGCCCCTCGAGCCTGCTCCGCCATTCAATGCGATCATGGCTGATCATCCAATTTCAGTACCCGGTCCCTGCTTTCTCCCCATACTCCTGGATCCCTTTAGCCTTAAGAAATATATCCAACTCCTTCTTGAATATATTTAATGAATTGGCTTCTACTGCCTTCTGTGGTAGAGAATTCCACAGGTTCACCACTCTCTGGGTGAAGAAATTCCTCCTCATTTCTGTCCTAAATGGCCTACCCCTTATCCTTAGACTGTGACCCCTGGTTCTGGACTCCCCGACCATCGGGAACATCCTTCCTGCATCTAGTCTGTCCAGTCCTGTCAGAATTTTATAAGTTTCAATGAGATCCCCTCTCATTCTTCTAAACTCCAGCGAGTACAAGCCCAATCGTCCCAATCTCTCCTCATACGTCATTCCTGCCATCCCAGGTATCAGCCTGGTGAATCTTCGCTGAACTCCTTCCATGGCAAGAACATCCTTCCTCAGATAAGGCGACCAAAACTGCACACAATACTCAAGATGTGGTCTCACCAAGGCCCTGTACAACTGCAGCAAGATTTCCTTGTTCCTGCACTCAAACCCTCTCGCTACGAAGGCCAACATACCATTTGCCGCCTTAACCACCTGCTGCACCTGCATGCTTACCTTCAGCGACTAGTGCACAAGGACACCCAGGTCTCGTTGCACTTCTCCTTCTCCCAATCTATTGCCATTCAGATAATCTGCCTTCCTGTTTCTGCCACCAAAGTTGATAACCTCACATTTATCCACGTTATATTGCATCTACCATGCTTTTGCCCAATCACACAACCTGTCCAAATCATCCTGGAGTTTCTCGGCATCCTCCTCACAGCACACACGCCCACCCAGCTTTGTGTCGTCTGCAAATTTGGAGATATTACATCTAGTTCCCTTGTCTAGATCATTAATATATATTGTGAATAGCTGGTGTCCAAGGACCGATCCCTGCGGTACCCCACTAGTCACTGCCTGCCACTCGGAAAAAGAGTCGTTTATTCCAACTCTTTGCTTTCTGCCTGCCAACCAGTTCTCTATCCAAGTCAATACCTTGCCCCCAATCCCATGTGCCTTAACTTTGCACGCTAATCTCTTATGCTGGACCTTATCAAAAGCCTTCTGAAAGTCGAAATACACCACATCCACTGGTTCTCCCTTATCTATTTTACCAGTTACATCCTCAAAAAATTCCAGTAGATTAGTCAAGCACGATTTACCTTTTGTAAATGCATGTTGACTTTGTCCGATCCTGTCACTGTTTTCCAAGTGCTCTGCTATTACATCTTTTATAATGGACTCTAGCATTTTCCCCACTACCGATGTCAGGCTTACTGGTCTGTAATTCCCCGTTTTCTCTCTACCACCTTTTTTGAATAGTGGGGTAACATTAGTTACCCTCCAATCCATGGGTACTGTTCCAGATTCCATCTAATGTTGGAAGATGATCAGCAATGCATCTACTATTTCTAGGGTACTTAAGGACCTTAGGATGTAGATTATCAGGCCCTGGAGATTTATCGGCCTTCAATCCCATCAATTTCCCTAACACCATTTCCCTACAAATACTGATTTATTTCAGTTCCTCCCTTTCATCAGACCCTATATTCCCCGACATCTCTGGGAGGTTATTTGTGTCCTCCTTTGTGAAGACAGAACCAAAATATGAATTTAATTGGTCTGCCGTTTCTTTGTTCCCCATTATAAATTCCCCTGATTCTGACTGCAAGGGACCTACGCTTGACTTCACCAATCTTTTTCTCTTCACATAGCTATAAAAGCTTTTACAGTCAGTTTTTATGTTCCCTGCAAGCTTACTCCTCCTTTGTTGAATCCTAAACTGCTCCCAGTCCTCAGGTTTACTGCTTTTTCTGGCCAATTTATATGCCCTCTCCTTGGATCTTATGCTATCCCTAATTTCCCTTGTTAGCCACAGTTGAGTCACCTTTTTTGTTTTATTTTTTATGCCAAACTGGGATGAACAAATTCTGTAGTTCATCCATGCGGTCTTTGAATGTTTGCCATTGCCTATCCGCCGTCAACCCTTTGAGTGACATTCCCCAATCAATCCTACCCAAGTCACGCCTCAGACCATCGTAGTTTCCTTTACTTAAATTCAGGACCCTAGTCTCTGAGTCAACTACTTCATTCTCCATCTTAATGAAGAATTCGATCATATTATGATCGCTCCGACCCAAGGGGCCTCGTACAACAAGATTGCTAATTAATCCTTTCTCGTTACATAATACCCAGTCTAAGATGGCTTGATCTCTGGTTGGTTCCTCGACATATTGGTCCAGGAAACCATCCCGTAAACACTCCAGGAATTCCTCCTCCACAGTATTGTTACTAATTTGGTTAGCCCAATCTATATGTAGATTAAAGTCACCCATGATGACTGCTGTGCCCTTATTGCACGCTTCTCTAATTTCCCTTTTAATGCCATCCCCAACCTCCGCATTACTGTTTGAAGGTCTATATACCACTCCCACTAACGTTTTCTGCCCCTTGGTATTTCTCAGTTCTACCCATACAGATTCCACATCATCAGAGCTAATATCCTTCCTTACAATTGTGTTAATCCCTTCTTTAACATAGTTTGAGGAGCTATAGTCGAAATTAAATCGCAGAACCTCACAGCTAATAATATCTCAATTGTTACCTGAGCCACGTGCAAATTGGCATAGATACAAACAGATTAGAAGGTTAAATGCGTGGCTCAAAGAGTGGTGTGGGAGGCCGGGGTTTCAATTCATGGGGCACTGGCACCAGTATAGGGGAAAAAGGGAGCTGTTCCGTAGGGATGGGCTCCACTTAAACTGGGTTGGGACCAGTATTCTGGCGAATCGAATAACTAGGGCAGTAGATAGAGCTTTAAACTAATGAAGGTGGGGGGTAGAAGGATTCAGGAAAGGGTAAATTCAAAAGCCGTGAGAGAAATGTCAAGGCTGCAGAGCAGAGTAGTGATCTGGGTAAAGATGAGCAGAGTGGGTGAGGAAGGGACAGAAAGATTAACAAAGGTAATAGGGCATTAGTGACTAAAGTCACATCAGGGTAAAATAGAAAAAAGTTAAAGCTAAAGGTACTATATCTGAATGCATGAAGCATTCATGACAAAATAGATGAATTAATAGCGCAGATAGAAATAAATGGGTTTGATTTAATAGCCATTACAGAGACGCGGTTGCAGAGTGACCAAGGTTTGGAACTAAATATTCCAGGATATTTGACTTTTAGAAAAGACTGGCAGAATGGAAAAGGAGGAGGGATAGACCTGATAATAAAAGAGGGAATAAAGACAGTAGAGAGAAGGAATCTTGGCTTGGAAAAAACAAAATGTCGAATCAGTTTGGGTGGAGCTAAGAAACAACAAGGGGCAGAAAATCTTTTAGTCTGTAGGCCCCCTAACAATGGTTGTAGTGTCGGGCAAAGTATAAATCAGGAAATTAGAGATGCATATAACAAGGGTAATACAGTAATCATGGGGGACTTTAACTTTCATATAGAGTGGGCAAACCAAATTTGCAGAAGTAGTGCAGAGGAAGAGTTCATGGAATGCATTCAAGATAGTTTTCTAGGTCAGTATGTCAAGGAACCTACGAGGGAATTGGCTATTTTAGATCTAGTACTGTGCAATGAGACAGGATTCATGAATAACCTTGTAGTAAAGGAGCCTCTGGGGAGCAGTGATCATAATATGATGGTATTTTATGTTGAGTTTGAGAGTGATTTAGTTAAAACATAGAAACATAGAAGATAGGAGCAGGAGTAAGCCATTCGGACACTCGAGCCTGTTCCGCCATTTAATGAGATCATGGCTGATCATCCAAATTCAGTACCCTGTCCCTGCTTTCTCCCCATATCCATTGATCCCTTTAGCCTTAAGAAATAAATCCAACTCCTCCTTCAATATATTTAATGAATTGTCCTCAACTGCCTTCTGTGGTAGAGAATTCCACAGGTTCACCACACTCTGGGTGAAGAAATTCCTCCTCATCTCAGTCCTAAATGGCTTACCCCTTATCCTTAGACTGTGACCCCTGGTTCTGGACTCCCCCGCCATCGGGAACATCCTTCCTGCATCTAGTCTGTCTAGTCCTGTTAGAATTTTTAAAGTTTCAATGAGATCCCCTCGTTCTTCTAAACTCTAGCGAATATAAATCTAATCGACCCAATCTCTCTTCATACGTCATTCCTGCCATCCCAGGTATCAGTCTGGTGAATCTTCGCTGCACTCCCTCCATGGCAAGAACATCCTTCCTCAGATAAGGCGACCAAAACTGCACACAATACTCAAGATGTGGTCTCACCAAGGCCCTGTACAACTGCAGCAAGACATCCTTGCTCCTGTACTCAAATCCTCTCGCTATGAAGGCCAACATACCATTTGCCTTCTTAACCACCTGCTGCACCTACACGCTTACCCTCAGCGACTGGTGCACAAGGACACCCAGGTCTTGTTGCACTTCCCCTTTTCCCAATCTATTGCCATTCGGATAATAATCTGCCTTCCTGTTTTTGCCACCAAAGTGGATAACCTCGCATATATCCACATTATATTGCATCTGCCCAATCACCCAACCTGTCCAAATCATACTGGAGTTTCTCTGCATCCTCCTCACAGCACACACGCCCACTCAGCTTTGTGTCGTCTGCAAACTTGGAGATATTACATCTAGTTCCCTCGTCTATATCATTAATATATATATTGTGAATAACTGGGGTCCTAGCACCGATCCCCGCGGTACCCCACTAGTCACCACTAAGTCCGAAACTAGGGTCCTAAAGCTGAACAAAGCAAACTACGTAGGTATGAGAGGTGAGTTGGCTAAGATAGGTTGAGAAACTAGATTAAAAGATATAACAGTAGAAAAGCAATGGCAAACAATGGCAGAGAAATTAAACAAATACTTAGTGTCTGTCTTCACGGAAGAAGGCGCAAAAAACATCCGGAAATAGTGGAGAACCAAGGGTCTAGCGAGAATGGGGAACTGAAAGAAATGAGTATTATTTAGTACTGGAAAAATTAATGGGACTGAAAACTGATAAATCCCCTGGACCTGATGGCCTACATCCTAGGATTTTAAAACAGGTGGCTATAGAGATAGTGGATGCATTGGTTGTTATCTTCCAAAATTCCATAGATTCTAGAACGGTTCCCGCGGATTGGAAGGTAGCAAATGTAATCCCACTATTTAAGAAAGGAGGGAGAGAGAAAACGGGGAACTACAGACCAGTTAGCCTGAAATCAGTGGTAGGGAAAATGCTAGAATCTATTATTAAGGACACGGTAACAGGGCACTTAGAAAATAATAATAGGATTGGGCAGAGTCAACATGGATTTATGAAAGGGCAATCATGTTTGACAAATCTGATAAGAGTTTTTTGAAGTTGTAACTAGCAGAATAGATGAGGGGGAATCAGTGGATGTGGTGTATTTGGATTTTCAGAAGGCATTCGATAAGGTGCCACACAAGAGGTTATTAAACAAAACTAGGGCTCATGGGATTGGGGGTAATATACTAGCAAGGATTGTTGGTTAACGGACAGAAAACAGAGTAGGAATAAATGGGTAATTTTCGGGTTGGCAGGCTGTAACTAGTGGGGTACCGCAAGGATCAGTGCTTGGGCCTCAGCTATTCACAATCTATATCAATGATTTGGATGAGGGGACCAAATGTAATATATCCAAGTTTGCTGATGATACAAAGCTTAGGTGAGAATGTAAGTTGTGAGGAGGATGCAAAGAGGCTTCAAGGGGATATAGACAGGCTAAGTGAGTGGGCAAGAACATGGCAAATGGAATATAATGTTGAGAAATGTGAAGTTATCCACTTTGGTAGGAAAAATAGAGAAGCAGAGTATTTTTTAAATGGCGCGAGATTGGGAAATGTTGGTGTTCAGCGGGACCTGGGTGTCCTTGTACATGAATCACTGATGGTTAACATGCAGGTACAGCAAGCAATTAGGAAAGCAAATGGTATGTTGGCCTTTATTACAAGAGGATTTGAGTATAAGCGTAAAGACGTCTTACTTGAATTACATAGGGCCCTAGTGAGACCACACCTGGAGTACTGTGTACAGTTTTGGTCTCCTTACCTAAGGAAGGATATACTTGCCATAGAGGGAGTGCAACAAAGGTTCACCAGACTGGTTCATGGGATGGGGGGATTGTCGTATGAGGAGAGATTGAGTAGACTAGGCCTATATTCTCTAGAGTTTCGAAGAATGAGAGGTGATCTCATTGAAACATATAAAATTCTTACACAGCTTGACAGGGTAGATGCAGGAAGGATGTTTCCCCTGGCTGGGGTGTCTAGAACCAGGGGACACAGTCTCAGAATAAGGGGTCGACTATTTAGGACTGAGATGAGGAGAAATTTCTTCACTCAGAGGGTGGTGAATCTTTGGAATTCTCCACCCCAGAGGGCTGTGGAGGCTCAGTTGTTGAGTATATTCAAGACAGAGATCGATAGATTTTTGAATATTAAGCGAATCAAGAGATATGGGGATAGTGCAGGAAAGTGGAGATGAGGTAGAAGATCAACCATGATCTTGTTGAATGGTGGAGCAGGCTCAAGGGGCCGAATGCCTACTCCTCCTATTTCTTATGTTCTTATGGGGGTGATCTAATCAAGGCGTTTAAAATGATTACGGGATTTGATAAGAGTAGATACAGAAACTATTTCTTCGAGTGGGGAAAATCCAGTACAAGAGGACACGATCTTGAAATTAGAGCTAGGCCATTTGGGAGAGAAATCGGGCAAGGGTAGTGAAAAATCTGGAACTCTCGCCCCCAAAACCTGGTTGATGCTGGGACAATTGACATTTTCGAGACTTTTGTTGGCTAAGGATATCAAGGCGGGTAAATAGAGTAGTGGTACAGATCACCATGATCTAATTGAATGGTGGAACAGTTTAGAGGGGCTGAATGGCCTGCTTCCATTCCTATGTTCCTCCCATTGAACATGATCATGACTGACTGCATAACGCAATCCTTATTCTTTACTGGTAAACAGGAGCAATCTTATGGTGAGCATTATCGATGGAATTAATACACTCTAAAATAGCACAGCCGTTTCAGTGCAATTTTTCTGGAATCTGCTCAATAACTTCTATTCCCTGAGTATCAAAGAAATCCTTCTGTTGGAGGGGAGGATAAAATAGATTTGAGGAGGCTCAGCTCTGCAAATGCAATGACAAATGTGCTAACAGAGGAGGCTTCTGCTGTTAATAATGATCATACTCATTACTATTACAGTCCTATTGATTTTGCTCTGCATGACATTTTTAAAATCAAATAATATATGATTAATATAACCTGGGCAGCTATAATTGAATTGCATCCTTCCAATTGAATGTATTTATGCCCACCTTAAGCAGATAAATGCTTCTGTCACTGGAGCCTGCTTTCTTTTGCACCGCCCCCCCCCCTGTCCACAGCAGGAGAAGGGTAAGACAATTGGGCAAGTCTGCATTTCTCCTCCCCCCCCCCCCCTCCATGTCCTTCATTTCCATCATTTTAATTAAACTTCTTCCTCTTTTCTTCAGTCTCACTTCTCTGCAGTCCGAGTTGTACAAGCTGTTCTTAAAACAAGCCAAACCGGCATTAGAAATGGAGCAAACTCACAGTGGGAAGATGAGCGTGTCCTCCCTCTCTTCGATTACCTCACTGAAAAAACTTTGTAACCGTAAGTAGTAAAATAATTGGATTTGGAGTCATTGTTTTTGTGTCTTAATCTCTGAAAAGCCAGATTTTTGAAATAGAGATTTCATACTTTATTGGCACTATACTAATGTATTTCAAAAAAATCTCAATTTTCTTTTTATTGAGAAACCAAGGTTTAAAATAGTAAGATATTTAAGTGACTCCAACTATAATTTTAGAAGTTTGAAGATTGTAGCGGAAAGGCAAGACAAAGGGAAGTAAGAAATGTCAGTTTTGAGATCCTAGGAAAGAATGAATTACAGTAGGGGAGTATGAAAAGAATTTTAATTTCAACATAATAGATACAGGAAAAGCAAGTAGGAAGACATATTTGAAGCTTAGCAGCTACAAGGTTTTGGAGGAGCACTGATCATTGCAATATGGGACAGTGATCATTGTAGTATCAGTAACATAAAGAGAGTTTGTGATGGATTTTGCCAATTTTGCACGCAGCAAGGTCCTACAAATAACAATATGATAATGACCAGATAATCTGTTTTGTAGTGGTGTTGTTTGAGGAATAAATATTGGCTAGGACACTGGGGAGAACTCCCCTGCTCTTCTTCGAATAGTGCCATGGGATCTTTTACATCTACATGAGAGGGCAGATGGGAATCTCAGCTTACCATCTCATCGGCAACTCCAATTGTGCAGCACTCCCTCAGCACTGCGCTGGAGTGTCGGCCTAGATTTTGTGCTCAAGTCCCGGGAGTGGGACTTGAACCCACAACCTTCTGACTCAAAGGCGAGAGTGCCACTACTGAGAGACAGCTGACACCTAATGTCAATAGATTAAAGATGATGCCATCAAAGGTAAGATTGTACTTTTGCAATTGAAAAAAGCAAAATTTCATTCCCCCATTGAAGAACAAGATCAGATGAATAATACCAGTAAACACTATATGTCGGACTAATAATACTAATTTTGAGATTGGATAATGCAGAGTCTCCTTCTGCCTGGGACCTGGTTTCAAATCTACCCCAGACTGATTGGTTTGAATTCTTCTATCTCAGCCTAGTTTCTGTGGGCATGCAGAACAAAACTCTGTATTTTTGCCACAAATTGGCCTTGCTCAGATACCACAGTTTACAGATGGAAACATTCAGATGGTGCAGTAAATGTGTTCTTCTGAGCTTGGGAGTTAAGTCAAATTGCTGGGACAGAGGAGGAGGGAACAAGCTTGCTGTACATCTCATAGCAACCAGTTGTAATGCAGAGGCCTGAGAGCAGTTTGCCTTCGAAGTTGACGGAATCCAAAGAATGGGAAGGAAGACGAATAAAAAGTAAAATTGTACAGAAATCAGGGTACAATTTTTTTGACACCGTGAAGGAATTCGATTAAAAATGAATAATTCCTTTTATGTGAGGAAAGCTGCCACTTTTGTTTCTCTTCATGTTTTGTATCTTCTTTTCTGCCCAGACCCGGCATTGATCTACGAGAAGTGTGTGGAAGGTGAAGAAGGATTTCAGGGAGCACTCGATCTCTTTCCATCAGGATACAGCACAAAATCAGTGGAACCTCAGTTGTCTGGTGAAGCTTCAAATCAATACATAATTAAACTTGGGCTTGGGAAAAATCCTTTCTTAACTCAGCAATTGGAAAACATGTCACGTGACTTTAAAAGCACCAATTAAATTGAAGTACATTTCCAGGTTTAATATTTAGGTTATCCCACTCCTAATCGCTGTCCAGTGACCCTGCTGGAAAGTGCATGTAAGGATAGAATTGGGCTCGACAGTCATGTCCCCGTAATTGAATGGCTTGTTAACACTTACTGTGTAGCAGAAAGGTCACTTGGGCGAGGTGCCTGCGGGTGCCCGGAGTTCATAGAGCCAATCTGAACATTCTGTGCATTCCTTCCATTTGCTGAGTGCACCAGCTGCTTTTTGTATTGTCGTTTAGCCCCTGTATCCTGCAGCTGCCAGTGACATCAATGTACACTTGTCAGATTCTTTAGGTCGATGAGAGGAAGTCCTGTTTCTCATCTGGCTGTTGCTGCAATGGCAGCAGCCTATTTCGGTGATGACATTGTGATTTTCTGTCATGACGTTATTACACATGAATGTTTCCATTCTTCTGTAGTGACAGCATGACGTCCACACATACACGTTGGCCAAAATGTCATGGCCAGCCTGTATGTGTGCCGAACATTTGGTTGTCACAGTGCAGCTCGTTTACAGGAAGGCTGGCCACACGTTACTAAACTCAGCTCGCTGTCCTCAGACTCGGGTTGCAATGTAAAAGCAGCTGCTACTTTCAGCCAGATAGTAGGCAAGCTTTACTTTTTTAATACACGTATATACACGAGTGTGCCAAGGACTAGTTAACATTATAGGATTTAAATGAATGTTTGGAATGACTACATATTTTGTAGCTGATACTGGTACTCAACAAAACAAAACACTGGTACTCAACAGTTTTGCGAAGGAAATGTCTGGAAACAAAGTAATAGGACATCAGTCAGGAGACTCACTAATGACTCACTGATACAAGCCTAGCTTATATTAATTCTACATTATAGAAAAATGTTTGCTAACAAATATTTATTGTGGGTTTGTCTATACAGTGGTGCATCCCAATACCCTGCAGATCAGTGACGTAATCACTATTTTGAAAATAAACCATCGATGCTCACTGGGAGGTTAAAAAAATCTTTGTCTCCCAATCAGAACAGGTCTGTGAAGAATGACTTGGGTATTTCTTTCCTCTGGTATGTTTTCTAGGATTAGTTGAATTCTAGAAATTTCAGACAGATGGAGGTCATTCGGTCCATCATACCTGTGTCGGTGGTAGCTCGAGATTGAAGCTATCCATTCTCATCCCATTTGCATACTCTTTCCATGTACCCTTTAATCTTTTTCTCTTCAAGTATTTATCTAATTCCCTCTTCCTGCGATTGACTCTACTTCAGTAGCCACGCAGTGAATTTATATTCTTGTGACCCAGTGCCTGAAAAAAAAATCCTCTAAATTCTCCCTTTATGCTTTTAATACTAATCCTGAATGTATGCTCCCTTGTTACTGATTCACCACTGAGTAGAAATAATCTCTTACTCTCCTAAACTCTTCAAATACTTTGAACAACTCTATTAAAACTTCCTTAACTTTCTCTGCACTAGTTTCTCAACCCTCTCACCATAACTACTGTTGGGGGAGTGTCTGGCTGCAGCATCTGTATCTAGTAGAAACGGATCCCCCTTTATGAAGGGTAGAATTTTCTTTTCTGGAACGTTTCAGCCTTGGAATACTATTGTGGGTCCCACTTGTGCTGTTCCGTTGTACTGAACGCTGGAACAGCATGCAGTACATTCAGGGAAGATGATGTGCAAGCAGTGGGAATTCTGGCGGAATTTTTTTGATGTCCGACTTCCAGGGGGCAGACAAAATTACTGCCCGCCCGTGCTCCCAGAGAAAATTCCCTCAACGCTATCTTTGGGCAGGGACCTGCGTTACCGGGTTCGACCCCATTTTCCACTCTGCCTGCAATCACCCCGGGTTACTCCCTAGGTATACCTCCGGTCGCGAGGAAATTCAGGGTCCAGGTTTTACAAGCGAGCAGTTTTTCTTAAACAGCACGTGGAATACCCCTGTTTCTGTATTTAAATGGCAGGGTGGGAAATATGCTTTTAATAATTTTTTTAAAATCCTTCCACCTTTTTACTATTTCTTGTTCCAGGCAAGATGCTTATCCTTGATTATATCTTGGCCATGACTCGAAGTACTAGCTCTGATAAGGTGGTGCTAGTATCAAACTACACCCAGACTCTGGATTTGTTTGAGAAGCTCTGCAGAGACAGGAGGTGAGTTGTGTGACATTGCAAGTAAATAAGTGATGTATTGGGCCAGTTTGGATCTCCTAAATAATGTGGAAAAGAGGAACTCCCCTAACTACAAAAAGCTTTACAGATAGAATTATGTGACTAAATCCTACAAGATATTAGTCCAGGTATTTTGGAGAAAAAAACCCAGATACGAGGATTTGATTGTCTGATTTGGGCTGAAAGTGACAGCAGCTGTAAATGTTGGCCGCTATGGGTTGTAAATGGTGTTGAATCAATTTATTGTACATTCAGGGCATCCCAAAGTGAGAGGATACAATGAGAGCTCCCTGCTCTTTGAATAGTGCCATGGGATCTTTACTGTCAACTTGAACAGTACAAATGTGGTGATTAACATCTCTGAATGATGGTAATGCAGCACTCCCTCTGAACAAAAGAGTCATCCTAGATTATGTGCTGAAATCTTAGAGTGGGGCTTGAACCCACAACCTTCTGATTCAGAGGTGAGAGCACTACCAGTTTGGTCAGTTGTGTTTCTTCTCTGATGCTGCAAAATCATATCAAAAATTGACTTGTGTGTTTGTGATGTCAATCTTTAGACTTCTGAGCGCTGATCCAAAACTCTGCTGCCCATACCCTAACTCACACCAAGTCCTGTTCACCCAATGTGTTCGCTGACCTACATTGGCTCCCAGTCCGGCACGCCTCTTTAAAAAAATTCTCATCCTTGTTTTCAAATCCCTCCATGTTCTCGCCCCTCCCCATCTCTGTAATCTCCTCCAGCCCTACAACGCTGGCGGCTGTGCCTTTTGCTGCCTAGGCCCAAACCTCTGGATTTCCCTCTCAAAACCTCTCCGGCTTGCTACCTCTCCTCCTTTAAGACGCTCTTTAAAACCTACCTCCTTTAGAGGTCATTTTCAGCAAATCGGAGGCCTTTTTTTAAATGTGGTTTGAATCTCCAAAATGGATTCTGTGATACGAGCATTACAAAAATAAAAAGTTCAAAGAATGTTACAAGGTGTCTTCCTTAGCTCAGTGGGTAGCAATCTCACCTGAGTTAGAAGGTTGTGGGGTCATGTAGAGATTAACTTATCTCTCTGGTCTTTCAAATAATCAGGAACGAGTGCAAACTAATATGGTGGGTATATTGTGTTTAATCGGAGTTTAGGACGGAATATAACCCACTAGTTATACAGCAAAAACATACGACCGTGACAAGCAGCTGGTACCGAACCCGATCAGACAGACCGCTGGCGTGCACGAACAACTCTTATTCATTCTCCTTCTTGTCTCGCGTGTCTCTCTCTCTCTCTCTCTCTCACTCTCCTTCTGAACTACCCAAGAGTGTTAGACTAGGGTCAGCATGGATCCACCCTCGGAAGAGTGTTAGTCCACCGATTTCACTCTTGCGAGCCCTTCGCTCCACGGTCTGAGCTAAGGGCTCTATAGGTCTGTCTTTTATTCTCTTTTTAGGGGTGGGCCTGGAGTAGAATATGAACAAGACCATTTAACCTATAGAGGTTCCCCTTAAAATAAGGTGCCCAATGACTGGTCGAGTTCTTTGTCCAAACTATGGAAAAAGGGTCAACCCTCCTGTTAGCTGCCACCTGTCAGGGGTCTTCTCACAGCCATTACACATGCTTTCTGTACTTGACCAATCATGGCCTTACAGTATCTTGAGGACTGTCTTCCCTTATCTCATCCGGCCCTTTCCTTCCAAAGCTATAGGGGGAGAAATTGAGTATAGCCCCGTTTGGGGCGCCAGCCTCGCCAGGGCGCTAAAAGTAGCGCCCTGGAAGCATTCGTGGCCGCCCGCCGGAAATTGAGTGGTAGCGCCCCAAAGGGAAGCGTGGCGCTACTGGAGGCGCCCCGCATCCCTCTTGGGGCGCTGTGACTGAATATCGTGGCATTACATGCCGCAGTGCCACACGCTGTGGCACGTCGCGCTGCAGTATTGCAGGCCTTCCTCCCCTTCTTAAAGGGGAGGGGCCTTGTGCAGCGCGATCTGGGGCCCAGCTGGGCCCCCGAGGATCGGGAGTGCAGGCAAAAGAGCCCGGCACCGAGGAGAAGTGCCAGGCTCTTGGAATGCAGCCGGCACTCCGCGGGGGGCGGTGTTCAGGAGGCCGGGGATGGGAGCGCAGGCAGGTGCTGGCAGGTGGCCAACAACAAAAATGGCCGCCCCACACCTCCTTTAATTTGCGCCTCCCTGGCCGCAGGTTGGCCCCCCTGAACCGGTCGGACATAGCGTCTGGCAGTAAATCAGGGGGCGCTGCCAAATATCGCAGCTGGGGCATCAGCGGGGCGCTGCGCACACCGATGATGTCATCGGTAGCGGCGCAGCGCTAACGGTTAGTGCCACCACTAACGTCCCGTGGAATTTAGCGGAAGGCGTGGACAGTGCGGCGCCCGGGTGCCAGTTGGCTTGCGACCCACTTAGCGCCCTCTTAAGGCGCTAACGGGTGGCGCAGCCAACTGAATTTCTCCCCCATAGTCTCTTATCTCACTCTGTCTTATCCCCCCTGGTGCAGCCAGTGCATGTGCCAGGCACAACCTTGGGCAATTAAATCAAAGGCCCCAAGCTAGAGCTGTCTGCTCAACCAGCCGCTATCCAAACTATCTCCCCTTAATCTAACAGACTGTTCCATCCTGAGATGATACCTTAACTCCCATAAATTCCTTCTATGTCCTTTATACTAATTAACTTTTAATTATCATTGCAAGCAGTTCTGTTAAACAAACTCCAGTTCTTACCTTAATAGTATAATATGGTTAATAGTAATAATGGAATAAACATCGGTTGGGACTTCATTGGCCAAATTAAAGACTCATTAAACAAAGTCAAAATCCTAACTTACAAACAACAGACAGCTAGCCTGTGCGGAATGTTAAGCATTACCTAATCTAACTCACTAAAAACACTTTGGCCGCGATCTTACCTGAAGAGGCGCGTTGGGGGCGGGACTGCTGCCTTCCGGGTTTTAGTCCCGCCCCCAGCGATGTCTGACGAACAGACGCTATTTTGCCCTAATTGGCCCTGCGAGCTTGCCGGCCAGTTAAGGGAAAGCCGGTGTCAGATGATGTCAGTTGATGACGCTTCATCTGCCGATTTTCTTAAAGGCATATGCACAACACTTGTTTGACAGATGATTTGACAGTGTTTGACAGCATTGAAGTGCTGTCAAACACTGACAATCACTGTCCAAAGGTGAGCCCTTGCACCCAGGTTCTCCAATTACTCTCTCCTTAGGATAAAACAGATGGCAGCTGCAGCTGAGATTGCAGAAGCCATCTGTCACTTCTCCCGATGAGCCTACACAAACACTTCACAGCTTGTCACCTGCAGAAATATCTAACCACATTAAAAATTACTTTCACAACTTTTCCTTAGCTCTGATACTAACCTGTGTCCGATTGCTTCACACCACTTCTGCAGCTGTCATCCAAACACCAACATAACAACAGACCCACAGCATGCCTCACTTACCCTGGCGGGGGTTCCCCGACATCGGGAAGCCCGCAGCAGCAGTTGAAAAATTGGAAAAAGCCTCTTAGCTGCCTGTTAACTGCAGTTAAGTGGCAATAATCCTCTTCCCGCCGCTAGGAGTCGGGTCCCTGCGCAAATCGGTGACCCGACTCGCGGGAAGATTGGTTGGAGGCAGGTTGGGACCCGCTCCCATTTTTGGGGATTTTCCCAGCTGACCCGCCTCCTCAGGGCTGGTAAAATCCAGCCCTTTGTCTCAACCTCTAATACAGGTTTCCAGGGAACTGAAACTTACGCAGTTCCAGTAAAACACAACTTATACATTAACCCCTTACTTGTCTCAAGCTCTAATAAAATCATAAGAACATAAGAAATAGGAGCAGGAATAGGCCACTTGGCCCCTTGAGCCTGCTCCGCCATTCAATAAGATCATGGCTGATTTAGGGCTCAAAGCCACTTCCCCGCCCACTCCCCATAACCCTTCACTCCCTTATCTTGCAAAAATCTATCTATCTCCACCTTAAATGTATTTAATGACCCAGCCTTCACGGCTCTCTGGGGCAGAGAATTCCACAGATTTACGACCCTCAGAGAAGAAATTTCTCCTCATCTCAGTTCTAAACGGGCGACCCTTTATTCTAAAACTGTGCCCCCGAGTTCTAAATTTCCCCATGAGGGGAAACATCCTCTCTGCATCAACCTTGTCGAGCCCCCTCAGTATCATACATCATAAGATCACCTCATTCTTCTAAATTCCAATGAGTATAGGCCCAGCCTGCTCAACCTTTCCTCATAAGTCAACCCCCTCATCTCT